>NC_140582.1:169232727-171632727 GCF_964204655.1 Triturus cristatus | reverse complement strand
CAAGGAGGAAAAAAAAAGTATTTCTCCTTTTTTTTAACAATCAAAAGTTATATTGATTTTCTGCAACAAGGTTGATAAACAGTACACAGTACAAACTATATTATCACAGCAGGAGCTACAGATGGGAAACATGAAAAGTGCCAACATGTCATAAGCCCACCACCTGTCCTACATCATTTTTCATGTTTGCTGGGGACGCCACAGGCCTTGCAGATAGGCTCCTCCACTTTAGAACACCAGTCCATCATGCTACACCATTCTGTGATAGTAGGCGGTGCTGAGGACTTCCAATGATCAGCAATATCACGCTTGGCAATCACAGTGCTTATGCTGAATAGGGTGTGTTGGTCCCAAAGTACACCTACGTCCTGCAGAATGCCCAACAGTAGAATGCGGGGAAGGCAATTAATTGCTCTCTAAAATGTCAGATTGTGAGGTAAAAATGGATGACCATTATCCTCCGATAGTCGGCAGGATCATGCCATATGATAGAAATCACTGTCAGCATGTGTGCACCTAGGGCATGTGGAGCTGGGAAGTGCGCCTATCCTCCAGAGTCGCTGTAGTGGAAAGTATGAAGAATGCAGGTATTTCAATTGACTCAGATGTAAACGAGAGGGGATAACCAGCTACTAGGTGTGTCTCCAATCGCTTTCATCCAGTGTACCAATACAACCCTCCCATTTAGCCCAAAGGGCGCCAAAGGACCCTGGCGAGTTAATGAGCAGGGATTGATATACCTGCAAGATGCCGCCTTGGCCCAATGGCACTGAAAGAACCTGGGTCTCAAGGGAGATATACTCTGGCAGGTCCTGCAGCTGTAGGTGGTACACCGCCAACGTATGATATAGCTGCAGATATCTGTAGAATTGGGACTTATGGAGTTTAGGTTCTTCTTGGAGGGCCTGGAAGGTCTTCAATTGTGTGCCCTCCCAGACATCCCTGAAATGGGAGTTACCTATAATGTCCCATCATTCAAACCCTTTCGGAGATGAAACTTGAGGGATCCACCTGGCTTGCCACAAGGGAGTCACCTATGTGAGCCTACGGTCCCACCGAATCCAACTGAGGGCAGCCAACAGGAGAGTGGCCCTTGTGGCGTCAGGCAGAGTGTGAGGAAATGGACTGCCATATAGAAAGTGCCGTGTAGATTGTCAGCCCACAAGTGAAACCTCCAAGTGAACATGGGCTCGATGGAATTGCCAAACACCCAGTCATTAATGGGTTGGAGCTGCGAGGCCCACTAGCCCAATAGGACAAGCAAATGTCTGCCATCCTCATCCCGCAGTCGTAGGGCGATTGAACACAATTATAGAAAAGCTTATCCTCGTGATCTTGTTCGCCGATAGGAAGGAACCCTAAGAAGGCCGTAAAACCATGATTGGGGAACTAGGGGGCATATTATCAAGCCAGGCGATAAAATTATCGCCGCTTTAGCGGCAGAACACTGCCCGCTAAAACGGCGATAATGGGCTTGATAATATGCTCTATGGAATTCCAATTGAAGCCCATATTAGATGTGAAGGACATCAAACCTGGGCTTCAATTGGAATTCCATAGAGCATATTATCAAGCCCATTATCGCCGTTTTAGCGGGCAGTTTTCTGCCGCTAAAGCGGCGATAATTTTATCGCCTGGCTTGATAATATGCCCCAAAGAGTGGCAAGCTCTGCAAGTCGTACACTAGCCTCGGAGCCACACATCCCAGGGCTTTGATTGGACGAGTGGGCCATCTGACAAAATCTTGGTGAGTAAGGTGCATCAATGGTGTAAGGTTAAGACTCAAGGTCAATGATGTATTTCTCCTTTTAATGCCTGCTTCAAAGTGGCTCTATTTTTTTGCGCAAAACCATGGCTACCATAGTTAGTAGAATCTGTTTTGCATCAAAAAGCATGGGTGGTTGCATGGCAACACCCATGTACCACCCATGTAGCACTCCTCTGACGTAGAGCAACGCAAGGCAGTTACTTTGCAGTTATTGTAGTGTCGCGGTCTAGTGGACGCGCGCACTACGGAATGACGTAGAGGCGCGTAGCGGACGTCGGACGCTACTGCGCATGCGCGAGGCAGAGCGGCGCGAACGAGAGACGCGATCGGAGCGTGTTGCCCGGCGCTCTCTCCATAGGTGTTTTACTAAGTGCAATAAAGGTTCTAGTTGCTAGCAGAACGTCTCCAGAGAGTCTGTGGGGGAAGGTACTTACAGCCTGGCATCGTACTACATTACAGTGGCGACGAGACTGGGACAAGAAGAACCCCAGGTGCAACAGGCGGAAGGTGCCCCCCCCCTAACCTGCATCAGAGAGAAGCCCACCAGGAGAGACACCACCATACGCGGTGAGCGACTGGAGAAGCTATACAGCAGACACCTACACACCGGGAGAGCGCGGCAGAGGCAGATAGAAGCCGGAGAGTGGCACGTGGGCAACGAGGAGCCAGCCACGTGGTAGGGGATATCGAGGACGGACGGCGGAACCGCAGAAGAGATCCTGGCGGAGACAGGGGACGACGGAGCAGCCGGCTCGAACGCAGTCCCAGGTACCCGAAGCAGGGGAGTGGGGACGGACGCACCAGGTAGCCCAAGGAAGCAAGTGGACGCAAAAATGAGTGCACAGTCAGCGACCCTGACGACGCCGATACCTTTCCTACCACGCCCGGGAGAACCCATAATGAAGTGGGAAGACTGGAGGGAGTACTTCAGAAACTACCTGGAAGCGCTAGAAGACGAGAACGAGGAGGCGTTCTCCAGCGCCAGGAGGAAGAGGATACTCCTACACAACCTAGGACCAGAAGGGATACGAGTGTTCCAAAATCTCACACCGATCACCAGACCAGCAGGAGACACAGACGTGTTCACCCACGCCATAGAAGATTTAGACAACCACTACCGACCAGCAGTGTGCACCTCCATCGACCGCTATAACTTCCAGCAGAGGAAGCAAGAGGCGGGGGAATCTGTGGATGACTACGTGGCGGCGCTGCGGAAGCTGGCGATGACATGCAGGTATGGCGGACTGCAGGACGAGTTCATCAAGGACCAGATCGTCATGCACACGACGAGCAAGTCAGTACAGGATAAACTATGGGCGAATGGAGATGCAACGCTGAATGAAGTGATCGCCATAGTGAAGAGAGCGGAGCTAACGAAACGCTGTGCGGAAGCAGCCAAAAGAGAACAGGCCCCCAGACTCACAGTCAACAAAGTAGACGACGCGGACCACCAGGCGCGGGGGAAACAAACGACGGGAGAGTACAGAGGAGCGGCCACAGGGAAACCAAGACCCGGACCGACATGGAAACAGAGCAAAGGCGAGGCCATGAAATGCTACAGGTGCGGCAGCTCGAATCATGCAGCGCACGACAAACGGTGTCCCGCGTTCAGAGCCAAGTGCGCGTTCTGTGGCCTAGTCGGCCATTACGAAAAGGTTTGCCGCAGGAAAGGAAGACAGCAGGCGGTAAAGTTCGTGGCACAGGACGAGGGGGAAGAAGCAGAAGGCCGTGAAGAAGACGAGGAAGTCCTGTGTATTGAAGACCAGGTACTGGGCATAGAGGAGAGAAGATCGCGCAAGCCCCAATGCGACATGATAGTAGGAGGCATACCCATCACCATCGTGGCGGACTCAGGATCTCCTTACACCATCATTCAACGTTCAGTATGGAGCGAGAAGTTCAGACCCACGTGGGGAGCACACCTAGAACCCCCCGACATTCGACCTGTCACATACACAGGGGACCCAATCCCGATGGTAGGGTTCAAGACTATGAAGTTCCAGTTCAAGGAGAGGAGTGCGATCTGCAAGCTGTACGTCGCGGAGAAAGGACCGTCAGTCCTGGGCTGGATGGACCAGGGAGTGTTGGGAATACAGCTGAACGCAGGAGGGGACACCCAAGTGCTGGCGACGCTGGACGGAGAGGAGTCGACAGCAGGAAAATGGCGGAGCGGGCACCCGAAAGTCTTCGGCGGGAAGATAGGGAGGCTGGAGAAGTTCTCCCACAAAATCGTTCTCAAAGACAATGCCCGGCCAGTTGCGCACAAGGTACGGAATATCCCGATTGCCGTTAGGGAAGCGGTGCAACAGGAGCTCCTCCGACTGGAAGAAGGAGGAATCATTGAGCCCATTGACAGTGCGGAGTGGTTGGCTCCCTTGGTGGTGGCCATGAAACCGTCAGGCAAAGTGCGCCTCTGTGTGGACCTCAGGGAGTTGAACAAGTGCATAGTGGTGGAGAGGTTCCCCTTGCCACGCATTGAGGAGATGTTGGCCCGCACGAAAGGAGTGAAATGGTTCTCCACCATAGACTTGCAATCAGCGTACCATCAAGTAGCACTACATCCGACAAGCAAAAAGTTGACATCGTTCATCACGCCGTTCGGCTGCTACCAATTCTGCCGCATGCCCTTCGGCCTCGCCTCAGCAGCGGCGGTGTTCCAGAAGCTGATGGCCCGTCTATTCAAGGACATTGAGGGAGTGCAATACTTTCAGGACGACATCTTAGTGATGGGGACGGAGCAGGAGGACCACGACAGGAAACTGTCGTCAGTACTGAAGATCCTGGAGGAGAAGGGCCTCACAGCAGAGTGGGAGAAGTGCCATTTTGGGATGACGTCTGTCACCTACCTGGGACACGAGATAGGGGCACAAGGAATAACGCCGAAGAGAGGGAACGTAAAAGCCATCTGCGAAGCACCACCACCCACGTCCAAGGAGGAAGTACGGTCGTTTCTAGGGATGGCAGAGTACTACAGTAAATTCGTCCACCACTTTGCCACGAAAACCCACCACATGAGGCAGCTCACGAGGGACAAGACGGCGTTCAGATGGACGGAGGAGACGCAAGAAGAGTTCGACACAGTGAAAAGGGAGATTGGCGGAGCGATCCCGCTGCAAGGATTCGATCCCCAGGGGCGGTCGATATTGATGACGGACGCGAGTGAAAAGGGGCTGGGAGCCGTGCTCATGCAGGAAAGACCAGAAGGCGGAACGGAGACGATCAGCTTCGCGTCCCGGACGCTGACAGCATCGGAACAAAAGTTCAGCGTGATAGAGAAAGAGATGCTAGCGGTAGTGTGGGCCATGGCGAAGTACCGTCAGTTCCTGTGGGGGACCAGATTCCAGGTGAAGACAGATCACAAGCCTCTCGTGAAAGTACTGACATCGGATGGCCATGCCAGCGCCACGCCCCGAATAGCGAAAATGACACTGAAACTCCTGGAGTACAGGTACGACGTGGAGTACATCCCGGGCTCCAGGAACAAAATAGCGGACTACCTCAGCAGGGCATCGGCGATGGACTGTGCTTCCAACGTCAGGGAAGACGACGACGAGATGGTGGCTCTGACGGACGATCCGGAAAAGGCCATCAGTAGGCAGGACTGGAAGGATGCATATGAGGTAGATGCCGACATGGAAGAAATCAAGGCGTGCATTGTGCGGGGATGGCCAGACAGGAGGAGACAAGGCCCAAAAATCAGGCAGTTTTACGAAGTCAGAGAAGAGCTGTCGGTGGGCAACGATGGAGTTTTCGTCTACAGGGGTGACAGGGTGGTGCCGCCGGAGAACATCGTACCTACCCTGCTAGCCATACTTCACGAAGGCCACCTGGGAATCGTGAAGACAAAGGCCAGAACAAAACAAACTTACTGGTGGCCGGGAATGGACACGCATGTCGAGAGACACGTGAAGGACTGCGCGCAATGCCAAGGGGCAGACAAGACTCTCAAACCGATGAGACCACCCCTAGGGACATTCACTAACCCCAGCAACCCGTGGGAAGAGGTGGCAGTAGATATCCTGGGACCAATACTGGACGACCAAGGCATCCCCAAATATCTATGTGTACTAGTGGATAAATACTCGAAATGGCCAGAAGTGCACATCAACGAGGTCATGGACACGGACGAGATCCTACGCTTCCTCAAGGCGATGTTCCTTCGGGAAGGCATACCCAGGAGCATTATCAGCGACAATGGCCCCCAATTCACCTCCGACAAGTGGGTCGCGTTTGCGAACAGGAACGGCATAATACTCAAACACACCTCGATTTACCACCCATCCAGCAATGGACAAGTAGAGAGGTTTAACAGGGTGCTGATGGGCTCCATACAAGCGGCCATCACAAGAGGTAAAGACTGGGAAAAGGAGGTGCTCAGCACGATATGGGCATACCGCATCACCCCCACCGGAACGGGGTACAGTCCCTTCCAGATCTTACGGGGACGACAACCCTTTACCAAAGACAATGTGGCATGGCAGGAGAAGACCATCACCAGCAAATGGTCCCCAGCGGTGGTGCAGCACAACCTGCAGAAGGCACAACGTATATACACGGAGCACTACAACCGCCACAAGAAGACAAAAGATACGGCGTTGGAAAAGGGGGAGTGGGTCAGAGTGAAGCTGGCTGTCCTCAAGCGGAAAGGAGAAAGCAAATACTCCCCACCCCTCAGAGTAGAAGAGGTGTATGACCGGGCGGCACTGCTCAGTGACGGTAACGTGTGGTCACACGAGCGCATGGCCAAATGCAACAAGATCTTACAGTGGCCCCGAGAGTGCACGGAAGGGGAAACCCCGGCAGAGGGGGTGATAAAGGACACAGACTCATCCGAAGGAGGCCCCGGAGAGGACAAGGGCGGTGAGCAAGAGAGAGAGAGAGACAACTCAGGGAGAAGACCCTTGGTGGAGACCACGAGAGAAGAAGGCGAGGTAAAAGAGAAAGAGAGTCCGGGCACTCCGAAAGGTACCGACGGAGGCCTGGTCACAGAGGGAAGCCGAGAAGGACATTCCACTCCGGTAAGACACACCCGGGGGGGAAGAGCAGTGGTGAGACCATCCAGGTTCAGAGACTTTGAAATGGACTGACCTCCGGGTCGGGGACTTTGTGTGAGAGGTGTGAAAAGGGGGAGATATGTAGTGTCGCGGTCTAGTGGACGCGCGCACTACGGAATGACGTAGAGGCGCGTAGCGGACGTCGGACGCTACTGCGCATGCGCGAGGCAGAGCGGCGCGAACGAGAGACGCGATCGGAGCGTGTTGCCCGGCGCTCTCTCCATAGGTGTTTTACTAAGTGCAATAAAGGTTCTAGTTGCTAGCAGAACGTCTCCAGAGAGTCTGTGGGGGAAGGTACTTACAGCCTGGCATCGTACTACATTACAGTTATCAGGCAAATTTCCAGCTCAAAATAAATTTTGCGCTGGAAAGTAAATCCTACAAAAAACGTTTTGCGCAGGTTGTCGCAAACCCAGAGCAAATGGTTTGTAAAACAGGCCCACTATATTTCTATATTTCTGTTTTTACATTACAGAAGAATATATTTTAAAATGCAGTAGGATTTGTATAATAAGAAAACATATCAATTCGTATATTGTATACACACAGTATTATATTTAGCGAAGGAGCACTGTGTTTCAAGATAATAAAATTTGATTCTGGTTTAAGATTTACAGTTAGCTGACATTAAACACTGGGTTACTGCGCAAACCTAAGCCACTATCGGAAAAAAAATTGGCCAATAAATTTACCCGTTTAAAAGAGAGGGCGGTCATACCATCTGTAGGGGTTGTCTGGGAGAGGAGCCAGTCATTCAGTTCTGTCTAAAGAACCACGCCCTGTCGGATTGGACTAGCGAATCAAGTCAACCTTAAATAATACGTTTCGTGGTTTTGACAGTGCTTTTCAAACAGTCATTTCCGTGTAATTCAAGCTATCATACTGTGTCCAACGGTGGTATTGTCGTGACCTAAAAGTCATTGCGTCCTATTTGCATGAAGCAAAAGGTCCCGGGGCAACCTCTCACAACACAAACGTCTCGCGAGACAAAGGGTCAAAGACAAGCCCTTCAGGGATACGCTTAGAGATTCACGCACTTTGCATAACTTTGCAATAGTGATAATAAAACTGCCGTTTTATCTTTACATTTTACTTTAAATGTTTCGTGTCAAAACACAAGAGGGCAGCATTGGTGAGAGAATGCAAAACATAACTCTCATTGTATTATTATTTTTTCTTCAGTTTAAAAATTGTAATGGACTTTATTTGCTTTTTAAATTTAGGATGTTTTATGCAATGACAATGGTTCTGAATAAACAGCTTTTATTGAAAGGCCAATTTATGAAAACTCAGTCAATTAGTCTAGTCCAACCCGAAGTTACACACAGCATATGCCTAGTTAGCGACGGGTTAGGGTTATTCAAAAATATCCTACTCAAACGCAAACTTATGAGAATCATAAGGAAAATGTCGTACAAGTCTGGAAGTCACTAGTAATATACAATCACATTTGTTTCCTTGCCCTAAACTGGTGTTTTTAGCACACTTCAGACATGGAAATGTGAAACTTTTTTTCACAGATACATCTTTTTTGTTTTCGGATACAAAATATTTTGATCAAAAATTCATTTTACATTCTTCCTTTCCTTTATAACTGGGGGAACTTGTTTAAATTCTCACACTTTGAGCCGATAGGTCCCAGCAGATCTTACAGAAGTAGCTTCCATGTTTTAAAATGCGGTAAGTACATTAGAACTTGTTTGCGACCTGAGTGGGTGTCAACCACATTTCCATAGGATAACTTCCCTGATCACACCTCTAACATACATTGTCATGAAGTAGCCTAAACACTGCATACGAGTAAACACTGGCTGAGTTTGAGGTCTATTAAAGATCATTTCCATGTAAATGTTTATTCAGTTTTTTCTCTCTATGAGTTGGCTATTTCATTTCGTTTCTATATTATTACATCTATATAATTTTAAGTATTTGTCTTTTAAATATTTGTCTTTCATCTATTTTCATTCCCGTTTTTTCTCTTCTATTTTCTATTCTTTTGTCAAAATGTTTCCCTCCCCATGGAAATGCTCTTAAATAGACCTCAAAACCCGTCAATGTTTACTTATAATTCGTACAGGACTGGAGAGGTTGTCCTGTAACTTCTTTTGAGGTCTGTGTCAAACCGTTTAGAGATCCCCTGTTCCCCTCACCTTCTATTTTTGTAGCAAACTGCACACAAGTAAATTAGAACTGAGTCGTGGTCTAGACTCAATGACAATTGCCCCTTTGTCTTTTATGTAGCACATGTTGACATAATGTCAGCCTGTGTCCATCTGTAAGTCAAATGTACGGATAGGAATATTTTTATAATAGACACGGTATGTGTAGTTTAAAGTGTATAACCTCTCTAAATGGACTGCGCTAGGTCTTCTGGAAGGAGGTTTTGTTTTTTCATGATTAGGATTTTTCTCAATTTAGTAGTCCTAAATTTAGATTTAGGACTACTAAATTGAGAAAAATCCTAATTTTACGACTTTCGGTATTCACAGAAGGCATTTAGGAGTCCTAAAGTTAGGAGTCCTAACTATACTACTACTAAACTGAGAAAAATCCTAATTTTAAGACTTTCGGTATTCACAGAAGGCATTTAGGAGTCCTAAAGTTAGGAGTCCTAAATTTAGGACTACTAAATTGAGAAAAATCCTAATTTTAAGACTTTTGGTATTCACAGAAGGCATTTAGGAGTCCTAAAGTTAGGACTTCTAACTTCTGTGAATACCAAAATGAGTGAGTGCCTTCTGTGAATACCAAAATGAGTAAGTGCCTTCTGTGAATACCAAAATGGTAGTAAGTTTAGGATTTTGTCTTAAGTTAGTTCTGAGAATCGGGCCCACTGTGTTTTCAGGTAAACCACTAAATCGAACAATTAAACCAAAATTAAACTAAACCAATTTGGCCAGGATGAGCACTATAGGGCCGATTCACAGAACTAATCGGAGACACAATCCTAAACGTACTACTTTTGGTATTCAAATAAGGCATTTAGTAGTAGTAAAGTTAGGATTTTGTCTTAAATTAGGAGTCTGTGTTAAATTAGGATTGTATCTTGTTTCAGACAGGTGGGCTGCGCTGCTCTGCTCTGGTTGGACGCCCAAATCAGTCATGCATACTCTATAGTTCTCCATGCATGCAGGTTTTTTAAAAAAACTACTGAACTAACACCCCCGCACGACCTCCCCCGCCACCCCCACTTCCCGCGTGACCCCCTGCACCCACCCCCACCACCCGCAAGCCATGCCAGCAGCGACTGGAAATATGCAGTTGGTCTAACAAAACTTTTAAGGGCTTTTGGTTCCCATTTTACACCTGTCGGGTACTGCTGCTGTATAAGAGAATGAGCATGACCCAGGTGAGCTAGAGCTGACAAAGTCTGGAGGTCAGGCCATAATCTGTGTTGCTTGCCTCGTGTGCAAATGTATCACCAACATGAAAATGTGTAATAACCAATATGAAAATATGCTTAAAATAAGCATGAAGAGTGTTTTCTATGAAGCCTATTTTAGGGCGGTAAGTCTAGCTATGTTAAAGATAAGCAAAACAATCTGCAAGGAGGTCTTTTTATGTAGCTTTTGTTTCCAATGCAAAATTAGATCTGCAGGGTGATCTTACTCTTCAGCCTATAGTGTGCTGGACATATGATACATTTTGCAACAAGATCTGGTTCTAACCGGTGCTTACTTTGTAAAAAAAATAAGTGCCAGGGCCCTTGTCAGGAGACCACTGCATCTTGCATCACGCATTGTTCCCGCCAGCACTGCCAGTACCAACACAATTACTAATCATCACACTCTTACAGGTGTGACAATTCAGCCAACTCTAGGCCCCCAAACCCAGATGAATGGCTTGGGCAGCAGTCAATAGTCACTTTTAGCAGTGCCATCATGTACAAGCCCTGTAGTTGACACGTAAATGCCGGTGCTGAGCACCGGAAACCACTGGCTTAAATTAGGCACTGGTTCTAGCATGTTTTAGAGCTTCTGAGCAGGGTAGGTTGGCCATCAGGCCATGCAGATGCTCTCACTGAAAGATTCCATCTGCAGGACAGTGTAGCTCAGGAGCAGGAAGCAGTGTGGATGGATGTTTGTTCCTGTATGCTTCCAGTGCATCGCACAAAATATGTGAGCCCAAAACTATTGTGGGTTCCCAGAACAAGAATATCAAGCTACAAGGTGGGATGTGCCCAAATATTTTCATCTAAACAAATTAAGGCTATGACTGCACTTGTGTTAATTGTTATCAGCAAAACAACTGTTTCCAACAAACAAGGCAATCAGCTTTTACAGGTTGCCAAGAAATTACTGAACTAGAGTTGGATATAGAGTAGACCGCAAAAGCTGCACACAGAAGGGCAGCATGTGTGCAGGTCTGGTGTTCCTCCCTCTTGACTGGTTCTGGGATGAGCACACTGTTAGCCTGAGAAATCAGGAAGATATATGACTTGCATATATGAAACGATTGTAAGTCAAGGTCTTAGTCAGGGCTTAGCCTGAATTTATGATTAATATGACTGACTCTGTGGAAATACTTTAGGACTTTCAGAGGAACTAGTCTGAACAAGGTATCCCATTACTTCT
Source organism: Triturus cristatus (assembly GCF_964204655.1). Lineage (NCBI taxonomy): Eukaryota > Metazoa > Chordata > Amphibia > Caudata > Salamandridae > Triturus > Triturus cristatus. Next base: position 171,621,331 of record NC_140582.1, on the reverse strand, counting down.
ACAGTCCAGTTGCCTTTGACCGTACTGCTGATATAAGTAGGTCTGTGATACTTCGAACTCTCTGCACACCTATTTTAAACATAGTTTCACTACAGTTAATATCTTTTTTTAAGAAGAAAAATATGTCATGCCTCCCAGTCTCTTGTTTTCAGTACTACATGTAAAGCTGTAGTGACTAATTTCTAAGTAAGACACCCCCCATGTGCAGAAGCATTAGACAATGGGGCATATTGACAAGCCCCTAGGGCCACCGGAGAATCACCTTGTTTTATGCTGCTGGTACTGTGTGCTGGTCCATATTTACAAGGCCACGCAAAGCCACTTTGCATGGCTTTTCACAGCCTTGTAACTCTGGCCCTCTTTCACACAGTACTCTGCGTCAAAGGGGAGTGTCATGGGTGTTGCTGTGGGTGTTCCCACGGAACACCTCTGGCTTTTTTACACTGCCCTAGATTTACAAGGATTTTTAAATGTGAGGCAGAGGCAATAAATAACACCTTTCCAGGGGAGGCGTAAAAGTGGCGCAACAAGGAAAAATCTTTTTATTTCTCCTCATTTTTTGCTCTTTCTATGTGTGCTGCATTCTGCTGATTACCTAGAAGGAGCAAAACACCATTAATGACTGTATTTGTGCAGGAAGGTGTCCCTTCCTGCACAAACACAATCATCCCTGCAGAGTGCCTGCGTCGGCGCATGGCTGCTGTTTGTGGGCCGGTGCAGGTGAGAGCACAGGGGTGTGCCGTATTCTTGTAAATACGGCACATCTCTGCAATTATGAAATGACTCAGCTCGGCACACCAAAATTGCTTGAGGCGCTGTGCTGCACCATTCCATTGTAAATATGCCCCAATGTGGCCTCATTGCTTTGTCTTCATCCTAATCTGTCAGTTTCCATTCATTTGCCTTTTTCACCTGGGTCAATCGGGTGCCTTTCCGTCTTTTGGCCTATATTATTTAGCACTCCTATACATTACACACTAAGGCTTGCAAGATCGTTTCATTTTGGAACAACACCACTTTTCCAGAACTAGATTTTTATTTAAATAATATGTTAATTCTGGGAGTTATAGCCTTGGTTTGCTACAGTTCAGGCAATTGGACAGGTATACTCAATGGTTTGGAAAAAAGTCAAGCCTTTACAAAATAGTGATAATGTCCTGACAATTGCCACTAAAGTTCTCATATTTTGATTGAGGTGGGACGGGGCTGGGATTAAGGACCAAATGTGTGCATGGAGACAAACACTGCACTGAGTATTTGAGGCTATAACAATACACAGAGGCTGCACTGAGCCTTTAAAGCTAAACATACACATGAAGAAGCTACACTCTGTTTTTCAGGTAATGTCTGCAAGCAGTGCGGCTACACTCAGCAGCCAAAGTCATTCTTATTCTTGGAAAGGACGCACTGGACATTTGACGCTATACCTAACCATAATCAGACTGTGATGGGATTATGTAGCTGTGCTGGAGCATGTAAGGTGCCGATGAGGCTGCACATAGAGCATGCAGCTACACGTGTCAATATGAGGCTATAACTCATTATGTGTTGAGTGTATGTGGGCATATGGTGGTTAGGGATAACTATTCGAGTTTCACATGGGCATTTGGGGCATGGTTGGGCATTTCAGCCTTCAATTGAATATGATATGGTGACTGTACCTTCAAAGATTATAGATGTGTCCCGGCACGACATGGCTGTGCTTTAAGCATATCATGGCAGCACACTAATTAATCCGGCACTTATTATTTTAACTGAAATTATGTGACTCCCCGTCGTACATTTTATCGTGAGGTACTCAAGGTCAAAGGTCTTTTTGTGTCATTTCCTATTATTTGATGTCACTTCCGCTACCCCCGGCATTTTGGTGAATCAACATCCATGAACAAGAGACTGATCTTCTTGAAGAGGATTAAGTAGTGTAAAGGTATCAAGTGCATAATAACACAATAACAAGAATGTGGTTCAAAATGTGTGTCAAACCAACCAAATTGTAGCTTCACCTTTCAGCTGAGACAGGGCTACAGATCAGATGGCAGACCAGAAGTCAAAATGTGTAACAAAGACTTAATTTTGAGACTCAAAACTGAAGTAAACACTATTTAATGAGTGTAAAGATGTGTGATTTAAAATGATATTAAGAACCAAGTTTGAATTAGAGTGATCTAACAATTTTCAAGTGTGAGACTGTGGTACCAATACCAGGTACACAGAAGAAAATTGAAAAAGATTGAATACTGCATTATAAAAAAACTGAATTTTGCTGCTGTGTCTCTTTAAGAGCCCCAGTGTGGAACATTGTGAAGCTGTATGTTAGACTTGGCCCTCTCTGCAGAATTATCCCCAAACTTTTTGCCTTCACCCTTCCTGTTTTCCGAATCAATTTGTGTTGGCTTTTAAGACTCTGTGCACTTTACCATTGCTAAGCAGTGATGAAGTGATCATGCTCTCCCCCTAAAACATGGTACATTTGGCTTACAACTGATTGGTACATTTAATTTACTTGGAAGTCCCTAGTAAAAAGGGCATGTAAATTAAATTCTACTGGTGATCCTGCAGGACATATTGTGCCACCAACTTAAGTAGCCCTTAAAAACATGACTCAGGCCTGCCATTGCATCACGAGTGCAGTTTCTGGCTGCCTATTCGACCTTGTAGAACAAACCTTTTCCCAGGCCTAAACCCCCCTTTTTAATACATATAAGTCACCGCTATGGTAGGGACAAAACAGCCCATAGGGCTTTGTGCATTGTATTTAAAGGATAGGAGATGTGGTTTTAAGTTTTATATGTTCTGGTAGTGAAAAATTCCTAAATTCATTTTTCACTACTGTGAAGCCTAACTGGCAAGAGGTAGAAATATCATGCTTGGACTCACATTAATTTTAATGTAAAATCCTCTTTAATAGTAATTTAAGATTTTAGATTGCAATTTTGATAGTGCCACTTTTAGAAGTTGGCATTTTCCTACCCTAACCTTTCTGAAGCCTTCTAGGAGTTTCCTGCCTGCCTGGGTCTGCTGATTGCTCCCCCATCAGGGATGCATATTGGGCCCAGACAGTGAATAACAGGTCCTGGGTGTAGCTGTGTGAGGGCCATCCTGCCAGGATGGGAGGGTCAGAGCTGTTCCATACCCCACTTACATTTCAAAAGGCTGCCTCCAGCACACTCACACAGGAACTTGATGCCAGCCTTTTGTCACCCTCGATTGCTTGGAGCAGGGGAAGGAAGGAACATTCCCGAACCCAATGTGGGGACAGACTAAAAGTTTCCTACAACATGTATTTATATTAGACTTCCTGAGCCATTCAAGAATACACTCCTAGATCTGTGGTCATTACAGAAAAGGACAGCCTCTTTCCACAGAAAACCACCTGCTGCTTGAGGCCTGCCTTTTTTTCCAGAGGCCTGTATTGCTGCAAAAGGCCTGCTTTGTTCTTCAGGGGACTGTCCTGCTGCTACCAGAGGACTGCACTGCTGCTTGAGGCCTGTCCTGCTCTTGAGATCTGCTCCCTTCATCCCTGACTAACCTTGGTGTTGGCTATCAGCCTTTTTGGCTTTGTCAGTGCTTGTTTTGCAATGTTTTTTGTAAAACATTATAGTTGGGAAAGCAGCTGGGCTCATGCAATATATAAAAAAAGCATTGTTAAAAGCAAAAATATGTTTGGTCCTAAAAAGCACAAATAGTCCCTGGCATGAAATGGAATTGTATAGTGTGCAGATGTGATCTTTCTGAAATGGCACAATGTCATCAGTCACACTGAAACGAGTTAATGACTGAAGTGGGGTGCGCCATTTCCCCATGCCACATGCTGTGTTGGGCAAAAGAAAAATGTGAATTTTACAACGACAGACCAAGGAAAAAGGGCTGGCTGAAAGCCCATACAAGTATATATATAATACCAATAATTTCAGTAAAATCAAAACGTCTTGGCTAAAATCAAATCTAAAAATGAGCACCAGGACTAATAAGGCACACATTTGTTTTGACAATATTTTATGAACTATATATTTACATAGTAAGCGTAGAAACACATTTCCTCCATATTTCAAATGTGAAAGATGGGACTCTGCTTCAGGCAAAACAGTTTATTAAATTTTTATTGCATAAGCAGCAATAAAAAATAGCAAAATCATTTTCTTTCTTCTGACAACAAAAATTGTTTCTGATATTCATAGCAATTGTTCCACAACACTTTTTCTCATTCTTATATGGTGAAAAATGCTTTCTGTAAAATAAATCTCGGAAAAATGTGCTTGCTCAAATACATATTATATAAGCAAAACAAATGTGCAAATTTCTTATGCCATAGTTGGAAATCTCTCCCTCTCTCCCTCCTGGGTAAAGCGTCCCTTTCCAAAATGAAGTCCCTCCCCCGTTTCCTTTACGTCCTACAAAATTCACTCGATCTTGTCCCTCCGACCTATTTTAAAGAAATCGAATGCCTCCAGAGGGAGTTATTGTGGAGTGTAACACGACGCATAGCCCTGCAGAAACTTACCCTAAAATGGTATGATGGAGGCATTAGCCTCCCCGACATTAAAAAATACTATTGGGTGGCTCATCTAGCTGCAATTAATCACGGCACCTACGGTGGCCCTGATGTTCCGGGCTACCGAATGGACATGTGGCTTCTTCCGGGGGGGGAACTATAATAGGTCGCTTTACTCGAAGCCTAGCTGACCTCCCTTGACAGGCCCTACTGGAAATTTGATAAGCGTATGGCATGCTGCGCACAAGTCCCTCGGTTGTGAGGGTAAATTGACTTTGGCCACCCCACTATGGGACTCTGCACAATTGGGGAACCTGTGGACAACAAAGGGGTTTGACAAGTGGGACATGATTGTCATCTCATGAATTAAAGACCTGTGGGAGAAGGGAGAAATGAAAACATTTACAGCCTTTTAAAGCCAACACGAACTGGTGGACTCGGAGCGTTTTTGTTACACACAGGTATGTCATGCCCTATGCTCGGTCCTCCCACATGGTATCTCCCCTCCAGAATCCTCCCCATTGGAGGATAGAATATTGGATGGCTACCTCGCGGAGAAGACCATTTCATTGATCTATAATAAACTAATATATAACATGGAAGACCCCCTTTCCCTGCTAAGGCAAAAATGGGTAGTGGACGGAATTGAGATGGATGATGAGGAGTGGCAGGGGGCCGTGTCTTCCCACCGGGTAGTTGCGATTCCAGCAAGACTACGACTAGTGCAGCTCAAAATCCTGAATAGGGTGTATATGACAGGGCCGCAAATGTTACAAATAGGAATAGCAGAAACAGGGGAATGTCGTAGGCGTTGTGGACACACGGGTACCTTTATGCACATCATCTGGGAATGCACACACATTCAGTCCTACTGGAAGGAGATACATGAAGTAATGGGGGCGGTCCTTGTGGTTCCTGTCCACCCAGAAGCACGTAGATGTTTACTGAACATATGGGAACCAGCCGATCTAAACGCATACCAGGCACAATGGGCCACCCTGGGGTTCATGCTGGCAAAAAGGAACATCGCCCAGGCCTGGGGGGCGGCGGGAACACCTACATTAGCAGATTGGAAGTCAAGTATGGACTGGTCCATGTTCCGTGAAAAGACAGTATATGCTGCTCGTGGCTGCCCAAAAAAGTGGTCCCGAATTTGGAGGCCTTGGAACTCGTTCCGGGGGGGCTCCCCCTCAGCAACTTGCCTTAGACGACCTGCTTTCACTATGATCTGTCCTTACTGTGTGTAATGTGAATGATTATTGCTGTATTCTGTCATGCCTCAATCAATTTTGCAATTGTTGATATGATCGCTTGTATGCCGATGACCGTTAATAAAAAGATTTACAACAAAAAAATAATCTTATGCCATGATTTTTTAGGTCGAGCAGTCGAGACCTCTTGTATATACTTTGGTATATACTTATATGTGTATGTATATTGTGGGCTCTGGACATCAGCCCTAGGACTTGTCTGCTTCCGCTTAGGGACTTTTTTTTCTCTTCAACTGCCTCTATTTAACTGTCTTGATAGAAAACTTCCAGTAAAGGTCAGTAAAATACCAGAATTGCTTTCTGCTTAGGGATATTTTTAATATTATTTTTCTGGCAACTGCCTCTATTGAACTTTCTTGATAGAAAACCACCAGCAGAGGTCAGTAAAATACCAGAAGCACTTTAGCATTCTCTAGATTCCAATCCATAGAAATTGTCTTCTACGAGCACCCGTAGTCAATAATTCTTTTTTCAAATCTTGTATTTTCAGTGATATGATGACCGAAGGCCCTGATTTTATATTAAAAACTGAGCTTTGGACTATTCCATTTCCCACTGAAAGGCAATATTTCTCTCCATGTGTTCCCTTACCTGGTGTATCATGCAGTTTGGTGCTTACTTCCCCTCCATGTTAAAGAACAGTAGATGTTTCAGCACCCAGGCTAATTTGCTGCATAGCTAAATATATATAAGGTCCCAAAGGCGAGACTGATTGCGTTTAATACAGAGTTATCTTTTCCAGATTAAAACATCTGGTATTTGAATACCAGCGCACATGCTAACTCTTTGAGTCAATGGATACATTAAGGAGAGTACAGTGCTAGAAACCAGAGTGGTTGTTGAAGGCACCACTCCAAGTGAGTTGGAGTCTTGCCCGCCATCAAATAATGCTCTTAGACTATGGCTAGGAGTGTAATCTTTCCCTGGGGTACAGTAGAACTCACTCTGCCTCCCAAAGGACAGTCTCAGAGGACACATACTATGTCCCACCTCCTTGACGGTACACACTTAGTGCATCCACTAAGCACCTCTTTGGCCATGTACCTCTAATTTTAATATCACAAAATTGCAAGAGCAAAGTTCTGCACTCATTTGCATTGAGTTATACTCCGTGCAAATGAAAGAACATTCCATTCACATTGCTTGGGGGAAAATGTGTGCCTGGACCATCCATACTATAGAAGGAACCATGCGAGCATTTGAGACCTGTATGCAATACAGATGTACATTTTGCAGCATAAAGAGGCAGAGAAAGGCTTTCCATGAAAATGGAAATTCCTCATCTCATCCGACTGCCTTCATAGATAAAGCGATTGAGGAAGAGCCTATGTTCCCTGTATAACAGAGACTAATAACCATGAGTATAAAGGAATATTGTATTTGCTAACCCTGCAATTTGCAAAATAACTGGGTTTGCAACAACTTAATGTCTCTTTCAGATGTACAAAAGTAATTTAAAGAGTTAGAAAGGTTTCCATGACTAATAAAATGGGTTTTGAGACTCATACCAAATCACGTTTTTAAGGCACATATAATGCAATATATCCATTCCACAATTCTGGTCACAAACCACTAATCAATTACCAAAACTTCAAAGAAGGGCCCCTTTTCCCTTTGGAAACCATGTTGGCAATCTCTAGGGGAGCAACTACCCCATCTATTCTTCCAAATGAGAAGATGATTTGCTGTAAAGCAACATTAGTTCCTTATGGAAATCAAGCTGCTTTAAAAACAAAGAGCATCATTATGATGCCGGGGTGGACTCTTGTGCAACCTGCACCGTAGCGGAAGTGGGACCGCCCGACAAGGAGTTAGTGGTCCCGTTCGTCTTATTACAATACGACCATCTTCACGGCGGTTGCAAAGTGTATATTTTTCTTTGCTGCTTCTGCTGCAGGCTGCAGCACAAGCTGCAATAGAAAATGTACACTTTAAACACATCCCTGCACTGTGCGGCAGGCACAATGCGGTGCCTGCCACATGGTGCAGTGATGTTTAGAGGGGCACAATAGGTGCCCCCCCAGGCCCCATAATGGAGGGCCAGGGGGAAAGGGGGCCCTACTAAGGGCCTCCAAAGTCACTTTCCGCCTGCCTTTTCATGGCGAGTGAACCACCCTGACAGGGCAGGCAAAATGGGACATTTTAATCCCTACAGCGGTGCCTGTGCAGGCACCCCCCCCCTCTTTTGTAGGGATTACTGACCCTTCGATGGTCCGACAGGCTCCTTGAGCCCGTCAGAAAACATCAGACTATCCCTACGCCTGCTGCCTCCGACCTGAAGCATTGTAATGCTTCAGTCGGATCGCAGCAGCAGATTGCGGTCGGATCGCATCCGATGAGCCATCAAATGCCGTCTGACCACCATCAGAAAGACTCCCAAAATGTTTTCCGCCTAGAATGCAAACACTGGGATGTCAGTCTGCTGATCCATGCACGTTATTATTTCAATGTTTGTAGCCACACACAGAGAATCACAAATTGACCAATTAACATTTGTGAGGCTTGTCATTCTGCAGCTCATCAATAAATTGTGACCTTGAGAAGCAACCTATGAGTACATAGGTTGCTTTGCAAAGTCAGAGTCTTTTTGCAAAAGTCTAAGTGAAATTAGCAAGCACTTTTTGTAATCGGACTCTTAGCACATCTAGCCCAAAATCCCAAGCATAGGACTTAATGTGCCCTTGCTCTGGTGCTGTGGTATTCCAACTATTGTTAGGAGAACACATGGATTACAACTGCATCACATTTACCTTGCATAGTCATTGATGTAAAGCCTGATTGGAGCACAACAGTAGTGCAGCCTTATATGAATTAGGGCTATGCTGCCATTACGAAGGGGCTTACTCAAAAGGACTCCACATTTCCTGCAGATGTTCAAGCACAAATATCCGTTAGGATTACTGGAAATGCACATTTGTGCTTTTGCAAGTAGAATGCTTGAGTTCATTAAGTCATAAAGATTTAAGAGAGGCACAAGCTTTGCTTGTGCATATAATACTCATCTTTTTTGGAACATCAACTTTATGAATTGTAGGACTTGGCCTTTTTGGCTAAATTTCCCTAAACTTTTTGCTTTCCCCCTACACCGTTTTCCTGACAAAGAGTTGCCAATTTAGATGCTTTGGGTACTTTGCCACTGCTGATCAGTGTTAAAGTACAAGTGTTCCCTGTTTAAAGTACAAGTTTAATTGGTTGGCCATGATTGGTATGTTTGCCTTACTAGTAAAGTCCCTAGTGATGTGCACTGTGTGTGCAAGGGCTAGTAATGCAAAGGCGCACAGAGAAGTGAACTCAGGTCTTCAGTGTAGGGCCTGCACGCAGAGTGCTAAGTTAGCATGTTGTCCTGACAACTGCAACCACTTGTCAGGCCTTACTTTCCCTTTTGAGTACACAGTGGGCACCCCTGTGGTAGGTCCCGCGTAACCCCTGGGCAGGGTGCAGTGTAAGTAAAAGGCAGTGCCTATACTGAGGTGTGTGTTATGTCCTGACAGTGAAAACCACTCCATTTCGTTTTTCACTGGTGAAAGGCCATTCTGCCCATAGAACAGAGTTGGGGAGGCTGGGTATTTATTGTGTTTGTTAGCCTAGTTTCCTGTAAGTTTAAAATGGAGAGGTGAAGTTTGGTATGTATGAACTCACAGTGCCATAACACATCTTTCCATGAACGTGGTTTTTTCACTGTGTGTTCAGAAGCCACTCTTTAAGAAAGTGGCTGAGTTTTGTGCTTTAAGCATTTCTGTGTGTCTCTGCTGAATGTGGATTCTCTGTCTGGATCTGAGAGGTGAGAGGAGCTGGGGGAGGTCTTGACCCAAGGGAGGGGTTGAGATGGCACCAGGCTGCCCTGCATCTGGAGAGTAGAGGGGGGAGAAGCCCGGGAGGTGAACAGGCCTCGGCAGCAGCTTTAAACCAATTGACCCATCTCCTGCTGAGTGATTAAGGGTCCAGACCCCCAGTATCAAAGGGAGAAAGGTGACACTGGGTGGGAGACACCCAGAACTGATTTAGGGAGGGGTCAGGGACCCCTGAGTCCAGAGAACTTCAAAGACATTAAGGGGTATAACTAGGAGAGCTGAAACCCCTGAATGTTGGAATGGAATAGAAATGGATTGAGACTGAAAAGGCTTAGACCCATTTTGTGGTCAAGAGTAATCTCTTCTAAGGAAGGAACAACCAAAGAGACTGCTGGGAAGGACCAATCCTCACTTTGTGATCTGGGGTTGGTCTGCAGTTTGCTGTTTTAACCAAGGAAGAGGCTGTTGGGACTGTGCTGTGTGCTCTGGGTTCCCCTGCTTGAAGAAGATTGTGCTTTGTGCTGTGTTTTGTAACCCCAAGGGCCCGAGGTGAGCTGGCTCCCTGTTTGAAAACACAGGAACATAAAAGTTTCTTGAGAAGTTTCAAGCAACGCGGTGGGCGCGTGTTGTGGCAGCTTGAGACCCTCGGAAGGTGTGCCCTGTGATCTTGGACACACGGAAGAAAAGTGAGACTCGGACGCGCTGGGTGCGTGTCGTGGTGCACCTCAGGCATTGGTGGAGAGCGCCTGATCAGCATGTGCATCGGTGGTGAAGTGACACTCGGACGCGCAGGGTGCGTGTCGTGGTGCACCGCAGGCGTTGGTGAAGAGCGCCCGGTCAGCGTGTGCATCGGTGGAGAAGTGAATCTCGGATGCGCAGGGTACGTGTCGGGGTGCACCGGAGGCGCTTGTGAGGAGTTCCTGGTCATCGAGTGCATTGGAGGAGGAGTGAAGCTTGGACACGGTGAGAGTATCGAAGTGCAGCCGGAGGCGTTGGTGAAGAGTGCCTGGATATCGGAGCATCGGAGAGGAGTAAGTCTCAGTAAAGCAGCATGCGTGCCTTGGTGCAACCTGAGACAGTGGAGGTGATCGGCTGATCATAGAGTGCACCGGAAGAAAGTGAGTCTCTTCCTTACGGTGTGCGTGTCTTGGTGCCCACTGAGACTGGTGAACGTGCACTCGGAGTCATCATAAGGACTCATTAGGGTTGTGTGTGGCTTCGTGCCAGAAGAGACCCGGAGGGTGCTATGGTGAACGTGCAGCCGGAATAACGTAATCTTAGGGGCGTGGGGTACGTGAGCCCTGCAGCCGCCTGAGACCTTCTTAACAGTCGCAGCCCGGACCAGCAGCCCCAGAGGAGCTGAGCTGCCCGGCCAAGCCGCTGAGGCCCATTGAGGAAGTTCTACGCGGATGGCCCAGTCCGTGGAAGGAGGAGAGGAGAGTGGGGTCATGCCCCCAGGTATCGTGGAACACTGCCTGGGCGGGGTGCGGGCTTGGAGGGACACTCTCTCGGCCTCTCAGTCCTTCTGGCGATGTGAGCCTTTGCTTTGGCTCAGAGTGGGGCCCGTACTGACCAAAGGAGAAACGCTGTGTACAAGCGCCAGGTAGATACTGATCACACTCCTGAGGCGGAAGCCGGGAGAAGCGCGCAGCGCATTGCCTTCGTTTCTTTAAAAACAATATTTTTAAAACTGTCACAGATTTACGTGTGCTAGCTTTTAAAAACTCACCACAGCACCCGGCAACTGCCAAAACAATCGAGCACTTCACCCAGCTCACGTAGCGGACTTGAACGCTGCCAGCTGACTCCGAAATTGCTCCACTCCTCGGACGCTCGCAGCGCGAGGACTCAGGCCACGCCCACTTGTTTGGCCACGCCCCCCGAGGCGACTACTTAAACGCTGTGTACAAGCGCCAGGTAGATACTGATCACACTCCTGAGGCGGAAGCCGGGAGAAGCGCGCAGCGCATTGCCTTCGTTTCTTTAAAAACAATATTTTTAAAACTGTCACAGATTTACGTGTGCTAGCTTTTAAAAACTCACCACAGCACCCGGCAACTGCCAAAACAATCGAGCACTTCACCCAGCTCACGTAGCGGACTTGAACGCTGCCAGCTGACTCCGAAATTGCTCCACTCCTCGGACGCTCGCAGCGCGAGGACTCAGGCCACGCCCACTTGTTTGGCCACACCCCCCTCTCCCCTCCCTCAATCAACCCCTATAAATGTGCCTATGGCGGAAGCGCAGCGGACGAGCGCAGCGGGAGCGCCGTTTGCGCGCCGAAGGCGCGCCCAAGGCAAGCCCGTCTGCGCCCGTCCGCGCCAGACCGAGCCTAGAGCCCACACCCCTGGCCGGTTCTGATGCGCCCCGAATCAAATACTCACAAGAAACGTTGTACCAACTCAGAGTTCCGTCAAAAACTAGATGTAACGGACTTATTACCCCGGAACAGGTGCTTCTTAGATGCCCTACCTGCACCTACAGGACCACGCCCTTATCCCACTACGAACCGGCCTGCCTGGAGATGGCCCTGCTGAATTGCAGGTCACTCCCTAAACACCATATTGAAATTAATCTGCTATTAACAGAGTCAAACTTGGACGTTCTGTTTTTAACAGAAACTTGGTTGTCCGAAAGCTCCGACCCTGAAATCATACAGGCACTACCCCCTAGGTATCTCATTAAAACCCTCAATAGACCAACAGGAATGGGAGGGGGTATCGCGATTATCTATCACGACAACCACGTATGTCAATTCAAAGACAGCCCCATTCTCGACAGTGAAAATGTCCTCTTTTCTTTACACCTGCCACCTTCTACTACACTAACTGGGGTGTTAATCTACCGTCCGCCAGGACAGGTAGGGGGGTTCATAAACTCACTCATTGATGTCATCTCCTCCCTAGCGTGCGGGACGCCAAACTTTACAATCCTCGGGGACCTAAATCTCCACTTCGATGATCAAAGCAATAAACTCGCCACAGACTTAAAAACTGATCTAAACTCCCTGAATCTACAACTACTCAGCAATGATCCCACCCATATGAAAGGACACCTTTTGGATCCCATCTTCTCCAACCTCTCCAAACTCTCTGTTCAAACTCCTCTCCCTCTCCCCTGGTCTGACCACTTCTTGGTTCCTCTCAAATTCCAACTCCCAGGGAAGATCTCGGACACTCCTCGCCCCCGGGTCCCGTCACGCCCATGGAAAAAACTAGACACTAGCTTATGGGAACGCTCTCTGGCCTCCACTCTACCCATAATCGACCTTGACCCTTCCAAAGCCGAAATTCAACTACATAGTTGGATTAGCAACTCGCTCAATACTGTTCTGCCTCTCAAAGCCCTCCCCCCCAACAGGAAATCCTCCAGACTATCGTGGTTCACGGAAGATCTACGTGAATTAAGACGGAAAGGCAAAAGGCTTGAACGCCAATGGAGAAAGCACTGGAACACAAAAGACAAAAGTGAATACAAAACCCACATTAGGTTTTATAAAAATGAACTAAAAGCGGCACAGGCCGCCTACTTTGAGGACCAAATAGCAGCCGCGACTAACTCCGCAAAAGAGACCTATCGGATAGTCAAACTCCTCTCCAAAATACAGGAACCCCCTCCAGCGCCAGACCTGGATGGCACAAAATGCAACCGGATGGCCGAATTCTTTTCGAAAAAAATCCAAAAAATTCTCAACTCCCTCCCGACGGCGCCATCTGCACTTAGAGGCCCTTACCTCCAGGCCCCCCTAGACACCCCGAGGTTGCTCTCCTTCCCTCAAATCACAACCGAAACGTTTCTCAGCACCCTGCAGAAAGTCAAAAGCGGTGCCCCGTCAGACCCAGCTCCGATCAGTAAATTGAAGCTAGTTGCTTCCACTATAGCCTCTCCTCTCACCAACCTGATCAACGCCTCCTTCGAACATGGCACAGTCCCAGCAAACTGGAAAAAAGCCACTGTGAAGGCTCTCATAAAAAAACCGCACCTTGACCCCATAGACCCTTCAAATTTCAGACCGATCTCACTGCTACCGGCGATGAGTAAAATAGCCGAGAGAGTAGCGAACCAACACCTCTCTGAGTTCCTAGAGACCAACCATCTCCTCCGCCAAACCCAGACAGGTTTCAGACCAGGACAGGGGACGGATACCGCACTGTTAGCCGTGGTCGAAGAAGCTAGGGGCATACTAGACGTAGGAGGATCAGTGGCAGTGATCCTCCTCGACCTGAGTGCCGCTTTCGACACGGTGGACCATGCAACCCTTGTTCACCGTCTTGAACTGATAGGAGTGGCGGACTCCGCTTTAGCCTGGATCTCATCCTTCCTTGAAGACAGGTCCTTTCAAGTCACAGATGGGCACGCCATCTCCAAGGCTCATGCACTCAAGTGTGGGGTGCCCCAGGGGTCCTCCCTAAGCCCCACACTTTTCAACGTATACATGGCTCCTCTCGAGGAGGTTGTCAAACCTTTTGGGATTAAGTCAATAATGTACGCCGATGACACTCAGCTCGTCGTCTCCCTCAACCAATCAGACAACGCCCTCACCAATTTATTTAACTGTCTAGAAAAAGTTCACCAATGGATGTGCGAGTCCCGGTTGAAACTGAACGGGGAGAAATCAGAAATAATCCTCCTAGGAAACCCAAATAAAATCCCCTCTCCTCTTCCCTGGCCTCCATGCATGGGATCACCACCATCCCCAAAATCCGAAGTAAAAAGCTTAGGGATATGGCTGGACCAGGATCTCAGTTTTAAAACACAAGCGAGGAAAACTGCGGGAACATGCTTCGGCCTTATGAAGATGGCTCGAAAGATCCTCCATCTACTCCCCCCTCAATCCAGGAAGCTCCTGATGCAGGGACTGGTGAATTCCAGACTGGACTATGGGAATGTCCTATATCTGGGGGCCCCAGTCTCTGTAGTCCATAGACTTCAATGCGCTCAAAATGCGGCGGCTAGAACACTCACAGCAACCGCAGCAAGAAACTCGGCCAAGCCAGCCCTCAGAAGTCTGCACTGGCTCCCAGTCAAGGAACGGGTCAACTTCAAGACCCTGTGCATTACCCATAGAATACTGCACAACGAAGGCCCACCCATCCTCAGATCTCTCGTGTCCCATCAACAATCAAGCAGACAACTCAGATCCAACTCCCTCTCCCTGGCAAAAGTCCCCAGAATTAGGAAGGCCAGAACTGGTGGCCGCCTTTTTTCGTACAATGCCCCCAGACTATGGAATGCTCTCCCACTCTCCCTGAGGCAGGAACATAACCACCTCAGATTTAGGAAAAAACTAAAAACCTTACTTTTCCCCTGAGCACTCCCCCACATAACTTCCCACCCTACAGGACTGTGTTCACTAGCGCCGGGATGCCTAAGGGTAGCTGCGCGCTCTACAAAACCCAAAATCAATCAATCAATCAATCAATCAATCAGAAGCAGTACTGGGGCCAGAGTGAGAAGCTGTGATTTATGTCATTGTTGATTTGTGTGGGGGCAACTGTTATTGAAGAGGCTGACTGTCGTAATACACATTGCCAATATTGCTGCTAACAAACTGCTGGACGGTCTTATGACGCCTGACAGTATTTCTGCATAACGAAGTACATGATTGTAGTGCTACGCATTGCATTATTTCTCCCTTGCAAAGTACAGGATTGCAGTGGCCCGCATTGCATTATTTATTCATTACAAAGTACATGATTGTAGCTACGCATTGCATTATTTCTTAATTGCAAAGTACATGATTGGGGTGTGACGCATTGCATTATTCCTTCATTGCGCAGTACATGTTTGTAGCGGTGCGCATTGCATTATTTCTCCCATTGCAAGGTACCAGGGTGTATCTTTACGCATTGTATTATATCTCCTTTGCTCAGCACAGGATTGTATCGTTACGCAGTGCACTATTGTCTGTCCCTTGAAACGTGTGTGATTCTAGCGTTATGACCAGCATAGCATTTTGAAAGCGGTGGTTGGGATTTGAACCTACCAGCCAGCCGGGAAAAATATTACCCTTTGTTATAAGTTGATTCTTGTATCGTGTGGTCTGATCGTATATCTTTTTATATAAAGTTTAAACTTGTTTTATAAAACTCGTGTGGAGTCCATTTGTGGTGTCACCAGTGGGTTGCTGTGGACGTGGTTGCACATACTATACACTCGTGCCTTAGAGATAGACCTGGCTGCTCGTGCCAAGCTACTAAGGGGGTGAGCAGGGCTATCTCAAACGGTGTCCTTACTTGGCCTAACATTGAGTGGGGAGTCCCGTGTCGCGCATTTGGTGAAAGTATTGCAGGACAGGGACTCCGGTTTCCAACATGAATCATACATTTTGGACACATGCTTCTTTTTCTAAATTTAAGGTGTATGTCTTTCAAGCTGAGCAATTTTATTTTGAGTTATCCACAGAACTGATCAAAATTGCATAGTAGGTTCAGATCGTTTTTCTTGGGGAAGCTTGGTTCCATTGTCCGTTTTTTTCATTTTGAGAAAGGAAATTGTATTTTGGGTGGTTAATGCATTTTCTGTTGTTTTTTTGCTTGGATTTACTACAATTTTAATGATTATGATTTATAACATTTAGATTATGCACACGTCACCAGAGGTGTAATACAAGCCTCTGCAAACACTGTGGCGCACAGGGGCCCCCAAACACTTTAACGGCCTCTATTTATGCCAAGGCCAATGAATATCTGTGATACATGGGGAACTAAGGGGGCCCACTTCACATTCGAAGGGGATTCTCATAATTTTGCACAACGTCACTGCACATCACTAGGATCCTGAAACTGACTAGTCCCTGGAATGAGAAAGATCTACCACATTCAGATTTGAGTCTTCCTGTGGAATGAGTAACAGCTTTTTATCTTGGATCCTTTGGTTTCTTATAGATCAATATAGGGTGAGCTAGTGAGCTAGATTCTCTGTTGTGGCCCCAAGTTGTTGATGCATTGGAATATCCTGCAGTATAGTTTGAATCAGATTCAGTCTTTGAAAGAGAACCAAAGGACTGCTCTCCTTTCTTGTGTGTCTCTTCTAGCTGGCCCAGGTATTAACCTAGCATCAGAATACCAAGCTCTCAGTAAACAATTGACCTGTGAATATGGTGGTCCTTTAGAGAGGCAGTTACAGAAGTCTAACATAAAGTTGCTACTCCTGCTTTTGTGTATAGTGGTTACCAAAAGTATAGGAGCCAGATGTACGACCGTTTTTTGCGTTTGCAAACTGGAAATCGGCCGTTTGCGACAGCAAAATAGGTCTGGCCCATGTACAAACCCAATTTTGCCAGTTGGTACCCTATTATCGACTCGCAAAAGAGGGTTTGCGACTCGCTCTCAGGGAGAGGCGTGCAAAGGGCATGCCTTCCCAATAGCGAGTCCCAATGGTATGTGCACAATCGCAGTTTACCACTTACTTCAAGTAGGTGGTAAGCCACTCGCAAATAGGAAGGGGTCCCCAGGGGACCACTTCCCCTTTGTGGCTGTCATTCAAAATATTTTTTAAGAGCAGGCAGTGGTCCCACGGACCATTGTCTACTCTTAGAAAATGAAACAGTAACGTTTCATTTTTCTTTTTTTAAACACATCCCGTTTTCCTTTGAAAAAACGGACTGTATTTTTTTTTAAAAACAGCTTTATTTAAAAAGCAGTCACAGACATGGCGGTCTGCTGACCCCTGCAGGCCACCGACCCTGGGAGTGGTAGCTATTCCTAATAGGGACTGCAAATTGCACCTGCCTCATGAATATTAATGAGGCAGGCAATTTGCGGAACCATTAGGAATCGCAAGCAGTGTCTGAGACACTGTTGTACATTCCTATTTGCGGGTGGCAAATTGTGAGCCTCAATACGACGTAATTTGCGACTCGCAAATTGGTAGGGGCGTACATCTGGCCCTTGGTGTCTTAATTGGGCAATTAATGGAAAAAATTACCTACTCCTGTTTATATTTGGATCCTGTGCAGAAAAGAGAGGGACCCCTTAATCTCACCAAAGAAAATAGGGTACTCTTAACAAGTAAAAACTAGGTTTTCCTTGGTTTTCTAGCCAAATAAAAACAGATCACTCAATCATATATCTTATCACTCAAACAACAGATATGAAAGATAAATAGACAGTGTAGCCCAAACGATAGACTCAACAGAACTTGCCCAAAGTAGAAGTCAATACAACATTTATTAAAAGATGTACAATTAAAATCAATCATAAAATCCACAATATTTGTACATAATACATATAAGTAATGTTGTAAAGAAACAGTTGTAAAAGAAAATGTTTGGTGAAGAAAACAGATTTTTGACTAGAGCTCGATACCCACTCCTCTAAAAGTATCTGTCGAACCAGTCAACCACCGAATTGTGTAAGGAGTTGTGTCAATGCGTTTCGATGTCACTCATAAATTGAAACCATCTTTATCAAGACACTCTTTAGTTCTCTAGATGATGTACTCCAATTATTACATAGATAAAAATCCTGTATATGGAAAACATAAACTGTATTATGTTTCCCATATACAGGGGTATCGAGCTCCAGTCAACAATCTGTTTTCTTCATGAATGTGTTACAGTTTATGACAAATTTGACTGTCTATTGTTTTCTCTCGGGGTTTGGTTTATTATGGTTTGTTATTCGTTTTCTGTCCCCTATTTCAAGAAGGGGAATACCAGTATATGAAATTTCCTTCGCTGTTTTCTTTTCTTTCCAACATTACTTATATGTATTATGTATAAATATTGTGGATTTTATGATTGATTTTAACTGTACATCTTTCAATAAATTTTGTATTGACTTCAACCTTGGGCAAGTTCTGTTGAGTCTATTGTTTGGGCTACACTGTCTATTTATCTTTCATATCTGTTGTTTGAGTGATAAGATATATGATTGAGTGATCTGTTACTATTTGTCTCGAAGACCAAGGAAAACCTAGTTTTTACTTATATTTGGATCCTGTCAATCTTCTTACCTAACAATCTCTTATGTTGGAAGCAAACTATTCACTGCATACCACTCAACATGTTGACAGTTTATACACAATTAATTATTTCTTTGTTGTTGAATATCACAATGTCTGTCTTCGAGTGGAACTCACTTTAGATTTGCTATCAAGGGGGTGATTACACAAAAATTAATATATGCTTATGTGTCATCAGCATATTATTGCACTGATAGACTGATATACATTAAATCGAATTGGAGACAACAATGAGCCATTGGGAATTCCACAAGATGGTGACACCTCTTTTGATAAGTAGGGATCATATGGAATGGTGTAGGTATGAAAGATGAAGGAACTGCACTAATTGATGGAATTTTTGTCAGTATGTCCCATTTGAGCAAGAATTTTGGCAGGATGGAATTGTTCATGATGTCAAACACCATGATCAAATCAATCATTGCCCGCAGACAGACTGCTTCCTCATCTCCAAACTGGAGGGCTTCCTCTCAGAATTCAAGAAGCTCACTTTCAGGATTGTGTTTTGATTGGAAGCTTGATTGTAATGGTAAAAGACAGATGGTAGATCAAAGAAGTTGTTGAAGACTCTTATATAAGCTAGATAGAATCGAGGGGCTTAAGTAGATAGCTATATGGTTTTCAGATGGCTCAGATATATCCTTCCAGGATGGAACGATTTACCAATTGGCACATGATGGGGTCAAATATGAAGGGGTCAAATATGGAACATAGTCCCTAAGCACCAATGCTAAGGCTGGATTAATCAGTGAGTCAGTGGGTAAGTTTAGGGTCTCTCAATATAGTTTCCATTAATTTAATACATTTAGAAAAAATTGTGTTTTTCATTAAAATACTATTACATTTCTTCTTTAATTTCAATTATTCTTGTAATTTCTCCCTTCTGTATGGGTTTGACCTTTCTATTTTTTGTAGGGTTTTCAGGTTTTTAGAGGTCTGGGTAAATGTCTCATTAAGATTTGAATGTCTGTGTTTTTCTTCATTTGCCTTTTTTAATGTTTATTGTTAATTTCCAATTAGTTGTCACACCTGTTTCTTTTTTATGTTACGAATTCATTGTAATTTTGTGTTGTAGGTTTGCTTTTTTTCAAAGAAGGGATAACATTGGCACCAGGGAAAATGTCAATGTGTTTATGCTTTTCTCCTTCTCTCTGACTGATGATGCAGCAGAAAAGTTACTGTTTGTTTCTGAATCAGAGTCTGAAGATGCTGCTTCTAATCTGATGCTAGGCCAACATACCTGGTGATGGGGGAGGAGAGGGAGTGAGAACAGGAGCAGGAGCAGTGGTGTACACCTGAGGGTAAGTAGTGATGACAAGGTTATCTGATGCACATTCACTGGGTAATGGGTCTGCCCAGTGAACCTCCTGGTATGCTGCTGGACCTGAGTATGACACCACCGTTGTTGGCTTGTCAATCACCATAGAGATAACTGACAGAATATCGGAAACACAAATATCGTGTGGACAGAATATAGTGTCAAAATATAGAGAAGACCAACTATTCATAGCTGCATATCTACATACCTTGAAGATATAGACATCATCAAGGTACATTTATGTGGAGATATATATGGAAAAACTTTGTTTACGTATAGAAACTTACTTTCACAATATTTTTGTCCTCAATATTCTTGACACAATATTTTGTCCACACAATATTTGTTCTCCAATATTTTATACACCAAACCATACTGCTGTACTTGTGCCCTCGTGGTCACGTACTGGTATCGCTTTGTCCATACATAGTGAGCAAATACAGCAAATGCTAATGATAGACAACACAACCAAATGTCCGAATACTAGCATAAGGGTCCCTGAGTACCTGCAACCATGATTAACTCACTCAGCAGCTGTTAAGATCTATTGTGGAGCATGCCAATCCTCTATAACCACTGACAAATTGAACTAGGTCTCTGACTTTCCATTATGAACTGAGCAGTTTGATACACTATGCTATGATTTGGTAGTGATGATTTGCAAAGAGTCCTACCATATCGAAGGTACTTGTCTTAGAATTTAGAGTAGGCTCAGAGTGTAAGTCTTTAGACTTTTTTCCGTGGGAACTCTCCATGTGGGAGTGTCTATAAAATAAAAAGGCATGCACACATTAAAAATGGTGATGCACAGTACTCTTCCATGTTGGAGTAGCACTACAGTTTTTAGTTGTGCGTCATTTTCCTCGGTGGAAGTTTCACTAGAAAATACTGGTATGTATTGCTCCGTTTGTGGAGGTGTCACAGAAATCGTTGATGCATCTGAGTGAAAGTAAACTGGTCATGTGTCCCTCCTAGTTGTAAAACTTTGCTAGATCATCAACACACAGCAATGTAGCATGGTCTCAAATCTTTGTGAAACCATTGGCATGTAGGCTCCTATGAATTACTGTACCATGGAAATAATGTCTTGCAGCACCAGTCTGCTGGCCTGACTACACTCCCAATGCAGCTGGAAGCATATTATTCTCGTAGCCCTATTGTTGCCTTTCTGAAAAAAACTGGTGGCATTTTAGCATAGTCTGGTGGTCATGTTGATTATTAATGTTGAAGTTTGTTAGTTTACATGAGTTGCAGAGTGGTTCATTTTGTGTCCAGAAAGGACACTCTAAACAAGCAGAATTATTGCATACTAGCAAGGGGTAGCTCAAGCCTTTAATAGCCACACGACATGGTATGCTGGCCAACCAAACCCCCTGAAGATGAGGTAATGCAGTGGCTCAACTCATTTTTCACCTGCCATATGTTTCATAAATACGTTCACAGTCTGTGCAGCTGTTGGCCGCCCATTTGTTGCTCCTAGAGATCCAGGTGTTTTAGCAGCCCATTGGGTATGCTGGCCCGAAAATAATGTTTGTCTGACAATTGTACCTACTTCATAGTTTCACCTCAACCCAACACACTTGAAGTTGTAAACTGGAATCCATTTGGCTCAAAAGCTGTTCTGAAGCTTCCTGTTCTTTCTGTTTCTTTTCTGCAAGCAGCTGAAAGTAGATTTCGATTGTGGGACTACAGCTAAAATGGCAACAGATATTCTATGTTTTGTTTCATGAGTTTTAAGTAAAGGTTCACTACAAAAAATGGAGAGTAGTTGCCTACCCAGCTGTGCAGTATCAGACATTTATGTTTCATTTCTATTTTGGAACGATTGTTTTCTAGAATATACATCTGCTGCAACTTCTCACTAACTTACATTGAACTCTGTCTCACAGAGTGGCTTCCTCAAAAGGGCACACCACGCAGAAAACATTGTGCTTGCTCTGCTGACATGTTGGTGAAAGAAGGCCCTTTCCAAAGCTTGCTTGTGACAGTACAGTTAATCACTTCCAGCGTTGTGTTACTCACAAAGCTGACTGTGGATGTGTAATGTTTAATTCCTCGAGGATGGCACAGACTTTTTGTACTCAGACCAGCTACAGGCATGATAGTCTGCACATTTTTTTTTTGTTGCAGTTTTATATAGCGCTAACTCGACCCGAAGGTATTGGAGCGCTTTACATGAACACCGGTTATGTTACACAAGGACACATTCATTTATTTTTTTTGGTAGGCACGGGGAGATTAAGTGATTTGCCCAGAATCACAGGATGTGGACCAGGGCCAGACTGGGTACCAAAACCGGCCCTGGCAAAGTGCTCGGCTGGACCCCTGGGGGCGTTGGGGGTGCAGCCGGGCAGTTTACCAGGGCTGGTTTTGGCCGATTTTGTTACAGGGGCCGATATTGCACCTCTGCTGCAAAAATGGCCCGGTAACAAAAACCGCCCCACCCCCCCGGGGCCCAAAGCGGGTCCTCGTCCTGGCGGCCCACCAGGGAAAAACGCCCGGTACCCGCTAGGGTCAGTCCGGCCCTGAAGCTGGAACCTTTGTCTCCCAGCTCCAAAGTTGGCACTCTAGCTCTCCCCCTTATGCCTTTCAAGTGAAATGCCCATAGACTGCACTATTACATCATAGTACTCTTGATTGCTTCTGTTACCTCTTAATAAGCAAAGCATCTATTTTCTTTTCTTTGCATGATAGTATATTTGTAAAAAACATAGCTCCTGAACGGGGTCTTAGAGGTTAGAAAAAGCATGTGAAAATACCCTCCGGTCTAGGAAAAGTGGGGAACCAGAGCTGTCAGAAAGTACTTTCCACAAAACTGAAAGGTTAACATTCTGTGGCTCGGCCTGGAATGCACAGTGGAGGCCAAGAGCCCGGTCAATCAATACACAAAATTACACGCCTGCAGAGCTCCATCTTAATAAACATCTTTCACTAAGCATTTATGAAGAGGAGCAGATTGGAGTTTTTTTCTGAGTTTCATTTATTTATTGGTCATATGAACCACAGGTACAGCAACAGCTAGCTCTTACAATGGCGTGAAACTGCTAAGCACAAAATATATTCGCTTCTTATCGTGCCTAACCAAAGCAAGGCATTTTGCCTCTTTGTGGAGAGTCCCGGTGTCTTGAATCAAACTGATAAATATTTGTATGAAAATGTATTGTTGTAACGCTCCAGATGAACTTGATTAGAGTGCTTAAAGAAATGAACGGTAGGTTCAGATGCTCAGCCAGTCACGGCTGCTAACTGGAAGCAGTAGTGGGGCGGGTGTGGGGGGTAGGAGGTGGGGGGGATCCGGTCAAAAAAACAACACTTACTTCCCTCTTACTGGCTTCTTGGGAGAAACAGGAAACAGGAAGCACCAGGGCTCTCATGCTCCCCTCAGCCAATCACAACGCTGCAATGCATTGTGATTGGTCTGAATGCCGTGTCACGGCACTCAGCCAGGGGCTGGAGAGGTGGGCATGTTCTCCATGCAGGCTGTATTGCAGCCTGCATAGACGACAGGGAAAGTGAGCATGACTGTTTGGCCGGCCAAACAGTCATTGCGCTCTTAGGAGTGTCCTACCACTCCTTCCCTGCACTGCAGACCCGCCCTGCCCCCTCACGCAACCTGTCACAGCAGGAGGACAACATAAAATGATAATAACATTACGTTTTTGTCATTTATTTTTTCCCTTCTTTTGCTGCTTCAAAGGCAGAGGGACGACGCTCCTCCGCCCTAGCGGAGGAGCCGCCCACGGCTGCCTTGTGGTACAAATTATGTGTGAATTAGGACAGCACAGAAAAGTCCACTTTATATTTTCAGGGAGGTTCTTTGTGGATACAATTTTACTTCCTTAGCTATATGGAAATTTTGAGCACAGGTCGGGTTCCCCTGCAGTAGTAGCTTTTGTTGTAGAAACAGCAGGAGTTTCTCAGAGTCAGAGCTGGGCTGCCTGCCATCTTCGCTTTCCCATGCTTCGCAATGCACCCGCTGAGCATTTCCAGTTAATTTCTTCTTACCCATGATTGTTTCGGAGAGACAAAAACAAAAGAAAATATTTCAGGAAACAAAGGCTGCTAAAGTGGTACATTACGCCCACGTTTGGTAACTGAAACTATATTTTTACCCTGAAAGAAACACAGTGTTGGGCCTATTTCCAGTGGAGACGAACAACACGCGTCCAGAGTAGCATGGCAGCCGCTAACAGGAGGCCTTCAAAGGCAGTGAAGCTTTCTTGAGGCTGAGCATTCTCAGGGCCTCGTCGACAAATTTCTGCAGCGTTTTGTTCACATGCTCCTGACCTCAGTCTGACCTCAATAAACCCAACATGCACTGTTCTTTTTATGGCTGACCTGTTCCGCAGGTAAAATGGCAGTGCAGCATTTGAAATAAACACATTTTTCAAACTGTTTCTTTCTCACAGAGCCCTTTGCTTCCTACAAAATTCATGGTTTTTACCCTTTTGACACCAGTGCTAACTGTTCACCTTCTGTCTGGAATACAGAGTTTAGCAGCCCTGAGTGTAGCAAGTACTGATAGCCCCCTTATCAATAAACTTGTAACAAAATACAGTTCAAGGATTTAAAATAGAAGAGATCATAGAAAGCAGACAATGCTGCTCATCTTCAGGGCCGGACTAAGGAGCCGGATGCAGCCCTGGCAAAAATGTCCGGTTCCCCGCTCTCCTCATTCCACTGGCGTAACGAAAAGTGAGGAGCCTCCCTGCACGGTAGGTAGAGGGGCCCCCTCCGGGCTCAATCAGGAGCTCTCCAGCCAGAGTGCAGTGCCTAGGGGGCCCCTTGGAGCTTGGGGCCCCCCCCTCCGCAGGGGCTGCGGGGGCTTGTGTTACGCCCCTGCCTCATTCTATTCCATCCGTTCAATCTCTCCTCTCCTTCCTGTCTTTTTCCTCTCTGATCTCTTTCCCCTACCACCCTCCCTCCCTCTCTCATTTTGCAATTTGCATTTTTTAAATATTTAGCGAGACGTGGCACAAGTGCATTAGAGCACTTAAAATGATCACCAGATTACATTGCGCAAGGTCAAATTCATGTTTTTGCTTATGTTTTCATGCCCAGGGAGATTTTGTGATTTTTTGTCTGCAGCCGTGGCCCTGGTCTTTAAAAACGGGACTATAGATGCTCCAGCCAACTGGGGAACTGCCTGATGGATTAAAATTCCAGTTCGACACTGTGCGTTTTCATAATTTGGTAGTGTGGCCATTTCTTAAGTGACATTGAAAGCTTGTGTTGTGTCTGTAAGTCCAAGTATGAATTATGCACTACTTAATTAGGGCAAGCGCTTGAAGTTAGAGGGCAGCAACACAGTACACTGCTCAAATATGGAGTATCAAATATTGTGCAATAAATATATCATAGCCACAATATCAACTCCCAAAATATTGTGAAGGTAAGTACACATAGGTAACTATAGATTTACTATACTTAACTCCACATATATGTACCATTTATATGTATTTGTACAACACTTCAAATAGTAAAACAGTGAAAACACCACACAAAAAGATTCCACACCAGATTAAAAAAATAGCTCTTAATTTAATAAATAAAAACAACCAAAATGACAAAAATCTAACAAGCACAACTTGCGATATGATATTTTAAAGACTAAACTGTAAAATATCGCTTAGAAGCAATAAGCGCTTACTTGGGCAATCTGGTAGCATTGGACCGGAACAAAGTCAAAAGTTCAAGCTGACTACGATGGAGCATGGGCTGGGGACAGGGAGATAGTGAGGCCCGCTGAACAAAAGTACCTTCATCCTGGCTGTGTTGACAAAAAACATGTAGGGGGCAGCCAAAGTGAAAACTTGATGTTGATCCATGCAGTAGTGGTGATGTAGCTGTCCTGGTCCCCAAAGCAGCAGAAATGCATTGGCTCAGATAAGCGAAGAGCTGCGGTGCAGATTCGTTGTCAAGGATGCCTTTGACAGGAATGTGAAGACCTTGCCCCAGGAAGAGAGTCGAGCATTGGCTTTTACGAAGGTGATGCATCGGGCTGATCCACGCAGCCAAAGCAATGCACCAGTTCTGGTCCACACAACAGGAGCGATGCACTCATTCTGATCCACAGAAGAGGAGTGATGTGCCGGTTCAAAGGATTGCAAAGGAGGCAATGCGTCTGTTCGACAGAGGATATGTGGGTTTGACTGGAGCAAGGACCATAGACCCATTTCCAATGGTACCAGACTGGGGTGACACCACTTAGCAGGGCAGACTCATAGATGGCAGCGTCCGGGTGCAGAAGCAGGGTGGTTGGAAGTCTTTTATTACCCTGAAACATCATATTAAGTGGCCAGCCATTTTGCCCTTGCAGTCACTCTGGGTTCAAGGGATGCAGGTCCAGTCTTTCTCACTCAGGCACTGGAACAGCAGGTAGCAGGGCAGCACAGCAAGGCAGGAGTCGAGCAAAACAGCAATCCAGCAGAGTGGCAGTCCTTCAGCAGCACAGTCTTGCAAAGTCTTCACAGGTTCAGATGTGTACTAAAGGCATGGTGTCAGAGGTCCAGCACTTATACCCAGTTGGGAATTTGAAATGAGGGAGACTTCAAAGACAGGTCTCTGAAGTGCACAAAAGTACTCCCTTCCTGTCCTGGCTCCTGACTCACTATAGGGGGTATGGAGCACTTTGTGTGGGGGCAAGACACAGCCAATTCAGGAGTAAGTGAGGCTGATTCCAGCTCCTCCTTCCATCCCTCCATCCTGCCAGGATGGCCCATCAAGTCACACCTAAGCTCCCAATATGTGTGGCTGTTTATGTGGAACACACCTGCTGTCACCCACCCTAGACTAATCAGAGACAGGCAGCAGGCACCAAATGGCTAAAGTAAAAAAATGACAACTTTCTAAAAGTGCAAAAAGAACAATTGATGGATGGAGGGTTGAAAAATGTCAAGCAATCACCCCCATTACAGATATCTGTGCCTAAATCCATCATTTCTAAAAGTGGCATTTCCTGAATCACAATTTAAAATCCTACTCTGCCATGAATTAGGATTTTAAATTAGGGTTTCAGAGACACCAGGCTTGGGGGTGTCATCTCTTCCCAATTGGAAATTACACTTATAAAATCTAATAATGTAATCCCAATGTTATCCTATAAGAGAGGCCTTGCAGTGGTGAAAAACGACTTTGGGAGTTTTGCTGCACCAGGACCTGTAAAATGAAAAGCGCATGTCCTGCCTTTTAATTACATTGCACCCTGCCCTCTAAGTTGTTCAGGGCCTGCCTTAGGGGAAACTTAAATGTATAAAAAGGGAAGGTGTGGGCCTAAGAAATGGTTTATTTTGCCAGGTCAACATAGCAATGTACAACTGCACACACAGGCTCTGCAGTGTTAGGCCTGAGACATGGGTAAAGGGCTCTTTGAGTGGGTGGTTGTTAGACCTGGCATCTTTTGGCGTGTTTCAACAGTCTTTTTGATTTCTGACCTCCTGTTTTTAATGGTACATTGGACTTTGGTCTGCTGGTTTAGTGCCTCTGCTCACTTTCTCAGTGTTCAAGTGCAAGTACTAATACTGCAAATTGTGATGATGGATTAGTGTTTCCATGTTTAGCTTATTTGCTTTACTACTAAGCCCCTAGTATAGTGCTCTGTTTGTGCCCAGTGCCTGTAAATCAAATGCTGCTAGTGGGCCTGCAGCACTGATTGTGCCACCCACACAAGCAGACCTTCACAGGTATCTCAGACCTTCCACTGCTGTGTCTGCACGCAGTTTTTACTGCTATGTCAACCTGGCAAGTGCTCCCAATCATTGCCGGCTTTAGGGCGGTGCGGGCGGTGCATCACATGGGGGCGCCAGTTTTTCGGGGGCACCATTTGCGCATGTACACCGAAAGCATGAACAAAATCCATGTATTTTTCAGCACTAGCATTCCGCTCCTGCCACGGGCAGTATTACTTGTAGAAAAAAAAAAACTTTCTATGTAATTGCCCGGACTTGCCCCAGCATTTACACCATTGGCTTTGGCGAATGACTGGTGACGTTATAATCAACACGGCATTTCATCGCGCATCAGTCCTGCCTACCTCTGATTGGTTAACGGAAATTGGGTCGGTGAGCTTCCTGGGACTAGCAGCGTGCGGTGTTATATGTACTATAAGACTGATTTCAGAGTGCACGTGCAGTGGTTATGGCGCCTACAATGTGTTCTGTTGTGGGACGGACAGTGCTCTGGCCCTATTTTTCAACCTGTACTGTCTTCTCAACTGTCTGAAGTTCCTTTGTTTTTTTAAAACTGCTTACAGATGTTTCTATGTTCCGTTGACTGAGGGCGCTCTGCTTGGAATCTTTAGCATTATCGCGCCTTGGCCTTCGCCACACTCCAACTAATCCCAGCGAGAAAAGGTGTGGTGTCCTTTGTGCTTATTAGCACATTGTGTGTATAGCTTAATGTGTAACATCTGTACAGCTATAAAAGTAGCAAATGATGTGTTTTATGTTTCAGTATAACTGCATTGTATGTGTGTGCGACATTGTGCATGTATGAATGGGTAATGGAGCACTGTGTTTATAAGTAAGAATGACAGTGAGTGAGAGTGTGTGTGGCTGATTGCATGATAAATCATTGTGCAGTCCATAGTGATACAACAGACGTATGTCATAAGAGAGCCTTGTGTCGGACTGCCCTCGCAAGTCGCTGTCAGTGACACTTCTGTACCCATGCCCAAGTGTCTGGAAGGAAACTGCATTTTGGATTGCGTAAAAATAGCGATGCATGTAGCTCAGTATGAGTTGCATCATTTTCCATGGCAGGAATACTATCGAGCAGTCTGAATCTGCAGCCTTTTTTTGCACCTTTGAGAGAAAATTGTGTATTGCTACATATGTGCTGCAAAGTATGACAGAGGAATGTCTGGAAAGATAACATTTTTTGATGGTTATGGTTTCAGAACAGTATGGCTGTCTCTGAAATTGCAAATTTGCGGGGTCGCGTCTCTGGAACACCACTTTGTATGCGTTGAATCTGTGTCGCTAAAAGCACGTTTATTTCGATGCGATTAGTTTAGTGTTGCTGTATCTAGGCTGGTTGATTTGGAAGTTTTTTTTTTTTTGCAGCATCGCTGTTTTCATTTAACCTGAACAAGGCTGACTCAATATTGTTGTCAACATGTGAGAGGCGTATGCCAAGCTGACGGCAGGTGTGGCCATGTGATTTATGTCTCCTTTTGGTCATGAGTTGTATACATGTTTGTGAAGAAAACTTGACTATCACATACCTGATCACCAAGAAAGCTCAGTGGGCCTCACAAGAGGTAAGACTTAATCAGGTAGCAGGAAAACACAATGGGGAAGATGTACAAGAAAGTGACGCATCTGTAGAGCTGCGTCACTTTCCCTGCGCCAACATGCAAAACCCTTGTGTCACCATGGATGCGCCGTATTTACAACACGGCGCACCATGGTGCAAGGATTGACAGATGCGTCAGAAATTCTGACGCATCTGTAGATGGAAAAGTCACGCATTGCTGGAGTCGTGTCGCAAGCACGACGCAACTCCAGCAATGCTCAGGGGCGCCCTATGCCTAACATGCTGCGTCGCTCCTTTCGCCTGCTTCAAGCAGGCGCAGGGTTTTGACGCAGCATGGACGTAAAAGTGACTCAGTGAAATCTTGTAGATTTCACTGCGTCATTTTTACGGGGCTTCCTGCGACGGAACTCCCACCCTGCAAACATTAAACCTGATGCAGGTTTAATGTGGCGCAGGGCTTCACAACGTGACGCATCTCCCCAGATGCGTCACGTTGTAAATGACGCAACGATGGTGCAAAAGTGACGCAAGGGGCTTGTAAATCTGCCCCAATTAATTTATCCTGGACCGCAACTCGACATTAAACCAATGTACATATTGTTTTCTAACTTGCCATTGGACTCAGCAGCACGCACTGTTGCCTGCGGAACCTGGCTAGGCACTCCCGGCTCTGACACTGCAGCGTCACAAAGTGTGTCTACACAGGCTGTCAGGAAGTGCTCAACCCAAAGGACACAGAATGGCACTGTGTGCAGGGAACGCTAGCATCTGCATCCATGGCTGCTGCTTGGTACTGCAACAGAGGGACCTGCTGGAACTGGACAGCCAATGCATGCACGTGGGCATGGCCCTGTAGTGCAGAAGCAGAGCTCTGTAGCCAGTGTTTAGAAGAGACTGTACCAGGCTGGAATATGGCTCAGCCCTGCAGAGTGAGGTGAGGTAGGAAGATCAGCTGTTATATGACGGGTCTCTAAACAGCCACCTTGAACCTAACCAGCAGGAGCTCCCCTGTGAGGTAAGTGAAAAAATGGCTTTCTTTCTTTGGAAGTTTCTATCCTTTTAAATGCTACTATAGCCTGCTTTGTTATGAGCTCAAACTGCCGTCTAAGCATCACACTTACAATATACCTGGCATTCGTTTTTTACTTTCACAGCACAACATACAACTTTATACTAAACATGAACATTGATTGGATGAGACCCAGACACAAATCCATGTTTGATCATTCATTTTTTCTTAGGTATTTTAAAAAAAAAAAAAGTAGAGTCATTATACTGTTCTCCAGCCATGCATAAATATATAAGCACGTTATTACCTCTGTACCAGTAGCGGCTCGTGGTGGGAGTGCTGCGGGGCTGTGAGGCGGGGCGGGGGAGGAGCAGGGTGGGGGGTAGTAAACTACGGAATACACACATTTGGTATTGCAGCGTGCGCAATGAAATTCGTTTTATTTATTTATTTGTTTACTTACCTCTGTTTGGCCGTATGCCATAGTTTACTACCCCCACCCTGCTTCTCCCCCCGCCTCGCCCCACCGGCCCGCAGCACTCCCACTACGAGCATCTACTGCTCTGTACAGTGTCTTTTGATATAGTCAACATTTTTATATCCCCAAGAGTGGGAGAAATGTGATCTGTAGGTTATGTTTATGTTTATGTTTATGTTTGTGAGATTTATAAAGCGCGCAAATACCCGTGGGTGTCTCGGCGCTAAGGACACAGTATGACCCTAATCCAGAGAATTATTGTGCGAATAGCCACGTTTTGGTCAATTTTCTAAACGAAAGCAGGGACTGGGAGGTTCTGATATGAAGGGGGAGCGAGTTCCAAAGTCTGGCAGCAGCGACAATGAAACGTTTGTCGCCCCAGGTAGCTGTGTTAGTGCGAGGCACTGTGAGCAAAGAGGAGGTGGATGAACGAAGAGCCCGAGTCGGAATATAGGCTGCTAGGCCTTTGATCAAAAAATCAGGTCCTATGTTGCGTGATGTTTTGTACGCGATACACAAGGCCTTGAACATGATCCGGTTCTTCACCGGGAGCCAGTGGTATTTCCGGATCACCTGGGAGATTGATTTATATTTTGGGGTTCCTGAGAGCAACCTAGCAGCTGCATTTTGTACAGTTTGCAACTTGTTAATGACCTTGTTCTGGGCATTCAGAAGAAGCCCGTTGCAATAGTCAATGGTTGACATAATTAAGGTACTAATAAGTGTTTTTCCTGAGGTCAAGGGGAGAAAAGGAAGAATCTTCTTTATCATCCGTAGTTTGTAGAAAGCAGCTGAAACTACTGAATTGGCATGCGGGAGAAAGGTAAGTCTGTCATCAAATGTGACTCCCAGGTTTCTTACCTTTGTGACCGGGAGGGGAGGAGGACCTAGAGACAGAGGCCACCAAATGGATGACCAAGCCGGCGCAAGTTTGCCAAAGATCATAATTTCCGTTTTATCGGAATTTAATTTGAGACAATTGTTGGTCATCCAGTCACTGATATCCAGTAGGCCAGACTTGAATTTTTCAGCTGCTTCAATACCATTATTATATATGGCCAGCACCAGCTGCGTATCGTCAGCGTAGGAGGTGAGGTTCAGCCCGTGGCTCCTAATGATTCTGGCTAGGTCCGCCACATAAATATTAAAAAGGGTCGGGCTCAGAGAAGAGCCCTGCGGAACTCCACATGGAAGGCTCAGTTGGGAGGACTGGAAGGTGCCGAGGTTAACCGTTTGCGTACGGTTGATAAGGAATGAGGCAAGCAGATCCAGGGCTTTGCCCCCAATGCCTAGTTCTGCGACACGGTCAATGAGGATAGTATGATTGACCGTGTCGAAGGCTGCTGAGAGATCAAGTAGTACAAGGACCGCTGTGCCGCCCTGATCCAAGATGACTCTAATGTCCTCGGTCGCCTTTATGAGCGCCGTCTCAGTTCCGTGACCTTTCCGAAATCCAAACTGAGTAGTATCCAGCAATCGATGATCTTCAATGTATTTTGAAAATTGGAGATTCATTATTTTTTCTACAATCTTTGCCGGAAATGGCAGGCTAGCTATGGGTATGTAATTTTTGGTTTCGCTGGAGTCAAGAGTGGCTTTTTTTAATAAAGGTTTTATAATGGTCTTTTTCCATATGGTGGGATATGTACCTGACATGAACATAGAGTTATAGATGTTAGATAGAACTGGAGCCACTTGATCCAGTACAGTTAATAGTACGGCCGGCGGACAGGGATCAGTGGCAGATCCAGATTTGGTTGTTAGCATTAGGTTTGCAATCTGCTCAGAGGTGGTATTTTTAAAAGCCATAAAAGACAGCTTAGAGGAGTCTAATTTGGTGGGATAAACTGTAGAGTTGGGTGCTGGTGCAAACTTATTGTAGATGTTATTCACTTTATCGACAAAAAAGTTTGCTAAGGAGTCACAGAGTGGTTGCGTAGGGATGACACTATTAACGAATGCTTGTCCAGAGAGTTTAGCAACCACTTGGAATAAGCGTTTATTCGAATCTTGTGCAGCCTCGATCTGTGCAGTGTAATATTTACTTTTCTCCTCGGTAATTAATAATTTGTATTTGTTAAGCTCATTTTTATACACTAGTTTGTCCTGCGGGGAGTAGGATCTACGCCATTTCCGTTCGAAATTCCTACAAAGTTTTTTCTTTTCTCTGAGGGCTTCCGAGAACCATGGGGCTGTAGGAGCATTCCGATTTCTCGAGATGTTTTTGAGCGGCACCAGCCGAGTTAATGCATCACTGAGCCGGTTGTTGTATCTGACTGATGCTATATTAGGATCAGTGGAAACTAAAGGTTGGGTAGAGGAGAGACAGTTTTTCAAGAGCTGTGGGTCTGTGTCCCTCCAAGCTCTCTGAGGGCCTAGCTTCGTAACAGAGGGTTTAGTTGAGTGCTTAGTACTAATCAGGATTTCAAAAAGGATCGCATGGTGATCCGACCATACTAATGGGAGGGTATTATGTACACGTA
Organism: Triturus cristatus; assembly: GCF_964204655.1. Classification (NCBI taxonomy): domain Eukaryota; kingdom Metazoa; phylum Chordata; class Amphibia; order Caudata; family Salamandridae; genus Triturus; species Triturus cristatus. The sequence continues at coordinate 171,588,267 of NC_140582.1, read as the reverse complement.
TGGTCTGGGGATTGGAGAACAAGCCGTCCAGAATATGGCCGGCTTGATGCGTGACAGTTTGAACTTGCTGGACTAAGCCTGTTGCTTCCATGTCATTAAGTAGGTTTAAGGTCTGGCTATCTAAATTGTTCTCCAAATGAAAGTTAAAATCACCTAGGATTGTAAAAGAGGATTCAGTAGCTGCTGGTTCTAGTAGCATATTTAGGGTACCGAGAAAGTGTGTTCTAGGTCCTGGTGGGCGGTATAATAAGATACCTTTAAAGGTTTGTGATGCTGTTAACTGAACGGCGAATTGTAAAGCCTCACAGGTGGGTAACGGAATAGATGAAACCTTAACAGAGAGTTTGTTGTTATAAATTAAAGCTAGCCCACCACGTTTTTTATTTACTCTATCCTGCCTTACTGCCGAATAGCCCTCTGGAGTGGCTTCTGCGAGGTCAGGACCTGAAGAGGGGTCTGTCCATGTTTCCGTAATGAAAAGGAGATTAAATTTGTAATCCATTATCAGATCTCCAATCTCGTATGTGTGCTTAACCAGGGAACGCGCATTGATGAGGGCGGCGCTAATGTTCCTGTTAGATGGATTAGTGCAACATGGTGTACTGTTTAAGTGACTTGTCTGGGCGTTGAGAGTGTATTTACAGAGTGGGCATGCCTTATGCGGTCTGACCATACGCTCTAAACATATACGAGTACAGCCCTTTGTGAACGTGGGGCGTAGTTTATATAAGTCCAAGGCAGAGTATCTGATGGCAGTAGGTTCGGTGGGTTTAGGGCCAGGGGTGGTGGCCCTGGGCCCGGTCCAGGCGCGGACGGGCGCAGACGGGCTTGCCTTTGGCGCGCCTTCGGCGCACCGCCGGCGTGCCCGCTGCGCGCGTCCGCTGTGCGTGCGCATTAGCGCGACCTTTATACCGGAATGCCGGAAGTGATACAAGGATCTGCTCCCAGAGGCCCTCCGCGCAACGGCACTTGCCGCGTCGGACCGGGGCCAGGGAGAGAAGGTACGTGATTACAATGCCCAAGACAAAATAAAAACACGTTATTGACAGTTAAAACCAGATTAGCAGCCACACATAAAAATGAGCAGTTTAAAACCTGGGATTCAAGATTGCATCTAGCGCCACGCAGCTGCAGTGTCAGTGGATTAAAGACAAATGCGTCCGCTGCCCGTGCGCATTAGCGCGACCTTTATACCGGAATGCCGGAAGTGATACAAGGATCTGCTCCCAGAGGCCCTCCGCGCAACGGCACTTGCCGCGTCGGACCGGGGCCAGGGAGAGAAGGTACGTGATTACAATGCCCAAGACAAAATAAAAACACGTTATTGACAGTTAAAACCAGATTAGCAGCCACACATAAAAATGAGCAGTTTAAAACCTGGGATTCAAGATTGCATCTAGCGCCACGCAGCTGCAGTGTCAGTGGATTAAAGACAAATGCGTCCGCTGCGCGTGCGCATTAGCGCAACCTTTATACCGGAATGCCGGAAGTGATACAAGGATCTGCTCCCAGAGGCCCTCCGCGCAACGGCACTTGCCGCATCGGACCGGGGCCAGGGAGAGAAGGTACGTGATTACAATGCCCAAGACAAAATAAAAACACGTTATTGACAGTTAAAACCAGATTAGCAGCCACACATAAAAATGAGCAGTTTAAAACCTGGGATTCAAGATTGCATCTAGCGCCACGCAGCTGCAGTGTCAGTGGATTAAAGACAAATGCGTCCGCTGCGCGTGCGCATTAGCGCGACCTTTATACCGGAATGCCGGAAGTGATACAAGGATCTGCTCCCAGAGGCCCTCCGCGCAACGGCACTTGCCGCGTCGGACCGGGGCCAGGGAGAGAAGGTACGTGATTACAATGCCCAAGACAAAATAAAAACACGTTATTGACAGTTAAAACCAGATTAGCAGCCACACATAAAAATGAGCAGTTTAAAACCTGGGATTCAAGATTGCATCTAGCGCCACGCAGCTGCAGTGTCAGTGGATTAAAGACAAATGCGTCCGCTGCGCGTGCGCATTAGCGCGACCTTTATACCGGAATGCCGGAAGTGATACAAGGATCTGCTCCCAGAGGCCCTCCGCGCAACGGCACTTGCCGCGTCGGACCGGGGCCAGGGAGAGAAGGTACGTGATTACAATGCCCAAGACAAAATAAAAACACGTTATTGACAGTTAAAACCAGATTAGCAGCCACACATAAAAATGAGCAGTTTAAAACCTGGGATTCAAGATTGCATCTAGCGCCACGCAGCTGCAGTGTCAGTGGATTAAAGACAAATGCGTTACTTACAGACTAAGAACAAGTCCAGTTTAGCTTAGTGAATAAACTGTGTGATCACGGCCAAAGCACTTTATTTCAGTTTCTCTCTTCTATAGCTGCAAAACTGGGCCTGCCTTGCCTTGAGGTGATTCCAGTGCTTGATGGCAACAGGTGACCCACTGACACTCAGTCTTGAGAACCAGCACACTTTCACTTTCATAGCTAGTGGGTTGCACTGGAAAATGCACCATATAGACAGTTAATTGAATTCAGCTATATTTTTTCCTCAACTACTCTTGACATCATCAGACTGGGCAGAAGCCAGCCCTGCATCCATTGCTTATCCAGCTGGGAAAGCAATGCTGTGTGAGGTTGTTTTCGTAACACCTGAGCCTCCCTCCATTGGCTGAGCAGACTCAGTTGAGGTGGGCCAGGCTTTCTCAGCGTAGCACACTTCTTTGTGCCATATCTGTGCCCTCATTATATGCTGTCTTTCACCATCCACACTACACCTTGAACAAAGTCATTGCCCATGCATGACCCACTTCCCCCAAAAGGAGCAGGGTGCGAGTGTAGCTAACAGGTTGTTTAACATAATTCCTGCTCCAGGCACTGATCAGCATGACAGGTGGGTCTACTGTGAACTCAACAGAACAGACTGCCTTTCCTTCCAACCCTATGGTCAGTATGAGTAACCGCGCATCAGTGTGGGTTTGGTGCTGTACATGCAGGCGGTGATGTTCACCTGATGAATCTCTAATGCTGCCACAATGAAAAGTGGATAGATTCAGCATCAATACCAGGGATAGACAACATGTAGTGATTGGTAGTGGTGAAGAAATTTTAAGAAACATCAGCAACAAACATTGTCCCCTGGATTTAGGTGGATGCTGGTTTGAACTTTTCACTTTCTGTTCACAAGATGTCACGAAGTTGGCATTGTTGTTAAGGTTCTGGTTACTGTAGTATGAACTAATTTTGACACAGTCTCTCAATATTGTCTTTGGGAGAATGGGACAAACCAAGTAGCTGCGTAGAAGGGTTTGCGGCAAAATAGAAATGAAGTGCATTGGCAGAGCTGTGCAGGGTCATAGTGCAGGAATAACAGGTTGCTGCATGCCATGGCTGAGGAGCATTCCTGGAGCAGTATGAGTAACTGGTCCTGTAATAGAGATGTGCTACTTTCAGAGTTGAAGTGTATTGTCACAAATAAGTTTAGGCCTTCACATTGGAATAACAGGAGTGCTTCAGTTCAGGTTTTCTACTTTATTGGTAGAGCTATTCAAAGCAGCAGTGATAATATAAGAGTTTTGAGCTGCATGTCAGGTGTGAGGTGAGTCCCACACTTCGACTCTTCCTGTGCCAATTTTCTAGACTTTTCACTGTGGAACATTTGTCTCTTTAAGGGCAACTCAGTTCTGTGCAACCTGTAGCCACTGTGCATAATGCTTGGTTCTATCTGATCTTATTTAACCTGATTAACCTGTTTGGATTTAACTTTCTTACAATTAAAGTATTGAACTATTTGATGTGTGCTATTTCAGAGTCTGTCTTTTCAGCAAATCTGAGTGAAATGTGTGCTATAATAAGAACCGTTTAATAAACTTTTCAAAATTTCCGCAGAGGCATCCACCTTACTTCTGCACTTTGCAAACCAGATCAGGTGTAAATCCTGAATTTGGCCAGAGTCTATGCAGGCAGTCCTGCCGGCATTGGTTGAGGTTGACCATGGTGTGGCTTAATCGCTAGAGCGTCCGACTTTGAAGCTGGGGAAGCAGGTTGCAGTCTGGCGGGAGGCTCATAGATCATGTGATTCTGGGCTAATCACTTAATCTCCCTGTGTGCCTGTCTGTAATGCAACTGGTGCTCATGTACAGCACTCTGATAATTGTGGGTCGAGTTTGAACTATATAAAACTTTAAACATGAAAACAAATGCCAGTGGTGGAAAGGGTGGGAGTCTCCTGAGAAAAATGCTGGGCACCTGCACTTATTTTTTTAAATTTAAACCATGGGTTGGGGGGCGCCAACAGAAATTCTCTCACTGGGCTATCTGTCCCATAGGCTAACTTAGGATTTGCTTTGTAACATCTTACAAGGTTAACTTTCCATTGGTACAAGATAGAGAAATGGAGTTAAGGCTCTATGAACTCAGAATTTAAAAACACACCTTTTAGGGAGATGGCTTTTAAATTGTCTGTTACTTTTAGAAAGTAGGCATTTTCTTGTTTAACCATTCTGTGTAACTCTGCTGGATCGTGTATTGACTGTCTGGTTTTTGAGTTACAGGGGCTGGTGGATGTGCATTCACTGCAGACAGCCATACGGGGGTTGAGGTGTGTCCTGCATTTCCTGGGTGACTCATAGTTTGGCTGAATAGGCCTGGTCTGCATTTAGAGTGGTGGGAGGAGTTTTCAATAGCACTTGATTAGGCAGTGTCTCCTCTGCACAATGCTGTCTCCACCTCCTGTACTGATGCTGTACTAGGGAGGACATAACTGGTTTGCACTGGGCTCAGAGACCCTTGCCACAAAGCGAACAAAAACAAATTGGGGTATAAGTAGTGGACCTTAAACCCCATAGAATTAGAAATATTTTGGACCAAGGAACCTGCCAAGAAGAGCTGGAAAAGTTGTGAGGAGGAACTACCGCTTTGCTGTGTGTTTTGCTGTGTTGGCCTGCAGTGGCTGCTTATGTCTTGGGCAGAGAAATGACTGGACTGGACTTTCTGCAACTTCTTTGTTTGAGTTTCTCCAAGGGCTTGAGGTAGAGCTTGATCCCTGTCCAAGAAGTCTCAGGAACAGCAAAGACTCCAAGTTCATCTGCTACCAGCACTTGGGACTGTGTGTTTTATGCTGCAACCGAGGAATAACATCCGAAAGTGCCGTCAACTACACCGCTGCTGGCTCCCTGTCCTGAAGGTACCACAGAGGACACTGCTGCAATTTGCACCGCAATCGTGGTCTCACCACCACCGCCGGCTGCCGCCGCTATCAAGGTGCTGCTTGCACCGCTACCTGTGGGCACCGCACTTCGCACCGCCACGCTTCACACACCTGACCTGGTATCCCTTACACTGTCGCTCTATGCTGACATCAACGCCGCTGCTTGCACATGGTTTGAGGGCACCGCTCCTACGTTACACAATGCACCGCCCCTTTCCACACCACAGGTTTGGCCCACCGACACCAGTGCCATTGACTCCGGTTCGTCAGCTGACGAGAGCTCTTCAGCAACAATGATACCGCTGCCGGCACTGCGACCTGCTAGCACCGCAAAGAGCACCGTCCCACTTCATCCTGCAGCCCTAGTCTCACCGACGCCGCTGGACAACTGTCACCGAGCCACTGCCTGCACCACAATGCCGCACACTGCACTTCATACCGCAGTCCCGATGCTAGTGTTCCTGACATCAACCGCCCGAAGTTCGATCTTAAACGCGTGTGACTTCAAGGGCCCGACTACACCTGCACCGACCAACGGACCTGACGCCGGTTTTTCAAGGCTCATCACAAGGTCACCAACGCCCTGCATTTCTAAAGGTACTGTTTGCGGGTCTTCGAATATAGAGCCTGGAACTGAACTGGAGACTGCTTTAACTGTGAGGTAACCGGTCTACTCAACCTTATTGGTCCTGGTGACTGGCTCCCTGCCTGAGTTGGTCACCACAAGAGTGCCTTTATAGCCATTTTTAAGTTATTTGTTATGGTTAACCCTAAACCATGAGTTGTTGTATATTACAATGATTTATAGTGATAAGTGAAAATCTGTAATTTATTGTATGTTTAAAAATTCATGCCTCCAGAACCCTCCAGTGGATTTATGTAAACGAGGTGTCTATTTACAAATACAAGTACAACCCTTTTTTATCAATTGGTGTTGCTTTTGTATTGTGTTTTCTTCTTACTCAACTGTTTTGGTACTTCTGACTGCTTTACACCTGTTCTTTTGATTAAACCTGACTGCTTAGAGTCAAAGCTACCCAGGGCTAAGGTTTTTCAAACAAACCTGACTAAGATGGTTTTGGGAGTTAATTACATGGTGAGGATGCACAATGACATCATGTAATAAGCTTCTTTCCTCACAGTATGTATGTCATGAAAGCCTGTACTATGCTCTCGTATGCTATGATATGTTTTGAAATGGTATGTTCTTTTGGAATCTGCTGTGATAAACACAGCTCACTCCACAGAGCTTCCTTATCGCATAATTGGCGCTTCTTTTATTGGTTCTTGTTTCTGCCCCAGTTGTCTCTCTGATACATCCATGCTTAGGCATTGAGTCACCGTGGTGACATTTTTGTGCAAGTATTATAAATGAACACAAATTTTCCTACAAAAGTCTGAAGCAGTAGATAAGAGTGTTATTAAATCTGTTAACCCAACAGTTGTTTACAACTACATTGTGTGCTTATAATTTTGTTCAGACATAAGCTAATGCTGATTTCAACTTACTTCATGACATTCATTTATTTTCAAGCCCTGAAGAACCAAAATTCAGAAAACTCCCCAAGCAGCATGGAATATCTACATCAAAAAGTGCACATTAAGGAGCATAAGAGAGTGGAGGGTATTTTCCTATTGCTAATACACATTATTTACAGCAACTTTAAATTGTATGTCTGTGGCAGTAAAAATGTATATTATATTGCTGCTATTTTTGTAATTACTATTATTATTGGTAGTAGTCATTAATATTAATATAAGTAGTAATATCAGTATTAGCAATATTAATAACCAATGCTATTAGTAGTAGCAGTAATATTATTAGCACAAGTAGTGATGATAGCTGCTGTTGCTATTATTATTATTATTATTATTATTACCATTATTATTATTGCAATCACTCTTTATGTATTAGTACTTGTAACAGTATTGTCATGATGATTGTTGTTAGCGGTGGTTTAATTGAGCCAACGTAGCACTTTGAAAACCTTACTTTACATGATGTGTTTTTCCCTTGAGTTTCTTGTACTGCTTACCTTCCTGTAACAAACTACTTTTGCATTGTAAACTCTGCTGAAATGAAACTCCGTTGATGAATCCTTAATTTAAATTCAAATGACACATTGATCGAATATTGACAAGTGAGGCGCGGAATTCTGCAACTACTTTCTCCACTATTCTGCATTAAAGTTGGACTTTTGCATATATTTTTCATCCTTTCTTAAGTCAATAAGCCATTAGTAGGTGCACAGAGCGAGGAGATGGGGGGGGGCATGTGTCTGGAGGGAGGGTAGAGAGGATCAGGAGGTGGAGGTAGGTTGAAAGAGGAATAGTGCCGGAAAGAAAGAGTCTTAGGAAAGAGAGAGACCATTTGAGACAATGAAAAAGGAAACCATAGGGCACTGATTGATGTAACGAGTGCGTGCATTGCTTACCAGCACAGTTGCTACTCGCAGAACTACTCCACGCATGTTATTCTCCAGTCTTCTGTCTGTCAGAGACCCATTCAGGCCAGTGACTGGATTCCAAGAGCCGAGCTGAAAGAAAGAGAAATGTATCTTTAATTTAGGGGCTTTAAAAAAAGTTGAAGTGAGTGAAAGAATTATGCCATCCCAGTGCTTCATTTGTAAACAATTAAGTGCCAGGGTCCTCCTAGGAAGGCCACTGCAGCCTATACCACCCATGCCCTGCCAGTGCTGGCAATGGCAGTACCAACACAACACCTAAGCATCACACTCCTACAAATATGAAAAAATCAGACTATGTCAGGCTACACAAAGCTTTCATAATGGCATGAGAGGCTGGTATTACTTATTTTCAATGTATAGTCACTTAATAAACACGCTTGTTGTGCTCATCTCCAAATTAAAACGACAGCTTAATCATGTGGTGGGCTGTCACTAGAGCCAGTCCTGACAATTGAGTGGCAAGCACCAGAAACCACCTGCACAAATTAAGCACTGTGGCCATCCCAAACTGAACACTGTAAAGAAAATGCAGCACAAATGATGGCCCACTTTTGAAAACTATTGTTCTCATTTGTTTGTGCTGAGCATAAAACTGACATGCCCTATTCATAAAAGATACTTTGCATGTAAGTATTGTAGAATTTCTGTACCTAGCCCCACATCTACCACATCTACATGCCTTGGCATTATATATACCATCAAGGTATTCATGATCTGCAATTAAGAATAGTATATCTATACCTCCCTCTATGTGACCTACTTCCACAATGTTATGGTTTTTTATATATTGTTCACGATATTGTGACCATTCGATATTCCTTCCACAATATTCAACACTGCAACCAAACATTTGAGCAATCAAGGGATGACCCTACGTGTGTAAACAATTCTAATTCACAAATGAATGAACAAATATGTGCACTCATTCTGGGTCTGCCTGTATCTACAGGTCTAACTGAGTGCAAGACAAGTGCAGGGGAAGGGGTAATGAAATATTGACATGTGAGTCGTTTTTCATAATATCAATTTTATTATATCTTCTTTTCCATATATTGTTTTACCAAGTTTTCTATTATTCCTTATGAATTATTTGAAAAATAGCATATTAATATGAATGGTCTACCAATACATTTCAATTCTTTCTATATATTGTGAGACAATTAATAACTTTGGTTTTGTTAGAAAACAGAATAGTATCATCAAAAATAGACCAACTACCTTCATACCCAATCCTCTCATTCTATCTTCCATTCACACTGCAACACTAGCATACTCAATATTCATACAGGTGTCCCAACAATCTATACATTAAAACGAGCCTCAGCAGAGATACAGTATGTAATGCTATCCGCTGCGGTGTTGTGGGCTGGGTTCTGCTTTCCAACAAGAGGGCAAGAGGGAAACAAGACACTTTGTGCGCATCCAGTATATGGGTGCTGAAATCTCTACCTTGTTCTACGAGACCTCTGTCTCTGACGTTATTGTGGAACCAGGACCTACCTCAAACTAGATTTTAGTGTTTGATATGGGAGGATGGTAGGATTACTGTTGGAAATTGGGTTACTGGTTAAAGGGGGTGAAATCTTACTCAAGCAGCAACTACAGTCTCTGTCATGGTGAAACACAAGCAAACCACAAATTATTCTGTGCTTAACTGATGTAAAAACACAATGCAAGAAAAAAATCCCACACGAATTAAGAAAACTAGAGTAAAATTTGATAAATTATTTGAGACCAAAAGGACACAAATCCAAATTATGGAACCGGAAGCAGTTTTAAAGTTTTAAGTGGAAATAGTGCCTAGAAGCACAAAGCACCAACTGTGGTTATCTGGTAGTGCCTGATCAGTACAAAGTTACATTTTCAGGCTGACCTTGCTGAAGTATGGACAGGATACAGGGGGCCAAGTTAGGCCTGCTGAAAAAAGTACCTTAAATCATGATTGCTGAACATTACGAGATCCTGCAATGCAGATGAATCATGCAGCGGTAGTTCTGAGGAAGCTGTGGGGCTGTGATGCAAGGTCCTGCATTGTCATCGAACATGCCATAGATGGGGCAGTTTGTGATGCAAAATTCTGCATCGGTGATGCATTGCGAAGGGACGGTTCCAAGGAGTTGCTGCCTGCCAGGCAAATTCCTGTGTAGTAGCTGAGGATACCGACAAGGAGGTGCCTGTGATGTGAATTCCTGCATTGAGGAAGAGTCACACAGCAATGATTCTGGGGAGCTGCAGGATGCAAAGCGAGGTTCTGTGTTGGGCATGTGTTGAGCTGGAGCAGTTCTGAAGTGGAGCTGTGAGGAGATGTGGTGCAATGTGGCAGGTCTTCACACAGGACCACAGCTGGGCTGGAAGAGCACCTTCAGGTCCACTTTCAAGGGTCCAGGATTTGGGTCGTACCAATTGGGGGGGTGGGAATTAGACTCACAGCAGTCAGAGTCCAGGTGCTGAGTTCAAGGTGGTTGAATACTTTTCTATCAGTGAGGCTTTCATCAGGTGGCCAGACAACTAGTCCTTGGAGTCAATTTAGTGGTCCTGGGTTTAAGATGCAGGTTCAGTCCTTTCACTCAGGCGGCAGGGCAGCAGGACAACAGAGTAGCTGTCCTTCTTATAGAGCAGCACAGTAGTATTTCACAGGTCCATAGGTGTACAGCTCTTAAGTGGGAGAAGATTCTGGAGCTTTCCTCCCCCAGGATTTTTGGAATCTCCTGCCTCCTTGCCCTGGCGGCATATTGTCTGAGGTCACAAAAGACTAGTGTCTAACCCTTTTTGAGTGTGCTCAGGCAGAGACTTTGCGATGTGCAAGTGTGGTGTTTGACAGCTCCTCCCCTCCTGAAGTCAGAGATGGCCCATCCAGCCAATGCATATTCCCCCTTTGTCTTACTGTCTGGGAGCATCTGGCAATCTAACTGCCAGATGCACCTAGTCATGTAACCCAGTATACATGCTGCAGGCAGCGAATGGTTAGGGCAAGAAAAAGGCAAGTTTCTAAAAGTGTCATTTTAAGAATTGTGACTTAAAATCTGACTTTATCATTACAGAGGTGTTTAAAATACAATTCTTTAGGGACTAAACTCTACATTCCTACCTGCTTCCAATTGAAGGTTAGTGCTTATTAAGTGTAATAACGTAATCCAATGTTATCCTATGGGGAGGTAGGACTTGCACTAGTAAACAGGCTTAAGTTTTTCACTAGCAGAAAATGTAAATCCTAAAATTGCATGTCCAACTTTTTAAATACTGTGCAATCTGCCCTCTTGGGTAGGCCTGAAACATGTTTAAAAAAACTACTTAAGTGGGTGGCACAATAACTGCTGCAGGGCCACTGGTACCATTTATTTTACAGGCACTGGATACATGTAGTACCACTTTGCTAGGAACTTACAAGTAAATTAAATGTGCCAATTGAGTATAAGCCAATTTCACCATGTTTAAGGGAGAGAGCACTTAAGCACTGGTTAGCAGTGGTAAAATGTGCAGAGTCCTAAAAACCAACAAAAATGGGTTTAGAAAACAGGAGGATGAAGGCAAAACATTGGGGCAGACCCTCAGAAAAGGCCAAGTCCATGGCCCATGCCCAGCCAACTGCCTTGGTAGACTAATCAACTATTCAATGGAGTTCCCTTTTTAGGCGATTGAACATGGGTGAAGGCCCTGTTATGTTGGGAGACTTGTCAGTTCTACACGTCTCTGAACTCAGTTGGACCACTCTGTCTACACTCTCCTGAACCACTGAACAGACCAATTGGGGATCCTTCTGCTCACGTGTGGACCCCATCTGCGAAGCACCTAACCTTAACTTGCTCACAGAGCGCATCCTATTAGGCAGGCAGTACCGCCATAGCCATCAAAATGATGGGGCCCATTGCGCCCCTTGAATAGGGCTTCTGTCCCCAACCCAAGGAAAAATCTGCCCCTGAAGTCTTAGTCATACGTTTCCAATTAATAATCTACTTAGAATGGGCATGGTCAAAATATCATTTACAGATCAAACAGTCTCAGGTCATAGTTAGCTTGACAAATATTGCAGACTTACACAACAGTGCTTTTCATCAATTTGCAGATACCTTACAACAACCTTCATGCTAGGTTCTCAGAAAATAGTAACATTAAAAATCGTTATCACTATAATGATAAAATATCTGTACACAAGTCAAAAGATAACAGCCAAAGTAGTAATGCTCTTTGTTTTTTTTTATTTTACGGAGTTATAAATAGTGCAAACTTGACACAAGGATATCGGGTATCAGAGCGTTTTACACAAGCACCAATTGCGTTACCTGAGGACACATTCATTTTTGTTAGGTATGGGGAGATTAAGTGAATTGCCCAGAATCACAGGATGTTGCGCGTCCCTGCCGAGACTCGAACCTGGTTCCCCAAATTTGAGGACAATCACTCTAGCTGTTAGGCCAACTCCTCCTCCCCCCTTCTCTGTTATCAATAAACCACGATCAGCAATATGCCTACTGTACTCAGCATGAAATTAAATTCATGTATCAGCTTTAAATATCACAAATGCAAAGACTTTTTTCTCAAAATCAGCATGTCAGCTTCTGAATATTCATACATTTCTATTTCATGATTTTCGTTTTGAAAGTTAACTTACTCAAAACAAATGTTTTTTACTTTTGTAAACCATACACTGTTTTATCTAATAATACCTACTTTTCATATTCAGCACATAAACATTGCCCCCCAAATGTCACCTTGTCATTTTCATCAATTACTCATGTATTACTGTCCAACTTCAGAATATACTTACTTTCATGAATATTTATCATAAGATAGTAGGTTTGGCAATCATATGGCAGGGTTTACCACCATCATTATGCCAGTGACAGCCAAAGTTGTCATCAATACTCACCTCACAATATGTTTACGAAGGAGATAGTCTTAAACTCATTAAGAATGGCCACAATATTTCAAAGCATAGCCATTATTCTAAAGTGTATAGAAAGATTATTGCCAATAATGGGTTATTGCTAAATTGGATACCATACATGATGTCAAAAATTCATACAATATGCCAAAAAAGTGACAGTATTCTGACAGGGTTTACCAAAATGTTGCTACATAAATCGATAATTTGTCAAACATCGGCTATAGTTTTGCCTGAAATAGTCAAATTGAGCTGGATCCGTGCAACTCTAATTTGGGTATGGCCAAAATGTTGCGGTGAGTAGCCACAATATGTCAAATATTGTCCTCCATTATGTAAGGGATGGTGCGAGAAGGTGGATCTAACATTCTAATCCGCCCAGATCTTTTGCTTTTTGAGCACCTGGTTTTTGACCTTTTAACCTTTTACTGTGGGAGAGCCCTACAATCTGTGACTCACCCACGGTAAACTCATTGTAAAAGGGACTGGGCGTGTTTACTGCCAGTGTCCGCCTATTATGATAGGGCCACAGCGACGCGGAAAGGGTAAGAGGCACTTAACTGGTTTCACATGAACGCATGTGCACACGTGTGAGAGCTGCGTGTGGGAGACTCTTGTTGTGCACAGACCAGGAACTGCCACAGGTAAGCTTGTGCAGAAGGGACTTTGCAGAGTTGAGTATTGACCTAGGATAGGCCTTATAATGTTGGTGTACACAGATAGATAAAGTCACTGTGCCTTACTGTCTTGTCTGCAGTGACCCTCCATTATACACAATGGGGAATACTGACACCATGGTCATCTGCCTGAAAAAACACAATGCTGTAAATTCCAAAGTCATATATTTACAGATTATGGGTCATCCAGGAATGTCATGTTTCTTTGGCTCAGCTTGGGATCATAGCCAAGTCCTTTTGTCACGCTGCTGGGCTTGGTAAATTACTTTTCTCTCCACCGGCAGGAACGAAGGCCTCTCCCCACAAAGGGAGCAATTACCCTTGATTAGACCAGCTCGTCAGAAGGAAGGAGTGGGGTGGACTGCTCTGCCTCAATCACCCAGCTGTCATCCTGTGCCAGGGAGAGGGCAGGTCAAAACTTATTAACAAATGGAGGGAGCCGAGGCACTGGAGTCAAACCAAGAGGGGGGCTCTGTTGAAGACCCCCAGAGCACATGTAGCAAGTGACTCCTGAGTGAAGTCATCTTCAAGTATCCCAGATAGCTTTCCAGGGAGGTTGGGACAGGGGCAGAGAGGTGATGTGGCACCTCAGGATAGGCCAGAGGTGCATCCCTGCTGGAACCTTGCACCCCCACTTCAAAGGTCCTGGGCAAGAGGGAGAGCTCTCTCTTGGGTGTGCTATTCTGCTGGACAGTGGAACTGGAGCTAACGCCATGAACAATTGTAAATAAGAACCCCCTGTTGCGCCTTGGACTAAGGCCTCTACCTCGGATTGACCCCAGGACCAGGATGATGCTCCGCTAGGACCAGGGACACTGGTCCCCGCACACCCCCTGAGGACAAGTTGGGGAAAAGACTGGGCATCTGCACCATGAAGGAGAGAAGGCCAGAGGAGAAGTAAAGAGAAAGACTGGAGTAGGGAGTCATCAGCCCAACCGGCCGATGATATGCACTGGTGAAGTTTGGCAATTTTTTACCTACTTCTGGGGACAAAGCGCCTGGCGTTCCACCGCCATACTTGATTTTTGCCTCAGGGGAGGGCCAGAGCCTGGAGGCTTCCCCCAAGAAGAAAGTCTGCATGGAAGCGCCATCATGCTTTCCCTACAAGAGGGGGAGGAGCCCAGGACTCCATCTCGGGCCTCAGAAGAAGATGACGCAGCGCTGTCATGCTCAATCTGGATAGCTGGGAAGGAGCCCATACCTGGGCCCTGAGTTGCTTGAAACGAAGGAGAATAGCCACTGCGCTCCCCCCAAGTGTGGCTGGTTCTGCCCACTCCTCGTGCCCATGACTGGGGGAGCGGTAGACCGCCATGTGCTGCAGCACCTTGCTTGCAGGAGTGGGCAAGGCAGAGGAATCTTGCAGGCACCAGTGGTTGCATGAAGGGGTGCTCCTGCATGCAGGCAGCTGGCTTGGGGCAGCCCGGTGTGGACTCCTGAGGCTGTACCACAATGGTGGCTGCATGTGAGGTACCTGGGTGGGACCAGGCACCCCGAGAAAAAGCGTGTGTATTCCCAATGCATTGTGCAATTTTACTTTGGGCTGCAAGTATTGTGGTGCCCATTTAACACTTACCTTGAGAGTTGACTTTCCACCTTTTGGCATTTGTGAGGAGGAGCAGGTAGGTGACTATAGATATTAGTAGGAGTGTCTTTGATTCATTGCACAGGTTGAATGGGTGATGTTTTAATGTAAACAATTATGCCCGTTGATGGTGTTACTAGGATATGTGGCATTGTGCTTCACTTCTGGCATTTTTGTGTGTCTAATGTGATCTTTTGTTTCTTGATTGTCAGGGCTTGTGTACAAAGTGTGAATTTGATATTGTTTATTTTTTTTCTGATTATTATTCATTGTATGAACATGTGTGGTATGTGTGAAATGAATGCCATCATGGTCTTGACTTCTCCTGAATGTGCAGAATGTGACATGCTGATCGATGCTTGTTTTGGGACTTGGAGGGCATGTGCACATGTCTACCCCGTGGGTAGTAGGGACACTTTGCTGAATGTAGTGCTGTAGAGATAGCATCCTGGTGCAACTAGTTGGTGTGTAGATTGATTGCTCCTGCATTGAACTTTGTCCTTTCACTTTGCATTGTAGTTCAGTTTAAACTGGAAGTTGTAATTTTCATTTGTTAATGTCCATACACTATGTGTTATGTGGATGGGTATACTGATATGTAATTTATTAAGTGATGCTGTTACAAATATGCACTAGTGCTGCAATAGCTCGACCAGGGCCAGCTTTAGGTGGTGTGACCAGTGCGGCAGCACTAGGCACTGACCTAGAGAGGTGCACTGACCTGGGGGGGCACTCAGGGCCAGACTGGGAACACAAACCAGCCCTGACAATTCTGCTGGACCGACCCGGAGGTGCGGGTGGAGGCTCTCAGGGCCAAACTGGGAACACAAACCAGCCCTGGCAATTCTGCTGGACCGACCCGGGGTGGGGGGGGGGGGGGGGTGACTCAGGGCCAGACTGGGAACACAAACCAGCCCTGGCAATTCTGCTGGACCGACCCAGGAGGGGGGTCCGGCGTACTAGCAAGAAGCAGCACTGCGTCCGCTTTAGCACTACTACTGCTTTTGTTACAGCGGGCCGCTATTGTAAAACCGGCCCCCAGTAACAAAACTGGCCTCACCATTTGAAAACACGCCCACCGGGAAAGCGCACGGTGTCCGTTACGGCCAGTATGGCTCAGGTGCCACTGTGTTGAGCAATGGTATAGGATTTAAAAGCACCTGCTGCAAAGTTCCTGTGCGTCCAGCTTTCAGCCAGCAAAAAAAAATTCATGATAACTCTACTGAATAATGTTCCTGCTAGAGAAAGAGATCTGCATCTTGTCGAGTAGCAGTTTTGACTCGCCATATAGTAGCGCAGAGGGTTAATAGGCCTGCTGCAAAGAACAGATCTGTATTTTATGTGGATAGCTGAGTGGAATATTAAAGCCAGCTTTTACCAGCACTTTAAAACAAATGAAATGCATTTGAGAGAGGGGTTATGGAGAGAAGAGGGGCACTTTTGCCTGGGTGGTAGTGAGGGAATCCGAGGAGAAGTCATACTGGGGGGCGACAAAAAAGATTGTTGCACCGGTCACAACCAGCAGCGCTAAAGCCGTCCCTGAGCTCAACATTGTTCTATTGAGGAGGTCTTTATATGAAGTTACCACAGCCTTTGTCATTTATCTATTTTCTTGTTGTCTGCACGTAGCCTTTTGAACTTGAGCTTGAACACTTGTTTTTAGGAAGTCCTGATCTAACTCAAAAATTCCAAAAAAACATAGGGGCATATTATCAAGCCAGGCGATAAAATTATCGCTGCTTTAGCGGCAGAAACCTGCCGCTAAAATGGCGATAATGGGCTTGATAATATGCTCTATGGAATTCCAATTGAAGCCCATGTTAGATGTCCTTCACATCTAACATGGGCTTCAATTGGAATTCCATAGAGCATATTATCAAGCCCATTATCGCCGTTTTAGCGGCAGTTTTCTGCCGCTAAAGCGGCGATAATTTTATCGCCTGGCTTGATAATAGGCCCCTTAGTCTGGAAAGGAAAGCACATAACACAGGACAATTGCTAAAAAATATTCTCCACTTATATACTGAAAAGCAACTTTAGCAAATGAATAGGACTGGGAAATTAATTCTCAATCCATAATAAAGCGTACAGTCACAGAACATTCTTTCAAATCAGGCTGCTGACTAGTATCCACGGAACCAGGATTTGCAGTACTGTTTGTGGTGGTCATTTTCACATGAAAGTGTTTAATATGTATTTTCGTCCAGTGCAAAAACCGGATTTTGAAAATGTTTGCCTTTGCTAAATTCAACTGGTAAGAAATTAAATTCTATTAGAAAAAAAGAGATTTAATTCTCAGTTGCACAGAGACAAATTATTATTCTGATCCAATTAACACACTTTAATGTCCTGAATGTCTTATTATGCCGTAGACTGCAAAGCTCCCGCCGAACGCAAACCCTTGTAAAGTTTCAAAGAAATCTTTTGTTCTCTTTTGAGGTCAGCTGAAGTCCATTTTTAATTATGTTCATCAATGTGTGCAATTCGTTTTATAATTGCCTAATAATAGGTTGAAGCTTCACTTGCAGGTTCCACCAACAACATTTATGAATGATAGATTTTCTAGATTTAGCAGAGCACTTGGTTTGCTTTTGAGATTCTTTTTATTCTTAATGCGTTTTTGCATTGTTATAATATGGTCTCTAAACAGTATTTTTAGGGCAACTAGCAGCGAATTTCCAAATAAATTTACTTTTAATCTCTCTGTGTGAACCAAGACCCTCTTCACTGCTATTTGCGCTTGTAAATTTACGTACCAAAGGCAAAGGGCTGGATTTACAAGTGCAAGGTGTTCACAAAGAAATACAACGCATTTGTAAATCCATTTACTCATGGTTTATTTGACCACACATCTGCATAATATTTCGTAAGCGGAAACACCACACAAGAGCTGGGCCACACCCCATGCAAACAAAGGAATGCCTTCTCACGTTAGCATTGGTGGTATATGAGCACCTGCTCTATCATTGTAACAGAAGCCCAATCGTTTGCAGCCCCTTCTGTAATATGAAAGTGGCCAGGGATACACAAAGCAGATACACACATTATACGGCGCATTCCTGTCCTTTCCTTGTGCTGCCTTGTGCCAATGGAGGCAACCTTGCGTCATGGACCCAGGGTGCCCGCATTGTAGGCAGGATGGTTTTTGTTCAGGAAAGTGTCCCCTCAGAGGCATTTTCATCTTTCTATGCATGTTGCAGAATGAAGCACATGTAGAAAGAGGAAAAAATTAGGAGAAATAAAGATATTTCTCCTCTTTATGTCTCCCCTGGAGATGCAAAGCATTTCTACGCATTCCCAGGTTTACCGTTCATTGTAAATTTGGTAATGTGCCAATATCTATGGGTGGATGCATGGGAACACCCACGCTCTGCCCATGGAACGCCTCACTGCGGCAGAGTAACACAAGGCAGATATTTGTATTGCCTTGGGTTGCTCCAGATTTATCAAGCCATGGAGGGTGACTTCCTTAAGTTGCCTTCTAAATCTGAAGTGTTGCATTGCCCTTGTGCCCATTTGCGTGGCGCAAGTGCGACACAACACTGTGATAAATATGGGCCCTAATTTATTGTGCACTGATCACTCAGAGAAGAAAGGGTGCTCCATTAACATTCTGAAATAAAAGATACTTTGGTTGCACCCATCCCCAGATTTTTTTTTATACCATTGAAATTAGAGAATTTCATTTAGCTCCACTGTTCTTAAATTTCATAAGATTTCTATGGTCCATTTTTTGTATAATTTGCACCTGCGAGAGACTGGTTTAAGCAGAAAGTCTTTTAGGATGACATTTTCTCCTCAATCCTGCACTACATTGAGTTACTTTTAATTGCAAGGCATGCATTTGTTCAGCTTTCATATGAGAGCTTGACACGTGCATTTCTCGAAACTTCATGTAATCTTCCATAATTTTCACAAAATTTCATGAAGTTTTGTGAAAAAATGTGATTTCACACACCTGTGCGGTTGTACCCTGTTAACATCTAGATTTCCTCACAGATATTATATATCAGTGAAAGGATGCTGTATTTGCACTCACAGTTAAAAGATATCCCTAACAGCCTTTGAACGCAAATGCAATATTGAGTTGATGTACCTGTAGTGAGGCTTTGTTTGGTGAAGTTATGGGAATAACGAATACCACATGCCAGTGCCACAGTCCATGCATGATGATACATAGGTCAAAACTGTGCCACTATACGCACAACTTAACTTGTGGATACACAGATTGAAGTATTTAAGGTTCGGGGTTGCTCTGGATGAGGAATTTAACGATCATGGAACTCTAAGGATTTATTGATGACACCAACAGAAAAATGTAGTGTCCCACATGACCTGTATTACTTCCTATGTGGCTGTCAAGTTCTATAAGGTTCTGTCCCCCCAATACGAAATTATACTCTATATTTGAATTAATTTATAAAACACAATTTAATCTTATGACATTTTTTTTTTAACAAACTTTTAACAAATTTGTTCCATGATTTACTTTTTGCTGAAAGCTATTAAAATCAAAATATTAAACACATTGAATACATAAAAAATAAAATTACATGCAAGATCCCACCACACGACAATCTACTCTCTCCTGCACACATCCAGAATCCCCACCTATCGTACTCTACACGAACACCCAAACCCAGCCACTCTACACATACACAGCACGAGATACAACAGAAGGACAGTTTTGATTTTTTGTTCGTTGTGGTGCTGTGAGCTGAGATCACTCTTCAAAGCAACATTGATGACCCCTGCACAGCCACGATTAGTTTAAAGTAGGTGATGGTAGACTTTGCAGATAGCAGACTAATTTGAGCATGTTCAGTTGGTTTTCAGGGGCAGGGAGGACTATCTGGCTGGAACACTAGCAGGTAATCGATGCCTTAC
Source organism: Triturus cristatus (assembly GCF_964204655.1). Lineage (NCBI taxonomy): Eukaryota > Metazoa > Chordata > Amphibia > Caudata > Salamandridae > Triturus > Triturus cristatus. The sequence continues at coordinate 171,568,562 of NC_140582.1, read as the reverse complement.
TACTATCTGTCATTTTCCCTTCCATTCTTCTGACTTCTCCCTTGTCATAACCTCTTCTTTGTAGGCCAAGACGGAGAAGGTTGGGAGCCACTAAATATCTGTAACTTAACAGAATGTACGCAAGCCTAAGGGGTACCCACCTCCAACCCTTTCGGCCCTCCTCAAATGTAGTGAAGGCCACGAGGTTCAGGATCCAATTTCCCTACCTCACTCCTCATTGTTGCTCCAACTGCCAGTACAGATAGTGTAAGTACCACAGAGATTTCATTAAGTGCATAGACGAGTCATTAACTTTGTTCTTCAGAATGTTTTTTTTGTTGCTGTTTTGTCTGCAGCCTTGTGATGTGATCATGCTCTGAGCCTTGCTGCATGGTACACAGCCTCAATTCTGTCGGCCTCGAAGTTGGGCATGTCACATCAGAAAGTTTGTATCGAGAAAGAGGGGCAGATATCTAAAGTCTGAGGCACATGTAACCTTTCCCTTTTCTTTGGGACTAAGGGCCTCATGTAGGAAGCCAAATACCGGTCGGTAACGGCCGAAATTCGGTAAATATCCCGTTACCGACCGGTATTTAGGCATTTGCGATGTAGGGGGCTGATTTCTGGATTCGGTATTTACCGAATCGGAATTTAAGAAATCAGTAAAATACTGATTCGGTAAATACCGAATCCTGAAATCAGATGTAGGGAGCACTCTAAAGAGTGAAAATTAGTATTAGAAATGTGTTATTTACCACCAAATACAGGTTGGTGATAAATAACGAATACCTTGCAAAAAGCAATATTTTGCTGATTTAAGAGTGCCATGTGGCAGACATACATGCCCTTAGGGCATGTATGTGCGCCACATGTGCACACATGCAAGATTCAGGGGTGCAACAGGGTGTCAATGTGACACCCTGCCACCCTTGTATATGCTCCCCCCATTACCGAATCGGTATTTACCGATTCGGTAATGAGGCATACCTTCCCATTGATTCCTATGGGCCTCCAGGCCCATAGGAATCAATGGGAAGGTATGGCTTATTACCGAATCGGTAAATACCGATTCATAATTACCGAATTTTTCCGATTCGGTAAACTTTACCGAATCATTACCTACATCACATTTACCGATTCATAACTACCGAATCGGTAAAATTCGGTATTTATAAATCGGTAAATGTGAGGCTACCTACATATGGCCCAATGTCTTTGAGTCACACACAATAGATAGAATGGCCCTTTATGCACCACCATTTTGCAAAGTTGTTAATTTTTTTCTTATTGAATTTATTCTTACAGTATAGGGCTGCAAGAAACATTTCTTAGAAAAAATAATACTCATAGCCAAATACTTTGGCTGTAACAGTAATATTGATTGATCCTTCTAATAAATAATCTTAGCTGAATAATGAAAATCAGTAGGTCCAAGAGAAAGAATTGTCAAAGATCTGCAATGTTTCTGATCACTAACATGTACATTAACTTTGATATGAATACTTTCTCCGAAAATGTTGAACTCCATGATGTTTTCTGATCAAGCCTACTAAACTTGGAAAAACTAAAATTGCATCCTTTCAAGAAGCATGTAGGAAGATCGTGCTACTTAGCATCCCTCCCTTCATTCTAAGTTTAAAGGTATATTATATAGTTATTAATCTTACGTACTTAAATCTTATTGGTCAATATAAGGAATAGAGCCCTAGGGCATGATATGTTAAGAGCAAAACTCAGCACTAATTTCTTTGCGTTGTGTTTTTTAACATTCTGCCACTTTTGTAATAAATGAGGTTATTTGCAAAGTCATCATAGTGCTTTTGGGGGCCCTGAGCAAGAAACATTTTGGGGATCCTGTTCACAACATATTTGAATTTAGTTTCTCAATTTTCCTCTAATTTAAGCCATTTGAAGCCAAACAATGGTAAATTATATGTTAAAGGCTGAGATAGAGAAATAGAGAGAGGCAATATAGACAAAAAGTTGCCTTTCCCTGGGGCGCTCAGGAAGGTGTGGGCCCAGCGCATTTGCCCTCTTTGCCCATGCATTAAAAAGTCTCTGGATATTTGGGACAGAAAAGAAGATTATTCTGTTTGTTCCCGCTGTATTTTGCACTATGAGAGACAGAAGCGCTCTTCGTGCTGTGGAGCTCAGATTATAAACTATGGGGCCGATTCACAGAACTAATCTGAGACGAAATCCTAAATTTACTACTTTTGCTATTCACAGAAGGCATTTAGTAGTAGTAAAGTTAGGACTACTTACTTTACTACTACTAACTTGAGACAAAATCCTAAACTTATAACTTTTGGTATTCACAGAAGGCATTTAGTAGTAGTAAAGTTAGTAGCCCTACCTTTACTACTACTAAATGCCTTCTATGAATACCAAAAGTAGTAAATTTAGGATTTTGTCTCAGATTAGTTCTATGAATCGGCCCCTATGAAGGGAATGGTCAATGTTTTTTGCTACTAATCTGTTAGGAGGTGTTTGGGACAGTCCAAGGGTTTGTTGCTGAATTTCCTTCTCAGAACTGCCTTCCCTTCATTTTCCTGCCAATCTCTGTGCATCCTAGTGCAGACACTTACATCTGCATATAGTGTCTCACAATGTGCCTCTGCAATGCTGTAACATTCACCAAGCCTTTGTAGGGAGACCTTAGGCAGTTTTACTAATATGGTGCACTGTCATTGTTCAAGACAAGGCAAACCTTCAAATTAGGATTCTAAACAGAAACATGGACAGCGCACCATATTACTGATTATAGGCTACCTCCAGGGAGGAATCAAAATTGCACCGCCATGGGCGCAGCGCATTACTGAAAGATGAAGCTTGAAGCAGCTGCTCCATATTTAGGTGAGCCGGAGTCACCCACCTGCACTTCAAATGGGGACAGAGGACAGTGAGTAACTACACCCACCTGCAGGAAATGTCTGGGGGTCCATGGGACCCCATTCCCTCCTTCAAAGGGCTGACCCTTGGGACACACTGACTGTGCCCCTAATTTCTGTTGCTGGCCCAGGCTTTTACCACTAAGTTTGAAAATCTGTAGGGAATGGTGATGACTCACTTAAATCTTAATAGTATCCGTTGGACATATGCTGAATATACAGGTACATTTTTATTCATTAATAGTAGTGGGTGTGTCTATTAAAAGACTGATTAAAACATGCGATGAGAGATGTTCTTTAAAAGCTCAAAATGTCTGTCCATGCCATGCACCTCTTGACATAGGCATTTTAGATCCAAACAGGCATAATTCACAAACTTTTTGTAAGGCAAACCCTACTGACACAAAAGGGCGCCATTTTGAACATTCATTGTCAGACTAACCTGAGTATCAGTGGACTGATCACTACAAGTGTGGATTTACCCTCTCTCTTAGAGCTTTACTAATGGGATCAATATATTATTTTGTCTGTGTTTGAACTTGATTGTGTATTAACACTTTCATGTACAGATAGAGTGATATATGTACAAACAAATGGGAAACAGCAATGTTTGGGATGTGTGACCCCTTATTTACTTTCCGTCAAATCCCAGAAATATTTGTCAAACAAATGTTTTGAATAGGAATGTATAATTTCAGAGGTAAATAGTGGATTAAAGCAGCAAATAAACTATTCTGGCACAATTACTACTTGCTTACCACCTTAATGTTTCTTGCATATCTACTATGCTTATGAGACGTGGAGTACATTAGATTTGATCTTTGTATTAGTGGATTTGTCTCTAAAATATTAGAATATTACCATTAAAAAAATGCACAATGTTTACATTTGCTACAGGTCCTCCAAAACCATTATCTCTTTTTTCATATATTGGGATTTGTTGGACTGTCAAAGAACTCATGGAGTGGGGTGCACAATTGGCTTTCTAACTTTGCCCGTCAAGCAGTACTCTGGTACAGCACAGAAAGGTGGTGCGCCACCTGGTGGCATCACCCCTTTACCCCTGCTTGATTTTTGTTTTAAGAAAAGCTGACAATAATGATTATACGCTTGTCTTTAGATTCACTTGATATGGTTTGCTGCGCATGCACAGTGACGTCATTACAAATGTAGACGGGTTTGTATGACACAAACGAATGATGACAATTTAACGGGCAAGTAGGCAGATTACGAGAATCTACCCCTTGTGAATATGTTCAGTAACACATTTGTATGGTATAACATTCTAAATCTCAATAGTTTGACCTTTAGGGGCATGTTCTAATATTTGTAAGAGGGTTAGGCTAGCTTTCAAACACCTTTCCTGGCTGTCCACTTGAACCACCAGAGCAGAAGCAAGGGCTAATGATCAGTGATCGGTATTAACAGTACCACCCTCATAAACAGCACCACACTCATGGACAGCACCACACTCATGGACAGCACCACACTCATGGACAGCACCACCTTCATGAACAGCACCACACTGATGGACAGTACCAGTCTCATGAAAAGCACCACACTCATGGACAGTACCACCCTCATGCACCACACTCATGGACAGTACCACCCTCATGGACAGTACCAGTCTCATGAACAACACCACACTCATGGACAGTACCACCCTCATGGACAGTACCAGTCTCATGAACAGCACCACCCTCATGCACAGCACCACCTTCATGAACAGCACCACACTCATTGACAGTACCACCCTCATTGGTAGTACCACCCTCATGAACAACACCACACTCAGGGACAGTACCACCCACATAAAGAGCACCACACTAAGGGACAGTACCATCCTCATTGGCAGTGCCACCCTTTTGCAACACCACCCACATGAACAGTAGTACTCTAATGATGAGCACCATCTTCATGAACCTCTTCCATATTTCATAGTTTGATTAATTCCTTGTTTGACAGTGACACTCATTTCAGTATATGGAAATAATGATGAAAATGAGAACGTCACACAATGACCAATTATAAACAGCTACTCATTGGAAATTAACTTCTATTATTAAATATGAGTCTTTTATTTTCATTTTTTATTATTCTGAAGTTAAAAGAATTCTGGGAAATGAAATGGTTTAGGTTTCAACCTTTAGACATGACTGACCACAGTGTGCAGTGTTCCCAAGAAACTATTGGCCAGCCCGGCAGCTAAGGATACTACACGGATTAAAATACTCTTGCAACTTGTGGAACATAAAATGTATTTCAATTAATTAAGTAACAATTCAGAGAACTGAAATGTGATATTTAATCTAGATCCAATACCTCCAGACTCCATGTATAACTGCTGAGTTAATGAACGAAGGAAAAAATAAACAGAGGATATTTGTTTTGTGTTGGTATTCGAAATAAATGGCACTGCAGGGACTAATGTAAAACAAAAAACATACATGCACTATTTTAGTGATGTAGGGCCACATGTATCATTCAAAATACCGGTCGCAAAGGGTCAGATTCGCAGAATCTGCCCCTTTGCGACTAGTATTTTTGCATTTGAGATGCATCATCCCAAATTCAAAAATCGCAATTTAAGTAATCGCTAAATTTGTGATTACTTAAATTGCAATTGCATTTAGGGAATCGCAAATTGCGATTCCCTAAATGCAATGCACTAAGCCCCAAAAAATTGCGATTTCGCAATTAAGAAACGCAAATTACCATCAATTCAAAGTTCATGGTAATTTGCGAGAACTTTGAAAAATGCACAAAAGTGCATTTTTCAAAATTCCATGTTGCACACATACATGCCAGTGGGTCATGTGTGTGTGCAACATGTGGTAACATGGCAATGCCAGGGGTGCATCAGGGTGTCCTTTTGGCACCCTTGCACCCATAAAATTGCATGCGCAATTTGCGAGTACCTATTTGTTACTCACACATTGCGCATGCAATTCCCATTCATTCCTATGGGCCTCTAGGCAGCACAGGCCGCCATAACAGCCGCCCATCAAATTTGTAAATTTGATTGCAATACAAACTTACAAAGTGTGTTTTGAAAAATAGAAAACTAGTGACACCCACACCCTGGGAGTTGTCTCCCAGGTTGTAGGAGTCATTTAGGGTTTTTTCCACCCTCACACCACCAGATTTTCCCTGCAGTTGCAAACAGAATAAAAGGCATTACAACATCCACCCTAAATTTGGCAGATGGTGCAAGGCCCTTCATCTAAAGGCCACTACTCCATCAGGCCATCAGAGGAAGTATTCAACTGAGCTGAGGGAGTCACGTAATAATTATGGACAGCCCATATCTAAATGAAGTGGGTGGACCAAGAGTGTAGCATACAGGGTGATCTGGGTTGGTTGTGATGGAGTCCCCTGTCTGCGGATCTCTCGGTTGGGCCCCAAAAGACAAGAGGATAGAGAAGAAAATCTGTGATTGTTATGACACAATTCATTTGCGTACATATATATAAGCAGGCACAGCTTTACTTTGTGTTAGTGTTGACGCTCAAGTGACGCCAAGTGCAGTGGCGTAACGAAAGTTGAGAGGGCCCCCCTGCAAGGTACACAGAGAGGGCACTGCTTAGGATTTAATCTGGAGTTTTCAGGCCCGAGTACTGTGCTGAGGGTGGCCCCTGCTTCTCAGGGGCCCCACACACCGCAGGGGCTGCGGGGGCCTGTGTTACGCCCCAGGCCAAGTGATGCTACGTGATGCCAAATGGTGTATCAGAAGCACTGCACAACTTCCCGGTACAAAATATATTTTCATGAAAAGTAAACAGGAATTCGATGTCAAAGGGATTTCACAGTGCAAAACCATTGTTAATGACTACAAAGAGGGAGTCGTGGTGGGAACAGCACAAACACCTCCCGGAATTCAAGCAAATCCTGATCTCCAAAAGCAAAAGGGCCCGGCTTTTGTGTAAAGTCTTAGCCCCAAATGAAGGCACAAAAAGGCACAAACTATCGAATATTGCATATTTGCATTGGTAACTTGAAATTTCAATGAAATTCATCACTTTAGAAGGCTTAGCCTTTGCCAATAGACATTGTGTTAAAACTTGTACCAGAGGGGGGGAAACGAGTACTAATGTCATGGAAGACTAGCTCACTATCCTTTTCACCGTGGTGCAGCGCTAAGCATCGAGCTAGAATAGCAATCTTTGTGCAAGCACCGCTGATGATGTCATCAGCACATAACTGTTTGTAAATGGCACTTGCACTTTATTGACATTCACACAATAGAGGACCGCAGATTTCCGTGCTGCGCTGCTCTCCTTAACTTTTGTTAAATATAGACCCTACTGCTGGTCAAGTTTCCAATGAAGTCTGTTTCTCTAAGCCTATGTGCAGGGGCGACCGGCATTGCTCACGGGTGGGGGGGTGGGCACGGGGAATGCGAGGGGGGCCGCAGGGTGTGGCGGAGGGGTGTCTCGTGAGGGGGAGGGGGAATTAAAAAATCTAATTTACCTTGAGGCGGGGTTCTACGTCTTCTATGATCCTGCTCTCCTGCATCCGACAGAAACAGGAAGCAGGTAACCAGGCTCCCTCACCTAAGCCAATCACAATGCTGCAGTGCAGCGTTGTGATTGGTCTGAGCGCCATGGCACGGCACTCAGCCAGGGGATGGAGGGGTGGGCATGTTCTCCATGCAGGCTGTGAAGTGCGGATGACTGTTTTGGGCAGCCAGAGAGGGCCGACCAAACAGTCATTGCGCACTTAGAAGTGGGAAAACCACTCCTCCCCTGCTCGCAGAGCAGCACCGATCACCCACCCGCCCGCCCACACCGCAGACGGACAGTGTTAGACCTGGCACCTTGGCGTGGGTCTCCCTTCCATTTTTTGTTGTTGCCTCATGTGTATTTGCTGGTGTTAGATTCTCAGGGCACTGTGCCACTGCTGTCCAGTGCCACAGTGCAAGTTCTCCCTATTGTAAATTAATGTATGAATTTGTGATTCCATGATTGGTTGGTTTGGGTTACCTGTCAGACCCTAGTACAGTGCACCAGGAGTGCCCAGGGCTGGTAATCCAAATACTGCTGGTGGGCTTGCAGCACTGGTTGTGCCACCCACAGAAGCAGCCTGTAAAAGTGTGTCTAAGGCCTGCCATTGCAGAGCCTGCGTGCAGTCTGGTATTGTCATGCTGACTGGGCAAGTGCACCTACTTGCCCATCTCTAAACCTTCCCTTTTCTTCATATCAGACACCCCTATGGTAGGCCCAAGGGCAGGGTGCATTGTAAGGATAAGGTAGAACATGCCCTGGTGTGTGTGACATGTTCTAATAGTGAATTACAGCCATTTTCGTGTTTCACTATTGCAAGGCTACCTGTTCTCCATAGGCCAGAATGGGCAGTTTTGATTATTACATTTTATAATCCTATCTTACTCAGGGAACATGGTAGAAATTCGAATTTAGTATGCCTGAACTCAGGATGATAAAATACATTGTTTAGTGAAGTTGTTTTTAACATCCTGTATTTGAAAATACCACTTTTAGAAAGTAGGTATTTTCTTGTCTAACCATTCAAACCTGCCTCTGCTATGCTGTGTATTCCTTTTCTGGAGTTTGAGTGACAGGGCTGGGGAATTCCAAGAGACAGGGGGAGGTAGCCCAGTGGTGAATAGAGAGATCTGCATCTAGATGGGAGGGAGGAGTTGCACCTGGGACCTGAATAGGGCTGTGCCTTCCCTCCTCAATGCTGGCTCTACCTCCTGTGGTGCGCCTGATGTCTCTGCCCTGCACTCTGAAAGGAAAGAAGGAGTCAGGTAAACAAAGTGCTCCAGGACTGACCAGAACTGGTTTGAACAAGGCAAAGGCCCCTCTGCCCTCAGAGGACAAAGGATTTTGGGGTATAAGTATTGGGACCCTGATCCCAAGAATTTAGATCACTTTGGGAAAACAAGAAGAAGCCTCTGCTGAGGAGAGGAACCAAGAAGAAACGGAGGAGAGACTATCCCTGAAACTGGGGGATTGGCCTGCAGGGGTCGCCTACTGCCAAAGAGAGGAGAAAGGAACTTTGTGTTTACTTTTGCTCAACTTGTGAAAGAAGGGCTTGGAAAAGAGCTTGCCTCCTGCTGAAGTCTCAGGAACAACGGACTTCAACCACCAGCTCCCCAGAGTTCTTTGGAAGTGCCTACTGCTGTTTTGGGCCTTCTGAGGGACTGCGTGTCGCAAGGAGCTGGAAGAGCAACTCACGGAGAAGAAGCGTGTCGCAGCCGTTGCCGTTGCAACACTGAACCAGGGTGTCGCCGCTGTAGCTGTCGCATTGCACCGCATTACGAGAAGCGCCCCGCAACACCGAAGAACGCATTGCACCGCATCAAGAGAAGAGTCTCGCATTGAGGAAGAAGCGTTTCGCAGCCGCTGCCATAAAGAATACTTATTTTTTATATAAAACCTGTGTGGTGTCCATCTGTAGTGTTGTCACTTGATTACTGTATGAGTTCACAAATGCTTTACACATTGCCTCTGAGATAAGCCTTTCTGCTCGTGCCAAGCTACCAAGGGGGTGAGCAGGGGTTATTTTAGGAGTGTACCCCCTTACCCTGACTAGAGGCGAGGGTCCCTATTTGTCACAAGTGCATACCTGTGCCAGCTAGAGACCCCCAAGTCTAACAGACACTAACCATAAAATGATAATAACAAAGTTATTATCATTTTATGGTTCTAAAGTTGGCACTGCTGTGAAGCAGTGGGGAGACGCTCCTCCGCCATAGCGGAGGAGCCACCACTGCCTATGTGTTGGTCAATGAGAGCACAACATGCTTCAAAAGATTTAAGTAGGGTCTGGTGACAAAGGTTCTTTGCTTTTCCAAGTTACAAAAGTCAGTATTTCAAGACATGTAATGAAGAAATTATCTGTGTAGCCTTGGTGGAAGCAAGAGTGCGCAGACGATGCTGCATTAACAAGACTGTCACTGAAATCTTCGTCATAGACAAGCAGGGCATCCCTCATCCCCATGAAAGGAATCACCGCAATGCTCTTTTTTATCACAGTTCACAGGCTGGCCTGCTTGAAGTCTGCAACCATCGTGAATTATAAGCCATTTAAACTTTCCGAAACATTACGGCCCCATGGTTCATTGCCGACCAGGATTTATATTCACCATTAAATGCACGGATGATCACTGGAAAAGAGATATGTGCATGTTTTGTGTAGAAATCTGATTATTATAATCCACAGATGGGTGGCTCCAAATGAAGGAAAGTCGGGCATCCGGAATACATATTTCTAACAGGAAGTCGGGCAATTTTGAATCTCACTGAACGAATGGAAGAATACGGAGATTTTTTTGGGGGGTTTGCATAATGTGCTTATTTTAGCTAAGTGTAAGGATTTCTTAAAATATATTGCCAATTAATATGAAGAAAACATATCCTCATAGTTGCATAATTGTGAATGTCAGTATATCTACCATGGTGGACAATCCTGGAGGGATATGCTCCTGGTGCGTTAATCAGGCCATTTCTAAATTTCTGTGTCACTCCCACACGGCAATCCACTCCACCGGGCCTTGGTATATGCAGGGCTGGACTGGGAACCCAAAGCAGCCCTGGCAATTTTGTCGGACCGGGCCACACCCCCGGGAGTGGTGAGGCAAGCGTAAAGCACTGCTGCTTAACAAAACCGTCCCACACCGCTCCAAAGTTGGCGCACACACTTCCAGCCTGCCACTGGCATAACGAAAAGTGAGGGGGCCTCCCTGCACGGTACGTAGAGGGGCCCCCTCCGGGCTCAATCAGGAGCTCTCCGGCCAGAGTGCAGTGCCAAGGGGGCCCCTTGGAGCTTGGGGCCCCCCGCACCGCGGGGGCTGCGGGGGCCTGTGTTACGCCCCTGCAGCCTGCCTGGCAAACACCCGATGCCCCCTACGGCCGGTCCAGCCCTGGGTATCTGCAGGACAGAATCCATGTACCCCAGCTCCTTATCCTCCGCGCTCATCATGCCAGAAGTGGGGCTGCTCTTTTTCTTTTCTAGTGGTACACACCTGCATTTTTGCCTTTCAAACCAACGTTTTGTTTATTAAAAATTGGTTATTCTGATCCTCTTGGGGGCCCTATGAACCACTCAGTTCTGTTGCTCCCATCTAACTTGGTCTCTCCTCCAATAATATTACATTTCACAGCACAAGATTACCTAAGTGGACTGAGACAATGTTGTACAAGTACAAAAAACATGCTGGTTACGGTGAGTTACTGTAATGGGACCTCCACACTGATACCACTGGGGACAGATTAACCACAGGCAAATGCAGTTATTGTCCATGTGAGCTGGGAGGCACTTGGTTAAGTGGTTTTATGGTACCCTTAATGGAATGTTCAGGAAACCACTGCATACACTAAGGATGAAGTGGGAGGGGGTACTGGGTAGGGACATACCAGACAGGGAGTGAGCGAGAATGATGGCATAGCCTCAGAAATGTGCCCATAATGCATGCCTCAAATATATTTAGTTCAATAACCTTCACCAGACATATCTCACACCTAGGAAATGCACTGCTATTTATGGGGGAGAGGTCAGGTGTTGTTTTAGATGTGCCTTAGAGGAGGCAAATTTCTGCCATATATCCTGGTCCTGAACTTATGCCCGGGCCTTTTGGGCAACAATAGTGCAGAAGCTAGGTAGGACACTTAACCGCAGTCTGACTTGCACTTTGAAGGTGTGCTTGCTAGGGTCCTTCCCTAGGTTGAAACCGTGGGGAACCGCTTCATTGATTAGGAGATGATATTGGTCAAGAGGCAGATTGCCATGACCGGCATGGTAATATCCAGATGTGATACTGCTCTTAGGGAGTGGGCTGGGTTGAAGAGTTAGCACTTTGGAGGGAGGAAGCCAAAGGGGTGAGCAGACATCCCACAGCCCCTCTTTGGGGGGAAGTGCTGGATGCCTTTGAGCACCCTGATGCCCAGTCTGCACCCTCCTACAGTGCATCGGGCTAAAAGGAGGAGGATAAGCAGCAGAACAATAGACTGCCCACAGCTTTTACAGATGGTTTGGGTTTCGGTGGTAGGAGGCCTGCGAGGGGGTAGGTAGAATGTGCCATAGGTTAGCTATTGTCTGGTAGTGTTAGCCATGTAGTGTCTTCCTTAGCCCTGGAGCATGCGAATGAGAGATGACACACAGACCCGTGTATGTACGGTGCGTGTACGCACCGTACATACACGGGTGGGGGTACGACTCGAACGTACACGGGTGTACATACACGGGGGGGTTCGACACGTACTCGGGTGTACATACACGGGGGGTTCGACACGTACAGTTCGACACGTACTCGGGTGTACATACACGGGGGGGTTCGACACGTACTCAGGTGTACATAGACGGGGGGGTTCGACACGTACAGTTCGACACGTACTCGGGTGTACATACACGGGGGGTTCGACACGTACTCGGGTGTACATACACGGGGGGTTCGACACATACTCAGGTGTACATACACGGGGGTACGGCGCGTACATGCGGGGGCTGGGGGGGGTACGGCGCGTACATGCGGGGGCTGGGGGGGGTACGGCGCGTACATGCGGGGGCTGGGGGGGGTACGGCGCTTACCGGGCCACCTACTCTGGTCGTTTCGTGCCGTACTTCTGGCACTTTTTGGGTGCCGTAAAAATATTGCCGTCCGGACTGCTGTCGGTTCGAATCGTAATTCCTGGGTCGTGAAACGCGGCCTGAGAGCGTCCCGACGTCACGTCGGCGCATTCCCCGGATCCCATTTGTATGTATCTTTTCGTCGGTCGGTGTTTTGTACGACTCGTACGGAAATGGTGTTTCCGTGCTAATCGTACTTGCATGTTTGTAAAGTTTTACGACCGGGTACGAGTCGGACGGAAAAAAGCCTCCGTCCGACGGTTCGTACCCGGTTTTTGCCGGATCGTAATCGGCACCTGTATGTGTACTTTGACATGCGGAAAACCTAATAAACATATATATTTTTTAAAGAGCAAATAACATAGTATAACATAAAAGTCCTAATAATTGCTTAGGATACTTGTTAGGAAAAATTGTTTCTTTGAATATTCATTCTTGGGGTCTAAATATAACAAAATTAGGGGCTTTAGAAAAACATAAAAAATGTGGAAAATAGAACAAAGTAGAACCATATGGATTCTGGCAAGTAAATATTGTGACCAGACCAAATCTGGGAAACCAGGTTCGAGTCTCGGCTATGAACCACAACATTCTGTGATTCTGGACAAATCACATGGGGGCATATTAACAATGGCGAGCGATAATTATCGCTGGCCGTGCTTAGCGATAATTATATTATCACAGGCTATCTCTGGTATTTATCGCCCTGGTAGCGCGTTATTAACAACGTGTTACTCCAGGGCGATAAAAATTCCAGAGATAGCGAGGTTATCGCCCTTTTGCAGGGAACATCACTGGTTTTCCAGCGATGTTCCCTGCAAAAGGGCGATAACCTTGCTGATACGACCCACAGGGTCGTATCAGCATAATCCACCCCCTATGTTAGGGATGGCTAAGTCAGGATTTTAGCAGACGTTAGGTTTTGGCGAAAACGGCCGTTTTCGCCAAAATCTAATGTGTGCTAAAATCATGTGGGTTGCCTTATAAATATCGCGATGCAAACATCAGCGATATTTGCAAGGTAGTCCATCTTGGGTATGCCCAGTATCGCCCACTTGGCATCTCATTGGAGATACAAAGTGAGGTGTTGGGAACAAGGGTGCTAACATGCGATTATGCATGTTAGCACCCTCTTGTAAATAGGGCGCTGGTTTTATCTCCGCTTTTTTGGATTTGTAAGCCAAAAAAGCTGAGATAAAGCCCTTGTAAATATGCCCCTTAATCTCCCCGTGCCTAACAAAAACAAATGTGTCCTTGTATATCGCAACTGGTGCGCATGTAAAGCGCTCTGATACCTGATACCTTCTGGACAAGTTCGCGCTATATAAAACTCCGGAGAAAAAAAACTGTTTGTAGCCTCAGACGCTTCCATTTTGCCCCCATTTGACTGGCCTTCTGCTGTAGGTCATCAACTATCCACCTATAAATTGTCTGAAACCGCGATGTTATTTTGGATGCAAAGTTATCAGTGATTCCACAGATAAACAATGTTACAAAGTTCACTTAATGAAATGAATGTGCTCCCTGAGGAGCCAGGCCTTTGCTGCTTATTTCCAAAGAGATCACCCTTATGCTTGTGATAGTAATTTCAGCACTCTGGGGATCTACCTACCATGAGTATAGAAAATCTTCGAAGAGTGTAAGACTATCCGGACCATCACCGCTTGAAGGGAGCTAGCCGTATGGCCGCTGCACTCCTCTCCCTTAGTCCTTGATCAGACATTGGCCCTCTGCCTTGCTCACAAAGCACTTCATTGTCAGTCAGCCTTTTAGCTCACGATTCTGTGACATCATACCAGTAAAGACTTTTTGGAAGAGAAATTCAAATGCAATATGATCCTTTCTCTGAAACTCACTTCCTCTACCCTTCCTCATGGCAAGTTTTCAAGGCTTCCTCAAAAATCACCTTCTCCACTGCAGTGGCGTAACGAAACTTGAGGGGGCCCCCCTGCAGGGTACATGGAGGGGACCCCTCCGGACTCAATCTGGAGCTCTCCGGCTGAAGTGTGGTACTGAGGGGCCCCCATGGAGGTTGGGGCCCCGCCCACACCGCGGGGCTGGCTGTGGGGGCCTGTGTTACGCCCCTGCTCCAACGTGCATTTGGTTTGCATTCTACATGATTGGTAGACTTCGGAAGGCCTCCTGCCACTGTTGTGACCTTTGACCTTTTCTCGTGCAAGACCCTCTTGGAATCATTGCCATTCCATTGCTATATTGTGAAGTCTCTTTGAAATGCATATACTTATTTTTATTTGGAAAGAACTTTTTTCCCAACAGCAAAGAGAGTGGCACTTTATGGAGGAGGGAGGCCCCTCCCAACAAGGGCATACATGGACCAGCACATGATGGGAAGAACCCAGTACAAGCACTGAGCTGCAATATGCTGCCAATGTCAGCATTGGAGAATGATGGCCTCTGCACAATGAGACAATAAGGTGTGTTTTCACCTGTGCAGCTCTAATTTTGGGAACAGGACAAGGTTGGCAGAAAAGAGGCACTACGTGTAGTGCTTTTAAAGCTATAGGTGCTAAATACACTGTACATCATATCAGCTTTATATTTGCATTTATTTTAAAGTAGTAAGTGTCCTTTTGATATGCCAATGTATATATTTATGCAAATACATTTTAAATTGCTACAATGCTGAAGTTATAGAACATTTACTAGTGTCTGGCCTTTTCTTTTCTATGTTCTCATCTTACGAAAATTAAATGCCTACCAGGGTCTTATGGGGATTTATTGCATAAAATGTCTGTGCATAAGAATAACCATGTGTAGATAATGACCATGTCTAGTATACTTTACAGGGCACGTTTACTAGAAATTAGTGCACTACAGCAAAGCAACCAAAGTTACAGCATTGAGAATTCCCATAGAAGCCATTGTTCTGGTGTCAACATGGGCTTCTATTGGAATTCTCTGCGGCATATTATCAAGCCCATTATCGTCACTTTAGCGGCAGTTTTCTGCCGCTAAAGGGGCGATAATTTTTACGCCGTACTTGATAATATGCCCCTGAGTTACTTTAGAGGTAGAAGTGCGTTATTCGTTAAATATGGTATACTGCTGCTCTCTTCCTTTGCGCTTTAAGGCTGCCAAGTCCCATAGCACGAAGGTGTGTGCATGCTGTTTAGCATAGGTTTATTATCGAAAGAGTACGATTTCTGTATCCCTCCCTGCACAAAAACAATCCTACCTATCATGCAGGCATCATTGCACCATGGTTCAAGGGTGCCTGCATTGGCACGAGGCAGCCACAAGCATGGCAACCCAGGGAGAGTGCTAAAGAGTGGCATATCTTAGTAGAGAGATTTTCAGCTGTCTCCCGTACACGCAACGCAGTGCAGCAACTTTGCTTGCTGCCCTGCGTTGCCTGAACTTTTGATAAATATTCCCCTGGATGTGTATTGTACCGTGAAGTACACATGCAATGTGTGAAATGGATCACAGACAAAATATCGAAGGTCAAAAAATCGACCTACAAAAATATCGGAGAAAAATATCGATGTCAAGAACATCGACATCCCATCTAAAACATAAGTACAAAAATATCGGAAAAAAATATAGATGTCAAAAATATCGTTATTAAAAATATCGGGTTTTTTTTAGTTAAAAAAATATGTCAAATAAACCAAATAATACTTATAAATAAAATAAACATATTAAATATATTTTATAACTTTTAAAATTAATAACTAATATATATAATTTAATAAAACATTAATGAAACATACATATAATATATAATATATATACTTACTTAATAAACAGTTTAAATAATTATTTTAATAACTTATAAATTATTTAAAAATATTATAAATTACAAATACATCTATACACATAAAACAATAACATGAATACAAATTAAATAATTATGTATAACAAATTAAACAAATTACATTTCCTTTGAATCTCTTTAAAATTAATTATATATTACATTAGCTAAAATAATACAAAAAATAAAGAGAGAATAAAACTACTATTCCAACTCCAAAAAAACACAACAGTAAGGAAAATGTTGGATAGCGTAGGGCCAAAAATTACTATTCCCACTCCAGGAAGTGCAACAGTAGGGAAAGTGTTGGATAGCTTAGGGATAAAAATTACTTTTTCCACTCCAAAGAGTGCAACAGTAGGGAAAGTGTTGGATAGCGTAGGGGTAAAAATTACTATTCCCACTCCAGAGAGTGAAACAGTAGGAAAAGTGTTGGATAGTGTAGGGGTAAACATTGCTTTTCCCACTCCAGACAGTGCAACAGTAGGGAAAGTGTTGGATAGCGTAAGGGTAAAAATTACTATTCCAACTCCAGAGAGTGCAACAGTAGGGAAAGTGTTGGATAGTGTAGGGGTAAAAATTACTATTCCAACTCCAGAGAGTGCAACAGTAGGGAAAGTGTTGGCTAGTGTAGGGGTAAAAATTACTATTCCCACTCCAGACAGTGCAACAGTAGGGAAAGTGTTGGATAGCGTAGGGGTAAAAATTACTAATCACACTCCAGTGAGAGCAACAGTAGGGAAAGTGTTGGATAGCGTAGGGGTAAAAATTACTATACCCACTCCAGAGAGTTCAATAGTAGGGAAAGTGTTGAATAGCATAGGGGTAAAAATGACTATTCTCACTCCAGTGACTGCAGTAGTAGGGAAAGTGTTGGATAGCGTGGGGGTAAAAATTACTATTTCAACTCCAGAGAGTGCAACAGCAGGGAAAGTGTTGGATAGCGTAGGGGTAAAAGTTACTATTCCAACTCCAGAGAGTGGAACAGTAGGGAAAGTGTTGGATAGCGTAGGAGTAAAAATTACTATTCCCACTCCAGAGAGTGCAACAGTAGGGAAAGTGCTGGATAGTGTAGGGGTAAAAATTACTATTCCCACTCCAGAGAGTGCAACAGTAGGGAAAGTGTTGGATAGCGTAGAGGTAGACATTACTATTCCAACTCCAGAGAGTGCAACAGTAGGGAAAGTGTTGGATAGCGTAGGGGTAAAAATTACTATTCCCACTCCAGAGAGTGCAACAGTAGGGAAAGTGTTGGATAGTGTAGGGGTAAACATTACTATTCCCACTCCAGACAGTGCAACAGTAGGGAAAGTGTTGGATAGCGTAAGGGTAAAAATCACTATTCCAACTCCAGAGAGTGCAACAGTAGGGAAAGTGTTGGATAGTGTAGGGGTAAAAATTACTATTCCCACTCCAGACAGTGCAACAGTAGGGAAAGTGTTGGATAGTGTAAGGGTAAAAATTACTATTCCCACTCCAGACAGTGCAACAGTAGGGAAAGTGTTGGATAGCGTAGGGGTAAAAATTACTAATCACACTCCAGTGAGAGCAACAGTAGGGAAAGTGTTGGATAGCGTAGGGGTAAAAATTACTATACCCACTCCAGAGAGTTCAATAGTAGGGAAAGTGTTGAATAGCATAGGGGTAAAAATGACTATTCTCACTGCAGTGACTGCAGTAGTAGGGAAAGTGTTGGATAGCGTGGGGGTAAAAATTACTATTTCAACTCCAGAGAGTGCAACAGCAGGGAAAGTGTTGGATAGCGTAGGGGTAAAAGTTACTATTCCAACTCCAGAGAGTGGAACAGTAGGGAAAGTGTTGGATAGCGTAGGAGTAAAAATTACTATTCCCACTCCAGAGAGTGCAACAGTAGGGAAAGTGCTGGATAGCGTAGGGGTAAAAATTACTATTCCCACTCCAGAGAGTGCAACAGTAGGGAAAGTGTTGGATAGCGTAGGGGTAGACATTACTATTCCAACTCCAGAGAGTGCAACAGTAGGGAAAGTGTTGGGTAGCGTAGGGGTAAAAATTACTATTCCCACTCCAGAGAGTGCAACAGTAGGGAAAGTGTTGATAGTGTAGGGGTAAACATTACTATTCCCACTACAGACAGTGCAACAGTAGGGAAAGTGTTGGATAGCGTAAGGGTAAAAATCACTATTCCAACTCCAGAGAGTGCAACAGTAGGGAAAGTGTTGGATAGTGTAGGGGTAAAAATTACTATTCCCACTCCAGACAGTGCAACAGTAGGGAAAGTGTTGGATAGTGTAAGGGTAAAAATTACTATTCCCACTCCAGACAGTGCAACAGTAGGGAAAGTGTTGGATAGCGTAGGGGTAAAAATTACTAATCACACTCCAGTGAGAGCAACAGTAGGGAAAGTGTTGGATAGTGTAGGGGTAAACATTGCTATTCCCACTCCAGAGAGTGCAACAGTAGGGAAAGTGTTGGATAGCGTAGAGGTAGACATTACTATTCCAACTCCAGAGAGTGCAACAGTAGGGAAAGTGTTGGATAGCGTAGGGGTAAAAATTACTATTCCCACTCCAGAGAGTGCAACAGTAGGGAAAGTGTTGGATAGTGTAGGGGTAAACATTACTATTCCCACTCCAGACAGTGCAACAGTAGGGAAAGTGTTGGATAGCGTAAGGGTAAAAATCACTATTCCAACTCCAGAGAGTGCAACAGTAGGGAAAGTGTTGGATAGTGTAGGGGTAAAAATTACTATTCCCACTCCAGACAGTGCAACAGTAGGGAAAGTGTTGGATAGCGTAGGGGTAAAAATTACTAATCACACTCCAGTGAGAGCAACAGTAGGGAAAGTGTTGGATAGCGTAGGGGTAAAAATTACTATACCCACTCCAGAGAGTTCAATAGTAGGGAAAGTGTTGAATAGCATAGGGGTAAAAATGACTATTCTCACTGCAGTGACTGCAGTAGTAGGGAAAGTGTTGGATAGCGTGGGGGTAAAAATTACTATTTCAACTCCAGAGAGTGCAACAGCAGGGAAAGTGTTGGATAGCGTAGGGGTAAAAGTTACTATTCCAACTCCAGAGAGTGGAACAGTAGGGAAAGTGTTGGATAGCGTAGGAGTAAAAATTACTATTCCCACTCCAGAGAGTGCAACAGTAGGGAAAGTGCTGGATAGCGTAGGGGTAAAAATTACTATTCCCACTCCAGAGAGTGCAACAGTAGGGAAAGTGTTGGATAGCGTAGGGGTAGACATTACTATTCCAACTCCAGAGAGTGCAACAGTAGGGAAAGTGTTGGATAGCGTAGGGGTAAAAATTACTATTCCCACTCCAGAGAGTGCAACAGTAGGGAAAGTGTTGAAAGTGTAGGGGTAAACATTACTATTCCCACTACAGACAGTGCAACAGTAGGGAAAGTGTTGGATAGCGTAAGGGTAAAAATCACTATTCCAACTCCAGAGAGTGCAACAGTAGGGAAAGTGTTGGATAGTGTAGGGGTAAAAATTACTATTCCCACTCCAGACAGTGCAACAGTAGGGAAAGTGTTGGATAGTGTAAGGGTAAAAATTACTATTCCCACTCCAGACAGTGCAACAGTAGGGAAAGTGTTGGATAGCGTAGGGGTAAAAATTACTAATCACACTCCAGTGAGAGCAACAGTAGGGAAAGTGTTGGATAGCGTAGGGGTTAAAATTACTATACCCACTCCAGAGAGTTCAATAGTAGGGAAAGTGTTGAATAGCATAGGGGTAAAAATGACTATTCTCACTGCAGTGACTGCAGTAGTAGGGAAAGTGTTGGATAGCGTGGGGGTAAAAATTACTATTTCAACTCCAGAGAGTGCAACAGCAGGGAAAGTGTTGGATAGCGTAGGGGTAAAAATTACTATTCCAACTCCAGAGAGTGGAACAGTAGGGAAAGTGTTGGATAGCGTAGGAGTAAAAATTACTATTCCCACTCCAGAGAGTGCAACAGTAGGGAAAGTGCTGGATAGCGTAGGGGTAAAAATTACTATTCCCACTCCAGAGAGTGCAACAATAGGGAAAGTGTTGGATAGCGTAGGGGTAGACATTACTATTCCAACTCCAGAGAGTGCAACAGTAGGGAAAGTGTTGGATAGCGTAGGGGTAAAAATTACTATTCCCACTCCAGACAGTGCAACAGTAGGGAAAGTGTTGGATAGTGTAAGGGTAAAAATTACTATTCCCACTCCAGACAGTGCAACAGTAGGGAAAGTGTTGGATAGCGTAGGGGTAAAAATTACTATTCCCACTCCAGAGAGTGCAACAGTAGGGAAAGTGTTGGATAGTGTAGGGGTAAAAATTACTATTCCAACTCCAGAGAGTGCAACAGTAGGGAAAGGGTTGGATAGCATAGGGGTAAAAATGACTATTCCCACTCCAGTGACTGCAACACTAGGGAAAGTGTTGGATAGCGTAGGGGTAAAAATTACTATTTCAACTCCAGAGAGTGCAACAGCAGGGAAAGTGTTGGATAGCGTAGAAGTTAAAAATAACATCCTTATAAATAAAATAATTCTTGAAAATATTTAGTGATTTGATTATTAAATAACTCCAAATTATTTACAAATACCACTAAATAATTATTAAAAACATAACTACTAATGAATAATTAATTAACAATAAATTAATAATAAATACCAATAATGAATAATTAATTAATATTAATTACCAATTAAAAACTATTGAATTAAATAATTGTTATACCCAAAAATAATAATTATTAAACATTAATTACCAATTAAAAAATATTGAACAATTAAATATTTTGTATACCAAAAAATCAATAAATAATATGTAATATTATTTTATTACCAATTAATTATTAATCACCAATACATTCTTTTTCATAACCAAAATATTATTTACAATATTTACCAATTAATAATTAATGTCCAATACATTAATTATCAATACCCAACAACACATTTAATAATTACTTAATTAGATTTCAATTACTTCCAACACTATTCCCCTATAAACGCATGACACACTCCAATAATAAAACAATACACTTAACATAATTATCAATTAATCAATTAATAAAAACGAATTACCAATTAATAAAAATTCATTACCAATTAATAATTAATTAACAATAATATAATTATCAATACCAATAAATGAAAATAAATTATTACTTAATTACAATTAAATTTCTTCCCACCCTATTCCCCTATAAACCCACAGCCCGCTACAGAACTTAAACGCAAAAATTAATTAAAATTAATTTATAATTCCTAAAAATGTATAATTAATTTCGTATAATTAAATTACTTCCCACCCTATTCCCCTATAAACCCACAACCCGCTACGGTACTAAAACACAAAATTGACTTAAAAACCATTATTAACATATAAAAATTGTATACATATATTTTAAAACCAGTAGAACACTTAACAAAAAACATATAACACATACATATTAAATACATAATAAAATACATAACAATAATATAAATTTCGATATTAGTAACATCGATATTAGTAACATCGATATATTTGATATCGATATTACTAACTTCGATATTACTAACATCAATATAAAAAAAATCGATATTACTTACCTTAGGGTCGATATTCTGTCCATCGATATTCTTAACATCGATATTCTATCCCTTCGATATTATCAACACGATTTTAGTGTAAGTCGATATTTAATGTTCGATATTTTGACTGCTCACCGTGTGAAATGTTAGGAGAAACAAATACATATCTCCTACTCAAATAAATAAATAAACAAATGGATGTCCAACCTCAAGGTGTCATTAATATTGTTCACGGACACAAAGATAGGTCTGACACTCTTTGTAGATTTGGCTTTACATCACAAACCATGAGTGGTAGTGTTGAGACCTCCAAGTTTAAGCCATGGAATGACCCCTTAATGCAAAATAGTGCAATGCAGCAGAAACTGTTTATTTTGTGTCACTTCAAGGGCAACCTTCCAGTGCAAAGAAAGTTTTACACCGAAAAATAAATACTTATCCAGATGTTGCACCTCTTTGTTTCAGTTCTTTGCATTAGTTATTCGTGACTCTACAGTGAAGCAGTCTTAATAAAGCTGCCTTTATGACAGGATGAAGTGTTTCCTTTCTGACTTCAGAGTCGTACCTTTTAGTTGTAGCTGAGGAGGTGGAAATCACACCAGGACACCATTATTTCTTTGAAGTATTTTCAGAGTAAACCCATGTAACAACCTTAAATCACTATTTTCTTAAGAAAGTGCTTTAAAGAGACCTTTGCTTGTTCAGTACTATGAAAAACAATAAGAAAAACAGAATGAATAAAATAAACCTTTCTAAGTGCTTCCTAAACTGCAATTTAAAAAAATAATGTAATATATTACAGGAGATGCACTCCACACAGAAGAACAATGGGCAGAGGGTAGGATCTTGTGCCCAATGAATGTCAGAGGATGCTATCATATATCTGAAGCATTTGCTCTCTTTCACTGAGTCATATATAGACCACCAGGACCTCGCACCAACTATGCCAGAGACATCAAAGACTTTGTCGCATTTGTCATCATTTACTTTTGGCACCTTCTTCCTCATCAAAGACCTGAACCTTCATCTGGAACATCTCACTGAACCAAGTTCAACTATACTTCTTGAAAACTTCAGAAACCTCAAACTCACTCAGCATGTCACTGAACCCACTCATGCTGCCAGACAACTTTTGGATTACATGTTCACCTCCTTCAGCAACACCACACTCAATAAACCAGAACCGTCGTGCCATGCCCTCATTAGGTTCAACATCCCCATCCCACATAACTGCAGACCCACCACCAATAGATCTGCATGACAGGGTTGGGAAAACATCCCAGAGGAGGACTTGATTGCTGCTCTCGCACCTAACCAGACCAAACCCACCAACAGGCTGCCAGTAACCTTCAAGAACTTCAACAACTGGGTCACCGCATGCGCCAATACCATTGCTCCCCTAAAGCTCAACAATTTTTCTAAGGCTTGACCTCAAGCCAGCTGGTAAACAGAAGAACTTAAATTGGTGAAGAGCCACTGAATGTAAGTGGAGTGGAAATGGAGAATGAGCCACGATACCGAAGACAAGAAAACCTACAAATCTGCCCTGAGATGTTACCACTAACAGATCCAGATCATCGAGCACAAAGCACTCGTAAATCGCGACGCATGCACCAACAACAGCATAGCAATCTTCACCAACATAAAAGAGTTCATTGTGCCAGCATCTGCCTCCTACAACATCACCCACTCTCAGGAACTTTGCAACAATCTCTCTGAGTAATTCTGCAACAATACCACCTCCATACACATTCCCAACCCAAAACTCAACCCGACCACCTTTGCAACTTGACTTCGTATCTCAGCCGAAGAAAAGACCCTGACCTCTTGTCCCCCCATCACCATTAACAAGGTCACCACTACAATAAAATCCATCATCTTGGGTGCCCAGTCCAGCCTGTGCCCCCACTACACCACAACCAAATAGTTCTAACTTGTCAGTGAAACGCTTGCAAATATCCACAATGGCTCCATCAATTCAGCTACCTTCCCAGACAATTGGCAACATGCAACAGTCGACCCACTACTAAAGAAGCCATCAGTGGACTCATCTATGCTGGAAAACTACAGACCAAGCTCCCTGGCCAAAGTACTTGAGAAACTCATCAATAGATGCCTCAATTACCACCGTAGAAGCCACCAACTTCTCAGAGCGATGCCGTCCAGCCTCAGGCGCAACTACAGCACAGAAACAGCACTCACCACTGCCACAGGTGACATCCACATGATTTTGGACAGAAGCAAAACAGTGGCCATCATCCTTAAAGAAGTTACTGCAGCATTTGACATGGTCTCCCACTGTATCCTCATCCAAAGCCTGCACTAGATTGACATCCAACGGCTCGTTCTCTGCTGGATCTTCTCCTTCTTGATGGAGAGAACTAAAAATGTTATTCTGGCTCCATACTCCTCGGTAGCCTACAAACTCATCTGTCATGTATCTCAAGACTTATGTCTCAGCCCAACCTTCTTCAACATCTACATGACCCCTCTGGACAATGTATTTGCAAACACAATATCAACATTCTCTCCTATGCCAACACACAGCTCTTTCTCTTTCTATTGGACAAAACTTCCAACACTATGAAAAAATGTACTGCCTGCATGACCGAAGTCCCCAGATGGATGCAGTCTAACTGCCTTTTGCTGAACACTAACAAAACAGAAGTTGTGATTTTCGACAAGAACATCTCCCCATGGAATTCCATCTGGTGGCTGTTCGACCTTGAACCCACAAACAGCCTGAGCGACCAAGCCTGGAACCTCAGGATCACCATGGACAAGAAACTGAACATGTGTGCTCACGTCAACTGTATCAGAGCATTGCGCAGGCACACACTGAAGATTCTCAGTAAAATCTTCAATTGGCTGCCAAACAGCACCTGCAAGACCATCACACACACACTCATAATCAGCAAGCTGAACTTCAGAAACATAGTATATGCTGGAATCAGCAAGGAGCACAGCTGCCAGACAAACAATTGAACGCTCCATCAAATGCACATCACACCTTACCTCAGAGAACTCCACTGCCTTCCGTCATACAAATGCACTGCTAATCCTCCGGACATCCCCGCTCAGCCAGACTCCTACTTGGATACATCCCAAATATAGAAAAAAATGTTCCAGAGGTTGGGCTTTCCACATTGCTCCGAAAGTGTGGAATGAACTCCCACTACACATCAGAGCCTCCTCCTGTCTTCTGAAGTTCCGCAAGAAGCTGAAGACTGAGCTCTTTGAACACTCCCCCATGCACCCTAGGAGGAACTAGGCATTCATCTGCTCAGCACCAGGATACCCTCTTGGGAGATAGAGTGCTCTACAAATACTATTAACATGACATAACAGTGCAGTGGCCACACCTGCCGTTGTGTAAGGGTAGGATGGTTGACCTCCAGGCTTCCGTCTGAGAGCTAGAAGGCCCCCTACAAAGGAGACTGCATTACATGATTGTATTACCTTGTGCTAGCACTCAGACTTTGTCTATGAGGCAGTGCATGTTCTCTTGAAAAAAATTCCCCATGTTATGCACCTCCATTGGAAGTGGTGGTCACAGGCCACGCCCTTTTTTCCACCACTCTGCAAACGCGCATCTCGGCGCATTGCTGGTGGGGCGATGAGGTCCCTTGCCTCCTGAGGACCTCAGGACTAAAGTAGACTTCATCCTCCAAGCAGCAGTGTGCCAGGAGATGCATTTGCAGAGTGGTGGAGAAAGGCGGCATGGCTCTCAGAAATCCCACTGTGTGGGTATTATTGAAGGTAACAGGTGGGCTAATTGGCCCCTAAGGACCCTCAGCAGGCAAGGGGACTTCATCCCCACCAATAAAGCACCAGGAGGCGTGTTTGCAGAGTGGTGAAAAAAGGGGCATGGCCTGCTATCAGAGCTCAGCAACCCTGCTATATGGGACCTACTGGAGGTAATAGGAGGGGTAATTGGCCCCAAAGGATGTTCTTGGGTGGCAACTACCCCTCCTGTTACCTCTAGTAAGTCCCACACAGCAGGATTGCTGAGAAGTTGTCAGAGGCCATGCCCCCTTTCTCCACCGCTCTGCAAATGTGCCTCCTGGATCACTATTAGTTGGGGGATAAAGTTCCCTTGGCTCCAGAGGGATCTTGGGGGCCAAGAAGCCCTCCTGGTACCTCCTGTAAGTCCTACGCAGCGGAATTCCTGAGCGCTGGTCAGAGGCCAAGCCCCTTTTCTCCACCACTCTGCAAATGCAACTACTAGTTAAAAAACCTTAGAAATTCACTATAAAAAACAAAGGTTACAGGGACGTTATAGTTAGCAAATAAAATTTAGAAAACCTTAGAAATTCACCCAAAAAACCAAATGTTACAGGGGCGTTAGAGTTAGGCTGACATTTCACGCGTACAAAACCTGAGAAATTCACCCGTTAGAGTTATCCGAGTTAACAATAACGTGCACCCACTGACTATGATGTCACATATTACATCACTTGTGACATGGTCAGTAACATCACAGATGACATCATTGATGACATCTCAAAGGACATCACTAATGACATCAGTGATGACATTATCCACATCATCTCTGACGCACCCACTCACAACCCTTTATACACTCACTGCCACTCCCACATAACCATTCACAAACCCATTGACAGTGCCATACCAGTACTTACACACCAACTCACTAAATCATAGATCTACACACACATCCACTTGCTCACCCATACTGCCACTCATACACCCACTCACTCACCAATACAGCCATTGACATATCCACTCATATGCCCACAAAGGCACTCACACACTTAGTGAGCCACCCATAGTACCACTCATATACCTACACACTCACCCATACAATCAATCATACAGGTATGTACTAACCCAGTTATAAATACATCCACTTACTTGCTCATACAAATAGTACACATACTCATTCACCTATACAGTCAATGACAGAAGCATGTACTCATCCATATAGCCACTCTCACATTCACTCACTCAAGCATACAGTTACCCATATAGCCAGTCACTCAGCTATACTGTATTTCATGTACCCAGTTACTCACCCATACTGACACAAGCACTCAATCACCGACACAGCAAAACAGACACTCACTCACCCATACAGCTTCACACATGCTCACTAGCCCATACAGGCACTGACTCATCCATACAGGCAGTCACACACACCTTCTTACCCACACATACAGACACCCAGACAACCATAGCGACAGTCAACCAATCAATCACCCATATAGCCTTTCACATACCCACTAAAATGCTCATACGCCCACTTAGACATCAACTGGCACACAGATACATTCACACAACCAGTCACTCATCCATGCATTCACTGAGACACCTAATCACTCGCTTATACAGTCAGTCACGCACCCACTCAGTAATCCAAACAGTCACTAATACACCCACTGATTCACCAATACACCTAGGTATATATATTTAACACTAATAAACTTTTTTTAAACATTCACAGTCACTGGATGATGTTGTCACTGATGTCATTTGAAATGTCATCAGTGATGTGACCATGTCATGAGTGATGTAATACGTGAGGTCATAAGCAGTGCATTGCCGGGGCGCAAGTCATAGTTAACTCAGGAAACTATAATGGCTGAATTTCTCTGGTTTTGTACAATTGAGGAGTCAGCCATACTATAGCGTCCCTGTAACCTTTGGTTTTTTTAGTGACTATATATATATATATATATATAGGGCAGCGCAGCAATGAATGGTGTACAGAAGTGTTTTTAACTTCGCCACCAATTTGAAGCAGAAAGTATACGAATGTCTAACATCGTTAACCCTTATTGTCTGCGCAATGTTATGCCCACTAGAGCACATCTCCAGTAGTCCTCGGGCCCCTGCTGCTGCTTAAGTGTACTTTTCACATACCTTTGATGTAGTGGGCATCTAAGGATGAACGCAAACGACTTCCTGGCAGCGCATTATTATAACACGTCTCTCCTTGCTAAAGCATGGGTGAAGGTAATTAGTCCATCGACATTAGTTTTGATCAAAACACTATACTCCAGGCACTTTCATTAACTGTGTTGACAGCGGCCATATATTATTCATTTTACCTGCGTTTCACTGCACTGCTAATGTGTCATCAGAGCGTGTGAGCGAAGCCCGCATATGTCCCCTACGCATGCAAATGGAGCTGAGTTTCTTAACATTGTCCGTGACTTCTCATTCTTAAATGACAAAGCATTGCCTTCAGGTAGCGTTTGCTCATCTCAACAATCTAATAGAAGTTGGAATGTTTTCGCTTTCATATACAATTCTATCATGCTTTGTTATGACAACAATCTTTAAAAAAACACTATTACAAAAATTATTTTGAATTTATGTGAATATATTGATGCTTGAATTATGAGAATTTTGGGGTGCAAATATAATGACGCAATAGCGCGGTCCTAAAGATAATTTTGTATGTTCTATCCATAAAAAGGCGGGTCAAAATTTAAAAAGAATTTGCTTCCTGGCATATCTTGTGGTCACCTAAAAGTGAGAAAGAAATGGACTACGGCACATGCTCATTTTCACAAAGTGAACACATCAGTGCCCTGAGAGAAGAACTTAGGGGCATATCAACAACAACCGGCGATAATTATCTCTAAGCGCACTTAGCGCTAGGATAATTATCGCCGGCTAGCGTGAATTTTTATCGCTGAGATAGCGTGCTATTAGCAACGCTTATCTCAATAGCGATAAAAATCCTCACGCTAACAGGCTAACGTGAGAT
Source organism: Triturus cristatus (assembly GCF_964204655.1). Classification (NCBI taxonomy): domain Eukaryota; kingdom Metazoa; phylum Chordata; class Amphibia; order Caudata; family Salamandridae; genus Triturus; species Triturus cristatus. The sequence continues at coordinate 171,540,052 of NC_140582.1, read as the reverse complement.
TATCGCTGGAAACCCAGCGATAATCACACGTTACCTTGTTGATAGGGACAGGCAAACTTAGCCATGATATCCTCCTTCCATAGGATATCATAGCTAAGTCATAAAAATACCAGATGTAAAAAAGCAGCGTTAACCGCGGTTAGCGCTGCTTTTTTTGTCTCTAACAGGGTTAGCGACATTCTTGATAATAGGAGAAATGTCGCTTAGCGACATTTCTCCTAATATTTTACTCTGGAACGCCCCTTTTGCATCTCATTAGAGATGCAAGGGGATGCGTAGAGTAAAAGGGTGCTAACATGCAAATTTGCATGTTATCACCCTGTTGTTGATAGGGCGCAGTTTTATCTCTGCTTTTTTGGCTTTTAAAGCCAAAAAAGCAGAGATAAAGCCCTTGTTGATATGCCCCTTAATCGCTTGCTCCTCTATGCACAGGTTCATGAGCATGGCATTCTGCAGCATGCATGGAAAGTGTAAAAAGCCTCTTGTGATTGTTTTTGTGCAGGAAGGTTTTCCTTCCTGCACAAAAATAATCATCCCTACAATGCAGATATTCTTGCACCATAGTGCAAAGGTGCCTGCGTTGGTGTAGGGCAGCGCATTGTGTGCAGGAGAAAAGGACAGGAATGCGCTGGATCTGATTGATAAGGTGTATTCCTGCCCTTTTCTTTTGCTGTAGGGCAGCGCAGCAGCAAGGCCTGTGTCGGTGCCCTACGGGAAAACCTCATAAGTGAGGCCCCCAGTATTCAAGTGGGGGAGGAACAGCAGCGTTACTGATGTCAAAAGGCCTCCAGCTGCCACCGACCTTGGTCCACTTTGAAGCAACTCTGCCTCGCTCAACACACAGGTAGCCTATATGTACATAATGCCTACGTTTTTGACAGAGCAGGTCTGAGACAGTTTGTTTTCAACGTCTTCAATTGAATAGCAGAGAAGGGCTATGGGGTGACTCTCATTATTACTAACTTTGAAGAGGCACTGCAAACCGACAAAGAGTGCATTCTACAGTTATACGTCAATTTTGACATCTCAAGACCAGTAAACTTTATAGCAGGAGGTTGCTATTACTCGAATACATCTGAGTACAAGGACGCGAGGCCATCACTCACTCAAGTGGCATGTCTTGTTATAGTGCTCACACCTAACTTCTTATCAATGTTTGTGGGGTGAGCTTTCCTTGGCGGAGAGCTCTTGCCCAGACCATAGCTCCAAAGATGGTTCTGAGAAAAGACAGGCTTTAGCTAATTCATTTTCTGGAAGAACACTATCTCATCACGTCCTCAGCAGAGAAGCTATATGGACCTTATTAAATTAAATTGCCTGAGGTTGACTAATGCTTCCCTTTATGGTGTCTCCCTACGGCAACCATGAAAACAAATGAACCTGTCATGACCCTGCATGTCCTAGGGCTGACATGTTTTTTGCCCATTATAAGTCCTAACAGGGTCTTTTCCAATTCAATAGGACTCATGGTCTGAAACAACCTACAACTGATATTATTACTTATCGTAAGAGGAATTAAAGTATATATGTCTAAGTGGGGCAGTGTATTGTCTTCTAATCATCGCCCTACAGTCTTATCTAAGAGTAAATATTCTTGCAGTTTATGAGCTGTGAAAATGAAATAATGCATAGATTCACAACCATAGGCACAAGCTTCGTGTGGTAGATTCTCTTGATGGAGTCACCCACAAGCAGGTGAGATCTCGTGCATAATTGCACAACCATGGTTGAGCAACTTCACTCACACTGTTGTTGTTGATAGGAAGACATAACAGTGCTGTGTGTCGGCATAAAGGTGCAGCTTACTGATAGACCCGTTTGTGTGATAAGCATCAAATGGCATGCAATGATCAGGATGTTAGCCTTGGCTAGGACATGTAAAGTATAGGTAATACCTGTGAGTCAAAAAGTGGAAATTAAAGGTCCGCTACAATCATGCTAAAAGCAGTGCTTAATTTGAGCCAGTGCTTTCCAGTGCTGAGCACCAGCACTTAATTGGTTTCCGGTGCTCGGCACCCGCACCTAAATTGCCAACACCACACTTAGGGCAGTCTGCCACAAGGTGGCGCTACTCATGTAATTTAGAGAGGAGCAGCATAACAGTTGTTTGGGAAAACAAAATACATAAAAAAATGCTCATTTCTGCCTCCCCAGCCATTCCTTTAGCTTTAGGGACCTGGAATAATCTGAACTGTCACATTTACATGCGAGAGAGATGGCTAGTAGTCGTTTTGGCAGCAATGACAAGGGCGATGGGTGGTGCAAGCTGCAGTGGCCTCCTGGTCAGAGCCCTGGCACTAAATATTTGCAAATCAAGCACTGGCTAAAAGGTGTCCTAATAGACAAGGTGGTTTCTACTGCCTTGGGGTTTGTAAAGTGTTTAAGCCAAGCAAGGGTGAGAAAACTGTCACCATCTGTTTTCTGTTTTATGACCTAGGAAATGATGGTTTCACTTACCTAACACAGGAGGCATTAGTGGCTTGTCAACTATTTCTACCACTCTTGTTTTCCAAATACAACAGAGTGATGGTACCAGTGTGCATGACCAGTTGAGTTATGCATTGTAGTGTCAAGGAGGGAACCGTGAGAAGGTCTGTTGAGTTCACTTTTTGATTACCCAAGGAAAGAGTGGCAACTCGCTGTAACCATGTTGCCCTTAATAGCACATGTGAAAGGTGAAAGGTAAGTGTGCCCCAGTTAGGAAGAAAAAACACAAAGGGTAACAATCCTTTGGAATGTTTTACCTACTCATTAAAGATGAAGATTAAAACAGGAGTTAATAGCAAGACATAAACTCCTTCTGACATCAGGAAAGAGCCAAGCAAGAACATCCAGAACTAAATGCAGTAGTAATTCCAACTTCAAGACACAAAAATCAAGTATTCACAAAGGGCTGAAGAATGAAATGAAAAAATAATGGAACAAATGCGTTGTGATGCATCATCCATCACTTGTAAATCCCTTATATTTGATTCAATCAGAAACTGACATCACTGAAAAAGATTGGACTTCTTCTTAAATAGAAATCGCTTAAATTACCAATTTCTTGGAAAGACGGTTTATTGGACTCGCCAAGCCTATTTGCTGAAACTCATGACATCAGTTTGGCACATGAAGTAGAAGCCCAAGCATGAAATTCTGCACTACCGCCACTGTTGCTCTCATCTGTTGCGCCACCTGATTTTCAGATCACGCATCTGTGCGACCAGCAGAGCAGAAACATCAGTACAGGATAAGTGGCAAGCATGCTACAGCATGTGATGAGTGTCGCATTCAATAACATGATACCTGACTGCATGAATAGTGCACCATCTTGCCCTGCATGATTGCAATCTCTGGCAGGCCCTCAAAATGGAGGAAATGGATCATAGAGTGTGGTTACCAATTCCACCATCTTAGTATTTAACCCCTTCCCTGCTCATGACGGAACCACTCCGTCATGAGCCACGGTCGCCGTGTGCTCATGACGGAGTGGTTCCGTCATGCCGCGGCCGTTGGCGGCCGCTCCGCCCATGTGACGCTAATTCCCCGCCTGTGCGGGCGATTAGCGCCGTGGGCGGAGTCATGACGGAACCACTCCGTCATGAGCACAGCTCAACCGTGGCTCATGACGGAGTGGCTCCGTCATGAGCACAGCGCCACCGCGCTGCCCCCAAACCCCCCCCAGCGCTGCGGCGGAATTCCCGCCGCGGCGAAGGGGTTAATGCAGCGGGTAGGATACATGTTTTAGCATTTTTGGAGGTGGGTTGGAGTATCAAAAGTATTTGCTGCATAGAGCACAGTTCTCAATGCACCACTTTAGGGATGACATTGGACTTTGTCCGCTACCGTGCGTTAGACTTTGATGAAAACAAACTGTTGTAAGTACCCTAAATTAAATTAAGTCCATAGTAAAATGCACTCGGTGTAATATCTGCTGAGTTTAAACGTGTCTATAAATGCTTTAATGACAAAGGTCAGTTGATGATGGTTTAATGGAAGCAGATGCAGGTTTACGTTGTAAGCGGTGGGTTGGTCAAAAGGAGAGAGGCAGTACCAGCATTAGCAACACTGGTGGCAGTATTGGATAGGGGGAAGGAGATGGCATATATTCTCAGTAACAGGAAATCAGGGACAATTAGTGAAAGCTTAATTGTTGTAAAAGGTGGGCTGTATAGTTGTCAATAGGCGGATCTTGTGTGGGGCACCCTACAGTTATTATCTGGGCAAAGTAACTGCTGGTTGCTCAGAATGTCTTCATTCAGTTTGCCAATTTAAGTTTGAAATGTATGCCCAATGTTGTTCCTTCTAGCAAAGAATCTCACTTGCTTTTGTTTGGTCTTGACCTAGGACCTTTGAATCTGCAGTGACCTTTTCAGTTACTATTAACTTTTCTTTGGTTAGAACTCAGTGCTGCTGCTCATTGAGAAATAATATTATTTTCTCTTAACTGTAACAAAAGCTAGATGTATTTAATATATTCCTATAGCAATAGCACTAGCACAAGCACTGCATCAAAGCACAGTGAATGTAATGTAAATGTAAATTGATACTTGTATAGCGCACTACTCACCCGCAAGGGTCTCAAGGCACTTGTACGAATACCGCTGTGGAACCCATCCTGGCTTTCCCTGTGAGGCGTCCACTCCTGGGCACCCCCAAGATGGGGGCCAGGCATCCTTAGCATTGTGGGGGCCGTTGTGGAGATTAAGCAAGCTATTGCCCAGAGTTGCAGAGTGGGACTCCATGATTGGAATGGCACCGAGGCGAGAATTATCAGGTCCATGGAATTTTTGAGCCCAAGACCCGCCAAGGCGGGGAATTGAACCCTGGTCCCGGGCGAGACCTTTGCATCAGGGTCTGCCGTTCTAATCATTGAGCCACACTTCTCCACCTGAATGGGTAAAGTGGGGATCTTACAGAACTCAAATCTTCTAGAAACTGCACATTCTTCGAATGGGTGATGCAACAAGGACAGACAACCTTCGAGATATCAGTAGGCCCAACAGAAGAAGCATATTTTGTAGGTTTTTCTAAATTTTAGGAAGTGTGGTTTGAGGTGAAGAGGTGAAGAGGCAAAAGGTAGTGAGCCCATAATATGTGGCATGTTCTGCACCCAAAAACATTTGAATCTCACAGGGCGGATGGAAAGACTGAATGTGGTCCTCTCATTAGCATCTTTGTTATTAAGATGTCGGAAATTTAAGAAGGTAACAAAATAAGGTAGATCATCAGAGACTCTCAAGAGTTTGAAATGAGAATCACGTAGTTTGAGAACATTCTCCCTGCGTTCCACTCTATGGGGCAGATCTGCAAGAAAGAGCCTCAGCGTGGCACCGCAAGCCCTTTGGCTGCGGCACGCTGCGGCGCTTTCAGAGCACAGGAGTGCGACATATCTACAATGATATGTCTCATTCCTGTACTCTCCCCTGCGCTGGTGCGCAATGGGCTGCCATGCGCCGGCGCAGGCACCCTTGCACCATGGTGCAAGGATGCCTGCGCCATGGGGAGATTGTTTTTGTGCAGGAAGGGGCGCCTTCCTGCACAAAAACAATCACTATAGGCAGTTTCCTCTTTCAATGTGTGCTGTAGAATGCAGCACACATTGAAAGAGGAAAAAACGAGGAGAAATGAAAACATTTCTCCTCGTTGTGCCTGGCTACGCCACCCCTAGGGTGGTGTAGCAAACTGATTTATTTCCAAGTTTACGATTTCTCGTAAATCTTTAAATGTGTCTGGTTCCATGTGTGTTGCGTGGCAACACCCACAGCAACACCCATGGAACGCCCCTTTCACGCAAAGTGCTGCGTGTAAAGGGGCCATATTTACAAGGACAGGAAAAGCCACGCTGGGTGGCTTTTCCTGTCCTTGTAAATATGGGACAAAGAAATGCGCCGGCAGTGCATCACAAAAAGTGACGTACTGGCAGCACAAGGGGTTTGTAAATCTGCCCCTATGTATCCTCTAAGAAAATGCACACACAAATGGCCATTCAGTTTTCTCATTCTCCTAAATTCTCCTAAACTGGGTGATACAATATGGCAAAGTCTTGGGCAATAACGAAAGACAAGTTGAAACAATTAGCTTCCTGAGCAATGCTCATTGTACACAGAGATGGTTGAAGAATGATAGTTGTTATATGATTGTAGTTGGCTAACGCAGTGTGTGGGGTGTGCAAATTCACCTTTAAACACAAAATGTGGTTTGCTACTATCTCATGCGAAATTCCTCAAGAAACGTCTTGCTTCACATACAAAATAATGTGAGATACTGGTAGGAGGCTGGTTAGAGCAGAAACTGTCTTATGGCAAGACATTATCTGTGTGTACTAGTCACCTATAGGCACAAATCCAAAAATTGTAACATTCTGAAATTTGTAAGAAAGTTTGTGAATTTTGCTGGTGTCATTTATATCACAACAAGGCCTAATTCAGAGGACCATTGATGACAAGCATACATCAGGCGAGGGAGGCACGGATTCTACAAGATGCAAATAAATGACTACGTCGGACCTTGGGTGTACAGTACAGATGTTTAAGGTGCTGCTGAGGTAACATGTAACTAGGGAAAAAGTCAGGAAAACAGATTATCATTTCAACTTTCTAAACGGGCTAGAACACGTGTACCTTTCACACCAACCTGAAAAGTGATGTTATGTTATGTTATGTTAAATAAATTTATAGGGGCGCAACTAACACCATTAGGTTTCTTGGCGCCAAAGTAAAGAGAGCAGAAGATAGCGCAAAGGCCGTTTATTGATAAGATTCTGTGAAAAGAAAAGTTTTAAGGGCAGATCTGAAGCTGGGGTACGAAGTGGTCAATCTCAGGGACAAGGGGAGGGAGTTCCAAAAAGTGGGAGCCAGGAAGGAGAACTTGAGCCCGCCGTGTTTCTTCCTCTTATATCTAGGGATGGAAAGCAAGACCATTTGGGAAGACCGGAGAGTGCGGGAAGGGACGTAGGATTGAAGAAGGGAAGAAATAAAGAGGGGGCCCTGGCCGGCTAGAGATTTGTAAATGATACAACCCAGCTTGAACTTACAGCGGGCGGCTACAGGGAGCCAATGAAGGCTCTTTAGGAGGGGACGGACATGATGATCTCTAGGGAGGCAGTGGATCAGGCGGGCAGCCTGATTCTGGATCAGCTGAAGCCGCCTGAGTTGGTAGGCTGGGATGCCTACATAGAGCGCGTTGGCGTAGTCTAACCTCGATATTACAAGCGCCATCAGGGCCAAGGTAAGAGCCTCGGAAGTAAGTAGCCGGGAGATTTTCTTAATTTTCCTTAATTGGAAATGGCTGGAGGAGACTACCGCGCTAATCTGGGGCGTCATGGAGAGATTACTACTGATGACGACTCCCAGACTTTTAACACAGTTGGCGGGGCTAGGTGGACTGCCAAGGCTGAGAGGCCAAAAAGAAGAATCCCAAGGGTTGAGGGGACCCCCGACAAGAACGAGTTCGGTCTTGTCGGGGTTGAGCTTCAGATGGTTTGAGCTCATCCAGTTGCTGATAAAGCACAGGGTATTTTGAAAGGTGGCAATAGAGTCAGCAGAGGAGTTGATGTTAAAAATTAGTTGTATGTCATCAGCATAATTGAATGCTGTGACATTGAACTGACGGAGGGCGCGGATAAGTGGGGAAAGATACAAATTAAAAAGGAGGGGGGAGAGGGAAGAGCCTTGTGGGACACCACAGGACAGTTTGACCTGGGAGGCAGTAAACTGGGATAGTCTGACAGCTTGATGGCGTTGGGTCAGAAAGGATCGGACCCAGGCCAGAGCGGTGCCCTGGATGCCTGCCTCCCTGACACGATCGACCAAAATTTGATGGTCGACCGTGTCAAAGGCGGCCGACAAGTCCAGGAGGACCAAGGCCTGGCAGATGTTCACGTCCGCGCCCCTGCGCAGTTCCTCCATAACAGAAAGGATGACGGCTTCTGTTGAGTGCGCAGGTCTGAATCCAGCCTGCTGGGGGTCCAGTACACCAGATTCTTCCACAAAGGAGCTGAGAGCGTGAGTGGCGTGCGACTCTAGAACTTTGCTAAGATAGGGAAGAAGAGAGATAGGGCGAAAGTTGCTCATGATGGAAGGGTCTGCCGAAGGTTTTTTGAGGATGGCAACCACCTCGGCCTGTTTGAAGGGTCCCGGAACCTCCCCTATGGCTAGAGAGTTGTTCAAGAGGGCAAGGGGGGGGTCAGGACAGGCGGTAAAAACTTCTCGAAGGACCGAGGGGAGGCAACAATCGCTGGGAGAGCCAGAAGAGACGTTGTGTAGGAGTGAGAGAAAGTTATCCTTGGAAATAGGAGGGAAGTGAGTAAAGGTGTGTGTGGGAGAATAACTGGGGACACAAAAGGATGTAGGGGCAGGTGGGGAGGTGGAAATGCTAGTTTTAATTTTGGTGATTTTCTCCACAAAGAATTGATTAAGAGAGTCGCACAAGGATTGAGAAGGGAGAGGGGCTAAGATGACTCTTTCCGGGTTGGATAATTCATCCACTATAGAAAAAATATCTTTAGATTTATTGGATGAGTTTAAAATTTTGCCTGAGAAGTAGCATGATTTAGCCACAGTAATAGCGTTCTTGTACTCCTTCAGCCGAGACGAGAAGATAATTTTCGATTCGGGGGAGTATTCCCGGCGCCAGCGTCTCTCTGCCTGGCGGAGAGTAAGTTTGTGTGCGCGGAGCTCAGCGGTAAACCACTTTTGAGCATCGTGCCTGCGCCTTGTCTTAACCGGTTTTAGTGGTGCCACAGAGTCGGCCGCGGCGGTAAGCCAGTGTGTGAGGGTTTTGGACTGAAGGTCGATAGAGATGTTGGGTCCAGTCATGAGTGGGGGTGAAGAACTCAGGAGAGCCGTAAGTTTGTTAAGGTCGGCTTTATTCCAATTGCGCGCCAGGAAATTGGATTGGTGGGCAGCGGTGATAGGGGAAGACAGGAATACGGAGAAAGTGATGAGGTGATGGTCAGACCAGAGACAAGGGGCGATGAGGGGAGCAGAGATGGCAAGAGAGGTGGTCCAGACTTGGTCTAAAATGTGGCCTTTAACATGTGTGGGTGCATGTATATGTTGAGTGCAGTTAAGGCTCAACATTAGGTCAGAAAAAGCACGCGAATCAGCAGTTTCATGAGTGTCTGATGGCCAGTAATTAAAATCGCCCATGATCAACACGTTGGAATTGCTGATGGTAAGCTGGGTGATCATGTTACCGAACAGGATAGAAAAGTCAGGCATAGATTGAGGGGGGCGATAGGTCAACACACAGATGAGTGAAGACCCAGGCTGCTCCAGTCTTAATACGAGACAGTCTGTCGAGGCGATACTAGGAAAGAACACTGGGGAGAACCTAATGGGGTGTCTGATGATGGCTGCAACGCCGCCGCCCGCTTTACCAGCAGGGCGGTTGGTCTGCAGGATGTAGTAGCCTGGGGGAATGGCCGCCAGAACGTCAGGAGATGAATCGTCAGTGAGCCAGGTCTCGGTCAAGAACAGGACATCAGGCTGTTCCGAGTCCAGGAGGTAAAATATTTCTGATTGATGACAGACCAGGGACCGGGTGTTAAGATACATCACAGATAATGGGGAGGAAGTAGAGCGAGGGAGAGACTGGGCCCGGGACGCGGGATTTGAAGAATGGACGCCATTATCGAAAAAGATAGGGGAAATTTCCGGGAACGAGGTTCTAGTCGTGAACAGATTATGAAGAAGCAGTTTCGGTACGGAGAGGGGGGGTGGGAGGGCAGGATCATGAGCACAGACTAGAAAGGAGCGAGTGTAGATGAGTAAGGGAGCAGAGTGACATGCCCCGGCCTGCCGCGGACGGGCGCAGACGGGCTTAACTCAGGCGCAACTCCGGCGCGCCTACGTCGCGCCCGCTGCGCTCGTCCGCTGCGCCGACACATGGAGGCCGTTTAAATAGGGGCGGAGCGAGGGTGGAGTTCAGGGCTCCACTCCAATCAAACGATCCCAATCAAAGATGGCGGCCGCTACCGGCGGGGACCGGCGATCTCAAACAGCCCCCAGCCAGCAGAATACCTGGAATGATAAGGTATAGCTATTTTACCTGCATAACAAAAGTACAGGGGTTACCAATAAAAGTTTTAAAACCCTCGCGTAGGGTGAAAGCGCCGACCGCTCGAATCAGCGGGACGCTGCACAGTAAAATTGAGGAGATGCAGGAAAAGGTTCTGAGAGCTCTCTAAGCGTCTGCGCGCCAGCCCACTGCCACTGGGCAGTGATAGACTAAATAATCCAGTTAGTTTTGAGTAATGAACTACCATATGTTAATCGATTCCTTTCACAAGAGTTATGTCTGTGCATTTTGCCACCATATGTCAGGAGAGACCTTCTGCAGCTGTATTTTCCTTCACACGTCAATTTACCAGCGTGAACCTATCATCTAAAAAATAACCTAATGGCTCAAATATTACACATCAATGTCCAAAGGAAAACGTTATAGAGGACACAAATAAACACTAATATAAAAACACATTACTATACGGCACACTGCAAATGGCTCTGAAAATGATGGAGAACATGAACAAATTGTTTCAAAATAGACAGCAGGCACTTCAGTGGCAAATTACCAGATATTGTTAAATGCACTGTGTTTTTCCAGTTCTTCTATTTCCTGCAAAATAATATCCCTATAGCTGAGGAAAATCAGCTGGCGGATTATAATCTGTTTTTAGAACTTTCTCTAGAAATTGGAGTATTTTCACTCCCTCAAAGCCTAGAAGCAGCTCATGGACTTTGTGCTGTTGGCACTATCCCCCTCTCATGGTTTCCCAAGAGGGATTTCTTCATCTGCTTCTTCGTCCTTACGCTGCCAGCTGCAGAGGGTGCAGTGCCACAGGTTTTTACTAGAGGTCCCTCTGAAGTCAGAAGAAAAGGTTTTGTACCCCTGGCTACTACTAGAATTCTCCTTGAAGTGAGGGTAAAGGGTTTAGTACTAGAGGTTCCTTAGAAGTAAGCAGAGAGGGTGGAGTACCGCGTTATAACAAGAGGTCCTGAGGAGGTAAGGAGAAAAAATGCAGTGTCGCAACCCATGAAACTCATCAACACACTTGCATGAATCTGCATCACACAAACCAGCCAAGTAACGTAAGTGATAGGATACTGTTTTTGGTTGATGCAAAAGCGGTCGAGCGAAGATTTACCTTGGAGGTTGAGTCTCCTGGCACCACTCAGGAGTACCCTAACAGCCAGAGGGGTATGGGGACCCCTATTTGTGCAATTCCCATCGTGCGCAGACCACCCAAGGGGCATATCAACAAGGGCTTTATCTCTGCTTTTTTGGCTTTAAAAGCCAAAAAAGGAGAGATAAAACTAGCGCCCTATCAATAACAGGGTGCTAACATGCAAATTTGCATGTTAGCACCCTTTTACTCTACGCTTCTCCTTGCATCTCTAATGAGATGCAAAGAGGGCGTTCCAGAGTAAAATAATAGAAGAAATGTCGCTAAGCGACATTTCTCCTATTATCAAGAATGTCGCTCACCCTGTTAGAGACAAAAAAAGCAGCGCTAACCGCGGTTAACGCTGCTTTTTTACGTCTGGTATTTTTCTGACTTAGCCATGATATCCTATGGAAGGTGGATATCATGGCTAAGTTTGCCTGTCCCTATCAACAAGGTAACGTGAGATTATCGCTGGGTTTCCAGCGATAATCTCACGTTAGCCTGTTAGCGTGAGGATTTTTATCGCTATTGAGATAAGCGTTGCTAATAGCACGCTATCTCAGCGATAAAAATTCACGCTAGCCGGCGATAATTATCCTAGCGCTAAGTGCGCTTAGAGATAATTATCACCGGTTGTTGTTGATATGCCCCCAAGTTCTTCCTTACAAACAAAGGGTGGGTAAATGGGGGTGTGGCATTGGAATGCAGTACTAAGATTCTGCATGGAAACTGTGTCACCCTGCCTAAGACGCACTGGCGGTAGTGGGCACTGGGCGTTTTCCTAGTGGGCCAGAAGGGGGGGGGGGGCGTTTTTGGAGTGGGAGGGCCGTTTTTGTTACTGGGGGCCGGTTTTGCAGGCTGTTACAAAAGGAGCAGCAGTGTTTCCCACCAGCCCTCCCACCCCCCAAGGTCCGGTCGACTTAATGGCCAGGACTGGTTTGCGTCTCAGTCCGGCCATAGTGAGGCGCAGGTAGCCCCATTACTAGATATCACTCTGAAGTCTACCCAAGGGCGTAATACAATCATGCATCAGGAATAACAATAGTAATAATAAAAACAACCTGTTTTTAAATAAAGTGTGAAATACCACACCTGTGCCAATTTTTAGCACTGTAAATAACAAATGCTATTAACGTGCTTTACTTTTCTTCTGAATTTGTAAAATTGTGAAATCAGCTCTCCACCAAGAAGCTAATGTTGCATTGAACATCATTTGCATGTTCTTTATTTTGTGGCCTTGTGAAGTAATGAAACTCTTCAGAAACATGTGCACCCTTTACATATAATACATTGGTTGTTCAGGTTATTTCGGCAATTTCACCTCCATTCGCAAAGAATTCAATTGGAAACAGGTGTTAGTGATTCGAAAAAGTAATTCCTCCCCGCACCTATGCACAGAGTCTGTTTTTTCTACATGTGCTACAAAAGTAAGTGCTGAGGTTTTATTCTGTGATGGAGGCGGCAGCCAGCTGACCGACAGCAGGAAGAACTGAAATGCTGGAGATGACAACTGACCTATGTGTTGTGCTATAATTGGGCCGGTACTGTCAGGTACAGAGTGCCTGCACTTCTTCATTTTGAGAAGGAGAGTGCAGGCACGTCTCAGAAGATTAGCAATACATACCACCAAAAGAATGCATGTACTCTGAAATTGGGTACCTGCACTTCTATTTTTCCATTTCAAGCACTGCTCATGTGGCAAATCCTCCTATCCACTCACATAGATTTACTGCTCTGCATAAAGTGGGGCAGATCCATACCTACACTAGGGGGCAGATTTACAAGCCCATTGCGCTACGAGTACGTCACTTTTCGTGACGCACCGGCAGCGCATTTCACTGCCCCATATTTACAAGGACAGGAAAAGCCACCCTGCATTAATTTTCTTGTGCTTGTAAATATGGCCCCTTTACACGCAACACTGAAAGGGGGGTTCGATGGGTGTTGCTGTGGGTGTTCCCACGCAACACCCATGGAACCTGACACATTTCCAGATTTGTGAGGAATCGTAAACCTGGAAATGTGTTAGAATGCTACGCCACCCTAGGTGTGGTGTAGAGAGGTGCAACGAGGAGAAATTTTTTCATTCCTCCTCATTTTTTCCTCTTTCAACGCGTGCTGCATTCTACAACATGTATTGAAAGAGGAAAATGCCAAAAACAATCTCCCCATGACACAGGCATCCTTGCACCGTGGTGCAAGAGTGCCTGCGCCGGCGCATGGCAGCTGTTTGTGCACCAGCGCAGGGGAGAGCACAGGAAAGAGACGTATTATTGATAAAATGTCACATTCCTGTGCTTTGAAAGTGCCGCAGCGTGTTCGGGCTGGACTGTTCCCATGAGGCACAGGGTCAGACTGATTTGCATATGGCCATGTCTGAACTGGGGTGGCAGAGTGGGCTAAAGAACGGTGATGGATCAAACCCTGATCTGTTGACTGGGTGTGAGTGTTTGATTGGTTCTGATGCTCCGTCCATCACCACCCCCTTTTTTACCGCTTTGTTCGCCATAAGTTGGCAGGGTATGCTCAGACGTGAGTCCCTTGCTCACTTTGCCACTGGATTCAAGCAAGCCTGGCTGAAGACGGCTGAAATGCCAGAAACCGGTCCTGGGAAGCTTGTTTCCGGTCCAGGGAAGGCATGGCTTGGCAGTTCGGGCTGGACTGTTCCCATGAGGCACAGGGTCAGACTGATTTGCATATGGCCATGTCTGAACTGGGGTGGCAGAGTGGGCTAAAGAACGGTGATGGATCAAACCCTGATCTGTTGACTGGGTGTGAGTGTTTGATTGGTTCTGATGCTCCGTCCATCACCACCCCCTTTTTTACCGCCTTGCGGTGCCATGCTGCAGCACTTTCTTGTAGATCTGCCCCTTGGAATTTTATGGTTTCATAGGAAAGAATGAGCCGAGATGCCACCAATGAATCTACAGTCTCAGGCATGTAATTGTGACAGGAAAAGAAATTATATCTGCACTGTTAGCTTATTTTGTCCCTGCATCGCTTTCCACTTGAACGAAAGAGTATTTCAACGTGCACTCATGTAGTCAAAACGTCAGGACATATTTTGAAAAATCAGAGTGCCTGTATATTTATGTTTGTCTTGATTGTTATCTCTAGGCGGCCTCTATCATTTATTGATTACAATTTTATAAATCATCTTTCTGTGCCAAACGTTTGATTTGATTGAGCATTTGTATTCAATTATATTGTTCTGCATCCCAGGGCACAATTCCATTTTTAGGGTGTTTTAAGTTTCACTTTTACAGCCTAAAATACCAGGGTGTATGCTCTATGATGTGAGGCTTTGCCTCGTAGTTGCTGCCTGTGCTGGCATGGATTAATGTTGTGTCTTGATTTATTTAAGAGAACAAAAGAAACACAAAGCACACATTCTCTGTTGTGATGGCCTATTAGGCTGGCTCTTAACCTTTTGACCTCTGTGGACGCCCACTTAATCGTTACTTGAACCCGGGGACCCCCAATAAATCAATATTGGAATCCAGGGACATCCACTAAGTCATTTCTGGAAGCAGGGAACCCCGGCTTTAGCATTCTTTCTATTATGCATTTTATTTGATTTTGCATGTACAACAAGAACAGTAATAGCAAAAATGAAACATTGCCTCCAATACCTGCATAGTCTCCTGCCCTCCCCCCTCCCACCCGCCCAACCCAGGTGACCGCCTTTCTAGCTATGTGGCTTACATCTTACTAAGATTAGATATCAACTGTGTATGGTCTAGGGCCATCATTCCTTTCTGTCTCGTGCCAGGGTGCATTCAATTACTTCTTCATTTTCCGTTTTATCCCTGAAATGGTCATAGCTGTACCATTCTGTGGACCAACTATCCCATATTTTACCAAATTTCTTGGGGCACCCTCTATCCTCAATAATCCAATTTTTCTTCAGAATTTCCCTCGTTCAGTACTGTGGCATAAGGCACTTCCCCATTTCCGCACAATTTCTCTTTTTGCTTGTAGGAAGCTCAAGTTGATAAGGAGTTTCTGGTACAAGGTTGCATTTGATTGGTTCGTAATGGTCCAGTGTTTGTCAGGTATAGGAGGATGTCTTCAGTATATAGCGATAGATGTTCCTCCCAGGTGATATCCCATCACCATTCCCATATCTGGGCAGCTCCCCGTATGCATCCCTCTAGCACTTCTACAGCAAGGGCAAATAGCATCGGCGATAGGGAGTGCCTTTCCTTGTGCATCCTCTTATCGGAAAGTGTGAGGAGAGGACTCCATTTACTTTGATTCAAGCCTTAGGGTTTGCGTAAAGAAGTTTGAACTATCTCAGGAATTTGGGCCACACCACATTTTCTTAAGGATCTCCATCAGAAAGGACCATTCTACTGAGTCAAAAACTGTATTTACATCCGTGAGACCAGTGCCAGGTAGTATCCCAATCCATTTGCAGTCACTATGTTGTTGTATAAGCGGCTTAGGTTGAGCTTTGTAGATCTATGGGGCATGAATCTGTTCTGGTCTGGATGTACCAGATCCAGTATCACTTTACAAGTCAGTTTCTTAGGGCCTTTTGGTGCCGGAGTTAAGGAGCGAGATTGGTAGGTAGAAGTCCCAACGATCTCCGGCTTGTCCTGCCTTGGGAGTGACTACAACTGTTATGGTCTCAAAGTCACTAGGGAGCGTTACTTTATGGTAGGTCCCTGTGTGCATCTTATGTTGAGGCGGAACAACCTTTCAGGAAATTCTCTTTTGGAGTTCAGCAGGAAGTCCATTTGGGACTGGGGTTTTGCTGGGTGCTGTTGTGTGAGAGCCAAACGAACTTCCTCTACGTTTAAGTCATCTTCTAGAGTCATTGCGCTGTTACTCCCTAACTGCCTACACAGACAGTCTCGGATGAAGTCTCGTCAGTCCATCCCGGGTGGGTGTAGTTTCTATGAATAAAAATAAAAGAGGTACATGTGGGCCACCAGAGCAGCTGCTATGGCCTCACTGCCTCAGTTGGGTGTGCCATATGGGCTATGATCACTTGAATATAGTTCCTTTCTTGTTCCCTGCCACTGAAACATGCCAACAGCCTGCCCGCCTTAACTCCAGCCTTTTTGATACATTTTTGCTGTGCAGCGTAGATCTACTTGATCATCTCGGGTGACATTGCCCGATATTCCCCTTGTATCGGAGTAAAACGTGCTTTTGTGGCTTTGGAGGCTACTGGGGATACTCCATCTCTAGGACCAATATATCCATTTCTATTGCCTCGCATTGTTCCCCTCTCTTCCTTTGAACTCCCACTTCACCGGATATTATCACTCCCCGTGTAATGCCCCTGTTAGGCCTCCCACAGTGTGGACGCTTCCTTTACTGAGTCAGCATTTTAAGTCCAGTAATGTTTAGTGGCCTTGTATAGGTGTTCTACTTCTTTGTGTCAGTCAGACGCCATGTAGCCATTCGCCATTCTCCCTTTCCATGTGCTTTCCAGGTTTCTAATTGGATGCTGAGGGGGAAGTGGTCAGAAATTCCTCTCGCTTTATATTCTGCCTCTTTAAGCTTCTGGAGCATTGAGAACAGGGTAAAGAAATAGGCAAATTTGAGAGTAAGTGTCATGCGCTCCTGAGTAATAGGACTAGCCTAGTCACAATGGATGTATTGCCCTCCAGATGTCTCTCATTTCCAGTGCTTGCATTAAGGAGTGGAGTTTCCCACCTAGGGCCAGGGATGTACACCTAGTAGCAGTTCTGTCTAGGTCTGGGTCCAGTGTCATATTAAAATCCTCTCCTAATATAGTTAGTGCCTGCGGTAATTCCATAAGTAGACTACCCAGAGTTTGCAATGTGTTTGTTTGTAACCCAGGCAGAACATATGCATTTAACAGCACTATCATTTCTCCCACCTGTTCTCCCAACGCTGCACTGCAGTGACCCAAGGCATCTGTTTATATTCTAGTAATGTAAAACGCAGTCGCCCTCTGCATCTGGGTCTCTACTCCCAGTGCTTGATTTGTAAAATATGAAGTGCCAGGGCGCTGACCAGGTGGCCACTGCAGCTTGCACCACCCATCGCCCTTGTCATTGCTGTCAAAACGACTACTAACCATCTCTCTCGCATGTAAATGTGACAGTTCAGAATATTCCAGGTCCCCAAACCTAAAGGGATGGCTGGGGAGGCACATATGAGCATTTTTTTAAATGTATTTTGTTTTCCCAAACAACTGTTATACTGCTCATCTCGAAATTACATGAGCAGCGCCACCTTGTGGCAGACTGCCCTAATGTGGTGTCTCTAGTGGGTTGGCCCGGCGATGGTCTAAGGAGTGATGGCGCTATGAGCGGCTATCAGTCCCATAGTGCTGCTGGTCAGAAGTAATTGTGGGCCCAATAAGTCTTGCCATCCTGGGGGTCTCTCTGGGCCACTGGCAGGCTGGCCTTCGCTCCCCTTAGCCAATGAAAGGCATCAGAGGCATGGCATATGCCATCTTGCCCTGCCCGCCACCAGTCAGGCTCTGATGTCGTAGACCTACGGTCTCCACACAGCGGGTGCTGCCGCTGTGCCTGTGCTTTTCAGGACCCCAGAGCTGTGACGTCCACTATATCATCTGTGAGGGGCTCCAGGGCTGCAGGATGATTGCTGCTGCCGGCCACAGGGGCTAGAGATCAGCGTTTACATTGCCGCCTCCATGCTGCTCTAGCCTCGCCCAAGCCTTTGCATATTTGATAATTTGAACTGGAAAAAATACACACAAAAATACAGAGACAAGCATTCATCAAACAAATGTAGAAAATCGCATTTTTAATTTTGATGTAAAGGCTGAAGCCTTTCTAAATTCAATTCAGGCCGCTATTCGTTCATACTAAATTCTGTTTGATGAACTTGCACTGCTCCCATGAATCAATCTGAGGATACTAACTTAATTTTTAATATCTCATTTCAAATTCCTTCACATTTAGGTACGATTTTAAAATGTTCAATTTTACTTCTTTATTTATATACACTTTATTATTGTGTTAATATTATTTCACATTCTAAGCACTTGTGGATCTCGTGAGTAGCCTTTCGGGACTCCTAGGCGTCCCAGGACCACAGGTTAAGACCATCGGCCTAGTATATTGCTGTATGCGGAGTCCTCTGTGGCACATTTGTCTAAATCACATAGGGGGCTATTCACAAGGGCAGATTGGAGTACGTAAAGTAGTATTCCTGTAGCAGTCTTTTGCGTACTTTTACACACCTTTGTTAATTGTCTCCAAAACATCCACAAAGGGAACAGAAGAGGAATATTCAGGAAATATTAAAATACAATTAGAACAAATAGAAAGGAGTGTGTCCTCTGTGCACTTTTAGTGATAGGGAGCTGTTTTTGTTGGCTGATTCACAAAAGCATATACGATACGATACGATAAGCATTTAGTACTCCATCATGACTGATAGATGCTTTTTTGAATAGTCTCCTTATTCTTTCACAAATTCATACATGCTAAAAGGAAGAGCTCTTAGAGACATGCCATGCTTAATGTATGGTGTCAAATGGCACATGATCAGCCACGTTTACAGATCGAATGTTCTCATTTCGGGAAATTAATGTAGTGCGATATGGTCAGTATTCACTTCACATCTGTTCCTTGTGTGCATTGTGAAGCATCCATAGCTTGCACCTTGCAAAGGAATCCATCTGACGTCAGGGACATCTTTAGGATTTGTGGGGCCCTGGGCCAAATGTATTTTGGGGCCCCTGCTCACAATAGCTCTGAATTTCATTTCAACTTTTTCATGCACTCTTTGGACACATCACTGACCATACACAGACACTACAAATTCTTAATGTGTTTACATCTAATATTCAGGGATTGTGACGCATAATATTGCTGCGAATAATCTCTGTGATACTCTCCTATTTCTCATATGTGAGGTCCTGTTTTGATCCAAAATAAACTGTTTTATGGATGTTGCATTCAACATAAACACAGCATTTCTATGCAAAATGTTTGTAATAAACTCCATACAATACCCACATTAAAAATAAATTAATGGAAAACAGTATTGAAAACAATCTGTTTAAGAATTATTGAAGGTCACAAGGACAAGGCTCTCTGCAAAACAGAGCTGGATCCATGGGGGGGGGGGGGGGGTGCGGGGCGCTGAAAGGGTGGGGCCCTGGGCCAAAGCCCACTTTGCCCATGACTTAAAACATCTCTGTCTGACCTCCTGCCAGTACAGAACTTCTGTGTAGGGCGAGAGTAGAGAAGGATGTTCTGCGGCATTCCTTTGTCTTTGAGTTAAAGCAATGGTGTTCTAGGAGTTTACAGCCCTCAGTGGCTGGCAGAGCTCAGTACACCATAGCATTTGGAAAAGAACATGCCTTGCATTCCACATTATCTCGGCCCCATTTATCACTGAAATGGCTTGCTCTGGGCTCTGTAATGGCCGTATGATTCAATTAGCTTGTTATCAGGAGGAGGACAAACAGATTCCCCAGTCGGGCTGGCTGCATAATGGAACTCTCAAAGAAATAGATTGATCCTCCGCAGCTTGAGAGCTCCAAATCACTACTCAGAAGCCTCCTCATTCTTCAGATCATGAACATGTGATCTCATTTTGCTGCTCAGTTCAATGCTTCTCCATGGACTCCACAAGCATTGCTCCTAAAATACCTGATTTTGTTTCCCGCTTCTTGGCCTTCTTCGTACTTTCAAACTTATTTCAAGAATCAGGTTTCTTGGGCGCCCATTGTCCACCATCAGTTCTTTTTGTATTTTGCCACATCTCCCACTGATCTTCCATTGTTTAACATCAATTGGGTGACCCATCAATAAATGCCTTCTCCTGCTCCTGAAATCTGACCACTGATTCAAAGTAGCATTATCACTAGGTCTAGTCAAACTGGATATTTTAAATATGTAATACCTAAATCTGGCCGAATTGTACATTCAGAAGCTAGCAAGGGTAATACACAAAACTGTGAGTATGGAAGTTACTATAAAAAATATCTGCACATATCTCCAGTGTACAAAACACCTAACCTGCTGTTGATACAGTGATAAGTAAAATTCAAAATCCTACTTATCCTACTTTGAATTTTCAAATATCTCTAGCCTTCGTGATCTGCCCAAAGTTGTTCAGCAGACAATTTCTTAGAGTAGGAACCCCAAGCAAGATTTAACAAAAGAAGTCTCCCACCCTTGCCTCGAAAGGATCAGGTTCTATTGGTGGTAATGTTAGCTGTACCTGCTTTGAACTACCATGCACTGCAGGGCATGTCCCAGCAGGGGCATGGGGTGTAACTGAAGAGCAGTCATCATCAGGGAATACTCCCCGATTGATGGAATGCCATGGAATTTTATTAATCTTGCCTAAGCCTCACAAAATCCGCGATCAGTACCAGAGACTGACAGAAGAGTGCACTGCAGCAGTCACGTGACAGCAATCTGAACCTCACAAAAAAGGTTTATAAATATTTAGTAGGGTGTGTGGTATTATTCCAAAACAATGTTAAAGGAGACCTTACAACTGGTTGATTCTAGTGTCGCAGAAGAGAGGCAAAAATATGTGCACAGATTTGAATGCACCACTGCCATTTTCTTTCAGTTTTTAATGCAGCAAAGCAACTATGTGATTAAACTAAACTTCCAGACCATTGTTTGAACAAATCTAATTTTTATGATCTGCTGGAATCTCATACACTAGGCATACGTCCTGGCACCCAAACTGGTAGTCTTGCCACTTCCAAAGATCAGTTACCTATATTGTTGCATATAATCATCATCATTTGTTTTTATTCGGTATTCAAACCATAAAAGCACATTAAGTCATTAAAAGAGAATAAATAAATATAGGACACCGAATGTACAAACAATTTAAAATGCATATGTCAAGCAGTACATATTAGGCAATTTCATAAAAGCCATAAGTCCCTTATTCCAAGGATAAACCATTACTTTGTATCATTCAATTAATTGTATATATAATAAACTTCACATGAGCCAAAGAAACAAGCACGCGAAAAGAAAAAAAAAAGTGATCGCGAGCAAGAAGTTTGGCCGCGACTTGAGTGAAAGTGAAAGTGATCGCGATGCACTTAATGACCCGTGAAAGACAGATGGCAGCTGCGCGCGTGCACGCTCGCGTGAACCCAAGCGCTAGGCCAGCCAAAGTGTGGGGTAGCACTTTGAAAACCCACCTACTAAATGTCTCGCAGAGCAGCACATGCGCTGACTCAGCGAGACCTAAAAAGAGGGCATTTAAACGACTCCAGGACCCCTAAACTTGAGAGAAGAGGCATTACTGGGCACATCGAAAGAATAATTCACCCCAACTCCATCTTTAATTTGATTCAAGTATTCATTCTAAGGTGTGTCTTCAGCATCTAATATTCCAACTCCATTGGAGATATTTCTCAGCTGCGCAGACAATTGATTCTTTTGTCTCTGCTCGCAAGAGCCTTAATGACACTACACACTGCCTAGCCCCCAGTCGCTTACAGATGGGGGGCATCCTGGTTATCCAGGGTTTTGCATATGCAGAGCAAAAGAAGAAAAAGTGGTGCAAATTCTCATCTGGGTACTGGCATATTGGACAAGCCATGCTCATGTCCACTTTAGATGTAGATTTTGCACAGAATGACAGTAATAGAAGTGTGCTATGTCTAAACCTAATGTAGAGATGGCTGGCTAAAGAAACTGAGATATAGTTTAAAAAAGATTTGCACATACTGTGCAATTTTAAGTCTAAAAAAAGTAATGGTTAGAGTTCCTTGCCTACTATTGTTTACCTAAGTTGCCCATTTATAGGCCCAAAAGGTTTCCGTAAGTGCAACCAGTATTCCTCAAGGCCAATTTGAGAGAGTGTCTCTCTAATAGACTGAGTCTGGTGGATTTTATGAAAATGAGCAGAAAAGGCAAAACAGTGGGCAGAAAAATGAGCGGTTAAGGCAAAACAGAGCAGGAGAGAGCAAAACAGAGGGCAGAAAAACGTGCAGGAAAGGCGAAATAGAGGCAGGAAAATGAGCAGTAAATGCATAACAGAAAGCAGAAAAATCAGCAGACTCCTGCATCTACTCACAGACCCACACAGACACTCCGCACCCACTCGCAGACCCACTCAATGGCTCATGCACCCACTCATAGACCCAATGAGACACTCATACACCCACTCAGAAACTTATGCACTCACTCACTGGCCCACTCACAGAATCATTCAGGTATTCACAGGCCCACTGAGACTCATGCAATTCACTCACAGACCCACTCAAAGACTCATGCACCCACTCCCTGACCCACTCACACACTCATACACTCACTCACAGACCCACTTAGAGACTTATGTACCCATTCACAAACCAACTCAGATACTCACACACACAATCACAGACCCACAAAGAGACTGACATACCCACTAACAAACCAACTCAGAAACTCAAGCAATCACTCACAGACCCACTCAGAGAAAAATGTACTCACAAATCCACTCAGAGACTCATGCACTCACTCAGAGACTCATGCACTCACTCACAGACCCACTCAGAGACTTATGTACTAACTCATAGGACCACTCACAGACTCACACACTCACTCGCTGACTCACTCAGAAACTCACACACCCACTTACAGAGCCACTCAGACACTCATGCAATCACTCACAGACTGACTCACACTTATGGAGGCACTCAGAAACCCATTCAGACACTCAGATACCCACTCATAGACACATTCAAACACTCACAGACCCACTCACACACCCAGAGAGACACTTATGCAGCATTCCCAGACCCACTCAGGCACTCATACACCCACTGAAAGACCCACTCAGACACTCTCACACTCACTCACAGACCTACTGAGACACTCATTCACTCACTCACATATTCACTGTAAATTCAAAAAAGCCTTTGAAATTCACTTAAGAAACCAAAGGTTACAGTGACGTTATTGTTAGGAAATAACACTAAAAAACTGTATAAATTCGCTAAAAAAAACCAAAGGTTACAAGGATATGATAATTAGGAAACCAATTTTTTTTTAAACTTAGAAATTCACTGAAAAAACAAAGGCTACAGGGGCGTTATAGTTAGGCTCAGATTTTACACGTACAAAACCATGGAAATTCAGCAGCTATAGCCCCCGCAATGCACTGCTTATGACTTCACATATTACATCACTCACAACATGACCAGTGACATCTGACACTTATGGCCTCATCAGGGCCTCCCCATCATTTGTGATTAAAACAGATGTAAACCTACACCCATGAGTGCGGTGCCTTCTTTTCCATTGGAGGGGAAGTCTGAGTGGTATATATATATATACAAACACACACACACACACACACAAAACACACACACACACAGACACACACACACACACATATATCCATACACCCAATTAGCTCAAGTAACAATAATTTGTGCCCCAGATTAACTATAACTTGCGCTCTTGCCATGCACAGTGTTGTTATAAATTGTGCTATTTCAGATGTTTGAGTGATGTTATCAATGATGTCATAGAACATATCCTGAATAATGTCATATGCAAGGTAATTAGCATTATATGGTGAGGGGGTGAGTTATAGTTACTTTAGGGTACGAGTTATAGTTAATTTAGAAAGTTGCATTAACAAAAGCTATCCAAAGCTGTATGCCGAGCAATTGTAAGAAGAGTACCAGTAAACAACTTGACACTAAAGTTGTGTTATGTAATGCTTTATGTATGCTGACTTACAAAAATCCTTTAATGCTGCTAATTATTTTATTATGAGCCCTGGTCAAGCAGCAATCACAGTCCCTGTCAGGGTAAGGCAAAAGGAAACTCCAAATAAACCTGTGCTCAGCCCCCTGGTAGCCTAGCCTAGAGCAGTCAGGTTTAACTTAGAGGCAATGTATAAAGTATTTGTGCAACACTTCAAATAGTACAACTGCAAAAACACCACACAAATAATATCCCACACCAAGTTAGAAGGATAGGACTTTCTGTAATAAATAAAACAAGACTGAAATGACAAAAATCTAATCAGTAGAACCTGAGATATTCAATTACAAAGATTTCAGTAGAAATAGAGACAAACAGCATAAAGCGCCAGCTGTGAATACCTTGTCACGCCATACCGAGACAACATCACAAGTTCAGGCTGACTGCGATGGAGTGCGGACCAGCTACAAGGACTCAGTTAGGTCCACTGACAAAGTACCTTAAATCCTGTTTTGTGGAGCATTGCATGGATCCCCGTTAAAGATGCGTAGCATAGCCGAAATGAATCATTGGTTTAGAGATGCGGCGAGGCTGCGATGCGAGGGCTTGCATTGTCATCAAGAATCCCATCGCTGGGGCTTGTGATGCCAAGTTTGGCATCAAGGATGCAGTGCACAGTGGGGAAATTTGTTGGTTACAAAGAGCTGCAAGGCTGCAATGCAGAGTTCGACCTCATCGTTGAGGCTACCATCGACGAAGGATGCGAGGACCAGAGCTAAGGATGCGCCATGCAGTCTGGGCGATGTGGCAGCATCGGAGAGCTGAGATGTGGGTCTTTGCAATAGGTCCAGTACATGCAGCAGTGGTGATGTGATGGTTCTACTCGGGTTTGAGCCATGCAGCAGAGGAGATGCATTGGTTCTGTGCGGTCTGCACAGCCTGGCAGAGCACCTGAAGTCCACCTACAAGTGTCCAGTATTTATACCTAGTTGTGCCTTTGAAGTGGAAGAAAAGCTTTTAGAGGTTTCCTATTGAAGTTCCCAGTCATACTGCCTTTCCTATCCTCGCTCCACATAAATTACTGGGGGTATGCAGCCTTTTGTGTGGAAGTAGAACACAGCCTACTCAGGAGTAAGGGGGGCTGTGCCCAACTTACCCTCAAATCCTGCCAGTGATGGCCAATCCATGAACACTTAAGCTTCCTATTGTGTGAGGCTGTTTAGGAGGAATACACAAAGCCCAATTTTCAGTTCCACCCAGTCATGTGACCAAAGACAGGCAACAGGCACTAAATGGCTAGGGCAGGAAAATGCCAACTTTCTAAAAGTGGCATCTTCAGAATGCAACTTGAAACTCCAACTTCACCATAACTTAAGATTTTAAATTGTGATTCTGGAGACACCAAAGATGGACGGAGCATCTCGTCCCATTTGAAAATTACACTTATAAAATTTAATAAGGCAACTCTAATGTTATCCTATAAGAGAGATAGGCCTTGCAGTAGTGAAAAACGAAGTTAAGAGTTATTCACTGCCAGGATATGTAAAACTTAAAAGTGCATGTCCCACTTTTATATACATTGCACCCGGCTGGTATATGGATTAAAAGTGAAGCTTTGGGCCTGGAAAAAAGTTCATTTTGTCACACAGTTTAAAGTGCACACACAGGCTGTGCGGTGATAGCCCTTAGACATGTTTAAAGGGCTACGTAAGTGGGTGGCACAATCAGTGCTGTAGGCCCACTAATATCATTTAATTTTACATGCCCTGGGTACATGTAGTACCACATTACTAGGGAATTATAAGTAACTTAAATATGCCAATTGGAGATAACCCAATATTACTGTGCTTAGAGGAGAGAGCACAAGCACTTTAGCACTGGCTAGTTATGGTACAATGCACAGAGTCCTAAGGCCAGCAAAAACTAGATCAGCACAAAAAAGGAGGGGGAAGGCAAAAAGTTGGGGGAAAAGACCGCCCTGAAGCAGACAAGTCTAACAGAGACACCCAGTCATGATGGTGAAAACACCATGTGGTAAATAAAAAAGTAGTACACATAAAAAACTGTTGCCAATTCACACCAAGCGTGGTCGATTCCTCAGGATGACTATAGGAATCTGGAGTATTAGTTGGGAGGGGTGGGTGGAAGCCCTACTCAGACAACAACCACAATCCTTGTCAAGGGGAACAATAAAAGTCATTAAATGTGGGAGCGCACTGGTAGACACAGGGAGAGTCTAGCAGCAGTGCTCTCGATGATCTGAAGGGGTGGACAAGGTTGTTGAGGATTCTGCCATAGAGTGTGTAGTCAACTCTTCTGGTGACTAGGGCTTGAGTGACGATACATCTGGTGCTCTTGGGAATCCATCTGAAGATTTTTTTGAGGATTCATAGAATGTGGAAGCAGGAGGAGCATGTGGCCATGTTGAGTTTGTCCTCTAATATGAAACCCAAGTTATGTGCGTGGTTGGAGGGTGATGGTTGGACTGAGCTCAGATGAACATCATGTGGAGTCCAAAGGGGGAGCTCTTGGGCCCAGAGATCAGCACTTCTGTCTTGTTTGTGCTGAGTTACAGGAATTTGGTTCTCATCCATTCTCCTACATGGGTTATGCATTCGATGAAGTTGGATCTGGCCATGAGATTCATGAGATTCTCCTGTCTGACATAGAGAGGATAAGCTGGGTGTCATTGGAGTAGGAGATGATAGAGATGCTGTGAGATCTGATGACGTCAGTGAGTGACATCATGTAAATGTTGAACATGATGAGGCTGAGGGATAATCCTTGAGGGCCCCGCAGATCTGGTCCTTGGGCTGCGATGTATCCTTGAGCTTCCTCACTGTGTTCTCCTTGTGAGGAAGTAGCATATTTATTGGAGGGCTGGACCGTGGATGCCTGTAGCGTATAATCTGTTGATGAGTCAGCAGTATGAGGGCGGCGGTTTCTCCTTAGTCTAGAAGGGTGCAGATCTCACCTGTGGCAGCAAGCGTTGTGGCCTAGAGTCAGAAAACTCTTTGCGCATCTTAATTTCACTTTGATTCACAAAGGGTTCAGGAAACCACAGTTCATGATTCACAAAAATAAGAATCTATCGAAACTTACATTAAGAGATGGAAGTTAGAGCTGCAACCATTCAACAAGGTGACTAGGTTTTCGACATTCATAAATTCTAGAAAAAGGCATGGAAATAGGAGATTCCAAGGGACGGACACGAAATGGGAACTGTATAGCACACTCATAAAGTCAAAACTTTATGGGTAGTCACAAAACTTCGAAAAGGTGTTTCTCACTCTAAATGGGCACCTAGTGGAAAGTGGCTTTAATATGTGTTCTGTCTTGTGAAAAAATGAATTCGAGTAAAGTTTTGGAGTGAATTTAATGTGCAGATTGCCTGCCGCTGGACAATTCACACGTGTATGGCTAGTAGGACCAGACATATGCCTGGAACTCTTTGGTACCTCCAGTGAAAGCTTTTAAAAACTTGAATCTTGAGTATGACACGCTTATAGTAGAACTGTGAATAAAGCAGCCTTTAGGTGATGGGGAAGATGCTTTCAGGGTGGGTTAGGGAGAGATTTCCCTTGGACCAGTGTAGAAATTGTAGGAACAGAAAAGTCTTGATATCCTTTCTCCTCAAACAATTACCATGAGTGAAAAAAGCTCACTGCAGTTTACTTTGTAATTTTGTTGCATGTTGTTCTGTAGAGTGACACTCTGTTTTATACTGCTGCATTGGTTTAATTACTGTAAATTGCACAATCAATACACTCATTTACTTCCTTGAGTGTGAAGCCATGTTTCTTCATTGTATACCATAAATTAAAGTGGGGGGACTGAGAGTTAGTGCATTGTTTTCTTTCATTTGTTCTATAGTCTGTATTTAATGACACCTAATAGTTTTCATTCTCCGCATTAAATAGGTAACTTTTTCTAAAAATAAAAAAAGTTGCAGCAGAAGGACACGTTCTCTCGCCTGGGGTGAGGAACAAAAAAGTCGAAATCTTTTTCCCCTCCTGTGCAGTTTTTCTGCATCACCGCAGGCCGAGAACGAGCCCTCCGGGTGATGGGCGAGAGAATGGAAGGATGTTTCATAAAAGTACCATTTGGTCAGAATGTAATATTGATGATAGCCTGAAACAGAAACAGTTTAAGCAAAGCAAGGGAATGCAGAGCCTTTTTGGAAGCAGTCTCCCCCGTCCCATCTACATTGCAGATTAATTTCTCTCCTTCCCACCGGCATGTACTTTATGAGGTGCTAAAATAGTGAAGTTCTCACGACTTTCAGTTTCTGAAGTTAGCAAGTGCCGAACAGCATGATAATTCACGAAGAGTGATAATTTGCCTATGGGAATGGGGGACTTTGAGCAATTAGGTGCTAAATTCCGAGTATCAATTGATTACAAATTGCAACATAAATATTGTGCCAGGAAAAGATGCACAGGCACAGAGCGGTTGCATCCCACACAGGTTGAACTGAGCTATTCAGTTAATTCCAGAATCTCTGCCAATTTTGTGAGTCCGGGGATATGAGTGCCTCTCTTATGACAGCACACTTCTTTCATCTTCCTCCTAAATTCAAAATAAAAAATAAAAATCCAAACAAAAATGGTCGCTTCCTTTCTCAAGATATGACTGTTCCACCTTGTGCTGCGTCTTTTAGGCCTCACGTGCGCCTTTTCTGATAGTTGAGGTAAGTTAATATATTTTGTGATTCTGCCACATACCCTCCTTGGGCCTCATTTACGAGGACCCTAGCGGCACTTTTGCGCCGCTGGAGCGTCACTTTTGTGATGCACCAGTGGCGCAATGTGCCGCAGCATATTTACAAGGCGACGCAAAGCCCTTTTTGTTGGCCTTTCATGGCCTTGTAAATATACACAGAACAATGCGTGACAGGGGGGTTATAAGGGTTATGCTGCGGGTGTTCCCATGCAACACCCACGGAATCTGAAGCATTCCCAAATTTATGAGAAATCGTAAATCTGGGAAGGGGTCAGATTCTAACGCCAGCCCGGAACGCGCAACAAGGAGAAATATCCATATTTCTCCTCGCATTCTGCAGCACACATAGAAAGAGGAAAATACCTCTCATGATTGTTTTTGTGCAAGAAGGTGTACCTTCCTGCGCAAAAACAATCACCCCTACTAAGCAGGCGCCCTTGCACCATGGCGTAAGGGTGCCTGCGTTAGCGCATGGCAGCCCTTTGTGCACCAGTTCAGGGGAAATGGACAGGAATGCGCTGTGCCTCATAGATAGGGCGCATTCCTGCTCTTTTCTTTTGACACAGAAGACTGCAGCAAGATTCCTTGCGGTGCTGCCTGGTGCAAAAACCTCATAAATTAGGCCCTTTATTTTTATTTCTCTCACAGGGAACTATTTTCTGGCATTCTATTTATTTTCCTCAAGAATACTAAACCATTTAGCAGCCACAACCCTGTGATTTCCTAAATCACAGGGATTGCAACTGTCCAATGTCTTCTTTCTATGGACTAAACTCATTGGGCCCGATTCACAGAACTAACTTAAGACAAAATCCTAAACTTACTACCATTTTGGTATTCACAAAAGGCACTTACTCATTTTGGTATTCACAGAAGGCACTTACTCATTTCGGTATTCACAGAAGTTAGGAGTCCTAACTTTAGGACTCCTAAATGCCTTCTGGGAATACCGAAAGTCTTAAAATTAGGATTTTTCTCAATTTAGTAGTCCTAAATTTAGACTTAGGACTTCTAAATTGAGAAAAATCCTAATTTTAAGACTTTCGGTATTCACAGAAGGCATTTAGGAGTCCTAAAGTTAGGAGTCCTAACTATACTACTACTAAACTGAGAAAAATCCTAATTTTAAGACTTTCAGTATTCACAGAAGGCATTTAGGAGTCCTAAAGTTAGGACTCCTAACTTCTGTGAATACCGAAATGAGTAAGTGCCTTCTGTGAATACCAAAATGAGTAAGTGCCTTCTGTGAATACCAAAATGGTAGTAAGTTTAGGATTTTGTCTTAAGTTAGTTCTGTGAATCGGGCCCCCAGAGTGATTTAGTAAATGGTATCAAAATGGAAAGCGGGTTTTGAAATGTATAACAAATTGCAGTTTAGAAGGGGCATGTTTCGGGCATCCCTCCCAAACTGCGATTCACAATACAGTTTATCAATGGCATGCAAAAACATGGGGCATTCCATGGGTGTTGCTGTGGTGTTCCCATGTAAAACCCATGGAATCTGAAGCATTTTCAGATTTATGAGGAATCATAAACTTGGGAATGCGTCAGAAGTGGCACAATGAGAAGAAATACTTTTATTTCACCTCATGTAATCTTTTTTCTATGCGTGCTGCATTCAGCATTCATAGAAAGAGGAAAATGCCATCAATTATTGTTTTTGTGCAGTATGGTGTCCCTTCCTTTACAAAAACAGATGCAAGGGTGTCTGCGTTGGTGCACAATTGCTGTTTGTCCGGCAGTGCAGGGAAGAGAGACAGTAATGCACGTATCATGTAGATACGGCGCATTCCTGCCCTTTTCTTTTAATGCACGGCAGCTCAGCAATAAGTCCTGCTGCACTGCCGTGAGTCAAAAGTTTGCAAATAAGGCCCAGGTTTCCATTCTGTATTCTTTGAGTTGTTTCAGGTGCCGAGAAGGCATAGCCGGAAGGGAAATCCTGCTTCATCAAAGGGTTTTACTTTAAGGAGAAAATCCAGAAAATACTTTACTAATGCACTGACTTGCTCGTGTAGGGGCTTTAATTCAAAGTTGCATTATCTTCAAGCAAAACCACAGTTTCGCAATCATATACACGAAAGTTAGCAGCCACATCTATTTTGCGAGAAAGATATAGAGTCTGCTTTCACATTCAACTTGAAAGCTGGAAGCTTGTCTTAGAAGTTGTTGGCTTTGAAGACAGGCTACTAAAGGTACTGCATACGTATTCCAGTATTGCTGAATAAACTCAGTGGTCGGCCTTTCTGTTCGCCATCGGTGAAGTTGACGATACATGATCTGAATAATCTACGCACTTCTTAAAAAAAATGTCTCAATGTCTTTGGAGTCCTATAAGAAACAATTTGAGAGTAGCACACAAAAAATGTATTCTGGTTCTTGAAACAAATTTTCTCCTTTAACGATGAATGGGATAATTTGGACACAAGGAGTGCAAGCATGTACAGAGTTGACTGAAGAACATTAGAGGAAACTGAGACAAATAACAAAAAAACCATGATGAGAAAATCAAGGCAAGCAAGAGTCCGATTAAGATATAATTTCAGAACATAGGTGTTCTAAGGCAAGCGATAAATGCCAAGTGGCCAATGATTTGTATCCTTTTTAACTGTATCTTTCTGCACATACATTAAGTTAATGCCCTCATTCTCCCTTGCCCCCTTAGTCCTGGCCCCTTGACAAAACTCCGCAAAAAAATTGTGTGCAGAGACTTTGATTTTTGAATTGTGTTTTTGTTTCTTTACAGAAGTAATTTAGCTTGTTTAGACAATGCCAATATGGACTGAATTTTTCTGTACGACATTTAAAAAAATGGTGGATGTGCTATAGCGATGATGTAATATTTGAGGAACCATGAGACCTATATACTTTATATTGGTGTCAAAACATAGGGGCATATTATCAAGACAGGCGATAAAATTATTGCCGCTTTAGCGCCAGAAAACTGCAGCTAAAACGGCAATAATGGGCTTGATAATATGCTCTATGGAATTCCAATTGAAGCTCAGGATGTCCTTCACATCTAACATGGACTTCAATTGGAATTCCATAGAGCATATTATCAAGCCTATTATCGCCATTTTAGCGGCAGTTTTCTGCCACTAAAGCGGCGATAATTTTATCTCCCGTCTTGATAATATGCCCCATAGTTTTTGGGGGTCATGTAGTCTTATAGAGATAGAAAACAACTCCTTAGATTAACCCTTCTGCCATTACTAGGTCCATAAAGGATTTTGAATTTAACATGTGTCTGTGTGATTTTTATATACTTTCAGGTCACATAAAGTATAACCAAAATAAACAGCCCCCAGAGGGCACCATTATCAGGCTACATAAAATGCAGACAGAAAAACAACCCCTAGAGAGCTCTGCACTCCATGAGTCTATATCTTCCTTATAAAGTTTCAGTCCACATGAAATGCATCCATAAAACCACCCCATAGTGGGTTTTGCCCTCCCCAGCAAGGGGCCTGCTTTGAAAAAAATATTAGAAAATCCTAGAGGGTCAAGGATTTCTTAACCCCACAAATGTAGGGTCAGATTTTAAATATTACTTCTGAGGGGGGGCTGTAACTCCTACAGCCCCCCAACACTTTCCAGACTAGTTGTGGTGCTCTTGTCCTCTGAAGGCCACCACAAGGCAAGAAAAACATTTAAACTAGCAAGCCCCACAGGGTATTATGCGGTGTTCCGGCTTCGGGCAGTGAATAATTCAGTAGCCACTCCCACTGTGCCAGGTTGAGCTATGAATCATTTCTCCTTTCTTCTCCTCTTTTCTTTCTTTTTTTGTGGGATGGCTGGCCCCAACCTGACACCCTAGTTGGTCACCATATTGGGTGCAACTTGGGGAGCCCACCCTTGGCTGCCCCCTGATGACTCTCCGCCAGACCGGGTCCTTCTCTGCTTGCTCGGGAACTGGTAGCCTGGTTTTATCCTGCTACTCCCTGCAGACAGGGTGTTTGTTGAGCTGTGGCTGCCCTTGGGAGCAGGGGCAAGGCTACTGCTGTTGGGGGTGATGGTGCTCTCCTGGTATAGGTTGCATTGGCCCCCAAGGAGGTGGGTATCCCTGGAGAAAGAATGAGCCTGGGGAGAGGGCACTACGGACACATCCTCCCTTCATAAAATAATAAAACATTTGTGCACTGACACCGAGTCCTGGCATGCCCAGAAGGCAATTAAAGGATGGTGTGACTGAGCTGCACATGCTCCATTTCTTGAAAAGGGGTCAAAGGTCCATGACCACGGTGGCCTAGGGGAATCTGAGCCTCACAGAGAATCCTGCCCTTCTGGTCAGGCAGCAACCCTAGAATAACATTGCTATCTTCCCTTCCAAGGATGATGTGACGTCCCTGCCACTATGCCCGGGATGGCAGGGCATAAAACCTTTAGGGATGCATTCCAATCAGCAAACTATAATATTTTGATCTCCTCTCCTGTTAGATCAGCTTTATTCCATCTCTAAACTCCTTTAATGTTCAAATTTAACATTTTCACACACATTCACCCCCAGGCATTACTTCACCAGATACTGAATCAGTCTTACTTCCTGGAGACCAGGTCTCAAAACACATTTTGACTTGTAATTAGCAAATCAGCCTGCAGTTCTCATGCACTAACACACACACTCATACCCCTAGTGAAGGTAGCTATTCATTACAGATGGATCACTGGTCTCCTTGGTGGATATCTCTTTATTCCATGAATATTCCAAAATAAGGTATAGCAATGAAGGCAAGCACCCTCTTAAGGTACCTGCTAGTATGCCGGTCCCTGTGTAAAACAGGGTTCAACTTGGCATTTGGTTTTTTTTGTTTTATATATTTTTATTTTGGAGTGATAATTTAAACTTTCAAGCCAGAATAACATTGCCAAAAGCAAATACTCCAAATCATTCTATATACACAAGATACCGGGAGACATAAGAAAATACAATCATTATTTCACAAAGGTGAAACCAAAGAAATAGGAAACACAGGTTGAATGGACCTAGAAGGTGCATCTGACAACTAACTAACACAGACTAACATCATAGAAATGACTATAATATCTAGTCATGGCCAGCACTAGAGCGGCTAAGAATCCCCTGCAACGGATCCCAAATCTTTCTTAGCCTGACTCGCTGCACTTCTTTATCAGCTAGGAACATTTTGAGGACACCACTGTTCAGAGGTTCTCGCCACCAGAGCATCTGCTTAGGGGCAGCAACGAGCAGCCAATGGCGGGCTAAAATTAATTGTGCCAACATAATTGCAAATAAATAAATCCCTGAAAAGTGAGGCAAGATATTTGGAGAGTGTTGTAAGCCCACTAGCTTTAAGGCCCAGACAACACTGGCCTGGCACACCCAATTCAGTTTCCTAATAATTGTTTCCCAATAATAAGCAATAGAAGAACAGGTGGCAAATATATGTACTGTTTTGGCCTGATCTGTAGGTCATCTAATGCATTTAGCATCCTACTAGGTAAGACCTGTTTTTCCTCTGCCCAGAGGGGAGTGGCCCTTTTGGAGTTGGACCATAGCCAGGGCTAGTTCGAATCCAATCAGCCAATGGTTTGTTGCAATGATCACCGGGGAAAAAGACTATGTATCACATGATACACTGTTTATGGCCCTGACAGGGATGGGTTGATGGTCTTTAATTGCCTTCTGGCTGAACTACATAAATGACCTGAACCTTAGATACTGTGTGGGGACTTGGATGTCTCCCTCTTTCCCGATTTTGACTCTTCTTGCAAGGGGGCTCGGGTTGCTCCCTGAAATGGGAACAACTAGGCATGTACCTTCCATACCTTCACTCAAAAGGCATAGGAAGGAGCTTTCTAGTAAGTTATTCTTTCAACGAGCATAAGCCAGAAACATCTGAGCGTACAAGTGCCTTCTGTGTGCCCAAAATGCACGTTTACTGTTACGGAGGCTTGATTAAATCGGCTCTCTTAACACCGAATATTTGAAGATGTTGAGAAATTATATCAACTGATTGGATTCTGTGGTTGGGTCCTTAGAACAAGGCCTCCATTTTGTCTCTCATTCATTTATCCCTGTGGCATTGTGGTGCAGTACTTCTCTCAACGTGTTAAAGTCATCCTGTCAGCCAAAGGCACACAAAAACATCAGTGTGTTTTCAGCATAGCAATATAAAGAAAGACCTTGGTGTCCTGACATGTCAAAGAGTCAAGTAACTGTTAACCTTAGGAAACCAACCCCCAGAGCAGTATTGCACTTTAAATATGTGTAGTAAGGGTCTTCTTCATAGCCACTGCAAAAAGAAATACGTTGCACTCTAAAAATACAGATAAATAATTTGGGATTTTTTCTGCCCTGTGCTTTGGAAGCCTCCATGTGGGGATATGAATTTGCAAGTATAACAAAAGAAAAGATGCTAACCACCATGCTTAAATTATTTTTAACTATGTCAGAATTATTTTCATGACATCTACAAAATCCTATCGCCAGTCTACCTCTATGGGTCAATATTACTGTCTGAGTAAACGCCTCACCTCATGATTACCAGCTGATACCACGATACAGCAATCAACAACTGAAAGATGACTTACTCACCTGTGCAAAATATTTGCCACCATGTTGTGTGCCATGTGTCTTTTACTAATTTTTGGTCTGTTTAAGCTTAAAACAATTTTTGTTGGAATCTGCAAAATAAGCAGCTGTTGCTGGAGTATGGGGCATGTGTGTTAACATCTCCCTTATGATATAAATCCTGAGTAAACGGAATCTTATCATTCCAGTAGATTAGATGTAGTTCTTCTTTTGAGCACACAGTTTGTCTGGATTCAATATGGTACCTCTATTTGCCTCAAATATGACTAACATTTAAATCAGAAAGAAACCCTCAATAATTAATTGATCTTACCATGTCCCCTTAAGGATTACTAAATGTACATCCGTCTTGACAGTAGGCCTTCATTTAGCAATGTAGTAACCTAAAGGTTTGCACCAGTGGTCGTTTTTTCAGTCTATCATTGTTTGGTGATCGTTATACACAAAGAATCAATTTGGTAAAAGTGGTCGCAAATTGCACACCACCTTTTATCAAAGCGTTTTTGATTTTGTGAACCAACCTATGTACTTAAAGGTCAGATCACAAAATACAGAATCTTATTGGGTTGCAATTTAACCTACCTCTTCAATACTCATGAGGTAGGTAGCAAATTGAGACTCACTATGATTGGCCAAAATCAGAGGGATGGTGGCCTCCTGGGATCAGCAGACCACCAAGTCAGATCGTTGTCCTTAGATGAAAAATGGGATACATTTAAAAAAAATATATATATATATTTTGGCATTCAATTGGGGTGCCCATTTTTAGGGCTCTGCAATGGGAACGTCAAAAACCCGCCAGACAGGAGGAAACTCCTAATCTGGCGGGCGGTCCAACCACGGCGTTGGCGGTGCGGCGTCAGGGCGGACTCGGCGCCGCACCACCACAGTCATATTTGGGCCCTAATACATACCATAATAATTGGTATTTGGTAGGGATGCCCTAAACATACAATTCCAAAAACCATATCCTTATTGTTTCCTAAACAATGTCAATTTTCAAAAAACCTTTTCCGAATTGGCAGTTGTGTTTAGCACATTTTAAAAACTGTTTAAGCAGTTACAAACCCTCAGATTTACCAGAATGGAGAAAAATTGCTGATATTTGGGAAACGTATTAGAGTGTTGCTTTTCAGTCATTTTTCCTATTTAAATTCCTATTAGCAGTTTAAAACAACTTTTGTGTTCAGAATATGCCCAAGCAAGGACTTTCTGTACATTTTAAATCTTCAGCTGATCGCGTATTCTTTTGCAAATTCAAGTTACACGAAGATGAAAGGTAAATTCATATGGTGGCTAGTGAGCAGATTTTACCCAGCTGTTGCCAAAGCAACGACCTGAATGCTCTGCAAGACTTTCCTGGAAAGCCATTCTGCATCCAGCCTGGAAGCTATTATGCACATCACAAGTGCACACGCTATTAAAGCTCTTCATACTATTTTAAAAAGAGGCTGAAAGTCAGAAATGCCCCTCGTTGGCTGTCCTTAGGAAACATTTACAAAGCAGGAACAAAAATATAAAAATAGTATTATGGGATTCTAAGAATAAAACAAGTTGAGAACTTGGTTTGCTATTCCACTTTCATTGGTAAAACAACTTCCGCATACATCACTATATAAGGCATATACAAATATAGCCATCATAACTCCCTCTCCCTTGTTTACTGATGCCCGAGGAAGTCGTTTTTTCAATGAAAAAAAAAATGGAGCAGCACTGCAAAGTACTTGACTTGATTTATTCTAGGAATACGCTCTGCAGGGCTTTAACATTGTCATGGTTAATTAGATTTAGCAGCAAAAAATGCTAATTATGCGTCACATTATCCGGCAGTATTAT
Organism: Triturus cristatus; assembly: GCF_964204655.1. Classification (NCBI taxonomy): domain Eukaryota; kingdom Metazoa; phylum Chordata; class Amphibia; order Caudata; family Salamandridae; genus Triturus; species Triturus cristatus. The sequence continues at coordinate 171,503,148 of NC_140582.1, read as the reverse complement.
TTTCATTCAGATGGGGTAGAAACATTATTTCTGGTAAAACCTGCAAATCTAGCAAATTATTTAGAAGATTGTGTGGTTAATATAGTGAATGTGTAACTATGTGGTAAACTTTGCTGTAACAAAATTCCCAAATCCGCTGACTAATATCATTGCTACATTGTTTTTTGCACCAATTCCTAAAGGTATATAAAATACAGTGGCGGTCACCACTGTGTAGTTTTAGTTAGGTCAGAGTTTCCATAAGAAAGACATCATTGTATTTAATAGCTTTGGCGGCTTTTAATGAATCTGTATAAAACTTTCCAAAAAGCTCAAACATTTTTGGCTTGTTTTGGAATGTAATGCACGGATCTGTCAAGGAGGGTCTAAAAAGTAGCATTGGCAAAGCCAATAGGTTGTGCCTATGCAACATCTGATGTCTATGTCAATTTATTTTTTAATAATGTGCAGCTCATGTTTAACAGCATCTGTTGATGTAGTGTGGCTCAATGATTAGAGTGGCAGACCCTGATGCAGAGGTCTGACCAGGGTTCAATTCCCCGCCCCGGCGGGTCTTGGGCTCAAAAATTCCACGGACCTGATAATTCTCGCCTCAGTGCCTATTCCAATCATGGAGTCCCACTCTGCAACTCTGGGCAATAGCTTGCTTAATCTCCACAACGCTAAGGATGCCTGGCCTCCACCTTGGGGGTGCCCAGGAGTGGACGCCTCACAGGGAAAGCCAGGATGGGTTCCACAGCGGTATTCGTACAAGCGCCTTGAGACCCTTGCGGGTGAGTAGTGCGCTGTACAAGTATCAAATTTACATTTACATATACGTCCAGGTGCATATGTGCATGTTTCAGAACGTAACCAAAAATGAAATGCTGCGTATTTCCAAGGATGTACAGTCATGTCCAATCTAATGCCATGAAGGTCGACCTCGAACCCATGGGATAAGACGCCATGGGAAGTAAATATTGGAAGACACAAGGCCACGCCAAGAGATTACTGAAGGATACCATTGGGGTACAGAATAGAAAACCAGCGAGGTCAGTACCAAGAGGGAGGCTAGGGAAAACAAATGAAAAAAGAAGGGAAAAAAACAAACAAGCCTTTGCTGAAGAACCACATGGAGGCAAACATAGAAAACCAACAAGCTCACCACCAAGCAGCTTTTTGCAATAAGCCATAGAAAACAAACAATGATCGGGGGTCAGAGGGAACTGCAAAAAGTTCTGGACAGTAAGCAAAAACATAGCATCAACAAGACAAATGCACAGAGAGCAAAAAATAGTGCTATGATGCGTCTGACTGAAACAAAAAATGGCAAAAGAGCACAGCAGCAGCAACGACTAAAGATGACAACGAAGAACAAACGAACAAAGAGAACAACAACAATATCCAGAAGGGGGATTGGAGAAAGGCGCAAGGATGAAAAGACAATGACTCGTTAGGGGTGGAGGGGGCAACATTAATGAAGTAGTGCGGCAGTGGTGAGAGACAGGTGAAAGGGAGAGCAGATTATAATCAAGGAGAGAGGACAGACAAAGTTTAAGGAGAGAAAGGGTGAGTAAGGAGGTCCGCAAACTTTTGAGTGTGGGTCAAAATGCAAAAGAGAGCAGGAGAAATGTGGGGCATGGATCAAAACACAACACAACGCAGAGTTAGAGATCGGAAGGAGGGCAGGGCTGAAGGAGAGAAAATGCAGACCCATGCACTCTCAGTGCATGTGCAAAAGTAAATGCAAAGTGCCTGCTAGCAAGAGACAGAGTCCACCAGAAGCAGTACTTGGTCCAAACTCCACAGCATAGACGAAGAATCGAACAATCCAAAGAGTAGAGTAGGAGGAAGCCAGAGGCCAGGAGAAGTTGCTGACCAATAGAAAGCAAGGAAATTAGACCCACGTCGGAGCCAGCCAGTGGTAATTAAAGTGACGTGTGAGCCAGTCAATGGTAATAAGAGGTAAGAAATAGGTGATCTCTGATGCACTTCTACATTAAAAAAAATATATAATAGATTTTGAAAGCACAGTACAAGCAAATAAATCAGATATATGGGCTGCTGATGTCTAGGTCTGCTGCTCTGATTGGCCCATTCGAGGTGGATAGGTAGATCCTGTTAGGTGAATATACACTTTTTATCCCTGATGTTTTGAAATCTGCCCTCGATGACCTGCCGAAAATGAGAAAGCCAAAGGTCAGATATATATATATAGATCTATATATGTGGATGTATAGTGGTCGGCTCTGGCCACGAGGAGCCCCGCTGCTGAAGAGCAGTTCCTGAGTGTGAAATACAGAGAGACGCTTAAGGAACTTCGTGTCCTTTGGTTGGCAGAAAAATAAGGATTGAAGTGGTGTTCCCTGACAACAACCCACTGTGGAGTATGAAATGGATCAGGGGGGCATAACGGCAACAACCACTTCGGATTTATCTATAACTGAACTCGGTTTACCACAATGCAACTTGTGTACACGCCCAGTGGGGCGGGATACTTTAAAGACACAGCTGTGTGCTGAGAAATCAGTTTGGAGGAATTAATTTTCCAACTTAAAATGCGCCACAGGGCATGTTTGCAGACATGTCCCCTCAGGCCCCAGCCCCTTCCTTCAGCATTGTGCAAACGCGCCATGTGGTGCGTTTTAAGTTGAGGAAGTAATTCCTCTTCAATCCTGAGGGTCCCTGGGGGCCAACTAGCCCACCAGGTACCTCCAGTAAATGCCACGGAGCTGCGTTGCAGAGTGTTGTAAAAAGGGGTGTGGTCTCTCAACACCTCTCTGCAACGCAGCTCTCTGGCGCATACTGGAGGTACCTGGTAGGCTAGTTGGCCACTAGGGACTCTTGGGATTGAGGAGGAATTAATTTTCCAACTTAAAATGCGCCACAGGGCATGTTTGCAGACATGTCCCCTCAGGCCCCACCCCCTTCCTTCAGCATTGTGCAAACGCGCCTTGTGGTGTGTTTTAAGTTGAGGAATTAATTCCTCTTTAATCTTGAGGGTCCCTGGGGGCCAACTTGCCCACCAGGTACCTCCAGCATGCGCCAGGGAGCTGCGTTGCAGGGAGGTTTCCAGAGGCCACGCCGCTTTTTACACCTCTCTGCAATGCAGCTGTGTGGTGCTTACTGGAGGTACCTAGTGGGCTAGTTTGACCCTAGGGATCCTCAGGATTCAAGCAGACTTAATCTCTTAACTTAACGACCACAGGGCGTATTTACACAGTGGTGAAGGGAGGGGACGGGGCCTGAGGTGACATGTGCAAACACATACTGAGGCGCCTTTTAAGTTGGGGAAATAATTCCCCTTCAATCCTGAGGGACCCTGGGGGCCAACTAGCCCACCAAGTGCTTCCAGTAAGCGCCACTGCGCTGCGTTGCAGAGAGGTGGTGCAGGCTGTGCCCGTTTTTACACCTCTCTGCAAGGGCGCTTACTGGACGTACCTAGTGGGCTAATTTGCCCCTAGGGACCCTCAGGATTCAAGGGGACTTAATCTTCCAACTTAAAATGGCCACAGGGCGTGTTTACACAGTGGCGAAGGGAGAGGACGGGGCCTGAGGTGACGTGTGCAAACACACCCTGTGGCGCGTTTTAAGTTGGTGAAATAATTCCCCTTCAATCCTGAGGGCTCCGGGGGGCCAACTACCCACAAGGTGCTTCCAGTAAGCACCACTGCACTGCGTTGCAGAGAGGTGGTCTAGGCCGTGCCCCTTTTTACACCTCTCTGCAATGTAGCTAGGTGGCACTTACTGGAGGTACCTAGTGGGCTAGTTGGACCCTAGGGACCCTCAGGATTCAAGGGGACTTAATCTCCCAACTTAAAACAGCCACAGGGCGTGTTTACACAGTCGGGAAGGGAGGGGATGGGGCCTGAGGTGACGTGTGCTAACGCCCTGTGGTGCGTTTGAAGTTGTGGAAATAATTCCCCTTCAATCCTGAGGGCCCCTGGGGGCTAACTAGCCCACCAGGTGCTTCCAGTAAGCGCCACTGCGCTGTGTTCCAGAGAGGTGGCCCAGGTCGTGCCCCTTTTTACACCTCTCTGCAACGCAGCTCTGTGGCGCTTATTGGAGGTACCTAGTAGGCTACTTGGACCCTAGGGACACTCAGGATTCAAGGGGACTTAATCTCCCAAATTAAAATGGACACAGGGCATGTTTACACAGTGGTGAAGGGAGGGGATGGTGTAGGAAAGTGGCTCTATATATACTGGACCAAAGTAAAATCAGCCAAACTACGAATTTCGATTTACTCACCTGTTATCAGGAGAGACCTCAGTGCTGCATCTTTGAGCCCAGTACTGATCCTGAAAAGTAATTCTAACCGTACTTACCAGTAACTTGAATTTCATTCCATAGTCTAACATTGACTGGTTTCACTTGGAAATTCTTCCAAGTGTGGAGTTTTGGAACTTTAAAATATTCCTCTAAAATCAGCCGAACTACGAAATCTGATTTACTCACCTGTTATCAGGAGAGACCTCAGTGCTGCATCTTTGAGCCCAGTACTGATCCTGAAAAGTAATTCTAACCGTACTTACCAGTAACTTGAATTTCCTTCCATAGGCTAACATTGACTGGTTTCACTTGGAAATTCTTCTAAGTGTGGAGTTTTGGAACTTTAAAATATTCATCTAAAATCAGCCGAACTACGAATTCCGATTTACTCACCTGTTATCAGGAGAGACCTTAGTGCTGCATCTTTGAGCCCAGTACTGATCCTTAAAAGTAATTCTCACCATACTTACCAGTAACTTGAATTTCCTTCCATAGGATATCAGGGCCTGCTTTTTGCTGAAAGAGTTTCTAAGTGTCGATTTCTGAAATTTACAAATATTCCTCTAAAATCAGCCGAACTACGAATTCCGATTTACTCACCTGTTATCAGGAGAGACCTCAGTGCTGCATCTTTGAGCCCAGTACTGATCATGAAAAGTAATTCTAACCGTACTTACCAGTAACTTGAATTTTGTTCCATAGGATATTATTGCCTGCTTTTTGCTGAAAAAGTTTCTAAGTGTCGATTTTTGAAACTTACAAATATTCCTCTAAAATCAGCCGAGCTACGAATTCTGATTTACTCACCTGTTATCAGGAGAGACCTCAGTGCTGCATCTTTGAGCCCAGAACTGATCCTGAAAAGTAATTGTAACACTTATAAATTCACCCAGGCACTCTCCTTGCAGTACTCTAATCATTCAGTCAGTATCCAAGTACTCATGCAGCGAGCAAGGCATTAGCACATGGAATGCCTCAAACGCCTATCCACTGTGCATGCAGTCCTCTAACCACCTACACACTTGTCTTTTACACCTTCAATTCCCCAGTCAGTATCCATACACTTCCACCAAACACCCTGTCACTCCCCTTGCACTCCTCTAGTGACCCATTCAGCACCATGTACTAATCCATTCACTGTGCCAAAACCCAACCACTTATAAATGTACCCAGGCACTCTCTTTGCAGTACTCTAATCATTCAGTCAGTACCCAAGTACTCATGCACTGAACCAGGCCTTATCACATGGACTGCTTCAAACCCCTATCCACTATGCATGCAGTCTCCTAACTAACCAACACACGTATAATTCTGCACTTATACATTCAGCAAAATAAACAATATTTCAGTTTCAATACTTTAAAAAACATTTTTATTTCTATTTATATTAAAAATATATAATGTAATTTAAAAAATAAAATATGTTAAAAAAACTGTTAAAAAATGTAGAAAATCAGTATAAAAAAAATGCATATACTATTATTACATTTTAAAATTATCATTTAAAAAACCTTCGAAATTCACTGAAAAAAACATAGGTTTTAGATATGTTATAGTTAGGAATTAGCATTTAAAAAACCTTCGAAATTTACTGAAAAAAACATAGGTTTCAGGGCTGTTATAGTTAGCTGGACATTTCACTCGTACAAAACCATTGAAATTCCTCTGTTATAGTTAGTTCTGCTAACTATATCTCGCGCGCCCGCAATCCACTGCTGATGATGTCACATATTACATCATTCATTACATGGTCAGTGACATCACTGATGACATCACTGATGACATCTCAAATGACATCACTGATGACATCATCCACGTGGCAATCAGATACACCTCATCATACAGTAGTATAACCTTTCATCACTCACTGTAAAATACAGATTACCATATTTGAATCCATTGACACCCAATACAAGTTTCTAAAAACCCACTTAGTGATTCCTAGATGTACACACACATCTAATCACTTACCTAAAGAGTCACTCATACATGCTGTCAATGATCAATAGAACACTATCAAATATACTTATACACCCATATCGAGAGTACACACCAGCACACATCCTATTCACTTATGCAGTCATCCTACTCACTTATGCAAACAATGGATCATACTTACATTTACTCAGCTACACACTTATACAAACACCACTTCATGTATTCAAATAGATAGTAACTCATACTTAGTGTGTTATAAAATCACTATTACAAGTATGCAGTTATCCATACAGTCACTCATACAATCACTGAGTCTTATGTATACTTATTTATATACAACAACTGTCACATTCACTGCCTTTTATTTTTCTAGTTTGTTGGACATGTACCATTGAGAGATATATTTGCTCATCACCACACCCATAAAGATATTCACTCATCCAAACAACTGTTATAACATGTAGTTTTAACCTCATATACCTACTGAATCAACTATTCACACATCTTTGGGCAGTCACACCCCCCCCACCGAACCGCACACACATTCACTCTCCCATACAAATACTCAGTTAACTAATCAATAACTAATATAGACTTTCACGTAGCTAGTAACCAACTGGTGCAGCAGTTTACACAACAATTGACAAAGTGATACATATATTCACCCAGTTTAGTCACTATCCATTATATTTAGTGAGACACTATAAATTAGTCAAGTAAACAGTCAATCCCACTGCTACTAAATTCTCCATCAAGTTATTTATATTTATATATCCACTCATTCTTCAATGCAGATTGCTATATATATAAAACATATTTAAATAACGAACCAAACCACATTCACTGGATGATGACATCAGTGATGTCATTTGAGATGTCATCAGTGATGTCATCAGTGATGTCACTGACCATGTCATGAATGATGTAATACGTGACATCATCAGCAGTGGATTGCGGGCGCGCGAGTTATAGTTAGCAGAACTAATTATAACGGAGGAATTTCAATGGTTTTGTACGAGTGAAATGTCCAGCTGACTATAACAGCCCTGAAACCTATGGTTTTTCCAGGGAATTTCTAAGGTTTTTTAAATGCTAATTCCTGACTATAACATGTCTGAAACCTATGTTTTTTTCAGTGAATATATATATATATCAGACCATTGGCTTTCTCATTTTCGTCAGGTCCATCTTGAGCAGATTTCAAAGCAGCAGGAATAAAACGTGTTCATTTGCTAACAAATTATTTCAAGATTCTGCAAAACATTATGCCGATGGTAAAAATATTCCATTTTGTGGTGGTTGTATCAAGTTTTGAACAGATTCATCAAAGCGAGGCAATGACAAACTTGTTTGGGGGGTTAATAAAAGTTGTATTGACTAATAACTTTGCCATGGTTTGAGGAATCAGCATAACATTTGGCAGCTGGCAAGTTAACCTCAGTTCAAGGATAGGCACACCCAACAATCATCCTCCGTTGTGCCCAGCTGACGCGGTGTGGACACATGATCTAGTGGAAGGGAGTACACAGCTCAGAATGAGCACAAGTGCAGCTCTTAGGTGTTGGGAGTAGAGTGACAAAAGTCTGAAGTGAGGTGTCTACACAATGGTCAATATTTCCTAACAACTTTGAGTGCAAATGTTTAATTTACTTTGGCAAAAAATTCACCTGTGCTGGCTAATACCATGTCAGTGAATAATTTCACACAGCGGATTCAAAAAGTAAAAAAATGTGCTAATGTGGAGATTTTCTACTGTAGCAATCTTAAGGCCAAGAGCAGAAAATGGGAGAAAACGGGTCTGTGTGCATCGCCTTGCAAAACGCATGGCACGCTCACTTTTAAAAAATGTTAGAGTTTATTTTATTTCTGAATCGTATATTTTATTTCCACAGTGTGTGGTGTAAGTCTACAGTTCAGAAGTCTCTCTTAAAAATTGCCTATTAATACATTGCTGACCCTTTATTTTAATCTTTTCGAAAATGACTGTCATGCCGTTCTTAAATTGAAAAGAAACGTGAAACATTTCAGCGATGTAACTTGTCAGTACAATATAAACATCTGCTATGTCAATCAACACACTCAGTTACTGCATGTATTGATGTATGCACTCACTTTTGAATCCCTGTGCTTACTGTTGCATGTTGAAGATTTCACAGACGCCAGCCAATCAATCACAAGGGAGCTATTACTGCATTTCTAAATTAACAAGAACTATCGGCATACCGTCCTAGGTAGCTGACTGTTAAATGTGCCGTTCCTTCTATCAAAACATATATTGAGTCATTCATTTGAAGAAAACTTCATTTATTTAAATAAAAGCGTCAACAGTTGAAAAAACTAAAAAAGACTGCCCTGCAAACTATGGCTTGATGTCAATGAGCCATCAGCACAGGGCTTCACAATCTTACTAAATGTTAATGCCAGATAGCACGCCCTTGGGCAGTCAAAATAGTGAGGGGCAGATTTGCAAGCCTCCTGCACCACCAGTACGTCACGTTTTGTGACGTACTGATGGCGTATTTCACTGCTCCATATTTACCATGCAACACCCATGGAACCAGACACATTTCCAGATTTACGAGGAATCATAAATCTGGAAATGCATCAGTATGCTACGCCACCGAGGCGCAACAAGGAGAAATGTTTTTATTTCTCCTTGTTTTTTCCTCTTTCAATGCGTTCTGCATTTTACAGCATGCATTGAAAGAGGAAAATGCCTGTAGTGATTGTTTTCGTGCAGGAAGGTACCCCTTCCTGCACGAAAACAATCTCCCCATGACGCAGGCTTCCTTGCACCATGCTGCAAGGGTGCCTGCGCCGGCGCATGGCAGCTGTATGTGCGCCAGTGCCGGGGTGAGCACAGGAATGTGACATAAGTTGCATTCCTGTGCTCTAAAAGTGACTCAGTGCAGCACAGCCAAATGGCTTGCGGAATGCACTGACTGACTTTCTCGTAAATCTGCCCCTGAGTTGAATGGCTAAAATCTCGGCCATGAGATTATACTTTCGGCATAAACAGTCATTCTAAAATAAACCCTCTTATCTATATTGTGGGATCTTGTAATGACATGAACTCTAATGTTAAATTGTGAGAAATGCTAGCATTACTCCAAGGAACAGAAAGACTGAAGGTGGTTTAATTTATTGTTTAAGTAGCAAAGCTACAGACAACTCATAGTAGCAATGTGGGGCTGCCCCACCCCAATACATAGATTTATAGTCCCACAGTCCACACAACTTCCGGTTCCTGTTAACTCGCACAATCAACACTAGTCAATTTCTGAATTCTAAGCCTTGTGGGTAGCTGAGCAAATCCTATAATTCCATCCAGACATGTGAATGAAAAATGAAGGTTCTCTTTGAATAATCCACCTTCCTAATTCACAATGAAGAGAACTTGATTCTCAAATCTGCGATAAAGAGTGCACAAAGCCGTTGATTATTTTGCGCTTAATCGAAATTTTTTGTTTAATTTTATTGTTATCTGCGTACAATGTTACTCGCAAAATTATTTAGGTATTTGCTTTATATTTCGGACATGGTGGTATGCCACCAGCCACTTTATTCCTAGATTAGTACAAAACTTTACCCTTATAACTGTTAACTGTCCTGGAAGACTATTTGATTTAGTGCAAATGTTTAGCACTGACAAACAAGGGCTTTGAACCGGACATAAATGTAACCACAAGACAGGCATCAGATTTGTTATTATAAAGGAACAGATTGAAAAATTGTCGTCTGAAATTCGAATCATTGAAAATCTCCAGGATATGGGAAAGACTCATATTGGCGTTGTTGGGTAAAGGAAACCATTTAAGGAGAATTAGCAAACACGCATAAAGGGGTTTGGATTACGAAGAATATGGTAGGTCTCCAAATAAGATGGAAAATAATTTTATTTGACCATCGAAATCAGTGCACAAAAATCGTTGTATATCAAATTAATGTTCTAAGTAAACTGCATAGATATCCCGAAGAAAGCATAAACCATAGAGACAAACATTAGACTCCAGTATGGGAAATTAAAAAAGGATGGTTTCTACAATAAAATTGCAAGTAAATAGTGCTATGCAGTAGATTGAATTACTTGTGTAAATAGGGCATTCCAAAGGTGGCACATGGGCATTCTTTTGCAACTCCCCATGTTTTTGACCCAAAGTCCTATCTACTAAAAAAGATAAACAGGGCTTTGCACCAAAAATCTACACCACCTTGGAGTAGGCGTAATGTGGGGAACGCCTTTTAGATCATGGCAGGTGTGATATGGAAAAAGCTTTCAATCATTCTCAGAAACTCACAGAACTAGTTCTACAGTCATAGTGCCCCTGTCAAATTGAACAACGCAAAATGATTCTGGATTGAAAACTTGCTATGGTGCATGGGGCTCCAAGCACACACATAAAGTATCTGAGCTGGTACAGTTTTGCTCAGGGCTGTTTAAAATAATACATCATGTGATGCAGTTTTTCATGTTACATATTGATATTTTTCAGTGAAAGACAAATCCTCCTACTGTACACTTTCTCTTTTATTTCAAGCAATCACTGACAATGGTGCATGTTAGAAATTGGGCTATAAGCTGACTGGGGTATGAGCCCTAGTAAAGCAGCAACAACAACCCTAGTCAGGGTAGGAGGCAGGCAACCCTAAATTAACCCGTCTTCACCCTCTGGTAGCTTGGCACAAAGCAGTCAAGCTTAACTTAGAGGCAATGTCTAAAGTATTTGTGCAACATTTCAAACAGTAAAACCATGACAACACCGCACAAAAACAGTAGACAAATTGAACTTTAATTTAACCCCTTCGACGCGCATGACGGAACGGTTCCGTCATGCACGTCGGTTGGGCTGTGCTTATGACGGAACCGTTCCGTCATGGCCCCGCCCGCGCTCAGAACCTTCAGCGTGGCGCGGAAATCCGCGCCGCGCTGAAGGGGTTAATAAATGAAACAAGATCAGAACAACAAAAATCCAATAAGTATAATTTGAGATATTGAATTTCAAAGTTATTAGGTAAAAATAGTACCTAGAAGGAAAAAGCGCTATTTGGGATATCTGGTCATGCCAGACCCGGACAAAGTTAAAAGTTCAGGCCAACCAATGGAGGACAGGCTAGGTACATCGACCCAGTGAGGTCTGCTGGCCCAAAGTGTATTAATCCTGGGTGTACGACGTTGAGGTTGCATGGTACCGTCAAGGAGATGCGTTGGTGCTGATATGCGCAGCGCCAACAATGCACCGGTTCTAATCTGCACAGCAGTGGCGATGAGCCGGCTCCGATGAGTAGTAGGATGTGATGCGATGATTCTGTGTCGTCGAGGTTGCCGCCGACTGAGATGAGAGGGCCTTGCGCTGGGGTTTCTTTGCCTGGCCACACCTCAATTGAAAAGGTGTAACCTTTTGTCAACGTAATATAACATTATTGCCCGCTGCTGAGAGCCATACCAGTGTTAAAAGCCCTGAACCTGACATATAGGCCAGAGCCACAGGTGAGGGCCTAAAACAAGTGGGAGGGCCTTTAACAACAAGTTTAGTCTGAGGAATAAGGGCTACAACGCTATTAGAAGATTACACCCACTGAAGGTAAAATGTTCTAAATTAAAAAGGGAGAAACTGAAAGGCAAACATTAGAATATTGGAGCAGAACGTCTATTACAGGCCATCAACGGCCATGAGACCCCCCATTGTCTTCGATGGAGCTCTCAACCTTCCAATGCTCTCATTGAAGTTCGGGGCAAGTTAGGCCCTAGGCATCGTTAATCCAATTATAGACGCATGAGGGTGAACAAACAGGTAAAAACAGTATTTCAACCGAGCGTGATGCATTTATATGTTGAGGTAAAACACATGAGATGCCATTTCTATTATGATAGGCACTGTCGAACATAAGTCATTCATTCCATAGGCATTTCATATCTTTCAGACATGCCTTGGAATGAATTGGTGATACTTAATTACTTAATGTCTCAAGTGGATGTATGTCGTTACAACGCACACTTTTACAACGCATGCACTTACAACGCATTTTTTACAACGCACAATCCATTACAACGCATGACATTACAACGCAGGACACTACAACGCATTTTTAAAAACTACCTTTACAACGCATTTCCATTACAACGCATACTACCTTTACAACGCATACCATTACAACGCATAATATTAAATTGCATTTAAGGTAAGTATTAGATAGTATAGGGGTAAAAATTACTATTCTAACTCCAGGAGGTGCAACAGTAGGGTAAGTGTTGGATAGTATAGGGGTACAAATTACTATTCTAACTCCAGGGGATGCAACAGTAGGGTAAGTGTTGGATAGTATAGGGTTAAAAATTACTATTCTAACTCCAGGGGGTGCAACAGTAGGGTAAATGTTGGATAGTGTAGGGGTAAAAATTACTATTCTAACTCCAGGGGGTGCAACAGTAGGGAAAGTGTTGGATAGTATAGGGGTAAAAATTACTATTCTAACTCCAGGGGGTGCAACAGTAGGGTAAGTGTTGGATAGTATAGGGGTAAAAATTACTATTCTAACTCCAGGGGGTGCAACAGTAGGGTAAGTGTTGGATAGTATAGGGGTAAAAATTACTATTCTAACTCCAGGGGGTGCAACAGTAGGGAAAGTGTTGGATAGTATAGGGGTAAAAATTACTATTCTAACTCCAGGGGGTGCAACAGTAGGGTAAGTGTTGGATAGTATAGGGGTAAAAATTACTATTCTAACTCCAGGGGGTGCAACAGTAGGGTAAGTGTTGGATAGTATAGGGGTAACAATTACTATTCTAACTCCAGGGGGTGCAACAGTAGGGTAAGTGTTGGATAGTATAGGGGTAACAATTACTATTCTAACTCCAGGGGGTGCAACAGTAGGGTAAGTGTTGGATAGTATAGGGGTAAAAATTACTATCTTATGCATTGTAATGGTATGCGTTGTAATGGTAGTATGCGTTGTAAGGGAATGCGTTGTAAAGGTAGTTTTTAAAAATGCGTTGTAGTGTCATGCGTTGTAATGTCATGCGTTGTAATGGATTGTGCGTTGTAAAAAATGCGTTGTAAGTGTAGTGCGTTGTAAAAGTTGTGTTGTAAAGGTTGTTCCCCGTCTCAAGTATTACATATCTCTTGGGTTACAATATACAGGGTCATTTGTCTTTTATTTACACTCTTTACACAATGGTTAGAAAATATTATTCTCAAATGGCAGCTCACCAAGTGCTATTTTTAAACCTTTGTTTAATATGTATGTATTTAGGTTAATCCTCTTTCAACATATTAAAAAGTACAATTATTATATTAAAATTCAATTACAGAAATTCAATCTATGGTAAAACAAAGCGTGGATTAACGAGGACTGTTGTGAAAAAATAAATGACCTGCCAGGAGCGGAATCAATAGGGTATATCTCTAGGATACACAAGGCTAATATCGAGGATTACTAATTAAGATCATGTTCCCTTAATGGAAATACAGCAAGATGACAAGAAGTAGGAAACGTGAGATGACATTTGGTAAATTATTAGGGGAAAGCTTGTGGGATCTAGCTACATACTCAGTGACATAAATATGCAGATAAGGTCACAAATGCAAATTAAATTCCTGTGAGTATAAGCACAGGGATTCTAGTCCTTGCAATGCTGCCACTGCAGAAAAAAAGATGAAAGGAATCTAACTAAATCAGTATGAATTGCAACATGTACATGGAAGCAAGCAACAACACAACAAATATGGTTTATAATATAAACTAGTGCACATCTGCTGACACATCTGCATTGTGTAATTAAATATCATGTGAACATATCTCCCTCTCTTACTCTCCTCCATAATTAACACCACTGTGTCAACTCTAGTAATGAAGAATACATTTATAAAAATGAAAAAAAGACCACCGAAGGCCTATAATTATTCAGAAACTGTTATGAGTCAGTAGATTCTTTTTCAATTGCACATTACAAACCTTAGGCCATATATACTATTTTCGGGTTGCAAAATACTGGGCACAATTTGCGACTAGTAAAGAATTTAATGAGCGAAGTGCCAGATGTACGAAGCCATTTAGCGGTCGCAAACTCTACTATTCACTATATCACAGGGTTTGCGACTGTTATATGGCTTTTACTATGTACTCAACTCATTTAGTGACTTAATAGGTTACTAAATGGCTGAATGTTTTCGGAAATACTTCACCAACAGCTATTTGGAATTGTCATAACTAGGGAGCTCCTTCCAAATGGCGATTTGTAAGGCAGTTTATCAACTCCCAAAATCTGGCCACTTTTATTTTACATTCACAAAGGGTCAGAGTTCCCCATCAGACCCCTTCCCATGTGTGTATGCTCCTAAAAAGTTTGCATTTTAAAAAATACAATTATTTAAAGAGTGATCACAGACATGGTGATCTACTGTCCTGTTCCCAGCAAGCCACTATCCATGCAATGGTCACCAATCACAGTGAGTCACAATTTGCAAACTGCCACATGGATACTGATGAAGTGTGTCAGAGTGCGATCCACTACATTTTGTGAACTGACCTTTAAGTACATATGTCGAGCTGCAAAATTCCAAAGAAACGCAGACAGACTTTTGCCACCGGTGTTTAGTCCATGTGGCCTGAACCTATGTATTAGGTTGATTTTTAATATTCGGAATTGTAGTGGGTCGGAATCCAACCTAATTTATGCACATTAATGAGGTAGGTAGGAAATTCAAGCTCACTATCCTTGGCGGCCATCACAGGGCTGATGCCTCTGGTGTTAACAGACCACCTTTTCTGTGATAGCTTTTTAATAAAGCAAACATTGTTCTTTATATGGCGCCCCTTTTCCTTAAAGGAAACAGGACTGAGTTTAAAAACAAAGGTTTATTTTTTGTCTGCTTGTTTAAGAGAAGGCTGTGGTCCCATGGCCCACTGCCTCTTAAAATACATTTTTTATATATTCAAAAAGGAAAATGGGTCCAAAGGTGACCTTTTCCTTTTGCAAGTGGGTCCCTACATCCTTTGAGTAAGATATCAGTAAATGTTTTGTGATTCGGTCGCACAACATTAATACATTAGATACAATTTTGGTATTTGGAAGGAACCCCAACAACAAACCTCTTCCAGATACTGAATCAATATTTATTTAGCATCCCATTTTAGGAATCATAAAAACTTTTCAAACTCATAAAATGGGATTAGTAAATAAGAAGAAACATTTTAACTATCGCAAACACAGAATCAGAGTGTTTGTGACCATTAAAATGCTTAGTACATCTGGCACAATGTCAATAGTTCATTACCAATTAGCTTGTTCTGCAGGTAATGTTTTCCAATCTGCATGTTTTGCATGCTACGTTTGTTCATTCATTTATGTTTTTTTTATTTTAATTTAATGCTGCATACCTCATAAATCCCAAACCACATTCCAATTGTTTCTGAGAAAGAGGGTTGGTGAAATCTAGAGTTTAAAAGCAGATTTTCATATGCTATTGTTTTTTGTTGTTGCTTTTTGCAAAATAAGTTAAGCACATGTCTTAATACTCCATTGCTTGAATGGAATGGTACTGTTTGTGTAAGTTCCCCATGCATGTTATCTACAGATTAGGGAGAGTAATTGGGGATGTAGTCCACCATGCACACATCTTGTTCTAGGGGTCATTTTTAGGAATTTGAGGGTTTGCTGGTGTCTGAAGCGGGGTCAACTTTTTTGTGTTACCTTTTTAGGTTAAGCCTGGGCAGCTCATGCGCTTCTCTGTGAGGCATGCTGTATTCGAGTATGGAGTTAAAGCTCCTCCTACTGTCCGCCCATATTTTTCATTGGCTTGTATCATTTTTCTCTGTAAATGCTGGCTTCTGATTCGTCAAGCGGCTTGTTAGTCCCTGCTTAATAACGCCCTGTCTTCATTTGTAACCTACCATGAGGACTGGCCCTTTTACTTCTGTTGTTACACTGTATGACTCTTTTGGCCTTTAAGCACTATTTTCTTTAATGAGCTTCTCGGACTCCATGCACGACATGCAGTCCTGCAACGTTTAGCTGGCCATGCGGTCTTTTACTTGCCAAGCAGCCTGGGACAATGACGGCCCCTTCCTTGAAGTGAAATAGGTCTTGCATTCACAAGAGTTTGAGCTATTGGCATTGGAAATGAAAATGCCTTTTATTTATGTGTAATTTATCAAAACAGATAAATAAAAGGCATTGTCATTTACAATGCCAATAGCTTAAACTCTCACAAATGCGAGACCTATTGCATTGTAAATGCTTGTTTTAGTGGGGTGCACGTAGCTCCATTCGTTTCTAATTGGCTTCTGAGATGCACAATACAGTAGGAGTAGGAGCACCTGAATGACTCATGTCTAGAAATAGCCCTACCTGGTCTGCCTCAGGTTTTTAACAAGTAAATATAGGTAATGTAAACTCTACTCTAGCTCCAGAATCATTGTGCTAGAGCTTGGGTATAGAAAATGCTCCCTAGTAACCAATGACCCCGCATTCTATTTATTCATTCTATTTTTTTCAGGCCTGACCTTTCACTTTTCATTGTACACTGGTTACCAAGGTGACTGGTACATATGGTTGGTAATTCCATTGTGCAGTGCAAAATTTGATAAAAAGCTTTAAAAGTCTGAGGGCCTGATACTCTTTAGAATAAACATCATCCGCCCCCCTCTAGTAACAGCAATGTTTACCATTTTATCCGCAGGGGACACATATTGGTATTATAATAAGGGCTTCTCACCTTTTCAACAATTACTAATACACCCTAAATATTTCAGTCAGAATTCATTCTGAATTAGGAATATAATTTCTTGTGTGCGGTCGTGTAAATATCAAGACAGTAATCCCACTTGCCCCTATATATGTTCTCAATATAGAACATGAGTCGCACCAAGGTGCCTCCTGGGTGGGGTTGGTGTAAGGTACATCTTCCAACCTTCCCATTAGGTGTGGACTTAGAGAGGGCCAAAATAGTTCTTAGCGGCTTGAGAAAGTCCAACTTTGGGAAGTACAGTTAAGTACTGTTTCAGCCACTATGGTACAGGAAGGGTGATCCGGCCCACTGCCAAATTAGGACTGATGAATCTTGATTGCAGAGGTAAGCAAATAGGAGAGTTATAGACAGAATGCTGTGTAGGCGCTAGGCTTTTGTAATGTGAGGATCCCACAGAACTTCATAGATTGGTGAGCAAAAATAGCTGTCTGTGAACGGGTGTAGCAGTCGTGGAATGGGGTCTTGTGCTTGGGAGTATCAGTGAATGGTGCAAAGAACAATGTAAAATGCGGCCTAAAGATTTCCATTTATACAGCAGAACATTAGAGCCTTTTGATAAAAATCATGAGAAGGAATTTAGCACAGCTTGTCATCTCCTCAATTCTTTTGCTACACTTTCTGTACCGCCAGCTTCAACCTTTCTCTCCTCTATAGGTTACTATGCTCTCTTGAGTTAAATGTGTAAATTCACGATTGTCCAAAGGGAAGCTACACCCTTTTGTAAAAACACCCGACTATATTGTATGACACATAGCCAAGAAAAGTGTATCTTTAAAGAAATAAAGAAGCAAATATTCAGATTTGTAGAGCAGACTCTACACTCATAGTACACATCATGCGCACTTTCTCAGGAAGCATTCTAGAGATGGCAATAACAGGAATTCGAAAAAAGCTTTATTTTTAATTCAATTCAAAAATGGTTTAATGGAATCTTTATGTACTTATAGAGTGATATAATGATGAAAGATAGGCTGCAAAAAAGTTCCTGTAATTGCAGTGAAATTACCAATGCTGTGTTTATTCATTAGAACGCGACTTCACAGCACTTTGTTAGCATTACAACTCAAGACTGGATGTATTAATACCTATACTTTGTTATATTGTGTACTGGAAGAGCAGCTTATATTCTCCCTCTAGGATTTCAACATTGTCAGAAGGCAGTCTTTGTGATCAAGGTACTTAGGGGGATATATTCACAAGGATCTATTGGCGAGTTAATGCCACATTATCGCAGCCAAAGTTGCGATAAACCTATCGCTCCAATCACAAGCTGGTGTTAAAAGCCCACAGCACCAGTTTACCAGCGATAGCAGTCGCAAAAAACATTGCCACAGATGACCCCAGCAACTATTGCTAATGAGATGCAGAGTAGGCATTCCCGTGCAAAAAGCCGCATCAACACCACTCCACAACATTCACAACAACCAGACAGAACTGCGATAAGAAGACAAAACAGGCGATAAGGTGTGTTAGCAGCATAAAAATAACACCTGCTCTGACCTGGTGCAAAGTCGGACCACAGCCTGCACCACAAAAGGGAGCAAAGCCCACAGCCACACCTGAAGAACAACACATGCACCCGGGCGACTGAACATGCAGCCCGGAGGGCCGAAAGGGCAACAACATCCTCCGCCACCACCCCCAGGACCCCCCTCCCCAGCACACCCTCCGACCAAAGGCATGCCACATCAGCTACACCTAATCATGTACAAAAAAATCCGCTTGATGTCGCACAATCACAACTGGTGACATGCATGTGTCGTCACAGAAATGAGCATCACACATTCACTTTCGAAGCAACAAATTAAATTTTATTAAAATGAACACTGAAATGAAATGAAGACACATGGCGGATCCCCTTGGGACAATTCGTATGTCACAGCCTGCAAGACAAAACTCATGATGAGAAGGTGTGTCCTGCACACATCAAAGAACAGAGAGAGAGCGAAGGAGAGAGAGAGGGAGAGAGAGAGAGAGAGAGAAGAAGCGAGGGGGAGAGAGAGAGAGAGAATAAGAGAGGGAGAGAGAGAGAATAAGAAAGGGAGAGAGAGAGAATAAGAGAGGGGGAGAGAGAGAGAGAGTGCCGCCCCTGCGCACCCAGGCCACACTGTTCACCTGCTGCCACCGGTGTGTCTCCAACCACTTACCGGTACATATAGCAGTACACCAGGTCACACATCTGAGACGGAGCCGTCATCTGAAACAGAGTCCAGACACATGATTTGCACAGCACACACACTTGCACAAGACAATATCGCCTGCCCGCCCATGCACACACAGGCAAAGGCACCCCAACCCCTCCCGCCGCCCTTCGGAGCATGCCCGACAATGCACACCGAAGCCTCACTGCTAACCTTCCGCCACCAGTGTGTAGACAGGAGGTCCCACCATTAGCCGCTGCAAGCCACAAGCCTGGGGCCTGTAGACATGGCACCCTCCACACCATGCAGCCACGCTCCGCAGGCCACCAGGTCTCACGTTTGGTGCTGGGTCTTGATTACTCCTTGGCATAGGACATACCAGTGCACCCAGCATCATCGCAGGCTGCACACCCGCTCAGCCTAATGGGTGCCACTAACTCTGGGATCCCAGAAGCAATGCCACGTGGCGGTAGGCCCGTGCTGCCCGCTGGCTCTGGCCAACACTGCGGTCCAGGAGCGCACACAAAACCTGAGCTGTCTGGACCGCCAGGACGGGGCATCATCGCAGGCTGCACACCCGCTCAGCAGCTTAAGGTGCCACTGACTCAGTGCACCCAAAGTCACCGTCCCGTGGTGGGGTGCCTGTGCCGGCCACAATGCTCCGGGTGCCACTAACCCTGTGCAACCCCAGTCAGAGTCACGTGGTGGTAGGCCTGTGACGTCTGCAAGGCCTCAGGTGCCACTAACCCTGTGCGCAACAACTCATGGGCCCTTTATGATTGGGAACCGTGGAGCGTCCGTCATCCAGTCACCACCGGCAGAGGGGAATGTGACGTCGTCGGCCCCTTATGTTGGCAGAGTCAAATGGCCTGTGACGCATCTGCCGGATGGGTGTGGTGTGCGTGCAAACCTGCCCTCAGGGAGTGGCTGTGACATGCTGACAACTAGACCAGTGACCTGCACACTACCAGTGAGTACGCCTGCGACGGGTAGCAATGAGGGCCCCCCTCGGAGCGTTGGCGGAGTGGTCTGGCCTGTTGTACGCCGGACGAGCGCAGGGCTTGCAACAATGACTCGTGGGCTGTGGGCGTGGTTCAGTCCATGTCCGGACATGGAAGTGACTGATGCATGTGTCCCTGTTGTAGTGTTCACGGGACCCGGTACACAATATGCAATGTAGCACCCTCTGACTGGCATCCCACAGGATGAGCATCATTGACGCAAGGGAAATCACTGCCCCTACATTCATCCACACATTCATACATGAATGATGACAGACATGACACAGCAGTGCGTCACTGGATGTTTATTGCACATCCAGTGCAGTTCTGCAGATGGAACGGTACAGGGCAATGCCGAGCACACTACACAATATGGGCCCGTGGATGGCCAGCCAGAGTCCATCCGGGGATGACAAGTACTGTGGAAGGGGAAGGGTACAGTCCGCAGTCTGGTCGCTGTGTCATTGGTCATCAAACAGGATATGGCAGTCCATGTCGCTGTCCAAGGCGAGTGCATCGGAGTTTATCAGGGGTCAGTGGAAGGTCATGAGGCCATGTTCAGCACCAAGCAGAAACAGGCCAGGTGGCGGAAATGAATGCTAGTGCCTCCTGATCACAAACCCATCCACGTCCTTGACCCCGGATGTGTGCACTGCCCCACCTGTGGGTGTTGCAGTACCGGCTGAGGCACTGTGTGCCACTAACACATCAGGTGCCGGAGTGGATACGTCTGCTGCACTGTGAGGCAATGGCACACCAGGGGACGGAGATGTGGATGGTGTGGGGGCAGCAGCATTCATCTGTGCCATGTCTTGTGGCAGCAATGCCATGATGATGGTCTGCAGGGCATGGTAGATCCCAGCTACATTTCGCTGATGTGCAGCGGTGGCTGACAACCTTTCCGCCACTATCCGCACCATGATCTCCATGAGCCTCCGTATGTGTGCCAGCTCACAGCTGCTATCGCTGGTGCCCCTCTGAGCAGACAGGTGTTCTTCTCTCCACGTCAGGACTCCAGCGATGTCAGTCAGGGCTCGTTGGAGACCATGGAGCGGGCCTAGACAGCCATGGATGGAACCCAGTTTGGTGGCCATGAGGTCGAACCCCACGTGCACCTGCTCATCCGTCTCCCTCTCGGCCTCCAGCACACGGCGTTGGAAGGCCGTGTGTTTTTCCTGGGGGTCTTGGGAAACTGCCGGGGCCATGGGTGCCTCCTGCTGGGTGGTTTGGGTGGTGGGTGGGGTCTCCTCGAAGCAGCTGGTCAGCCCTGATCCTTGAGGTGAGTCGCAGATGATGTCAATGATGTCTAGGAGGGCTTGGGTGTCGATGCTGGGGTTGTCCTCCTTGTCATCAGTGAAGAGTGGCTGGGACTGCTCTGCAGGGGGTGTTGACGGTGGCCCTGCAATGTGAAGGGGAGATGGTGTATTGCAATGTATTCACATGTATGTAGCCGCATGGTACATGTTGACATTCAGACAGCATGGCATTGTAAAGTGTGTCATTCTGTGTATCTGGGCGATGACCCAGAGTCATTGAGGGTGTGCACTGTGCTCTGCTTGATTGTGCATGTGTGCCATCGTAGCCATCTCCACCCGTCCCCCCAGTACCTGGTAGTCACTCACCCTGTTGCTGTTGTGCTGTGTCCTGTCGAGCAGTGTCCGGTTCCCCGACTCCGGCCACAGTATCCACACTGATGACTGTCGACACCAGCTCCTCCATGTCATCCAGCACAAGGTGTGGTGCTGGGCCCCCACCTCAAGTCTGCATTGCTGCCTTCTGGTTGGCTGTGAGTTTCTCCTTGGTCTTCCGATTGATGTCATTCCATCGCCTCTTGACCTCATCCATTGTCTTCTTCTGCTCTCCAACGGCATTCACCTTGTCCACGGTGTCCCGCCATATTCCAGTTTTGGTGCCCAATGACACGTTGGAGGTGACGAACAGTTGTTGATGGTGTTCCATCAACTCCGTGACTAGGATCCTGTTCGCCTGCAGACTGAACTTCGTCTTCCTCTTCTTCTTGTCCTTGCCCTTCCCTGTCCTCGAGGTCCCGGACTGGTCGTCCGGGGTGCTTGTGAGGTTGCGCTCATCCTCTGCGTCTGCTCCGGCTGCCTCCATGGTGCTTGAGTGTTGGTCAGTTTGTGTTTGGGTGTTTTTTCTACTTGTATGGTGATTTTTCCCACCTGCCAGGTGTGTTTTGCAGGCCTGGCGCTGCTTATCGCTGATTTCCTCATTGCGCTTTGGCCCATTGCAGGTTTTTTTGTGTTGTGGTTTGTGTTTTATCTCCATCGAGGTGGTTGTATCGTGGACATTGTCCGCGGTTTCGGCAGACTATCCCATGGTACCGACTTGTTGCGTTAAGCTACTCTTGCAGTGGTTATAATACGCACTTGTGAGTATACCCCTTATACCCCTTATTTTTGTTTTTCTGGTTTGATTGCAAAAGCGTGATAAAAACATTCTAAAACTCAGAATGACCAGCTATGAAAACATAGGTCAATTTGTTACTGCATGGACAATCTTTTTGATACTTATTATTTTTAGTTTCAAATTTCTTAGTAGAAGCCAAAGAGAAGTTCACAAAAGAACAATTTTGAGAAGAATCGATTTCAATTTATGAGATAAAGTTTGCCTTTGACTTTTATGATTTTATCTCTTAAAATCGAAACAAAGAAGATTGATTGATTGATAGTTTGTTTAGTCAGAAAGAATATAAGTACTCTTTAAAGAAATAAAAATCTTGAACCCACTACATATCATTATCCCCCGTATTTGTACTACTCCTACTACAGCTATCTTAATGTATAATATAAATAGATATGATGGTAAACTGATAATGACAGCAGCAGTAAGAAAATAACAAAACAGCAACAACACCAATAAAACATCGAAATATTTTTTATATTATTATTACTACTACTACTACTAACAATAATAATAATAATTTAAGAACACTCCATGCCACACTTCAGCTATGTTTAAATACTTTAACCCCTTCTGTGCCCCGCCCTTTCCACGCCCTGTGCCGGGCGTTTCATTAGCGGGCGGGGTTCATGACGAGATAGTCTCGTCATGGGCACAGCGCAACCGCGCTCCATGACGAGACTATCTCGTCATGGGCACTGAAGGGGTTAAAAAACATTACCATTACCAAAATGCTAATCTTCTTAAGAACATTGCACAAACCTGGCTTAACCTGCAAACCCATGATGTGCAGATCATAGTCAATGCCAACAATGAACCCTCTAACTCATAGAGCCATCTTTCTGTTTGGCTTAGGAGAATCTTAGGATGAAACCCAGCACTCAAGCTACACACGCTGAAGAGGTTCAAATAGGCGTAAACCAGTCTGGGATGTTTGTGCTTTCATTCATAGAGAACCTTGTCTTACAGTTTGGGCGAGACTTTCCATCTAGGAGCAGGAGCAAGGCGGATGTGCATGTAGCTGGTTTCTGTCTGAAGTGGCATGGTGGGAAATGGGTGATGGGCTAGGATGCGGCAAAGAGTAATTACCAGTGGCTGAGATTATATGAAGCATTCCACCCATCACTTTTTTGTTTTTTTCAGTCAGGCATCCTAATTCTGATGGGTATGCACAGGCCTGGATCCTATTCTCACTGTGCCAAGGACTCAACCCGCACCCAATTGAAGAGGCCCAAATAGGCCAAAACTGATCTGGGTTTGTTTTTGTTCTCATTCAGATGTAGCCCAATTTGGAAGTTCTGGTTGGACAGTTCCTATTGAAGCAGGATTGAGGCTGCTGTGCATATGGCTTGTTCCTGAATAATGTGGTATGATGCAGCCAGTGTAATTACCAGTAGCTGGAATTAATCATTCCACCCATCATTTTTATTTTTCTTCTGTGTGATGCCCTAAGTGAGATGGGTATACTAAGACATGGAATCTGTGCCATACACCCTACTGAAGAGATTCAAGTAAGCCAAAACCAGTCTGGGGTTAGTTGTGTACCTGTTCAGAGCTAATGTAGTCTTGTAGATCAGGTTGGACAGTTTCTATTGAAGCAGGATCTAATCTGATTTGCATATGGCTGGTTCCTGACTGAGGTGGCTTGGTGGGCAAAAGAAATGATGGACTGGGATACTATTGTGAGTTATAACCATTGGTTTAGTTTAATTCAAGCATTACACCCATCACTTATTTTGTTTTGCTGATGCAGTTTACCTATTTTCTCAAGGAGTTCAAACTTAGTATCATGGTAACCAGTTGGAAAGGGGACAGTAGCAAGCTGAGCTAAAGACTTAGTTAAACATTATGGGCTTTAGCCCACAACGATGTCCTCTTACTTTGGATGCTTACTGGAAAACCTTGGGGAAGCTCAGTCGTCAGAACAGGTACGCTACTTAGGAGGCAAGTTAAATATGCAGAAGCACATCAGCGCTGCAACCAAAGGAGCTAATTTCCAGATTAACACCTTGAGAAAACTGAAACTCTTCATACCGGCCAGTGACTTTAAACAGGCAGTTCAATCTCTAGTAATTCCCAAATTGGACTATGGAAGTACTGCTCTTTGCGGCCTACCCAGATCAACGACCACTCCTTTAAGAGCCACAATCAATACAGCCGCTAGGCTCATCACAGGCTCCAAAAGAAACTGCCACATCTCCCCTGACCTTCTTGCCCTCAACTGGCTTCCTTTTGAGGCCAGAATTCATTTGAAAATCGCCTGTATGACACATAAAACCTTACATCACAAAACTCCGAGATACCTAGCGGAGAAATTGGTACTATCGGGTGGTAACAGATCCACCAGGAGCTCCAACAATCTTCTACTTAAACCACAATGGTTCTCCAAGAAGAAAACATACTACCGCTCCTTCTCAGAAATGGCTCCCAGGATTTGGAATGCCTTGCCCCAAGAAACGAGACTTAATCCATCCGCAGATTTTTTTTAAAAAGAAGTGAAATCTATTCTTCTGGCCAAATTCACTTGACTCATTGATATTCCCCTGTAAATACGTGCTATTCGTGTATGCTCACCTTTACTGTATTCACCTATTTCATGATACCTATACGTTTTTTATGTTGATATCTCTGTACTGTAAAGCGCTCTGATACCTGCAAGGGTCTTGTTCGCGCTATATAAAACTGGTAAAATAAGTAAATAAGTACATCCTTCCTGTTCAACCATGAGTTAGTATTTTGGGGAATTCTTTTTATCTACTCTTTTAGCTTTTTCATGCACCCAAGCACATCTATAAATACCAACATTTGCTCCTGGAAAGGAGTGAATGTTGGTATGAGGACTGTGGCTTAGCAGCGTTGGACCACGGGAAGTTGAGCGTTGAATATATTGATTATTTGGGATTAATTTGGAATACTCACCAGTGCGCACACGTGCAAAGCCCTCACCGCTTTTTCTTGAGAGTACATATCACATCTATAAATTTCAAGTGCTGATTGACTCACGATGTAGACTATTGCAGCTGTTCTGTTATTTGGTTTAGTGATAGAATTGATCCATCAGTGATTGTTTTTTAATGCATTCTAGACTATCCCTTTCTAATTAGAGGAGCTGATTCACTGATAGTTTTGAATCCTAGACTTTGGTTCTTTGCATAGCAACACAAATATTCCTAGTAGTGCTTTAGATTAACTTGAATCCAAAATGCTACAAATTCAGCTTCAATGCTGAGTTTCTAGTATTTTGTGTCACTTCTGTCGTTTCCAAACATCGGAGCCCGATTCACAGAATTAACTTAAGACAAAATCCTAAACTTACTACTTTTGGTATTCACAGAATGCACTTACTACTTTTGGTATTCACAGAATGCACTTACTACTTTTGGTATTCACAGAATGGATTTACGACTACTAACTTTACGTCCGCACTCGGGCCGGAAATTCCGGGCAGGAGGTGGAGCTTCCGGCCCGGAGGTGGAGATTTTGGCCATGGCTAAATATCCGCCACTAGCCGGAATCCCCACCACTGGGCCAGAAGCTCCGCCTCCGGCCCGAAAGCCCCACCTCCGGGCCGGAAGCTCCGCCTCCATGCCGGAAGCTCCGCCTCCGGGGCGGAATTTCCAGCCCGAGTGCAGACGTAAAGTTAGTAGTCGTAAATCCATTCTGAGAATACCAAAAGTAGTAAGTGCATTCTGTAAATACCAAAAGTAGTAAATGCATTCTGTGAATACCAAAAGTAGTACGTTTAGGATTTTGTCTTAAGTTAATTCTGTGAATCGGGCCCATCGTTTTTTACACCAGTGGTTTGATTGCATGCTTCTAAATGTATGTAGCTGGCTAATGATATGATTTGTAATTATCTGTATATCATTAACAAAATATTTTTGGTTATCCTTGTCTTGTAAGTGACTTAGATGTGTTACCTGTGGCACATTAAACCAGAAACATGAAAGATGTGCTCTTCCTGTGAAATTTTTAGCAAGTAATATTAGTTTCTCAGTGTTTGAATGTCTAACAAGCAATTGCCTCTTCTCAGATCACTTTATGAAGGACTTTGAAGACATCACCAGCGTCATCACCTTTTACTGTATTTTGTGTCTGGTGAGTTGTATTTTGCTATTTTTTTCCTTTTTAGTGCTTGACAACAGCCAGCATTAGCTATAGATTTGCAAGCTAATGAGAGCCATGCCACAAACCGTGGCACATTGTACATGTGGCATTGTGTAAATGACCTCCATTGTGTCAAAGATAAAGCTGGTCACATTTTGGAATGCAAGAAAAAATGGTGCCACCACAAAACCGCTGTAAGTATGACAGGCCAGCCAGATGTGTTGGTATGGGCAATGCTTGTTATTATCTCTCGAGGTCTGGCACTTTCACCTACAATGTTTAACTTATACATGGAAAGACTCAGGGGCTTATTCTCAAGCCCCTATTGCCCCTATTGCCACTATTGCCACGGGAACGTCACTTTTTCTGACGTTCCCGTGGCGATAGGGTCAGAGCCTTATTCTCAAGGCAGGTGTCCCTTCCTGTACATGAACAAACCTTTTAAAAAATGTGATTTTGTAACTTTGATGTGTGCTGCACGAAGCAGCACACATGAAAGTTACAAAATGGTATTTTAGGATTGTTTATGTGCAGGAAGGGGCACCTTCCTGTACATAAACAACCCTCCCCTGCACACAGACACCCTTGCACTCTGGTGCAAGGATGTCTGCGTTGGCACTAAGTCGTATAACTTAGTGCCATCCCAGGGGGAAACGCCAGGCTGCACCACATTCTTGATGATAGGGTGCATCCTCGGGTTTCCGAAGTAGCTGTGAGAGGCGTTAAGCCAAGGAGGTTAATGCCTCTCACCGCCACTTCCTTGAGAATATCCCCCTCAGTTTGCTAACCCAGGAAGATGAAGTAGCCAGACATCAATACACTGATGCTGCTCAGTGCAGAATAGTCTGCCCAAAAGACACCATACAATTTCAATGAGTCATGAAAATAAGACATTATTGGCTATCATCATCCAATCTAATCCTAAACCATGAAACAGCAAGCCCTCAAGATTTCAGCTTGGATAATTATTTAAACATTCATGCACGCATCTTGACAAAAAAACTGGGATAGCATGATATCAGTTGTATTTTCTAAGATAAATTTAATGTCAGAAGAAGAATAGAATTTCAGGTAAGTAGTACAGGTCTTAAAACTATCACGTCTAGATGGCGTGAACATCATCTTAGCAGACTATCCTGTATCTGATATTGCCACAGTAAAAGTAATTTTACATTCAGCTGTAAGACTGTTGCCTAGACTTAAACTAAAAAATCATATAGTATGAGTCCTAATTAATCTACATTGGTTTCCATAAGATGCAAGAATCAAGTTTATGACAAGCTAAATGATATTCAAGGCCCCTCAACACAAGAAGTACAAATATCTCAGTAATAAATACCCTTTATAAAATGTCACCCAAAACACAAGCATCATAGGTTTAGCTTTAGTGGAGATCCTTAACATTATGAAAACAAAGGGCCTCATTTAGAGTTTGGTTGAGTGGCAGCACCGTTGTAAATTGGTAGTGCTACTATCCCGCCAAACTCGTGGATCATCAATTCTGTCTAGAGCCTGGAAAAGTACCACGTTTACACAGGCCGGGCCCCAACTGTCTTGCCCTGGCGATCCATCATTCAAGGGGGATGTAGGTCACAGCAATGTAGAACCATCCTTTTGAAGAGTGGACTAGTGTCACTCACATTCTCTGCCTGTATTTGCCATGCAAAGCCTGGCGGTGAAAAGCATTGAAAATGCAGACTGGCCCACCCACACAGCTAGAAGATTTCCTGTGCATCAGGGCTATTTAGTTTTGTTCAGAGGCAGAACCACAGAGATCATCTAAGTGCAGGTGGGGACACCATGGTGGCCATGACTCTGGTCTCCTGGAGGACCAGCTGACCATTCACCAGGACCTAAATGTGGCCAAAAGACTTCAAACCAAACCTTGTTGCCTAATGACTCCTGGTTATGGGCCTGATTATCTGAGTGTATACGCCTATCCCATTCCCTGCACTTGATCAGAAAGGACACCAGAATTCACCTACCAAATAAATTCTTCACAATGAACTTTTAACCTCCAACTCCTGGGGGATGGAGGTTTAACTTGTTACTTTATTTGAACTGAGCTTACACATATATCATATATTTCCTCCTATTGTTGTTTGTAAAGAGCTTCAGTGCAGCCCAGCTATATAAAATCAGAAACAAATGGAGCACATACATTTCATGGCTCTGATAGAAAGGTTAGCACAGATCTCTGATGCTCTCCTGAATGTTGCATGGAGATGGACATTTAGGTTTGCAAAATGCTATGCTTTTACCGTGTTTTTACACTTTTACAAATATAAAAACACATTTGCAACACCCGCATTCCCGAATAGTACAATCTCATTAATTAGTCACATTGCTATATTGTAGGTTTAAAAGAACCCTACTTTGATTGTTATGTACTCACACGTGTTGATGATCTCTTTCCAGCAGTTTTAAGGATTTCCTTTATTTTCTCTCCTGAACTGTTGTGTGTGCTGAGCATTTACATCCTTCTAGCACAAACCCAACCATTCCACATTCAACCAAAGCAATTCTGTTATGTCTGCATTAACCTTGTACCACAAATCTTTTCATTGTAGGAGGAATTCCTTGAACTGACTCTCCACTTCTAGACAATAGTCAAGAAAGTTCTTGAATTTTGAAATTGTGGATCAAGAGGCCAGAATCCAACTGTCATCATGTCTTCTTGAAAACAGTGCACGCCTTGGACTTCACTCAGATAATGCTTGATCCTACTCACACAGCTGGTAACATGTTGGATTTAGATTTGTTCATTTCATAGATACCATTGATTTGGCTACACTCTTGCCGTCATAGTCAGGCCATCTGTCTAGCACCCATAAACATGCAAACCTGAGGTAATATCTCTCTCTCTGAAACAATCATGTATCTCAACTAATATCAACCAGACACTTCAAAAACTTTAACACTCGCCATTTTAGAATTAACTGCAACTCTACTAAGAAAGCCTTCCTCAATGTTTCCATTTCTAAAGCACTGATAGACAATATCCGCATCAGGTTCTTAGCTTTAATGCCACACTGGTTCCCCTCAATACCAGTAAAATAAAGACCAGGATCAAATCCACCAAACTTGATAAACAATGCTCTAAAGACGCTTATACACACCAGCCATACCCTCAAGTGTCAGTGGCAAAAATCAGGAGCAAGAAAGTACGGAATGAACTGTCAGAAAGTCATAAAGAAAGCCCCATGTGTGACACACCAGCAATCTAAAGACCTCCTGTTTTTCCTTGAATCTAAAATTGACGAAATCCATGATTCCATCTCCAAAAATCTAGAGCTATGACCTGATCCTCCCATGATCCTGCCTCTGACGGAATCCTCCTAATTTCTTTTCAACCAATGACCAAAGAGAAAGTATCTAAATTTGGCCCGTGGAACAAAAACATCCAAACTGCCCCAGAACTCTGAATGGGACATGTCTCAAGCAATTTCTTCCCACTTTCAAGGCAGATCTCACGACCGTGTCCAACTTATCGTATCTGAATGGGCCATTCCAGGGCTCCAGAAACATGGTGCTATAACACCTCTGCTAAAGGAACCATAAGAAAGCTTGAATGTCTTGTTAAACTACTGGAAAGTCTTTAACATATCTGTCCCCAGGAACTTCATAGAAATAGATCTGGAAAATAAGCATGAAACTGGTGTCAGGCCTGCAATCCACTCCAAAACAGCCATGGTGAACATCAGAGAAGAGCTACTTCTTTTGCTGAATAAAAAAAAACAAGAATTCATTACTCATCCTCATTGACATCTCAGCAGGCTTCAACACAATTGACCATGACATACTGCTGAAAATATTCAAGGAATGAGTTGGAGTGACAGGACTAGACTAGATAACTTCTCAATCTGTAACCAATAAGTCTGAACTGAGCAAAAGGAATCCTCACCGCAGAAGGTGTCTTGTTGAGTACACCAATAATGCTGTGAAGGCTATTTTCTATATGAAGGGGAGTCTTACTGAGCACTACCTTGCATGAGCACAATAACCTCATAATCTATCCATTCAGCATCAATGGTAAAACATACACTGTTAATGAATAATAACATAGTTCATTGCCATTGAATTTACCTATTATTGTGATAATTATTTTCGCTGTGATTTGTATTACTGTAGTTTGCTTTTGTTGAAAGCAGTGTAGTTTTTCATTCTTTCCTGTTAACATTATCTATTTTTACTCTTCAATGCTTTCTCACCACTAAAAATCCTTCACAAGGGAGATATTTTTTAAATTTTGCAACTGAATCAATTAAATAGTTATGAGTTCGATAGATGAAACCCGTTTGAACCGCATCCCTGAAACACAGGTTGACGTTTACAACAGTGCCACCTCCATGAAGAGAGATATGTAATGCAAAAAGAACAATTTATGGACAGAATGCATAACAATGTCATACATTCACCCCAGTACAGAGATCTGGTCCTAAATCCGTCGTTTTGTTTGCTCACCGTGGCATTCCAGTTTGAACCCAGCCATATGCAAATCCGTCTTGACCTTGTGCCTCATGGGAACAGTTGAGCCCGAACTGCTAAGCTAGGTCCTCCCTGGACTGGAAACAAGCATCCTAGGACCGGTTTCGGGGTTTCACACCTCTTCAGCAAGGATAGCTTGATACCAGTGGCATGGAGAGCACGGGACCCACGTCTGCGCATACCCGTCCCACTCGGGGTGACAAATGCAAAAAGAACAGTCAATAGACAGAATGCAGAACAATGTCGTACATTCACCCCAGTACAGAGATCTGGGCCTAAATCCATCGTTTTTTTGTTCACCATGCAATTCCAGTTTGAACCCAGCCATATGCAGGATGGGTATGTCCAGACGTGGGTCCCTTGCTCAATGCGCCACTGGATTCAAGCTAGCCTGACTGAAGAAGGGTGACATACCCTGAAATCGGTGCCAGGATGCTTGTTTCCGGTCCAGGGAGGACCCGCCTGGCAGTTCGGTCTGGACTGTTCCCATGCGGCACAGGGTCAAGACTGATTTGCATAGGGCTGGGTCCAAACTGGGATGCCGTAGTGGGCAAAAGAACGATGGATTTAAACCAGATCTTTGGACTGGGGGAGAATGTTTGCATTGTCAGCATTCCGTCCATCATTTGTTTGCTGTAACATTGATATATCTAAAGCTGGTCATTAAAACTGGTTGCAAATTGAGCACAGACTTTTTGCATCCATTCTTTAATTTTGTGATGCGAACAATTAATTAATGGTCACATTGCAAAATGTTCAGTCGCAGGAGGACTCAGAATGATCTGCTTAATGAATATTACTTGGGCAGATCACCATGTGTGACCTTCCCTTCAACCCCCGTGATTGGCTCAAACGGAGTAGCCGACTGCTATGCCAGCGTTTGCATTCCCATATTGAAAACTTTTTTTAAAAAACGCTTGCGTTCCTTGAGGGAACCAGTGCCGCTTTAAAAAAAACAAAAACATTTCTTATTTGGAAAAACATTGGATGATGGGGAGACAGGCAGTGGTTCTGTGGACCACTGCCCACTCCTCTCCAGACTGCCAACAATATTCACAAAGGGGAAGGCATCCCAAAGGCACTTTCCCCTTTGCAAAGAACTTACCATTTCGTTGGAGGTGTCAGTATCCGATCAATGGTGTGCAACTGTGGTCACAAAGCATTGGTATAAACAATATTCATTCACAAGTAGGGAGAAATGGCCCTTTCTAAATGTGATATGATAAGGTTCGTTCCCATGTATACTAAAAAACATTTTTCAGTATAACAAACCTGTGATTTTGTGAATCGTAGGGTTTACGATAGTAAATTGTCTTTGTACATCAGGCCCTTATACTGGGAAAGAAACTTAAAAGGAGCCACAAAGCATTTTATGAAAACGCTAAAGAAGTGAATAAAAGGTTTAAACAATTTCTGAGAGAAACACGTGAGGGCTGAAGCAAATATTACAGGCTGCCGCTCCCTGAGGAGGCCAAATAAAGATATAGCCCACAAAAACATCTGGGGGAGATTGATTTCTTCACACCCTTTAACTATTAAATTGAATACATTTGAGTATCATCTCAATGGAGAGCATGGAACCAAGCAATCACTCTAGGCATAAGTAGGATTATTTCAGATACCATAAATCGGTTGGACTCCGTGGATGGGAAAGTCCATAAATACAATATAAATGCATAAATCATGCCCCCTTTGAGTGTTTCATGACTGCACAGCTTTGCAGGAGAAAAGAATAAGCAAACATTTCATGTTGTTTCTTTTCCACTTCGGAGAGTGTGTCAAGGTCTAGTGTCTCAACGCATCAGCAAAGGTGGTGAACAGAGCACTTAACGGCTGCACGGGGGACGTGTTGCCCCACGTGTGTCCTCTTGAAGGTGCATCAACAGTCTGCAAGGATGTTCAGAAAAATGAGGGGAAAAAAGTGTGAAAATGTTTATGGTACAAGTAGCACCAATTTGTCTGAGTCGCGCTGCTCTCAGGTTCCTTCTCTTCAATGTTCTTTTGTTCCAGTTGAATACAAAATCAATGCTTTAGGCCTAAATTTACGTTGCAAATTGCCGCACTTTGTCTTTGCCATTTATTAGTCTGGTACATCTCCTTATATGTGCTTAATAAAATGCCAGTGTCTTCGTTTAGCTTCACAGCCTGCCGGTTCTCCTGGGATTTCTGCTGTGGTTTAAAATATTAACTAGGCTTTCGTCAAGAAAGACAAACATGGGAGGGTCATCGCCATGTTTTAAATCATGTCGGTATTATTAGCACACTTTGGCTCATGTGCGGCGCTTTTACGGAAAATGCACTCATGGTGCATCTTTTATTCAAAACAGACGAGAATAATTACAGGCACTTAGGAGCAATTAACACAAAGAGCCAGAATCTGATGCGGTTAGGAAATCCTTCCGATCGAATCGGTTTGGAAATGGTTTCCAACCAACTCGGATCGGGAGAGTCCCACCGACCGAGTATGATGCATCCGGATGCTTCCAGATACGATTTGGTTGGACTCCCATTGACTTCTATGGGAGCCTCTGTTCCTAACCACATCATAATCTGGCCCTCGGTCAGGAAGACATGTTCCAGATCCGATTTGGAAAGAGCAAATGCTGTTAGGAGGCCTTCCTAACTGCATCGTAATCGGGCCCTAGGTGGGAATACTTTCCTAACCGCATCAGAATCAGGCCCAACGTAGTGAATCTGCCTGCGGTGAAGCACTCCTAGGAAACGGTGCAGATGTATTACTATTTGCAAACTGCAATAAGCCAAGCTTTTCCAGGACTACGTCTGAATGCTGTTGCGGGCTTCCATGAAAACTTCTGGAAAATACGTGTGACCTTGTATTACTGCTTAATTTGAGCCAGCAGCCTACCCTAGATTATACCCGGGTATATTATGGCCTGGGCCAATTTATACGCTGGGGTATATTATGGCCAGGCCAAACCATACCCCTCTAGGCCAAATTATACCCCCATGATATCAATATTGTTGAGCGATATACACATGAATTACAAAAATTTTCAACATTTTATTTGAAACTGTAAACACATAGAATTTGATTGCTTCAACCAGAAAAACTTTAATCGGAAAAAATAACAAACTTCCACAAAGATCAAAGATTAGTACCATACTTCTCAGTAGTGTTAACATTGCCCGTATATTACAACGGTATGACAGGCAGCTCAGAGGCAAGCTATTACAAGCGTATAAGTAACGCGAAGGCTGGGATGCAACGACTCACCAACCGGCAGACCGTCAACTGCTTCAATTGATCAAATTGAAAATCTAATTCCATTTATATGCTTTTTAGATATCGACGGAAGTTCTTTGTCGGATATCGGCGGAAGTTTGTTGTTGGCTGTTCCCTGTCTTGATAATTGCCATAGAACAATTAATTATAATTACAAGGCTTTATTATAATTAAAAGGTTTGGTTCTCTGCGTCATCTTTCAGATGGGGCATATTCTGGCCCGGTGGGGTATGGTCTGGCCCAGTCTATTTTAAACCCCGGGGTATAGTTTAGCCTAGGACACTTCATCCCCCCCCCCCAGGGTATACTCTGGTCCGGGCCAAAAAATATCCGGGTTTAATCTGGGCAGGGGTATTTTTGGCCTGCTACACCAGTTCCCAGCACCGGCACTTTATTATCAACACCGGTGCCTGAGCACCAGTTAAGGACAGATTCATTTTCGGTTGGCACAGGGAGATGAATGGGCCCGATTCACAGAACTAACTTAAGACAAAATCCTAAACTTACTACTTTTGGTATTCACAGAAGTTAGGATTTTGTCTTAAGTTTGTCTTAAGACAAACTTAAGACAAACTTAAGACAGACTTAAAACAGACTTAAGACAGACTTAAGACTGACTTAAGACAAACTTAAGACAGACTTAAGACAGACTTAAGACAGACTTAAGACAGACTTAAGACAAACTTAAGACAAAATGCTAACTTAAGTCTGTCTTAAGTTTGTCTTAAGTTTGTCTTAAGTTTGTCTTAAGTCTGTCTTAAGTCTGTCTTAAGTCTGTCTTAAGTTTGTCTTAAGTCAAACTTAAGACAAAATCCTAACTTCTGTGAATACCAAAAGTAGTAAGTTTAGGATTTTGTCTTAAGTTAGTTCTGTGAATCGGCCCCTAAGTGATTCGTCCAGAAACATAGGATGTTGAGCCGACTCGGAGACTCGACCCTGGTTCCCCAGCTCCGAAGTCAGAAGCTCTGGCCATTACGCCACATTCCACCCCCCACTTGTAGGGGTTCATTCTTAGTAAGTGGTTCTGATTTAGGTGGTGCTAACAGGAGAAATGGACTGGTGGAAGCTGCCACCTGACCAGATTCCCTGTACTTATTTTGTTTACAAATTAACCACTGCCTTTTGTCATACTCACAGTACCATTTCGCATTGGTTAGAGCCACCTGTTTATAAACACAAGAAAGGCATTTTTTCCACTTGATGCCATCTATTTCCCCATAGACTACCAGGCCGGAGGGAGTTCAATCACCTTTCCACCCTGGGGGAGATTTTTCACAGCCGCTTTGAAGGGTGAATTTCAACGCTTTTCATGGCAAGACAAACATGTTTATGACATTCCCAAAATCGTAAAGTAAACCATGGTTTGATCAGTCCATTCCCCACCCCTTGCATGGGGCTTAGTACTATGCAATTGTACTTGATGTACAATTACACAGCAGAAAAGCATGTATTCAATGCTTGGAATCAGTAAGTGGTTACCTAGCAGGCATAAATATACATTAACTTTTGAAAATAATACTGTGAATCTGGCCGACTAAATGTAATATAAGGTCATATATTTTCTAGTGTTTGTGCATAATTATATCGATAATAAATATTTACATGCTACATACATGATGTATAATATAATACATTTTGAATTATTTTTCACATGTCATGATAACGTTAAGTTGGTGAGTGAGGAAAATCCAATGCTAGACCACCTCCTGGCAAGAGTTCTCAATGCGGGCAGTAGCTGCAGGTCGTTATCGCTCGCGTTGAGAAACCTGCCGCTCATGTTAAGGAATTCCGCCCAGGCCTAATTATTTTCCCATTTTTCTAAGGGTAAAACCAACCCTCAAACCAATATTGTGTGGGTTGGGCTTGCTGTAGTTGTCCACTGGCTAAGCAAAAAATGTGCGACCTGACTTTGGACATCACCGAGATAAGAGGGCTCAATTGTGCAAGTATGTGCGTACATCATGACCCTTGTTTACAGGTGGAACTCACAATTATTTCAGAAAACAGCCCCTGCAAATCCATAGAAATGTTCAAGCTTCCTATGTAGCTTTGTAAATCAAAAATCTCTTCACTGTGGAAATTAATTCATTTCTTATTCCATCCTTTTGGTGCCAGTTGTCGCAACATTATTCATTTAAGTCACAATCGTTTTGTAAACAGCGTCACATTTTTCTTATTTTGTTCTTCCATCTGTTAGTCACATGAAAGTTACTGCTTGAATATGATCCATGTTCTACTGGGATTCACTTCAGACTAGGCCAAGAAAGCTGAAGATGGCAATGCATTTCACATGAGCGCGTCAGAAGAATTTATTAGGCTGTATAAATTTACATTTTTAGCCAGAATCACTGCC
Source organism: Triturus cristatus (assembly GCF_964204655.1). Lineage (NCBI taxonomy): Eukaryota > Metazoa > Chordata > Amphibia > Caudata > Salamandridae > Triturus > Triturus cristatus. The sequence goes on along the minus strand of NC_140582.1, from coordinate 171,466,456 downwards.
ATAATATAGGAATCAACAATATAGTGTAACAGAAATATCCTGTCAAAAATATCGTTTCCAGAAAGATTGATTCCCTAGCCTTATAATGGTAAATATATATATATATATTTATTTTTTTAAACGCTTCACACTAATACCATTAATATAGATTCTTAATATATAGTTCAAAGTAGTAAATCTTGCACATTTTAAGATATGCCAATATTATAATATAACTTAAATAAATCTCATTAATACTTAATACTATATATAAATCAATTCGCTTGATATGGTACAGAACTCCAACGGAGGTCCACATAATCTACGTCAGATGATACATTAATGCATTATTCATCTGTACATTCATAATTAAGAGAATATAGGTTCTCTAGACTAATCCATTTTCTCCATCATGCAAATACAAAAATGACTTTCCTTTGTAAACTGCAACATGCTTAATACCAGCTGCAAGAAACAGATAATAGGTAAAACAATGTATAAAATAGCAAAATACAAAGCAACATAAAGCAGCACGTTTCAGATCGCTACATAATAATATCATGTTACGATTAATCCATTCCAGGCATCTATAAAGTACATAATACTTATACAATTAATATTCTAAAGCCTCATATTCAATCCATTATTAAAAAGCAGTGTGCAAAATGCACTGTGCAAAATACAGAGAGAATTTAGAACAATCTTATAAAAAGCAGTGCGAAAAATGCGATGTAAAACAATCTACAAAAATAACAGCACAAATGTACTGATTTGAGAGATGAAAATTTTCACAAAACAATAAATAGCAATAACATTCCTAATAAACATTCTAAAAGGTTTTTAAAAAATGGATAAATCCTGTTGCAAGCCATTTCACTTGGGGAACAGAATAAATGAACTGACCTCCAAAGTGTAGTGGATGTTAAATTAATAAACATGGGTCTCAAAAAGTAACGTTTAGCATTTTGAAACACTGAGCACATAAACAACTCATGATTAATATCCTGAATATGTTGCTGGCACAACCTTACACATTCTATTGTTTTTCTGGATTTTGTCCCAAATGCCTGTAACTACTCGTAGGGGCAACAGATACAGTCAGCAAGAGGATCAACCTTCTAATCCCAAGAGGTAAGTTTCAGACTAAATACGGCTGCGGTTTGTTCCCCAGTGTGCTCCTGCACACCACCTGATTATGTGGGTTAGACTGACTTAAGGCAATATCTTTGGTTGAGCTAATATTGAACACAGAACCCCTTTATGAGCATCTTCAAAACAGACTTTGTCATACAGGAGTTGATTTTCAAACTAAACCCAACATTCTACTTCCTAGACTAGGGAATTTTCCCAGTTCAATATCAATGATTAAACAATGGGGCGAGAAAGGATCTCCAGGCAACAGCCTGCTTTTTGATCATCGAAATAGGAACTTTATCGGCCCTGGTCACCAGAGGTTGTGCCATTCTTTACAAACCCCACAATCTCCTCCTCTGAAGGAACACTGTACAAAGTGATGCCTCATCCACACAAAGCTACGTGGGAGAGACTGGCTTCTTATTCGCATACAACTGGGAAATATAGTTCATTCAAACCTTTTCAGGAATCGGGATAGCCTGCGCCTTCACCCTTGAATCTCAGTACTAAGTGATCAAATACCAGCACTTCCTAGTATCTTTAGCCCTTGCAACATCTCTCAAACCAATCCATTTAGAATCATGATCCCATCTGCTTTCACAAAGTTTGCAATGACTTCTTGCTCATGATCAATTTCCCATTGGTGAACCAAAGAAAACAGCAGATATTGTGTTCATAATAATAGATTTATTTCCTGGTTTAAGAAGATTTACCCTTTTAGGGCAGTCGAGGGCCAGTGGCCCCATGTGGGTCCCAAAAAATGAATAGAATCACAAGAGCTGTGTCCCAGCTGGTCCAGATAAGCCCCCTTAATTTTAAGACTGACAACAGCTGCATTTTATATTTTCTACAAACAGCGACCATTCAATTTATTAAAAACAGTAGCATCTAAACAAGGGTTCCCGGGGTCCAACACCTGGAGACTAAGAGCCACTGACATAGACACTATACTATGGCCGCTTATTACAGAAGGCAGAACAACTAATTTATCACAGACAGCAATTAATTGAAAAGAAACAATCACGTAATCCAATAAACTCTGAGTACGTGAGGCATGGAAAATAAAAAGAGCAGCTTCACCCACATGAGCTCTCCCATTTAATATGATCAAATCAAGTCTTTTAAGGGTTTCAAGAATAGACAGCTCTAATCTTATCTGGGAATAAAATCTCAGGTATGGACCAAATTTCTTCTTTGGAGGCATTGGCATGAATTGCAGAGGAAGAATTAGACACTTTAGCATTTAAATCTCCCATAATTATTACATGGGGACATTCTTCCCTAATAGGTATATCAGAAACTAAGGAAAAAATAGACTCACCAGATGATCAAAAGGTTTTCTAGGTGGAAAATACATATTTGCCCAAATGAACAAAGATGGATAGCCATTTTCTCTGAGACACACCAACTTCAGGCATAAACACAAATTAGAGGGTTGTCTATAAACCACATGATTCCAGTTAGTGGAATTCTTGAGCAAAATTCCCATGCCCCCTCCAACAGTGTGACCCCTTTCAGAATACCTGCCAATCCCAGAGAATGCAATAAAAACAGTGCAATCAAACGCTTTAAATGAACAAGTTTCTTATAGGACATAATAAAAGGATTCGAGCATTTCAGAAAATTAAATTTTTCCTTATTTTGTCCCAACCAAGACATATTCCTTGTCAAAAGTAACCCACCCAAGCTACCTCAAGGGTTCATTCCTCTTAGATGAGTGGTGGGCACTATTCATATCTCCTGCCATACAACTCCAGTGGACCAAACCTTCATTCATGTCGGTGACCTGTGGATAAACCGTCAAACCAGTCACCATATTCATTGTTTGACCCCTTTGCCCTAATGAAACAAAAAAATGTCTTTGGGGTTCCCAAGTATATGTTCAGAGTCGGGACCCACAGCATTAAACACCACTAACTTGGAAACCCTAGTTGAAAGATGATGGATAGAAGATTCCCAATGCACCATGATGGGTATAACATCAATCCCTCACTAGAGGAACAAAAAGAGACCCTAGGATACGGGGATGGACCAGATGAATAAATCTTCACATTAATAATGTCACCACTAGACACCAACTTTAAAGCCTCAATCTCAGAGAAGGAGCTACGGATAAAACTTCTATTTATCAGAGAGTATTCACTGTAAAATAACCAGATAAAATCCAAAATTGAAGACAAAACACTCTGCACCCCCACAAGTGCGGTTTACCCCTCAGGAGAATCCATAAAGGGACCTTTCCCTCTGACGAAAAACGTTTGTCCCACTGTTGAGCTGGGAATGGGAATGCGAGGCAGAAGATTAAGTGGTACCAAAATCAGAATTTCTCATACACAAAGAATTAGACACCATATAGCCCTTTTTAGGCTCACTTTGATGGACACTTACCTACTGAGTCCACTCATCCAGACTACCAACTACCCTGTCCCTTGACTCCAATTGGAGAGAGGAGACCCCATATCCATATCCAGAGATGGCGGGATTGGAATAGTCAACGCCACTCCAGAACACACAACTACGCCTGAAGAAGCCACATTCGGCATAGTGGACACATTCAAAGCACCCCCTTTGGATCTCTCCTCAATTACACTCTGCATGACAGTCACCCTGGAAAAGTGCAATCTTTTTGCTTTCCATTTGGGGAATGTTCTTGTTCTTTTATGCTTCTTTTTCCCCTCTTCACACCACAAGCCTCCGGCACATTGTGATACTGGAGAGACGAGGTACTAGCAATTGCCAGCATCCCCTCCAACCCCTGCCAGACTGAAAAACAGATTCAATGCCTTTCCCAGCTTTTCCATAGCACTTTTCTGAACCCTTTTTGAACACTAGGAAAATCTCCAATTTAGGATTACCCGGGGAAACATGTATCCAAATCCACAAACAATGTATTTAAGTGAAACTCTTCCTTTTCACAGTTACAAACAATTTCTTGGGGAGACAATAAACAAAAAGGTATACTAGTTTGAACAGAGATGTCTCTCGACCCTCGACCCGATGCGGACATCATTTCCAGTATGTGGTCAGAGTTTAGCACAGATTTCTCCAATAAAGGCATAATGGAACATAGGATCTTTTCAATGCAAAATGAAAATTCAGACGGGGTCGCCGTCCCCTCCATTGTCAGTATTCAAAAATACATTGTGATCAAGTTCAGCGTAGGAACTCACCAAATGATTTAAGCTACAATACAAATGTGGCATGGAGAGACGCCCGGAAGGGGGACTTATATTGATGAAACTCCTGTCACTCAGTAATTTCCTCAAAGGATCACACTTAAAAAGACAATAGGGAGAGCCTGCCCAGCCCCCATATGGCCTTCAGTGTCAATGTTTGGGAGTGTGAAATCTTCCACAACCCCTGTCTCTTTACAGGCAGCTGCCCTTCCATCCATGCCGGGTTTGACTCTGAAGAGTTCATGAGAAATGCAGCCTGCGCTTAGCCCCTCACAAGCACCTTCCTGAAAGGATATGGCTTTCACTGCTTTTCCCAGTAATGATACTAAGCCAAGCCACGACAAGCAACTAAACTGGTCCTCAACACCCATCTTAGGAACCCGCACTGCTAACCACTGAACACCCTAAACAGAGTTCAATGTCTGCACATGGCTCACGACTCACTCGTTCCCATGTAAAATCAATATGAATACATTGTTTCCAACAGAACAGCATGTCTTTCCACTGCACTAACCCACTACAAACTGCAGCAAACCTAAGAAAAATCAGACACTATTTCTCAATCACACAACACCACACTACAACCTTCTTCTTGGGTAGTATCATTGACTGTCTAACAGGTCTCACCTAACAGTCTATCAATCACAACAAGAGAACACGCAAAAAGTCTCAAACCAAGCATCCACATTCACACACACATGCACTCATAAAATCATTTATGAACAACTTTGCTTAAGTTTAGAAGAAAGGTTGAAAGATCTAACAAACCTGTTCAGATCTCCACCTATGACACGACCCATTACAAGCATTTGTTGGAAGCTCACGCACCATGGCCACACTACAGCATACGTATGTACCCACCCCATCAGATGCAAATGTTATACAAGCCTGCCTTTGGTAGAAGGTGATTAGGTACCCCTGCTTCTCTATAACCCCTTTCATTAGATTAGGAATACTCACAATGCATTGAGGGCCTGAAGCACACAGATAAACTTACACCTCAGTGTAAGTTTATTCTTGTTTTGGTATTCAGAAACTATGAGTTAATAGTAAGGTTACAGCATAGCCTGTCCTATATTTTTATGTGCGTAGATCTCTGCCCCGACTGTGGACTCTGCAGTCATAAACTTATTATCAACTTGTAGTTTGTGAATACCAGAACAAGAGCAAACGTACACAAAAATCTAAGTTTACCTTTGTAAATAACTCCCTCATAGTCCTATACCCTTTCACCCGAAAAGGCAACCAAACAGCTTATTCACATAAATTCCCTTAGAAAACAAGCCTGCTTCTAAACCAGGCTACCCATTGCAGGGGACAGCCTTTACCAACAGCAAGTGACTAAGTAATATGTAAACAAAGTATTTAACAAAATGTTTGTAACATAACATTATCTTCCGTGGGCGGTTTCTTTGAATATTGAGATTAATGAGGGGGGACTTAAATTTTGTCGAATACGCATTAGGCACACTCCTCTCCCTTCCACAGCAGACGTGCTGTGGGTTTCCCAAGGACCCCAGGAAACAACCCGTTTTCTTGCATGGATCTCCTAATCAGTGTAGCCAGTCAAAACAACTGAACATCACGGCCTTTGATCATTCTTACTAAGTAAAAACCGTAATCTGAAGTAACACCATGGAAACGTTTTGAAGCAAAAGCTGTCATGTAAAATAGTGGGCTCCCACAATCAGACGCAGTGTATTATACAATATGTATTACCTCAATAAGTTTTCTGCATGTGTTTGACATCGGGTTGGGGGAAACTAAGGGCCCTATTCACATAGGTAAACTTACACTTATGTGCAACTTTACTACTTTTTGGAGTTCACAAAGGTAAACTTAGACCAAAAGTCTAACTTTACTACTTTTTCGGTATTCACGAAGGTAAGTTACTACTAGTAAATTTAGACTTTTGGTCTATGTTTACCTTTGTGAATACTAAAAAGTAGTAAACTTACACAAAAGTATGAGTATAACTTTGTTAATCAGTTTTAGGATTTTCCTCTTACATCTACTATTACGTTGATACATTGGGGGGTATATTCACAAGGAGCTATTTCCGAATTAACGGCACTTTATCGCAGCCAAAGTCTATAAAAATACCTCCCCATTCACAAGCCTGTGTAAACAGCCCACAGCACCAGTTTACCCGCGATAACAGCTGCAAAGGACATCGCCACAGAGGCCCACCGCAACTATCGCTAATGAAATGCAGACTGGGCGTTCCCGTGCCAAAAGCTGTGTCAACATCACACCTCAACACTCCCAACGACCAGGCATAACTGCGATAAAAACACAAAACAGGTGATAAGGCGTGTTAGCACCAGGAAATCTACACCTGCTCTGACCTGGTGTAAAGTCAGACGGCAGCCTGCACAACAAAAGGGAGCACAGCCCAGGGCCACATCTGAAGGGCAACAGATGCCATGGAGCCACCCATCATGCGGCACGGACACCCAAGAGGGCCACAACACCCACCCACACCACCCCAGGACCACAACCCACACCCAGAACACCCACCCCGGACCACCACAGATGCAGCGCAGACAAAGACAGCAGACCCCCAGGAATCGTACCAGCCTCACAGACCCAACCTCTGACAATGTCACCATCCACCACAGGCTGAAAGGGACAACCATCCCACGCATGCCAACCATCATCGCCCAACAGGCCTACGGCACCAACACAGCGGACAAACAACATACCACCCCACACCAGGCTGTTGGCTTGGCTGCACCTGTTGGCCCCTGGCACACCCCAACCAACACCCGCCAGAGTTGGAGGAGTCTCACTGCCAGCCACATCCAAGTCCCTCACACCTGTCCTGGACATCACCATCACCCTGGTACCCCAGTCCCAATACGTCCAACACAATGCGCAGGTCACGCTGGAGACCAAGCAAGGATCAAACGCCATAGCAGAATGCACGTACGTGTTGTGGGCAATCCACAGCACACATGTCCCGTCTGTGCCCCCTCGTGACACAGCAAACAATTACCGCAACAGAAAGCACACGTCCCACCCCAACGAGTAGGCAACAACAGAACAATGTTGCCTTCAAATACACAGCCAGTGTGCATGATTCCTCCATCCTCCGACAGTCCATCAGCAACCGGCTTTCCCAGGATGGCAACAAGGGAAATGCACAGCCCCTTGGCAAGTTCCAAATGAACACCCCACTCACCTCATCTCCACAACCATGCAAATCACAACTCTGGCAATGCACATGTCACAAAATCACAACCAACATGCACAACAACATGCCCACCTACCAGACACGACACTCACAATGGTTACCTGGCCAAGCCGTGAACATGAGCCATCAACGGCATGGCACCTCAGTCACACAACAATGTGGGGAGAGGTGGCAAACAGGCATGTGTGAAGGACGCAGCAGTACCATGATTGGGAAAGTACACAATGCCAAGAGTGGCGGAGATGTGCTGGACAGACCGCAGTATGCAGCACACACCGATATCCATGGCGGCATACACCTCTGGTGAATGGAGTGTAGTAGACAGTAGACACAACCATGTCACCACAGCCAGTGGGGGACCTCGCGGAATTCTTGCCTGTGGGATGACCCGGCGTACGCCATGCCAGCGTAAGGGTGTGAATAAGTAGCACGTAGCCCTTGGCGTGGTCCTCTTCCAAAAAGCCCAACGTCTCTGCCAGGGTGGCACCTCTCACCCTGCCATGAGGCCGACGCCGTCCTCTAGAGCAGAGTTGCCTGCGACGCTGTGAGCCTGCCAGACCACAAACCCATCAGGCCCGCCCCTGCGCAGTCTGGCCTCACTCACACAGGCGTGTGTCAAGGAGGGCCCACCACTTTCCGGCTCAAGCTCCAGGCCCGAGTCCCACGACCTTGGCAGCCTCCTCAGACCATCACGGCCTCCACGACTCAGGCCCGCTTTAGTCCTTTTTCTTTGACGTACTCTACTGCTGCCTTAGGCCTACTCCTCGGCCCAGTAGGTCCCAAGTGTGAAACTGTGTCCTGTGTCATGAATGGCAGTGACCCCAAATCCGGGCCACCGGCAACAGCACCAGACTCCCTTCAATCAGTGAGGCATAGTTCCATATGGGCTTCTTGTGACATGTGGTGCCACTAACCCTGTTCAACGCCAGCCTGCGACACGTGGTGCCACTAACCCTGTTCAACGCCAGCCGGCGATGCGTGGATGAGGGACCAGGACTACCCAGCGGACCAGTAGGTCCCACATCCAGCACCTAGGTGCAAACCACAAATGGCAGAGTCCACACCAGTGGTCACACGGAGAGGAGTAAGAGGAAGATGCGGCTCTGTTTGGACAGAACCCGGGTCACATACACGGAGGTGTCCCAACACATGGTGCCACTGAACCTGAACTACGCAGGTCGGTGGGTCCATCCAACCTATGCCGGTGACACTCGGTGAATGGGCCGTGCTGACCGCTGCCTCAGGCCTACACCACGGTCAGGTAGGTCACACATATGGAACTAAGTCTTGATTACACCATGGCAGTGAACACCATTTAAGGCATAGGACAAGACACTATACTCGCTTCGATGTGGTGCCAGCAAGTCTGTGCATGACATCACAGCCACATGTGTCTGTGGCCCTCCGCGGACTACTGCTCTTTGCCTACGCTGCGCACGAGTGGGTCACAGATTTGGAACTGAGCATCGGTTATGCAAAAGGCAGAATACATGTCATCGCACGCACGGAGAGGCGTAAGAGGATGACGCGTTGCAGTCCAGATGGAACAAGATCATCGTTACAGAGGTGATCGAACACTACCGACAACTGCCCTTGTGTCACTAACTCTGTGCCTCGACAGCCAGCGAAACGTGGCTGTGGGCCTCTGCTGACCGTTGCCTGCGGCCTACACTGCGGCCCAGTAGGTCACAGACTCTTCATTTTGCAATGGCTGAGTTCATATCAGCGTACCGGCATCATCGCAGACAGCATCCCCTCTCAGCCCCGCTGCCACTAAGTCTGTTCCCCGACAATCATGGACACTCTCTGGTCGAACTTTGGTGGCGTCTGAGTCTATGGACTAAGGGGCAGTTTTCATCCTCATGTAGCTGATACCTAATTGGTAGTGGCAGCGAGGCTGTCGCATTCCACTCCACCATTTGCTGCTTCCGGATAAAATCAAATCTTTCGGCGCTATGCCCTGGAGGACACCTTCCACTGTCCCCCGATACCCTCCGCAACATACACCTCGGACATTGATGGTGACCCGCGCAGGTGGCATGGCCCGTATGACTGCACTGCAAGTCACTGTCCCGTGGCTGGGTGCCTGTGCCGGCCGCTGTGCATCCAGGGCCCCTAACTCTGTGCTGGTCAGGTCCGGGACCCCTTCTTCTGAGATATTGGATGACCCCTGAAGAGTTGGCCTTGGGGTCATCAACGCCATTTCTCTGCTTATTTGCACAAGATTGGGCTTACCGGGGGAAGGCTTTTCCTTACACTCTCCTTGCTAAGTTCCTGACGGTCGACCCAAGTGGACCCGGCTGTAGGCGGGCCCGCATTGCACCTGGGTTCGACGCGTCAGCTGGGGGGCGTGACTACTCACATTACAAATGGCGCTGGGACGGCCACGCAGCGGTTTGTAGAGAGGGATCTCTGTCTGGCCTCTGGGCTCACGCAGCCTCACGTTTGATTCTGCTTTTAATCGGACATTGCGGAAGTTTTTAACCAATATATTGCTTCTGCCTGTATATTAAAATAACTTTGTTTACATTTTAATATTGCTGGCACCACTATTTTGCACATTGCTTATTTGCACAAGATTGGGCTTACCGGGGGAAGGCTTTTCCTTACACTCTCCCTGCTAAGTTCCTGACGGTCGACCCAAGCGGACCCAGCTGTAGGCGGGCCCGCATTGCACCTGGGTTCGACGCGTCAGCTGGGGGGCGTGACTACTCACATTAAAAATGGCGCTGGGACAGCCGCGCAGCGGTTTGTAGAGAGGGATCTCTGTCTGGCCTCTGGGCTCACTCAGCCTCACGTTTGATTCTGCTTTTAATCTGACATTGCGGAAGTTTTTAACCGATATATTGCTGCTGCCTGTATTTTAAAATAACTTTGTTTACATTTTAATATTGCTGGCACCACTATTTTGCACATTGCTTATTTGCACAAGATTGGGCTTACCGGGGGGAAGGCTTTTCCTTACACTCTCCCTGCTAAGTTCCTGGCGGTCGACCCAAGCGGACCCGGCTGTAGGCGGGCCCGCATTGCACCTGGGTTTGACGCGTCAGCTGGGGGGCGTGACTACTCACATTAAAAATGGCGCTGGGACGGTGCGCCGAAGGCAAGCCCGTCTGCGCCCGTCCGCACCCGATCCACGCCCAGCGCCAGGACCCCTGCCCCTCGGTACCTGTACTCATACAGCAGAGGTGAGCTGTTGGCTCTGGACAACTCCCCATGCAGGCCCCATGACTGGAATCTATGTCGGGAGGTTTCAGGGTTAAGATCATGTCCCGAGTTTTATATCCAGCCCCGGAAGTATTGTAAGGAGGCTGGTGGGGAGACCCTGCTTGTTAGGCAGCATGGCCGAGAGTCTGCAAAAAAGAGTGGGGCAATGTCCCCTCCCATGACAAGGTCTCAACCGCCCCAACTGCTTAGCTGTGTTTTGGTGAACGTTCGGTCGCTTCATAAACATAGCTATCAAATTCATGACCTGATTGAGAATGGGGCGTATGATTTAATCTTTTTAACTGAAACATGGACGGACAACGCCTCCGGCCCGGACTGGAATATTGCTTTACCGAGTGGGTATGTTGTCTCTTTCCAGGATAGACTTGACAAGAAAGGGGGGGGAATAGCAGTTGTTCATTCTACACGACTGAAAATTCGTGTGGAAATGCACCTTGACCTCCCCGCGGAAGCTATGTTTTTCACCATCTATGTAGCCAATTTGTATAAATTTCATGGAATTTTAGTTTATCGTCCGCCAGGTCCCAAGTCCACTTTCCCTGTAATGCTTATGCACTTTTTAGAATCTAGGGTGGATCACCATCCTTTTATGATCCTCGGTGACTTTAATTATCATCTAGAACGCGCGGATCAGTCTGAGGTGGCCGTGCTAATTGACAACCTAGCAGCACTAGATTTTAATCAAATGGTCACGAGCCCCACTCACAGTTTGGGACACACTTTAGATGGCATTTTTATCAATAATATGGATTTGAAAGTGGCTAATACCACGCCGCTTCCCTGGTCCGATCATAAGGCAGTGAATTTCACTATTATGACCGGGATAGCGGTCACTCCCTCAGGCCATAGGGCAGAGAAACATATGATCAGACCGTGGTCTCAGGTGACCGCTGATAAGCTCCTCTCTATCCTGGACGGCTCACGTCCCTCCTACACTAATGATATTTCAGAGGCGTCGATGCTCTTTAAGGATTGGCTGGCAGCTGCGGTGGAGATAGTAGCTCCTCAGAAGCTGCTTGGTTCTAGGAGAACCAAACCATCCGCGCCTTGGTATAACAACGAACTTAAGATCTTGAAGGGTACATGCAGGAGGGCTGAGCGGCTGTGGAGAAGGGACTATAGAGTTGAGGGCAAAGCACATTATAGTTGCACTCTTGCAGCTTATAGGCATGCAATAGTGGCAGCCAAAAGTGCCTATTTTGCAATTAAAATTAGAGAGGCTGGCAATTCGGCCAAGGAGCTTTTCAAGACTATAACAGCTCTTGCTAAACCGCCGCAGGATAACAACTACCGACCTGACCTGGAAACCTGCCAAAAGCTGGCGGTATATTTCCAGGAGAAGGTACAGGCTAGCTACAATGAGTTCAGTAGTATGTCCCCTAGCTCAGAGTGGGGCGAGCAGAGGCAGGAACTTGGCCCTAGGGGCAATACGGGTCTCAGTGAGTTTGCCCCGATTACGGTGGAGGAAACTCATAGATTGATCCTTTCAATCAATTCAGGATCACCCCTAGATCCTTGTCCGCCATCAGTCTTTCATCTGGCTGCCGAAGTGATTGCGTAGGAGCTATCCCAGTTAATTTATATAGCAATGCAATCCGGTTGCTACCCCGCAAGCTGGAAGAGGGCAATAATTAAGCCTCTGCTAAAAAAACCTACACTAGACCCCCATGTCTTAAAAAATTATCGGCCAATTGCCGCTTTGCCCATGGCGGCCAAGATTCTGGAGAGGGAGCTAAACCACTCCCTGACGGCATATCTGGTGGCCCACGATCTGCTTGACTCTACTCAGCACGGTTTCCGCGCCCAGCACTCTACAGAGTCAGCACTTCTGATGGCAGCAGAAAATGTTCACACTATAGTCGATGGGGGAGGTCGGGCTGTCCTGGTGATGTTGGATCTCCCAGCTGCCTTCGATACCATTAATCATAAGGTGTTGATTCGAAGGCTCCAGGAGTTTGGTGTCCAGAGAACGGCACTGGCCCTACTAGCCTCTTTTTTGGAGGGTAGGGAGCAGAGCTTGTCATGGGATGGTCTACAGTCCGACCCGTTTCTCCTACCAAGTGGAGTGCCACAGGGCTCTGCTTTATCTCCTACACTCTTCAACATCTATGTAGCCCCCTTGGCCAGGCTAATTAGGGCACATGGCTTCACTATAATCTCCTATGCTGATGATTCCCAGCTCATCGTGTCCGCTGGTGAAGAAGCGAATGACACGGCTACTAAGTTCCATGGATGCATGTCAGAAATCATGAGATGGATGCGAGAAAATTTTCTCAAAATCAATACGGAGAAAACGGAGATAATAGAGTTTGGCCGGGGAAATCCCGTGTGGAATAGCTCTTGGTGGCCGGTAGAGGCTGGCGAATGCCCCTGTCCCGTGCTTGAGGTCAGGAACTTGGGAGTGGTGTTTGACAATCAGCTCAACTTTTCTGCGCATGTCAGTAATCTTGCCTCTTCCTGCTCTTATCTAATCAGGACGTTGCGGAAGATCTTCCCTTTTATCAAATCTGATCTTCGCAGGAATGTGGTGGTGGCTTTAGTGCTGTCCAGAATGGACTACTGTAATGCATTGCTATTAGGAATAAACAAGACCTTGATGAGGAGACTGCAGGTTCTGCAGAATGCGGCAGCCAGACTCTTGTTAGACGTCCCCAGAGATCAGTCTGTTGCTAAGGGTATCAAGGCACTGCACTGGCTTCCAGTCCAGCAGCGCATAGATTTTAAGGCTTTATGCCTAGTACACAAGGCTGTGTTTGGGGGGGGGGGAGCTAAGGAGGTTCAGAAGCTTTTTACTCCCTACTCCCTGGATCGGGCACTTAGGTCCTCTACTCAATGCCTTCTGGAGCTAAACCGTGTCAGGAAAGCCAGATGGGGCGGCAGAGCCTTTTCGTTTCATGCTGCCAGTCTCTGAAACAAGCTTCCTGGCTCTCTGAAATTAACAGACAGTCATCAAGCTTTCAGAAAATTGTTAAAAACACGGCTTTTTGATGTGACCCGGTGTTAAGATGGGGTTGTTTCTCTCTACTCACCAGCGCCAAGACGCTTCGGCATTCGTTCGCGCTTTACAAATGGCAATCCTATCCTATCTGTGGCCCTGCACTGTACACAGCCTCCGAGCCCAACAGCGTCCCACCAGGGCTCACACACCAAATCGAGTCCTGACCGGCCCGGACGTGGCATCACCGCAGGAGGCACACGCCACCATCGCAAGGACCACCTCCAACAGCCATCTGCCACAGTCGACACGGTGGTCCTGTCAGACTTACGGAGTTGCTCAGACCTGTCGTGGATACCATCATCGGCCTGATAACCTGCTCAGCACTCCAGGTGCCAGTGACTCAGTGCACCACAAGCCATTGTCCGTTACTGATTGAGTTTTGAGATGTGGAGAGGTTGTGCAGCTATGTCAACTCAAACAGTGTGGGGGCCCTGAGACATTGATGGGGAAAATGATGCAGGTATGACACACCCCACTGCATCTGCATCAGGTGTCTGTCAGAGGGACACAATCCAAGACTTTTTCTTTACATGGGCGCTCTCATCTCTAGTGTCCCATCCCCAGTGCACTGCAACTCACCGACACTTCAGTTTGCATGTTGGCTGTCCTGTAGACTTTCTCTGGCTCCCTCCATGTTGCTCAGCAGTTGGCTCTATTATGCATTCTATTATTAGACATTCTGTGTGGAATGGCTTACACTCACCCCACACACATCCAGCACAGGCGTCACTGTACATGTGGCCCTGCCAACAAAGGGGCCGGGCGCATGTGCCTGTAGCCAGTTTAATGTGATATCTGTGTGTGTCCCTGTGGTCTATTTGTATGCATGAGGGCCCTGGGCCCAACACCGTTACATTGTGCTGTATACATCGGATGCAGACCTGTCACCGTAGGCAGCGGGTTGGAGCTTGGACATGTAGCTTTGTTGTCACCCACTCAATTCGTGAGCGGAGTGGCCAGGGCCGTCGTACGCAGAGCCAACATGGGTCGGTGACTGCAATTTGAGCGCCCCTGCTTGTGGTTCTGTACTGTGAATGTGCAACTGCATGTGCATGTGTCTCTATGGCAGTGTGGGTCTCCTTAGTGGGGTGTTGGTGGCCCCTGAAGGGTGATGGACACCTACGTATGTGTCCTTGCTCGCATTCCATGGATTCGGCTCCCAACCACACCTGTTGGGCCACCTCCTTTTGGCATGCAGGAGCATGGCATTGGGGTGCGATGTGTGGGTGGGTGAAGTGTCGTGAGCCAGCTGTGCCTGCGGGTGCTTCCTGCTTTGTGGTCTGTTGCAGTCTGGTTGTTCTCCTCTGAGTAGCTTGGCTGTCTGGGTCCTGGTGGGGGGTTGTGTGGGATATCCATGGGCTGTTGTAGGGCATCGGTGTCGAAGGTATGGTGGTCCTCTCCAGCATCACAGATGTGTTGTCTTCTGTGCTCTGCTGGAGGAGTTGTGTGCTTCTCTGAAATGTGAAGGGAAGATGCATGTTGACATTGTGTTGACATGTATGTTGGCGCATTGTTCTGGTTTACATGCAGACTGATTGGCAATGTACATTGTGACTGTTTGTGACGTGCTGGATTCTTCTGCGGGACAGTGTACATTTGGACTACATGACGGATGTGAGGTCATACGCGTATATTTCCATTTCACAGTTTCCGGGTCCGTCAGATATAGTAGGCATGTTTCGGTGCATGTGCGGAGCCAGTTGTGTCCTCTGTTCTGCAGTGTCCGCTATGCGAATTGTCCCTCGTTGTCGTCAATATGGGTGTGATGTTCGTGCTATGTGCGTGTGCTGCAGTATGCCAAGGGGATAGGGCCCATGGACCTGGGTGATTATGGGTGTGCAGTGTGCTACACCTCGTTGTGCATGTATGCCATTGTGTCCCCTCCCCCGTCCCCCCAGTCCCTGTTCGTTGCATTCCCTGTTGATGTTGTGTCAGGTCCTCTCAAGCTGTGTCCGTACTCCCTACTCCTTGCACCGTCTCCACACTGATGACTGTGAACTGGGTTTCCTTCAGCTCCTCAGGTGGCGCTGGACTGCCACCTCCTGTCCTCGTTGCTGCCTTCTTGTTGGCAGTGGGTTTGTGCCTGGTTTAGGTAGTCACGTCATGCCGGCGCCTATTGGCCTCCTGGATTGTCCTCCTCGGCACTCCGACTGCAATCTAGGTGGTCTGCTAGTGGGTCAGTTGCTGGTAGTGTTCTGTCACCTCCATGACGCTGGTCTTGTTTTCCTGCGGTCTGCACCCCGTCTTCCTCTCCCTCTTCTCCTTGGCCTTCTCTGACCCCGTTGTTTCTTGCTGGTAGTCTGTGGGGGTTGTGAGGTTTGAGTTGGCCCCTGTGCTGTGTCAGGGTGCATCCATGTTGCTGCGCGCTTTGGATTGTTTTTGGTGTGTCGTTTCTGTGGTTTTTGTAGTGCATTTTCTCACCAGACGCATGGGATTTGCAGGCCTGTGGCTGGTTTTTGCTACTTTTTGTACCGCGATTGGCCTCAACGCATGAATTTTCACGTTCGCGTATTGCAATTTTGTGGCGTGGCGTTGATTTTCATGCTGACATTTGGCACGTTATCTGCTGACTATCGCATGCTGCCTCCTTGTTGTGAATTCCACGTTGACACTGGGTTATTTTCCCGCGATGGGCTGCGATATTGAAAGTTGTGTTTCGCTACTCTTGCGGTAGTTATCACACGTTCTTTTGAATATACCCCAGGGTTACTTAAGGAGAGGACATGCTGTGTGAGAACGGCCAAAAGACAGACAGCAGCAAGTGGCTTCCTTCAACACTGAATGTATATTCCAGACACAACTTTCACTATTTAGAGATCTAGTTACATTTTGCACTGCATCACCAATTTTCAAACACACTTATGAATGATTTTCAGCCTGTCCAAAGAGCATTGCATCGAAGACACTTTTGGATCCCTATATCTACACGCTTGATTGCAGCACTTAGACCCTTCCAGCATGGATGGAAATTACCTTCACACACTGAAAATGCAGCTGCATTACCACACACCGTTTACCCTATTCACTCATTAAACTGTCTTTCATCACAGTGTTTGATGTATTTCATATTTTATATTAAACTGCCAGCTTATTGTTGACCTGGTACATTATTATTGCACTGACACACATTTTACAGTCCCAGAAAGGCATTTGCAGTAGAAGATTGCTCCCAAGGCTCCCACAGCATGGTTGCGGTTACCATGATTGTACTTAATCAGGCCAACATAGCCAAGTACGAGAGAACAAGAAATCTTTTCCTCTCAGCAATCCTTTTCATATTTATCTCCATATTCAACTATAAGCAGTGTGATTTTTGCCACTTAATCTTTTTTTTAATGTATGCCTCATACCATTTCCTTGAGTTTTACTCACGCCTTTTGACCCATTACATGGGCGCAATAGACCCTCATTGGCAAAAAATATGTCATGAAGGATCTGGTTTTGGGGCAGCACATTAGTCTGACACCAAACTCCCTCCTCTATCCCCACCATTCCACCTCATTGAGATACATATTTGCAAAAACAGTGACAGAAGCAGACAGAGGCATTCAGACAGACAGGCAGAAAGGCAGAACACGCATACACACACGCACAAATATAAGTAAATATTATGGGGCAGATTTACAAGCCCCTTGCACTGCCAGTGCATCACTTTTTGTGATGCACTGGCAGCGCAGTTTTCTGCCTATATTTACAAGGACATGGAAAGCCACCCTGCGTGGCTATTCCTGTCCTTGTAAACAAGGTCCCTTTTAAATGCAGCACTTTGAGTAAAAGTGGCATTCCATGGGTGTTGCTGTGGGTGTTCCCACGAAACACCCATGGAACCTGACATATTTCCAGATTTACAAGAAATCGTGAATCTGGAAATGCATCTGAATGCTACGCCTCCCAAGGGGAGGCGTAGAGAGGCGCAATGAGGACAAATGTATTTATTTCTCCTCGTTTATTTCCTCTCTCTATGCGTGCTGCATTCTGCAGCAAACATAGAACGAGAAAATGACCTCTAATGATTGTTTCTGTACAGCACGGTGTCCCTTCCTGTAAAGAAACAATCCTTAAAATCAATTATGTTTTGCAAGTTCTATGTGTGCTAATGCAGCACACACAGAAGTTGTAAAACGCAATTTCTGATTGTTTATGTGCAGGAAGGGAAGCCTTCATGCACATAAACAATCATCCGCGTGACACAGGCATCCTTGCACCATAGTGAAGGGGGCCAGCGTCGGCGAATGGCTGCAGTTTGTGCGCCAGCGCAGGGGGAAGCACAGAGATGAGACATACTGTTGTAAATATGTTGCATCACTGTGCTTCAAAACTAATGCAGCATGGCGCAAAATGACTTGGTGCACGGCGCTGCGCTAGTTTATTGTAAATCTGCCCAAAAAATTCCTCCGAGTAAGAGAACATTTCGACCAGGGTTAAATGGAGCGTCAGTTTTGCTCTTGATTTCGGAATAGCTTCTCCACTAATATTTTCCAGTACCAGTAGCACGTATTCAAGTCCAAAACCCTACCACGAGCTTCGTAGCGAGCCAGGGTAATAGGCAGGCAGGTTAAAAGCCTCTGCTTGTCCTAGTCTTTCTGACGTATACACTCCCTCCCGACATCAACATTAAAACCCCCCACTTCATGATAATGTTAACAACAGGCCCCTCTGCTCTGTTGTGTTTCCGAACATCGCCACAAGGCTTCCTTGAATGTGTATGTAAACAGGGACGTTATAATGTCCTTCGTCTAAGCTCCCAAAAGATCCAGATTCTCATATCCTTCAGGAATGCCATAAAACATTCATCCTTTCTGTTCCCAGTGTTCAGTTCCCAGTATACAAGATGAGGATGTAATAGCAAGTAATTGTTAAAAGACATGTCAATGTTCAGCATTTGAAGTCTTATGGTACAGTAGAAATGGAGATAAAACGATTAAAGTGCATTACATTAAAACAGTTGAAATCCTGTAGGTAAGTTAATAGTTCCATTTGGCACAATATGGGGCATATTTACAAGCTGGCGATAAAAAATTATCGCCGCTTTTGCGTCCGTTTTCGGCCGAAAAGCGGTGATAATTTTATCGCCTAATTAGCAAGGCCACGCTAACGCGTGAAACCTTGCTTTAGCGTGGGGATTCCTAACGCCCAGCTTTGCATCTCTAATGAGATGCAAAGTGGGCGTTCCTGACCTAACATGACAGGAGAAATGTCGCTCAGCGCCATTTCAAGCCCCACGCTATGAAGCACAGCGGCAGGAAAAGTAGCGATAACCCCTGTTATCGCTACTTTCCTTACGCCTGCTTCAGGACTGACTTAGCCATGATATTCTATGGAAGGTAGATATCATGGCTTAGTTAGTGAGTCCCTATCAGCAAGCTAACGCCACATTACGTGAGATAATCGCTGGGTTTCCAGCGATAATCTCAAGTTAGGCAGTTAGTGTGAGGATTTTTATCGCTGAGGAGATAAGCGTTGCTAATAGCACACTATCTCAGCGATAAAAATCCACGCTACCCGGCGATAATTATCCTCACGCTAAGAGCGCTGAGCGATAATTATCGCCGGGTGTTGCTGATATGCCCCCTTATTCTTCACACAGCTATCGCCGTTCCACAACAGTGAACTAGGAAAATATGGGGAAGAAAAAAATTCATTCTTCATGAAAATAGAAAACAAACAATTGTAAGTAAATGTGTAACCTAAAGCATTATGATGGTCGCAGTTCTAAAGGCAAGATTTATCTTTTCCAGTGGTCTGATGCAAAATTAAGGTAGTGACATGTGCCTTCTAATCTTCATTGAATTATATATACGTTGTGCAAATTCATTAGAATTCATGGCTTGATGCAGTGATTCAATTTTCAATACAGATTGGTTTTGGAGTATGTTAGAAATGTCAGCCTTAGGGTGATCTAACCAACTTTTTGCCTTCCTCCTCCATTTATTCTGATCTCGTTTTTGCTGGTCTTAGTACTCTGCACTTTACCACTGCTAGCCAGTGCTAAAGGGCATGTGCTCTCTCCTTCAAACATGGTAATATTGGTTTATCCCCAAATAGCATATATAATTCACTTATACGTCCCTGGTAAGTAGCCCTACTGGTGCCAAACACCTGTAAATTAAATGCTACTGGTGAGCCTGCAGCACTGATTGTACCACCCACTTAAGTAGCCCTTTAAACATGTCTCAGGCCTGCCATTACAGAGGCTGTGTGTGCAGTTTTGAACTGCTATTTTGAACAGGCAAAAATAACTTTTTGCCACACCCACACCTTCCTTTTGAATACATATGTTACTCTTAGGGTAGACCCTGGATGGCCCAGAGGGCAGGGTGAATTATATTTGAGACGTTGTACATTAATGTTTAAGTTCTACATGTCCTCATAGTAAACAATGTTAAAATTTGTTTTTCACTACTGCAAGGCCTATCTCTCCCGTAGGATAACATTGGAGTTGTCTTATTAAATTTAATAAGTGTATTTTCCAAATGCAAAGAGATAATCAGTTTATGTTTGGCATCTCTGGAGATACAATTTAAAATCCTAATTGATGCTGGATTCAGATTATAAAATGCAATTCTGAAAATGCCACTTTAAGAAAGTTATTATAAAGAAACAATGGTCCTGGACCAATTATTCAAGGAAGAGTTAGATTAACAGAATTGTCAACTTATTTGAGCTTACATTAATCAGCTCCCAATAATTAAGAAAGTTGGCATATTCTTGCCTTATTTATTTAGTGGCTGTAGCCTGTCTCTGATCACGTGACTGGGTGTAGCTAACAGTTTGGCTTTGTGTATTCCTCCTAGACAGTCACACACAATAAGAAGCTTAGGTGTGCCTGAATTGGCCATCACTGGCAGGATGGGAGGGGGGAGCTGGGTACAGCCCCACTTACACCTGGACAGGCTGTATCCTGCCTCCACACAAAGCGTTACATACCCCTGTATTTAGTCTGTAGCCAGGACAGGGGATGCAGCTTTCCTGGAGACTTCACAGGAAAACCGGTAAACATTTCTCCCCCACTTCAAAGGCACAATCGGGTGTAAATACTGGGCCTCAGATACCGCTACTTCAGTAAACTTCTGGACCTGTGGAAACTCTGCCAGCAAGAAGGACTGCTGTCCCTCTGCTCCACCACACTCTGCTGGACTCCTGCTTTGCTGTGATGATCTGCTGCCTGCTGCCTGCTGCCTGCTGCCTGGGTGAGAAGGATTGGACCTGCATCTCTTGAACCCAGAGTGACTCCAAGGGCTGAAGCTTCAGGGGCATGCCAGGCTGCCAGAGAGCTTGCACCTGGACTCTACCATCTGTGAGTCTACCCTGCTAAGTGGTACCACCTCAATCCTGAACCCTTGGAAGTGGGCTAAAGGTGGTTACCATCCTCTGTAGATCCAGCGGAACCAAAGTTTCTCCTCTGCTGCACGACGCAACCCAGAGCAGAACCGACACAACTCCACTGTTGCAGGGATTGGCCCAGTCGCAAAGGCCTGCAGGGCCACAGGAGCCACCTTGTCCACAGAACCGCCACTGGCCAATGCATTCTTGTCACAGGTCTGCGCATTCCTCGTCGACAGAAGCCCTGACAATGATGCTGGACTCCGCATGGCAGTCTCGTAGCTCTTCAGAACCAATGAATTGCCCTGACTGTGAACCACATCCTCAACTCTAGACTTCACATTGCAAGGCTCGCTACATCTCAGAACCGACACATTGCTTCGGCTGCGCAATGCATCTTCGACGTGGATCCACTCAACACTCCAGGAGTTTAGGTACTCTGTTCAGTGGGCCTAGCTGGGTCTTTGTAGCCAGCCCATGCTTCATCTTGGTCGACCTAAACTTGTGACTTTACCCGGGTCCGGCACAGCTAGATATCCACAGTTAGTGCTTTATGCCTATGTTAAAAACTTATTTAATGCCCCAAACTGGAGGATGAGCCCACAAAAGGGAAATAGAGCATTTTTGATAGCCTTGCAGAAAATAGCAGGCTCTCTTGTGGCAAAGCTATTTTTATTTTTGATTAGACCCTCTCGTCACACCATACAAATGGGAGAATCTAATGAAGGCCAAAGTGCACATGCCACTCTGCTCCTGAAACATTTAAGGCAGTATCATGGCACCTCTCATGTTTACAACTGTATTTGCGATTCAGTTGCTCAAGCTCTCTTTACTTCTTTAATGTTACTATTTACTAGCAAAGAGAATTTCACCAGTCTCCTTTTGGCTCACTTCTACCACCATTTTGTGGAAAAAATTATTATGATTTCCTCTCATATACTCAATGTCCATGTTTATTTCAATATGATTTTCTTGAAAAATAGAACATGGGGCCTCATTTATGAGATGTTGCAGTAGGGCAGCGCTGCAGGCCTTCCTGCTGCACTGTTCATTGGCAAAAGAAATGGGCAGGAATGCACCGTATCTATCAGATATTGCAGATTCCTGTCCTCTTCTCCGGCACCGGCACTCAACGGGCTGCCGTGCACCAATGCAGGCAACTTTGCACCATGGTACAATGGTTGCTGCGTTGCCGGGATGATTATTTTTGTGCAGGAAGGGAAACCTTCCTGCACAAAAATAATTATAAGAGTATTTTCCTCTTTCTGTGTGTGCTCCAGAATGCTGCACACATAGAAAAAGGAAAAACGAGGAGAAATAAAGGTATTTCTCCTCGTTTTGGCTCCGTGTATGTTTTTGGTGCTGCCTCAGATTTATGATTTCCTGTAAATCTGGGGCAGTGTCAAAAAGCCATGGATGTTGCTGGGAACGCCCCCAGCAACACCTATTCCACTCCTCTTTAACACAGAAAACTGCATTAAAGGGAACTTAGTGTTGCCTCGTAAATATGGAGCACGTTTAATTCAATATGATTTTCTTGTAAAATACAAATTGGGACCTCATTTATGAGGTTCTGCTGTAGAGCAGTGCTGCAAGCCATCCTGATGCACTGTCCTACAGCAAAAGAAAAGGGCAGGAATGCTCCGTATCTATCAGATAGGACGCATTCCTATCCATTTCCCTAGCGTCAGCACAAAAAGGGCTGCCGTACGCCCATTCAGGAACCTTTGCGCAAGGGTGTCTGCATTGTGGGGATGAATATTTTTGTGTGGGAAGGGAAACCTACCTGCACAAAAACAATCTCAAGAGGCTTTTTCCTCTTTGTATGTGTGCTGCAGAATGCAGCACACATAGAAAAAGGAAAAACAAGGAGAAATAAAGATATTTCTCCTCATTGTGCCTCCCTTACACCTCCCCTGGGAAGGCATAAGTTTATGCGCTGCCTCAGATTTACAATTTCTCGTAAATCTGCTGCACTGTTAAAAAACCATGGATGTTGCTAGTAGCACACCCAGAAACACCCATTGCACACCCCTTCAACACAGAAAACTGCCTTTCTGGCGGCACAATCGGTCCCTTGGTATTTTAAATTTTTTCAACATTTGAACTTCCATGCCATATGGTATGGGCGAATAACCATAATCCAAAAGTTGTACGCACTCATGTCTGTATCAAAAGGCCCAATTTGGACCAGGGTAATGTTTTTCAGAGGTATAATGGAAACAAATTGATCTGGATGGTGTAGGCCATGAATGTGTGAATAGATTCAGATTAGAGAAAGATGATTAAAGTGTGCTGCCGTTAGATTTTTATGACACAGAGCATCTGATTAAGGCAGAAGATTCATTGCACATCTAAGAAATGAATTCTATCTTATTTCATCTCGGGTTCTCCATGTTTTTAGTTTTTTTCCATCACCCGATCTTAGCAAAGTGTCACACTGGGAATTCATCACTCATAGATTTCAGAACAAAATAATGGATGATTAATGAATTCATTATTCAGTAGTTTGACTTATTTTGCATTTTGTGAAGCCGCCAAAATTTGGATGATCATATTAGTCACAAAGTAAGTTTAATCTGAATGAATATGCATCAGACGTCAGTGTGAAAAAGCTTGGATGTGTTGTGAATTTTCAACATTTTATGCGATATTAAATCCTTTACTTATGTTTATGTGTCTTCTGTATATTTATCTTTCCTTGAATTTGTCAATCGCTGTGCACTTTAAATTTTAAAAAAAACACAATGTTAACTTCCCATAGAAAATGCACGACAAATTATAAAAATAATTTGTATGAAAACAAGCCAGTTTGTTTTATTCAGAATCCATTTTAAATGTGAAATAGATTTTTTTCAAAATATCGCATTTTTTAGTGTACAACATATACAGTTTTGTATCCAAAGTATTACTTGGCTGTTTCCTTTGACTACCGGTTTTAGATAACTCGGAAGTTACTAAACGGCTAGGAAACTCCACAAGATCTGCCCCTCAGGCTTCGCGGCACCTGGGGTCCGAAAGGATGTAAGCCCAATGATTGAACTAGTGAAACAGGGTTACCAGATGTCATGAGGATGGAGTCAGAGAGCCTACATTCCTTTTCCATAAACAATTTTCAGCAGAGCAGAGAATCCAGCAGGCAAGATATTCTTCTGCTGGCAAGAGACTAGGGGCCTGATTAGGAGATATTTATCACACCTCATTAATAATGATACACCAGGTACATTATTAATCAAGTCGGAGAAATGGCACCTATTAATGTTTTTCAAGGAATTATATAAGGATTTTGGTGTTTAACATCTCACAATCTGCATGGTACAGTAAATACCGTACACATTTCCTTTGTTGAATTTCTGAAGGTTTTATAGTGCCCTCCCCAGCTTGCAAACTCGTAAATGACAATGTCACACAGGGAGTTTAGTATTACATGTCTTTGTTCCTCAGTGTGTAACTGCAAACTCAGTGTTATAAACATAAACTTTATTACCCACACCCAAACACTTATGTCATAGTTCGACGGGATACATCAGGAATCAAAAGGTCCCGTCATCTCTAACTTATAGGACACTACATCTCCCCTTTTGTTAAATAAAAATGTTTACAGACATATATTTATACATTACTACTCCTCGATAAGTCATCATAGAGATTTGACCAAACACCCAGATTGTGTCTTCTGAGGCTGAGAAGAGAAGAGAGAAGAGTCCATGAATTGCACTGGTGATATAGGGACAGATGCAGTCAAGGGGGTCTCTACAGTCTCAACTGAACCAGTGTCAACTCTGACATCAGTTACTGGCAAATAATGAGGCAGATGCCTGAAGTGCTAAGAATCTCGGGTAATGGACTTTCCAAGATGGTGCGCAGGCACCATGTGTCCTTTACTAGTCACCACTTTGAAAGGTTCAGCATCAAAGGGAGCATCAGATTTGAGTTTTCTCTGTTGTCGCACCAATACTTGATCACCTTTAGTGAAAGTAATGTTTTCAGCACATCAATGCTTGTCGACATATACTTTAATCTTTTGCTTAAGGCACAAGTCTGTTTGACGAAGTTCACCATCTGCTGTAGATTTCCTGTTGGCCCATTATGCTAACTTGGTTGTCATGGCTTTCCTGAACATCAGGGTTGCAGGAATTTCACCTGTCATTGAATGAGGAATTGATTGGTAAGCGTGAAGAGCAGCCTGGAAAGCAGACTTCAAATAAAGCTTCTCCAATGTAGCACGCTGGACAGTCTTTTAAAGGGTGCTCATAAAGTGTTTGACACTGCCATTTGCTTGTGGACAAATAGGTGTGCCTTTCTGATGCCTCACATTGAGATGATTAAAAAAGTCTCTGAATTCTTGACTGTTGAATGGGGGGTCATTGTCAAACTTTAAAATGGAAGGAACACCCCATGTTGAAAATGTGCCATCTAACCTCTTGATGACTCTTTCTTGAGTGGTCGATAAGAGATCTTCTACTATTGAAAAACAGGAGTATTCATTGACAACCACAATCAGGTGATTCCATTGTCAAGAGGACCTAAGAATTCAAGAGCATTTCTCCCCATACATATTTTGGCAAATCAGACATATTCAAGGCATTTTGAGTGGTTTGCGGAGATAAGCAATTGCACAAATGACACACCTCCAACTCTCTTTCGAACCTCTCATTAAGATAAGGAAACTAAACTCAATCTCTGAGAGCTCATTTAGTGGCAACAATTCCACAATGTCCTTCACGGGCCACTTCAATTACTTGTTATCGCAGACTATCCGGAATGACAATTCATGAAAATCGCAAGACAATACCTTCTTGAGTAAAAGATAGTTCCTCTTTCACATTTTAGAACTTTTGACATTCGTTGTCATGCTAGAGCCGAGTATACTGTTTTCAGGACTGATCTGCAATAGTGTCTTTTAGTATCAACATGTCACTCGCTTTGCTCGTTGCGGCAATGATCTGTTCTAATGAAATAGTGGCAGGCATATTTGACCTTACAATTAAGTTAATGTCGGCTTCTGCCACATTTGGAAGCGTTACCAGGATACTGTACTGGCACTCATGAAAAGTAGTCTCCTGGGTTTTGATGTTCCCCTGGTTGGGGCACGATAGTGTAGTCATATTCCTGTAATTGCAAGCACCAACATTCAATTCTAGAAGGCATCTTGGCTTTTGGGTTGCCAAAGATGGTAGGCAATGCTTGATGATCCGTTACAAGAGTGAATGGTTTTCCATATAGGAATATGTGGAAATATCCACAAGCCCACACCACTGCTAAGCTTTCTTTCTCTGGTAGCGAATAGGCGCATTCAGGTTATGACAAACTTCTACTTGCACATGCCACAATATGTCTTTGAGAATTTGGGTGTCTACTGTGTTGAGGAAGGATTGCACCCATCCCCACCGGGCTTGGGTCATTAGCAACCTCATGGTTGAGCTTTGGATCAAAGTAGGCCACTTATGTGGCGTTCTTAATTGCATGCTTGATTTTCTTCAAACTTTTTTAACATTGATGTTACCAGTAAAATGAATCATTTTATTTTTGTTAAGTCTCTTAAGGGAGCACTTGCTGTGGCAAAGTCACATATGTATCTGAAACAGTAACTAGCCATGCCATGCTAGCCATGCCAAGGAATGAATGTAATATGGTAACATCTTGTGGGGGATTGGTGGCTAACAAAGCCTGTTTTTAGCTGGATCCGGCATCATGCCTCCATCAGAAAAGATATGGCTAAAGAATGAGTTTTGTTTTGAGGAATTCACATTTCTAAGCATTTAAAGTAAAATATGCATACGCAAGTACATGACACATTGGTGTAAGAGACTTATCATGTTCTTTTTGTGTAGCCCTGAAAAACTAATGTCATCACTGTAATTGAAGGCATTCATGACAGGTTGTATGATGTATCGAATGACATCTTAAAAAAGTATGGCAGCTGATGACACACCAAAACGTAAGCATTTATATCTAAACAAACCAAAATGGGTAGAAAAGGTGGTAATGTACATGCATTTTTCTTCGACTTCAAATTGATGATATCCTTTGTTCAAACCAAGGCGATAAAACACCCTGGCATCATTCAGGTGTGTCATCATGTCGGCAAAGAGAGGACTGGGTTGACATTCTCTTTGAATTGCCTTGTTGGCTTGACTGAAATCAACACAGATGCGTCCAGCTACTTCACTGTCCCTTTTGGGTGCTACCACTATGGGAAAAAACCTACAGAGTTGGACCAGCATATCACTCAATGATATCATAGTAATGTCTCAAGCTCTTTCTCAACAGCTTCTTGTAGATGATATTAATTCATCTATGTCTTTGAGCAGCAGGGCGCATGTCCTAATTGATATGCAGTTGCACTTTTGTGGTCTTACGTTTCCCTAGTCAATGAAACAATTACAAGAAATGACTTATTATTTCATGATGAGCATTCATGTTGTAGTTCACAGATGTCAGTCCTATATCAGCAACAGTATTGAAACTCAGTAAACAGGCACTTGATGCAGTACCATGAAGTACATGAATAGGTGTTTGTACTTTTGTCCTTTTGTATTCCATGGTTGCTACGAATAAAGCTTGACACTTTAATGATGTAGATGAAGCACATGTATACACTTTAGTCTTCGATAGTTTATGACGGGGCAATGGAGAGAGTTCATGGTGTGACTCCTGAGGCATGATGTTTATTGACACACCACTGTCAATATTAAAAGGTATGGAGCAACCATTTACTTTCGGTGTAATTTTCAAACAATGTTTGAATGCCTTTTGGGATTTCACTTGTCGACTTTTCTTTGATGCGTATTCTACTCTGCCTGTGGCCAGTCCAACGTGCACATGTTTTTCTGAGGTAAACATCAACATCACACATCCGCCTTCCTCACTGTCACTTGACAATGAAACTGAAGAACAAATGGACGAAGATTTAGACAAAGATCAACTTCGTTTAGTGTTGATTTGCTTCAGGAGATGCTGCCGCTTGGCCTTGTGGGCTTGTGTAGAATGTCACTTCTGGAACGTTCAGGTGTCCATTTTGTTTTCTCGTCATGACGCACTTTGCTTTTCCTTTGCCTTGCAAACTGTTACAAAATGGTTCTCCTTCCCACTGCCTTTGTATTCTTATCCAATGGCGGGGCATTCATCTTCAAATGGGAATAAAAATCCACATCTAAAGTACAGTTTCTTTTTCTTTAGAGACATCATTTTGTGTCCTTCAGCTTTGTGTTTCTGCTTACTTTTCACATCTATGACTGACTCATTCTGGGCACCTCCAGCCTCCATGTCAGCAGCTTGTCAATCAGCACATTCCTCAGCTCTGGCAGCCATGAGATCTCACTCCAGACTAAGTGTTTCTCTCAGCATTAGTCGGCTGAATAAATCTGACAGACATCCGTCAAAACTCAAAGATGTATAGTTTCTTCATCATTGAATTAATTGAACTTATAGTATCTGATGAGTGTATCAAGTCTCTCAACAAATTTGTCGATTGTTTCACCAGCTTTCTGTCATTCCTGACTGAAAATATATCTTTTGTAATCGACAGCGGATTAAATTTGAGATGTAATGCTTCTTTGATTTAACGGTATGTTACTTCACCAGTTTGAGGTCATTTCTTGGTGACCTCTTTTACTCCTTCACCGTCAAGAATTTTGAGACATTTTTGACAATCTTTTTGTTATCTGTTTGTTCCAGTGCATCTATGAGTTCATCAACATTTCTACTGAGGAAGTCCATCTGGCACTAACATTATGCTTTTAAGCAGTGTCGACTGGAGGTGGTGGTTTCAGGAAGGTGGGTGCTATTTAACCAGTTGTGGAACTTACTGACATTAAGAGTCTATGCTCTCACCTGAACTTGCACCATTCATACCATCTGCAAGTCCTTGCAACATGCTTGCTTCAGGGTTGTTATGGCAAATCTTGAAGGACTTTGTGTTATGCAGAATGCACCTGGCACCTTTGATGGTGTCCTCTTCAGGGATCAACAGCTTCTTATTCACAACTCCGGGTATTCTACTTGGGTCACAGTACCCACAGCGGTGGTATGATGACTGTCTTTACTCAGCTTTTGGATAAGAACCACAATCATTTCTCAACCTGGTTTTCACTCTTTTTAGCACTTTTCTGTATTTGGCTACTTTCACTGCTAGCGCTTTCTTGCCCTCATCTGTTGCTGCTTACAGCGCTTCGCTGTAACTGGTTGTTTCCACCTTTAGCATTATCTTTCCATATGATTTATAGTTCAGTGTTGCGCAATAGCGCAGTATTTCTTTCAGAGCCTTAGTGGCAGATTTCTGGGCAACGATAAGTAAACTTCTCAGTGAGCCTTCTGTTATCATCAAATGCTTGTGGCTGGAGTGAGGCTTTGACTCCCCATATGCTAAATGTCATTTCTACTGAGGCACATGCACAATGCATGAGCAGTAAGCTGGACCACAGAAAACTCTCTGGGATAGCACTGTCGATCTTTGGGTTACATATCCCCATCTCGTTGCCAATTGTAACGTCCTCCCCAGACTGTGTACTCCTAAATGACCACGCCACACACAGAGCTTAGTATTACATGTCTTTATTCCTCAGTGTGTAAATGTGAACTCAACGTTCTAAGCATCTCTATTTCTCACAACTGTACACTTACATCATAGTTCCATAGAGTCGATCAGGAACCAAAAGGGTCCCGTCATCATTAACTCACAAGACGTGCATCACAAAATTATGGGATGTGATAAACTTCCAACTCGTAATTCTGACCCATGCACAAACTGGATTTTACACACAGGTTGGAATACACCAACTCACTTGTAATGAGGCCCTAGGGATACCTAAAGAATAATCTGTGCAGAGATAAGAGATAGGACTTTGAAAATTCACTGACCTCTGTTAATGCGGTTTAAAACTCCACAATAATATAAAGGATATTTTTTCTAAAATGTACAATACTCTCACCTTTACTGTTGGGAGCGGATGAAACCTTTTGAGAGTTGCTTTATGCCAGCTCTTAATTTCATGCCCTGTTTCCAAGCCAGATAAAAAAGTTATTTGTAATCATATGAGAAAAGCAATTCTCTAACATTGACCTTCATGTCTGATCAAAAAAGATCATTCTAATGTACAGACATGTCAGGGATGAACTCAGTTCACATCAGGGCCAATTTTGAGGACTAGGGCAGACCTGGCAAAAATGACCAAACCAACCCTGCTCCCTTTACCTCCTCGTGCAATCTATCTCTTTCCATTCATCCAATCTCTTGCTCTCCTTCTCTCCACTCTCCCTCTTCCCTCTCTGATCTCTTTTTCCTAAACGTATCTCTCCCTTTATTTTACTCTTTTTGGAAGCATTCACATGCCTGGTACAATAAATCTCAACGAGAGAGGGGAACATGATAGGGCCACCGGGAGTGGCTCTGGTCTTTCAAAACTGGACTCAAGGGGTTCCAGACCAGTGAGAAAATGTCCATGGGAATTGAAGGCCTGCCCAGCCTTTGTTCACCTATCCCCCCTATAACACAGCCAGAGTCCATATCTAGGGAATGCAAAGTAATTTATCTCTGTGATAATAATGTATGACTTCTCCTTTGAGCTTTCCGAATAGAGCCAGTGTCTCTTGACATCGATTTATGTGAAGTGTCAGTTCACAGCATTTTGACTGTTAGACTGAAAAAATGCAAGATGATAATGTTATCACATATCATATATATATATATATATATATTATATATATACATAGATATATAATATATATTTATCAAGTCATGCATGGCCACACAAGGTGGCCTTGCGCGGCTTGATAAATCTGACCTTAGTGTTGCATTGCCCTTGCACCCCAAGGCGTGGTGCAAGGGCGACATAACACTACGATAAATCTGGCCCCAATCTTTAGGTACTAAGTACCCTTAGTGCAATGAATCAGTTGTTCTTATTAGATCTGGAGTAAGGACCGGATTCATCATAGTGTTGCTTTGCCCATGCACCAGGCACCGTGACACAAGGGTGCCTGAGTTGACGCCATGCAGCCAAAAGTGTGCCAGTGCAAGGAAAGGACAGGAATGCGTCATATAATGCTAAATATGCTGCATTCCCACCCTTTTCCTTTCATGCAGTGCAACACAGCAAGGTGGTTGTTTGCGACAAAACTATATTGTTGAAGAGCTGGAAGATCACGATCAACAAGAACATGAGCAGCTTTTGTTAGCTGCACATGTGTATTTTGCACCATTTATTTAGCTTGAAATGCATTTCTACGTCAAATAGTTCACACTAAAAAATAAAGCTAAATATCAGGGGGCAGATTCTTCAATCTTTCACGTAGCGTAACTCAGCAAACCACCTGGCTGCGCTGCATGAAAGCGAAAGGGCAGGAATTTGCCATATTTAACATTATATGGTGCATTTCCTTGCACTGGCACACTTTTGACTGCCTAGTGCCAATGAGGGCACCCTTGCATCATGGTGCAAGGGTGCCTGCATTTCAGGCAGGATTGTTTGTGTGAGTTGAACTGCGTTGCTTTACTCCAGATTTATCAAGCTATGCAAGGCCATGCAAGGTGGCCTTGCGCGGCTTGATAAATCTCACTTACGTTTTGCGTCGCCCATCCATAGAGCAAGGGCAACGCAAATCCTTGATAATCATGGGCCCAGATTTGCATTTCACATAATTATGCATAATTCATGCAATTTTGCACAAATATTTCATAATTATGCAAAAGCAAATTGTGCAAATTTTGTGCAGTGCTAGTTCTGATTAGTGAAACTGTGCCACCATGGTCCCAGCATGCAGGTTAGTGTCCCTCACGCCCATCAATCGTTATCACATGCAAATTGCTAGATTTTATTATGGAGATAATATTGCAAAATCTAACTTAACCCTTTAAAGAATCTGGTCAGCCGCGGCCCGTGAAGGGAGTTCCGTGGGGCAGAGAGGCGGGGCGGGGGAGGGGCAGGGTGGGGGGGGGGTACTAAAAACCGGAATATGGATAATTGGAGGTAAGTAAACAATTAAATAAATAAAACGAATTTCGTAGCGCGTGCTGCATTGCAAAATGGGGCATATTATCAAGGTCCAGCGATAAATATCGCAAAGCGCGCTTAGCGCTTACATATTTATTGCTGGCTATCTCTGGAATTCATCGTCCGGTTAGCGCATTATCAACAACGCGCATCGCCGAGGCGATTAAAATTCCTGAGATTGTGGGGATATCGCCTTTTTCCATGGTGGAAAACGGTGATATCCTAGATGATAGGGCCTGTGGTCTTAGCCACACAATCCACCCCCCATGTTATGTATGCCTTAGTCAAGAATTTAACAGACGTTAAATTCCTGCGTTAAGGCATACTTAACGTGATTTTAAATATCGCTAACCCTCGTTGTCAATATGACGAAGCTGGGTTAGCGATATTTTCCCAAGGGAGTCTTGTCAGGCATGCCTCTTTTGCATCTCATTAGTGATGCGATGGGAGGCGTGCTGACAAGGGGAGCTATTGCCAGTACACTGTCGCTAACAGCTGTTAGCGACAGCATGCTGATAGGGCGATAAAAATATCGCCGCCTTAGCGGCAAAAAGTGCTGCTAAAGTGGCGATATAGCCCTTGATGATATGCCCCTAATTGCCTTCCTCTGCACAACAGATGCATGCCATGAGTGTTGCGGTGGGTGTTCCCACACAACTCCAATGGCTTTTGATGCATTCCCAGACATACAAGGATTTGTAAACCTGATAATGCAGCATAAATATTACACCTCCCCAGCAGAGGCGTAACGAGGAGACATATCTTTATTTCTCATTGTTTTTTCCTCTTTCTACATGTGCTGCATTGTGCAGCACACAGAGAGAGTAGAAAAAGCCTCTCAGCATTGTTTTTGTGCAGGAGGGTGCCCCTTCCTGCACAAATCCTGCACAAAAACAATCCTGTCTACAACATAGGCACCCTTGCCCATGGTGCAAGGGTGCCTGCATTGGTGCTAGGCTGACATAATGGCACCATCCGCAAATGAGAAAAGGCAGGAATGCTCCGCATCAGATAAATACGGCTTAATACATCCTTTTGTTTGTCTGTGATGCAGGGCAGTGCTGCAAGTTGACTTGCTTTGGTGCCCTGAACCACCAATGTCATAAATATGGCCCCTAGGGTTGGTATCTGTGGCATCAGAGCACCACATGTGCATCCTGCTTGATACATCTAATTACAGCTTAGAAATATACCCTGAAGATTTCCTTAAAAAAGGATTGTGCATATGTACATTTATTGTGGCATACAATCCGCTACATGAAATTTGGGAGCAAACTATCAAGAATCTATAAACATTTAACACATTGCAGAGACATTTTAAGTCACAGACAAAGTTGTCAATTGCTCAGGTCCTTCCAAGGGCCCTTCCTGGGAAAGTGAACCAACTCTTCATTTGGCCTCGGCCTATTCTATTTTTCCATCTAAACCTCTTTCCCTACCTGCCTACCTCTACCTCTGACTTTGTCTGTCTATGCTGTGTCATCTTAAGGATTTTTGGGGTCCCAGGTAAGACATATTTCACCAATTCATGTGTGACCCTGTTAAAAATTAACATTATTTTGCTATCATGCAGGCTTGAATTTGCAGAAAATGTGAAATAAGATTCAGTTATTCCATGTAGGGACCCCCAAAATATGTTTTGCCCAGTGCCCCCAAAATACTAAGATCACACTGTACTTATGACTCTGTATTTCATATGTCTTATATTTGGAAATTTTTGTCAACTACTACTAAAGTACCGAATTTTGGACTAACTTTTGCTGCACCTTTGTACCTTGTACCATGTATCTTATCTCTTTGTATCTTATTTCTTTACCCTAAAAAGCTAAGAAAACTCACTGAAATAAAAAAGAAAACACAATCCGTAACCATCCGTAGCTGTAGACCGATGGCCAGTGGCGTAACACAGGCCCCCGCAGCCCCCGCGGGACGTGTGGCCCCCGAGTTCCAAGGGGCCCCCTTGGCACAGTACTCTGTCTGAAGAGCTCCTTAATGAGTCAGTAGGGGGCCCCTCTATGCACCTTGCAGGTGGGCCCCCTCTAGTTCTATTACACCAGTGCCGAAGGCCAACAAACATAATTGACAGTTAACAATTAAAAGGTGATGACTGGATCTGTTTGAATTAAACATAACCATTCAGAAGTTCCAAGTGGGAAGTGCTCCATTCCATCCATTTTTAGCTCACAGCTATAGTACACGATATGCATTTTGGATGAGGCGGTCCCATTTTGTTAGATATAAACACGTGGGCATTGTCATTCCTCATCTGTGCTGATATAAATGAAACAACATTAAAATTGAATGGGCCCAGAGATATGTTTCTGTGGTTCAGAGTGATGTAAGCATTCACACTGAACAATTCTCAGTTCACAAATGTTATGATAATTATTTCTTATGAAGTGCACAATTGCTCCCCCGCAGATTTTAGAGTTAGACGGGCGAACTTTGCATTTTTCACTTCATTGCACACCTTTTTCTTGACGATTCTGCATTCTAACCTGTGCTTCATTTGAGCCGGAGCTTTCCGGTGCTGAGCACCGGCACTTAATTGGTTTCCGGTGCTCGGCACCGGCATCTAATTGTCAACACCACACTTAGGGCAGTCTGCCACAAGGTGGCGCTGCTCATGTCATTTAGAGATGAGCAGTATAACAGTTGTTTAGGAAAACAATATACATTTAAAAATGACTAATACCTGCCTCCCCACCCATTCCTTTAGCTTTGGGGACCTTGAATAATCTGAATTGTCACATTTACATGCGAGAAAGATGGTTTGTAGTTGTTTTGGCAGCGATGACAAGGGCGATGGGTGGTGCAAGCTGCAGTGGCCTCCTGGTCAGAGCCCTGGCACTTAATATTTTACAAATTAAGCACTGATTATAACCAATTACATTTTTGTTTCTTTTATAAATACTAAAAAGGTTGTCTGTACCTAGAAGTTTTACTGGTTTTCTATGACTGAGCTGCCTGTAGCAAGAAGGCTGTTTCCATTATCCTCACCTCTGTCACTCTAGATGCTAATCTGCAGCCCACCTAAAGCACAAGGTTTGAGCCAGACTTATGATCTGAGTTTACAGGCACCAGCCAACTTATGTGTAAGACACAGTGCCATGAACAATAGCCACTTTTGTAATGGAAGACAATGCCAGGGCTGGAGTGATCCCACTTTTTGAGATCCACTAAGGTACAGGCTTTAGCATTTTGCAGGTGCTGTAGGCCATACATCATATGTCTGGAGATGCCACTATGTAACCCATTCACATATTTCTATATTGGTACATCAATGGTTATGTGGGCCTGTACTATGTCTGCATGTTTTGCAAATTGTAATGTTTTTCACCAGAGCCACAGATGGGAGAAGCCTATCTTGGCTACATTGGCCACATTTTGGACTTGATTGTTAATTGACAGATTATTATTAATGCCAGAGACTTAGGGTGACCAGGAACCTGGGGCCAGATACAGGAAGATTTCATTTTGCGAGTCTCTGATTGCGATTTTGTACGACTCGCACATAGAGACTCCCAAAATGACATGTACTAGTGTGTCTCAGACACATTAGCGATCCCCAATGAGGTAGCAATTGACATCCCTCATCAATATTCATGAGACAGGTCGCAATTTGCGACCTATTGGGAATGAGCAATAACACAGGGATAATGGCTTTCTGGGGACAGCAGACCACCATGTCTGTGTGTGTGCTTTTAAGTACAGCAACATTTTTGTTTAAATGCAGCCTGTTTTCCTTAAAGGAAAACGGGATGTGTTTCAAAACGAAAAACGAAACGTTTCAGTTTCAATTTTTCAGAGTAGGCAGAGGTCAGTGGGACCCCTCCCTGTTCTTAAAAAACGTTTTTGCTGCAATTGACAAAGGGGATGAGGTCCCCTGGGGAATCCTTCACATTTGCGACTGGCTTACCAACTTGAAGTAGGTGGTACACTGCAATAGATTTGCGATCGCATTCCAGTCGCGAAACAATTGTACATCCCCCTGCGATCCGCTATTAGGAAGGGACGCCCTTGGCACACCCCTTCCTAATAGTGACTCTGAAACCCTATTTTGCGAGTCGGTAATAGTTTACCGACTCACAAATTGGGCTTTGTAAAATGCTTTTTTCTGGTCACAAACGGCACAATTCTGTGAGTCGGGCCGTCTGCAAGCTGAAAAGTTTTGGACATCTGGCCTCTAATTCTCTAAGCAAGATTTCCTCTGGCCAATATATTTGCTCACATGAGCAAGGTTTCTGTCTTTGCTGACATTACCTTCAAAATTTTGAGCTACATCCAGTAATGAATATTCAATAGCTGTTTTACAAACGTAACTATTTTAGAGTAAACCAGTGGTCTCAGCTCAAAAGGAATCTTGGTGTTGTAAGCATAGTTATAAAAATATGCTCATGGCATAGAAAAAAATCACACTGATTAATTATGTATATTATTAAACTGAGAAACCTTAGTGTGATATCCCCTAAGCCTTTTGTCTTTATCACTCTTGTTTGCTGAATTTGTTTTTGTTAGGACTCTGCAAAATTTACCACTGCTAACCAGTGCTTACAAGCGTGTGCCCTCTCCTTCAAACATTATAAAATTGGTTTACTCCTTATTGGCACATTTAGGTGCCGATTCCGATCCGGTAAAACCCGGGTACGAATGGTCGTACGGAGCGTTTTTTCCGTCCGACTCGTACCCGGGAAAAACACCTTACAAACTCGCAAGCACGATTCGCAGAGAAATACCATTTCCGTACGAGTCGTAAAAAACACTGACCGGCAAAAAAATACATACAAATCTGAGTCTGGACGGCGCATACGCGACGTCCGGACGGAGTCAGGCAGCGTTTTACGGACCAGTAAGTACGATTCGTGCCGACGTCACTCCGCACGCAGCATTTTTTATGGGAGCCAAAAACTGCCGGGAAATTGAGGACGACGCGAACAAGGAGCACCGGGACGCGACGGACAGCGATGGACCCCAACCTACGCGTCATCCCGGCCCTCATAGCCTACGACCTCGTGTTCAGAAACCGACGCAGACGCCGCAGAAGGTCAGAACAAACCCCAGGGGCCAAGGGGGGGGGGGTGCAAGGGGCAGGAAACATAACCCACACCCCACAAAATACTAATACATCCTGCACATGAATTACCATGGTCTGGTCACTTCGGGGGGCGTGTCCACCAATCCCGCGTCCCGCCACAACGAAAGTGGACGTGGACGCGTACCCGTCACCACCACAATGGTGGTACGGGATGTACCCACGCCCCTCAGACTCGGGTACAGACCGTACCCACGCCCCCCAGAGCATGAGTACGGCCCGTACCACCATTGTAGTGGTGATGTAGGGATAC
Organism: Triturus cristatus; assembly: GCF_964204655.1. NCBI lineage: Eukaryota > Metazoa > Chordata > Amphibia > Caudata > Salamandridae > Triturus > Triturus cristatus. The sequence continues at coordinate 171,429,083 of NC_140582.1, read as the reverse complement.
GCGTGTACGGACCATACCCACGCCCCCAGAGTGTGGGTACGGGCCGTACCACACGTACCCCTACGTCACCGCCACTATGGTGGTACGGCCCATACCCACGCTCTCCAGAGCGTGGGTACGGGCTGTACCACCATTGCAGTGGTGATGTAGGTGTACGCGTGTATGGCCCGTACCCACGCCCTCCGAGCGTGGGTACGGTCCGTACACGCGTACCCCTACTTCACCACTACAATGGTGGTACGGCCCGTACCCACGCTCTCCAGGTGTGTCAGGCAGTGATGTGGCACATGTCTCCTCATGTTGTGGCACAATAGATGTGTGATGAGCTGTTTACACATGTCATGTGTGATGGGGCACTACGTGGCACACTTCCCCTTCACACTTTGCACATGTGTGCATGTGCGACACACGTGTCAAGCACTGCATCACTGGTATGGCACAGTCAGCTACACCCGCAACTGTCCCCTGATGGCAGGTACACAGATAATTACACCTCACATGTGACTCCCAGTGTGCCACGATGTGACTCTGTCATGTGTGTGTCATGTGTTCCCATGAGCTTTCTGTTGGCGTTCTGTCAACTCCATCTGCTGTTGCAGCATCCAACATGTGCCTGTATGCATATGTGCATGACACACATATACGCACACCATGCCACATGTGGACTCACACGTTACATGTGTCATGATGGTTCGAAGATGACTTCCTGACATGAGGCAATATGTGTGTGGTCTCAATGTTCCTGTGACATCAGTTTTTGACATGGACCCCTTAATGGAAATGTGTGTCATCTGTCCATTTCCAGATAACATGTGACCTGTGCGTCTAGACCCCCGCCAGCTGTCTGTATGAGATGACATCCATCAAATGCTGATATGTGGATGTCTGTCACTCATGTAATGTGTCTGGCTTGTCACTTACACTGGCCAACAGCTATTTCATGGCATGTCACGTCAACATTGCCATGCAACTATTGTGGCTGGCTCTTCGTAGGAGTATCACCTGGCTGGCCCACGTGTCCTGGATGTATTGCACAGCACAGACTCTGTATTGAGTAGATGAGTATTAGCTGTTGAACATGTGCTCACCTCAGTGACATTGGTGTGGTAATGTACTCACTCTTTGTTATTCCTTCCAAATCTCTGCAGGGCACCGCCTCTCCCCAGATGGATGCCAGACCTGGATGCCAAGCGTGAACATGACTGCATACGCAGATACCGCTTCTCGCAAGAGTTGATAGAGGACTTGACCTGACCGGCTTGCACCACACCTCCAACCACAACACAGGTATCCTACAGCTCTGACCCCCAAGGTGAAGGTGATGGCAGCCCTACATTTTTTTGCCACCGGCACGTTTCAATTGACCATAGCTGATGTCGGTGGCATGTCCCAGACTATGTTCAGCCGTGTCCTGCATGATGTTATAGAAGCCATGTTGGTGCACCTGGATGAATTCATCCATTTTCCCACTCGTGAGCAGTTTACAGGTGTCAAGGGTGAGTTCTATGCCCTGGGAGGGATGCCTCATGTAATTGGGGCCATTGATGGGACACATGTGGCTTTGGTACCACCACAGGCACAGGAGGTAGCCTATAGAAACAGAAAACATTACCACTCCATTAATGCCCTTGTGGTGTGTCTTGCTAACATGCTGATTTCTCATGTCTGTGCACGTTTTTCAGGGTCCGCACACGATGCATACATCATGAGGCGTAGCAGGGTGCCAAAAATGATGCTGCATCTGCACGCGGAACGAGCATGTCTTGTTGGTGGGTATACTCTGTTAGTCCTGTGTTCAGCGCTATCTTTGTATCTTACGGCATCTCCTGACCCACTTCTTCACATAATGTTTCCATGTAGGGGACTCTGGCTATCCCAACAGGCCATGGCTGATGACGCCTCTCCGCAACCCCAGAATAGCTGCAGAACACCGGTACAACGACACCCATGGGCAGATGAGGCGCGTGATTGGGGGATGTTTGGACTCCTGAAGAGCAGATTCCGGTGCCTCCACAAGACCAGCGGCGCCCTCCCATATGCCCCGGGGAAGGTCTACAAAATCTTCATTGTGTGCTGCATGCTGCACAACATGGCAGTGGAGAAGGCCGTGCCACTCATCCTTGATCCGGATGAGCAGGATCATCCACCCGTGGAGGATGAAGGGCTCGGGCACGGGGCAAGTGAGGATGAGGATGAGGATGAGGACATCCGGAGTCAGCTTATCCGCAACTTCTTCTCATGATGGTGAGTCCCTGTGTCTGAGTGTGCACGCTTTGAGCCTTGTGTGGCTGTGTTGCAATGTGTGTGTCGAACTGACTGTGTGCTAAGTGACTTGGAGGTGTGTTCTGATGTGTCATTCAAGTGATGATGTCATTCCACACATATTAGCTGGCACACTAAATTTGTTAAGAGTATGGTGACAACATCATTCCTGTAGAGTACATGTACATGTCTGCGATTACTAGCTCTTCGCTGAATTGTTGTGTGTCTGTCCTCCCCAGGTCCTTGTGGCTGTCGTCTGCTCATGTCATCATTGCCCTCCTGCTATTCCTCATGAGTATTGCAACGTGTGCTGGATCAGAGTCACATGCACAGACATGGCGAAAAGTCATTTGGGGTAAGGAGTGCAGCAAGGCATTTTGTGGGTGGTACGTGTTTGTGATATGTGGGGACTGCTCCTGTGCATGCTGTGTTACCATGCATACATGTCGACTCACCATGGGCCACATGACGTGTTACATGGCTCCCATGAATTGATGGTCAATCTTCCTGACAGTCATCTGTAATGGTGTGTGGATTCTGATGAAGGCATCAATGTGTGTATAACGTCCCTCAGGAACATACGGGATGCTAATGGTGGACATAGTGTGGGACATCCCCATATGAGGCTCAATGGGGAATTGTAGACTCTCCGTGTGCAGCAAGGGGTGTTAGGCTCAACCCCTTCACTTGTGTGCCAGCTCAGTAGGATTTACACATCTGTGTGTTGAAGGGGGTGTCCAGTGTAGGTCACACATGGTCAGCCAAATGACCTGTGAGTCTGTTCCAATTGATGCATTTCCCTTAGTGTGAGGCTGAGTAATAAAGGTGTTCGTCACACTCCAAGGTGCCTCATCTCTGTCAATGCAGGTCTCTTGCCACTTTGCATGCGGCATATCTGGCATAGTTGTGGAAGATTATGCATAGGAGTCCATGTGTAGTTTAGCAACATGCATGCAGTTGCTCATGGGTTAGGCTCCCAATTGGGCATGTAGTACATGGTTGTGTATGTTTTTTGGCATGTTGGTCCACACAATGGGCCATCAAAAGCTGCTGAGGGTGTGTCTCCTGTGCGCAGGTCGGCCTTCAGTTTCCTGATCCGGTGTCATGCTTCTTTGGTGATTGCGCATGCATTGTATCTGGGTGTACCATGTGACACTGGACACTCCTTACTTTACACACGTGCCTGTTGCAGTTGTCCTTCTGACATCCTAGTCTATGTGTGCAAATTCTGTCATTTTGCAAGGAGATGCCGCCTGCTGCTGCGGCCCCTGCAGCAAGGGCCACCAGAGTATCCAGATTTGGCAACACACACACCTCCAGGATGCTCCTCACTTCCTCCCTCTACCCATTCATTTTGCTGTCCTCAGCTTGTGTATGCCACTGTTGGCGCCACGCGGTGCCAAGGGCTGGACCATCAGCACATGCAAGGTGCACATTGCACCACCATCCTGTCCTTGCATAACCCACATCCCACTACAGTCAGCCACACTCCGAGCTATGACCATCCGCACATCTAACGCCTGCTGTCAGACATACCCTGGGCACACACACAACACCTTTGCATGCTGAGTGTGCAACTACAACTGCCTACACTGCGCCGCCCCGCCTTCCAGGCCCTGTCACACCAACCAGGTCATGTCCCTAATACTCCCCACCGGCTCTGTAGCCCAGCAAGGGCATGGGAGTGGGACTCAAGGCTTCAGCATGTAGTATGTGTCATCGTCTGGGACATGGCACAGGTATCATATCTCAGCATGTCAATCTACAGAGTGTCCAGGACCCCCCTCTCCACCATCACATACGCACAGCACCTCATCATCAGCTCGTATGCCATTGACAGCCAGGTGCTCCTCACCCTCGACAAAGACACAGACATTGGCAGTTCCATCATTCAAGTATGCATGAGATCTATTGATGAATGGCTGCACACGAGCCTCCTGAGGCTGGACTTGTAGAGGACTGAGGTGAACATCTGAGGATTGTCCCCTTCCAGCTGGGTCAGGTGCCTGTGTCCCAACCGCAAGAGCCCTGCACAAGCACCCAGTGGCCACACACACAAGATGGTGTGCATCATGTTTGGCTCGCTCACATATGCCATGCTAGTCCACAGCATCTGTACCTCATGCTGCAACGCCCTCTGCATTATGCACATGATCCACAGATAGATCCACTCCAAGAAAAGACAGACCATCCCCCAGGTCCATGACAACATCCGTGTCAAATACTTCCCTGCCCTCTACGAAGCAAGTACATCCAACCTCCCAGGAAACTGGTCCACTTCCAGGGGCCATCTGCACACCTCAGATTCAACCCCCTGCGCCCCAGCCACCTCACCGTCCACCATGGATAGCTGCAATGGATCACTGTCTGCTGCAGAGTGACCTCCACACTCCCCACCCACACTCAGGAGGCAGTCCACAACCCGACCCCAACCAACCTTGTACGTCTGTCATCCTAGATCCTGTTGGGCCATCTCCGTGCATCCAACCTTGCCCTGGCCACCGTTCTTCACATCCACCGTACTCCAGCATACAGGACATTGTTCTCCCACCTGGCCACACATACCTGGGACTCCCTCCCCAGGAACCTCCACATGAGCCATGACCTCTACGCGTTGATGATGATCTCCCAAATAGGTCTCTCCGCACAGTTTAGCAAGCCCCCCCTCAGCAGCCAGCGGCCATCACAGGTGAGTGTTGTGCTCCATGCCTACATTGAATGATACCTTGTGACCCATGTGTGTCCTGTACCAGACTCTGATCCCAGGGTATGGATGGCTGGAGTTGGTTCAACACTCAGGCATAGTTTGACATTTCCACACACATATGTCGTTGAATAATACAAAATGACAGGAACGTCTCATGTCCAAAGTGAAATATTTATTTGCGGTGGGGTAAGTGGTTTGGTAGATGCAATTAGGTGCTGTACCGGGGGAATAGAATCCAAAGTTCACAGGGGGAGATGGTATCCTTGTCAGTTGGAGTCATCAGAGTCCAGACCACAGTGTTGGTCATCATTGGTCAGACTGTAACCAGCAAGTCCATGTGACAGAGAATGTCATTGGATGAGGTGCTACTGTTGCACCAGAGGGCCAGGTGCCAGGCCAGGTGACCTGGGAGATAGGGATGGTCCGCTGACTCTCACGGTCTTTTCCGTGGACGACCCACCTTCCTCCGGTGACCCTCAGATGCAGGCCTTGACGATGCTGGGGACGCTCCGTCAGATGAATCGTCCTCCTCCTCCCTCCCTGTGTCTGGTGCTGGTCTACGCCTGGTGGCACAGGGAGGGTTTGCCAGGCTTTGGGCGATCTGACGGAGTGATTGGCTCACGTCCCTGTGCACCGCCAGGAGCTCAGCCAGTCTTGCCTCCATCCGTCCTTGGTGTTGTTGATGACTGGCATGATGCTCGACCTGCAGGTTCTTAATGTCATCGATGGTCCCCTGCATCTCGGAGAGTCTTGACACGACCTGGCTGATGCCTCTGGTGTCACGCCGGTATGATTCCAGGATGTTGCATATGTGTGACATACCGGTGTCCTGAGCTGGCTGGTCAGGTTTGCGCCTCCGCCTGCCTCCACTCCCACCACCCCTGCCCACTTGAGCCTGGCCTGCCCTTGTGGGCACATCGGGTCTACGGGACCCCTGAGGGATGGCATTTGCAGGGTTGCCTGCCTCCTCCTGGGTGCCCGCGGAACCTTGTCCCTCCTGGTCAGACTGGCTCTGTTGTTCAGTGGGAGAAGGGCTCCTGGGTGTGTCCTGGGATGTGGCAGGAATGGGGGTGGTGGTTGGCACAGATGTACCTGACACAGGTGCTGCAGGGGCTTGGGCACCAGAGGGTCCAGGTTGGTCGGGGTCATCCACGGAGTGGTGAGAGTCGTCGCTGCCGGTGGGGTCATCTTCACGCGGTGCCTGGGACTGTGATTCTTCCCCCCCAGTGTTGGGGGGAGATCGACGACATTGCCCTGTGTGTGAGAGAGAGACAATGTTAATGGTGTTTCATGCGACATCTATGTTCCATACATATTCAAGTTGACACATTTCCTCCAGGTAGTTGGATGGGCCTAGCATTCCTCTCAATGTCCACTTGGGGATGGGTATGTTGCGGGGGACAGATTGGGATGTTCTCCTGAGTGTTTGACCTGTAGATTATTTGGCTCTGGATCGGTCTTGTTGTGTCAAATGTCCATTGTGGGAGTGTGTAAATCCGTTGCCCGCCCTGGGTGTGTGTGCTTGTGTTAGGGGGGGGGGGGGTTGTGACCGGGCCTGCTGTTGTGTGTAGTGTGAGTTGTCATTGGGTCTCCCAGGTGATGTGTCTGTCCCCTCATGGTGCATGCTGGCATGACAGTGAGTGTGAGTTCCTGTGCTAGATACCTGTGCTTGTGGAGTTGGTGTTTGAGTGTACAGTGGTCCCAGGAGGGCCTTGTGCTGCATACAGCAGGGCCAAGTGTCATCTACCTTGTCAGTACTTTGCCAGTCCCTGTGCATTGTGCATGGTTATGTACCTATGCCATATGGGCTGAGGGCATTGGTGTCTGCGTCTCATTTTCACAATGTGTTGTGTGGGGCCCACCCTCCCAACCTCCCGGACATCCAGTCTTGTGTTTGTGGTTGTTGTAGGCTTGGACATGGCCTTGCCTTGATTTGTGAAGGGTGCATGGAGACGTTAGTGGCATGAGCGTGGATTTTGAGTGTGGTTGTTTGCGGTGAGTGCTTGGGGGAAGTTGCGTGCATTTGGTGTATATGTGGTGTGGATCCCATTGCCCCCATGTTACGTAAGTTGTTTGTGTACTCACCAGGCTCTGCGACTCCTTCAACTTCATGTACTCCCACCGGCGGTAGCAGGGCCATCACCTTCTCCTCCCAGGGATGGTAGTGTACGGGTCTGCGGGGCAGCCCACCTCCAGTGATGTTAGTCTGGGCATATTCTTCATTCATTTTCCTCTTGACCGCCCTGCGCAGATCGTACCACCTGGCTTGGCATTAATTCCTGGTCCTTCGGATGGGCGCAACAGCATTCACCTTATCGACGATCCTCTGCCACATGGCAGATTTTTCAGCTATGCTTGTCTGTCTGACCAATGTTCCAAACAGCTGTGGCTCGACTCTGATGACTTCGTTGACAAGGAGGTCCAGCTCCGCCGTTGTGAACTTTGGATTCTTGTCTGTGGGCATGGTGTGGGGTGTGGGTGTGGGTGTGGATGGTTGTGGGTGTGTGGGTGTGTATGTGAAGAGGGGGATGTTTGTGGAGGAGGTTATGTGAAGGTGTGTGAGTGAAGGTGTAGTGGAGGTATGAGTGATGTGGAGTAGTTTCTCAGTGGAGTTGTTTGTCAATGGGGTCTGGCAGCAGTGGGTCTGTTGCAAAGGCTCATGGGTTGTGTGTGTGGGCCCTTTTTATTGGTCCGTTTTTGGGTGTGGCTGTGTTTGAATTTTGGTGGATGTGTTATAAGTGGTGGTTGTGATTTGGGGCCTCTGTTTGCCTGTTTGGATGTGCCAGGTCAGTCATTGAGATGTATTTTGTCATGTAGACGTGTTTTGTGGTGTTGTGCGAGTCGAATTGACCCTCCTTGTGCTGTTTTACAGTGTCCTGGTTCTGTTAGAGTCATTTTCGCATAGGTACGATCCGTACATACACAATGCTGGGTGAGGGTGCTGGAGTACGGTGTTGGAGTGCGGCGCTTACATGTGGTGGGGGTTCGTGCGTGCACGTGCGGCCCTGGGGTACGGCGCGTACATGCGGAGGTACGGCGCGTACATGGGGGGAAGGCGCGTACATGGGGGGTGCGTACATGGGGGGAGGGCGCGTACATGCGGTGGGTGTACGGTGCATACAGGTGCGGCCCTGGGGTACGGCGCGTCCATGCGGAGGTACGGCACGTACATGTGGGGTGTAAGGCGCGTACATGCGGTGGGGGTACGGTGCGTACACGTGCAGACCTGGGGTACGGCGAGTACATGCGGAGGTACGGCGCGTACATGCGGGAGGGTAAGGCGCGTACATGCGGTGGGGGTACGGTGCGTACACGTGCGGCCCTGGGGTACAGCACGTACATGCGGAGGTATGGCGCGTACATGCGGGGGTGATCGCCTACAAGGGGGGGGTACGGCCCGTACATGGGGGGTACGGCACGTACAGGTGCAGGGCTGGGGTACAGTGCGGACGGGGGGGGTAAGGCGCATACATGGGGGGTACGGCGCGTACAGTTGCAGGGCTGGGGTACAGTGCGGACAGGGTGGTGTACGGTGCTGACATATTTGGGGGTGGGGAGGGCTGTACGGCTCATACACGGGCATGAGTTTACCCGTGTACATGTATGCTACTGCGTTGGCTCCGTACGGGCCTTTTTACGTGCGATTGTGTATTCGGACGACGGTCGGGATCGTACTTGCGCGCTCGGACTTGTGTTTTACGATTTGCACGTAAAAATGTCCGGCTCACTCTCATACACTTTTCCTGACGATATTCGGACGTGAAAACTTTCCGACGCACTCTCGTAGACTTTTCCCGACGCTATTCGTAGTTATTTTTCACGGACGAATCATACTTGCCCGTTTGTACGGTGCTTCTACGACTCGTAGGTAAAAATATACGGATACGGGTCATACGCAAATTATTTTTAACGGATCGGAATCGGCACCTTAATGTACTTGTAACTCCCTAACAGAAGGTACCACATGTACATAGGGCCTGTCAATTAAATGCTACTCGTGGACTTGCAACACTCATTGTTCCACCCATTAACATAGCTCTTTAAATGTCTCAGGCGTGCCACTGCAGCCTCTAGTGCAGTTTTAAACTGCCATTTTGACCTGGCAAATATACTTTTTGCCAGGTCTAAACCTTCCTTTTTATTAATACTTATAAGTCACCTCTAAGGTAGGCCCTAAAGATTAACAGGGCACAGTGCACTGTATTTAAAAAGCAGAACGAGTGTACTTAAGATTTATATGTCCAGGCAGTGAAAAACTCATAAAGGTATTTTACTGTTGGAAGGCATTTCCCTCCCATTGACTAACACTGAGTTTGCTTATTGCTATTATGAAGTGGTAACTGTGGTTTGAGAGCACAAAGAGGTATACTATTTTGACTCAAATGAATTGCAATTTTAAATTCTCGCTAATGGCAAGGTAGGATTTTAAGTCACAATTCTTAAAATGCCGCTCTTAGAATTCTGGTGTTTTCTACAACCATTTGTGACCCTACTTCTAGTGCCCTGGGTCACGTGACTGTGAATAGCTCTGCTGTTTGGATTTGTGTATTGCTTCCAGACAGTAACACAAAGGGGGCTTAGGTGTGGACAGGATGGGCCATCCTGACAGGATGAGCGGGGAAGTGCTGTCCCCAGCCCCAATTACACTTCAAAGTGATTTGCATCCTGCATACATAAAGGAACCATACACCAGGCCTGCCCTGCCTTTTGCCTCCCCTAGACACAGTTTGGAGACTTGACAGGGAAAGAGAAACCCCCACAGAAAGGCTGGCACCTCCAGAGCCACTTATTAGAACACTCCTAAAACTTTGGAAGTTATATAAGAAGGGCTGTCTAGCTGACAGAGGACTGCCATACTGCTTAAAGACTGCTTTGCTCTCTGAGAAGGAAGAATACACCTGTTCCTAATAAGAGTGATTCTCATGGCCATTGGCAGACCTCCAGTGTGAACTACAGGGACGCACCAAGCTCCATAGCCCTCTGTGCAACTGTCCAGCTGACCTGCTGCAACTGGACCTGCCTGGACCGGACCTGCAACTGGACCTGCCTGAGCCCTGCTGAACTCTGCTGGAGTGAGCCCCTGATCCCCAAGAGGTGCCTCCCAAGTCCTGGACCCGTGGCTGGCATTAGCGTTTACTTCTCTACAAGAAAAGGTGAAATCCTGAAGTTTATGCTCCTTGTGACAACAAATGGGTCCGATTGCACCAAGACTCTGCCACCAGCAACGTCTGCCAACGCAAAGCTCAGGTGAGACCTGCTCTTCGCATCGACCATTACCACCAGCGAAGACAAGGAATACAAGAGCTACAATTATTGCTACAGCAACAACAGCCGGTGGTGACCGCTGAAGTGAAGCTCCAGCAACGGGCGTCCATGACGCCAGGAGTGTTGTTCACACTACAGTCAAAACCATCTGTGACACTCTCCTTGCTCCTCTCAGCCTCCTTCCCCACAAACGTAACTCTCCATGCTGGCTTCAGAAGGAAACTCTTCAGTAGGACTAACCTGGTCCCTGTATCCAACACGCATTGCATCGCTGTTGTCCTGGATTTGTGACTTTACCCTGGTCTCGGCCAACCAGATGTATGCAAGTGCTATGTTGTGCTTTTAGGCGCTATTGCCACTAAAACATTAAAGTTTAATATCTCTGGTTCAACTGATTGGATTTTTGCCATTCTGATATTATTTTATTTATTAAATTTTACTCTATGCTTCTAGACAGGTATGGGATTTTTCTTTAGCTGTGCTTACTCTTTATTACTGTTTGTGTGCTGCATAAAGACTTTACGCTTTGCCTCTAGGTTGAGCCTGACTGCTTTGTGCCAAACTCTGAGAGAGGTAAGCATGGGTTAATTTAGTGAGTAATGTGGTTCACTCTGACAAGGATTTTGGTTGTTGCCAGAGGAGAGCTTCCACCCCCCCCCAACCAATAACCCAATTTCAATTTCTTAAATATACATTGAACAAATGTTGAGTAGAACTGAGGCTTATGGAACTCTACAGATCATGCAGTTAGCGATGGGCTAAAAACAGGAGGGTGCTCATCGGCTAGCAGTCTTAGAGGACCTTGGTATCACAATATCATGCACGATGGAGTCAAAGGAGCTGCTTACATCCGATAAAATCACCTGATGAATATCATCAATATCCATCTTCACTAGGGGTGTGCAAAGTTTGTGTAATTCACGCAACATTTTGCAGCAATTGCATGAAATTATGCATACTTATGTGAAATGCAAAACTGGCATTTGGCTCTGTATGTTAGAATAAATGCCTCCTTATCTGAATTTTGGATGTGTGGATGCTTGTTATATTTTTAAAAAGGCACAAAAAAACATAAGTTCCGCAAACTGCGCTCACTCACATTCTGGCATGTTGCTCCTGTGCTGTCACACTAAGTTTTCACTTTGAATGGCATGTAAGTACACCGCATGGCATAATAGTATAATCTTGAGAAGTTTGTGTGACAAGTGTCATATGAAATTACCAAAATTACACCAGACTACGCTAGTGTAACAGGCATTTTACCCAGGTCCAGTCTTCACCTATAGGTAATCTCACAACCTAAATCTAGCCTAATGCCATCCAACACACAGTGAGATTCAACAAAGGGGAGGATCTGTCTCCTCACTGCATGTTTGAACTTCTTCACCTTGCAGAGCACGTTATAGGCTGGGCTGTATAGAGCCGGATAAAAAGTTAACAATTTGAAAATAGAACTATATAATACCAGCAGCGGCTGGTGCAGGTAAGCGTGGTGAGGAGGTGGAGCGGGGTATCTGGCGCTGCGGGGTGGATGTTGACAGACTACGGAATAGGAGTTATTTATTTATTTAATTTGCTCTATTCCGTCATCCGTTGCCATACCCCCTGCCCCGCCTAACCGCCCCACCGGACTTACCTGCCGCTGCTGTATAATACCGAGCTAGCAATTGTTAGACAAAAATCCATGTTACACATCATATATCTTTTACTTCTACATAAAAAATATATGAACTTCCTATTAAAAGACACCCATTTACTATTAACAGAAACCAACAAATTAGATTTGGCAACCATGGCTGTTTACATAATAGCAATAGCCAGTTTTATTGTTCTGTTCATTTTACTTCCTCTTTACCAATTAAGAGGTGACTATGTAAATTTGGTTACCACCTTGCTCAAACCAGCTTCCGAATTTCGCTGCATGTAGAAAAATGTTCTAGTAGAATTAAGACGTGCTTTCAAAAATGGTACATTGGACTTAGTTTATGTGTTTGAATACATTAATGGCATGAATAAACACATTTTATTCCAGTTAAAACAAAATACAGTCCTGCACTGTGAACCCATTGGATACATTCAACTCAACAACTGAGAAAAGTTATGCCGTTTGCCTCAAGCATCAAACAAACCATCGTTACTGTATTATAATTTCATTTACACTAACTAGCCAGATAAAACAGTATGCATTCTGCATGGAAATGAGATAACTTGTTTTCATATTTTTTAACTCCTAAACATCAATAACGTTTAACTGGGTTATGGTGCTTTTATGCATTTCCCACGGGAATTGCATAGCTATGGGAACAAAGCAGACAGTTTGTTTTTATTGCTGAAAATTGTCTCTGTGATTTTTTAAGAAGGTCAACACATTTAAAGAGCTTCAATAATTAATTAAAATAAGGTTGAAAATACATTTTGCATGAATTACTTCAAGAAATCCACTCTACATCGCGTCATTTTTAGAATCCAGGGGCAGATTATCCTAGTTGAATTGGGAATTTTGCTTGCATTCTAAACATACAAAGAGACACCCACACGCAAACACGTGCACGCACACATACATACGGATGAGAAAAGTACGAAATTATACATTTGCAGTCTTGCATTTGAAGGAGACCATTTATGTTGTGAGCATAAATTCAATCCATTTTCCTAGTGCTAACATGGTTTGATTCTTGCAAATGACTGTTTTAGTGTGAGGTCTTATTTTATTTTTCTTAACTTTATTATTATTATTTTTTTAAGTTTTAAAATGTGAACTAAACTATCCAGTTGTTGGAGCATTACAGAGCGAGTCAAACAGAGTAAACACAAACTTGAAGGTGTATGTGTACCTTGGTGTCCTTAAGCATATAACATTGAAATAACATTAGAATAATAGCCAACATTATGAATACAAATATACTGTATAGATCAGAGAAAACACCGAGTGGAACAAGGATCGGAAAAAACAATAGGTCTATTTTGCAATTTATGTCTTCAACAAAACATTAAAATAAGCTTTGTGTAGTGAATAAAAGAAACAAAAAAGTATATTTTCTTTTTACAGGGTACTTTTGAGAAAACAAACTTAATGGGTGATGATTCAGAATACATTTGATTAAATAGTCTCTTGTGCATTTCAATGTAAGCACTTGATATGGGGCAGAATGACACACAGAGCCAGTAGCTGGAGATAAATCAGAAATACACCTTCGGGCTGAGTAAAAGGCCATCATATGGGTAGTTTAAATCATTGGCAACAGTAGGTCTTGCTGACAGCTGTGCTGTCAAGTCCACATGTAAAAAACGGTAGACCAGAATACCACCAGTAAATGTATCCAAACAATGTTTTTATATATTTCATGAAAGTGTAGAAAGATTAAAAGAAAGAAATACTACACATTTGAAACATATATTGTAGAGCTATTTTTGTGCATAAGAGCTGAAGATTTATTTTGGATTGAAGCCTAATACCAGACCTGGTCCTCTAATCCTGGAACAACCATTGTTAACCAGTTATTGTTTTATTTAAGAAAGGTAGCAGTGACTCATGATGTTGTTGCAATGGAGTCTTAAAGACAATCCATGCATTAAAGCGCAGGAAGAGAAGAAATGTGGTTCACTGAATCATATTATAGCCTTATTACCCGCTGCCGAGGGCTATATCGTTCGCTAAAGGCACTGAGCCTGAGTTATTGGCCTGAGCCGCATCTGGGGGACTATAATGAGGAAGAGGGCCTTTAACAACCAGTGAATCACTGACAGAATATCGAAGGTCAGAATATCGACCTACAAAAATATCGCAGCAAGAATATCGAAGTCAAGAATATCGACATCCTATCTACATTATAAATATTGAGAAAAAAAATATCGTTGTCAAAAATATAGTTGTTAAAAATATCGTTTTTTTATTTTAAAAAAGTAATGTAAAATAAAGCAAATAATATATATAATTAAAGTAAACATAGTTAAAAATATTTTAAAATGTTTAAAAATTATAAGTTAAATATATATAATGTATAAATACATTTAATATATACATATAATATATACACACACTTATGAATACATTTTAATAATTATTTTAATAACTTATAAATTATTAAGAACATCTTATAAATTATAAATATGTCTATACACATAAAACAATAACATAAACAAAAATTAAATAAATATATGTAACAAATTTAAAAAAAAAAAAATGAAATTAATTATATACTACATTAGCTAAAATAATATAAAATATATTATAGTGGAGGGAATAAAATTACTATTCCAACTCCAAACAGTGCAACAGTAGGGTAAATGTTGGATAGCGTAGGTGTTTAAATTACTATTCCCACTCCAATGAGTGCAACAGTAGGGAAGGTGTTGGATAGCGTAGGGGTAAGAATTACTTTTCCCACTCCAGTGAGTGCAACAATAGGGAAAGTGTGGGATAGCGTAGGGGTAACAACTACTATTCCCACTCAAGTGAGTGTAACAGTAGGGAAAGTGTTGGATAGCATAGGGGTAAAAATTACTATTCCCACTCCAGAGAGTGCAACAGTAGGGAAAGTGTTGGATAGCGTAGGGGTAAAAATTACTAATCCCACTCCAGTGAGAGCAACAGTAGGGAAAGTCTTGGATAGCGTAGGGGTAAAAATGACTATACCCACTCCAGAGAGTGCAACAGTAGGGAAAGTGTTGGATAGCATAGGGGTAAAAATTACTATTCCCACTCCAGTGAGTGCAACAGTAGGGAAAGTATTGGATAGCGGAGGGGTAAAAACTACTATTCCCACTCCAGTGAGTGCAAAAGTAGGGAAAGTGTTGGATAGCATAGGGGTAATAATTACTATTCCCACTCCAGTGAGTGCAGCTGTAGGGAAAGCGTGGGATAGCGTAGGGGTACAAATTACCATTCCCCCTCCAGCAAGTGCAACAGTAGGGAAATTGTGGGATAGCGTAGGGGTAAAAATGACTATTCCCACTCCAAAGAGTGCAACAGTAGGGAAAGTGTTGGATAGCGTAGGGGTTAAAATTAACATACTTATAATTATTATAAATAAATAAAGATTTAATGATTAAATGACAATAAATTAATGATCAATACCAATAAATAATTAATTAAAAAAATTACCAATTAATAATTAATTATCAATAAATTAATGACAAATAGCAAAAAATAATAATAATTAAAAAGTAATTACCAAGTAATAATTAACTAACAAAAATTATGATAAATAGCAAAACAATAATTATTAATAACAATTAATGACCAATTAATAATTAATAAACAATAAATTCATTTACAATACCCATAAATATCATTCATTTAATTACCAAATAATAATTTATTAATAATAATTTAATTATAAATACGCAACAATGAAATCAATAATTACTTAATTAAAATTAAAATACTTCCCACCCTATTCCCCTATAAACTCACAACCCGCTCCAATAATAAATTAATACACTTAATATAATTATCAATTAATCAATAAAAATTAATTACCAATGAATAAAAAATAATTACCAATTAATAATTCATTAACAATAAATTAATGAACAATACCATTAAATAAAAATAAATAATTACTTAATTACAATAAAAATACTTCCCACCCTATTCCCCTATAAATCCACAACCCACTACAGAACTAAAACACAAAATGTAATTAAAATTAATTAATAATTCCTAAACATTATTAATGAATTTACTATAATTAAATTACTTCCCACTCTATTCCCCTATAAACCCACAACCCGCTACAGAGCTAAAACGCAAAATGTATTTAAAATTAATTAATAATTGCTAAAGATTATTAGTTAATTTACTATAATTAAATTACTTCCCACCCTATTCCCCTATATACCCAGAACCCGCTACAGTACTAAAACGCATAATGTACTTAAAAAAACATTACTAACTTCTATACATTTTATACATATATTTAAAAACAAGTACAATACTTAACAAAAAATATATAACACATACATATAAAATACATAATAAAATACATAACACTAATATAAATATCGATATTAGTAACATCGATTGTTTTGCTATCGATATTACTAACTTCGATATTAACAAAAACGATATTACTTACCTTCAGGTCGATATTCTGGTGGTCAATATTCTTGATTTCGATATTCTGTCCCTACGATATTTGCAACTCGATATTACTGTAGGTCGATATTCTAAACTCGATATTTAGACTGTGCACCACAACCAGTATAGTCTGAGGTAGATGAGCTACAAGTCTATTAGAACATTCCAACTACTAAGGGTAGTGTTAGAAATGGGGGTCTCTAGTAGGGATCCTTCCGTCTCATCAGGGTAAGGGAGTTACACACCCAAGATAACACCTGCTCACCCCCTTGGCAGCTTGCCACGACCAGTCAGGCTTATTTCAGAGGCAATGTGTAAAGGATTTGTATATAACACACAAAGTAACACAGTGAAACACTACAAATGGACACCACACCTGTTAACCACTCTTCATCTCAACCAAACAAGACCAAAACGACAAAAATCGAACATACATAACTCAAAATATCACTTTTAAAAGTTTAAGCAATTCTGTCCCTAGAACTCTATGGAGGTGTTGATTTTAGCACAAAGTACTTTTGATGCATACTTCAAAGGATATCTTTGTTGTCCACAACATCCTGCCTTGCCCTGCCTTGGCTAAAGACACACTGCAGGGGGAGGGAGACAGCATTGTTAGAGGCCAGGCACATCCCTATTCAGGTGTCAGTGACAACTCCTCCCACCACTCTAGATCAGGAAGGCCCATCAGGCAGGTGATGGGCCATCAGGATATGCAGGACACACTTCAGCTTCCTTTGTGGTACTGTCTAGAGTGAATGCACAAACAATGCACAAACAACCGAGCTGTCAGTCTAAACTAGACATTGATTCCTCAGACAGGCAGGGGCACAAAAAGGTAAAGCAAGAAATGCCTACTCTCTAAAAGTTGTATTTTAAACACACAATTTAAAAACCAACTTCACTAAAAGATGTAATCCTGAGTTCAGGGAACCCAAACACCAAATCTCTATATTTTCCCAATTGAAAGTTACACTTGAAAGATGTTACAAGGCAGCTCCAATGAACCTATGAGAGAGTTAGTCCTTACAATAGTGGAAAACAAAAATTGGCTGTATTTCACTATCAGGACCTGTGAAACACACCAGTATATGTCCTACCTTTCACATACACAGCACTCTGCCGATTATCTTAGGGGTTCCTTACATGTAAGAAAAGTAAAGGTTTGGGTCTGGCACATGGGTGCACTTGCCAGGTCAACATGCCAGTTTAAGACTGCAATCACAGACAATTCAGCGGCAGGTCTGAGACATGTTTGCAGGGCTAATCATGTGGTTGGCACAATCAGAGCTGCAGGTCCACTAGTGGCATTTGATTTGCAGGCCTTGGGCATGCAAAGTGCACTTTACCATGGACCTACCTGTAAGGCAAATATGCCAATCATGGATAACCAATTATAATCACAATTTACACAGGGAGCACTTGCACTTTAGCACTGGTCAGTAGTGGTAAAGTGCCCAGAGTGCACAAACCAGCAAAAACGAAGTCCAGCACACAGTCAAAAATACAGGAGGTACAGGCAAAAAGACAGGGGAACCACACCAAGGATGCGAGGTCTAACAGGTAGAATGTTCTAAATTATGAAAGTAGAAACTTAAAGGCAAACATTGGAATGTTGGTGCTCCAGGCTTACACCAGCCATTATAAGCCTGGAGCTACTCCTTTGTCTTCAATGGAGTGCTCGAAATTCCAATGTTCTAACATAGCCTTAGAGCCTGATCTAGCAGGCTCTACCAGCCGTTAAAGGTCCGCTCCAGGGTTAAAGGCCTGAACCGAAAGCGAGAGACTTCAACAAGGGAGTGGGCCTTTAATGGCTGGTAAAGCCCGCTAGGAGGGCTATAAGGCTATTAGAAAATTCCACATCTAGAGGACAGAATGTTCTAATTACTAAAACAAAGGCCTCTCGAAGCCTGGGGGGGGTTAAATCCCCCGGTCTCCAAGAGGCCTTGGTTCACAGCAGTAGTTGTGAACAAAAACAACATTAGAATGTTGCTCTGTGGGCTTTTACTGGCCCGTAGAAGCCCAGAGCACTCCATTGTATTCAATGGAGTGCTCCACAGTCCAGCTTTCTAACAGAAGATAGATGTAGCATGCCTCAACAAAAATTTAGTATGCCTTAACAATGCACACAATCTCCTTCTTTGTGGGGTTAGATGCACTTGAACACCCGAGTGGATATCATACTACCTATATAAATTCTATAAAGGCCCAGTGCTAGGATACAATGACTCATGATAAAGACATCCTCATATCAAGGACAGATTATTAAACAAAGCCAAATTCATCAGGTAATTAATATGGTGCTCCAGGTGAAGAGGAAAGTCTAGAATGTTCAGGCTATACCGGTTGTTAAAGTCTCTGAACCTGAGTTATAGACACAAGCCTCAGGGGAGGGCCTATAATGAAGTAGAGGGCCTTTAACAACCAGTATAGCCTGAGACAGATGGGCTATAAAGCTATTAGAAAATTCCACCCGGCAAAGGTAGAATGTTATAAATTAAAAAGGGAGAAACATGAAGACAAACATTGTAATGTTGGAGCTCAGGGCGTATTCCAGCCATAATAAGCCCGGAGCTACTCCATTGTCTTCAATGGAGTTTCAACATTGCAGTGTCTAAGTTATTGTAAATTAAATCAATTCTTATCCACAAAGCAATCCTAAATTAGACTGATGCACAGGCTAATCAATGTAACTGTATTAAAATAGTTCCGCACTAATGATGACAGGCTCTTTCTCAAGAATCAATTCTTTTAGCTATTGACGTGCTCTGTACATTTTCATGATTCTTTCAGTACAAGTATATTTACCAGTGGTTGCTTGAATATAGCCTTATAGCCCGCTGTAGTGGGCTATACCGGCCTTTAAAGGCCCGCTCTAGCATTAAAGGCCTGAGCAGAAGGAGAGGGCCTTTAACGAGGGAGCGGGACTTTAATTGCCGGTATAGCCCAGCTACGAAGGGCTATAAGGCTATTAAAACATTCTGCCACTAGAGGGCAGAATGTTCTAAGGAATAAAACAAAGGCCGCGAGTGCCTGAGGGGATTGAGATACCCTCAGGCTCTCAGAGGCATTTGTTCAAACAACATTGGAATGTTGCTCTGTGGGCGTTTACCGGCCCGTAGAACAAGGAGCACTCCATTGTCTGCAATGGAGGGCTCCACATTCCAATGTTCTAATCAGGTATATGTTTATGAGGACAATGATAAAAGCACACAGTACAACAAGGGTTAAAAAGAAATGTAAAAACCTGCAGTAGTTGGCTGTAGCAGTGGATTTCTTCCTGTGGTTATAAGACCTAGATAAGTGACATGCTCCCTGAAGAAGCACTTAAACTTATATTTCTTACGTTTGAGACCACTGGAACACATGGTTTACTCCAACAGGAATGAACTCTTCTGTGAACCACTGACCTACTGTCTGCATGTCAGCAGCATAGAAGTAGACAGACAAGCTCCTATCCTTGCACCTCCTAATATGTGAGTTGATGTGAGCATAAAAATGTAAAGGAAAAGGTGCTGTGTGTGGGTAATCATCACAATTTACTTATGAAGTGAATTAAACAAATCTATACATCTTTTACTGTACACTGTCTGACAAACATATCCAAACCACTCAACAGCACCTGAAAGGAAGCAGGTATCACAGCAGAAAGCTATGATTCAAGTTAAAAAGCTTGAAGGAATTAGTATGAGCTGCTATCCCTCATAAATACATATAAGGTCCCAGAGTTTTGGCAGATTCAGACTGCTTGCTGCCCATGCCTTTTCCTTCACAAAGGAGTGTAACCCACTCACTAAAATCTGTTTGAATGTTAGAATATTTCTCTTGAAGTCTTTTAGTTTGAAGTTCATATATTTTTTCCCATTTTTTATAGTAAGAATCTGGCTCAATGGAAATAGAGTGGTTTACACAGAAACAGACTATGTTACACATTTTTAGGTATAGGGGCTATTCACAAAGGTACATTTACACATGCATTTACTCATCTGCATAATTACTATGGAATCTTAGGGTTAACTGTACACATTTTTGTATTCGCCATTTCTGGGTGTACATTTATATGTCTCCATTCCTTCACATCAGGGGATGAACCTTCTACAAAAAGTATCCCAAGAGTAGAGTAATTACAAGTAACTTTGTACACATAGGTGGAGATCTGCCCCATGGCAGAAATCTTTGATGGGAATATATTGGGTAAATTTAAAAAATGTCTTATTATTATATATACAAAATAAAATAAAAATACCTTAATGCAAATCATACATGTAAAATAATGTTAAATGTTTATTTTGAATCTAGGTCTTGTATAATTAATGCCTACAGCACATTACATCAGTTAATTAAATGTACATTAAATAATAATTTACTTTCAAAATATTAATTATATTTTTGAGCAATACTTAAAAAAATATCTCACTTTCTCTAGCCTTTTTATTTAAAATGCAATACATTTTGTTAATAATTATGTGCTGAATTAACTTTTAATAAAAAATATTTTTTAATTAAGTTTGTTATTATCTTTTAAAGCCATGAAATAATTATTCATTAGATACATATAATATAAATGATGAAATAACGTAATTATTTCAAACTTAGCTCATATGGAGTGTCATTTTCTTCCTCTGACTTCACTGTTTACGGTGGGAGTGTGTTGCAATATCTCTTAGTAGCCACTTGTGGTTCTTGGATCACTTAAAGGTTGGGCTGGGCTACATTTACATGTTGTTTTGCAGCTTTAGGGATGTAGTAACATTAAAAGTTTAGTTTGTGAATAATAATGATCCTGTATGTGTGTGTTTTTATTAGTACGTCAGTCCCAATACCCCCCTTCAATTTCATAAAACGCCCCCATTTTGGGTTAAGCATTCTTCATTATCCAGCCACTTCTACCATTCCCTCCCATATTTACTACTGAAATGTATATCTACCTGTGCAGAGATTTTCACCACTGTGGTGGAAATATCTGCATAGAAAAGATAGGGGTGGCAGAGGCCTCTTGTGTGTAGGTTTGTAAATAGCAATTTGCAGTAATACAAAATGCAGTTTGTGAACAGGGTTTAGGGAGATTATGTGATTCACCAAGATTCACTGAATGTTGAGCTGAGGTCGGGACTCCAACCTGGTTCCTTATGTTCCAACTTTAGCAGCGCTAGCTAGTAAACCGCATGTCCTTAGCAAGTGCATTATCTTTAGCGTGGTAGAATGAAGTAGCACTGATATATCCTTCAAGTGGCAGGGAAAATAAAAAAAGGTTTTTCCTGGAGCAGCGAGCTAAACGTGTCTTATTTGTGTGCTAGAGAACAGGTACAAAACATTAAAGGAACAAATCAACAACAATTTAATACTAACTAAAAATATCATGGGCTTTACTAATAATAATGATAATAACTACAACACTAAAATGTTATCATAAGTACTTAAAATGATGTACTCTTTTTACAGCCCTGTACTCATAACGTTCTGGCGCTGTGTATCTGGTAATCTAATTCCTAATTTATGGAGAATTAGCATAGGGCAGCGTCGCAAGTCTTCTTGCTGTGCTGCCCTACGCCAATGAGAAAGGGCAGGAATGCACTGTATGTATGAAATACAGTGCATTCCTGTCCTTTCCCCTGCGCTGACGCACAATTTGCTGCGTAGCACCGACACAAGCACCCTCGTCTGTGTTGCATACAGGATTGTTTTTGTGCAGGCTTCCTGCCTGTGGTTAATTTGGAAATAAATAAGTGCAGGGGCTCTCATTCGGAGGCAGCTTGCACCAGCTCATTTCTCCTGTTAGCGCCGCTAAAACAGATCCAACTGCTAACCATGATAGTGGGGAGAGGTTGCGGCACATTGGCCAGAGCTACCGGCTTCAGAATTAACTGGTGCTCATGAAAAGTGCCGGTGATTAAGTGCAGTGCTGAGCACTGGAAACAACCGGCTCAAATTAAGCACTGGCACTAAGGTTCCAGGCACCCTACATTTATATACCCTGCCTGCAGCCAGTCACCAGCATAGCTATGAGGGGGCCCTTTACAACTCTAGAGCATAGAAAGGTCCTGGCAGCTCACTCAAGCCAGCAACAATTTACAGCTGTAAGCAGAGGGCTCAACCGGGTCCTACTCAACCCCATGAGCAGTGGGTGCCCTCAGATGGGGTGGGGGGGATAGGGGGTGAGGGTTGAAACAGGAACTACCCTGGCATTTTCCTGAAGGTAGGATCATTGGGCAGACTTCAGATGGGACAGTAGAACCAGTCATTCTACTCCATCCACTTCAAACCTCAAGTCCCCCTCAGAGGGAGCCAGTTTTCACTGCCCTGAAGGCCCTACTGTGATGGCACCTCCTTGCCATCCAGGGAAGCTGGGCCACATAGCACTGTACCAGCTCTGCACAGCTAACTTTACTCACATCCAACATGCCTTCCATCTCAAACACAAGGAATTAACTCAAAAGCACCAAGACAGCTGTAGCCTGTTGTAAACCCTCAGGCTAAATAGAGTTACATGGAGGTTCAAGAGAAATAGACCAGTAGATCAAAAATCAGCCCTGGTCCTTTCAGCAGTCACGTGTGGTCGCAGGCTGGTTAGCCAAGGAAGGTAAACACTGACAAGGGCAGTGAAGAGATACAAGGCCAGGAGACTGTCAGGTGTCAGGAGCAGGATGGTCCAGAGGTGTGTGTAGGTGCATGAGATGTGTTGCTGGACAGGAGAGGGAGCATTAGAGTCAGGAGAGGTCCGGGCGGCTGATGTATTTCAGGGTGGGGAGATAAGAAAGAGAATGATGCATTTGTTTATTACTTTGGGATTATATTATTGTGTAGGGCTATGGGTCAGAGGATTTGATTTTGAGAGTTTGTCGAGCCTCAACAAAAACATCCTTTAACCAAATGTAAAGACATCAGGGCATGTCTATAGCTCCTTCAAAGTTTCTCCCAAAAACGTCCATACATACCTACGCTCCCCAATACACCGAAGAGACTTTCAGCCGCATTGTGTTCTCAAAAAGAGATCAACAGAAGAAGTGATAGAAGGAAATATTCCGGAATTAATTCTTGCAATATTCACCCTAGAAGGGTAGTTGGGTGGCACACCCAAGAACCAAACCCAAGCTAACATCTTCTAGGAACATACACCAGTCTAGCGGGAACTGCAATTATTGTTCCAAGGTAACTCTGGTGACACCTGAAATTCCCCTTGCCCATACATGAGCAAGAACACTAAAACCGAGCTTGCCACCAACAATAGAAATGCATAGCTTCCCTTGCCTATATATGGGCAAACAGAGTTTAAAACCATCAATAGAAATGTGTAGCTTCCCACCACCCTCTTCTATATCCACCATGATATCTCTCTATGTATATTTTTTCACTTTTTGCTGCAGACGTAAGCTGGCCCAATTTGAATAAAAACATTGTTTCTTGAGCTGCTTACTACTACCAGTCACAGTACTGCTACTTACTGGCTGATCGATGCCCTCAACGCAACGCCACGGTCGTCGGGTCGGGCCGACTTGAACGCGATGACTCTTGGTGAGCTGCTGCACGCTGCGGTGGTTATGCTTGGGCGTGGCAATGTGAAAAAAATCTACGCACTTTGCCGCACAGTCCCTACCCCAATATAACCAAAATCCAGACCAAATCAGTGTCCTCCGGCGCTGCGGCCTGCCCACAGGCAAGTGGCTAAGACCATCAAAACAGTTATATATTTAAATGTATTTATGAATAATGAATTTCCTCTGCAGCAGGCTAAGTGTCTAAGTCCCACAACAACACTTTTAACCACCGGCGCTGTGACCCTCTCAGGAGATGTGAAAAACACGCAGCAGCTGCACGAGAGTACAGTAGTAAGTTAAATTTAAAAATAAATGTGACTAGCACAGCAGATGCGTACTGTAGACCCGGCCCTGTCAAATAAGTGCCGGTGCTAAGCACCGGCACAAATTAAGCCCTGCTTCCTGCATAACAACAATCCTGAGAGGCGATTTCATCTTTCCATATGTGTTGCATAAAGCAGCAGCGCACATGGTAAAAGGAAAAACAAGGAGAAATAAAATATTTATTTTCGTTACACCTGCTATGGGGAGAGATAAGGTTTTGGCACTGCCCCAGGTTTACTTGATTAAGTAAATATGGGACAGCATCAAAATCTATGGGTGTTGCGTGGGAACACCCATTGCAACGCCTCCCCGGCACAGAGTGAGGCTACACAGCGATGTGCGCTGCTTTGTCTTACTCCACATCTATGAGGCCACGCAAAGCCACACAATGCCGGTGCCCGCGTCCCAAGCAGTGGGACATCAGCAGGGCAGCATGTTAGTGGCCGCCCGTCGGAGCCTCCCCCCCCCCCCCCCTTGCGGCCTCGCGCGCGAGGCTACGCCCACTTGGTATGTCCCACCTATGGTTTTGAACTGGAGGCGGGCCATTGGGGGCGGGGGGCGCGGCCGTTCCCTCTACTTAGGGGGCCCTCTCGCCCAGTTCCTCCTCTGTTTCCCGCGCGCCGCCCCAGCCTGGACACGCGATTTCGTTTTCCGCGAGACCTGTTGTTGCCGCTACCTTCGATTCTCCACCCGCCCCCCCACTTTCGACGACGTCGTACTTCGAAGTCCGAGCATCCGGTGAGTCTTGCTGTCCTCTCCCACCCCGGCCCTGTCCCTGGGCATGACCAGGTGTACAGGGCCCCTGTGGCCCGGGAGGCCATGGGTGTGGGGGGCGCAAGCCATGGCCACATCACAGCGTTCTAGGCGGGTGTTGGTGATTACGAGGTGGGGGGCAGGCGAAGTGGGGCTAGGTCAGGCGGGCGGGGATCGGAGACGAGGGCCGGCCCGTCCCGCATGTACGTGCAGGGAGGGTTGTGCCGGGGCGTCTGCGTGTTAAGGGTAACACTTGTTCACGCAGACTGAATTGGCCCCCCTGCGATCGCGCAACCATTTGGGGTTTTGATCAGCAT
Organism: Triturus cristatus; assembly: GCF_964204655.1. NCBI lineage: Eukaryota > Metazoa > Chordata > Amphibia > Caudata > Salamandridae > Triturus > Triturus cristatus. Next base: position 171,403,838 of record NC_140582.1, on the reverse strand, counting down.
GGGCTACGCGCGGCGGCAGGTACTTGGGACCTAGGAACATCGTTCCCACCGTAGGCAGGCCAGAGGCGCTTCTGTGCCTGGGGGTACAATGGCTAAGGCGTCTGTTCCCGGATCCCAAGCGTTAGGTTGCGTGCCGTAGTGCTCAGGTCGGGTGGCTGGGTGTTTATTCAAAACCCCCCCCGCAATCCCCCCCCCCCCCCTCTCCTCCTTCAATGGCGTCGGTTGCGGAACCAGTTTGTATGCAATGCATTGAATTCACGGTGGGGGTGGGCGACTCGCGGCCTCGCAGCTGGGCGGCCTTACTGTGGCACCGCAAACCGGGTCAGGTCCCGGAAACGGCTCCTGTCGGGGATCCTGGGTAACCCACGTAACTCGCTAGGCCTGGGGTATGGGTTTAAGATGGCCGGGCAGTCCAGGGATCATTAAGGTCGCAGCGCCCCCATTATGCGCTGGTCATGTAGAACGGCGCGTCATGGCCTTTTGGCCAAGCCCATGGGATGTAAATCATTGATAGCGCGCTCCCGGTATTTTGTAGAGAGAGATTTCGACGGGCGGGCGGGAGGTAGCGGGATCGTTGCCCGTTTCGCTAGGCCACAATCCGGCAGTTTGGGTGGGTTATTAACGGACTCGAGGATGCCCAACCCCCCCCTCTTTTGTCCGCCGACCGCTTCGCAGCAGTGCGTTTGGGGGGGGCCCTCTTCTCTTCTTTCTGCTTGCCTCCGTGTACCGTTGCAGGAGCATTGCGGAATCGCTAGGGGGTTACCTGTTGTTGCCGTTTTCCCGCTCACGGTCCTAGGGCAGCGCCCAATGCAGGTGCCGAACGCGGCAATTAAGCCCGGGTGGAGCGTGGTGTTTAAAGGTTAGGGGGGGGCAAGTTTCGTGGAAAGGGGTGGCTTACTGGCTAGGTTTGCCGATTTTGACGGCGGGAACCAGGTCGAGCTAGGGAGGCACTAACATCCACTGAATCGGGTTCTAATTACATGTTTTCCTTCTGCCTCAGATTGAATGTGTTCGTCTGCAATGGTGATGTTTATGTTCAAGTCAAGTGCCCGGACACCTCGGCTGCAGCCGCGCCGGAAAAAATGCTAAAGTAGTTACATGTTGACAAGGATACGTAATCGCATTGTTTCGCGGCGGCGGACCGAGGCACTGGCCCGGTGGTGTTCTGCGGTCTGCTTGGTGTTCCGCTTCATCTGGGCCAGGACTGCGGGGGTGAGAATCGCCTGGGGGGTATGGACTGGGTGCAACGATGGGGTCCTAAGATCCGGCCCCTCCCCTCCCCCCCCCCACCCCCCTCCCCAACGCCCTCATAGGCCCGGCAGCGCCCGACCTGGGGGGCGGGGGTAACGCGCGAGCGTTAGGACGGCTGCATAGCGCGGGCCCCAATAGCGTGCCACAGTTCGAGTAGGGAGCGCACGACGAGCCGGCGGGTGAGGGGGTCAGCGACTATAGCGCATCCTGCAATTGGCAGGGGGCGGACGCATGACGGATGTGTCATGGCACATGCTTAGCCGGGTCTGTGGCCTCAGTGAGTCACGCCGCCCACAGCGCGGGAGAATCGAGCACTGTTCGAAACTGGTTTGTTGACATTGTTATGCACTTGTCACCTTTGCCGCTAGGCGTGGGGTCACTCCGCCTTCCGGCCTTTGCTCCTGAAACAGGGGCCGGCCATTACGAGTCACTAGGAGCTATAGCTCAATGGTAAGTCTGGCGCCTACGGTTGTAAAGGGTCTCACAGGACAAGGGTTCGAGTCCCGCAAATGCTGTCAAAGGTCATAAGGTGGCAAAATTTTCAAACTCATCTTTACCAGGCGGTGCAGTCTAGGCGGACACGGGTGATACCAAAGGCGGGGTGAACTTAGGCGGACTGCACTGGCCCCCGGAGGTTTCCGCCAGACCGGATGCGGTGTACGGGTCATGTAGAGAAGTGTCGGGGCGGGGTGCCCTAGAAAACCTAATGGTACAGTGGCAGTCACTGTGCTCATGAGTGCTTTTGCCCTGAGAAGGAAATTAGGCTAGTGATGCACAGGGCAAGCCGGCGCGCCAGGCACTGGATAGGCGTTTAGGGATAATTACTCAGCACTCCCTTGGCCGGAGGCCTATTCACTGTAATTGCCAAGCTGCTGTGTGTACTTGAGATGCATGCCAAATGTACTAATCTCCGTTCCTTTTCCCAATTGCAGATCGGTGAGGGAGCGCCCGCGAGTATAGGGCTAGGATCGGAGGCGAAGGCACTAAGGGACGCACATAGCTGTACTATCGGAGCACCGCCATGGAGAATGTCGGGACACCGGGTCCACTGTTCTCCCAGGAAACGTCGGTCGAGGAAACGCAGCCGAGCGCACCACAGGAAGGGGTCTGGGCAGACTTTATGGCATTTGCCCGAGAGAAGGGCACGGCGTGGGCCCAAGGTTTTCTAGAGGGCCGCAGGGTGGAGGACTCGGGAGTTGTCGTAACCCCCCCCCCCCCCAGGAGGACGCCCCAAGCGTATCCGGGGTTGAACCCTGGAGGTCCACCAGGGTGCGCAAGCCCACATCAAAAGACCTACCGGAGGCCCAGCCGGCCAGGAAACGGCAGGCGACCGCAACACGTTCCGGCCCCCTGTCGGTCGCAACAACACCGGTACTCGATTCGGCCGCAGGACTAACTGACTTGGCCCAGATGGGCAAAGCCATGGACCAGATGCTTAGCCTCATGTCTGTTTTCCAGAGCCGCCTCGATGCGCTGGCCACACCGCCGCTGGTGCCCCCAGCCCCGGCCCCCGCACCGGCCCAGGCGCCCGTCCTACAAGTGTGGGCTGGGCAGAGCACAACCGTTGAGCAACGCAATGGTGAGATTGTGGGAGCTTTGGGGTTGTCAACACAGGCTGGCCCTTCCACATTCATGGCGGCGAGCACCCCCCCGGCCAGCGCTAAGGCGCACCCTCCTCCCGCACAGACGATCACCATCCCCCCCATCCCTGCTGCCGCGGAGCCTGCGCCCGTTTTACCATCAGCTGTGGCGGCATGCGAAGGGGGGGGTGTACCCCAGGTTCCGAAGCCCCTCGTTACCCAGGCACCGCTGGCGTCGGGCCGTTGCTCCCTGGCATGGTTGGTGCCGCAGGCCGCAAAAGAAGGGATCTGGAGGAGGGAATACATAGACATCCTGACATTACTTATGCATGGGTCTGCTGGGGTGGACACGAGGAGAATGGGCCGCAAGGAAGAAGAGAGGATTAGGTACCAGCGGTGGCCAGACAAGACCATCGAGAACTGGACATCTGCATTCAATATTTTGGCAGCAGTGATAGTGCAGAAATTCCCCGATCAGAGGGAGGCTTTGATGCAGTACGCCAGCACTATACAAGAGGAGGCTAGGCTCTCGGTGGGCTTAGGGTGGTTCTACTATGACCAGGATTTTAGGAAAAGAATGGCCATATGCCCAGACCTGGGGTGGGACCAGAAAGAAATTCAGCTCTGGGTGGAACACATGTGCCGCCCCGCCAAGGAAAAGAAGGAACAGGGATATAAAGGGCAGAGCGAGGCACATGAGAAAAAGAAGGACAACTTCCCCAAGCGCACATTTAAGCAGCCTTTTCGGGGTGGCAGGGGGCGGGGGCAGCGGCAGGGCAAGAAGTTCAATTCTGGGACGTGCCGCCTTTACAATGGGGGCAACTGCACCTGGGGTAGGTCATGTAAGTTCGCACACAGCTGCAGCAAGTGCGGCGCGCAGCACCCCGCCACTTCCTGCTCCTCCAGCCAGAGCGCACCGCAGCCCACAGCAGCAACCAGGAATGACGCGCGACTCTGAGACCACTCAATGGCCCCCCTTCCCCCCCTGCCTGCACTCACCCCTCCCACACCAGTCACGCCCTCCGCAGTTCAGGGTGCACCACAGAGCGCCATGGCCCCTGTCAAAGGCCCTTCGCCCATCATTCTGGGAAACATCCTCCCACTCATTAGGCAGTATCCGCTGCTCCGGGACAGAACACTCCTGGCGGGGGGGTTCATCGATGGGTTCAGGATCCCCTACAATGGGCCTTTGGAGTCCAGAGATGCAAAAAACCTCAAATCAGCGAGGGACATGCCTGGGGTGGTGGACCAAAAGGTGGGGAAGGAGTTGTTAGCAGGTAGGGTAGCGGGTCCTTTTAGCGGTCCGCCCTTGGACAACTTTTTAGTGTCACCACTGGGGGTGGTGCCGAAAAAACAACCAGGCACCTACCGCTTGATCCACCACTTGTCTTACCCTGAAGGAAATTCGGTGAACCACTGGCTGGAAGAGGGTGTTTGTTCTGTGGTGTACTGCTCCCTGGACATGGCCATTGACATGGTCAGGAGAGTGGGGCAGGGGGCGTGGCTCGCGAAGGCGGACATCGAATCCGCTTTCCGCCTGCTGCCGGTTCATCCAGCCAGTCAACATCTGTTAGGCTTCAAGTGGGCGGGCCAGTTCTTTTACGATCGCTGCATGCCAATGGGCTGTGCCGTGTCCTGCGCCTACTTCGAAGCCTTCAGTTCGTTCCTGCAGTGGGCCTTGGGGGAGCGACACGGGATCACGCAGGTGACCCACTATCTGGATGACTTCCTCTTTTTTGGTACCAAGGGGTCGGATGAGTGTGCGGCGGGCTTGAGTCGGTTTGAGGAGCTGGCAGAGTTTCTGGGTGTTCCCCTTGCCCCAGGTAAGACCGAGGGCCCTGCGCAGGTGCTGACCTTTCTCGGGGTGGAGTTGGACACGGTAAAGGGTGAGTCGAGGCTCCCCGCCGAGAAGGTGCTGGGCTTGTTGCAGGACGTCCAGGCGCTGCTGGGCAAGGATAAAGCGACCCTCGGGGCTGTCCAGAGCTTGATTGGCAAATTGAATTTTGCAGCGAGAGTGATCCCAGCAGGTAGAGTGTTTTCAAGGAGATTGGCAGGGGCAACGGCAAAGGTGACAAAGAAGCACCACTTTGTAAGACTAACTGCGGGCTTGAAGGCTGACCTGGCCATGTGGGCGGAATTCCTCAGGGACTTTAACGGAACGGTGATTTGGAGGGCCCCATGGATAGCCAGTCAGGAGCTCTGTTTGTTTTCGGACGCGTCTGGCAGGGAAGGTTTTGGTGTGATTCTGGGGGAAGAATGGTGCGCGATGCGATGGCCCAATGCATGGCGCAAGAAGAAGGTGACGCAGAATGTGGCGGTGTTGGAGCTCTTCCCAATTGTTGTAGCCATGCACCTCTGGCGGGCGGAACTGAGCAACAGGAAGGTTGTCTTCTGGTCGGACAACATGGCGGTGGTGCACGCCATCAACGGCCTGACTGCTTCTTGCCCGCTGGTCTTGAGCCTGCTGAGAGAATTAGTTAGGGAGGGCCTGCGCAGCAATGTCGAGTGTAGGGCACGGCACATCGCGGGGGTACGGAATGTGGCAGCTGACGCTCTTTCTCGCTTTCAGTGGCTCCGGTTCCGGGAGGCCTGGCCGCGGGCGAGGGCGGAGATGACACCATTTCCGGACCACCTCTGGCGCTTGCTTCAGTGGGAGAAAGACTGAGGAAGATGGGGGAGAGGTCCCTGGCGCCGGCGACACGGCGGAAATACGACTCGCAGCTAGCAACTTTCAGAGCTGTGGGCGAGGCGCTGGGTGCTGCAGCCTTAGGGGCAGAAGATCGAGTGGAGGCCTTTGTGGTGTGGGCCAAGGATGCCGGTAGATCGCACTCCTGGATTAGCGGTCATTTGGCGGCGGTGCGCCACGAGGCTAAGCTAGATGGGAGGGGCGACCCCGCGGGATCATCCAAGATCAGGGCGGCCCTGAAGGGTTGGGCCAGGGAGGAGGTTAGGCAACCGGACACCAGGGCACCCATTGAATACAGGGACCCCCAACTCCTCCTAGACGTGTTACCCCTGGTGACGTTCTCACCGTTTGAGGCCAGCCTATTTTCCACGGCCTTTTGCTTGGCATTCTTTGGCGCTTTCAGGGTCAGCGAGCTAGTGGCTAAGTCTAAGGAAGACCTGTCGGATCGCGCGCTGGGTATTACAGATGTGACCCTCAACACAGCACTGGAGCTGCGCATCCGCAGATCTAAAACAGATCAGGTGGGGAAGGGGAAGACGGTGGTGTTACAGACCCTAGGGGATAACAGGTATTGCCCGGTTCATCTGGTTAGGGAATACCTTGCACTGCGTCCAGCATTTCCCGGTCCTTTTCTGGTTCATGCGGACGGTTCCCCCCTGACCAAATTTCAGTTTGAGCGCCTACTTGGGGCTTCATTGGCTAGAGCCGGTCTAGCGGGGTGTGGGCGCCGGTTCTCCTCCCACTCCTTTAGGATTGGTGCGGCTACATCAGCGGCCAAAGCCGGCCTGGGCCCTGAAGGTGTAAAAGGGGTAGGCCGCTGGGAATCGGACTGTTTCAAGAAGTATGTCCGTCCGTGATGCTGTGATACAACCCGGAGCTTGTCACCGCTCCATGTTCTTGGTCCATTGTCATGAACGCATTGAATGTTGTGTGTTTAATAAAGTCACGCTTACCTAAAAGCCGTTTCATCGCTTTATTGACAGGTGCCCGGGTCTGGTTGGTAGGCCATTCCTACATCTCGAGGATGGAACGCTGGGCAGCACACAGGAACTGGTCGCAGAACTTTGCTACTACACAGCTTGTGTGGTTGGGTTCCCCGGGCATGAAATGGAGTGAAGCTCGCGGCAGGATTGAGCAGCGCCTGGCAGTTGTAGGGGCCCAGCCCACTGTTATCATCTTGCACTTAGGGGGTAATGACCTGGTTGCCAGGGGGAGGAGGGCCCTGCTACTATCAATGCAATCCGACTTGCAGGCCATCAGCCAAACAGTGGGGTCATGCGAGGTCTGGTGGTCTGAAATCGTCCCTCGCAGAGTGTGGAGAGGGGCTAGGTCCCCGGCGGCGGTAGAGCGGTCCCGTAGGAGGGTTAATAGGTCCATGCAGAAATTCATGGAGCGCAGGGGCATGGGCTTCATTAGACACGCTTTGATCCAAGAGAAAGTTGAAGGGTATTACGAGGCTGATGGGGTGCACCTGTCCAGGGTAGGGATGGACATGTTCCTGCTTGACGTACAAGAGGCACTGGCTAGCAAGGGACATCAGTAGCACTCGTTAGGAGGGGGGGCTCTGGCAGCGACGGGAGCCTCCCCAGAGCTGTGGCGGAGTTACAGGGCGATCTGGATGCAGACGGGTACAGTAAGGGTACCCCTGCGACAGGCGTTACAGTAAGGGTACTCCTGTCCGGCACAGTAAGGGTGCCCGAGCCAAGGTCCACGAGCCGAAGGGGGTTCTGGGAAGACCGCGACGGCGCCCCGTTAGTCCTTCGGGCGGTTGGGGGGCCTGACCAACCGGGGGTGTGCCACAACACGCTCCGCCCCTGTCCGAAGGGGCGGGAGTAAGGAGACAGATCACGTGACCCCGTGGATGATCTGTAAACAATTATGTGCCACACTGCTGGGCATCGACCCACCGTGTGTGCGGGCTCACCAGGCGGGTGGAGCAGCAAGGGGCTGCCTGCCCTGGATCGCCCGTAAGATAACCCAATTTTATTATCATACTGTGTTGTATGAAAATAAACCTGCAGCAGTTTTCACCCACAAATAAAGTGTCAGTGTAATCTTTGGGTGACGTCTGTGTATGCGTGTTGTCTGAAGCGGATGACGGTGTGGTCACTATGCCGGTGCCCGCGTCCCAAGCAGTGGGACATCAGCAGGGCAGCATGTTAGTGGCCGCCCGTCGGAGCCTCCCCCCCCCCCCCCCCCTTGCGGCCTCGCGCGCGAGGCTACGCCCACTTGGTATGTCCCACCTATGGTTTTGAACTGGAGGCGGGCCATTGGGGGCGGGGGGCGCGGCCGTTCCCTCTACTTAGGGGGCCCTCTCGCCCAGTTCCTCCTCTGTTTCCCGCGCGCCGCCCCAGCCTGGACACGCGATTTCCCACCCTTCCGCTTACCCCACGTGTCAGGCGCAGGGCGTCATTGGAATGTTTGAATGTTTTCTTTTGCGTTGCAGGCGGAGTTACAGGGCGATCTGGATGCAGACGGGTACAGTAAGGGTACCCCTGCGACAGGCGTTACAGTAAGGGTACTCCTGTCCGGCACAGTAAGGGTGCCCGAGCCAAGGTCCACGAGCCGAAGGGGGTTCTGGGAAGACCGCGACGGCGCCCCGTTAGTCCTTCGGGCGGTTGGGGGGCCTGACCAACCGGGGGTGTGCCACAACACGCTCCGCCCCTGTCCGAAGGGGCGGGAGTAAGGAGACAGATCACGTGACCCCGTGGATGATCTGTAAACAATTATGTGCCACACTGCCGGGCATCGACCCACCGTGTGTGCGGGCTCACCAGGCGGGTGGAGCAGCAAGGGGCTGCCTGCCCTGGATCGCCCGTAAGATAACCCAATTTTATTATCATACTGTGTTGTATGAAAATAAACCTGCAGCAGTTTTCACCCACAAATAAAGTGTCAGTGTAATCTTTGGGTGACGTCTGTGTATGCGTGTTGTCTGAAGCGGATGACGGTGTGGTCACTAAGTGGCTTTGCGTGGCCTCATAGATATGGTCGAGAAGATTGCGCCGCCAGAGCGTGAGAAAAAGTGACACTCCCACAGCACAACTCTCATAAACAAGTCCTAACGTGTCTATCTATTTATTTTCTCGATTGTGGCATTAACTTGCCCACATTTTGAAAAGTTCACCGGCTAACAATAGGATTGATTGGAAGCTGCGATACGTTCAATTCACATGCTGGGCGCCCCTGATAAGCACAATGAGGCCGTAATGCAAATCAATAGCGACAGGCTGAAGATGGCTCTTGTGAAAGGAAGTGCAATCAAACCGACTCTCTCTGAGTCAGAGTCGAATATTGTTCGCAAAGAAATCCAAGTGTGTTGTTAGATTACCAGCAGCGGCGGGGCGGGGGTGGGGGGGGGGGGGGGGAGGCGGAGTCCTCAATATAATTGTGGTCGCCCTTTTTGATTCTGCTTGCGAAATAGGCTGTGAAATCCACGGGAACGGCCCCTGCCATGTTCTTTCATGTTTTTTTGTCATGAATACTTACTCACTGGACAAATATAGTAGGCCTTTGTGCAGAACGGGAGCTGATTGGCAGGCTAATGCATCATTAGCATAGCGGCTCCCAAGCTCCCCTGCTATCATTTCCGCACATTCTAAAACCCTTCAGCGACAGCTTCAAAGAGAATCATGAAAAAATACACACGGCCTGGGGAAGATGAGTGCACAGGCACAGCTCTCTAAAATCTATCTCTTCCTTACAAAATTGCTGATTGCCGGAGCAGCTCTCACTTTGTAATGATGCAGCCATTCGTGATCATCAGCTCTCCTGTCAATACACACTTTTGGGCTCGCGACGCACACACAGGCGCAGGACATAGCCTGGGGAACTGGGTTGGAGTCTCCGCAACTACGCTCAACATCCTTTGATTCTGAGCAAATCACTTAATCTCCCCGCGTCTAACAAAAAAATCACATTTATACGAGAAGAAAATGCACTTGGAAATTAAAGAAAGATGTGTGCTATAATCTGATGGCTTCCCAGGTCTTCAAGCGGTGTTGATATTAAAACGCGTCTTATCTTCAGGACACGTTTTCAATGGATATTGCTGGATTTGTTTCCCACGCTGCATGTTTATTCACTCAGTTGCCTAAGGGCCCGATTCTGTAGCATAATTCTGCCCACAAGTGACACTTCGGACTTATTTACGAGTAACCTGGTGTTAGATGCGATCAATTAAATTCGACACTGAGGTATTCGAATATTATCTTGTGAGACAATTTTCGCTTATTCGACTTCTGATCACAAAATGGGGCATAACATGCCAGGTTTGGTGCTTAACGCAACAAAACCCATCTACACCAGTCTTTACCAGGCATCTTTCCCTGGTATTCATTTACAAGTTTGACCTGGTGAAATTTATCTGGGGAATAGTGGGGTGGTGCAGTGTTTGCCACAAAACTTGGAATTTCGAGTTGTTTGGCAATAAAAGGCATCACACATATCAGAATTACGTTTGGCACTCATAACCGAAGCCTCAGTTGCGCAAATACAGTGATTTTAACATATAAAGGCATATTTATGACGCTTTCGCACAGCACAGTGCAGAAGATTACCTTGTTACCCTGCGCTGCGTGAGAGGGAAAGGGCAGGAATGCGCTGTTTTTACATAATCCAACGTATTCCTGCCCATTCCTTGTGCTGGTGCCCTTTTGACTGTCTAGCGCCAACGCAGGCACTCTTGCGTTGTGGTGCAAGGGTTCCTGCATTGCAGACAGGATTGTTTTTGTGCAGGAAGGGACACAGCACACATAGAAAGACGAAAACCGAGGAGAAATAAAGATATTTCTCCTTGTTATGCCTCCCCTGGGGAGGCGTAGCAATTTGATGCTTTCCTAAATTTACTAGTGTTTGTGAATCTAGAAATGCACCAAAATCTATGGGTGGATGCATCGGAACACCCACGCTACATCCATGAAACGCCTCTATGGGACAGAGTAAGGCATGGGTACTCACAAACTTTTTCTCGGGGGCCAAAAGTACAGTCTGGTTAGTGGCCGAGGGCCGCATCGATGAGCCTGCGGATGGGGACGGGAGGGGTGGGGCGTGGGCGATGGGGGCGTGGCTACTAAAGTAAAAACAAATCTTCAGTGTACAGGGCAGGAATGCAAGGGCCCTGACTGTACGGTGCATGAGGCAGGTATGGTCGCAGAGCTGTGGTGTATGGGGCAGGGATGTTAATGCCCTGTGCTGTAAGGTTCATGAGGCACCAATGGTCGCTGAGAGGTAGTGTATGGGGCAGGGGTGCAGGAGCAGTGTGCTGTATGAGGCACTGATGCATCACAGAGCTGTAGTGTACGAGCAGGGGTGGGACGGCACTATACCGGGCATGCGATATGGCACAGATTAGTCCTGGGGCTGCACATTTAACTAGTCATAGATCGAAAGCAGCACTGCATGTGGCGGGGATATTAAAGCCCTGGATCTGCACCTTTGAGAAAAACAATGAAAACTTGTTTTTTCAAGCAAGATTAATCTAGGCCGGTTAATCTTACATGTAAGAGTCCTGCTAGTTCGGGGATGCTCTTTGAGTTGCTGGTCGAGTTGTATAAATATAGGTCCATTCATTTCATTAATTAATTCATGGTTGCCGTCACTAGAGACAAGTCACTGGGTCACACTTGGACGCATTCCTACTCATTGTGTAAACACCATGCTCTGCACCCGCACCACATCTCTGAGAGACCTGTTTGAAGAACAAGGCAGAATCACAGCATGCTTCATACAGTAACTAGGAATGTTTACAGAGGCCCATCAGCTCGAAGGAGGGGAACCGGTTTGGTACCAGGGAGGCTCGTAGCTTAAACTTCAGGTGTCTTGTTCAGAAGGCATTATCTTTACATGGGCCCATTGGGAGGTGAAGGAGGGAGTACTCTTGGACAGGCATAGCATGGTAACATGGATAAAAAGCACGCCTTTACCTTGGGAGTCTTCAAAACTTACACAGATTGTTGCTGCTGAAAAGGCACTAATATGACTTACTGATGTTGCAGACGGACTGCCTTCATGGCTGTGACCAGCTGTTTGGTTACTGAGGTTGAAGATCTGCACCACAGCAGTAGTCCCCCCCCCCCGCAGTGGCTGGTGCTGATGTCTATGCTGGACTTTAAAGGACAGCCAGCAAACTGCATGCCATACGCAACGCCCGTATGGCTTAAAGGGCTTCACCCCCCCTCCCGTTGTGTGTGTCAGCCCGGGCTGAGCCTGAGACAGCTTCCCGGGCAAACACACAGACAGTTTTTGAGCTGCCAGCCACACCTGAGTCCTTCACAGGTCGTCAAAAGACCATTCACTTTTTAACGAGTCTTTAATGTATTTTCACGTAGAGGCCCTGCGTCTCACATCACTGAGCAAGAAGGTGAGGGGGCACATGTGAGGAGGCAAATCACGAATTTCTTGATCATGTGTTGTATCTACGTGTATTGCTGCTTAGCCAGTCTGCTTGGGTGTGTGAGTGGAATGCCTGATGACCATTGGAATGTTGGTGTGCCTGGCTGACTGGGAGGTATGACAGTTGGAGAGAGTGGGCTGAGCAGCAGAGATGCAGTTCCTGGTGGGACCATATATGGACTGTACATCACCATATATATACCTGATCTAACTCATCTACTATGTAACTACCATCTTATCATCAACCAATAAACAACTACTTGGATCTACCACATTGATAACTTCGTTTGATTGCAACATTGGCGACGATCTGGATAAAAAACCCTGCGTGTACTGTTTCCTGCTTACCTGAAGTGAAGATTTTGAATTTACAACAAGATGATTGGAAAAGTAACTACTTGAAGAAAGTTAAATTTGAAGATAGGAGAAGAACGCCCATTTCGTCCCACCAGTGTCCTCCATCAACCGGACAGCCTACTTTGGGTGTTTCACTCTCCTTAATGAAATTCATTCCAACAGTTGAATGATTAATGGACATGCTGGAGAGACACAGCATTAACTACGAGCATCCTGAGCAAACCATTATTAATTTTGTACCTTCTAGAAACTGGTAACATACAAGAAAGACAGCCGAAGATTTGCCCAGAGTAAAGAGAACTGCTTCCAAGGTAACGCGGTAATGAATTCAATACAGAAGAAGCCTGTCAGCTAATGCCTTTAAGAAGAGATGTATGCTGCTGCCATGAACGAATGAAAATCTAAGTAATCTTTCATTGAACATTTAAAGTTTTTCAAATGTGACATATGCTGAAAGCGGAGAGCCTACATTCATTCTCACGGAGTTCAGATGTGCTGTGAGAAGTTTTATTCATGATTTTTAAACTATGCGCAGCCACCACAAGCTCTCATCATCGGTGAGTTTTTATCGAGGTATATTTTGACATTGACTGGATTTAAATTTTACTTTAAACCGCGCGCAACGCAAACCATTCAATTAGTGCTTAACGTCTCAGCGCGTCACTGCGACTTTCAAATCCATCGTGAGGTTGCCATGCGCCACTTACCTGTGTATCGTGGTGTCGCGAGGGAACATAATGGATCACGCTCTGTCTTGCACTTTACCCTGCTCACGGGAGGCAGAGGAGCACGTCCTCGCTGTGAGCCACTCGACGCCTTGATTTCATACGTGCCGCCATCTTGATTTGTACTGTATCCTGTCCAGCAATCTCCAGCAAAACGTGCTGTATGCCAACCACGTTTGCTCTTCTGAGAGAGTCAATAAAGTTAAATTGACTGGTGACCGGAATCATTTTTATTGATGTCAAGTTTCCCGATCACAGTAACCCTTCGTGCTCATTTTATGTGAATGCTCCTTTGCTGTACTCTTTTGATGGTATCTTCGATCAACCCTGCACCCTGGTATGTGACAGTTGTTGGCAGTTTGAATACTGAGTTTTCCAGCTCACCGAAAACCTACGGAGCAGCTGATTTGGCGCTACAAGTCTTTGAGCAACCTTTCCATTATTTAAAACCATTGACATCGTTGCTGTCAATTGCCAGAGGGGGCATGTTTTCCTCTCTCCTCTTTTAAGTATTTAAAGGGTTACAAATTGGCGTGGGATGTGTTCAACACTCTTCGGGTGAGAGAGTTCGCTCACCGGCATTTGTACTATTTTTTATTAGATAAATTGTCATCTGGTATTTAGCCAAGTTTTTAAAGGACAACATGCCACTTAGAAGGGCAGTGTTCCTTATTCTTCATGGGCAGTGATCCTGATATTTATGGTGAAATTGAAGTTGTCAAAATATTGAATGCACAATGTGCTTAGTTGAAGTTGTCAAAATATTGAATGCACAGAGTTGAAGTTGTCAAAATATTGAATGCACAATGTGCGGAGTTGAAGTTGTCAAAATATTGAATGCACAATGTGCGGAGTTGAAGTTGTCAAAATATTGAATGCACAGAGTTGAAGTTGTCAAAAGTTTGAATGCACAATGTGCGGAGTTGAAATTGTCAAAATATTGAATGCACAATGTGCGGAGTTGAAATTGTCAAAATATTGAATGCACAATGTGCGGAGTTGAAATTGTCAAAATATTGAATGCACAATGTGCGGAGTTGAAGTTGTCAAAATATTGAATGCACAATGTGCGGAGTTGAAGTTGTCAAAATATTGAATGCACAATGTGCGGAGTTGAAATTGTCAAGAATTGAATACACAATTCAATTTAATTTAATATGCTAATTTGGAGGATAGTTTTTGTCCTATTCTAATTTTCAAGATGAAATCTTCTTTCTATGTGAATCTCTTTCTTTTCCTGAATTCTTGATATCGTATTTTTCCATTCTTGTTTTCTCCAATTCTCTGTATTTGCATGTTTTTTTTTTAGATTATTTTTCCAAGGAAAGGGGATGGGTGCTGTGTAGTATTCTTATATTCTCTTTTGCACTTATTTCTGTTCTATCTATCTTCATTCGTTTCGTATTCTTACTATCTCTTGTTTTTGCATTAATTCTTTTCTATTTTATCTTCTTTCATTTCACATTCTCATTATCTTTTGAGATGTTACATCATTGCTTCACTTGAGATATATTTTCTGAATGCAATGTTTCTACAAGTCTTCTGCATAGTTGTGATTATCTCATTAGGCTTGTTTCTACTGGTGTTTTGATTTTGTAAAGAAAGGGGATGTGTTGTATCTATGTGTATTGCTGCTTAGCCAGTCTGCTTGGGTGTGTGAGTGGAATGCCTGATGACCATTGGAATGTTGGTGTGCCTGGCTGACTGGGAGGTATGACAGTTGGAGAGAGTGGGCTGAGCAGCAGAGATGCAGTTCCTGGTGGGACCATATATGGACTGTACATTACCATATATATACCTGATCTAACTCATCTACTATGTAACTACCATCTTATCATCAACCAATAAACAACTACTTGGATCTACCACATTGATAACTTCGTTTGATTGCAACATCATGCTCCTTTGATTGCCTTTTTTTTTTTACTATGAATGCGGTCACGAGGAATGAAGAAAAGGGAGGACAATGGGTGCTGACTGCGTCTGCTGCTGTTTTCCACACGGGGGCCGCATCTAAAGGCCTGCCGGGCCGCAAGTGGCACGCGGGCCGTACTTTAAGTGCCTAGGGAGTAAGGCAACACAGCAATTTATGCTGTGCTGCATTGTGTTAATCTGGATTTATCAAGCCATGCAGGGCCACACAAGGTGGCCCAGCGTGGGTTGATAAATCTGGCTTAGGTTTTGCTTCATGTTTGCGCCTCCGTGTGACACGCAAGGGCAACACAAAATCTTGATAAATACGCCCCTTAATTCTTCGTAATTCATTCACAGACAGTAAATTGACAATTGTAAAGAGATTTACTCACACAGAGAATTCTGCAAGGATGATAGAATTTTCTCGAATCTCACTAGCGAAGGTCTGGGGTGGGCAAGGTTACCGAACACCCGCAAACAAGTGTCTGCATATTCAAAAACCTTTGGCATGCTCTTTATTAAACTGGCGATTACCAGATCATTTCTCCATTCTAGAACAGGAGTACATCCATTTTTCAGGGTGTGAAATAGAAGGGAAAATACCCCAAAAGTGGTGGTGATGTAGAGGAAAGGGATAATCAAGGGGAAAGAATATCTTCCCTAAGGAGAAACACAAATACATTTGATAATGTAGTCATAAAGCCTTATGGCTACAAATATAAGCACTGCTGCTTGGAACCTGTGGTCACAGCGAGTACTTACCTACACATCCTTGGAATCTGCACCAGGTGCTGGCTCCAGGGGGCAATATGGGAATTATTTGAGAATTCCCAAAATGTCAGAAATTCATGTAGATTTCATATAGATAAGCTTATGTGAGTGAATTTGTAACTTCTTAAAACATCAGTACCTGTGTTATTTTCTCTTCTTACTAGTGACAGCAGAGTGGCATGGAGGTACATAATGTGTTGTAATGGGAGGTTACCCTCTACATCTAGTAGGTAATATCAACCTATCTTAGACAAATGCTCTGCTTCAAAAGAGGAGATGGTTAGGGAAAATAACAAAAGTACTATAGAAAAAGCAACATCAAATTCAGGGTTTAGCCCCCTTGTCTGAGGCGACGGCCATTGTACCATAGGGTAAGTGCTAAAACTGGATTTTCGACCTTGAAGTCAACACTGTTGATCCGCTAAGTGCTCACATGTCGTTTATGTATTTATCGAATATTTACATTTGGAATAGCATTAATCAACACTGTATCAGATTGTTTTACAATATTTTAACGTGCAATACAATAAACACAATGAAATCAATATGCGTAGGAAATGCAAGCAAGGCAAATAGTCTGCAAAGCAAAAATGAAGGATTTGCTTTATTAAAAAGCAAGAGCTACCTCAGCAATGGTTGTGTGTCATGTTATTGTTGAGAGACGTAGGCCCATATTTATCATTTTAACACACAGCGCAATGCAGCAAGCCACCTTGCAGCACTGAGCTGCATAAAAGGGAAAGGGCAAAAATGTGTTGTATTTAATTTTATGCAATGCATTCATATCTTTTCCCAGTGCTGGTGCACTTTTGGCTGCCTGGCACAAACTCAACACCCTTGAGTCATGGTGCAAGGATGCCTGCGTTGTAGGCAGAATCATTTTTGTGAAGTAAGGGACACCTTCCTGCACAGAAACAAACTTCAGAGGCATGTTCCTCATTCTATGCTTCCCGTAAGATGCAGCGCATGTAGAAAGAGGAAAAAATGGGGAGAAATAAAGATATTTCTCCGTGATGAGCATCCCCTGAGGAGGAGTTGCATTTTGATGCGTTCCCAGGTCTACCACTAATCCGAATTCTGGGAATGCGCTAAAATCCATTGGTGAATGCATGGTAACACCCACGCTCCACCCATGGAGCACCTCCCTGTGGCAGGGTATTGCGAGGCAGCGATTTGCGTTGTTTGCTTTACTCTAGATTTATTAACCCATGCATGGCCTCGCAAGTTTTGCATCGCCCTTGCGTCGCACAAGTTCGACACAAACACTTGATAAATCAGGCCCATTGTGCCTAACATAGATATTGTGTCCTAAATATTGTATACAAAAACCTATTTCCTTTGATGTGTTGATTCTCTTTTATTAAGTCCAATGAAAAAATATTTTTTTAAATGAGATTTAGAACAAGATGTTTATTACAGACAATATTCTGACAACAATATTGTGGCACTCTGACTCTGTGACACATTTAGAGGGGCAGTTTCAGAATTAAGCATGGCTGTAATATTTTAACAAGTAAGCACAGCATTCATTTTTATGTAAATTTAGTGTCTTACTTTCTAGAGCAGAATCATACACACACCTTAGCAGTGTAAAGAAAAGGAGTAAGTGAATAAATACAAAGCAATTCACTTGATTAACTGTTAGTAAATTTTAATTACCAACACAAAGATGGCAGTTTTAAAATATAAATCATATCGGGAAGGGATTGAAGCCAGGAGAAAATCAGGTTGTAAAGCTGAAACAAGTATGCATGATTCACACTCATAAGGAGATCTGTAATGTACACATATGTGCTATGTACAGCATGGCCTACATGCATTACCAACAAATACATATGAATGAATGAATTGATTGTATTTATATAGCACAAACTGATGCATAAAAAGGGAGTTCTAGAGCCATTAGAAAATTGTGCAAACCAAGAAGAATGTCAGGTTATTGGATAGGGCCATTCAAAGTAGGAACTCTGAGTTACTCACAAAATTAAATAATGGCTTCTTACATTGACTGGAAAGTCTAGCCAACAGGCACATTCATTCAATGTATGTTAGCCAGGATGTTTTGCAAGGAGATTAAATCTAATGGTTACATTGGTCTCCTAGAAACCTGAACATCTGACCTTAGTCCCAGTTTCCCCACTTGATAAAAAATGATGTGATTCTCGTCTAATTACTTGATCTTCCTGGTCGAAAATGTATACAAATGTAATTGTTTAATGTGTACCATTGCTAATTAGGAAATATGTAAAAATATTAATGTATCCAAACTTTAATCATCTTCCAACCCTGCATGGAAGATGAAATCCTGTCTTTATGAACCTGAATGACACGAGTGCATTTCACAATATATTCTGTATGCATGAAGAGGTTCAATATTTGAAAATCTATGACTAATTAAGTGCAAGATTTTCCACTACAAACAAGTGGACTGCTCGCCTTGAAAAAACTAAAAATGGTAATTCTCCATTCTACTGGATCATGTCTTAAACAGTAACTTTGGAGGTAGACCCATAACACTGGTTTTGAATATTGAGCAGGGATTGTACTTAGACCTTTATATCATAGCCCTTATATAATACAAAAATATCAACAGATAATTATGTATAGCTTGTTATGCCTTACTCCATATGTGTACATATCTTTCAAAGTATGTACACATGGAGTTCAGAACAGTAAGTCTATACTTTACCAAATGCAATTGTCCTTTATACTCTTGAAAAACCCTCAATATTTGATTAGCAGTTATTTTATCTGTGCTATTGATAGAACAAATGTGGAAAGTCTCAATGCAGATTGTTTAAGAATCTTAACTAGAGGTGGCCTTGCAGTGGGTGACACTTGGCTTTTTACAATGGCTTATTCCAGATAAAAGAGCTGAAAACCCATCTCTTCATGCAACCTCCCATTGTAGGGTAATACTTTGGATGCTGCATCCCTCTTAAAGCACCCCTCTCATTTCTCTTCCTACTTGTATCCCTTCCGCTGGCAATGCTTCTACAACTCTCCCTGTAAGTGTCACTCAGGCACACGTCCTTTCTCCACTTAAGCCAGGCATTGTCTTGTATGGTATTGCATTTGGGAAGCACTACATCTCTCATTGCAACATGCGGAATTGCATTATTAGCTGAGTTTTATGGAGTGCTAGGTTGGAAGGGTGTAATGCTTGTTGTGGTTCTATGTGGGAATTTATAAGCTTTAAAACCACTGGCATGGGAGTAGTTTTCAGGTGGCAACAGCTTTTCATGGTACAATATACTCTCCATAGAGGCTTGAAATGTCTTAAACTCATTCCTTTTTTATTATTTACAACTACAAATACAGCATTCCCTCCACTCACCTTACCTTCTTGAAAATTCTTTTTCATAGATTAGGCTTGTTTGGATTAATACCCAGGCTGTTGTATCACTCATTATGACAATGATTCTTTAAAAAAAAATCTACCTTGTCATTGATATCAACTTTATTTCTGCTCTACTGCCTCACCACGAAACCTGTGTTTTGGGATTTTGCCTTCATTCTAATCCCCTTATGCCTTGAGGCGTTTGGAATGCAGGTCAATGCTTGCAATGTTGAATGTTGGTTATATACGGAGATCGGCAGTTGCTGCCTAATGCTTGGGTCTATAGAAAGAACAAAACTTATCTAAACCAGTTAACCCTGCGCTTCCTTTCAGTGGCGATGAGGGTGTGTGCTGATACCACGCAAGCAAAGCACAATGTCAGGGCACGTTGTGTAGTGAAACTTACCCATTCCACCATTGAGAAGGAGGCTCATGGTAGGGATGCAGTATTTTAGGAATTTTATTTGTGGAAATTAATTCATTCGTCACACAGATCACGAACCATTAGTGGAGTTATTCAGTACTCTCAATGGTGTAAGGGCAACTCAGCGTATTGCAATGTGTCAATGCCATATGCAAGATAATCAATATAAGTTGCATCATGTCCCTGGAGTCCAGAATGTTGCTGCTGACTGCCTTTCTAGATTACCTGTAGTAGCTGGTGAAGGAAGTGCGAATGAGGATGATGTTGATGATGGTGTGGAATTTGTCTGTGATGTAAGTGTGGTTACTTATGGAGTTTTATCTGAAGAAGAATGGTGGGCAGCTGCCTTCAAGGATAGAATGTTACAGAAAGTCATGAAGTGTGTCACCAATCAGTGGCCAGTGCGTGTGACATGAGTGAAGAGCTGGTTCCATTTTGAAGCTCTGATAATTAGTTGTCCATCATTGATAGTATTTTGTTGAGATGTGAACATTTGGTGGTTCCTAAGGACATTAGACCAAAAGTCCTCAAAATAGCACACAAGGGACATTTAGGCATGTGTGAGATGAAACGCCGTGTCAGAGAGGATTTTTGGTGGCTTGATAACGACAGAGTAGTTGAAAATTGTGTGAGGGAATGAAGTGTGAGCATTTTATGTGACAAGTCACAGGTCACTGTACCATCCCCTATGACACTTGTGGTCAGCAGTGGGGTGCCATGGCATTAATTAGCGTTCAATGTGTCTGATCCTTCTGTGGTATTGAGCGTTTCACCTAAGTATGACTTGGTATTGATCGATTACATGTCCAAGTCAACGGAGATAAAATTGGTCAGCAGTGTAAATTCCAGGGTGATCATTGATTTTTTTCAAGACATTTTCATCAGGTAAGGGTTCCTGGAAGTATTGGTAACAGACAACGGTAGTGAATTTGTGTCTAAGTAGATGAGTGATTTCTTGAAATCAAGTGGTACCAAACTTATAAGGACATCATTGTATCATCCTCGTAGCAATGGCCTTGTTGAGAGAGTGAATCGTACAATGAAGGATCAACTTCAATTGGCTCTAGTTAATAGGTTAGATTGGGAGAGAGCGGATGTATGTCGTTACAACGCACACTTTTACAACGCATGCACTTACAACGCATTTTTTACAACGCACAATCCATTACAACGCATGACATTACAACGCATGACACTACAACGCATTTTTAAAAACTACCTTTACAACGCATTCCATTACAACGCATACTACCATTACAACGCATACCATTACAACGCATAATATTAAATTGCATTTAAGGTAAGTATTAGATAGTATAGGGGTAAAAATTACTTTTCTAACTCCAGGGGGTGCAACAGTAGGGTAAGTGTTGGATAGTATAGGGGTAAAAATTACTATTCTAACTCCAGGGGGTGCAACAGTAGGGAAAGTGTTGGATAGTATAGGGGTTAAAATTACTATTCTAACTCCAGGGGGTGCAACAGTAGGGTAAGTGTTGGATAGTATAGGGGTTAAAATTACTATTCTAACTCCAGGGGGTGCAACAGTAGAGTAAGTGTTGGATAGTATAGGGGTAAAAATTACTATTCTAACTCCAGGGGGTGCAACAGTAGGGTAAGTGTTGGATAGTATAGGGGTAAAAATTACTATTCTAACTCCAGGGGGTGCAACAGTAGGGTAAGTGTTGGATAGTATAGGGGTAAAAATTACTATTCTAACTCCAGGGGGTGCAACAGTAGGGTAAGTGTTGGATAGTATAGGGGTAAAAATTACTATTCTAACTCCAGGGGGTGCAACAGTAGGGTAAGTGTTGGATAGTATAGGGGTAAAAATTACTATTCTAACTCCAGGGGGTGCAACAGTAGGGTAAGTGTTGGATAGTATAGGGGTAAAAATTACTATTCTAACTCCAGGGGGTACAACAGTAGAGTAAGTGTTGGATAGTATAGGGGTAAAAATTACTATTCTAACTCCAGGGGGTGCAACAGTAGGGTAAGTGTTGGATAGTGTAGTGTAATATTATGCGTTGTAATGGTATGCGTTGTAATGGTAGTATGCGTTGTAATGGAATGCGTTGTAAAGGTAGTTTTTAAAAATGCGTTGTAGTGTCATGCGTTGTAATGTCAAGCGTTGTAATGGATTGTGCGTTGTAAAAAATGCGTTGTAAGTGTAGTGCGTTGTAAAAGTTGCGTTGTAAAGGTTGTTCCCCGGAGAGAGCAGTCAATGACATGTTATAGGCCATGTGAACCACCCCATCTGTTAGCATAGACCTTTTCTTTATCGGGGCAGAGTTGCCTGCACGTATTTGTACAGGGGATGGATGAAAAGGAAGAACCTGTATGGTGAAAATATGAAAAGTGTGTTGTATGTGTGAAGCCACATACATGAGAGGTATGCTTATAAAGTGGGTAGAAAGAAGAGAAAGCGTGGTTCAAGCTAGTGACTCGGTGAGGGTACTTATTCCTCGTCATGTTCGCAAAGGACATTCTAGATTTTTGCCCCCGTATTTGGTGAAGAACATGAAGGACCATGTAGTGGTTCTGGTGAATGGCAAGATCTGGAACAAGAGTAAGGTGGTTGTGGTACCTAGGGCCAAGACTGAGTAAGTATTTGAAAGAATGGGTGTTGAGCTGTCTAAGGGGTCAACGAGTGTTTGCTGATTTTGCCCTAGTTCAATGCAAAGAAGATTCTTTCCCTGATAGTGAATGATTTTATATTGTAGTGTGTTTCCTTCCTCAGATTGTCAATGATTTTGAGTTTAGTGTGATTTATGCTTTATATACGAATCTTCTTTCATTTTGTATAAATTTTAATGTGACATTTGTGCTTATATTTTTTTGATGTTTCACATTTGTTGTGTTAGACTGTTATGGAAGTTATCCATTTTTTGTGCAATTTGTGCATACATGTATGGTTTTTGTGTTATTGTGGTCATCATTCTCGGTATTCTGTAAGGAAGGGAGACCTGTCGGGGGCTAGCCTCCATTCCAATCTCCTCGTGCCTTGAGGAGGTTGGAAAGCAGGCCGATGTTCATATTCTGGGATCAGCCATTGCTGCCTGATGCTCGGTGCAACAGGATGTAGGTTGTTTTGTCCTATTATTTACATCTGATATGATTTTTATCCCCATCCTCTCATTTAACTCATTCTTGCATTGCCATAGACTCTCCAGGTTCCCTCACCTCTTTCTTCTGTAATAGTTACTGAAATTTCACATTGTGTACATCACTTTGTTTTCGCTATGTTATTCATATTCATATTCACATTTAATTCACTTCAATAATTAACAATTTCCATTGCTAAAGTAAGAACCAGCACAGCAGGCTAAATCTAATGTCACAAAATAAAAGGAGACCAAGGTGGATTTGCTTCAAAATAAAAAAAAGTGCAAAAAGAGTGCCTTTGTATTATTATATGGAAATTGAAACGTTAAAACATATTTGCTGAATGCGTGTCCAAAAACATTTGTTACATTTACATTAACACATTATCATAGCAACAGAAAGGAAATGCAAAGATTGACATTGGGAGCTAAGTACCAATTGATGTAGTGGATCCTCTACGGGCTCAACCATGCACGTCTTTCGTTAGCCTCTTAAATAGGAAAGCATGGTAAGATGCCTCTATTAAAGTGCTGTTATATCCACACTTGGCATGCCACAATTCTGAGTAGAAAGTGATATTCCTGATCTTCAAAATACATTTGTAGAACACATTTGGAAATTAAGACGGCTCCATAGAATTTCAAATAAAAAGTTAAATTTTCCTCCACCACTCATGAATCAGTTGCACCTTTCGAAGCTGTATTATTCACTAATGTTCTTTTATCATATGTAATGTGTATATTACTATTCAATTTTGTATTGATTTCAATATTAGAATATGACTTGTAATCAAATATATGGACCTCTCACCTAAAGTACTTTGGAGTATGGAAAGTAATATTCCTGCAGTACGTAAAGTAACTACTCATACTTGTTTTTGTGCGCTGTCCCGAAAATATCTAAAATAGGAATACTAAGATAGTATTATTATATACTTTGTTCAAATGGGAAGAACCATGCCCTCTTTATTTACACTTTTACTAGTAAGGAGCAAGACATTTCTGGCCAATTCACAAAGGGGATGTTAGAGTATGTAAAACAGTACTTTTGTGGAAATACTACACTTTGTGTGAATGTTAGGTTATGTTATGTTAATTTTATTTATTGAGCGCACGATTACCCTGAGGTGTCATGGCGCTTGCTCAACTCTGCTGAGAAACAAGGTGGCACGGAGAGAAAGTGTGACTGGAGGGAGTTATTCGTTAAAAAGCCAGGTTTTGAGTTGTTTCCTGAAAGCTAGGAGGTTCGTAGAATTCCTTAAACTCCAAGGTATGGCATTCCTAGCCTTGGCCGCACCTGTAATAAAACTTCTCCCTCACCATGAAGCTTTCTTCGTGGGCGGTATGCTCACAAATTTGGCTCCTAGTGAGCGGTGGGTTCTTTTGGGAGTGTACCATCGATGGGCAGCCAATGTAGTCTTTTAATTTCTTTGGCTACCAATACGAATTTGGGGGTGCCTGTCAATAGCCTTGCTACTGCATTTTGCAAGATCTGTAGTTTATTTCAGATGTCGCTCTAGGGTGTTTAAATAAAGCCCATTGCAATAGTCCAGTCGGGATAAAATAATGGATGAGGTGACTGTTCATACGCTGTCTTCTGGCAAGAATGGTTTGACTTTGTTTTAGCAGTTTGAGGGAATGAAAGGTGGCCGAGGTAGTTGCCTTTATCTGCTTCTCAAAATTCAGTCTGTTGTCCACTATAATACCTAGAATGTTTGCCTTTGCGTGGTTTTGGGGAGGATGCCTAGATCTGCTGGCCACCAGTCTGGGGTGAATCAGCCCGATAATGTTGATTGATTTGCAAATCTAGGGCTTGCAGTTTTTATCTGCTCCCTCTTCAACTTGGTGAAGAGGTACTCATGCTTTGGGCATGAACTATGGTAGAGTACAAGTGTCAGATGTCACTCATAAGGGCTCTTACAAACCAGCCTTGACATCAGTACAGATCAATATACACATCAATCTTTAGTTTTGCTTCCCCTTTGAGTCCAGGTTTCGGTTCTATGTCCCTGATTCATTATTTTCCTTGTAGTTCCCTTTGTCTTCAGACCCTGCTTAGATCACGTCCTGGTGGTGATTTCCTGTAGGCTAGATTTTTTCCTGGATCCTACTGCTATTCTGACTCCTTTATATTTGCATTAAGGAGCCTTCTCTATGCTTGCTCCAATCCATTCTCCATTCCTGGCTTTCTGTTTCCCTTTCTTGTGTCTCTTGGTTTCCATGATCTTCTCACCTTACAAGCCTCAGCTAAGCCTTCACTTCATTGGTGGTTTCCTGATTCCTCACATCTGGTTTATTTTTTGTACCTGGTACTCTACCTTCACCTTTGATCCCACACTGAGTCTCCAGCAATTTCAACCTTGTGAGCATAGAGTGCAGCAGCTTGCAACTGATGTCTGTTGAGTCTCCTTGTGCTCTGTGTTCCTTCTGCTGTGATTATAGACGTGCCTTTTGATTCTGTGTCCTTCTTTTCCTGTACCTATTTTCATGTTTCTGGCTCCTTGTACTTGCAGTGTCTGCCCAAGTCGTCGTGCATCTCTGTTGCTGTGTTAGTCATAGTTCATAGTCTCCTGTCTGCACTCTGCTTTATCAGACCCTGTTATATGCAGACTCTTTGCCTTCTATTCAGTGTTCCTGTTTGTCTGCATATTTCTGTCTTGCCTTATTCGAGTGCAGATCTTTCTTAGCCTTGTTCTCAGAATTTCAGTCCTGTTCCTAACCCTGATTCTAGTCCTGCTTTTGCCTGAGCCCAGTTTCTTTTTTGGTGTTCCTTGTTATGTTCCATGTTGTTCTGCCTTGTATCGTTATCCTGATTTTCATTGCATTCAAGGGTGTCAGTGAGATTTCTAAGGCTTGTCCCTTTGGCACAGAGAACCACCCAGCACACCTTCTCCATAGGAGCTGCTGGGTGTCTCCCAGAACTCTGTGAGATTAATCTGCTCCTTGCTTTCGTATAAGATCTTTGCACCTCACAGAGAGATCATTTCTGAGGAGCAGACAAACTATAATTTATGATAGTTTGTCTATCTTTGCCTGCTTTCTGTTGTGTGTACTTGTGTTTTCCATGCAGACTTCCAGTGCCAAATTCACAGCCTGTTCCAACCTTCTACGGTTCTCTGCTTCTGTCCCACTTCTTTTCCAGCCCTTCGGTACTCTCTTGTATGTATTCCCGCCCGAGACACCACACAAAACCAGTATCCAGTTTTATTCCAGTCTCACCCAGCTAGTCCTCTGACAGATCACCCAGCTAGTTCCCTGCTAGACCCCTAACAAGGAGTTGCTGGATTAGAAAAACACTACAGAGGCTGACCTCCCCCCCACCAAGGGAGAGACTCGTTTTGTAAAAATGGTCACAATCAAAACCTCATTATTTTATTAAATGCCCAGACACGTGACTTGCTATCGCACACAATTTACATACTTCATTACATTTTTTTATGCAAAAATCTGTTTTACTAAAGTGAAACTTCCAAATTTGCCCATATGTCATACATATTTTAAAAGTTTGAGGGACTTGAGTCATTTTCAACGTTCTTTCATGATGTCCACGATGTTCAGTAAATAATGTATTGAGATGAGGAGTGCAGTGCAATATGTGACCTGAGGGATACCTAATAAAGTGCATATATTTAACTTTCTCGTTCGAGTTGAGGAATCACATTGGCCTTTGTGTTTATGAAACACAGATTGCTGAAGGCACTTGCTAATTAGTTTGAGGTTTAGAGCAGCGGAAATGTATTTCTCCTCGAGTATTGGCCATTAATGTTCAGTTAGCCCTGCTATTTGCAATTAAGTCTCCCAGTTTTCCATTTTAACTAATGTTTACCAGATATACAGACAGAAAAACATCTATTTTTCTATCTATATTTATTTTTAAATATAAAAAAATACAGGTCTTCTTTTGAGTGAGCTTTGATGGTGTCAATCATGACTGCTAGGATGATAGCAGATTAGACTAACATGCAAGAGTGTTGAAAAAATGAGAAACATTTTTCTAATGACACTCCAGACAATTGCAGTTGTAATGGAACCTCTATGGGCTCAAACATACACTTCTTTTGTTATACTCTGAAATCTGAAAGCATTGTAAGATGCCTCTATCGAAGTGCTGTAATATCTACATATTGCATGACACCATTCGGAATAGAAAGTGATATTCCCGATTTTCAAAATACATTTGTACAACACGTTTGGAAATTAAGGCGGCACCATAGAATTTCAAATAAAAAGTTAACTCTTACCCCACCGCTCATGGGCGAGTGGCACCTTATTCCGAAGAGTATTTTTCAGAAGATGTATTATTCTGTGAAATGTGTGAAATACTATTTAATTCTGTTTTTCTTTCAATATTAGAATATGACTTGTAATCAAATATATTAACCTCCCAACTAACTTACTTTGAAGTATGTAAAGTAATATTCCTGCAGTATGTAAAGTAAGTAGGTATTTGTATGTACGTATTTTCATTTATAAAGCGCACTGTAACCCTGCGGGCATCCTGGCGCTAGTACTCTTACTTGCCTTAGTGAACTGTCCCCAAAACATCTAAAATGGGAAGAAATTGGAAATACTAAAACGGTATTAATATATGATTAGTTCAACATTTCCTTTACACTTGTACAGAAGTGTTAATGTCATTTTAGTGTATTGCATATGAGTAATGCCTTCTTATAGGACTAACATGAGATGTCTATTGCAAGTGTAACTCGGTCAGTTACTCGGTCAGTTAAATAAAAGTAGGAATATACTAGTTTCGGGTAAACCATTTAACAAAACATAAAATCAATACAAAAATATACAGATAAAAAGAGCAATAAATGGATATGGATAAATGTAAACGGAAATATCACAAAAACAATTATCATAAAACCGGAAGCCCTACATTTAATGGATGAAATTTACTCAACTCAGCCAGAAATTAAATAAATAATGTTTTATTCCAGTTACTTCAAGCGATTAGCTATGGTACATACACTATTAAAAATAGAAAAATATTAAGATAATTTGTCGAGCGATCACGTGTGCACAGGTAAATTAAATATCAGATGTTCTGAGTCATGTATTGACGGGGTCTTGAAATAAACTACAACATTGTACATGGGCTTTGATAGAAGATTTTAAAGTGCGTTATACTGCAGGTAATCTGAAAGAGTCTGTTGTTTCCGGATTTCTTGGGTAAGAAACTATGGGGCATATTTCAATAACTGGCGCATTCCCTGCATATCAGCAGGAATGCGCCAGTTATTGTGCGCCGCAGCTCCGACATCATGGATGCGCCGCATTTATGATGCGCCGCATTTATAATGTGGCACACCATGGGGCAAAAACAGCACAGATGCGTGACGCATTTATAATGCGGCGCACCATGGGGCAAAAACAGCACAGTTGCCTGACGCATCTGTGTCGTAAAAGTGGCGTATTGCTGGAGTTGCGTCGCAAGCGCGACGCAGCTCCAGCAATGCTCTGGGGGGCCCTATCTTGTTAATGCTGTGTCAATCCTTACGCCTGCTTCAGGCAGGTGCAGGGTTTTGACGCAGCATGGGCCTAAAAGTGACTGAGTGAAATGTGTAGATTTCCCTCAGCCACTTTTAGGAGGCGTTCCTGCGACGGAACACCCCCCGTGCAGGATGCCTACATGTGGTGCAGGGCTTTACAACGTGACGCATCTCCCAGATGCGTCATGTTGTAAGTACCTCGCACCATGGCGCAGGATTTGCGCCGCCGCTGCGTCCCAAATGGGACGCAACGGTGGTGTAAATGAGGCGCAAGAGGCTTGTAAATCTGCCCCATTGGGTGCGTGTAGTCACATCAAATTGTTAAAATGCAGTGTACTACATAGAAGGTTAGGATAGCGAGCTCGGAGACGGCATTGAAGGCGGCAGAGAGGTCCAGTAGGATGAGGGCTGCGATTTCGCCTTGGTCAAGGAGGGAGAGGATGTATTAGGTGGCGGCGAGGAGTGCAGTCTCAGTGCTGTGGTTGCTTTGTAAGTTGAATTGGGAGATGTCCAGGACGTGGTTCTCTTCAATGAACTTGGAGAGTTGGGCATTGCTGGCCTTCTCAATGACCCTGGCTGTTAAGGGGAGGTGGGAGAATGGGTTTCAAGTTCTTGAGGGGATGGCAGATTGCTTCTTTAGCAGGGAGTTGATCTTGCCGTGTTTACAGTCTACGGGGAAGGTGACGGTCTTGATGGAGCAGTTGATGGTGCAGCGAAGCTCGAGGGTGATAGAGGTAGCTGCTCTATGGAAGATGTGATACGAAGAAGGGTCTGATGGGGCTCCGGAGTGGATGCTCTTCATGGTCTTGAGTGTGTCGTCTGTGGTCAGCGGAGTCCAGTTGAGCAGGATCTATTGGGGTGCGGCGTGGTTATATGCGGTAATGATGGGCGTTCTGGCAGGTGTTGAAGCTGTCATAGATCTGCCTGATCCACTGTGTTATGCTGGGTGTCTCTCAACATGCACTGTAATCTGGTAAAGTTGAGTTAAATTTTATTGATAATGTCTTTATTCTTGAGGCAAGATGGTGACCGACGGACATAGCCGCGAGGAGGCTCCGCTGAGTCTCCCCTAATGAAGCGGCCTTGAGATTCTGCAGATCACGCTCTTAATAGCAGCTGTATTTGAGAAAAACCTGGAATATATTTCCCCAATGGTAAAGAGAAAGCTGGAAGAAAAGTATGCTGCAGGAGACTGAGATCGGGCAAAACCCACCTCTGTTGTTCATCTTTGTGATCTGTCTCTGCCGTAAGGACGCTGTGGCTGCTCGGACTTCACAAATCAGAGTTGGCCTGGGTGATTCTCTCCCGGTTCAGTTGGATAGCGGAAGGCTGGCTGGCAAGCGACCTGATCTCAGCGTGGAGCGGAGAAGATTCTCTCGGAGACTGCGCTGCGTTTCCTGGAACAGAGACGGCTACGGACATAAGGAGTGGGAGCAGCGCGGAGATACATTGTTGCATCAAGCGCGTTTACCATCAACTCACCCAAGTAAGGATGACCGGCAAGGGGACGAGAGGTGGCAAGGGTAAGACCGGTCTGATGCCCTTACAGCTAAACACTGCGCCTTCAAACACGTCATTGGCACTCACACGCCTGGGAAAAAAAAATGGCTATTGCGATTGCAAGTGGCAAAGGTGGGGCTGAAAAGGGTGATGGTAGGAGCAAGAACACGCAGGAGAAGGACTCAGCTTCCAACCACATGGGGAGGAGAAGCAACCTTCGTTCGCTTAAAGAAGCTGATGGCTCACAACCCTTAATCTCTAGTAGTTTCGCAATAGCAAGTGGGTCAGTGATTAATGCACCAGTAGGCGCTCCTGGTGACCTGAATACAGGAGATGTGATGGGCCCAGATTTTCTTGCATTTGATGTATCATGCGAAACCCTTGCTATTGCACCGGCGACCTGAGCGGCAAATGACAACTCCAATACCAATGACTGCATGACAAACAGTCACATTAGCCCCCTTACTTTGACGAACAACATGAATAGCATGACTGCTACCAATGTCACTATGGACACTAATGACAGTGGTGCTCTTCTTCCACCCGCAACACACAATGATCGTGCACTTATAGACTGGAACAAAAAAACACCAGATAACCAGGATAAGATCTACTCGCTGACAGATGATTCCGAAATATCAGACATCAGTATTTCACTGTCAAGTGGGGAGGAAGGCAAGAAGTGGTATAGCAGTCCTAACACTGATGTCCAGATAACTAAAATAGCCGCTAAAAAACTATCCAAAAAGAGAGGAAAAAATTGGGTACAAAGAGATGATGACATGTCTGAGAATGAGAGTGTTCGAGAGCTGAAATGGGATTACAATAATACCCCTCTTACATTAGTCCCAAAATCCTCCACAGCTACTGGGGTTACTCCAACCAGCAACAATCCAACAGGCAGTGGCAGCAGCAAAACGGGAGATCACGTTGCCTCAAGCAATGAACCCGCCTTGGTAGTTATTCTGCAGTCGATCAAAAGCTTCCAGGATGAAGTCAAGGTTGACAGTCGAAGATCCCGCATGGCGGCTAAAAAGCTACAAGGTGCAGTCAGAAAGGTTGGTAAAACCTGTGCCGATATAGCGGATCGAATGACTATGGTGGCGGGATGGACTGAACAGCTTGAAAAAGATATGGCGACACTTCAGACACAGCATGATGAACATGAGGGGGTGGTAAAGGATTGATGTGGAAGATGGAGGAACAGGAAAACCAGCAGAGACGCAACAACCTCCGCTTCTTAGGAATTCCGGAAGGAGTGGAAAAGGATGACCCCAGGAAATTCATGATTAACTTTTTAAAAGGGGCGTTCCCAGAAATACAATCCTGGGACTTGGACAGGGAAGTACAAAGAGCCCAAAGATTTCCCTTGTTTCCTGGCAAACTTGCATCAACGTCACAACATCCATGTGCCATGCTCTTTTTCTTTGGAAACTTTCTCCTCCGCCAAACTCTTTTTGACTTGGCTAGACCAACAAAGAAACGAACCTTCGAGGGAATAACTTTTTTTACTAGACCCGATTTCGCTCATGTCACAGTGGAGCGCAGGTGGAGACTCCGGCAGCTCTTTGACCCATTTCAGAAATTGGGGGCCGAAGTGTATTTGCAGAATCCTGCCAGGTTGAAGATAGTTTTCAAGGGGACCACCCGCAGCTTTATTTCTGAAATTCAGGCGCAATCATACCTTGAGGAACTTTCAGGACACAAATAATATAACTAAAGAACTCAAAGTTTACGTTAGAGGGCGCTCTGTTAAGTATGTCAACTCAGTATCTGCTAGATAAAATATGTATAGTTTGTTGTAGCTAGGAATGTAGCCAGGGACGCCAGGTGGGCTTTAAGGCTTAGCGATTCTCTTTTTGGTAGACTCTGGTAGATTTTGGTAGATTCTGCGCTGCTTAGACATGGAGCACTGACTTGTTCTTTTGTCTAGGGCTGTTCCTGCTCTTTTGGGTTTTCTTTTCTTTTTTTTTCTTTCTCTTGAAGGTTTCTCTCTTCTCTCTCTCTTTGCCTACTTGGGATAACTGCTACTTATGGGTTGGGCTTTCTTTTGTTTTTTAAGAGTGTGATTATATTTTGAGGTGGGGAGACCCAGCGGGCTCGCGGGGCTCTGCACGTCGGATGTCACATTCCTGGCTTGGCCAGGTAACCTCCAGAAGCGGTGGCGGGTGGGGGTGGGGGGGGGGGCAGACAGGACAGGACAGGATCCCAAAAACAAAAATAAAACAAGAGGTCCAAAGGAGGGGAATGGGGCAGAAAAGGAAGGGGGGGGAAGGAGAAAAAAAGAAAAAGAGAAAAAAGGGGGGTAAAATATGGTGGTTATATGCACGGTGCACATTAGTATAATAAGATGGGTTTGTTAAGAATATTATCTATGAATATTTGTGGCCTAAATGGTATCAAAAAAAGACAGGCGGCGACGGCTGGACTTCAAGCCTGGGGCACAAATATTGTTTGTTTACAAGAAACGCATATTGAGGGGTCACAAATGCATATTTTAAAAACACTGGGATACCGGTTGATATGCGCCACATCACTAGGAGCTAGGATAAGGGGGGGTGGCTATTTTAGCTAAGGGAAATGGGCACATCTTTAGTCATGCTAAGGCAGATAAATTTGGTCACTGGGCAATCACAGAATGTCAGTATGGGAGTGGGCAAAGGATGACTCTATGTGCCATCTACGGTAGTAATGGTGATGAGGCAGTAGTGTTTGATGAGATCTCAAATTAATTGATGCATTGGCCTCTACCTCTAATGATTTGCTGGGATTTCAACATCAATCTCCCCAGCAACTGGTCCCTAAATGAGGGGTGGCACTACACCGGCCGTAAGACCAAAGTGTTTAAAGAATTGAGACAAATGTGCTGTACTCATGGACTAGTGGATGGCTGGCAGACCTTAAAATCTGATGATTTAGGGTTTACATATTTTTCTAACCCACATCTCACCCATGCTAGATTGGATTATTTTTTAATTTCTAATCCAATTAAATCGAAGTGCCAAATAGTGAAACTGCCCCGGATCCTATCGGATCATAATCCTCTTAACTGTGCTCTAGAAATAGATAATAGAAATAGTACACCTAACTCACGGAATTTCGAGAAAACGCTGCTCTTAGACGAGAATTACTGCAGTCATATGAGGTATTGGAACCCAAATTTTTTATCTGACAATGTGGGAAGCGCTTCGATTGAAGTAGTGTGTGACACGCTAAAAGCTGGGATACATGGGGAGACCATGTAATATTCTTTAAAAGCTCATAAACAAGCTAGGGAAGCTATGCAGGGGCTACAAGACAACCTGAGGATTAAGGAGGAAGGATTAATAAGTGTTACAATGGGCGATAGCCCAGTTATGAAGGAGGAAGCTGAAAAAGCCCAGAATCAAGTGACGATTGCTAAAGCTCAGATTATGAATTACTTTACATAAAAAGCAATTAATAAAGCACTCGCCCAAAAAGAGAGAGTATATGAAGTAAATGAACAAATTGGACACCAGCTAGCAGTTCGCATGAGACAACAAGCCACTTCAAATTTGATCCGCGAAATCCAGGGCCCCCTGGGGACCCGTGTAGTGGACCCAAATACTCATAAAAGACGCTTTCTGGCGGTTCTACCAAGATCTATACTCCGAAACTGGGGGAGGTAAGCAGGCGTGTATTGAGGATTACCTAGATAGGTCCTGTCTTGTAAAATTTGAAGTTGAGGATGTGAATATTTGAGAGGAAACCCTCACAGTGGAAGAAATCATAGGCGTAGTTAAAAATCTACCCCGAGGGAAAGCTACAGGGCTAGATTACATTCCATCAGAATTCTATGCCTTTTTTATAGATCAAGTTAAAGACATTTTAGTAGACCTTATGACGCACACTTTTAAGGCAGGTCACCCCCCAGATTCCTGGTCTAGGGTGAAAATAATCATCTTACCTAAAAAAAACAAAAAACCCCGGCACAGCTTGGGTCATATCGCCCCATTACACTCATTAACGCAGCCTCTAAAATCTATGCGAAAGTCCTGGCTAATAGACTTGCCCCCTTAATCCACAAGGTGGTTACTCCGAGCCAACATGGCTTCATTCCGGGTAGATCAACCATCAACCACATCCACCAAGTAATTACCCTGTTCGATGGCATGGAATTGGCAGGGGACCCTATGGCGCTGGTTCTGCTCGATGCGGAAAAAGCTTTCGATAGGGTCTCCTGGCACTTCCTCTGGGCCGTAATGTCCAGAATAGGGATCCAGGGAGGCTATATTCAGGCAATCCAAAAGATATATGTGAATCCAAGGGCCACAGTGATGGTAAATGGTAGCCCAACAGAAGAGCTGATAATATCGCAAGGAAAACGGCAGGGCTGTCCTTGCTCGCCTCTGCTCTTCGCGATTTATATAGACCCATTTATCAGGCGCTTAGAAGAGGACAGAGCAATCAAACCTATAATATCACAAGACTCCCGTACTAAAACATTGGCCTATGCTGATGATATCGCTATTGTGACTGCTGACCCAAATTCGGCCATGATTGTAATAGAGAAAGAAGCAAAGCAATTTGGGAAGGTGGCTGGGTATGCACTGAACCAAGGGAAAACTCAGATTGTTCTAAATAAGAAGTGCGTGTTTAGGGATGTGCGGGTGGTGGAACAAGCCACTTATCTAGGTGTCTGTATTACATCCGATCTGGAAAACTTGGTAAATATGAATGTAAAACCAATAACAGCCGCAATACAGAAAGACCTCCAACGTCTAGATAATTTACACCTCTCTATCATAGGCAGAGTAAACGCGATCAAAATTGTTTTCTTTCCCAAAATCCTGTATTTGTTTAGAGCGATTTGCTTAGAATTCTCTGTATCCTGGCTTAAGTCAATAGAACGGATGTCCTCTAGTTTTATCTGGGCTTACTCACAACCGCGTCGGGCCTATAAGCTCCTTACTCTTCAGAAAGATCGTGGCGGCTTAGCTCTCCCAAACCTCCAAGCGTATTACTGGGCAACAGTACTATTGTATAGCAAGGAACTACTACAGAATAACGGGGAAGGTGCAGAGGGGGAGGCCTATACGCCAACTACGTTTCAATTACTTCTAGGTAGGGAGAGTGGAGGGTATTGGTGAAGACAGTTATATGACAGTTACTACAAAAAGGTAAAATTTAAAACATTATTTAGTGGATACAAGGTTTGGAAAACCGTCAGGAAAATGCTTGGCATAGGGAGATTATCTTTCTATACCCCCATTAAGAACAATCCAGATCTGCCAGATATTTTAATGATAACTACATACACAAATGGCATGAGGCAGGAATTAACCAGATAGGCTACCTCTTCTCCTCTAACGAGATCCAATCCTTTGAAGAACTAAAATATCGTTTTGGATTGGATTGGCGGGACTTTTTTAAATACCTTCAAGTTAGAGATTTTCTGCTACGTTAGGTAGGTGGGGGGGATTGTAAAAGTTAATCTTATAGACATACTATCATCAGGTACAAAAAACACGATTGGGAGTATTTATACGCACATTAACGCTATGTTTCCCGATTATTTGGAGAAAATCTTGCAGAAATGGCTAGAGAAAGCAGAGATTTCTAATGATGAGTTTAACTATGCTTATGGAATGTCGCAAACAATTTTAATGTCAACCAAACTTCAAGTAAATATCACAAAATAGAAGAGACAAGGGATTGAGTCTTCTCTGACTCCCTTACCAATATTTAAGTCTCACACAACAGAGAAAAACTTAATAACAAAAACAGCCCTACTGTACGCTAGATAAGGGAAAATCAAAAGATGTCTTAATACTGCCCTCACACACTTGGTAGTGTCATGCTTCATCATTGGGCCGCATCATACATCCAGGTGCAGACCAACACTCTGGATGGAGCGCAATTTTTTAGTAGGAAGATGAAGAATAGTGGTGAGGGTAGAGTGTAATAAAGAAAGGCAAAAACGAAACACAAAAGTGTAACGAAAATCAAAAAGGAAAACAAATCTTCTCCTGGAAGAAGGGACCTAGGGGCATATGTATCAAACGATTTTTTAATCGCAAACGCTGCGATTCGCAAAATAACAGCGTTTGCGATTAAAAAATCGGTAA
The DNA here is from genome assembly GCF_964204655.1 of Triturus cristatus. NCBI lineage: Eukaryota > Metazoa > Chordata > Amphibia > Caudata > Salamandridae > Triturus > Triturus cristatus. The sequence continues at coordinate 171,368,209 of NC_140582.1, read as the reverse complement.
TCGGGATGTATGAGCCAAATCCCATCGCAAAATTAAGGAATTGCTAATTTAGCGATTTCTTAATTTTGCGTAAGCATTTAAGAAATCGCAAATTGCGATTTCTTAAATGATATGTAAAAAGCACCCAAGTTGTGTGAATTATCCTTAAGTAATCGCAAATTACCACCAACTTCCAGTTGGTGGTAATTTGCGATTTCCTTTCAAAATGCACTTTTTTTAATTTTACAAAGTGCCACGTGGCGCTCATACATGCCCTTAGGGCATGTATGTGCGCCATATGCACACACACGCTCATTTCAGGGGTGCATCAGGGTGTCATCATGACACCCTTGCACCTTTGAAATTATTCTCAAATTGCGATTCGCAAATTGCGATTCGCTATTTGAGAATTACTTCCCATTCATTCCTGTGGGTCTCCTGGCCCATAGAAATGAATGGGCAGGTATTCCTTAATTGCGATTTCGCAATTTGCTAATCGCAATTAAGGAATTTTAAGAAATCGCAAAAAGTTTGCAATTTTTTAAATACATCCCGTTTTGCAATTCTCAAATAGCGATTCTTTAAAAATCGCTATTTGAGAATCGCAAATGGTGATGTTGATACATATGCCCCCAAGAGAGGTGCAGATATAATTGTAAAACTGCCTGTCAGCGCGTTTGGAAGTAACGGTGACACCGTACTTGTTGGGCCTTTATATGGAGGTTAAACACAGCAAGATCTGTTTCGACGGAGGACGTTTGAGGGGATATTGGAGACAGTGTCTCTTTGGAGTAGTGAGTAGACGTCGTTTTATGTGGTTGTGAAAAATCTTGGATGTATTGCTGCTCTCAGAGTATCCCGAACACTAACATCGGTGGGACTTTGAGTTGTATTTTCAACTAAAGAGCAGACGAAATGTGTTGGTCGAAAGATGAATACCGACATTTTAAATTAAGCAGAGTTAGATGAATAATAGGTGGTGGCATATATAGAGGAGAAGTATTGTACTAATACTGCTGCCCTGTTTTCTCTACTTTTTTCTCCTCTGCACTCAATGGATCACACAAATCTAGAGTGTGACGACAAGAGCACCATCCCCCGAAGTCCCGGGTTTAGAATAATATTCGTAAACTCTTGTAAGTAAACATGGACTTGCGAGGAGGTGTTGGCAATCGATATTACTCACTGAGGCACTTGAGAGAGCTATGGCTGGGTATATCTCCGCTATTAAGTATATGTATTGGGAATATACGTGCGGATTTTAAATCCAGATTGTGCACCCACGCCATTTGTTGAGTAGTTCGTGTTCACGTGTGGTGTGATGTCCTCACGTTTTAGGGGTTAAGGTGTGTGTTGAATGAATAGTTTGCATTGAGGCATTTAAATAACGCATGGGAAATTCGAAAAGAGAAAAGGCTAATGAGAATAACAATGAGTATGGGAATCATGGATGGTTTTCCCTCTTTTATGTTTTTCTCGTTGTAGAATTGTGAATCCTCTTGGAAATCTCCAGAAAAGAGTGACGTTGGGGCAAAGCCCATACATACAGAGTAATAAGGTAATGAATACCCGAATAGGGGTACAGACCAGAAAATAGGGACCAACACCCTGACGAATGCCAGAGCGACCTGGTTTGGCGCAAGAAAAGCTGGCAGAAACATGTTGGTATTTGCAGTGGGGATAGAAGGGTCGTTACCTACCCTGAATACCCCATATCGTTGGTTTTAATCCTGCCAGAGGTTGACAAAAAAATAAAAAATTGCGGATTAACCCCTAGGCAGTTTTACAATTATATCTGCACCTCTCTTGGTCCCTTCTTCCAGGAGAAGATTTGTTTTTCTTTTTGATTTTCGTTACACTTTTGTGTTTCGTTTTTGCCTTTCTTTATTACACTCTACCCTCACCACTATTCTTCATCTTCCTACTACAAAATTGCGCTCCATCCAGAGTGTTGGTCTGCACCTGGATGTATGATGCGGCCCAATGATGAAGCATGACACTACCAAGTGTGTGAGGGCAGTATTAAGACATCTTTTGATTTTCCCTTATCTAGCGTACAGTAGAGCTGTTTTTGTTATTAAGTTTTTCTCTGTCGTGTGAGACTTAACCAAACTTCAAGCACAATTTTTTAAAACCTGTTTCTTTTTATATTACACACCAGATAGAATAGCCAAGTGGGGAAGCGGTACGTGCACGTGTTGCCCTAGATGTAAGCTGTATAAGGCTGATTGCATTCATATTTTCTCTATCTCTGAAGGCTTAAAATTGGTTAAATTAGAAATCAGGACATTTTTATCCACAATTTTGCATAATACAATAGTGTTATCCAGCGGTGTTATCCTACTAGGGGCTTTAGACCCCGGAAATTCTAGTGTAGGACATGAACTTATCTTTATTGCAATGGCTGTCTTTAGGTTATGCATTGCCTCTGCATGGAGGTATACTACCGCCCCTACTTTCCAACAATGGTTGTACAGATTTCTTGCTATAGCTAACATCGAAATTGGCATCTATAAACGTAAGGGAAGAAGGCGAGGGAAAAGAGGTTTAAAAATATGGTCCCCATTAATAGAATGGCGACAAACTGTAGGCTGGACGGAATGATCTTTAAGTTTAAAGTATACCCAGATTTTCCTTTCTTCCTGTTTTAATTATGTTGGTTTTTGTTATATAACTGTATGTATACCTGTCTGTCCGGGTGGGAGGGGGTAGGAGGGGAGGGGGGCAGGGTAAAAAACAGCTTGCTGTTAAAAAATTGTCTGAATAAAGATATTTAAAAAAAAAGAAAAGAGTATGTCTTTATTCTCTTGTGAAGCTGGATTGATGTTTATTAGAAGAGGCCAAACCCCAATTTTTGACCGTCGGCCGCAGCATATTGGTGTTCTTGATGGTTAATTTTGTGGTTTGAAAGTCTTTTGTAGTAGTTGTGTGGTAAGTAGATAGGCCACCTTTGGCATGTCTTTTTTTCTTGACTTTTTCCGCTGGAAGAAAATATTTCATAGTACCTCTCAATTCGAAATTCAGTCTTGTTCCAGTTTTTTGGGATTCAGATGAAAATATTTTGTGTTCAAACAGGCTCTAGTCTTGGGGTCTTATCATATGTTTTTCATGCCACCTGCATTCCAAGATAGCAAAGATATTGTTCAGTAGCTTGATAGCCACTTTTAGTTTGTGGATGTGGGTTAGATACCTTTGTTTACAGGAAGTGTGACCATAAGCTACTCCCAATCATCCTTTTCTTCTTTGTCAAGTTTTACCATTTTGCAAAATCTTGTGTGTAATTTGTCAGAGATTAGAACTGGCAATGTGTTCATAGACAGAGTACGGTTGTCCGGACCATTAGCGTTTTTCAGCATTGATGAATTTATTGTAGCTGACTTGCATTTAGACAAGATTTGATGTTTGAGTGGTATGGCACTTAGTTAGTATTTAATGAGAATTGTTGGATATTATTCCTTAGACAGTTGGATCACTGTGTTTCCCCAGTCTTCAAATTCTTTGTTTCTATAGACTTAATCTTGCGGCCTCTTCTGATGCTCAAGTGACAATGGTGGCCTCTTTTATTCCCGGATTGAAGACGGTCAAAATTATACTGCTCCTATATCTCTTGATGGTAGATGCATTAGATCTTGGAGGGCAACTAATAATCTCACAATATTGCCCCTGTTTAGGATTGTCCTTGTTACCTCTGGATTTATATACCTCTGGATTTATATTCCAGGAATAAGATGGTGATTGAGTTACCATCAACTCTAGTGTTTGGATTTGGATGCTTGGTTTCGACAGCTGGTTTTTGAGTTGCTGTTTCTCAGTGTATTTGTTGTGTAAAAGTGAGCAGCAATACAATAATTATTTGGGGGCCAAATAGGAGTTGGAGATTAAATTTTATCTTGAATTAGCATGCCAGTGTGAATTGAAGTATAAACTGATGCTAACATAATCTCTCGTAATTTTATTATTTCTCGACCATTGTTCTTCATATAAGTTGGAGCCTGCAGATCTCTTAATTGAGAGGAAGATTATAGAGTGCTAAAGTTGAACTGAGTGCACTTGCTAATAGACGGAGATGTGTAGCATTTTAGTTCAATGTTACGAGGTGAGATAATCCTTTCACAGATTGTGGCTGCTCAGTCTCTACATGTGGTTGAATTACCTCTATTTTGTCATTTGGGTTTGGTGTTGGCTTGAAGATGGTAAAAAAATGTTGCTCATGTTTTTTATCAATTTGCCTTAGCCTCCCTTTTCCTTTTTATGTTTGATTTCCTAAGCTTCTTTCTCTTAAATGTATACAGATTTGACTGAATAGAATTGTTAATCTGTGAGAATAGACTGTTATTCTGCTTGATTCTTGATTTCTATTAATATCTGTTAAATCTTTAGTAGACCCTGCAATGCTTTTGTCTATATTTGTTTTTCTGGGAAAAGTTGGGATTGTGTGAATTTCTGATGCCTGAACACTAGCACTGTTTTGAAAACTCAGGGGACTTGGATCATTGACATTTTGCTTTTTCAAATGTTGCTCCTGCAACAGGTGAGAGAATGTGTTGAGAGTCTTAGTTGTTTGGCATGGATGCTTGGTCATGTTTAAGGGATTTTACTTCTTGTACCGGTGAACTTAAGATTGATGGCAGAGTGATTACTTTTTCTAGAATGGGAGCCTATTGGCAGTCGTGGTTGACAAATACTGCTCATCTGGGGACATTAGCGATTAATCGTTGAATTTAAACACTCACATTGGGAGTTAATTGATACCATGCCTTGAGCTAAAGTATCTAAAAGTGAAAATTATCAATCATATTAATTTTTGGGGAGGTCAGGGCTTTTGCAGTAGCTTCTAAGGTGGAGAACACACGTCTCCAGATGCGTTGTTCGAGGCCTATCCTGATTTTTTCAAACCAAAGGGCTTTGTAGAACCTGGAAGTTAAGTGCCGCCAGCATTCTGTTTCACTATTTCCTCCTGAGCATGCATCACTATGATTCTGGGCTGAGGTGACTGGTTGGCTTAAATCCAGTAGTAATATCGAGTTGCTGGAGTCAAACCCACTTTGGAGACAATGGGGCGCCACAATGGGGGGAATTTCTCGATAGCTGGAAGCAGTTTATTACATCTTGCATTTGTTCTCGCTCTTGTGTGAATTGAAGACACTCTGATAACTGCTGGCTATTGAGATTTTTTCTTAATTGTATATACCTTTGTGGATCCCATTTTAATATTTTTTTTTCCTGGCTACTAGATGAACCTCAAATAAGTGTGAGTAACGACCCAATTTCGACTAGTATCTGGGGCATAGAGTTTTGATCTGAACAATCTTGAGGATTGAAAGTTGCGTTCCTATGTCCAAGCGTTAACCAGTTTTTCAGTCCATGCACTAAGTTTTAGGTGTGGGAGGGTATGCTCAGACGTGAGTCCCTTGCTCCCTTGCTCATTGCACCATCAGGATTCAGGCAAGCCGGGCCGACGAAGGCTGTGATGCCAGAAACCGGTCCCCGGAAGCTTGTTTCCTTCCCAGTATAAGAATTGGCTTGGTAGTTTGGTTTGCCCTGTTCCCATCATGCACTGGGACAGGTACAGACTAATTTGCATGTAGCCGGGTTCTGAGCTGGGATGGTGCAGTGAGCTAAAAAACGGTGATGGATTAAAACCATGATCTCTTGACTTGGTAAGAGTATTCTGCATCATTCAGAAACTCTGTCCATCACCACCCCCTTTTTCCCAAATCGATTTTATCCACACTCAGTGTGGGAGGGTATGCTCAGACGTGAGTCCCTTGCTCATTGCACCATCAGGATTCAGGCAAGCCGGGCCGACGAAGGCTGTGATGCCAGAAACCGGTCCCCGGAAGCTTGTTTCCTTCCCAGTATAAGAATTGGCTTGGTAGTTTGGTTTGCCCTGTTCCCATCATGCACTGGGACAGGTACAGACTAATTTGCATGTAGCCGGGTTCTGAGCTGGGATGGTGCAGTGAGCTAAAAAACGGTGATGGATTAAAACCATGATCTCTTGACTTGGTAAGAGTATTCTGCATCATTCAGAAACTCTGTCCATCACCACCCCCTTTTTCCCAAATCGATTTTATCCACACTCAGTGTGGGAGGGTATGCTCAGACGTGAGTCCCTTGCTCATTGCACCATCAAGATTCAGGCAAGCCGGGCCGACGAAGGCTGTGATGCCAGAAACCGGTCCCCGGAAGCTTGTTTCCTTCCCAGTATAAGAATTGGCTTGGTAGTTTGGTTTGCCCTGTTCCCATCATGCACTGGGACAGGTACAGACTAATTTGCATGTAGCCGGGTTCTGAGCTGGGATGGTGCAGTGAGCTAAAAAACGGTGATGGATTAAAACCATGATCTCTTGACTTGGTAAGAGTATTCTGCATCATTCAGAAACTCTGTCCATCACCACCCCTTTTTCCCAAATCGATTTTATCCACACTCAGTGTGGGAAGGTATGCTCAGATGTGAGTCCCTTGCTCATTGCACCATCAGGATTCAGGCAAGCCGGGCCGACGAAGGCTGTGATGCCAGAAACTGGTCCCCGGAAGCTTGTTTCCTTCCCAGTATAAGAATTGGCTTGGTAGTTTGGTTTGCCCTGTTCCCATCATGCACTGGGACAGGTACAGACTAATTTGCATGTAGCCGGGTTCTGAGCTGGGATAGTGCAGTGAGCTAAAAAATGGTGATGGATTAAAACCATGATCTCTTGACTTGGTAAGAGTATTCTGCATCATTCAGAAACTCTGTCCATCACCACCCCCTTTTCCCAAATCTAAGTTTTAGGTGTGCAAGCACCTTTGCAGGGCCCCAACCGCAAGCCACACTGGGGTCGCCAGCTGAACACACTCAGGGGTTTATGTACAAACCCCTATTGTCACCCCAACGTCACTTTTACCAACGTTGTGGTGACGATAGGGCCTAAGCCTTATTTACAAGGCAGAGTTAAGCCACTTAACATGGCTTAACGCTGCCTTGTAAATAAGGCTGCCTTCCACGCTATGCTTAACGTGAAAGGGGTGGGCAATGGGTGTTGCAGTGAGTGTTCCACCGCAACACCCATTGATTTTGATGCTGCCCCCTATGTACAAGGGTGGCGTACATAGGAGGCAGCGCCAAATTAAGACCAGGGAAAACCTGGTCTTAAGTCAGCGAAACAAGAAGAAATGCATTGTTTCTCCTTATTCTTGCTTTTGCGATGTGTGCCGCCTTATGCAGCACACATGGAAAAAGCAAAATGCCATGGATTGTTTATGTACAGGTTATATACAGGACGGTGTCCCTTCCTGTAAATAAACAATCCTTTAAAAAAATGCCATTTAGTGACTTTTATGTGTGCTGCAGCATGTAAGAATTGTTTATGTGCAGGAAGGGACACCTTCCTACACATAAACAATCCTACCCTGCATGCAGACACCCTTTCACTCTGGTGCAAGCGTGCCTGTGTTGGCGCTAAGTTGCTAAACTTAGAGCCATCGCAGGGGGAAATGCAAGGCTGCACCACATTCTTGTAAATATGGTGCAGCCTTGCATTTCAGAAGTGGTGGAGAGAGGCGTCAAGCCAGGAAGGCTAATGCCTCTCTTTCCAACTTCCTTGTACATATCCCTCTCAGCTCTTTAAGATCGAGCAATCTTAGACTTCTGCAAGTTCCATAATTGTTTATATGGCTCTCTTTGAGCCTATCTTTAAAAAGAGGTGAAAAACGTTCTTTTGGTGTGGCATAGATCATCTTGTCCCTTAAACCTATAGGTCAGCTTCTATTGCTGTTAGCGCCCGGACACCTCTCATGAAGCAACTGTGAGCTACATAAATGTAATTGATTGGTTGATTGAGTGTGAATATCTGTCATAAAGTGGATATTTTCTATGAAATCATCCATAGGTAATGTCCTCATCTGTCTGCCTCATTATTTATTTAATTCAACATTTGATGCTGATGATTCACATTTGTTGCTTTCTTTTTTTCAGGTTCTCTAAAACCTTTTGTGACACAACATCTCGCTCATGGATGCGTCAAAGCCTTAATGATCTCTGTTTTTGAACTCCTTAACATTAGGAACACAGCAATTCTATTATGTTTGTTTTCTGCTCACAACTTCACCCTCTTTTGCGCGTATTTCTACTAACTGTACAACTTCTGTAAAATAATTCTCATACCTCAAGTTCAATGCTGTTAAATTTCTCATTTACAGCCGTGGTCTTTCCATAAAATGTTACTTATTCAACATTTATCGAGTTCCTGCTATTCAATCACTGTTGACTGATCTATTTTCAGTCTCTGCACTCCCCTCTTCAACTCTCATTATCTTCTTGTACCTCATCTTTTCTTCACTCTATGTTTGTTACCCTTTCATAACCTTCATGCAGTTCAATAGATAGCCTGTAATTCATTGTTTGGACCTGACCCACTTTAACTTACATTACTGGTGTTTCTGTATGTCTCAATGTATACAGGGTTTTCCTTCTTTCATACCTCTTTGGTTACACTGCCTCACTCCCCAGTGTACGTTGATAATATCTTACTTTTACACCTTATGCCCCTAAATACTACCGTCTTCCCGACATTCGATTAGGTCTCTTAATCTCTGCTATAGAGAGGTAAAATCTTACCAAATTCCTTCTGATCATTTCCTGAATCTTGCATAGTTAATATGCAGTCAGTTGCTCCCTTTCTGTAAACAATGAAATGCACATTGCTGCAGCGATCATGTAAATACAATTATATTAATTTGAAGGAACACTGTCATTTACATTTCTCTCCATTCTTCCTTCAGGATGTACTTTTGCATACATTAGTGAACGTCTATGGCTTGTGTTAAAGGAATGTGCTCAAAGGCTATAGACCATTTGCATTGAAAGCCTTTATCTGCACTGTCCTTGTATGGATTTTTATATTCACCTTGAGATGCTCCCATTGGTAGATAGCACAGCATGGACTAGGATGTGGTTATCTGCAGGGTGGTTCAGTGTTATTTCTTTGCATCCGACTCAGCGTAGCATGAACTCAGCATGGCCATGTCAACACTGAGAATCTTGCTGCGCTGTGTTGGATGGGAGAAGAGCTTCCATGGTCACCTGCCGAGGTCCACACGACTCGGTTCCCTGAGAATTTTCTCTTCAGCCCAGTGCTTAATTTGTAAAATATTAAGTGCAGGTGCTCACATTTTTTAGGAGGCTACACCCACTTCCCAGGCTCCACCCATCTCCTTTTATGGCTCTACCCACATCCACAAACCTCAACACATCAGAGCAACCTCCTAACTTCTTAAGTTCTGCAAGAAGCTGAAGACATGGCTCTTCATATAAGCATCTCAGGACCTCCCACTTACACACCTATTCAAGCATCTGGATACCCTCTTGGGTGAATAGTGCACTATACAAATCAATAAAACATTTCATGATATAACATATGGAAAGCAGCAACTCAAAAGTTAATTCAAATTAGAGAATGTGTGTACATCTCAATATGCAGCTTTTGGAAAGGGCATTTGAGGGCTTGAGGCAGCTTTGCAAACTAAAGAAAATGTACTTGTACTGTGCTGTTTAACAGAAAGGAAGGGATGAAGGAAGGAATACAATAAAGAAGTCAGCAACAAATGCAGGCAGGAAGGGGAGTACTGGAGTGAGGAAATAAGTAATTGAGGAAAAGAGGAGGAAATAAGAAAATAATGTGAAAGGAAGAATTGATGGAATAGAGGGAGAAAGGTGAACGGTGTGTAATGGATGAATAGAAAGACGAATGGAGGAAGAAAAGTATAAGGAAGGTTTAAAAATAAGAAAGGAAGACATTAAAGAAGGGGTGAAGGAAGGGGCAGGAAAAAAAGAAAGTAAAATATGAATGAAGGAAGAAGGAAATAATGCACCAACGGAGGAAGAATGGAGAATGAATAGGGATGGAAGGAAACAAGAATGAAAAGAAGAAAGGAGGCTTGGAGGTACTGGGTCAAGGAGGGACAGAGGGAATAATGACAGTGCAATATTGCAAAGAAATTGAAAAACAAAAGATGAAAATGCATTTCTGTGTCCTTAACACACCATGTATGTTTGTAAAGCACATATTTACCAGAGAGGGTCTTGACACCAAATTAAAAATGTTGTTATTCAACTCAATGGCACACATTTTATTGACTTCAGAAAGATGAAAGACTGAGTGGTCACACCAAGATTTAAATGTATGATCCAGAGTTCAAACATGGATTCCTGGAGTGGATTTAAAGATATGTGCAAGAAGGAAAAACTTAAAAGGTAGAGTGAGGAAGTAGGAGAGGTCTGAAGGCAAAGGTAAATATGATAGACAAGGAATGTGAAGAGAAGTGGGGAAAGCAGAGATTGGGAGTGCAAGATTGGAGTGGAACATGATGAGAATTAAAAGTGGAAAGATGAGAAAGGCAAGGGCAGAAGATCAGACAGCTGGGAGTGCATGAAAGGAGATGGGAACTGAAATATGGGAAGGTAGAAAATGAAAAGCAGTTAGTTTGGGGAGGTGGCAATTAAGAGGAAACGCGGACATACGGCTGAAAATGAAGGGAGAATAGAGACAAGGGAAATGAGTGAGATGTGTAGGGGAGGAAGAAAAGCAGATACCGAGGGAGAGCAAGAAAAAAAGTACACCTATGCTTTATTAAATATACAGTAATGAATGTTGTCAAGTTGAGGGGTGACAGGGCTGTATCATTCTTGGGCCTGTCTAATCAATGAATAGCTGTGCTGTCCAAGACACACAATAGCAATTATTTAACTGTGTTAAGATTTTATGACATAAAAAGATGTTTTGTGGCATCACAATAGGTATTCTTGATAAAAGATAATAAAGTGTCAGTTATACCATCAGGATTAAGCTTTGATGGAGACTTAGTTGTATTACACAATCAGACTATAAGTCACAACATCCCACTGCCACCTATTTCAAAATTAAATCAGACACTCAACTCTATGCAGAGAGGCTTCCACATGCACTTTTGAACTAATAAAGGATACAATTCAATGGAGTCTGCCCTGCTGTTGTTGTGATGTGAGCATATACCCCCTCCCCTCAAACCTCCACCCCAAATGTAATTGCCACATTTGCTGCACTTTCTAGGGTTGCCACTGGATCATCGGTTTCTAATGGCACCAATGCTATTTTAATATTCTGGCCGGTACATAAATAAGCAGAATCGCCTAAAGCCAGTATTTTTAGCTTTTATCTGTACATACTTTAGGAGTTGAGAGCTCATTTAAGGATCCTTGACTAATAATTAAGTAATAAAAGATGAATAAATACAATTTAGTGTGACTTTTATTTATTTTATTTTTTTAGAGTTTTATATAGCGCAAACTAGACCCCAAGATATCGGGTATCAGAGCGCTTTACATGAGCACCAGTTTTGTTACACAGGGACACATCCATTTTTGTTAGGCACGGGGAGATTAAGTGATTTACCCAGAATCACAGGATGTTGAGTGTCGTTGCTGAGACTCAAACCCAGTTGCCCAGCTGTGAGGTGGACCGATCTAGCCGTAAGGCTACATCGTCTACCCTAAAATTCTATTTAGTATCACGTCTGGGTTTTTGCAGACTCTTAAAACAGCAACAAATGGTTGGTATTTTACTCTTGGAAATGTAGCAATCCACATGTTTTAATGAAGACCCCCCCTCCCCTCTATTCATGCACTCTAATTCAACAGGGGTTATTTCTACCTCTCCATGAAGACAGGTACAATTTTTAAAGCTCACAGAGGAGAGGCCGAGTCCTGCACCCACCTCTCTCACATAAAGCACTACATTCAAGCATCGCATATCAAAGATTGGGGGTTTCTTACCTTTGAAACAAAGCACAGTGTTTGCTGAGAGCTCAAAGTGCAAGGAGGTGGCAAAAATCACACAGCCTCACTTTGTGCCTCTTCCCCTTCTCACACCATCCAAACAGTGGCATAACAAATGCTTAGGAGGCCCCCCTGCAAGGTATCCTATTTGAGCCCCTGTCATATCTAGAGTTCACTAGCACCCCGCCTAATTGCACACTCCTGTGAAAAGGCCTCACAACATGCCACTCACTCACAATTTCTCTTTAGACAGCAGAGATTTTCCCCAGGCAACATATGTTGCAGGCTCAGGCCTCCCAGAAGAGCTGCACATAAAGAGTTACAGAATGTTCCAACTTTAGCTTTAGATAGCAGAGCTGTCTCAAAGATTCCAATGATCTCACAAGAGATTTCTTTAAAGAGAAGAGAGTGTTACGCACAAAGTATAGCAGTCTCCATTTTCAAACAGCGGCAGTATCTCAGCTGTACATCATAAAAAAGTCAAGGAATGTTAACATGCCTGCTGCTGAGTGGTGTGAAAGATAATGCCATGCTCCATCATCCAAGTATCATAGCTTAGCAGGTTAATGTGCTTGCTGCTGTGTTTCATGCACAAATTTCAGCTCACAAGGCATACCGTTTAGTCTTTGAGGTGCTATGTCAAGCTTTCTTTGTTGATTTCACTGTCAGTATAGTGAGAAAGAAAATAAATTCCATCCACCAAAAGTGGAAACAATAGTGTGTCCTGAACATCTACTTTACAAGATGCAGAAACATGTTCTGCAGTTGCCCTACTGACCGCGACTGACAATTAAAGTATTCAAAGACAGAAATCCCATGTTAGGATTAGTAGAGACCTTTTCCTATGATGTTTTTCCTAAGAATCCTGTCCAGGCCTTTGCTTACGGTTGCCAACCTTCCCAGAGAAAAGTAAAGATCATCAGTTCATGTTTTAACATAATGCAGAGTAAAGAAACATGAAATAAAAATGAGGCCAGCAGAACAGAGTTGTCAATACTTTGATTTACCTGATTTCAAAGCAGGAATGTGGGGCACAGGCTCTTGCAGCACCTCTGAGTGTTGTGCAGATGGAAAGATTGTCTGAAGGTCAGGCCTTATGCTTTACTACACAGCCCAGCTCTTCAGTTTGGAGTGAAGGCTGGTACAGAGAGCTGTGTGTGAAACTAAGTTGTAGCTTCAAGGGGGGGGGGGCCGTCAGTTCAGCCACTGAACCCAGCCACTCCTGGAAGGCAAAGTCCGGGCCTCCTGCCTCTGCTCGAAATAGATACATTTTTGTTCCCAAAATGATGTTGCCAGCCAGGGTCCAGCCTGGCAGCAGCGATTTTTTTTTTTAATAATAGCGTTGTAATACATAATCCAGGCTGAGAAGGGTCCCTCTACCCCACCAGCTCGGCCCGAATATGCACAGCGTCAGAGCAGCAGAACTTCCTTTTCCCTCTCAGACACGCTGCAAGTTACAACTCAGCTTCTGGTTCCGTTCCGAGGCGGAGACAAAAATGTGGGATGCAGATATAAAAAAAGGACCATGAAAACACACACTGTAGCGGCCAGCAAGCATTGGCAATCACAACCAGTGCCATGAAATTTAATAGACCCGGCCCTGTGAAATAAGTACCGGTGCTGAGCACCGGAAAGCACTGGCACAAATTAAGCACTGCTTCAGCCCCTCTCCCAGTCTTGATTTCTAGCCTTCAATTTTGAAATGTACATTTTATGTTGACAATGTCCCCTGTTTTCATTCAAAGCTCTAGTTTCTTGTCCACTTACTCTGACAAATATACACAACCATATACACCCCCTCTCTCAGACACACATGCAAAGGTACAGAGAGTAACATGATAGTTTTTGGGAATTGTCACTTGTTCTGACTGGTTCTTATCAAAATAGAATCACTCAACAAATTTACAACCTTTAAGTTAGATCAAGCATGCTTGCTGTTGTTGTTTTGTAAGCTGTGTCTTTAATTTTTTGGCTGAATGATAACCCGGCACAATGTTTCTCACTTTTTCCTTTGTCTCAAAATTTGCACCACCGCAAATATTTTGATTTATTGGTCATGAATGTTCTTTTGATCATTACTTCTTTAAAATACTGAATAAAATTCATTCATAAGAAACTTGTGCTTGTTATCTGCAGGCCATTGTCCTGGAAGGGGCATGTGGTAGGAGTGGGTTCAGTGGTAAAATAATCTTTTTTGCTGGTAAGACAATGGTGTGAAGACACTATCAAGATACTCACAAGGTAGAAACTGGGCAGTATGACCCCGTCACTTCCCGGCTGTACTTCTGGAGAGGTACAAACATATTTTGTATGTAACACTTACCAGAAGATAATGTTATACATATTATCTACTCTCTCTAATACATTAAAATCATTATGATCATTTGTTAAAGAAACAGAATTGTGGGAATAATTATTAACACCTCAAATAGTCCTAATTTTGTGACATTGAAAGGATTGAAGACTTAGCGGTCCTTTCTTGTATTTGCACTTGTGGTCTGCATGTCTGTGGGCAAGCGCTGAGCCCACTGAGCTATTTTGTCCCCCCCACCCAGCAGATTAAAAGATTAAATGGTATTCCGGCGCATACATTGCCCACGCAATAATGTTCCAAAGTGTCTTGTTTATCCTAGTGCATATATTTATTTACAACACTCTGTTGGTGCATGCAGTGCCCACGGAGAGTCCGATATTAGATATCCGACACTCCGCAGAGAGTCATATATTGTTAACATTGGCCCACAGGAGAGCAGTCAGTCACCAAGTCTCTCCCAGACCTCTGATGTAACTCTTAATGCGATAGTGTGCTCTCTGCCAGTTCACCTTGCCAGTTATGGGGAAGACTAATCAGTATGTGGCGGACAGAAGTCTGAAACACACCATATTTTGGGATGCCAGAGTGCTTTAATAATGCTGCGCAATATCACTCTTGGGTGTCCTAAGTTTAATGCACCTGCGTGGGGCCCAGAGAACACGACCTTGCTTGGGCACTCTGAGGGGACCTACGCATATCAATGTAAGCTCTGGACCCTAAAGTACAGTGATCGGCACTCACGGCATGTCTCGGGTCAGAAGCAGCAGCTTTTAGTGCCTTTTACAGCCATTATCAGTTGGAAAAGAATCTAAAAAGTTCAGAGCAATTAAATGTAGAGAAGGTGGACCTCAGAGGCCGAAGACTTAACCGGTGAATGAACCAGAGCCTAAACCTCTCTGCAGCCTTTCCTTAGCGTTGTTTACTTGTAGCTTAGAGACAGGACAAGGACCATGTAAGGACGAGCAAACAGCAGACGCTTAAGGCAGGTAGACTGCAGAAGTGCTGCACACAATCAATAAATAGAATTAGATTAAATAAAATTCAAGCAAGCCCTTCGTGAGGCGTGGAAGAGAGGTGAAGCTTAAGGGTGTCTACAAGGAGCCCAAACAGTAATGTACGGGTCTCTTTCTGGGCTATAATTGATGAGAACATGAGAGCAAGGAGCCGTGGCCAATGAGATGTCCCTGGTTCAGGCCCCTCCCCAGTGACCAACCCTGGCAGCACTGTCTTGTGGCTGAACTGCAGGTTCCCTCAGAAAGGGCACTTGGAGTAATTATCCAAGCAAGGCCTGAGTTTCCCCTCTTAGAGGGTGGGGGGGGGGTTCTCATGAGATCTGCATCTTTGAGCAGTGAGTCTGGGCTGGTGCATGGCTACAGGAGTCCATATACACTGTTCAGAGTGCCGGTGCTAAAATTGCAGGGATACAAGTTCTCCACAGTGCATCGAGGAACACTGAGAGGCCTCTTCATGAAGTGCGCTGGGAGTGCAGAAACACTTTCTGTTTGAAGTGTGGGCAGCCAATCAGATCTCTGCACAAGATTGTCATTGTTCACAGAGGCATCACGACCCTAGATAAACAAATTTGGATTTTCTATAATATTGCTAAAACTACTGAATGGATTGCCATCAAATAGCCAAAAGGGTGCTTTCTGTACCAAAAGCTACCTTTCTGACAAATTTGGTGTCATTTCTGTAGTCTAAAATCTCTATGGGAATTAACATGGGAAACACACACTGTCCCCCCACCACCTTTTTCCTTCACCTCCGTTTGACGGATCAAACCCAAAACACGTCAGAGGCCATGTGTGGTGCTTGAGTTATTCCATTGCTAAAAGAAGAGTTGAAGGACGGAATGCTGAATTAATCAAACATTCTCCCCAGTCACAGATCTGACTGAAATCCATTGTGTTTTTTGTGCACTACGCCATTTCAGATTAGACCCAGCCATATGCAAATCATTCTTGACCCTATACCCCCATGGAAACAGTTCAGCCCGAACTGCATGGCCAGGTCTTCCCTGGACTAGAAACAAGTATCCTGGGACCAGTTTCGGTATAACACCCCTCATCAGCCCGGCTAGCTTGAATCTGGTGGTGATGCGGGAATGGGACCCACGTCTGGGCATTACCCTTCCCACTTAGGACAATAAATGCAAAAAAGAACAAGGCTGGACTGTCCTTATGCGAAACAGAGTCAAGACTGATTTGCATATGGCTAGGTCCAAACTGGGGTGACATGGTGAGCAAAAGAATTATGGGTTAAACCCAGATCTTTGTGACTGAGGGCTGAATGTTTGCATTGTTCAGCATTCCGCCCATCCATTGTACTTTTTTCTTGAGTTATTCCAAGGAAGAGCTAGAGTACATTTGAGCCTGTTTTGATAATGTTAGGGCTGTAGTGATTTTAAAAGTGTAGTTGGTAAATAGCAATTTTCATATTCTTTTATGGGTGTGTGTGTGTGTGTGTGTATTAGCATGCTCTACCTTACACCACTCCTTAAACGTTCACTTCCCATTTAACCGGGAAGTATTCCCTATTTTACAGCCACTCCCCTTCTCTCTCACACATTTACCTGTGGAGATCTCTGCATGGAAATATTAGAAGAGGCAGAGGCCCTTGTCCATGGGTCTATGAGTAGCATTTTGTACTACACGTGTATTACTTCTGTAGTTCTGAGTTGGGTGCTACATTATTACATTTGCAAATAGTCCCCTTTGTGTCAAGGGGGTACAGCTTTAGTCACAACCACTGGGACCTTTTGATGAGACTGGTTAGAATGTGGATTTCAAATTGCATACATGAACAAATCAATTAATACAACAGTATGTTATAATAGTAATGTACTCTTTGTTGGCTAAAGAGTTGCGTGATGGAATTTTATGCTTTTCCTGAAAATGACATCAATATCAGTCTCACCGATCTCTTGACATTGCCAATGTTTTTCCAACTATTTACAGAAATGGGCAATGGGAATTTTCCAGCTCCACACAATTCTATCTTTAAGATGCTTGCTACTGCTGCACATTTCCTCTGCTCTGCTTGTCTCCCTTTAACTTCCAATTGACTGTCGAGAGTTTCTACAGTGATATCAGTGATTTATGGTGTAATGTCCACTATCAGCCATACTGGAAATCACTCTCTAACAGATCTTGCATTGATGGGTTAAACTTAGGGGCATATTACAAATAAAGTGGCAAAGCATTTCGTTAAGCCAAGAAGGCTAACAACACAATGCATCACTTTAGAAACGTAGGGCTGCAGCATATTTACAAGAATATAGTGCAGCCCTGCGTTACCCCAGCGCTTGTGCTAAATTTAGCTGCCTAGCGCCAACGCAGGCAGCCTTGTACCATAGTCACTGGTGTAACGAAACTTGAGAGGGCCTCCCTGCAAGGCACTTGGAGGGGCCCCCTCCGGGCTCAATCAGGAGTTCTGCAGCCAGAGTGCCATGCTAAGGGAGTACACTGGAGCCTGGGGGCCCCCACGCACCACGGGGGCTGCAGGGGCCAGTGTTACACCCCTGACTATAGTGCAAGGGTGCCTGCGTTTAGGGGAGTGATTGTTTATGTACAGGAAGGTGTACCTTCCTGCACATAAACAATCTTTAAGTGGTGTTTTGTAACTTCTGTGTGTGCTGCTTAATGCAGCACACATAAAAGTTGAAAAAGGTAATTTTTTAAAATGATTCTTTATGTGGAGGAAGGGGCATGTGTGTTGCACAGGTTTTCCGTGGTCTTAATTCTGGTGCTGCCCCATATTTACCCCACCCTTGTAAATATGGGGCACCATCAAAATCAGGGAGTGTACCGGTGGAACACCCACAGCAACAGCCATGGCCCTCCCCTTTCACGCTAAGTATAGCGTGAAAGGTTGCCTTATTTACATGGCAGAGTTACGCCACATTAAGTGGCTTAACACTGTCTTGTAAATTAAGCGAAGCCCCTATCGCCACCACAACGTCCTAAAAGGTGACGTTGTGGTGGCAATAGGATCTTGTACATATGCCCCTCAGTTCTTTTGTAAGGTTTTTCAGAGCCCTGAGCAAAATTACTTATCACCATGCTCACCGTGCCCCTCAGCTCTAAAGCAATTTATTTGCCAATTGTTGGACCTGGCCCTTCTGGCGGGTTCACCCCCAAACCTTTTTGCAATTATCCTAGCTTTTTCCCTATGTTGTGTAAGTGGTTTTAGGCCTCTAGGCGCTTTTACACTGTGTCCCAGTGGAAAGTGCGTGCGCTCTGTGTTACAGCTAGTCAGACTGACCTGCCCTCCCATAGGAATGCATGGGGAATGTATGTGTCCATCGTAGTTCCTGGTGCGTGGGGAGTGCAGGATCGTGTTTGGTATGTGCGAACTCGTGAGATTGAATGCTGCGCGATGATGTGTGCGGCGTTAGTGTGTCTAGTGTAGAAGTGCCACTTCTAGAAGCTGGCATGTCTGTGTAATAAATGTGAAGTGGCTGTCTGGCCCGTGATTGGCTGGTGCGCCTGGCTCCAGGAGTCAGGATGGGTCTGCCCCAGTGGTGAATGGAGAGATCTGCATGCTGATGGCAGGGAGGAGTACACCTGGGACCTGAATAGGGCTGGGCTTTCCCTACACAATGCCGGCTCCACCCCCTGTGGTGCGACTGATGTCCCGAGCCTGTCCAGTGAATGGGGAGAGGGGCTGAGCACAACAGAGTGCTCCAAAACCAGTTGCATCTGGTTTTCCTTAACCCTGCAGCCTGAGACAAAGGATTTTGTGTATAAAAAGGGTTGTGACCACATGTAAAGGGGTCTCTGCTGCTCTGATCCGGACGCTGGGGGCCGCTGCTGCTGGGCTCCAGGAGGAACCGCCACAAGGGACTGCCTCCCTGCTGGAGGGCCCTGTGTGCTGGCCTGCCTGAGCCCAGCCTGGTGCCCCCCTGAACTTGGCCTCTACTTTGAAAGGGTGCTTTGCTCTTTATTCCTGAGAAGAGCGCACCATTTTGTACCCTGGACCTGTGACTTTCCGCAGAGCTGAACTGCTCATGTGGAACAGGGAATCCCCAGCGTAGAGGATTCCCAAGCCATTGCTATTCATCAAGCAGGTGCCCACACTGCATCTGTGTGCTGGAGAAAGAGTTTTTGCAACCTTTTTGCTTATGCCACAAGCGGGTGCCCAACCCGCGTTATGGCTGCCCCTTTTTAATTAAATCCTACGAGCGGGTGCCCACCCCGCATTTATGCGCTTTAAGCGGGAGCCTACCCCGCTACTGAATTTATTTTATAGAAGGCGGGAGCCTACCCCGCAATTACCGATACCCTCGAAGTGGGTGCCCACCCCGCATTGCTGCCTTCGCGGTAAAGAATCACCGCCGCAGCCCGAGATTCAAATAGACTGCCGCGTCGGAGCAGCCAACAGGAAGACAGGCGGGACTGCCCGGGACTGCCTGGTTGGGGGCGGGCCACCCGGAAGCTGTGCGGGCCGCCCAATAACAGCGTGGTCTAGGGAACGGTCCCGGAAGTGCTGCATGCCCAAGCGGGGCTCTCGTGAGGAGGAGATACCCCGCCGCCACCGGAGACGTCGGAGCAGCGCGTGCTCCATGCCAGCCGCCCCCACTGCCGGATGCGGAAGCAGGCCTGCCGGGCTCGCCGGCAAAGATGGGAGCCCAGGAGCAACGCGTGGAGTGTCCCGTGAGTGTGGGGGCAGACCGGGTGCATTTTGAGTGCCCACAAGGCACTGTGGTGGCAGTGCCTGTGTCCTTCAGCGGCCCCGCAGGATAGCGGGCCGCTGCAACTTTTTCCGCAATTGTTGTTCTAGAGTCCCCGAGTGGAGCTACACCGTGGGGGCAAGTTGTACTTCAGAGTCCCAAGGTGGGGCTCACGAGGACCCAGTAGTGTCATTGCCCATTTCTACATCAGCTGCACCGCCAGTTAGCGGCAGCTGCAACATAGGCGCAATTTGCTGTAAAGAGTCCCAGAGGGGGACTCAGGGCACAGTTGGTGCCAGAGCTTTTGCCTTGAGCGGCCCCACCAGCCAGAGGGCCGCTCCAATGTTGGCCTTTGATTCTAGGGTCCCAGTGGGGGACTCACAGGGCACAGTGGTGCCCGGGCCGTCTTCAGCTGCTCTGTGAGCACGTAGGCAGCTGCAACACTTGGGGGCATAGTTGATCGTCAGAGCCCCGTGTGGCTCCACACTGCTGGGGAACATGTTTGGTTTTAGAGCCTAGGTGGCTCCAACGTTTTGGCATATTGTTCAAGGGCCATTGAGAGCCCATGCCTCATATTTAACTTCCACAGCTGCGCAGTACTTAGTGCCAGCTGCAGCGTTTAGGCCCTGTTCTTGTCCCCAGCTGCCCAGCAAGTAGCGGGCAGCTGCTACGTTTAGGTTCTAGCGCAACTGGACCCTAATGTGATTGAAGTACTATTGTGTTTTAATGCTTTGGGTGTTAGGAAATGTACAGTGTGTAGTATGTTTTGTGCACCCTGTGTTTTATACCTTTAGATATGGTTTTTGCATAGGAAGTTGTTTTACCTGTTTAAATTGATGTTAGGGAGATTATACTTCCCTGTGTGCTGTACGCCTCTAGTGTAATTATACTTAGGAGGTAGGGTCTAATGCGTTAGACTGGGGAGAGATTGCCTAATGTGTTTATGCCCCTGTGATGTATACAGGATAGGTTTTATACCTGAGTCTATTGTGATAATGCTGAGGTAATTATTGCGCCAGGAGTTACTGGTTGTGCTCTACAGTTATAATTTGTGTTACAGTTGGTATATGTTCTACATTTACAATTGGTGATTTGTGCTAATCCTGACAGTGGTCCATGTGGCCCTGTCTTGTGTAAATAGTTCCCTGTAAAATTCTGCCCAGTGCCAGTTGGCACAGTGTAAATTATGTGATTATGATCTCATGTGTTTATTATAATACAAAGGCTATTTTGATATATATCCTTGTGTGGAGTTCCTTTTGTGGTGGGCCTAGGGTGTTGTTGCTGTGTGCGCGCGCAAACGCTTTACACATTGCCTCTGGGATAAGCCTGACTGCTCGTGCCAAGCTACCAAGGGGGTGAGCATGGGTTATCTTTGGCGTGTAACTTCCTTGCCCTGACTAGAGTATTGGTTTCTGCCTGGCTTTGGCGCAAGGCCTAGCCAACCTGAAATCCAATTTCTAACACCAATATGTTGCAATCTTGGGCCCTAATTTGGTGGGTCTCTAAGGCAGGTGGCCCATGGCCACCTGTGATTAATCTGTGAAAGAATAAGTGCCAGGGCCCAACGCTTTTGTCAGAAACCTGTAGCCAGCGATTTTGAATGTCAGCATGCTAGATAGCAAGGATGCGTAGTCTTGACTACACCTTATGCCTCTTTAATCCATCACCAGACAGCCATCGTCCTGTGTGCCACTCTTGCAGGTTCCTTCTTTCTCCCATTGTCATGTTTTTTCTCCCATTTTTCGCTTTCCCCTTCTTTCCCCTTTCTGTGTTTTTCACTCTGATCTTCTGGGTTAAAGTCTAAAGATGAAGAATAGTTGTGTGTGCTAAAACTGAGTGCTGGTTCGCAAGACCAGACTGGCCTTAGCTGGCACCAGGCGTTTCCCCGGTGGGCTGCAGGGGTGGGGGCCAGTTTTGTGGCCTTGGGTGCCGGTTTTGTCACTGGGGGCCTGTTTTGCAACAATGCTGCAATATCGGACCCCTGTAACAAAAGCAGGAGCGGTGCTTCTTACTAGCACCCCGACTCCCCGCTCCTAGGGCTGGTCGAGCAGCAATCCGGGTTGTTGTTCTCTGTCTTGCCCTGCTTGTGGGCTCAACCTGCACCCACACGCTCAAATTAGTCACTGACGGTCAACTTACTGTAGCAACGTCTTTGGCCTTTGGGCCAAAGAACCCAGAGGATGTTTCCATGGCTGTCATAGAGTTAGGAGGTACCGCTAGGGATGGTGGATGCCATATTTGAGAAGTGGGTCAAAAGAAATCAAACAAAAGCATTTTAAAATGTCTTTCTCATATTGGCTGAGCTCCTGCAACGTAATTACAAGCTTGCATGTTCAATGTTTAATACCTTACATGTTTTACACGAATGTAATGGAATGAATCGAAAAGATACTCAATTTAAGATGAAGAGTAATATTACTGAAAACTAAACTGTTTACTATTGTTAAACCAGTCTATGTGTTTGTGCACTAAAAATATGGGCAAAATGAAAAGGGCCATGCAGGGCTCCAATGCCACACAAAAGTAGGTTTATGAGGAAATCATTTTGTCCTGAGCCTATTAGGTGCATTTCTGTTCATTAAGACAGGGGGTGAGTAGAGGTTTTTCTATCTCTATTGGCTAGGTTTTGGGGCATTCTTGTACTGATGGTTTGGACGAACTTGCGTGAATGATAGTTTTGAAATATTGACTTTCTTAATCTTAAATAATTTTGAGAAGTCAGTATACAGATTTCAATGCATTAAATGCTACCAGAGTGTTTTAAAGAAATGTATGTTATAGGTAGGAAATACGAACAAACACTGAGTTGTCTAACATAAGTCTATTGTGTTTTTATCAAAGGGGATTTTTTTTTTTTTTTTTTTTTTTTATTGTGTTATCAAAGGGGATTTATATTATTTTGTAATTGTTAGTTTTTCTTTGAGAATTATCAAAGTTTAAATCTATGTGTTATTTTCAGATTTCCAGTTTATATTCTGACTGCATGTTACTAGAGATATTTTTAGCCACGATGAAGCGAGATTATCTGGTGAAACAGATGTTTGCTGTAACTGATGAGAAACTTTAAGAAGATGTAAAGGATGAGACTTTCATATTTTGGTTTTATTAACGAAAACTATAAAATATCAAATTATAAGCAATCAGATGCCCCCTCTTCAAATGCTGAAGGGTATAAAGTTCCAATGGTGCCCACTGCATTCTGAACCATTTCGACGCACTTTCAGTCTGTAATTTTGTGTGCCAGTCGCTTGGAGCAAGATCATATTTTAATAGCAATCACATTCTGCACAGAAAATTCGGTAAAACTCTTAATTTCATGCCTTGCGTTTTCCAACCACATTAAGGGGCAGATTTACAAGCACCGTGCGCCGCTTTTGCGTTACTTTTCCCATGTTAAAAGTGACGCAAAAGTGGCGCAAGGGGCTCATAAATCTGCCCCTACGTCCCTCCCTTTTTTTTACTCACAACCTCCTCTCGGTTGATTTGCAAAATGCGTTCCCAAGCTGGAGAAGTGGTGCCTTCAAGTCGTCTACACTTCCCATTGTCGACGCAGGGCTGAAATGGGCCTCGACACTGTCACTCATTAGTACGTTGCCTCGGGGTATTCTCTAATGATCAGTGTGAGATTTGCACCTAGAAGACACTTGGTTCTCACTCGGATTATTAGGAGAAATGTGTTAGCAGAAACGTGTTAGAAAGCCGAGTGGTGCCTGACACTGTGCAGTAAATCCATAGCACTTTTCTCGACTTTCCCTCGGTTTGTTTCTCTTTCACTTCTCTCATATTCTATAATGCCTACATCATGCTCAGTGCCAGTGGAATCATGTGATTGTGTGGCAATTTTTGCATAATTACAGTTTTGTCGCATTTGCCACCTAATCCATCATCTGCTGCATAATCTAATCTGCTGATTTTAACAAAAAATTGTTTCTAGTCCAAACAGTTCAAAAGCTAGTAAAAATGCACCCACACGTGTTGCCGCGCAGTGTAAGGTCCTCTGCAAAGCTAGACTGGTCACCTTTCTGTTGCTTATTGCTATATTTGGGTATTAAACTGGTACTAATGAGGTGCAAACAATGTCCAGAGAGTGTTACCAAGTTTAAAAATGACGAAATAATGAAGTAATACTACTACAAAATGTGAAGCATTATGCAGCATAATTTGTTTTTTCTTTGTGCATAATTTACTTAACCTTGCCGCATAATTCGGGCCTCTCCTGCCGCATAACTTCAGTGGCCCTGGTCATGTAGTATATTTGTGAACCTAGGGAACTAGGTACATCTTCCATTAAACAATAAAACTGCAATGATTTTGTTTGTGGACGCCAATAATAGAAAAAAGTATAGCTACATCCCACTGCGTTTGTCCATGGAAAGCAATAGCCTCCTAAAATATTACGATTTAGCAAATATTTACAATATATTTAATTTACTAAAGAACATGTTATTCATACATCATTGAATATCAGCAGAACGTTGTTGTATACATTTCTCTATGGTAACTTGCTAGTAGTAATGTAGTACTGTGCTCTCGTTCATTCACAGCATACAGCATCATTTGTTCCACAAAAAAACTGTGATGGGAAACAGTGGGTAAAGGGCTGAATTTCAGCAGAGCTCATATGCATAAGAGGGGTAGGCGAGTAGTAAGTGAGTGAGTTCGGTTTCAGGAATGTGACAGAGAGTGGAAGTCACTAACAGGTTGGATGGAAGGATGCGGGTCAGAGGTGAAGGCAGTTTCACTGTGCATCTTGAGGCTTGGGTGAGATATTTTTTAAGATCAGGGAGAGGAAGGTTTGCACCAGTGTTTAATTTGAGCCAGTGGTTTCTGGTGGTCAGCACCGGCACTTAATTGGTTTCCGGTGCTCAGCACCGGCACTTAATTGTCGACACCACATTTATGACAGTCTGTCAAATAGTGGCGCTGGTCATCTAATTTAAGAAGGAGCAGATCAACGGCTGTTAATGAATACAATATACATAAATTCCTACCTCCCCAGCCATTCCTTTAGCTTTGTGGACCTGGGATAATCTTAACTGTTGCACTTGCAGGTGGGAGAGATGGTTTGTAGTTGTTTTGGTACTGCCATTGGCAGCAATGTCAGGGTCAATGGGTGGTGCAAGCTGCAGTGGCCTCCAGGCCAGGCACTGGTTTGCACCAATAGGAAAGGAAAGTGTCACTTAGAACTAGCATAAGGATTTTGAGAGCTCCAGGCACAAACACATATGATACATTTTCGTGCTGAGCCTCCACTTGAGTTTTCTAAGCAAGGGTATGGCGGTTGTCGCTCTGAGGTTGGGATGGATGCCAGAGATGCTAGTTTGCATTTGGGGGTGGAAAGTGGTTGAGAAGGCTTTCTTGGTACAGACACTAAAATTGAGGGAATTCGTTTGTTTGTCAGGATTATTAGTTTTACGTTGTAGAGAGCTTTTCTGGTGATGCACAGAGTTCTGAAATGGATCAATGTTTAAATAAGGAGACGCTGAAGTTAGAGAAGAGGTAAGGGGTCTTCTAGGATAAGGACAACCATTGTCTGACTAGCATATTTTGAGTGTGTTGCATTCTGAAGATTTAGAAGCTTGTCATGTTGTGTAGTTCCTACAAATCTATATAGGATCTGCACGTTTAGACAACATAAACTAAGGGATTGGTATCCAGACTGATTCCGGACACCCACATAGGACATGTTAGTCTGTAAGCCAGCTAGCTCACAGTGCCACTATGAACCGCTCTTACCAAGGAGTGACTAGCTTCTGGCAACTATCGAACATGACAACCCTGACACCTCAGGGATTTTGGAAACAGTACAGTACTTTCCGCTCAGTCACTCGTGCTCACTTTGTCTCAGAGAGACACAGAATAAATGGTGGAGACGTTTTCAATAAGTATTTATTGAACCAGTGTCATTCTAGTATAAAATACGTGTGCTGCAACAAGCATTGAGCCTAAGCAGAAATAAACGATTATGAGCACCAATGGAGTAAAGAAAAAGTAGAATTCTACGATAGTGGTAAAACAATGAATATATGCAGGCATATAGATACATAACAAAAAAAATTGCACCTCTACGATGTGTAACATAACTAGATGTACCTAAATGTACTTAGCATGTATGCAGGTGTATAGCCAAGAATCCCCTTATGATAGAGCCAACCGCATTACCTGATGTGGGAGACCTTAGTCTCAAGGTGGACACCCCGCAAGGGATGTCAGACCACTGTGTGCTGGAGTGTCTGCATGCAGGGACTTCAGGGTCTTCCGTCAGCATGTCAATATGGAAGTCTTTCTCCCCTGGTTTGCCCAGTGAAGATGTAGTGCTTACATACCCGAAAGGTACCCTCAGGGGTTCTACTTAGAAGTGTACTATGGGCATATCGGGCAAGGATGGCAATAGATGTGACCCTTATACAGAGTTATTATGCAGAAGATGGAAATCCTGCTGTGATACTGAGAATCCTCATGCCTACTACATGAGGCCAGTTTTCGGAGAAGACCACACAACAGTCACGTAGCACCTAACTAGGTAAAAGGTCAGCGTCAAACCCATTATGTAGAAAAACGGTAGGGCAGACGTAGGTAAAAGGTTGTGTTACTACCTAGGCTTATATTGGGGTACATTGGGGTTCATAACACCCACTCCTCATCCGACTGAATGACATAATGCTAAATACTAATATATGCTCATTTTAAACGCATAAAAACATTCCTAAAATATGTACTTAAAAACATCTAAAAACATGATATGTGTTAAGAAATGATGTACAGATAAATACGCTCTATAAGTACTCTAAAAATTTCAATATACTATCAGACCATCTGAGCATGCCGAAAGCCATAGTGCTCAGTGAGAGCAGAAGAGGAACAATAAAACAAAAATGATCTTTTAGAATTCCACTTTTAGTTGTTTTTGAAAAAGCCAAATATTTCCCAGCACACAGAGAGCCAAATGTTTATGTGTCCTTTGCTGGAGACGCTACATCACTTTTGCCTGACTTTGCAGATGACGGTCCCTGTAACACCTCTTGGATCAGGTCAATGGAGCAAAGGTGATCTTCTCCGGTTCCCACAGCTGTTGCTGAGGAAGCTTTTGATGGCTGTAAGCCTTATGTAGAGCCGGTGTCCATTCCAACAGGAGCTGAAGCATCCCGTGGTGGCTCTAAGAATGCAGACATCAGGATTGGAATACGCTGAGGACACTGCACTACTGGACCTTGGACGGGGACAGTAGTACATCTACGTTCGGAGGCGCAACCAATGGAAGTGTTAGACAGATGTCCAACACGCATTCATGTCTGCAGAATAAGCAGCAGAGTACAAGGAAGACACAGTCAACCCAGACTGATCTGAATGACAGAATCTAATGCTCGCTTAGTTCCCGAAGCAGAGTGGTGCCCAGATGGAATACCATGTGTTCACGGCAACGTCATTCCAAGAGTGCTTTTTCCATCTCCTTGGTATTTGGGACATCCATTGCTGAGCAGAAAAATTAAATAGGAAGAGGATTTTGCAGTTATCAAATTTAAAGTGCATGATGGTTTTTGTTTTTTCCCTGATAATTGCTGGTGCAAGGAGGAGATTTCGCTTCTGAACAACTTACAATTGCTGCAGTAATGCAATTCAGAACCACAGCAAACTTGAAGATGTCTGCTTGCTTACATCTTCGCACAAGAGTTATGGGTTCACTGATTTTCTGCCAAGTTTTGAACTTAGGAAAGAACAGGTCATGGACGATAAGTGCTCTTATGTATATTGAGGTGCATACCTTATGGAGGCCCCGAATGGTTATTTGTGTGGTACAGAGGTTGATATCCAGGTTGGTAGAATTTGTGAAGTTCATGAATGAAACATTCTCAATGGCTGATGCTCTAAGATATTATGGAGACAAAAGTGGACTTTGCAGAGAAGTGGGATCAGGGCAGGTTTTTAGCTCAGTGTGTATTGATGTCTCTTTGAATTTGGGTTGGATGGTATTTGAGGGCTGGGAGGTAAGGGAGGTACCAATTACATAACACATAAGTGTATCATGGGCTTTTAGAAGGACTATAGCAAGCAAGATAAGGCATGTATCTAGTTTAAAGGAGATTGTTTATGTTGTTTTTAATAGTTTCATTGTCTTGGAGATGAAATACAGAAGGGGAATGAAGAGTGGCCTCATTTTCTATTGTTAGTCCTTAAAGAAAAGAATTTCAGCATTTCTTTGCAGAGAAAAATGTGTATTGGGATATGTGGCTTAATCTATGTAGAGGAAAATCTACATTTATTCCCTCAAAAAGTATCAATAATTCTGTTCCCTTACGGTAAAAGGAATTCTTCTTATGTAGATATTTCTACAGGAGAATCAAGTATGGCTACAGATTGGATGTTCTGCCAATGATAATTGTATATTAATAAAATAAAACATATTGATCAAAATCAAAATTTGCTATGAATTTGGCACTTTACTACTGTTAATGGAATACACTAGATTCACGCTGGAGTTGTTGCAAGGATGTTGCATCATATAGGTTGGTAACAATTTACTGTGGAATTAAACGATGTGACAAGTTTGTTTCAGGCTGTAATTACCATATCATTGCTTACATTTCTATTAGAGGATGCATAGGACATATCTGTCCTGTATACTGTTTAATGATCTTTCTTTTGCGGGTGCATCAGGTTTATCACTTTTGAAGTTACACTTCCTCTCCTTTAAAAAATGCCAGGGAGCCTAGGAGGAGGGAGGTGCCATAGTAGAGGACTCAATCGGCCTTCAGGGGACAGGGGAAGAGTATGTCTGTCACTCATAGAAATGTAACTGTAAGATCTTTGATGTTTTAGGGGAAACTTTACCATTAGTTTCTTATTCTAGTGGTGTAATGGCCTTAGAAGGTAAAGAGGATACAATTGCTAGACCAGCTGCGAAACGTAAAAGAGGTTGTGTGCAGTTGGACTTTGTAAGTAACATTTTTGATGAGGGTTTGTCCCATTAATTCAGTTTTGGGCATTTACGAGTCACAATAATCCTAGAAGTGAAAAACAGATACACATATATGTAAATCTTGACTCTTGGGGTAATGGAACTAAGTAGATAAAGGTCAAACAACTAAAATGGAGGAACAAAATGTATAATTCTGTGTATGAACTTGAATCTGATTTGAATAATTTGTTCTTGTGTGAAATTGGGTTGTTTGTTGACTAGGGTGTGAGCCCTGGTCAAACAGCAACCACAGTCCTTGTCAAGGTAAGCCACAAGCAAACCCCAAATTAACCTGTGCTCAACCCTAAGGTAGTTTGGCACACATTAGTCAGGCTTAACTTAGAGGCAATGTGTACAGTATTTGTGCAACACTTCAAAGAGTAAAACAGAGAAAACACCACATAAAAAGATCCCACACCATGATAGAAAAATAGAGCTTAATTTAAGAAATAAACCACAACCAAAATGAGAAACATCCAGTAAGTAGAACTGCAGTTAGGAGTCTTTAAAGAATAAACTGTAAACTAGAGCCTAAAGTAAAAAGCGCCAACTGCGGCTATCTGGTCGCGCTGGACCAGGTCAAAGTTAAAAATTCAGGCCGACCGCATTGGTGCGTGGGATGGATACAGTCCCAGATTAGTCCCACTGAAGATTTACCTTCTCAAGTCTTGTGCCAAGAGTCCCATTTGTGTTGGAGTTGCTCACAGGGAGCATGGAGAGCGCCACGGGTGGTGGTTGGTGTGGCGTGAGGAGCAGGCTGGGCATCACAGACAGTGGGCTGGAGCATCACTGTGACAGTCCTCCGTGGGCAATCGATGCTTGCTGTGTGAAGAGACAGGCTGGTGGAGGCTTGCGCTGAATTTCAAAGTGAGAAGCATGGTTCCGGTATGCACCAGCCCATTGTGATCGCAAGGAGGCCAAAAGCTTGATCTCAAGAGCCTGTGAGCCACACCAATTCCACGATGTGAGAAGCACCTCTTGGGGGTCAGGAACTCATTGCAGCTGGTTACAGGAAAAGGTTGGAGGATTTCATGTCCCTGATGCTCAGATCAGGAGGCAAGCAGACTAGCCCTTTAAGTCAGTCTAGAGCCCTGGGTTCAAGATGAAGTTGCAGGTCCAGTTCTTCTTACCCAGGCAAGAGAACAGGAGGCAGCAGGACAGGACAGCAGTTCTTTTAGAGCAGCAGTCCAGCAGAGTGGCAGAACTTGTAGCAGCACTGGGGTCCTTCTTCCTGGTAGAGTGTCCACGGGTCCAGAAGAGTACAAAACAGCTGGTGTCTGAGGTCCAGTATTTATACCCAGTTGTACCTTTGAAGTGGAGGGGAAGCTTCTAGAGGTTTCCCTTTGAAATCCCCAGGAATACTGCCTTCCCTGTCCTTGCACCAGACTAACAACAAGGGCTTTATGTGGAGGTAGGACACAGTCTATTCAGGTACAAGTGGGGCTGTGCCCAGCTCCTCCCTCCCATCCTGCCGGTGATGACCCATCCGGGCCCAGCTAATCTCCTTATTGTGTGTGGCTGTCTAGGAGGAGTACACATAGCTTTACCGTCAGCTATACCCAGTCATGTTACCAGAGACAGGCTACAAGCACTGAATGGCTAAAAACTGCAATTTTAAATCTGACTTAACCAGAAGTTAATGGCCTGATTATAAGTTTGGCGGTCCATCCACCGCTGTGGTGCGGCTACTGCCGCACCGGCGGTCCAACAGTAGTATCATGACTTTGGAGGTTGGACTGCCATTGGACTGCCGCAACTGCTGGGTATCCGTGATCCTTTGGAGGTGGCGCTGCAGTCTGAGACCAGCAATAGGCTGGCAGTGCCGCTGCAGCACAGCCAAGTATATTTCAAGTTTCCTCACAGCTAAAGTTTTCATGGCGGTGAGCCAGCCACGAAAAGTGTGACGGTGAGGAAACTAAGGGGGATCCCTGTTGCCTAAGGGTCAGGGGATGCATGCAGGGGGGCACATGGGCGGCATGGACTTCACAGTCTATGCCATGCAGGAATGTGCTTTGGTGCTCCTATTGCGGTGCCTTTCTAACAGGCACCGCAGTGGGACTGCCAAAGCACCGCCCACCAGACCACAAATGTACTCATAATCTAGCTGGCGGTTTGTGGGTGAGTTTGGTGGTGTTGAAGCTGGGCACTAGCTTGGCAGCCCACTCCCACACCGCCAAACTCATAATCAGGCCCCAACATTTTAAAATAGGGATTCAAGAGACACCAAACATGAACTGGTCATCCCTTCCCATTTGGAAATTACAATTATAAAAAGTAATAAGGTAACCCCAATGTTATCCTGTGGGATAGAAAGACCATGCAGTTGTAAAAACAAATGTAAGAGTTTTTCACTACCAGGACATGAAAAACTTAAAATTACATGTCCAACCTTTTAAATACATTGATGTTCAGAAAACAAAATCAGAAAAAAATTTATGAGAAAGGTAAAATATTTGGGGAAAGACCACCCCAAGGCTGACAGGTCTAACAGTTCCTGTTGTCAACAATCTAATGGCTGCATTTCCACCGAACTTACATTTACTGCACACACCTTTGCAAGAGATCAAGACTTTTATTAACAGAACAGATATTTGTCACACAAGATTTTTTGTGCGTCATCACAAAACATCAAGGACATTTTTGGCAACACATTTTACAGCACACTAGAAAAAACTGTAACTCACTATGCAAGTCCTATAACACACCAAAATACACATAAGATT
The DNA here is from genome assembly GCF_964204655.1 of Triturus cristatus. Lineage (NCBI taxonomy): Eukaryota > Metazoa > Chordata > Amphibia > Caudata > Salamandridae > Triturus > Triturus cristatus. Next base: position 171,336,769 of record NC_140582.1, on the reverse strand, counting down.
TAAATTGAGAAACAATTATAAGCTATTGTCTGTCATATTCACTTTTTCACTTGATGAAGTATATAATCAAACCATTATCATCAATCATAATCATGTTTCATTTTCTTTTTTTAAGATTAAAAAGAGCAATCACTATTGTTTTAAAAACAGCAATTTCATGTTCAGTATCACAATGGCAGAAGGTTATGCACTACTGACACAAGTTACTCAAAAGCCATGATCTTTTATACTATAGAATATATTATTATTGTAAACAAATTACATTTTCATTACATAAATAATCACAAGAATGAAGCAGCGCTCAATTTGTATGATTTTATAATGTATGTGTGATTGAGACGTGCAAGCATATTTCTAAGGTTCACTTCAATTGATTACAGACTAATTTAACTCCATCTATACTATTCTAACTGCAGAGTATTTTTCAGCATTTTGTGATACTCATTATTGGTATGCTGGAAATATTCATTGCTATCACAAGAAGTGCCTCTAAAACATATTATTTCCATAAAATGCTGTTAAGATGCCAAATGCAATCAATTATGGAAGATTAGTGTTCATCTGAAACATAAGCATTAAGATGCAGTTTCAGCATAATTCTAAAATAAGTTAATGTTAGCAAAATGATGGGAAAAATAACATAAAACATATGTTTAATTTAACAGTCTGGTGTATATAAATTATCACCTATAGTAGTTTCTATGGATCTGCTGAAGCAAACTTCTGTTCTGTGGAAATACAGATTTTACAGTATATATAATTTAGATAAATGAAAATAAATTAATTAAAAATACATCTGTGATTAATAAATACAAATTGTTTATGCTTGCAATTTTGATTTTTGCATTGGATGCGAAGTGGCGATACTAAAATGCTGCTGACACTGCAAACACTGTTGGCCATTTCCTCCATTACTATCCCCAAGCTGAATTAGTTAGACATAATGCCTTTCAATCAGACCTAGAGAATGATGGTGATTGACCAGGCTTTATGGTCTATAGTGCCAGGACACTAGTCATGGGCAATTTCAATCGCATAAGACCACATCCTGCCTCCAATATTTGCTGGACATGGCATTTGATCATGGTATTTGGGTTGAGTGGGCAAATGACTGGGTGTAAGGCATGGCTAAAGACCATGCCCTAAGCACAGAACCTGTAGATAATGGAAAAAATGTGTTGACCCTGCATGTTTGAGGTGGTTGGAGTTGTAAGATAAGGGTCATTATCTGTGTCTAGATATCACTCGGGATGGCTATGTCAATGATATGAGAGTTGTGTGGTTTAAAGTACTCGATATAGGCCATTTGGGATCACTGACACAATATCAGAGCTAACAATATCGTGTAACAAAAATATTGTGTCAAAAAAACTATTTACAAAAATATTGATTCCCTATCCCCATAATGGTAAGTACAAAAATATTGAAAAAACTACATTGTTTCATACTAATATCATTAAACAAACAGACACATTTTTTGTTTCTTAATAAATATACATACATATATATATATATATATATATATATATATATAACGAGCAATAATATCCTCAAGAGGGGAACAACTTGTGCTGGTGCCGGCGTCGAGGAAAGGACCCGTCCTCGTTAAAATATCAAAAAGCAATTGAAGAAAAACGCCGCACTCGCTCCAGTGTAGTCAGTTGAAGTTTATTGACTACATAGCTCTTCACCTACGCGTTTCAAGCAGAACACAGCTCCTGATCACGGTAGTTTTACAAGTCTTTTTTCAATTTCCTCATTTTATACCAAAATATCACATGAGCTGATAGTGGTGCATTATGGACTTGGTAGTCCATACAATGTTATAATGGCATTTGTTTACTTGTATGGGTTCATATCTGTAATCATTGTTCATATTAAATTATGTTAGATTGTTCATTATCAATTATAAATTAAAGTATTTCGCCTAAGTGGCCTGACATGAGCAAAATTAAATTCATTAGATTACGGCATTTAGCATAGTTGCTATTGTCTGCTCATATTGTTGATCATAGTATTGGGGGCTGAGTGCCCAATTATTACATGAAAAATGAAACCAATCAACAACAAAATTATTCTACCGATAACTTAGCATATACATCTATTCACTCCAAGAAAAAGAAAAAGAAAAGAGGGGGAAAGGGAAAAAGAAGGATTGTGAGGAAAAGATGAGAACAAGAGGTAGAAAGAAAAAGGGGGGAAAAAGGATAAGTTGAGGAAACATGGTACATAATGGAAGAGGAGAGAAGTTGAAATATAGCAGTCCTCAGATGTCATTATGCTTGTGAGTACAAAGTTCTACAAATGTACATGCATCTCCTCATCTCCATTAAGCCCAAACGGATTCTTGGTTTTGAACCGAATTATGAGTTTAGATTCTAATCGTCGCAATTTCTGAGTTCTATTGCCTCCTCTTTCATGATTTGGTATCAATGCTAGACCTGAATATTTGATGTCCAACCAAGTCTTGCCCTGATGTTGCTGGATGTGCTTTGCTATTGCATAGGAGTTATCTTTATTCTGAATAGCTCGGATATGTTCCAATATACGTTTTTTCAACTGACAAATTGTTGATCCAATGTATCGTTGGCCACAGCAACATTCGATCAAATACACGACAAATTGGGATTCACAGGTGATAGTGCCCTTGATATATATATATATATATACATATATATATATATTGTTTAAAGTAGCAAATCTTTAGTATTTCAATATAAACTATTAATATAAGGTTAATTAAATAAATCTCCCTAATTTGTAATGCTATATATAAATATATACTTATATAAACACATACATATATATGTGTATGTTTACATATATATGTGTATGTTTGCAGGTATATACATATATATGTGTATATATATGCATGTGTGTGTATATATATATATATATCTATATATATATATATATATACATAGAGTAACAATTATTGAAATATATATTTTACAATATATACATATTTTAGGTTCAATTATTTAAATGTACTACCATAAAAAGTACATAAAATCAGTGTGTGTCTATATATATACATATATGTATATATATATTCACTGAAAAAACCATAGGTTTCAGGCACAATGTAGTTAGGAATTAGCATTTAAAAAACCTTAGAAATTCATTGAAGAAACCATAGGTTTCAGGGGCGTTATAGTTAGCTGGACTTTTCACTCTTACACAACCATTGAAATTCCACTGTTATAGTTAGTTCAGCTAACTATAACTTGCGCGCCCGCAATGCACTGCTGATGACGTCACATATTACATCACTCATGACATGGTCAGTGACATCACTCATGGCATCACTGATGACATCTCAAATGACATCACTGATGACATCATCCAGTGAATGTGTGTTTTTCTGAAAATTACATATGTTTTATATATGTATATCTCAAGGTCGATGGAAGAATAAATGGGTATATAAGTGTCTAAATGGATGATTTGTTTTTGAAAAATTGATTGTATAACTGACTAAGTGCATCTTAGTGAATACATGGCTTAGTGAGTAATGTTTAAATATGTAAATATCTGTATCGGTCTCTCACTTTGTGTATAAGTGGCTGCATAGGTTGGTGAGTAGCTACATGAGTGTCTATATAGGTTATTAGTTGGTTTTTTGAGTATCAGTATGAGTGTCTGAGTGTCTGTATGGTTTGGTGGGGGTATCACGTAGTGCATAGGTGCATGAATGAGTGACTCACTGTTTGTATGTGTTGAAGACAGCATGTGTGCAGGACTGTATGGGTGGATGAGTGTGTGCATGGGTGTGTTAGTGAGTGAATGACTGTCTCAATAGTGTCTTTATGAGTAACTACATATGTTTTAAACTAGTATATGTGAGTATTAGCCTATATAAGTGAGTATGTGAGAGTGAGAGATTAGAGGAGCTCCTGTATGAATAAGTATGTGTTTCTATAAGTGATTGTTTAAAAGACTAATTATGTGTATGTTTCTGTAGAAGTAAGTGTGGTGGTGTGTGTATAACTGTATATTCAAGTAAATGGATGTTTGATTCTTTATTAGCATGAGTGGCTATATGTGTGAGTAACTCTATGGATGAGTGGCGTTGTGTAACAGGATCTATAGGTGTATGAGTACATATGATGAGTGAGTACATGTATGAGTGACTGTATAGGACTGTTGGTGAATGAGTGGATGTGTATGTGGATCTTAGAATTACTGAATAGGTTGTTGTAACTGGTATTGGTATGTCCATTGTTTTGAAAATGTTAGTTTCTATTTTTGAATGGGTGTATCAAAGGTTATATTAGGGGGAGAGGAGGTCTGCCACTCTATCACAAGGATGATGTCATCAGTGATGTCATCAGTGATATCATTTGAGATGTCATCAGTGATGTCATGAGTGAGGTCACTGACCATGTCATGAGTGATGTAATATGTGACGTCATCAGAAGTGCATTGCGGGCGCGCAAGTTATAGTTAGCTGAACTAACTATAACGGGGGAATTTCAATGGTTTTGTACGAGTGAAAAGTCCGGCTAACTATAACGCCCCTGAAACCCATGGTTTCTTCAGTGAATTTCTAAGGTTTTTTAAACGCTAATTCCTAACTATAACGTGCCTGAAACCTATGTTTTTTCAGTGAATTTCAAAGGTTTTTTAAATGCTAATTTCTAACTATGCCTACAGAGATAGGACATGTGAAGAAAGAAGAAAAAACGCACAGAAAGAAAAAAAATTAAATGCAGAAAAAGCAATAGAAGTCCTCAAAGACAAAGAAAAGTGCAGGAAGAAGGATAACGTGCAGAAAGAACAAACAGAAGAGCAGAAAGAAGCCTTGTTGCAAAATCATCCTGTACCCTCAACTTTTTCAGACGGATACTGGTGGTAACTGAGTCTGACTAACCAGTCCTAGAGCCAGTGCTATGTTAAAAGACACTCAGAATACAGTGAAAACACCTACATACACTAGGGAACACTATGCGTTGGGGTCCCCCTGTGATTAGCATGACCTCCTCTGTAAGCCCCTAGTATATAATAGGGCAGGGAATTAAAACTACCTCTTAAAACGCGCCACAGAGCGTGTTTGCACACGTCACCTCAGGCCCCGTCCCCTCCCTTCCCCACTGTGTAAACACGCCATGTGGCCATTTTAAGTTGGGATATTAAGTCCCCTTGAATCCTGAGGGTCTCTAGGGTCCAACTAGACCACTAGGTACCTCCAGTAAGCGCCACAGAGCTGCGTTGCAGAGAGATGTAAAAAGGGGCACGTCTTAGACCACCTCTCTGCAACGCAGTGCAGTGGCGCTTACTGGAAGCACCTGGTGGGCTAGTTGGCCCCCAGGGTCCCTCAGGATTAAAGGGAAATTATTTCCCTAACTTAAAACGCGCCACAGGGCGTGTTTGCACACGTTAAATCAGGCCCCGTCCCCTCCCTTCACCACTGTGTAAAGACGCCCTGTGGCCGTTTTTAGTTGGGAGATTACGTTCATTTGAATCCTGAGGGTCCCTAGGGCCAACTAGCCCACTAGGTATCTCCAGTAAGCGCCACAGAGCTGCGTTGCAGAGAAGTGTAAAAAGTGGCACGGCCTGGACCACCTCTCTGCAACGCAGCTCAGTAGAGCTTCCTGGTGGCACCTGGTGGGCTAGTTAGCCCCCAGGAGCCCTCAGTATTTTAGGGGAATTATTTCCCCAAATTAAAACGCGCCATATGGCGTATTTGCACACGTCACCTCAGGCCCCGTCCCCTCCCTTCCCCACAGTGTAAACACGGCCTATGGCCATTTTAAGTTGGGAAATTAAGTCCCCTTGAATCCTGAGGATCCCTAGGGGCAAAATAGCCCACTAGGTACGTCCAGTAAGCGCCATTGCAGAGAGGTGTAAAAAGGGGCATGGCCTGCACCACCTCTCTGCAACGCACCTGGTGGGCTAGTTGGCCCCCAGGGTCCCCCAGGATTGAAAGGGAATTATTTCCCCAACTTAAACGCGCCACAGGGTGTGTGTGCACACGTCACCTCAAGCCCCGTCCCCTCCCTTCACCACTGTGTAAACGCGCCCTGTGGCCATTCAAAGTTGAGAGATTAAGCCCCCTTGAATCCTAAGGGTCCCTAGGGTCAAACTAGCCCACTAGGTACCTCCAGTAAGCGCCACAGAGCTGTGTTGCATAGAGGTGTAAAAAGGCGCGTGGCCTCAGAACACCTGTCTGCAACGCAGCTCCCTGGCGCATACTGGAGATACCTGTTGGGCTAGTTGGCCCTCAGGGACCCTCAGTATTGAAGGGGAATTAATTCCCCAACTTACAACTGGCCAGGGGGCGCGTTTGCAGAGTGCTGCAAGGAGGGGGCGTGGCCTCCGGCACGATGCCGGTCTTTTATTTTTTAAAGAAGGAGGGCTCTGTGGCCCCCCTTATTTTTCTAATTTATTGTCCCTGGGGACCCCATCCCCCAGGGCCTGCACCCTAATTTTTTTTGTTGAAAAAAATTAATTTGGAAGGGGGCCGCGTGGCCCCCCTCCCATGGCCTTAATCGGCCCCGGGGACCCCAACCCCCGAGTCATGGGCTTTTTTAAAAAAAAACATCTTTAGGAGGGGGGCTGCATTGCCCCCCTCCTCAGGCCACTTATGGCCCCGGGGACCCCATCCCCCGGGGCCGGCCTTTGTTTTTTATTATTATAAAAATATATATATTTATAGAAACACCTAGGACATGCTGGACAAACCGTATGTACCTATCACCATGACGATTTGCGTGATATTCATTAAAAGGCGACAATGCATACAATGAATCCACGTGGAATGTATTTACACCGCTAGTGAAGCTCTGACGTATCTGACGCTCTACCGTGCCTGATCACGGCACCCCCGCCGGTGGGTACTCTCCAAGTAGACACCCTTGTCATTTATTTATACAAACATGGGTAGCTATTTACGGGCACATTTAATACACACGCACACCAAGCCATTCAAAGGCAATTAGACAAAAATTCGACCAAACTATGCAAGAAACCCCCCTCACGGTTAATAAAACACACATCCACCGCCGGATGTGTAATACTTTTTATTTTACTCTCTGGAAAGGAGACAAACCTCATTTGAGAGTCACAGCGTGCTCCTGGCTGAGCCCAATGCTGTGTTACACCCACCAGTGCCCACCGAGTGCCACACACCTCTGTGTTGTATTCCACCAGCTAGTGCATATGATATGACACTCTCTAGCCCATGTGCACTGTAACACCACCCCGTGAATATGTCATGCCACACTTGCCTTCGCACGGGTTATCTTGCCCCATCTAACGTGCCTTCCTCGATGCCTATGTTATAATGCACAGCGCTATGCCATACATATTACAATCTGGGATCCATATCTTTGTCACAGTGCATATGCAACGTTACAGTCCCCAGCACATATTTTATATTACAACTTTAGAGACTAGTTAGGTTACACAACACTGCCCTGTGCATATAACACTCCAAGGCGCATATCACATAGCACGCGCTAGTGCCTGTGCTATCTCGCGCTCTCCAATAAATCTGTCATTGCGCACAATGTATTGCATATTATATTTCACGCCCGGTTCATCTTATATCACACTTTTTGGTGCATAGTTTATACCATATACTGTATCTAGTTTTCATTTTCAATCGTGCTCTCAGGACTATGTTCTATATACCACTGCGTCCACCTACCCTTTTCACAGGCATTACATTTTGCGATGGGGGTGGAGGGTCAGGGGGTGTTTCTGCCAAGTGAACTCGGAGTCACAGTCACAAACGTCCTCTTCATCCTGAATAAAAGTGAGATTATGCTGCATACTTGTTCATATTTTAAGTATTTCGCACAGACACACATTTTAAAAACAATAAAGTTCCTAATACCCACCTTCTCTGAACAGTTAGCTTGCTGCCCCATCCACCTCCTCCCTATCCTCTGTTGTCTGAATCCATGGACTAGCCTCCTCCCTCCTGCCATGCATGGTCTGATGTGCTGCCACTGCCCTCCATTTAGCATGATGTACCAGTCCACTCCTCCTGCCCTCCATAGCCCAATTCTATGGCCCATCATTGACCTCCTGCTTAGCCTCCATGCTTAGCTTGCTGCCCCAATTCTCCTTTCCCCTGCCCTCCGATGTCTTTGTGCATGCCCCTGCTCCATCATTTTTGCCCACCATGTTCCATGGACCTGCCACTCCTATCTACTCTGAGTGTTCTGTTGAGCTGCCACTCCCCTTCCATCTGCCTAGCATTGTCAGATGACTGTAACCTGCCCCTGCCACCTCCACCCTGCCTGTCCACATGCCATGCCCCTATCCCCTTCCTCCTGTCCTCCATGGTACATTTTACTGCCACACCCATCTGCCCTCCCTGGTCTGTTGAGCTGCAACTGCTCCTCCTGCCTGCCCCACGCGGTCTGTTGTGAGGCCCCTTCCCCTGAACTCTCTTGTCTGTGCCCAGGTCCTGACCCTCCCTTCTATCCTCCATGGTCCTTTGTGCATGCCCCTGCACCCTCCTTCTTGCCCATCATAGCCATTGTGCTGCCACTAACCCTCCCGCTTGCCATGCATGGTCTTCTGTGCTGCCACGGCCCCTCCCACCTTCCCTGTGTGGTCAGCTAACTGCCCCTGACCCCCTCCCACCTTCCCTCCATGGTCTGTGTGTATGCCATCATAGTCTCACTTTTGCTCTCCATGGTGTGTCTTGCTTCTAGTGCCCATCATGCCTGACCTCCATGGTCATCTTGCTGTTTCTGCCCTCCCCTTGCCCCCAGCCCTCTGTTTCCATGTGCAGACCCCTATTCCCTTCCTCCTGGCTTGTCTGTTCCATTGTAATGCCCCTGATCTGTCCCTCCTGCCCTTTATGGTCTGTTATGCTGCAGCTCTCTCTCCTGTCTGTCCATTTTGGTTAGCTAGCTACCGTTGCCTCTTTCCCCTCTGTTCTCTGTTGTCCTGTTCCCTCCCTATTGCTTTCTATGGATTGTTGTGCTGCACTTCCGTCCTGCATGCCCTGTGTGGGGTATTGTGCTGCTGCAAACCCTGATGCCTGCCCTGCAGGGTCAGTTTGGTGCACCTCTCCATGTCCCTCCTGTCCTCTGTTATCCAAGTCCATGTCCCTACCCCAATTCCTCCTGCCATCCATGATCCAATGTACCATACTTGCGAACATTTTGAACTTGGTAAGAGGGAGATTTTGAAAAAAACTCGGGTATTGATTTTCCCCTTTGAGTTACATTGAAAAAGAGGAGATTGTAGACAGGAGACAGATCAAATAAAGCCCATTTGAGCTTAAAAACATTGGACGTTTCCTGGCTGAATCGGGTCTGTTGGCATGTATGGTTGTACTACCAGTGCCTCTTCCTTCTACCCACAATGGTCTATTATATTGCCACAGCCTCTCTTGCCAGTCCTGTATTGTTGGTTTGTTGCCCCTGCCCCCCTTTCCACTGCCCTCCATAGTCTGTTGTGCTGCCACGGCCCTTCCTGCCTGCCCAGTGTGGTCAAATTGTTGCCTCTGCACCCCCCTACCTACCTTCTATTTTCAGAGTCCGTGCCCCTGGTCTCTGCCTCTCAACAGTATTCTAATGAACAACTAGGTTACTAACATTCTATATTTATTATAAAAGTGTGGAACACCTGACGTCATCTTGATGAAATCAAAACTGTAATACCTAGAGCATTTCTGTTAGAAATTGCATATATGAGAGGGTCTTATTTGCATCAAATTTATGGTTAGTGCTCTAAAAAACTAAAATGAGGACATATTTTCTGAGTTTTCAAATAGCGACAAAGCACTTTTAAATTATTTGTTATCTTTATGTTTTTTTATCAAGTTGACCACTTGATTAAATGTTGCACTTAGGGGAGAGGATGTGGTGTTACTTCCAGAGCTGCAGACTTTGCAACTGGGGAACCAGGTTGGAGTTTCTGCTTCAGCTCGACATTCTGTGATTCTGGTCAAATCACTTAATCTCCCCATGTCTACAAGTAAAATGAATTTGTTCTTGTGTGATGTAACCAATGCTCATGTAAAGCACTCCAATACCTGACAAGTCTGCACTATATTCAACTGCAAAAACACAAAAAATAAGTGTTTTGCACACTTCTGTCATTGGGCTATACTTGGGCTACATCTGGGTGATATTTGGGCTACATTTGGGCTCTTTTGTCTCTGGTGACCATCTTGGGAGATTTATTTGTTATGAAGTTTCCTAATTTCCTCATTTACTGCAGTCTCCTCAGTAGGAAATGCTTTCAGTTTTTTACTTTGATTCCATCAAGAAGGCATTCAGATGTGTCACACATTTGCCATACATTCTGAATGTTAGCACTCTAGTTGCTCATTAGATCACTGTAGTAAAGCTACTGCTCACCAGGGAAGTCTGCTGCTGGTATTCAAAGTGCATGTTTCAGTCTGCATGTCAGAATTATTTTATGAAATAGAAGAGGATTTGAGAATTCAAAATGTGCGCTAATTTTTCTTTCTGCAGCACTAATCATAATTTCTATGGCAAAATGAACCCCCTCATTTTGTTCCTTTGTACGTTAAATGTTTTAAGTGTTACCACTTTATTCCAATCAAGATGGCTTCAGGTGTGCCATACTTTTGTCATAAGTAAGACTGTTAGCGCTCTAGTTGTTCGTTAGAAGACTCTGGGAAGCTGCAGTAGAACACACAGGAATCAACTGACAGTCTCTGCCCTTGTTGGATGTACACGTTTTACTGAGAATGTCAGACTTCATTCTCACATGACTGAGAAAGAAAATGTGAATTTACAGAGAATATACTCTCAGTTTAGCTTATAGATCACCCTACAAACCTCTGTGGGAAAGGCATGAGAAAATAGCTTCTCTCAAACATGATTCATGATATCACAGCAGAAGGCTTTTTCACATGTAAAATCACCTTAGAACACACTACAGTTCCTAAAATGAGTATGGTACCATCAACAAATGATTTGTAATGTAACTAAAGTCTTAAAACCTTCTATTAACTGCAATGCTTTTTAATGAGGTGCTATCATGTATATTGGTCCCAAGATGTCTGCAAACACTTCTTGGATGAAGTACTGACAACCAATCAGATCTCATGATGAGATGTGTGGTTAGGCTCCGCCCAGATATATCTATCTTTTTAACTCTAATTTTCTCAGGAACTACTGCTTGACGAATCACCGTGATAGGAGCAGACCGGAGTTGACCAAAAGTTTGAAAAAGTTCGCGAAGATTCGTCAATTGGCGCCAACGTTATTCCATACAGAATGTTGCGGATTTCCTATGGAAAATAGGTCCTAACTATAACTACCTACTGGCGACTGCCAGGAGGTAATATATATATATATATATATATATATATATATATATATATTACCTACTGGCGGTCGCCAGTAGGTAGTTATAGTTAGGACCCTGTTTCCATAGGAAATCCGCAACATTCTATTTGGAATAACTTTGGCGCCGGTCGATGAATCCTCGCGAAATTTTCAAAATAGGTGGGGCGCTACGCTCCGCTCCTACCCTGAAAGTCTCGGGGGGATTCGTCAAGCAGGGGCCGAGAAAAAAGGGGGGTCCCAAAACGCGTTTTCCCCATGCATTTTTCCATAGGATCTTTAGACACAGCTACAGCCCGAACGGCTGAACAGAATTACTTGAAATTTGGCAGAGAGGTAGCCATAAGGTCAAGGAAGTGCCTTTTGCAGGTCTGGTGTAAATCTGTTCAGTATTTCCTGAGAAAATAGCATTTAAAAGCATATATATATGTGGGCGGAGCCTAACCACACATCTCATCCTGAGATCTGATTGGCTGTCAGCACTTCATCCAAGAAGTGTTGGCAGCCATCTTGGGACCAATATACATGATAGCACCTCATTAAAAAGCATTGCAGTTAATAGAAGGTTTTAAGACTTTAGTTACATTATAAATCATTTGTTGATGGTACCATACTCATTTTAGGAATTGTGGTATGTTCTAAGGTGATTTCAGCATGTGAAAAAGCCTTCTGCTGGGATATCATGATTGAGAGAAAAATATTTTCTCATGCTTTTACCACAGAGGTTTGGAAGGTGATCTATAGGCTAAACTGAGAGCTTATTTTCTGTAAATTCACATTATCTTTCTCAGTCATGTGAGAATGAAGTCTGACATTCTCAGTAAAACATGTACATCCAACAAGGGCAGAGACTGTCAGTTGATTCCTTTGTGTTCTACTGCAGCTTCCCAGAGTGTTCCAAAGAACTACTAGAGCGCTAACAGTCCTACTTATGATAAACGTATGGCAAACCTGAAGCCATCTTGCTTGGATTAAAGTGGTAACTCTTAAAACATTTAATTTAAAAAGGAACAACATGAGGGGGTTCATTTTTCCATAAAAAGTATGATTAGTGCTGCAGAAAGAAAAATTAGGGCACATTTTGAGTGACTTCTCAAATCCTCTTCTATTTCATTAAAAAATTCTGACATGCAGACTGAAACATGCACTTTCAATACCAGCAGCAGTTGTCCCTGGTGAGCAGTAGCTTTACTACAGTGATCTAATGAGCAAAAAGAGTGCTAACATTCTGAATTTTTGGCAAATGTGTGACACATCTGAATGCCTTCTTGATGGAATCAAAGTAAAAAACTGAAAGTATTTCCTACTGAGGAGACTGCAGTAAATGAGGAAATTAGGAAACTTCATAACAAATAAGTCTCCCAAGATGGCCACCAGAGACAAAAGAGCCCAAATGTAGCCCAAATATCACCCAGATGTAGCCCAAGTATAGCCCAATGACAGAATGTCCCAGAATGTTCTTAAAAACAACTAGAGCGCTTACTGTCTTCATTATGACAAAAGTAAGGCACACCTGAAGCCATCTTGATTGGAATAAACTGGTAACACTTAAAACATTGAATTTAAAAAGGAACACAATGAGGAGGTTCATTTTGCCATAGAAATTATGATTAATGCTGAAGAAAGAAAATGAGGGCACATTTTGAGTGACTTCTCAAATCCTCTTCTATTTCATTAAAAAATTCTGACATGCAGACTGAAACATGCACTTTTAATACCAGGAGCAGACTTCCATGGTGCAGTAGTTTTACTACAGTGATCTAATGAGCAACTAGAGTGCTAACATTCAGAATTTATGGCAAATGTGTGACATATCTGAATACCTTCATGATGGAATCAAAGTAAAAAACTGAAAGCATTTCCTACTGAGGAGACTGCAGTACATGAGGAAATTAGGAAACTTCATAACAAATAAATCTCCCAAGATGGCCACCGGAGACAAAAGAGCCCAAATGTAGCCCAAAATCACCCAGATGTAGCCCAAATATAGCCCAATGACAGAAGTGTGCAAAACACTTATTATTTTGTGTTTTTGCAGTGTTATATAGTGCAGACTTGTCAGGTATTGGAGTGCTTTACATGAGCATTGGTTACATCACACAAGAACAAATTCATTTTGGTTGTAGACATGGGGAGACTAAGTGATTTGACCAGAATCACAGAATGTCGAGCTGAAGCAGAAACTTCAACCTGGTTCCCCAGTTGCAAAGTCTGCAGTTCTGGAAGTAACACCACATCCTCTCCCCTAAGTGCAACATTTAATCAAGTGGTCAACTGGATAAAAAAACATAAAGATAACAAATAATTTAAAAGTGCTTTGTCGCTATTTGAAAACTCAGAAAATATGTCCTTATTTTAGTCTTTTAGAGCACTAACCATAATTTTGATGCCAATAAGACCCTCTCATATATGTAATTTCTAAAGGAAATGCTCTAGGTATTACAGTTTTGATTACATCAAGATGATGTCAGGCGTTCCACACTTTTGTAATAAATATAGAATGTTAGCAATCTAGTTGTTCATTAGGATACTGTTGAGAGGCAGAGGCCAGGGGCACGGACTCTGAAAATTGAAGGCAGGTAGGAGGGTGCAAAGGCAACAATTTAACCACACTGAGCAGGCAGGAAGGGCCGTGGAAGCACAACAGACTATGGAGGGCAGTGGAAAGGGGGGCAGGGGCAACAAACCAACAATACAGGACTTGCAAGAGAGGCTGTTGGAGGGAAGATCTATTACGGGTCAAGGAAGCTAGGGGCGGTCCCCAGATCCCCGGGAGCCACCACAGAACTGAGCAGGAGAGTGAGTCAGGGACAAAAGGGGCACCTTAATTTGAGCCGGGGTGCCTAGGAACGCCTGCTCCAAAAATGAAGAAAACAGACATATGAGACATGGAATTGGAGGCAGAATACAATGGCAGTTTAATGAGAAGATGCAACTTCAAAGAAACCGCAGAATAGAGACATAAAGTACAAAATACAGAATCCAGATAATCATACAGCTGTCATAATATTCTCTGAATCTCAATTAATGTACTGACAGAGAGAGAGAGAAAACACATCTATAAATGCATCATGAGAAACAAGTTACACCAAGGAAAATGTTACCTAGGAACACTCACGTTTACTCTTAGAGCAAGCATTCCTGCAATTACAATACAAAATCTTTTAAATGCAAAAGTAAAGAGAACAATGGTTAAACATAACATGACATTTCATATAGGTAAAATAGAATAAGATACTTCAAGCAAAGCAGAGCAAGACATTTTAAGCAAAGGAAGACAAGAGCTCCCAGCTCTTGGGGAAAACCTGCACTGCCTGTTAACCTACATACAGACGGCGAGGTAGTCCGTCGATATCTGTGGGTGCTCCCTTTTTATATCATTTTGTGGGCTCCTTTGCACGCTACATCTACCTACGTATGCTACCCAAAAGCTTCGTCTGCAGATTTTACCAGACATTTCGTCATTTACCCACTTAATGCTGACAATGGACTGGGTGAAAAGGTCAGTCTCTCAGGCCAATCGCTTATCGTAAGTTCCATAGAGCAAGCAGAAAATAATGGGTATTGTACGGGAATTCAATATATTCATGTATAAAATCTCCTCAGTTCTCCTAACTTGACGCTCTGCGTTTGCCACTTACTTAAAAGCGGGAAACCTGCCCAGGAAGCAAGTACCAGTCCAGGATGCAGCCTACTGTATGTCGACAGCTTCAGGGGGATGTTGAACTTTGATACCGAGCACGGAGCACTCGGGTAGGGTGGGGGCTACTAGTTTGGATCAGAAGGCCTCGCAGACCTGCCTTCAGACTGCTATACACTAAAATTGCAGAGCTATGGTCAATTTAACAAAGAGGCCTACATATTGAACAGAAGGGCCTACACAGGGGTTTTATGCTGCCTGAGTGGTAAGGATGTCTCAGGATAATTATATAGCAACACAGGACCCGCTGGTCAATTTAATACGGCCTACAAATGCAGCTGGCAGGGCAAGGACAAGGGTCTCATACTTCAGGTGTGGACAGAACGGGCCAGGGGCCCCCTGTGATACAAAATGTACCCTCCTTCAAGGCTGTGGCAATGTAATAGACCATTGTGGGCAGAAGGAAGAGGCAATGGTAGTACAACCATACATGCCAACAGACCCGATTCAGCCAGGAAACGTCCAATGTTTTTAAGCTCAAATGGGCTTTATTTGATCTGTCTCCTGTCTACAATATCCTCTTTTTCAATGTAACTCAAAGGGGAAAATCAATACCCCAGTTTTTTTTCAAAATCTCCCTCTTACCAAGTTCAAAATGTTCGCAAGTATGGTACATTGGATCATGGAAGGAAATGGGATAGGGACATGGACTTGGATAACAGAGGACAGGAGGGACATGGAGAGGTGCACCAAACTGACCCTGCAGGGCAGGCATCAGGGTTTGCAGCAGCACAATACACCACACAGGGCATGCAGGACGGGAGTGCAGCACAACAATCCATAGAAAGCAAGAGGGAGGGGACAGGACCATGCACATGGACAACAGAGAACAGAGGGGCAAGAGGCAATGGTAGCTAGCTGACCATAATGGACAGACAGGAGAGAAAGCTGCAGTATAACAGACCATAAAGGGCAGGAGGGACGGATCAGGGGCATTACAATGGAACAGACAAGCCAGGAGGGAGGGAGTAGGGCTGGGGGCAAGGGGGCAGGGCAGGAGCAGCAAGATAGCCATGGAGGTCAGGCAGGATGGGCACTAGAAGCAAGACACACCATGAAGAGCAACAGTGAGACTGTGATGGCATACACACAGACCATGGAGGGAAGGTGGGAGGGGGTCAGGGGCAGCTAACTGACCACACAGGGAAGGTGGGAGGGGCCATGGCAGCACAGAAGACCATGCATGGCAAGTGGGAGGGTTAGTGGCAGCACAATGGCTATGATGGGCAAGAAGGAGGGTGGAGGGGCATGCACAAAGGACGATGGAGGATAGAAGGAAGGGTCAGGACCTGTGCACAGACAAGAAAGTTCAGGGGAAGGGACCTCACAACAGACCACACGGGGCAGGCAGGAGGAGCAGTTGCAGCACAACAGACCAGGGAGGGCAGAAGGGTGTGGCAGTACAATGGACCATGTAGGACAGGAGGAAGAGGATAGGGGCATGGCATGTGGACAGGCAGGGTGGAGGTGGCAGGGACAGGTTACAGTCATCTGACAATGCTAGGCAGGTGGGAGGGGAGTGGCAGCTCAACAGAACACTCAGAGTAGATAGGAGTGGCAGGTCCATGGGACATGGTGGGCAAAAAGGATGGAGCAGGGGCATGCACAAAGACATCGGAGGGCAGGGGGAAGGAGAATAGGGGCAGCAAGCTAAGCACAGAGTTTAAGCAGGAGGTCAATGATGGGGCATAGAATTGGGCAATGGAGGGCAGGAGGAGTGGACTGGTACATCATACTAAATTGAGGGCAGTGGCAGCACATCAGACCATGCATGGCAGGAGGGAGGAGGCTAGTCCATGGATTCACACAACAGAGGATAGGGAGGAAGGGGATGGGGCAGCAAGCTAACTGTTCAGAGAAGGCGGGTATTAGGAACTTTATTGTTTTTAAAACATTGTGTCTGTGCGAACTACTTAAAATATGAGCAAGTATGCAGCATAATCTCACTTTTATTCAGGAAGAAGAGGACGTTTGTGACTGTGACTCCGGGCTCACTTGGCAGAAACACCCCCTGACCCTCCACCCCCTATCGCAAAATGTAATGCCCGTGAAAAGAGTAGGTGAACACAGTGTTATATAGAACATAGTCCTGAGAGCACGATTGAAAATGAAAACTAGATATAGTGTATGGTATAAACTATGCACCAAAAAGTGTGATATAAGATGAACCGGGCGTGAAATATAATATGCAATACATTGTGCGCAATGACAGATTCATTGGAGAGCGCGAGATAGCACAGGCACTAGCGCGTGCTATGCGATATGCGCCTTGGAGTGTAATATGCACAGGGCAGTGTTGTGTAACCTAACTAGTCTCTAAAGTTGTAATATAAAATATGTGCTGGGGAGTGTAACGTTGCATATGCACTGTGACAAAGATATGGATCCCAGATTGTAATATGTATGGCATAGCACTGTGCGTTATAACATAGGCATCGAGAAAGGCACGTTAGATGGGGCAATATAACCCGTGCGAAGACAAGTGTGGCATGACATATTCACGGGGTGGTGTTACAGTGCACATGGGCTAGAGAGTGTCATAGCATATGCACTAGCTAGTGGAATGCAACACAGAGGTGTGTGGCACTCGGCAGGCAATGGTGGGTGTAACACAGCATTGGGCTCTGTCAGGAGCACGCTGTGACTCTCAAGTGATGTTCGTCCCCTTTCCAGAGAGTAAAATAAAAAGTATTACACATCCGGCAGTGGATGTGTGTTTTATTAACCGTGAGGGGGGTTTCTTGCATAGTTTTGGTCGAATTTTTGTCGAATCCCCTTTGAATGGCTTGGTGTGCATGTGTATTAAATGTGCCCGTCAATAGCTACCCATGTTTGTATAAATAAACGACAAGGGTGTCTACCAGGATTAGGCACGGTAGGGCATCAGACATGTCAGAGCTTCACTAGTGGTGTAAATACATTCCACGTGGATTCATTGCATGCATAGTCGCCTTTTAATGAATATCACGCAAATCGTCATGGTGATAGGTACGTACGGTTTGTCCAGCATGTCCTAGGTGTGTCTATAAATATATATTTTTTAAAAATAATAAAAAACAGTGGCCGGCCCTGGGGATTGGGGTCAAAAAAATATAATTAGGAGACTGGCCCTGGGGGATGGGGTCATCAGGGCCAATAAATTAGAATAAGAAGGGGAACCAAACAGCCCCCCTTCTTAAAAAACTAAAATAAATAAAAGACTGGCATCGTGCCGGAGGCCATGCCCCCTCCGTGCAGCACTCTGCAAACGCGCCCCCAACAGGCATCTCCAGTATGCGCCAGGGAGCTGCGCTGCAGCCAGGTGTTCTGAGGCCAAGCCCCTTTTTACACCTCTCTGCAACGCAGCTCTGTGGCGCTTACTGGAGGTACCTAGTGGTCTAGTTTGACCCTAGGGACCCTTAGGATTCAGGGGGACTTAATCTCTCAACTTAGAACAGCCACAGGGCGCGTTTACACAGTGGTGAAGGGAGGGGACGGGGCCTGAGGTGACGTGTGCAAACACGCACTATGGCACGTTTTAAATTGGGGATATAATTTCCCTTCAATACTGAGGGCCCCTGGGGGCTAACTAGCTCACCAAGTGCTTCCAGTAAGCGCCACTGAGCTGCATTGCAGAGAGGTGGTCCAGGCCGTGCCACTTTTTACACCTCTCTGCAACGCAGCTCTGTGGCACTTACTGGAGGTACCTAGTGGGCTAGTTGGACCCTAGGGACCCTCAGGATTCAAATGAACTTAATCTCCCAACTAAAAATGGACACAGGGCGTGTTTACACAGTGGTGAAGGGAGGGGACGGGGCCTGAGTTAACGTGTGCAAAAACGCCCTGTGGCCTGTTTTAAGAGGTAGTTTTAATCCCCATGCCCTATTATACACTAGGGGCTTACAGAGGAGGTCATGCTAATCACAGGGGGACCCCAACGCATAATGTTCCCTAGTGTATGTAGGTGTTTTCACTGTATTCTAAGTGTCTTTTAACATAGCACTGGCTCTAGGACTGGTTAGTCAGACTCAGTTACCACCAGTATCCGTCTGAAAAAGTTGAGGGTACAGGCTGATTTTGCAACAAGGCTTCTTTCTGCTCTTCTTTTTGTTCTTTCTGCACGTTTTCCTTCTTCCTGCACTTATCTTCGTATTTGAGGACTTCTGTTGCTTCTTTCTGCACTTCTTTTGTTTCTTTCTGTGCATTTTTTCTTCTTTCTTCACATGTCCTATCTCTGTAGGCATAGTTAGAAATTAGCATTTAAAAAACCTTTGAAATTCACAGAAAAAACCATAGGTTTCAGGCACGTTATAGTTAGGAATTAGCATATAAAAAACCTCAGAAATTCACTGAAAAAACCATAGGTTTCATGGGTGTTATAGTTAGCTGGACTTTTCACTTGTACAAAACCATTGAAATTCCCCCGTTATAGTTAGTTCAGCTAACTATAACTCGCGCGCCCGCAATGCACTGCTGATGACGTCACATATTACATCACTCATGACATGGTCAGTGACATCACTCATGACATCACTGATGACATCTCAAATGACATCACTGATGACATCACTGATGACATCATCCTTGTGATAGAGTGGCAGACCTCCTCTCACCTTAATATAACCTTTGATACACACATTCAAAAATAGAGACTAAAATTTTCAAAACAATGGACATACCAATACCAGTTACAACAACCTCTTCAGTAATTCTAAGATCCACATACACATCCACTCATTCACCAACAGTCCTATACAGGCACTCATACATGTACTCACTCATCATATGTACTCATACACCTATACATCCTGTTACACAATGCCACTCATCCATAGAGTTACTCACACACATAGTCACTCATGCTAATAAAGAATCAAACATACATTTATTAGCTTATACAGTTATACACACACCACCACACTTACTTCTACGGAAACTTACACATACTTAGTCTTTTAAACAATCACTTATAGAAACACATACTTATTCATACAGGAACTCTTTCAATCTCTCACTCTCACATATACTCACATATATACACCAATAGTCACATATACTAGTTTAAAACATATGTAGTTACTCATAAAGACACTATTGAGACAGTCATTCACTCACTAACACACCCATACACACACTCATCCACCCATACAGTCCTGCACACATGCTGTGTTCAACACATACAAACAGTGAGTCACTCATTCATGCACCTATGCACTACATAATACCCCCCACCGAACCATGCAGACACTCAGACTGATACTCAAAAAACCAACTAATAACCTATATAGACACCCATGTAGCTACTCACCAACCCATGCAGCCACTTATACACAAAGTGAGAGACTGATACAGATATTTACATATTTAAACATTACTGACTAAGCCATGTATTCACTATGATACACTTAATCAGTCAGTTACACAATCAATTTTTCAAAAACAAATCATCCATTTAGACACTTATATACCCATTTATTCTTCCATCGACCTTGAGATATACATATATAAAACATATTTAATTTTCAGAAAAACACACATTCACTGGATGATGTCATCAGTGATGTCATCAGTGATGTCATTTGAGATGTCATCAGTGATGTCATGAGTGATGTCACTGACCATGTCATGAGTGATGTAATATGTGACGTCATCAGCAGTGCATTGCGGGCGCGCGAGTTATAGTTAGCTGAACTAACTATAACGGGGGAATTTCAATGGTTTTGTACAAGTGAAAAGTCCAGCTAACTATAACACCCATGAAACCTATGGTTTTTTCAGTGAATATATATATATATATATATATATATATATATATATATTACCTACTGGCGGTCACCAGTAGGTAGTTATAGTTAGGACCACGTTTCCATAGGAAATCCGCAACATTCTATTTTGAATAACTTTGGCGCCGGTCGACGAATCCTCGCAAATTTTTCAAAATAGGTGGGGCGCTCCGCTCCTTCCCTGAAAGTCTCGGGGGGATTCGTCAAGCGGGGGCTGAGATAAAAGGGGGGTCCCAAAACGCGTTTTTCCCATGCATTTTTCCATAGGACCTTTAGACAGGGCTACAGCCCGAACGGCTGAACAGAATTACTAGAAATTTGGCAGAGAGGTAGTCCTCAGGTCAAGGAAGTGCCTTTTGTAGGTTTGGTGTAAATCTGTTCAGTAGATTCTGAGAAAATAGCCTTTAAATCAATATATATATCTGAGCCAGCTTACAGTGCGCTTACGGTACGCTTACCGTACGCGTACGGTGGCGTGCGCGAGCGCGATTCTGATTGGCTCTTAGATCTTAGTAAACATTCGAATCGGTCGAAACCAGGAAGCGGCGGCCGCCATTTCGTGTGTTTCACTCAGAAAAAAAAGAGTGATAACAAGAAAAGGGGGCAAGGAGGAGAGTTACAGACCCCCTAACATTTGTAAGGGGGTCAAAGAAGGACAGAAAAGTACAAAGAAAACATTTATTGATTTTAAAAAAAATCGCGGGGTACGCGTACGGTAAGCGTACGGTAAAAAAAAAAAAAAAACAGAAATGAAAATCAGATTTAAGTGTTTAGATATTAGGGGGCTCTAAAAAGAGCCGTTGTGTTTATGAAGTGATTTTTTAGTGGTACCTACAAGTAAGTACCGATGCAGAGTCTAAGGTTCAAGAGGAAGACTCTGTTCCCTTCATCATTGAAGTGCACACCATCTCCTCTATAAATGTCTTGCATGTCATAACGCAAGTTGTTGTGGTAAATGGAACCCATACCATAGTCACGGAGGAAAGCAGAAACAGATTTGTTGACGTGCTTTCTTGCTTTGTCAATCTGCGGACAGAAATGATTGGACCAGTTCCATTTTTGCCTTTGGCATATGTTAGAAAACACAAAGGCAGTTTTAGGGAAAAGTGAAAACAGTTGTGCAAAGGTGTCCTTCATAAGCATTTCCAGACCTACCCCAGTCAAAGTGCCTAGGTCATTGCCACCACAGTGCACTATTATGAGGTCAGGGTGTTGGATGTGCATGAAGGATTTCACCAATGGCATCAATTGGTGCCACTTTAACCCTCTCTGACCAATCCATTTAATGTCTACATTTGGCAAAGCAAGGTCTATCACCATACCTGTTTTCTCTGCATAGTTTTCACTCCAGAAGACATAGCTGTGCCCTACAATCCACACTGTGAACATCTTCAAAGGAGAACTGGATGCACTCAGGAGGTGTAATTCAGTAGAATGGCAATATGAAAAGAAAGACAGTTTGGAAATGGAGGCATACATATTTTTTTCATAAAAAAAAGAACTGATTGGCTGTTTCATACCATTCTAGAATAAAAACTAGGCTGTATGTGTAAATTAATAGAAGCATGTTTTGTATTGGTACAGAAAAATGTGTTACCAAAGAACAGTACTATGGATTTGCTGTTAGGTTTGAAAAGTCAAGCACTCTTGCTCTGTGGAATTGAAACATTGTTTGGCGAACTTCTGACCTGACTCCACACAGCAGTGTTCCATGAGCTGTTGCTATGGTAGCAGGCAGAAGTCAAGTTGGGGGGAGGGTACTAGGCAGAAGTCAAGTTGGGGGAAGGGTACTTTTGGAAAAGGGTTGGTTTTCAACCAATAGAAATGTGTGATTACATTTGAAAAAAAGGGGCAAGCACTGAGATTTGAAACTAACATGTATATGTGTGGAAAAAGAGAGGGAAAGTTTGCCATTATCTGGTTCTGCTGAGAGGAGAGAGGTGTAAAGAACAGAGATCCTGGCTCTGATAATCTGCTGTTTGAGTGCCACATTTCTTTCACAACTAACTAATTTTAAAGGTGAGTTTAGAGTTTGAGAGGGGATGTATATGGTAAATTAAGAAATGAATAATAGAAATGCAATTCTTTTTGTTGAAGTTGTGTTTATTATTTTCTGTTTTGGGAGAAATTTAAATGTGAGGAACAAGTAAAATAATATGGACTATGTTTTCACAATAAATTAAGGTGTACTGGTATAATAAAAGAATAGTTTAAGGGTTTGAGGTTGGAAAATGTGAAATTTCGTTTTGTGACTAATGTGAAAACATGACTCTGTGTGCAAATAGGAATTACAGGCAGAGATTTATTGCGTATTGCTCTGGTGATTTCACAGTTGCATTAGATGGAAAGGGGGAGCCATTTTTTGGTGCAGAAGCTGACTCTTAGCACACAGCCAGCTACTTACCATGTGGAATCATGCACAGTATTCACAAGCGAGTGGGGTTTGAGGTTTCAGTCAGTAATGCAAATACATTCAGCATCACTAAGGCTGGTTGCCCTTGCTGGAGTGTAGGCAGACACCCAGGTTACAAATGGTGCTGGTCTGAAAAAGCAGTTTGGACATGTGCTTTTTAAAAAATATGAAAAGTGGATTCATAATGTGTCAGTCTGTAAAAGTGTTTATCACTTGCCAAAAAAAGAGCAGTAAGTGTGCTTTCAAATTGGCAAAGAAATTTCGTTTTGTGACTAATGTGAAAACATGACTCTGTGTGCAAATAGGAATTACATGCAGAGATTTGTTGCGTATTGCTCTGGTGATTTCACAGTTGCATTAGATGGAAAGGGGGAGACATTTTTTGGTGCAGAAGCTGACTCTTAGCACACAGCCAGCTACTTACCATGTGGAATCATGCACAGTATTCACAAGCGAGTGGGGTTTGAGGTTTCAGTCAGTAATGCAAATACATTCAGCATCACTAAGGCTGGTTGCCCTTGCTGGAGTGTAGGCAGACACCCAGGTTACAAATGGTGCTGGTCTGAAAAAGAAGTTTGGACATGTGCTTTTTAAAAAATATGAAAAGTGGATTCATAATGTGTCAGTCTGTAAAAGTGTTTATCACTTGCCAAAAAAAAGAGCAGTAAGTGTGCTTTCAAATTGGCAAAGAAATTTCGTTTTGTGACTAATGTGAAAACATGACTCTGTGTGCAAATAGGAATTACAGGCAGAGATTTATTGCGTATTGCTCTGGTGATTTCACAGTTGCATTAGATGGAAAGGGGGAGCCATTTTTTGGTGCAGAAGCAGACTCTTAGCACACACCCAGCTGCTTACTATGTGGAATCATGCACAGTATTCACAAGCGAGTGGGGTTTGAGGTTTCAGTCAGTAATGCAAATACATTCAGCATCACTAAGGCTGGTTGCCCTTGCTGGAGTGTAGGCAGACACCCAGGTTACAAATGGTGCTGGTCTGAAAAAGCAGTTTGGACATGTGCTTTTTAAAAAATATGAAAAGTGGATTCATAATGTGTCAGTCTGTAAAAGTGTTTATCACTTGCCAAAAAAAGAGCAGTAAGTGTGCTTTCAAATTGGCAAAGAAATTTCGTTTTGTGACTAATGTGAAAACATGACTCTGTGTGCAAATAGGAATTACAGGCAGAGATTTATTGCGTATTGCTCTGGTGATTAAACAGTTGCATTAGATGGAAAGGGGGAGCCATTTTTTGGTGCAGAAGCTGACTCTTAGCACACAGCCAGCTACTTACCATGTGGAATCATGCACAGTATTCACAAGCGAGTGGGGTTTGAGGTTTCAGTCAGTAATGCAAATACATTCAGCATCACTAAGGCTGGTTGCCCTTGCTGGAGTGTAGGCAGACACCCAGGTTACAAATGGTGCTGGTCTGAAAAAGCAGTTTGGACATGTGCTTTTTAAAAAATATGAAAAGTGGATTCATAATGTGTCAGTCTGTAAAAGTGTTTATCACTTGCCAAAAAAAAGAGCAGTAAGTGTGCTTTCAAATTGGCAAAAAAATTTCGTTTTGTGACTAATGTGAAAACATGACTCTGTGTGCAAATAGGAATTACAGGCAGAGATTTATTGCGTATTGCTCTGGTGATTTCACAGTTGCATTAGATGGAAAGGGGGAGCCATTTTTTGGTGCAGAAGCAGACTCTTAGCACACACCCAGCTGCTTACTATGTGGAATCATGCACAGTATTCACAAGCGAGTGGGGTTTGAGGTTTCAGTCAGTAATGCAAATACATTCAGCATCACTAAGGCTGGTTGCCCTTGCTGGAGTGTAGGCAGACACCCAGGTTACAAATGGTGCTGGTCTGAAAAAGCAGTTTGGACATGTGGTTTTTAAAAAATATGAAAAGTGGATTCATAATGTGTCAGTCTGTAAAAGTGTTTATCACTTGCCAAAAAAAAGAGCAGTAAGTGTGCTTTCAAATTGGCAAAAAAATTTCGTTTTGTGACTAATGTGAAAACATGACTCTGTGTGCAAATAGGAATTACAGGCAGAGATTTATTGCGTATTGCTCTGGTGATTTCACAGTTGCATTAGATGGAAAGGGGGAGCCATTTTTTGGTGCAGAAGCTGACTCTTAGCACACAGCCAGCTACTTACCATGTGGAATCATGCACAGTATTCACAAGCGAGTGGGGTTTGAGGTTTCAGTCAGTAATGCAAATACATTCAGCATCACTAAGGCTGGTTGCCCTTGCTGGAGTGTAGGCAGACACCCAGGTTACAAATGGTGCTGGTCTGAAAAAGCAGTTTGGACATGTGCTTTTTAAAAAATATGAAAAGTGGATTCATAATGTGTCAGTCTGTAAAAGTGTTTATCACTTGCCAAAAAAAGAGCAGTAAGTGTGCTTTCAAATTGGCAAAGAAATTTCGTTTTGTGACTAATGTGAAAACATGACTCTGTGTGCAAAGAGGAATTATAGGCAGAGATTTATTGCGTATTGCTCTGGTGATTTCACAGTTGCATTAGAAGGAAAGGGGGAGCCTTTTTTTGGTGCAGAAGCAGACTCTTAGCACACACCCAGCTACTTACCATGTGGAATCATGCACAGTATTCACAAGCGAGTGGGGTTTGAGGTTTCAGTCAGTAATGCAAATACATTCAGCATCACTAAGGCTGGTTGCCCTTACTGGAGTGTAGGCAGTCACCCAGGTTACAAATGGTGATGGTCTGAAAAAGCAGTTTGGACATGTGCTTTTTAAAAAATCTGAAAAGGTGATTCATAATGTGTCAGTCTGTAAAAGTGTTTATCACTTGCCAAAAAAAAGAGCAGTAAGTGTGCTTTCAAATTGGCAAAGAAATTTCGTTTTGTGACTAATGTGAAAACATGACTCTGTGTGCAAATAGGAATTACAGGCAGAGATTTATTGCGTATTGCTCTGGTGATTTCACAGTTGCATTAGAAGGAAAGGGGGAGCCTTTTTTTGGTGCAGAAGCAGACTCTTAGCACACACCCAGCTGCTTACCATGTGGAATCATGCACAGTATTCACAAGCGAGTGGGGTTTGAGGTTTCAGTCAGTAATGCAAATACATTCAGCATCACTAAGGCTGGTTGCCCTTGCTGGAGTGTAGGCAGTCACCCAGGTTACAAATGGTGATGGTCTGAAAAAGCAGTTTGGACATGTGCTTTTTAAAAAATCTGAAAAGTGGATTCATAATGTGCCAGTCTGTAAAAGTGTTTATCACTTGCCAAAAAAAAGAGCAGTAAGTGTGCTTTCAAATTGGCAAAGAAATTTCGTTTTGTGACTAATGTGAAAACATGACTCTGTGTGCAAAGAGGAATTATAGGCAGAGATTTATTGCGTATTGCTCTGGTGATTTCACAGTTGCATTAGAAGGAAAGGGGGAGCCTTTTTTTGGTGCAGAAGCAGACTCTTAGCACACACCCAGCTACTTACCATGTGGAATCATGCACAGTATTCACAAGCGAGTGGGGTTTGAGGTTTCAGTCAGTAATGCAAATACATTCAGCATCACTAAGGCTGGTTGCCCTTGCTGGAGTGTAGGCAGTCACCCAGGTTACAAATGTTGATGGTCTGAAAAAGCAGTTTGGACATGTGCTTTTTAAAAAATATGAAAAGTGGATTCATAATGTGTCAGTCTGTAAAAGGGTTTATCACTTGCCAAAAAAAAGAGCAGTAAGTGTGCTTTCAAATTGGCAAAGAAATTTCGTTTTGTGACTAATGTGAAAACATGACTCTGTGTGCAAATAGGAATTACAGGCAGAGATTTATTACGTATTGCTCTGGTGATTTCACAGTTGCATTAGAAGGAAAGGGGGAGCCTTTTTTTGGTGCAGAAGCAGACTCTTAGCACACACCCAGCTGCTTACCATGTGGAATCATGCACAGTATTCACAAGCGAGTGGGGTTTGAGGTTTCAGTCAGTAATGCAAATACATTCAGCATCACTAAGGCTGGTTGCCCTTGCTGGAGTGTAGGCAGTCACCCAGGTTACAAATGGTGATGGTCTGAAAAAGCAGTTTGGACATGTGCTTTTTAAAAAATCTGAAAAGTGGATTCATAATGTGTCAGTCTGTAAAAGTGTTTATCACTTGCCAAAAAAAAGAGCAGTAAGTGTGCTTTCAAATTGGCAAAGAAATGTCGTTTTGTGACTAATGTGAAAACATGACTCTGTGTGCAAATAGGAATTACAGGCAGAAATTTATTGCGTATTGCTCTGGTGATTTCACAGTTGCATTAGAAGGAAAGGGGGAGCCTTTTTTTGGTGCAGAAGCAGACTCTTAGCACACACCCAGCTGCTTACCATGTGGAATCATGCACAGTATTCACAAGCGAGTGGGGTTTGAGGTTTCAGTCAGTAATGCAAATACATTCAGCATCACTAAGGCTGGTTGCCCTTGCTGGAGTGTAGGCAGTCACCCAGGTTACAAATGGTGATGGTCTGAAAAAGCAGTTTGGACATGTGCTTTTTAAAAAATCTGAAAAGTGGATTCATAATGTGTCAGTCTGTAAAAGTGTTTATCACTTGCCAAAAAAAAGAGCAGTAAGTGTGCTTTCAAATTGGCAAAGAAATTTCGTTTTGTGACTAATGTGAAAACATGACTCTGTGTGCAAATAGGAATTACAGGCAGAGATTTATTGCGTATTGCTCTGGTGATTTCACAGTTGCATTAGAAGGAAAGGGGGAGCCTTTTTTTGGTGCAGAAGCAGACTCTTAGCACACAGCCAGCTACTTACCATGTGGAATCATGCATAGTATTCACAAGCGAGTGGGGTTTGAGGTTTCAGTCAGTAATGCAAATACATTCAGCATCACTAAGGCTGGTTGCCCTTGCTGGAGTGTAGGCAGTCACCCAGGTTACAAATGGTGCTGGTCTGAAAAAGCAGTTTGGACATGTGCTTTTTAAAAAATCTGAAAAGTGGATTCATAATGTGTCAGTCTGTAAAAGTGATTATCACTTGCCAAAAAAAAAAGCAGTAAGTGTGCTTTCAAATTGGCAAAGAAATTTCGTTTTGTGACTAATGTGAAAACAAATGTAGTAATATATTTAAATAAAATAAAGGAATTTTTTTTTAGTTTTTTTCAGGTATTGCTGAAGAGCAGTGAACAAAATTTAAGATGCCTACAAAATCCAGAGTAAAAAAAGACCACAAAAAAAACCTATATTTGAAGACAACTGGAGGACCTAAGTTAGTTGAAGATGCTCATGTTGGGAAAAAGAAAAAATCTTCTGGTAAGCAGACAAAAAATTTTCTAAAAAACATATACAAAAAAAGGAAAAATGTACAAAATGTCTGTACTGGAAAGAATGATTTCAATCGAAAAGCACGGGAAAAAATTGAGAATTTAGTTAATGCAAATATACCGTCTGCAACTAAAAAGATTAACTTAAACAGAAAAACAGATGAAGAAAGCAAAAGGAACTCCCGTGAGTGTATGGGAGGAGAGCTTGGAAGCTCGATGTTTTCCCCAGCTGTTTCCTAAAGGAAAAGGAGGACGATACGATGAACGTCCGGAACAGATTCCAGCTTCTGAGTATCGGACTACAAGACTATATGCTGAAGATCCCAGATTTCGACAAAGTATTCCTTATTTGTTCCATCTTTTATTTGAAAGCGACTTGTCTGCACTGTCTTATGCAGTAAATCACATTTTAAAAAGTGGAGTACATTTACAAAATGTGTCTGCTAAGGATTTTATGGAGAAAGTGCAGCACCGAGATGATCATTTGGAAACACAACTGATCAATCTGATGGCTTGTCAGCGTGGGACAAATGAATATTGGTACCGACGCCATGGTGAATTAAAATGCATGTTACGGAATTTAGGAACTCCAACATGGTTCCTTACCCTAAGCTGTGCCGAGTACGCTTGGGATGATTTACTGGATTTTCTACGAGAGGCAAATTCAAACATTAAAAACATCGAATACAAGACAGCAGGAGAACTGTGCTCATTGGATCCAGTTAATGTTTGCAGATATTTCAATCATAGATTTGAGGCTATGATGTCCTTCATCTGCAATAAAAAAAAACACCTCTAGGAGAAGTAGTGGATTTCTTTTGGAGAAAAGAGTACCAGGCAAGAGGTGCTCCTCATATTCATATGCTGTTGTGGATCAAGGATGCCCCAAAGTTTGGAACAGATACTGATGAAGCAGTGTTATCTTACATTGAAGAATATGCAACATGTGCTATACCAAAAAGCACAGAAGAGAAAAAGTTAAAGGAGCAAGTTTTACGTTTCCAAAGTCATCGGTGTGGAAAATACTGTCGACGGAAATACAAGAGCAAAGATAAATACTACACTAAATGTCGATTTGGATTTCCTAGACCTGTTCTTTCAAATGGAAGAGTTAACAGTTTTATGTCATCTGTGAGACATACTATCACGAGAAAATCACCTAAGAATACCTACAACCTTAAAAGAAAAGAAGAATCAAAAAATATAAACGACTACAACCCAGTGATTTTATCCATGTGGAACGCTAACATGGATATACAGTATGTAGCTGACAATTCCATTGCTGTTGCTCGATATGTAACGTCTTACATTACGAAATCAGAAAAAACAGAATTGAAGGAAATGTGGGAAGAGATTTCTCACGAGAAAACTGTCAGTAAGAAGCTGTACAGTTTCAGTTTGAAGATGTTATCGCATCGAGAAATTGGATCCTACGATTGTTCAGATAGGTTATCTTCTGCAAGTCTCTACTCGAAATCAAGAAGAATAATTTGGGCAAGTTTAGGCCTTGCAGCAATGAGAAATCGGGTACTGAAATCTGTTGGAGAAATTGAATATTTGGCCGAGAATGACCCAGAAAGTACAGATATTTTGAAATCAAACATGTTGGACACATATTACCCAAAGAGAAGTCATCATCTGGAGAACATGTGTCTCTATGAAGTGCTGCAGAACTACATTTATTCACGGAAAGCCGCAGAAGACATCAACAATGGAAAATATAAAGTCATTGGTGAGGAAGGATGTTTGGTGAAGCAAACAAAAGGAAGTTTGATAAATCACCGGAAGCTGAGTTGCGACACTACTGACAAAAAGGAATTTTACTACTTGGCTCTTTTACAGCTGTTTAAACCATGGCGTACAGAGGATGAACTACTGGGAGAATTTCAAAGCTATGAAGATTCTTTTAATGCTTGCAAAGACAGCATACAATGCAATACATTCACAACTTATCTGCAAATGTTAAATGAAGAAATTGAACAGGAAACTACAATTGCAGCAGAAATAGCTAGAGACAGTTCTCAGGACAGCCAAAGTTCAGGAACACTCAGTCAAGATCCCCTAGGACAACCAATCGTTGATAATGAAGCATCAATAGCCATGAATGAAGTGGAAACGGCTATGAATCAAGCTCAAGGATAATTTACAGACTTACAAAATTTGGAAAGACAACTGAACGAAGAGCAGCAACAAATTTATGAAGAGATCAGAAACAAAATTGATCACGGATTTCTACATGAAAAAAAAGAGTGCTCATGCACATCATTTCATCCAATCAGGATGTATGTAAGCGGACAAGCTGGAACTGGAAAAAGTTTCCTAATAAAAGTCATCAGAAGCTACCTACAGCAAAAAACGGATTCTACTTTGTCTTGTGTGGTTACTGCTCCAACTGGGTTAGCAGCATATAACATAAAAGGAATCACTTTACATCATTTGCTAATGTTACCAGTGGAGCATGAGAACAAAATACAATACAACAAGCTAACTGGAGAAGCATGCTTGGAAGTTTCAAGAGTATTGAAGAAGATGCAAGTTCTCATTATTGATGAGGTGAGCATGGTATCGAACTTAATGCTTGCCTTTGTGCATTTAAGAATGCAGCAAATTCTGAAGTCAGATTATGACGTGTTATTTGGAGGAAAACACGTCATAGTTTTTGGAGATCTTTTGCAACTTACTCCAGTTAAAGGACAACCAGTGTTTAATACTGTGACACATGAAGACACGAAGAAGTCATTGGGAAGCATCGGTAATACAAATATTTGGTCCTTCTTTGAGTACAAGGAACTTACAACTAATAATAACGATGAAGAATATGGAAGTATTCTGAAAGATAGCAGGATTGGACTACTCACAGAAGCTGGCAAAAAAGCATTACAGACTCGGCTGCTACATAATTTATTTCCAAAGGAAGAAATAGTTGCAGAGAAGATATACAAGAACATTGCAGAAAACAAAAGTGTCATCTGCTTAATGCCAACTCTACGTGAATGCTCAATATTCAATGAGGAGCTTTTGAAATTGGAAAAGGAAGATATCAGGAAATTGGAAGCAGTGGACAAAATTGAGGATGGAAGAATTACTGTCACATTAACAGGCACACTGAAAAATAAATTGGATTCACTAGAGAAGAAGATTTCCAAAACAGCTGGATTAGAAAAAAATCTATATGTTTGCATGAACTGTAGAGTATTTTTAAGGAGAAATTTGGATGTTGAAAAAGGTTTAGTTAATGGAGCTATGGGAAGAGTTGTGGGTTTTATTAATTATCAGAAAAAAGATGGAATTGAATGTTTAAAAATAAAATTTGATCAGATAGAAGAAGTTAAAGACATTTGTCGTTGTTCAGTTCGTTTCATGCTTGTGAAAGACTTATATGTACGTAGGAAGCAGTTTCCGTTTTCGCTAGCATATGCTGTAACTATTCACAAGTCTCAAGGATTGACTGTAGATTGTGCATTTGTGAACATTGGTTCAACTGTGTTCAAAGAAGGTATGGCATATGTTGCTTTGTCACGAGTGAAAACATTATCAGGTTTATTCATGATAGACTTTGATGATTCAAAAGTTAGTGCTGATACAAATTGTGTAAAGGAGTATAATAGATTAAGAAGAAGCTATGCTCCTCATTTAGGTCAGTATCCTGTGTTGGAGAAACGTGTAGTTTCTCGTAAAAGGAGAAATGAGAATATCTGTAATGAAGATGTATAGAGGAGGAAAAAAAAGAGGAGTGATGTAATTGCAAGCAAAAAGAATAAGGAAAATGAAGAACAGGTTGTAGGATGTTATTTTGAAAATAGCTCTGGTGTCAACTGCTACGCTAATGTAGTGCTGAATGTTGCATTTTATCTGGAAAGTTTGCAAGAGCAGATAATAGTAAATCAGGGAAAAAGATTCTGTTCTGTGCTGAGTCTCCTTTTTGAAAAGCTGAGTAATGATAAAACTCAAATAGAAAGTGCTACTGAAATTAGAAAAGTTTTAGATGTATGTTCAGGACGAACACAGTTTTCTCAGAATGTACAGCAAGACGCACAGGAATTCTTGATTTATTTTCTTCAGGTACTGGAAGAAGAAGGGGTTAACATTGAAAATGTATTTGGTCTCTCTTATAAATGGGAACATAGTTGTGAAAACTGTTATAATATATGTGGCTCTAATGTTGATTCTGAAAGGTTTATTTATTTAACATTGCCAGAGAGTAAAACAGTCACTTTTGCTAAATTAGTTAAAGATGCTAATCATAGCATGCAATGCGGTGAGTGTAAATCTGACATGTTTTCAACATTAATTTTAAAGGAATACAGACAGTATGTAATTTTAATGATGCAACGATGTAGAGCTGATGGTTCAAAATTGGATACTTTAATAAAGAAGTTTACAGGACAGCAATTATCAATTTCAGGAAAAACTTTTGTAACAGTTGCAATAATTTTCCATGATGGACCTACTGTAACTTCTGGTCATTACACAGTTTATCTTAAATGTGAAAAAGGCTGGACACTGTGTAATGATTCCCAATTGATTTTTAAGCAACGTTTGCCTTTTGATTTAGCAAATTCCTATCTAATCTTCCTGAAACCTAAATTTTAGAGAGATTTGACAACATCTGGACAAAACAATTTTACCATTTTATTGGATTACCATTTGGAAATTACAAATAAAAAGATTTAACAAATTATCATTTGGCCTAATGGAAAGGTAACCAATTGTAATGTGGAATTTTTCCATTTTTTAAGGAAACTTTGGAAAACCAAAAATTTAGAAAAAATCGGTAACATCTGCACAATTTAAATTTTGGAATGTTATTGGATTGCCATTGGAAATTTTTTCAAAAAAGATTTTTAAAATTACTATTTGGCCATGCGGAAAAGTAAACAATTCTATTGTGGACTTATTTAATTATTAATTAATCTTTCGGAAACCAAAATGTTACAGAGAATCGGTGACATCTGTACAATTTAAACTTTTGTTTTTTATTGGACTACCATTGGAAATTAAACAAAAAAAGAATTTTAAAATTACTATTTGGCCTAAAGGAAATGGAACCAGATGTATTGTGGAGTTATTTGACATATATTATTGTGATTATACTTCTGAAACAAAAATATCAGACGGTATTTAAAGAAATAAGTATTGATATTAGATGATATTTTTTAAGAATATTATGCATTTCTATAAAGTTATGTTTATGCAAAAAGAGATTGTGGGCTTTTTTAAAAACAATCTTTGAGATTGTTAATTTTTTTTTTGCCTGCTGTTAAATGATGAATGCAATTGCTTTCACAATTTATAGTGAAATGCAATATTTTCTGAAAACAGCAAAAAAAAGGCAAAAATATTTTTTGAAAAATATGTAAATATGTGTACTGTATTATTAAATGTTTTATTAAATATTAATACTTTTTTCTTTTTTTTCAGATTGAGATAGAAAATTTTCGAAAACTAGAAGCATTTTTAAAGCAATTAAAAAAACAAATTAAATGAATAAACCTTTTTTTGAGTGGGTATGTTAAGTCAATAATGTCATGGTCCCTTTTTTCCACTTCTCTACAATCACATTTGCAGTTTTTAATTGTAGTCTCTCAAGGACCTTGTAATGTGATAATTGATTTTTAGTGTTTTTTAAAAAAAAAAAAAAAATTACGCGTAACGTACGCGTACGGTAAAAAAAAAAAAAAAAGTTTTAAAAAAAATATATAAAAAATAGATGAAAGGTAAGGTTGGCTCTTAAAAGAGCCGTTGTGTTCATGCAGGGACAGAGGAAAGAAAGAGTGGGAATATTAGTCTCTACGACAAATGTGCTGATCTATTTTATTGTTCACTAGGGAAATACTGGTCTTCCTATGACAAATTAGATCATGACAAGTGGCGCACCGTATATCAACCCTCAGAAACTGAGGGTTAGTTTCCAGAGGACCAGAAAAAGGAGATGCTCCCACCACAGATGAAGGGCTCACCTGACCTGCAGAAGAAGGACTCGGCCCTGCAGATGAGGGTCCAGGCTGAGCTGCTGTGGATGTGCTTGGTTGATTTACTGAAGGGTTACCTTCAGTAAGTCGAGCATGTGTCCTTCTGTGTACATCCTTAAGGTGTCTCATCATGGTGTGATTCCCAAAGGAATACTTCCTGTCAGGATTACCTCTTGAAAGTACACGCTTACACAGCTTGCAAGTCACTAAGGGTGCATTTACCTTTTGCTGGCCTTCTGGAAAAGTAAAATATTCCCATACGTAAGAGGTCTTTTGTTTCCTCGCTCTCTGCCTCAAGGTAGTGCTGCTAGCCTCACTCTCAGAAGAGCTCTGCTGTTCTGCCATCGTATCACAAAGACAACCCAGCTCCTTCTCCTAAGGGATCACAAGCAGAAATGAGGGGAATGGGTGTGGTGTAGGAGAGTTCTAGAACTGAAAGTAGTTTCAACCAATCAAAAGTTGTGTTTCATGATCACATGACCTACCGTACGCTTACGGTACGCTTACGGCAAAAGTACGCATGCACGTAAAAAAGACACGCGCTCGCGCGCATGCGCATAACAGTCACTCCCCGACACTTCCGCGTAACGTGCGCGTGTAGCGTACACGCGTACGCGCCCCACGCGGAGTACGCGCGGCTACGCAAATTGCCTAACTATACGCAAACAGCGTAGATAAATTACGGACATTGCGTAAACCGTACGCTTACCGTAAGCTTACCGTACGCGTACTAAAAAAAAATAAAAAAAAAAGGAAAAAATTGATTGCTAATAAATTTTACCTGTTTATTTTATAAAAAATGTTAAAACATATTGTAGAATTTTAAAAATTTAACCATAGTCTTTAAAAAAGGATAGAAAATTAAAATAAAAATATGTAAAAAAAAAAAGGAGAAAAAAAAAAATTAGCATTTAAAAAACCTTGCAAATTCACTGAAAAAACCATGGGTTTCACACACGTTATAGTTAGGAATTAGCATTTAAAAAACCTTTGAAATTCACTGAAAAAACCATGGGTTTCACACACGTTATAGTTAGGAATTAGCATTTAAAAAACCTTAGAAATTCAATGAAAAAACCAAAGGTTTCACACATGTTATAGTTAGCTGGACATTTCACTCGTAAAAAACCAATGAAATTCCCCCGTTATAGTTAGTTCAGCTAACTATAACTCGCGCGCCCGCAATGCACTACTGATGACGTCACATATTACATCACTCATGACATGGTCAGTGACATCACTCATGACATCACTGATGACATCTCAAATGACATCACTGATGACATTATCCTTGTGACAGAGTGGTAGACCTCCTCTCACCCTAATATAACCTTTGATACAAACATTCAAAAATAGAGACTAAAATTTTCAAAAAAATGGACATACCAATAACAGTTACAACAACCTATTCAGTAATTCTAAGATCCACATACACATCCACTCATCCACCAACAATCCTATACAGTCACTCATACATGTACTCACACATCATATGTACTCATACACCTAAACATCCTGTAACACAATCCCACTCATCCATAGAGTTACTCACACATAGTCACTCATGCTAATAAAGAATCAAACATCCATTTACTTGCATATACAGTTATACACACACCACCACACTTACTTTTACAGAAACTTACACATACTTAGTCTTTTTAACAATCACTTATAGAAACACATACTTATTCATACAGGAACTCTTCCAATCTCTCACTCTCACATATACTCACTTATAAACACCAATAGTCACATATACTAGTTTAAAACATATGTAGTTACTTATGAAGACACTATTGAGACAGTCATTCACTCACTAACACACCCATGCACACACTCATCCACCCATACAGTCCTGCACACATGCTGTCTTCAACACATACAAACAGTGAGTCACTCATTCATGCATCTATGCACTACGTAATACCCCCCACCGTACCATGAAGACACTCAGACACTCATACTGATACTCAAAAAACCAACTATTAACCTATATAGACACTCATGTAGCTACTCACCAACCCATGCAGCCACTTATATACAAAGTGAGAGACTGATACAGGTATTTACACATTTAAACATTACTCACTAAGCCATGTATTCAAAAAGATACACTTAATCAGTCAGTTATACAATCAATTTTTCAGAAACAAATCATCAATTTAGACACTTATATACTCATTTATTCTTCCATCGACCTTGAGATATACATATATAAAACATATTTAATTTTCAGAAAAACACACATTCACTGGATGATGTCATCAGTGATGTCATTTGAGATGTCATCAGTGATGTCATGAGTGATGTCAATGACCATGTCATGAGTGATGTAATATGTGACGTCATCAGTAGTGCATTGCGGGCGCGCGAGTTATAGTTAGCTGAACTAACTATAACGGGGGAATTTCATTGGTTTTTTACGAGTGAAATGTCCAGCTAACTATAACATGTGTGAAACCTTTGGTTTTTTCATTGAATTTCTAAGGTTTTTTAAATGCTAATTCCTAACTATAACGTGTGTGAAACCCATGGTTTTTTCAGTGAATTTCAAAGGTTTTTTAAATGCTAATTCCTAACTATAACGTGTGTGAAACCCATGGTTTTTTCAGTGAATATATATAGATATAGATATAGATATATAGATAGATAGATATATATATAGATATATATATATACATATATATATCAAAAGCCACAAGTTCCGGTAATGGGATCCATCTGTCATGGGCGGTCCGAGCCAGGAAACCGGATTTCCTAATATTTGAGAACACCCACTCTCGCCGTCACGAAAATAGACTCGGACTCCGAAGCTGCATGCAAATTCTTTAATGTTCAAGTGCAAGAACGACGCGTTTCACCTTTATGGCTTGATCACGCTCGAAAATGCAACAAACCACCATGTTTAAATACATTAGTTCATTAAAAGACGGGCTTACACATGACAGCAGGAAGGATGTTACTATGGCGGCCATCTTGTAACGTTGTCTTAATGAAATTGATACATACAAATGATAACAAAATGTTTACAAATTCAGAAAAATACATATTGGCAGACCTGAAATATTCAATTGTGGTAATAATTATCAAAAATCATGTATTATATCGCCCGAACGGACGTAAACACGTAGTGATTACACGCTTAATATCGAGTAACCTGTCATTAACCGGTAACTGTTTATCCACAATGGCATATTGTCCTATGCCCTCGCATTGTTCAAATTGTGTATGCCTCTATAGGGCTGGACCCTAAGGAGAATAAGTCAAACTTCATGATGACGTAAATGACGTATTCGTTTGTAATCCAATCGCCCAAGTGGGCGGGACCGAAATCGTCTCAGGTTAATGCAGAAATCATGCGAACAATAAAATCTACATAACTCAATGTTAAGACAGGATTTGTTATTGACATGTCCATCCTAGGTCCAAAGAGGCCTTCTGATAGGACTGCCTCACTTTGTACACATAGTAGTAAAATTACATACCCTTGTGCTCCCCAAGTGGGGTTAAAGGCAAAAAACAATCAACCAAAAATTCAAATTCATATTTAGTTGGAACCCTAATATCAACTAGCGAATAATAAGACTTAATGCGTGTAATCATTACAGTAAGTGTGACCTCCTTCCTCAATGTTCGTGAAACACCGTCTGAAATATAAACAAATATAAAATTCAAAATTTAAAATGAGTTTTCAACAGCTTAAGCTCAACCTTCATTTGTACTTTATTCATGCAGATGTACAGCTAATTCCTCGCTCATATTTAAACCCTTAGGTGCGAGGCTTTCAAAATCCACAATGTACCGGGATTCTAATTGCCTCAACAATAATTCCCGATTACCACCTCTCATTCCCAGATTTACAGAATCAATAACAACCATACGCATCTTGGTCTCATCTTGAAAATGCTGATCAAAGAAATGCCTAGCTACAGGATACGCTCGATTGTTATTGCGTATAGCCCGTAAGTGCTCTAACACACGTTTCTTTGCTGCATGTTTGGTACTGCCGATGTACCACTTTGCACAAGGGCAGATCAACACATACACGCAATGATTAGAATTGCATGTAAGTTTCTTTTTTATTGTAAATTCTCTTTTAGAATTAGGTACCTGTAACTTAACACAATCAGTGCTGTTTCTGCATGCTTTGCATTTCTGACAACACTTGAAGCCCCCATCCTTATTCTTAAGATCATCCTCGTTGTTAGTGATGTAGCTACAGCTTAACTCATCAGCCAAACAACGACTTTTTCTGAATGTGATCTGTGGGTTGCTACTCAGATCTTGTTTAAGATGTTCATCTGTGAGTAGCACATGCCAATGTTTTCTGAAAACCCTGCGTATTTCAGCAGCTTGACCCAAAAAAGTGGTGATAAATCTGATTTTTTCTTCTTTTGTTTCTTTCTGTTTGGGATAAATGAGTTCATCACGGGTTTTTGTTTCCACCCTGGAAATAGCATCTTTCACAGTCTTGGCACTGTAACCTCTCTCCCTAAATCTCTGGCACATAGTTACCATCTCCTTTTCATATGTCTCCTTAGTGCTACAGTTCCTCTTGGCTCGTAGCAATTCCCCATACGGGATGCTTCGTACCAAACTCCCTGGGTGACTGCTGTTAGCATTCAAAATGCTGTTACCCGCCGTATCCTTGCGGAATAATTTCGAAGTCAGATGGTTGTTAACGACTTCTAGGCGGACATCCAGAAATTCCATTGAGTTTTTACTGATGTTTTCAGTGAACTGTAGATTGCAAGTATTCCAATTTAATTTGTCAATAAAGATTCTAACAGAATCTTCATCACCACACCAGATGAAAAAAATATCATCAATATAACGCAGCCACAGGGCAACGTTGTTAAATTCATGCATGTTGGCCACCACCTGCTCCTCCCACCAGCCCATGAACAAGTTCGAATAGCTGGGGGCGAAGCAGGTTCCCATCGCTGTGCCCTGTGACTGCTTATAGATGATGTCATTGAAAATGAAAAAATTATTTTTGACATCATCTATAAGCAGTCACAGGGCACAGCGATGGGAACCTGCTTCCTGCATGAATTTAACAACGTTGCCGAGGAACTGTAGCACTAAGGAGACATATGAAAAGGAGATGGTAACTATGTGCCAGAGATTTAGGGAGAGAGGTTACAGTGCCAAGACTGTGAAAGATGCTATTTCCAGGGTGGAAACAAAAACCCGTGATGAACTCATTTATCCCAAACAGAAAGAAACAAAAGAAGAAAAAATCAGATTTATCACCACTTTTTCGGGTCAAGCTGCTGAAATACGCAGGGT
Source organism: Triturus cristatus (assembly GCF_964204655.1). Lineage (NCBI taxonomy): Eukaryota > Metazoa > Chordata > Amphibia > Caudata > Salamandridae > Triturus > Triturus cristatus. Next base: position 171,297,072 of record NC_140582.1, on the reverse strand, counting down.
TTTCAGAAAACATTGGCATGTGCTACTCACAGATGAACATCTTAAACAAGATCTGAGTAACAACCCACAGATCACATTCAGAAAAAGTCGTTGTTTGGCTGATGAGTTAAGCTGTAGCTACATCACTAACAACGAGGATGATCTTAAGAATAAGGATGGGGGCTTCAAGTGTTGTCAGAAATGCAAAGCATGCAGAAACAGCACTGATTGTGTTAAGTTACAGGTACCTAATTCTAAAAGAGAATTTACAATAAAAAAGAAACTTACATGCAATTCTAATCACTGCGTGTATGTGTTGATCTGCCCTTGTGCAAAGTGGTACATCGGCAGTACCAAACATGCAGCAAAGAAACGTGTGTTAGAGCACTTACGGGCTATACGCAATAACAATCGAGCGTATCCTGTAGCTAGGCATTTCTTTGATCAGCATTTTCAAGATGAGACCAAGATGCGTATGGTTGTTATTGATTCTGTAAATCTGGGAATGAGAGGTGGTAATCGGGAATTATTGTTGAGGCAATTAGAATCCCGGTACATTGTGGATTTTGAAAGCCTCGCACCTAAGGGTTTAAATATGAGCGAGGAATTAGCTGTACATCTGCATGAATAAAGTACAAATGAAGGTTGAGCTTAAGCTGTTGAAAACTCATTTTAAATTTTGAATTTTATATTTGTTTATATTTCAGACGGTGTTTCACGAACATTGAGGAAGGAGGTCACACTTACTGTAATGATTACACGCATTAAGTCTTATTATTCGCTAGTTGATATTAGGGTTCCAACTAAATATGAATTTGAATTTTTGGTTGATTGTTTTTTGCCTTTAACCCCACTTGGGGAGCACAAGGGTATGTAATTTTACTACTATGTGTACAAAGTGAGGCAGTCCTATCAGAAGGCCTCTTTGGACCTAGGATGGACATGTCAATAACAAATCCTGTCTTAACATTGAGTTATGTAGATTTTATTGTTCGCATGATTTCTGCATTAACCTGAGACGATTTCGGTCCCGCCCACTTGGGCGATTGGATTACAAACGAATACGTCATTTACGTCATCATGAAGTTTGACTTATTCTCCTTAGGGTCCAGCCCTATAGAGGCATACACAATTTGAACAATGCGAGGGCATACGACAATATGCCATTGTGGATAAACAGTTACCGGTTAATGACAGGTTACTCGATATTAAGCGTGTAATCACTACGTGTTTACGTCCGTTCGGGCGATATAATACATGATTTTTGATAATTATTACCACAATTGAATATTTCAGGTCTGCCAATATGTATTTTTCTGAATTTGTAAACATTTTGTTATCATTTGTATGTATCAATTTCATTAAGACAACGTTACAAGATGGCCGCCATAGTAACATCCTTCCTGCTGTCATGTGTAAGCCCGTCTTTTAATGAACTAATGTATTTAAACATGGTGGTTTATTGCATTTTCGAGCGTGATCAAGCCGTAAAGGTGAAACGCGTTGTTCTTGCACTTGAACATTAAAGAATTTGCATGCAGCTTCCGAGTCTATTTTCGTGACGGCGAGAGTGGGTGTTCTCATACATATATATATATATATATATATATACATATGTATTACCTACTGGCGGTCGCCAGTAGGTAGTTATAGTTAGGACCACGTTTCCATAGGAAATCCATAACATTCTATTTTGAATAACTTTGGCGCCGGTTGACGAATCCTCGCAAATTTTTCAAAATAGGTGGGGCGCTACGCTCCGCTCCTACCCTGAAAGTCTCGGGGGGATTCGTCAAGCGGGGGCTGAGATAAAAGGGGGGTCCCAAAACGCGTTTTTCCCATACATTTTTCCATAGGACCTTTAGACACAGCTACAGCCCGAACGGCTGAACAGAATTACTTGAAATTTGGCAGAGAGGTAGTCCTCAGGTCAAGGAAGTGCCTTTTGTAGGTGTAAATCTGTTCAGTAGATTCTGAGAAAATAGCCTTTAAATCAATATATATATCTGAGCCAGCTTACGGTGCGCTTACGGTGCGCTTACCGTACGCGTACGGTGGCGTGCGCGAGCGCGATTCTGATTGGCCCTTAGATCTTAGTAAACATTCAAATCGGTCGAAACCAGGAAGCGGCGGCCGCCATTTTCTCTCTCGCACTCTGACAGGGGGTTGAAAAACAAAGTGCAAAAACATGTAAAGGGGCTGTTTACACAGCTCCCAAGCACCTAGCCATGTCGAGGGAGTCCCCAACGATCCCCCAAGTGAAAAAAGGCAAGAAATAATTTTAAAAAAAATATCCACATTCTCCCCACCCCGTGTGCAAAAGGTGCCTGAAGTGCACCTTTTGTGCATGGCTAAACAAAACATATATTTTACCTGTCACAACGATGCTCATCATATGTCCTCCATATGCGCACGGTGCGCGAAGCGAATCGTGCGTTCATGGCCCATCTAGCGTAACGTGGGCACGCGGTGCGCGAAGCGCACCGCATGCTCACTGTGCGCGCACGGTGCGCGAAGCGCACCGTGCGCGCACGGAACGAACTGTGTTAAGTGGGCGCGCATGCCACAAATGGCGTAAAGTAACTTAGCATTTAAAAAAACGTACAAATTCACTGAAAAAACCATAGGTTTCACACACGTTATAGTTAGGAATTAGCATTTAAAAAACCTTGCAAATTCACTGAAAAAACCATAGGTTTCACACATGTTATAGTTAGCTGGACATTTTACTGATAAAAAACCAATGAAATTCCCCCGTTATAGTTACTGTAGGCAACTATAACTCACGCGACCGTAATCCTCTGCTGATGACATATGTGTCTTTATGAAAAAAAAATATTTGTAATATATGTATAGCTAAAATTTAATGGAAGAAGACATGGGCAAATACGTGTCTAAATACAGTATTAGCATCAGCAGAGGATTACGGTCGCTTGAGTTATAGTTGCCTACAGTAACTATAACGGGGGAATTTCATTGGTTTTTTATCAGTAAAATGTCCAGCTGACTATAACATGTGTGAAACCTATGGTTTTTTCAGTGAATATATATATATATATATATATATATATATTTTTTTTTTTTTTATTAGGTTTTTTTCCTGGAACATAAAAATGATTAACACTTCAATTCCAAAACATTACATAAATTACTAAGCAAATACATTTTAAAACAGAATAAAAACGAAAAAGATATGCACAAAAAATATTATACAAGCTTAGAAACAGAAAAAATAAACAAATACTATATAGACAAAATAATTTAAAAACAATATTCTTTACAACTGTATTATTGAAAATGATATTAACACAACAATTTTCTTAATAGCAATATTACCTACCTAAGAAAATATTATTGTTGACAACGATATTTCTTCATCACAATATTTTTGTATTACAATATTTATTTCCTGATATTTCTGTCTTCTGATATTTTGTCCAAATACTGTCATGGCTGAGCCCAAAGCCAGTGGTTCAAAACTATTATACATCATAAAAAACAAAGATATAAGCCAGAAAAGCCTAATGAGTGGAAATTATCCCCCAAAACTTTCAGTTGTAAAGATACCTAAAAACGACTAAAATTCACCAGCTAAGTCAGACATACATAGTTCATAACCTCAGGATGACATCAGAAAAACCATTAATGAAGATGTTACTGCTGACATCACATACTGATGAAAAGGTGGGGATACTAGCATGGCTTTCCTAACTATTTCCCACACACCACATTCTCACTTTTTCTCCACTATGTTGCTGTTCTTGTCACAACTGGTAACAAATGTCTGCCATTGTCCTTTATAGTCCAGAACCATGATTGCTGGGATCATCTTTGTGGCACAACACCTCTCGCCTTCCCTCTAACTCCACTTACATTATACAAATTGATCCTAATCTACTTCAGAGGCATTTCAGCACCTTTTGCTATCACTGTCCGATGATGACCTACATGGCATTATAAACAAAATGTCAACCATAGATACACTTTTTCAATGAGATCTGCATGAGTAACTTCATTCATTCATAAAGAGCAGGCACTTAGTTAGGTCAACAGCCTCCTCCCTTCATGAAGTATTGGGCCGGTACCCTTTAAAACTGTGACTGCCTGTTGATTCTTCTGCAAAGCTGTCAATGTGGTAGCCTCCAGGTACAAAGATCAATTTAAACCTAACCCACGTCTAAAAGTAGCACAAATAAAATATATAATTCAAATGTATTTACTGATTTAGACCTTTATCATGAATTAAATCAAAGCTAGTTGTTATCTTGTTGTTGACCTCATTTACAAACCCCCAGCTCCATATTAATGGTAGAGTTATTTTTATTTGATGAAAAGTTTAGATCCGCAGCAAAGCTCAAATACATCAGTATAACACCTGTTCTGTTTTGATATGTTCATACATAGGGATGATTTATAATGCACCATAGTTTTATTATTGAAACCTATACAAAAGACCAATTTCTCAGTTCGCTATCCAGTCCTATCTTACAGTGGCTTTTATCAATATTTGGGACTAGCTTTGGGAGAAGCAGGACCTGCACTTATGAGACAAAGTCCCAAAATGCAGCAGTTCTAGGGTTTTTAATGTTGACCACAATCCAAAACAGAGGTAGAAATTTAGGGTTCTGAATTGAAATAAAAATCTGAGGGAAATAGACAAAGGATTATTTATTAATAGATTAACAGTTGTATAAGTCACTGTGTGGAAAGTGTTGACCGTATTGAGTCCCAAGTAGATGGACCAACAATTTAACAAATGAGTCATCAATGCAAACTAATTATTGCATGAATGGGTGGAGTTGCAATTGGAATGACGAGCATGTATTTTTCCTTCAAGTAAATTCTTCTGCATAGACCAATGTTTAAGTGCAGACATCTAACACAGGGTGTGCAAATAAATTTTCCTGGTTTAGTGAAATATTCATAGGTTGGCGATTCTCTGTTTTGGTATGGTTTAAACTCATCCAGCCTGGATGATGCAACCTTTCTATTTCAATAACTTTAATATCATATTTGTTACTTTCATGATCACAGTTTTCACCTTTTCTGTGCTTTCACTGAATCCATATATCATTATGGGCCTATGTCGGGCAGTGTGCTGAAGGCTAGGTTGTTTTTACAACAGCTTTGGATAGGCAATGGATTCACTTTAAGATTGTTCAACATATTTAGAGTTTGGCACGTGAGCTACTCTATCACAAACAAAGTGAATGCCCCAGCCACCTTTTACAAATGCATTAAAGCCTATGGCACTTGTAATATAGTAGATGGAACATCCAACATCTCCTAAAATGTTACTGCAATTTTCAAAGAAAAATGTCTTGATGACAAGGATCAGAACCTGAAAGACTATGTGAACCCTCAAAAAAACTTGGCTCGAGTGCCTGGTGTAAAAAACTTTACTAGCCTGACAAAATACCTTGGATACGAGAAACACGCTACACATTAAGTCATGCAATGTAACCATTAAATAATGCTACTACATCCATTTAGGTGCATAAAAGAAACATTGTGGATATATGTCACTGCTAAAACCTCCATCACTCTCCATGCTGAAAAAAAATGGAATGTTTACTGATTTCTTTTAAGCCCAGCCCATCGTATGTTCTTACCTTTTTCTAAACCACTCACTGTTCCTGCTATCAATTTTCAAGTTTGCTCTGTTTCCATGCATAATTGGTGCCTAATCATAAAATAAAGTAATACATGTACCTCAATAGGTGTAATGACTCGGGTGGTGCAAAGGGGTAACAACTTTTTGTGTTGATAACATTTCTTGGTAGACATACCATCTCCTTCGAGAAATAGGACAATTAGTTTTTCTTAGCTTTTGCTCTGTGGGAAAATACTTCTCTAAATGGAGAAACGCCTTCCACTACGCTCACAAAAGATTTGAGTGTGCTCTGTCACCTAGGCAAATTATTCTTGAATAGAGCAGTACTGCACTTACCAATCAGTTTGGTATTCAATAGAATATCGAGAACATAATTTATATAAGTAGGCACAGGTTTACTATGGGAAACATCCTTTACAACGCATGTGTTATAACGTATGCCATTACCCTGCATTTTTTACAACGCAATTGTATTTTACAACGCACAGATTTACATCGCAAACCATTACAATGCATTCCCCAAAGTAACGCCCCGGTGGAGGTAGAATAGTAATTTGTGTTATAATGGATTGCGTTGTAAAGCCCTGCGTTGTAAAAGATTTTGTGGAGTAAAAACTACAGGGTAATGGCAATAGATGTGTTGTGAATACGGATATATCTATATTTACCTGAAGGCCCTTACCTTCCTAATAGTTTGGTCCTCGATATGTAGAGCTCAGTATTTTTTCGACTGTTAAACCTGGCACCATTGGCGTGGGTCTCCCTTCCATTTTTTCCCTTTACCTCCTGTGTTTTGCTGTGTGTGGGACTCATTTTTGCTGGTCTAGATGCTTTGGGCACTTTGCCACCACTATTCAGTGCCAAAGTGCAAGTGCTCCATTTATTAATTATTGTTCTTGATTAAGGATTCCATGATTGGCTTTTTAGTACAGTGCACTGTGTGTGCCCCAGGCCTGTAAATCAAATGTTGCTGCTGGGCTTGCAGCACTGGTTGTGCCACTCACCAAAGCAGCCTGTAAAATGTGACTCAGGCCTGCCATTGCAGAGCCTGTGTGAAGCCTGGGACTGCCATGTCAACTTGGCAAGTGCACACACTTTTCCAATCCCCCACACCTCATTTTCCATTGCAATTTCCATCCCACTTTCCACCGAATCAACAACAATTTCCCAATCAGCCTTTTTTAGGATTTGGCCCAGGGAGACCAAGAGGCAAACGAAGAAATACACCAGCCCAAGTACATTGGGATCAGCTAACAACATCGTACATTGGAACCAGGAGTCAAACAAAAAAGAATACACAACCAGGGACCAGTATAGATCAAGCTTGATTGTGAATCTAAGTCATAAACTGCTGACTGAAGAGGAAATCCTAGTCCTCAATAGAGGTCTAGGTTTTGTGGAAACTAATCCTGGCGATGCCTTTCAGGTTAATTGTGAATTGGGAAAATTTTTGTCGTAAGATCCGCCTTTTTTATTTTTTTCGTGATAAGGATTTATCACCTGATCAAACTGAGAATAACAACACTGGCTTGAAGAAACGTTCTACTTTTAATACTCCAATCAAAAGTGTTCCGCATAAGGTACTAACGTTTGAGAAAGCGGTACAAGAAGAGATAACAACTCTATTTAAAAATCAAAAAGCCCAGTTCCACAACCTACCAAAGAAAGAAAAGAATGCACTTCAAACATTAGCTGAAGACCGCATGATTATCATTAAGCCCGCCGATAAAGGCGGGGCTATTGTCATCCAAGACAGTTTAACATACAAAGAAGAGTGTTTGCGGCAGCTGTCAGATAGGAAAACCTATCGACCGTTAAAAGAAGATCCTACTGAACGGATAAAAAAGATCATTGATGATCTTGTTGAAGAGGGCATCTCAGAAGGTTGGATCACTGCACAGGAAGCTGCTTTTTTACACACGAGTCATCCAGTCATGCCTTATTTCTATTGTCTTCCAAAGATACATAAAACACAACGACCACCACCTGGAAGACCAATAATATCAGGCATTGGGTCCATTTTGGAGCCTTTATCTACTTTTGTAGATAATTTTTTTGCGGCCTATAGTTAAAACTATGCCGACTTACTTGCAAGACACGAAAGATGTATTGCGTTTACTGCCTGGTATTGATTTTGATTCAGAACAAGACTATCTAGTGTCTTTTGACGCTGAGTCAATATATACGTCAATACCACAAGATGAGACCTTAGACACTATTTTCAAATCTTGACGGATGCTACCTTGGACTCAATAACACCAGTCCCATTTATAATGTCATTAGCACAATTGGCAATGAAGGATAATTTTTTCAAATACGAGGACACTCACTACCTGCAGATCTCTGGGACCAGTATGGGCAGTATTTTTGCGCCAAGTCCGGCAAATCTATATATCCATACCTTCGAACAAGAACAGGTCCTAACCACATCCAATCCATTCTTCGAGTCGATCCGTTTATGGAAACGGTATATCGACGATATTTTTGTTGTGTGGCGTGGAGACCTTGAATCCATAATTCAATTCAAGGATTGGTTGAACACAAGGAACAACTTCTTGAGATTCACAGTGGAAGTAGGTAAAGAGAGAATAACTTTTTTAGACCTATCTATTTTTAATACATCTACAGGTCTACAAAGTGAGCTATATCGGAAACCAATGGCTCGGAACTCACTACTTCGTTTTGATAGCCAACATCCTAAATCTCTTCGGGAAAATTTACCATATGGACAGTTCCTCCGCATTCGAAGGAACTGTTCCACTTTGGACAATTATGAGGAACACTCTACTAATCTCAAAGAACAACTGAGAGAGAAAGAATACCCAAAGAAATTGACCAGACGAGCGTATACAAGAGCCTCCAACAATAATCGTGAGGCATTGCCAGAACCTCCAGTAGAAAAACCTCCATTGGGTCGCTTGACTTTTGTAACTACCTTCTGCACCTTGACTAATGAAATTCAGAAAAGTGTCCGTAAACACTGGTGCATCCTAAATAGCTGCAAAGACAAGATACCACTACCATTGTTCTCTCTGAAAAGAAGCACTAATCTAAGAGATATATTGGTCCACACTCGACCGAGATGTCAAAAACACAAAACAGATGATACTTTGTGGGGCCTACCACCAGTACAGGGCCACCATCCTTGTGGGTCCTGTGCTATTTGTCCACAGACACAACTATCTAAATCTATTGACATTGGCACTTCAAAACCTTGGATACAGAAGAATTTCACGAATTGCAACAGTGAGAACTTGATATATCTGATTACGTGTCCGTGCCTGTTTAAATATGTCGGCATGACAACCAGAAAAGTGAAGCTACGTATGCTGGAACACAAAAGTGTGTTTAGATGTAAAAAAAACTATGACAAAACTTACAAAACACTTTTTTGAACAGGGACACAAAGCAGAAGACTTTAAGTGGACAGTCTTAGAGAAACCCTACATCCCTTCACATATCAGTGATATATCCAATTTTTTGTTCCTACGAGAACAGAGATGGGTATTCAAATTGTCCAGTGATATATCAAGTCTCAATGACGCGATACCGTGGGTGTCTGTACAAAAGAAGTAAAGATTACATCTGTATAGAGAATAATCCTTGCAATAGCTGTACTTTAGAGCTGTATTTTAGAGCAAAATCAATTCTTCTATACTGTACACATGAGGTTATAAATGGGAATATGGTCATAATTATTGTACGTATTGCCCCTTGATATAGCATATAACATCTGTCCTACTCATGAGGCTACTAATGGCAAATATGGCCACAATTGACTGTACATATTGACCTATGATATAGCATATAGCGCCTGCCCTACACATGAAAAAAGTTGAAGATATTTAATCCAAATCGTTCAAAATATCTATCATAACGAAAAAGATGCTTGAATGTTTAACACCACTCTATGTCATTTGGCTATTGAACTTCTATAGCCTAACCCTCTTTTTCTACACTGACTTTGAATATTGTGTTCTTAGTTTGTGGCTTTTCCTTCTTGCACATTGTGAGGGATAAAGTGTTCACTAACTAATTTACGATACACTAAGCACATTTCTGAAGGAACAAGAAGTCGGTACATCGAAACTACAAACACCGATATTAGTGACGCCATCTTGTAGTATATAAACAATCAATTGTTATTATATTATAAAGAGAAAAGCGAGCGATTGTTTCATGCTATGTTACTCTGGAAGTACTGTTATTTATTTATTTAAGCCCTGATTAACGTAGGTTTGAAAAACAATTTGAGAGGAAAGAGATAAGCAAAAGAAACCCTTGATATATACAACAGACACCCACATAAATACGGGATTCAAAGAACTATCAATACCAAATACTGATATAGTCCTATAGTTCGACAATTAAACAAGCGGGGTTTTTTTTGCATATTGAACATATTGGCATATCATCACAATTGATTATTTTAGGTGCCGATAGCCTTGCAGTAAAAACACCTTTTTGAGACAAAAAACTACAAATACCGGCATTGGTGACGTCATCCTGTAGTTTCGGACTACGTAACTATTAAGCGCCGGAGGGTTACAAATTAGTAACAGCTGGTTTAACATCGTAATATAAATAGACGCTAGGTTCCCGTACCCGGCACCTCCATCCCAGCACAGGTTCCAGTCGGAGGTACCGATGGACAGGTACGGGCCCCGTGTGTTCTATACGATACTTTTCTGTACTTCTTTGTTTTTCGAAACGGCCCGTCTATATGACATTTGATGTTCCCACACAGGAGGTTTTTTTGATTTTGGTTTTTTAGACCCTCTGTGCCATGTATTACATACCTGTTATGAAGGAACATGTCACTAAAAAACGTGCTTGATAAACTTGCTTTCTTGATATTCCGTGTTGATACATTTTCTGTCGTACAAACAATAAGCAATCAGTTACGATGCCGCCATCTAGTGAGTGATATTGCTACCAAAATGTGGTCAAAACCCTTATTGTCATCAAAATAATAGCTATATGCTATCTAACTGATATTTGAACAATGGTTTATAATGAGAAAGGCGATAAGAAGTGAACGCTACCATGGGAGATGTTGTCCTTCTTTTTTCAGTCTCTCTCGTTCAACCAGATATGTTAAAATATTTTTTGTTGACTCATGTGCCTTTCCGCGTTTTTGCCTAATAATGTAATCTGTCAGTTTCTGACAGTTTGCATGTCCAGATGATTGATGGGAATATAGACACAATCTGCATTATGGTTTCTGTATGTTATAAGAAATAATTTTATAAGGAACAGTTGTTCATTTATATTTATCTCCTTTTTCCTTGGTTGGCTCACGTTTACGTGGCCTTTTTCTTGACTTGAGCTGGTGCCGAGCGAGGTGAGGCTTTTTCCTCACAATGCATTGGTAAGCATTTTTTAACGTTTTATCATAAGACACCGCAATTGGTGGGGCCTATAGGTGGAAGTATATAAAATGCCATACAAAATTGTAGAATCATCTTTAAATAAATATTCTGTGTACATTTTTTAGATGTTGAATACATCAAGCTTACACTGAGGAGTTGAAGACAGCTATTGAGGGTACAGTAGTAACCCATCATTTTTTGCAAAGCCTGAAAATGGTAGCTTTGATAATGAGGTCCTGAAGAAAGCCAGGGAGAATTATCCCGAAGGCTGAAACATGTCGACCAGAGATATGAGCAGTGATTAGTTACAACTGCTTTTTCCTCCCTATTTTTCACGCACTGCTTTTATGTAGGAATGCGATTCACTTATACAAGCAAGAAGTACATTACTTTCTGTCTTTTTGGCTTATCCTATTTTAAATCACTAAATTTTCTATCTTGCACTATACTTTCTCAGAAAGATTTTTCCTCTTTCCCTTGATAAGAACTTGATAAGAGGATACAACTCATTCATATCTCGTCTGTGACTAAAGAGGCTTTTAGAAGAGTTGGTTGGTATCCCAGATGATGGCACTGGGCACTTGATAGTGTAATGATGGGATGCTAATAATCCCTATTGAGATCTTTCTCTCATCTACTTTTTTACTTTACACTTTTGACCTCCACCTTTTGTCTTTTTCACTTTCAGAGCAAATGCTAAGCGGCAACTTTTTGAATTGTATCTCTAGTTGCTTAAGTATAGACCTCGGATTTTACTGGTTGTTTATAAGTGCACACACTTGCCAGTCCCTAAAACTTTCCCTTTCTGCATATTAGCCAACCCTAAGGTAGGCCCAAGGTACCCCGTGGGCAAGGTGCATTGTATGTGAAAGTAGGACATGCCCTGATGTATGTGTGGCATAGGACAGCGTGGGGAGTTTGTTTATACCATCTTATAAAAATAACTGACCCTAGGAACAAGATAGAGAAGTATAGTTTAGTATGCCTGAACTCAGAATGTTAAAGTGCATCTTTTAGTGAGGGTGATTTTTACATTCTGTGTTTGAAAATACCACTTTTAGAAAGTAGGTATTTTCTTGCCTAACCATCCAGTGTGCCTCTGGTAGGTTTCTGTATTGAATGTCTGACTTTTGGATGACAGGGGCTGGAGAGGGGCAGTGGCTCCAGAAGTCTGACGAGTCAGGTCTGGGCTGAATAGACCTGGGCTGCATTTTCAGTAGGGGGAGGAGATTTCCTTTTCACCTGAATCAGCCTGGTCTGCCTACAACAATGCTGTCTCCACCTCCTGCCAGGAATCTGCACCAGTGAAGACAGAACTGGTTTTGGCTGGGTACAGACACTTTCTGACTTCAGAGAAAAAATAATTTTGTGGTATAAATATTGGGGCCCAGACCCCAGAACTTTAGATCACTTCTGGGAATTCAAGAGGAACCTTTGCCAAGGAGAAGAGCCGGGGAAGTTGAGGAGGAATTCTGCCCCTGTGCTGTTTGCTGTCTGGAGTTGACTTGCAGTGGCTACTTGCTGCCAAGGAAAGAAGAAAAGGATTTTGCTGTTTGCTTTGCCATCTGCTTGAAGAAGAAGATATCCAAGGGCTTAAAACTGAGCTTGCCTCCTGTTCTGAAGTCTCAGGGACACAAAAACATCATCCCTACTGCCTCTCTGCATCTGGAACTGCTGTTTCAGGTCCTACAGAAGGAAATTGCAACACCAACGCTGGTGAGCGACACCGTAACCTGCACCGAAGCTGTGGGCACCGCTCGTGAAGAGCACGGCGCACCACCCCGACTTGCACCGTAGGCCCAACACCTGCTGACACAGTGCTACATCGACTTCGAAGCTGTCATCGAGGCCGCTGACTGCACTGGAGCCGAGGACACCGCTCATGACATCCATGACGCATCGTCCCAACTTGCACCGCAGCCCTGACTTCATCGACGCCAGTGCTTCATCAACGTGGAGCCGATCCTCGACGTGGGTGGCTCCTGAATCCATCGGCATTGCACTGTCGTAACCAACGCCTCACCACCATTCGTGACGTCACCTCCCTGACACAGTAAGGAACTGACGTCTCACCTCCCCTGTGCTGCAGTAAGGAACAGAGACATCACCTCCCCTGTAGTCGTAAGGAACTGACACGCCAGGCGCCAAACAAAGCATCACCTCCCCAACGCCATGCACCGTCTTTGCTTTTATCAATTCCAAGGTACTGTTCTTTGTGGGTCTGCTTGACTCTGGGCCCGACGCCGCGCACCTCGTGGCCGGCACTGTTCTTTGGGATTTTCATCTGTCACGTCGTCATAATAAATCCAGGTGGAGCTATTTGTTGCTAGAAGCTTGATTTAAGTGAATAACCTATTTTTAAGGATATTTTTGATACTGTATTGTGGGTTTTTGTCATTTGGTCTTGTTTTGGTTTAGATATAGATTACTTATTTTTTTTAACTGGTGTGGTGTCAATTTGTAGTATTTTCACTGTGTTACTGTAAGTGTTCACAAATTCTTTACACACTGCCTCTGAGATAAGCCTGTCTGCTCGTGCCAAGCTACCAAGGGGGTGATCAGGAGTTATTTTAGGAGTGTATCCTCCTTACCCTGACTAGAAGCAAGGGTCCCTATTTGGACAGAGGTACCTACCTTGGCCAACTAGAGACCCCCATTTCTAACATTGACACAATATTTCTGTACTCAATATGCTGTTATGTAAACAACTGTGAGCTAACTCAATACCGCACAGCTTAAAAGAACTTTTTAGATAAGTGAATGCAATAAAGGAACTATGTCTGCATGGTCACATAGTAGAATGATCAGATTCCTCAACAGTAGAGATTTTCTGGGGACTAGATTGTTGCTTCTGAGACTACTACTAACTTATTTTTCCCTTCTTTTCCCAAATCTAAAGCAACAACCTCACTGTTGCAGGTGAGGTTCTGTAGCGATTCGAACCTGTGAATTCGGTATCATAGTACTGACACGATTTTGGTACCAATAAACCGCAAACGATCCATTGTATACGTGACAGTGTTTTCGCTGCGCAACTAGCACGAATTCACTGGAAACTAGGGCATTCTCTCTAAAAGTCACGGCATCCATTTTAGTTACGGCATCCATCTTGTTTCTTGCCCTCACATAGTCAATGAACGAACGATGACCCCGGCAGAGTCACCTTGTTAAGGACACGTAAGCTCGAGCCCCGAGAAAGGCTGACGCTACATGACTAGGCAGAATCAAGCTGCCTCCCTTGCCTGAGGCCAGTCCTGCTATACTGGTTCTCGTGTCCGTTGTCCTGACTGAAAGGCCGAAGACGATTGCCCTGCCCGTTTATGATCCATAAACACCTCTTATCCTACATTTCAATCCTTTGCACCTGGCTCTGCTCCTTTCTTTCTGGGCTTTTACAATGGGGAGGTTACGATTTTTATGATGGGGAGGATCAAGTAGAGAATGAAAAACTGTCGAGAGGATCTGATTGAACACCGAGAACCCACAACTAATCATTGTTTGATATTTATTTATTGTCTGTTTGGGATACCGGGTTAGGCATGAGAAATATTCGTGTAATGTTGCCCCAAGACATTTTTCTTGTATTTAAGAAGCAACCCACTTAATGCAATTTGAACAGCCTCGTAGATTCTGCCTCTGTGTGGTTCCTATGATTTCTGTTTCCCTGCAGTAAATAAACCTTGGTCTTTGACGCCGCCATCGAGAAGCCCGTGTCTCTGTTTATTTGTGCACCGAGACAGGAGGAACTCAGGGGTCTTCGGGTGTTGTTTCCCTGACACCTCTGGACTCTTAAAAGTCAAGAACCTCAAATTGGCGCCCAACGTGGGGCGACGTCATCCGGTACCGGTCCAAAGCCTGAAAAGTTCGAGAAGTTTCGTGTGAAGATTCCGGAGGGAGGTACCCCGCTTCATCGATCCCTGCATGTCGTAAAAGTGGCCCGACGATCTCTTCCACGAGGGTTCCCGTTCCCAGACGGCTACAGAGGACCGCTGCCTTGACTGTCGCCCTGTCTTGGACCCGAGGTGCAGACCTTAGTACGGCGAGACGTAGACGGGTTCTCCTTGGTGACGTCTTCCACATTTCAGTTAAGTATTAAGTGGGTTGTGCTCAGTTTGGTTATTTGGATACGTTTGTTTTGGATTTGTAGATTATCATTGGTTGCTCTTGGTAAGATAATCTTTGTATTTGGTATTGGTTCATTTTGGTAGGCCTAAGTTCTCTGCGCATTTTTGGTTGGAATTTGTCCTTGTAGTCATGACTAAGGGTAACAATTGTTTTCTGTCCTGGTTACGTTGCAACGGGGATTCACGGTTGGAGGACTCGTGTTTGGTTCCTCCGATTGGGACTCCTACATATGAGCTCTATTGTAAACATGGTGTGGGTCCTATTACGTATAATGAAGTATGGGTCCGTTATACCAAGAAAGATGGTGTCCTTAGTTGGCCACCGCATGGTAGTTTCGAAACAGAAATTCTAGATAATTTAGAAACGAAGTTGTTTAAGAGAAAAGCCCGGCCGGCAATGTTTGATTCTTTTCGCGTATGGCGCAAAGAAGCCAAACAGAGAGAAATTAGGGAAACGAAGAAAGAACAGAAAGAGAAAGGGTTGACCTTGATGGAGTCTGCTAGGCAGCTGCATGTCAACGAGACCGAGAAAGCAATACAGATAGAAAATAGAAAACACAATTTGGCAATTGATAAATGTTACCCTGTATTGCCATCTTGTCCTGCTAAGCCGATAGAGGACCCTGAAAAGGACCCTCTGTTATCTTATCTGTTGAGTTCACCTCCACCGTATGCACAGGGTATTACAGCACCACAGTTACTACCTGTTGTACAGCCAGCTGCTGGTCAGCATGGAATAGGTGCTCCACTTCCTTTGAATCCAGCTCCTATCTTTCCCGTGATCAATGATCCTACGGCACCTCCTCTCCCTGGGTCGCCTATTCCGCCTTTGCCTATCGTTTCGCAAACTGCTTTACCTACTATTCCTACCCTTACTACTTCATCTGCTTCAGCTGCCCTGTCCCCAAGCCCTGTCATTCTGACCCCGCTTTCCGTTCGTCGGAAGATAACCGACTCTGTAACTAATATCTTAACTCCTCTCTACAGGTCTTTAATTGGGACCCCCGTTTCTGACTCTATACAGAGACGTAGCCAGCTTCCTGGTCCAGAGGAACGAGACACGTTAGATTCGACAGCTCTTAGGTGGATGTCGAAGGCTGCGAAGTATGATGCACGAAGAGTGTTAGACACATTTATGCAATGGAATGAACCGACTCAACGTTATGTTTTTGACGTGATGTGTTCTCTTGTGCGTGAAGAATGGGAAGATGATGACTTAGATTCCGCCCCCTCGGGTTTAATAAATATTCAGCAGAAATTCGCCGCAGGAATGGTGATAGGTTCAGAAGTAGGGAGAGCGATAGAATTGATTTTAGCCTATCGGGATGAGTCCCCTTTTAGGGCGACAAGAGACCCTGATGGTACACCGATAACTAGGAAAAGACGAGGTCAATATCCGATGAGGGAAGTTCCACCGATATGGCGTGATGCAGTTCAAGCTGATGCGGCTCTGGGTATTTTGGCTGCACCGGCACAATTCCAGAGAGTGTGGATACACATTCCTTGGAAACGGAATGCAGTATTAGCAGTAAAACAAGCATTACCAGACCCTCGTAAGAATCCTGCTGGTTATTACAAAGAATTAACGCAGACAGTCCAAGCGTGTATCATGAATTTGGCAGACATTGAAATGCTATTTGGTAATGTAGTACCACAGCCTATATGGGCTAAGATTCGACAAGAGAACCACCCAGTCGCCTTAGGAGGTGATTGGGCAGCTATCGTAGCGGCAGACGCACAGCAGGTTGGCGGAGCTAAACCAGAACCTCTGATTGCTGACTTACCTGGCAGAATAATTAACCTGATGAAAACGCTGATGCCAGCGTTACGAGTAAATTGGGATAAACTATCAGCATGCAAGCAAAAGAAGGACGAAAGCGTCTCTGACTTCTTCACTAGATTTGAAGAGACTTTCGTAGACCACAGTGGGCAAGATATGAGTACCGAGGGAGGTCAGAGGTTGTTTGTTGACAAGTTCGTGTTTAATTTACTACCTGAGCTTAGTAACAAGTTAAAGGATTCTGAAAGTGCATGGGCAGTGTCGACGACAGCACAGATACTTGCAACTGCACAGTATTATGAGAATAGAGAGAAAGAAGAAAAGGAAAAGTCAGAAAAGAAAACAAAAGATTTAAAAACTAAAGTCCTTTTGCAACAGGCATATCCGCCTCGTTCAAATCAGTCAGATTCACAGCAGCGACCCCAGTTTCAACAGCAGCCACAATTTCAGCAAGGGACGGCCCAGAGATTTAATTATAGTTTACCCCGACAACAGTTAGCATGGAATCAGTGCGCCTATTGTAAAAAGGAGGGTCATTATAAGAATGAGTGTCCAGTACTACACCCACAAACTAGTGGTGTCCCAGCACAGATAGGTAATGTTGGATTTATGCAAGCTCCTAGAGGTAGAGGACGTGGTACAATGACACCACAGGCTGATCGCCAATCGAATTATTTCGACCAGCGAAATGTACAACCTACACATCCAGGTAGATCTCCGCAGTACCATGTTGAAGATTACTACGATCATAATGAAGAGATTCATAGAAGCGACCAATAGGACAGCCACAGGCAAAGAGAGGGAGTAGTATCGGTTCCAGTTGATCAGAGTGGACCTTATGTCGCAGTAGCTACCTCAGGCGTGGTCGAACCGTTTCTGTTGGATACTGGTGCGGCAAAAAGCTCAATCATGCATGCGAAACTCCCTGGCGCACCTTTGTCCGGCTTAACGAACACTTCAGTAGGTTTTTCAGGCGCCCCTGTTCACAATCCTGTGTCCAAACCTTTATCTATCTCTGTTGGGCCATGCAAGTTAGAAGCACCCCTTATCCTAACTACTGGTTGTAATGAGAATCTCCTTGGTTTAGACCTGTTAAAACGCCTGCATGCGACACTGTACTGTTCTCCTTCAGGAGTACAGCTAACATTAGGAAAAAGAGTAATCTCTCCGATGTACATGTCAATGGACAAGCTCCCACCGGAGCTACGTTCTCTCCCTGATACTCTTTGGGCAACTGGTCCAAACGATGTAGGCCTCTTGGAAATTCCCCCTTACGTGGTAAGTCTGAAAGCTAATGTTAAATTTCCACGAATCCCACAGTATCGGATTTCAAATGAAGGTGAACAAGCACTCTTGCTGATTGTGAAAGACTTGATACAGAAAGACGTGATTGAGGAAACTAGAGTAAACGTCTGCAATAGTCCTGTCCTGCCGATTTTGAAACGCACTGACCCTTCCAAACCTCCAATCTACAGATTTGTGATTGACCTCAGAGAGGTAAATAAAATTGTGATCCCACAGTTCCCAGTGGTACCAGATATCACCGCATTGTTGACGTTGATTCCTGCATCGGCATCATGGTTTACGGTGATCGACTTGAAAAATGCATTTTTCAGCATTCCGATAGCGGAAGAAAGTAGAGACATTTTTGGTTTCTCCTTAGGAGGACGCAGTTTCAGATTCAAACGCGCTCCACAAGGTTATTGTGAAAGCCCTTCAATTTATAGCCAAGCATTAAAAAGTCAATTAGACGCTCTTGTACTTCCTCATGGTGTTGCTCTGATCCAATACGTAGACGATCTTTTATTAGCCGCTGACGACAAGGAAACTTGCAAAGCAGCTACAATTTCTTTATTGCATCACTTGTCAGACTTACATCACAAGGTGTCACCTTCTAAACTGCAATATTGTTGCCAAGAAGTGACCTACTTAGGTCATCTTTTGTCAAAGGAGGGAAGAAGGTTGACCCCAGAGAGAAGCAATTTCGCAGATGACTGTACCAAGCACACAAAGAGAAGTGCGTGCGTTTTTGGGTATTACGTCACACTGTAGGCAATGGATCCCAAATTTTTCTCTCATGGCGAAACCATTGGTAGCCCTGACTGGAAAAGGTGTTCCAAGCCCTTTGCCATGGTCTGACGAATGTCAACAGAGCTTCTCTGACTTACGTAATGCGCTGTGTTCAGCTCCTGTGTTGGGTACTCCTGACTACAGTAAGCCGTTTACTCTATATGTCCATGAAAGAGAAGGTTGTGCATTGAGTGTATTAACGCAACAATTTGGCGACAAACAGCGGCCCTGTGCATATTTTTCATCCACATTAGATCCGGTAGCCAGAGCGTTGCCAAGTTGTTTGAGAGCCACGGCAGCAGCCGCAGTGTCAATTCGACAGTCTGCCGGATTAGTCATGAACAACATGCTAGTAGTCATGGTTCCACATGCTGTGGATACACTCATGAATCGAACGAAAACTCAGCACCTCACCAGTGCTAGATTATCAGGCTACGAGCTGACACTGTTGGCTAGTCACATTCAGATCAAACGATGCAACATATTGAATCCAGCAACACTGTTGCCGACTACTCAGGAGTCGAGTGATTCAGAGCCCCATGATTGTTGTTTCAGAACTGAAGAAGAGACAAAAGGTAGAATTGATTTAAAGGATACTCCGTTATCAGACCCAGACGGCACGTTATATGTCGATGGGTCCTGCTTTAAACTCCAGAATGGTGACGTGACGGCCGCGTATGCAGTTACGACTTTGAATACGATTGTTGAGGCTGCAAGAGTGAGTCAGAATTCTGCCCAAGCAGCAGAATTAATTGCATTGACAAGAGCGTGTGTTTTAGCTGAGGGAAAGAGAGTGAATGTGTTTACTGATAGCCAGTACGCCTTTGGCGTCGCACACAATATTGGGCGTCTCTGGAAAGAAAGAGGTTTTCTCACGTCCCATGGAACTAAGATCCAACATGGACAGCTAGTCAGCGATCTATTGGAATCCCTGACCCTACCGAATGAAGTTGCGATTGTGAAGTGCAGTGCTCATCGAAAGATTACGGATGATGTTGGCCGAGGGAATGCATTTGCCGATGAGGTTGCCAAAGAGACGGCCAAGAACATGACGAGCCAAATGTATGTTGCAACGTCTGCAAGATGGATTGCTGAATCAGGAATGTGTGAGAATACGATTGACAGTGTGAAAGCAATCCAAAATGAGGCAACTGAAAATGAGAAGAATGAATGGAAGGAGAAAACGGGTAAAATGGATCCAAGTGGATGTTGATCTGTGTGAGCAGCAACGTTGGATGTTACCTGACGCGTATGTACTTGCAGTAGTCACGATGGCACATGGAGCGGCGCACATCAGTTCGAAAGGGATCTGTAAAATGTTAGCTCCAGTATGGAAGAACGATGGAATTACTAAGTGTGCGGAAAGAGTGGTGAAAAACTGCATGGTATGCCTGATGCATAATCCTGGCAAAGGAACCCCAACCCCAACTGGTCATTTTGCTCCCCCTTCTTGTCCCTTTGAAGTGATTCAATTAGACTATATCCACATGGACAGGTGTAACAATCTTAAGTATGTCCTAGTAGTAGTATGTGCCTTTTCAAGATGGATTGAGGCATACCCACTAAAGGATAACACTGCCATGTCCACTGCCAAAATCCTCCTCAAAGAGTACTTCCCTAGGTATGGTATGCCACGGAATGTTTGGTCAGACAACGGAAGTGAGTTTGTAGGGAAAGTTATGAAGAGTGTGTGTACAGGTCTAGGAATTGTACAAAAATTCCACAGTGCGAATCATCCACAGTCAGCAGGTTTGGTGGAAGGATACAATGGTACCCTGAAGCTGAAACTTGCGAAAATTCAAGCTTCCACTGGTCTCTCTTGGCCAGACGCACTGCCTCTAGCTTTACTGTCCACCAGAGCGACTGTACACTCTCGAGTAGGGCTTAGCCCATATGAGATTGTGTTCGGTCGTCCTGCTAATGTTTGGGGAGTCCCTAGGCCAAAGGAATTTAAACAGATCGAATACCCAATGTTGATTGATTACCTTTATGACTTGACTGCTAAACTAAGCCTTATTCATCAACAGGTATTCGAATCCTTGCCTAAACTGCCGGAGAGTCCAGGCCATACGTTGAAACCAGGCGACCAGGTTGTGGTGCGGAACTTTGAACGCACCCGAAACCTTCAGCCAAGATTCGTGGGCCCGTTTCAGGTCCTCCTCGTAACCAGAACTGCAGTACGGCTAGCTGGAAGGAAGAATTGGGTGCACGCCAGCCACACAAAGCGTGTCCCTCTTCCACTCCCCTATGACAACTGGGTTAGACGAGGAATTGGTGTGTCCGAAACAGAACCTGTTCCTAGGCACATCCCTTTCAGTGATGCAGAGTACCTAACGGACCATCCACGAACCGAAACACAGAACTTTGGCACCTCAGCAGAAACCGCTCCTTTGAATCCTGAACCAAATATTGCACAAAGTGAACACTTGTCCTCTGTGGAATCGAACATTTCTGCACCTGTGGACCAGCTATTTCAAGACCAAACAAGACCCGGAAAGTACAGATATGATCTACGTTCTCATGTTATGAACTAATGACATTGCATTATTGCCCTTCTGTTTAAAGACTGTAAAAATGTTTTGATCATACTGCATTCCAGTCAATCAGGAAGTTTGCTAGAATTTTTATTTTTTTTATTTTTATTTTCTTGTTTCTTTTCACCTTGCCATCTGGGTTACCGTAGGGTCGTAACGTGTGCCTTGTTTTAATTTACAGGGAATCAGACATTAGGTCGGTTTCTTCTGTTTGTCTTGGGAACTCCCAGGATAAACAGAGGTAAGTTTCTAACAGGTACAAACCATCCGTTGCGAACGGTTGTAGAAGATGGAGCTTCCTGAATTATGACGGGTTAAAGTCATAAATGTGCACAAGACAAAATTATATGACATATTGTATAGTAAATGTTTCCTAATGCAATGTGCCCTAACACTTCTGATTGTTTTTATAACTCTAGTAGGCGGAATTATTTTTGGTATTCAAATGATCTTTGCACCTGTTACGTCCACAGTATCTCCCCATATTTCTGTTTCCCCAACTATTGGTACTATTCACTCTTTCCACCCTTTTCCTGCTCAAGAGCAAGCTCGACGCTCTGAGTTCATAAATAACACTTTCATTCAGCTCTTGCACCAACATCAATTAGTGGTTAACACAACAAACTGCTGGGTATGTGGCCTGATACCACATACCATGGACAAGGGCATCCCTTATTTGGTTCTGCCTTTCAGTTATAATGGATCATTCTGGGCATTTCAGACCATGTTCGCCTATGCTCTAGAGACCTACCCTCCACGACCTCCGCGTTCCACCCGGTATAACTCTGCTAATAGAGCCTTGGTAAAAGGAATCACTGATATGGTGAGAGATGTCACTAATACTCCGTACATTCCCAAGGATGAGTTGCGAGTCTACATGGGGTGGAACATTACAGAATATGGCATTACTCTGGGTGAGAACAAACGTAAGAGCTCGACTCCGATCTGGGTCGTACCCCACCAAGGTCAGGTCTGTTTGCAAGGGAATGGGAGGAATCCGAAGGCTCGACTGGGGAAGAGTGACTGCATTGAAACATACGTGTTCCCGTCACAATCTTCCCCTGCATTCTTAGCCGCTAAGGGTACCTATTTTGTTTGTCAAGACAGAGCATATACATGGCTGCCCGCTGACTTCTCAGGCTCATGTTATATCGCTCAACTGTTACCTCCGACATACACTGCTGCACCGGATTATCACAAAACGAGAGTTGTGAGAGGTGTATTCAGTAAAGAGGATACTGCTGGCCAAGAAGTAGGAGACTTTTTCAAAGGTTTCCTCCCGTTCTGGGGGCCTATGGTCAACAGTAGAAACCTACGTCAACTAACACGAGTAGTTGAATCCACCATTATTGAAACTACAGGTGCCCTTAGTAACCAGACAGCTGAGCTTCAAGCGGATCGCCTCATGACGTTACAGAACCGTATGGTTCTTGACGTATTACTTGCAGATCGAGGTGGGGTATGCAAAATGATCCAATCAAGTTGCTGCGTTTTTATCCCAGATAATGCGCCAACAGTATACAAGGCCATCTCTAAGTTACACAAAATCTCCGACTCCATTCACGTAGAGGAAGGTGACTGGTCACTAATGGGATGGTTCTGGAACCTGTTATCTGCATGGGGGTGGAAGGTTCTAATGGTCATTGGTGTTACGTTAGTATTTTTATTCTCGTGCTGTCTCATTATTCAGTGTGGCCCTGCCTTATGTAGCGTTTGTGTTTCATCATGCGTAAGGAGACCACCTGTTTTCAGAGATACGCCACGGGATAGAGTAATGCTACAACAACAAATCAGTGACCTGATGAATATAGAACTGGACTCTGACATAGAGTGAGTTGTTGCCTATGTAAGGGCAAAAGGACGGTCTGAGGTTCTGTAGCGATTCGAACCTGTGAATTCGGTATCATAGTACTGACACGATTTTGGTACCAATAAACCGCAAATGATCCATTGTATACGTGACAGTGTTTTCGCTGCGCAACTAGCACGAATTCACTGGAAACTAGGGCATTCTCTCTAAAAGTCACGGCATCCATTTTAGTTACGGCATCCATCTTGTTTCTTGCCCTCACATAGTCAATGAACGAACGATGACCCCGGCAGAGTCACCTTGTTAAGGACACGTAAGCTCGAGCCCCGAGAAAGGCTGACGCTACATGACTAGGCAGAATCAAGCTGCCTCCCTTGCCTGAGGCCAGTCCTGCTATACTGGTTCTCGTGTCCGTTGTCCTGACTGAAAGGCCGAAGACGATTGCCCTGCCCGTTTATGATCCATAAACACCTCTTATCCTACATTTCAATCCTTTGCACCTGGCTCTGCTCCTTTCTTTCTGGGCTTTTACAATGGGGAGGTTACGATTTTTATGATGGGGAGGATCAAGTAGAGAATGAAAAACTGTCGAGAGGATCTGATTGAACACCGAGAACCCACAACTAATCATTGTTTGATATTTATTTATTGTCTGTTTGGGATACCGGGTTAGGCATGAGAAATATTCGTGTAATGTTGCCCCAAGACATTTTTCTTGTATTTAAGAAGCAACCCACTTAATGCAATTTGAACAGCCTCGTAGATTCTGCCTCTGTGTGGTTCCTATGATTTCTGTATCCCTGCAGTAAATAAACCTTGGTCTTTGACGCCGCCATCGAGAAGCCCGTGTCTCTGTTTATTTGTGCACCGAGACAGGAGGAACTCAGGGGTGTTCGGGTGTTGTTTCCCTGACACCTCTGGACTCTTAAAAGTCCAGAACCTCACAGGGATTATTATGAAGTTTCATCTATTGTTACTGATATGGTTTGTACTTTTTTTTAAATGAAGACAATGTTAATAGCACCCCAACAGTGCTGAGTTTCTGGGGCAGATAATCAATACAAGAGAAGATGCAGTGCAGAAGATCCCTGGCAGAAGTCAGGAACAACTCTAGGTGAGGAGATCAAAACCCACTTAGACGAAATTTCAAGGTAGCCAGTTTCACTCAAATCATAACTGAAGTAAAGTTTTAATAATGGTGCACATTGCCATATATTCTTGGAGAGAAAAAAATCTGCCCATTAAAGCTGAAAACATACATCAATTTCTCCAAAATTGCCTGAGCATAGTTTTCTTTAAGTCTACCTTTCGGCCCAGTCTCAATGGGGCTGCCTTGCCGTGACAATTATATCCCTGACCCCAATATTATCCTACATATCTGTGACCAGCCGCGGCCCGTTCAGGTAAGAGCGGTGAGGCCGGGTGGGGGGGGGGGGATTCCAACAGATGAGGATGAGAGAACATTTAATAAATAATTAATCTTCCTTCGTCGTCTGTCGAAATTCCCCCATCCCCCAACTTGGTTCACTCGGCTCACCTCACCACCGCTCTTACCTGCACAGGCCACGTCCGTCTGTGACCTGGAAAGAGTCTTGTCGACCTGTTTTAAAATAAATAAGAACTCGATTGAAGCTTCTGAACACAGGAGAGAATATTTTTTTCTAGGATCTTGGTAAATCAAATCCCATTAGTGATCTGTATTGGCAGCTGAAGTGTCCACAAGGAGAGCTTTTGTGTTCAGGTTCTTGAGCATATGAGCCACTTTTTTTGGTCTTGGTTTTCTAATTGGACATAAAGAGACAGTGGCTCAGAATCCTGTTGAACAAACAGGTTGGAAGCGCGGCCAGCAAACCTGCTGTTCCCAGTCGCACACAGACACAATTAATGAGAAATGTGCAGTACTGTGGAAATATATCCAGTGCTACGTCCAGCAACCTACAAAATGCATCTACGTATTTACAGCCAAATTATTACCCTATGACACCAATTTTGGATCAATGTACTCAATGTCATAATCATACTTCTTTGATAAGAGAAAATGCCATGTTTATTTAACGAATTGATTATACTTAATGAAAAAATAATATGGATTATAAAATGAATGACTGATAAAAGTTTTTAAAAAACTTCCGTATTATGACTTTGACGAGTAATGCACCACTGGACTTTTTCGCAATAGATATTTCCTTTGAGCAGTGTGTAATGCAGAGTGCAAAACAAAATTAATGGGAGCTGGCCTAGCAACCACATATAAAAAGTATGTTCCTTCATTTGCATGGGATCCTTCCTCATGTAAATTAGGGAATCTTGTTTGCTTCTGCTCATGTGCCTGTTATTGGTGCCTGCAAGGACCAAAAGACCCATCCGGAGTAGTACTAGAAGTTCTATGTGTCAGCAATATGTGAGACTGCACACAAAATGGGAATGGAGAGGCACCATTCTTAAGCCTGTTTAGAAGTGCACACTTCCAAGAGTGTGCAGCTGGTGTTTGCTCATGGGTACCGCAGGCCCAGTATTTGAGGAGATTTCACAGTGCAACCTAATGTGTATTGTATTGTCGGACTGCCCACAGGAGGGCCTTCATAACCTACTCGAGTCTCAAGGAACACATTCATTGTGTATTTACATATGCAGTGACATGCTTCTGTGGGTGGGGGCAGGAGATACGCTGCCTCGTTCACCCGTCCCAGCCTCCCTCGGACCAGAAGATATATGGTGAAGGAAGGGTTTTGGTGGATGTAGGCCCTATACAGGCGCGCAACACCCATTGGACTGAAAGGGCTTCAGCTCCCCACGTCATGTGTGGCAGCCCAGGAAGAGACAGCTTCCCGGGCACACGCACAGCCGCACCAAGCACTTCACAGGTCTTTAAAAGACCATTTGCATGTTAATGAGGCCTTGCTGTTGTTTCACCCCTTCTAAGAGCCCCTGCAGCTCTACTCTGCCTCTTGCTTAAAGATTCAGCCCCCCCCGAAATTTTTTCTTAGCCCCCCCCCGAAATTTGGTTCTAGTTACGCCTCTGGCCCTATATCATCACTAGAAAGCAGGGTGCGAATTCAACTATACTTTGTTCAGGTGAAAGGAGGTTATAGAGACTTTGGGTATTGGCACATAAGATTTCACAGCAGTGTACAATAGCTTGACATGTACCAGTCTAGTTCATGCACCAGCCTCTTACTCAAGGATAGAACAGCTACTTACAGCAATAATGTAAGTAGCATTCTGAAGATGTGAAAATCAGAAGCCAAAAAATGCACAAAAATGTACTGCAGCGATTGACTGGAGAGACGAAAGTCAAGTGTATTGCAAAAGTCAAAGATGTTTAGTAACACCTCTTCAACTTATCGAACTACTCTTACAACCCTAGTGCCATGAATATAGCCACTGAATGAGAAGAAACATGCCCTGCATAGATGCAATGTAAGGTAGTGGCTCTGCTGCTGAAGGCCAACTCTAAAGACGGGATTCTGATCTCGGCCCCATCACTTCTGCCAAAATGTTTTTAAATCTCTTCCTGCCTAAAACTATGAATGTGCCTGACACAAAACGTATGCCAATGTGTGCAATATTGATGTATAAAAGCAAAACTGACAGTGTAGCACCCCAGGTGTATATTGCTTCCGGGTTAGCTCTCAGGCGGATTCATGCTCTCTGACCTCAGCGGAACCCCACGCAACAAAATGTTCCAGGCATCTCACTGCACATCATGTCCCGGATGCTGCTGCCACAATGAAATGTTGGAGACGGCACGGGCTTTATAGACGCCGAAAATAAATGTACAAATTACATAGGAAGTCAGTCAAACATATTTTGGTTTGGAAAACACAAATTGAAAAGAGTTCATTTCCGCTAGGCCGCATTCCAGTGGATCACAGTGAATCTTGCGTGGAGTCTGTAAAAAATGTAAGAACTGCTGACGGCTGAGATGTGTTTTCCTTCGGTAATTCTCCGCCTTTGAAAATCACATTGTTCTCCTATTGATTTAACGATGAGTCTGAGGGACTGGTTGGACGCTGATAACTCTGCCATGAACGTGAATACTTCCCCGCTTTTACGCACGATATCACGCCACCCTGCACTCCCTCCCCGCCGTTTTCAATTTTAAACAGACATTACGGTCCTTGAGCGAAATTTGCGCGCGTGATATTTTGACAATTAAATGAAAATATTTGGAGACGCTGTAAAAAGCTTGAGGAGGTGGAGGGCGCCTCTGTCAGGAATCCTGTCAAGCAATAGCTCGGAGGCCTTTGTTTGATCTTCCGCATGCTCCTACACCAAAGAAAACGCTTACACAGGCACACGAACTCGCGTTCTGCCCCCTTCTTACGCCCCCACCCTCTCAGTTCAGGCTGTGGACTTTATTTCTGACTACAGGAAGAATAGGAAGCAAATAACACGCTGCTCGAAGACTACTAGGGGAAAAAAGGTAATACAGTGGGGGAGGATGTGGCGTAACGGCCAGAGCTGAGCTGCCGACTCAGGCGCTGGAGAACCAGGTTCGAGTCTCGGCGTCGGCTCAACATCCTGTGATTCTTGGCAAATCACGTTATCTCCCAGTGCCTACCAAAAATGAAAGTGTCCTTGTGTAATGTCACTGGTGCTCGTGTAAAGCGCTCCAATACCTTCGGGTCGAGTTAGGGCTATATAAAACCAGGGCTCGAGTCGGGGTACCACGCGGGTGGACGGCGTCCCCCCACTTATTTTACCGGGATCTCCATAACTGGAGCAAATGGAGCCACACATTCACTCTTTGGCCTCTCTGGGGCGAGATCGGAGCTCATTCAGAACGCTGCTCATGCGCTGGCTTCTCTGATGCAATCGCATCTAAGGGGTGAGCGAGGGGAGGCAATGAGTCTGATTGTGCAAGCCACCTTTCGTGACGTCACTTCCTGTCGTGACTTCAGCGTCCCCCCACTTCTTTTTTTAGGACTTGTGCCCTGTATAAAACTGCAAAAACAAAACAAAAATACAGGCAGAGGTTAACTAGGTTTTACGCAGCCAAAGCAATGGACTGTTGCACGCTGTTCATTATCCAGCACAAACCTGCTTTGCATCAATAGGGTGTTCTGGGGACGGTACACCTTCGCGGACTCCCACTGCAAACAGGGAAAAACGTATGCATTTCTCAAGAACGTTAATGCATTGCACGCGTGCTGCAGCGCACACTACACAGCCAATGCATGTGAACCGTCTGGGTGTATTTACACATAGGAAGTTGTGCTGGAAGGGGATGCCACCAGTACATATCCTACACAGCACACACTCACTGTGCGGCATGTTGCCAAGATGTGCATCTTGCAAGGCACCCTTGTTTGAGCACCAAGGTTGGGATTACACCAGCAGCAGGACAGTATTTGTAGTATTGTAGTTTCCCTTTACTCAACACATTTTCACAATATGAGTGTTTTGTTGATAGCAATGTGTCATTTGCCTTTCTTTGGTATGGAGGTAGGCCATTGTTTGAAGGCAGGAAGCTAGTCGGCCCTCACAAGGTGACAATATCATCAAAGTGGATCTGAGAGCCTAACATGTAGCAAATAATTTTTTGCAATCTTATTTTTCTTTCAGATCACTTGAAGCTGAGTTGAGCCCAGCCGCGGTCCGTGCAGGTAACAGCGGTTGGGCCGGGTTGGGGGACATTCTGACAGAAGATATCAAGGTGAAATTATTTATTTATTTAATTTCCCCACGGCATCGTCTCTCGAAATCCCCCCCCACCTGGCCCCACCGCCCCACCACTGTTACCTGCACGGACCGCGGCTGGTCAAGCCTTTGACAGGGCTCCCGATGGGTAGAGCCACTATTGTAAAGTAGGAACTCTTCACCCTCTAATGATGCAGCCACATTGTGGCAAGCTAAGAAAAGTATGGATGCAAGCTTGTCCATTTTTAAGGAAGGGAACTGCATCTACCTCCCAAAGGCCTCATTTTACACGTATCTCCACAGACTGGAAGAAAGTGACGGATGGATGTTACAGCGCCCCTTTCCTCTGCTTCCTTCTGGTTCTAGAGCCCCAATCACTGACACCAGTATCAGGTGTGTCATCCCTACTGATCTGACGACCAGCACCTATTCTGCCCCGCTCTACTAACCTACTGTGAATGGGCCTGATTATAAGAATGGACTCCGGGAAGCAGGGTCGGACTGGGAAACCACAGCAGCCCTGCCAATTTTTTTCAGACCAGCCCCCATACAGTGCAGAGCGAGTGAGCGCAGCAAGAGAGCCTGACCACTAGTAGGGCGTTTAGGGGGGTTTCTCCCCCTTGAACATTTGGGGAAAAGTGGCAAAAATGGTGCATTCTACAACACATTTCATTACATATTCATCTGTATTAGTTTTTAAAGCATAGTAAATGTTGACCTTAAAGTGCACCAGGATACAGCAATCTTTATTGGGGCTCTTCAATTATTCCCTCACTATCACCCTCCAACCGTGCCTCTCATCTCTCCATAGCGCCTCTCTCTCTCTCGCATGTATTTCATTTGTTATATAGCACTTCTCATACCAGTGTGGGTTGTCGGAGCATTTTACATCACACACACATACAAAGACAATGAGTCATAAGTGTGTAAATCAGTGTATAGAAAATGTTACAGAAGACAAAGGGGACTACAAGGCAGCGGCGTGTCCTCCGCTATGGCGGAGGAGCATTGCCCCCCTGCCAGCACCCTCCCAAAAACGATAACAATAAAACGTTGATAAAATGGGTTTTAAACCCGTTTTATTATCGTTTTATTTTTCTTCACTGTGCCGAGTCTTGCTGTTGGGGCCTGGGTAGTGACAGGCACTGAAGGGGAGTGGTAAGTGCACTGCTTTTACTGCGCATGCCGGTTTGTCAGGCTGTCTCGGCTGGCCCACCCGTCATGCGAATTGAAGGTGAGTCCAACCCAAGCTGCATTGCCGGGTTGGAGACCGCAGGCACAGGCTCCCAGTCTCCCTGGGAATCAAGAGCACTCAGGCCAATTCTGATGCTGCACTCATGGTGTGAGAGCAGCATCAGGATTGGCTACCCAGGACTCTGGGCGCCTGCCTGCAGAGGAGCAGGAGAGAGTGTGATGTGGCTGCCGGAAGGTAAGTTCTTAATTGTTTTATTGTTTTGTTTAGTCCGTTGTCATCGTGCTCCACCCCACCCTGTGTCCCCCACCTGCCGCCCTGCCACCCAGCCACCCAGCCACTCAGCCCTGATACTAGCCGCCCCTTCTACAAGGTGCAGGATTCCCATGTCATCCATACTGGTAGGCATTTTATAAGAGTGCTTGGTCTGGGGACGCAAAAACCGAGGATTCAGATAGTAACACAGTGGTTAAGGCTGACTTTACGAGCATCTCAAAAACTGAGCCCCCCTCTGGGTTCACCTGGACTGGCCGTTCAGTCCCTGCTTGCAGCCTCTTTCTCCCAGGACTGCCGTCCATTGAAATCAACGGGGCACCTGACCCCAAAAAGCACCTCTGCACTTGGACATCCGAGCCAACTGAGGTGGTCTGTGGTGCTGCCTTGGACCATGCCCCATATTTACCTTAACTCCAGAAGATTGGTCCTGTAAGTTGTTGCTAAGTATCCATATGCAGTATATGTGTCTTTCCCTACAGGATAACATTAAAATTAGAGACAATTCACGTTTATTTTCCTACTTTCTTCAAAACTGCTCACTTAAAACGTACTTAGCGAATAATGAAGTTTTGGTATAAAAATCATATAAAAATATGTGTTATTTTTCTCAATTGGTGTGGATCTCGTTATTGAGTCTGTGTGTATCATTTATTGACTATGTATGCAACAAATGTCTAACACTCCTTCTTGATAAACCTAGGGTTGCTGAACCACACTAACACAAAAAGATCACCTTGGGATTGTTAAAGCAAGCCCCTGTCCACTCATTGGTTTGAAATGAAAGGGAGACAGGACGGATGCGGTGATCACACGAAGCCATAGCATACTGGCAGACAACTGGATGGTGGTGCTGATATAAAGTTATTGCGGGTGGAAGGCTTTCCAGCCCCATGCTACCGTCCTAGAACTATAAACTAGTATCGCAACACTCTATCTCGAATTTTTGGTTTCTATAATAAGCTCTGACTGACCAGTTGAGAATTGTCTATCAATATTCCTAACCACAAGCACTTGATTAGGATTATCATTGATGTTTAAAGGATCGTAACCAGTTTTATTATCTTTAAGAACAGTTTGCACAGAACCTCACCTTATTATGCGTTAGGATAATTTGTGCAGAACACTGCTGTTTAAATCATTAGGAGGGATTATATGTTTTTACTTGTCCTGAAGAAGTTGGATGTATCTTTGCAGTCCACCGAAACACGTTGACACCTACTGTTGTTAAATTTGAGGAACATAGTGTTGTACGTTGAAGACATTCTCAAAACTACGCACTTTTTGTGGATTCCTACAAATTAACTCTTGTCAATGAGAAATGTATATGTCTTTAGTGTGTTCTCCCTCCTTTCTGACAAAAGCTTTGTTATTTGTTTTTAACTTTTTCTAATGATGTTTTTTTAAATATGTATCAATTATTTTGTATGAATAATATTACATTTTGATAAATATGATGATTATTCATTGTCGCATTGGTCCCTTTAGTGACTGGTTTAGAGGATTGTATGATCTTTGCAGAGATGTTGGATGAGAATATATGAATGCATGGTGT
This sequence comes from Triturus cristatus, assembly GCF_964204655.1. Classification (NCBI taxonomy): domain Eukaryota; kingdom Metazoa; phylum Chordata; class Amphibia; order Caudata; family Salamandridae; genus Triturus; species Triturus cristatus. Next base: position 171,265,126 of record NC_140582.1, on the reverse strand, counting down.
TCTCAAAGAGAATTTACTTTTGATAATTCACTCATAAGGGATACCTGGACCTACTCATCATAACTGTTGTTGTAGTCAACCACAGAGGTTAAAAAACTGCTACTTGCTTAATGACGTTTAATAGGCAGGTCATTCTGTGACCTATTATGATTCTCAATTTTGAAAACCAATCCATTCGTTCATAGGTTGGTTCACAAAATGAGACTGGATTCGCAAAAAGTTGGTGCACAATTTGCAATCGCTTTTTACAGATCCGGTTTAATACATCCTGGCCCTAGTCTTGTCATTCTAAGCCCGGTGTCTTGTTTGCCCTGTATTGCAAAGTATTCAAAACCAATCTTGGAGGCGTTGAAGAATAGTTGGTCAATTTTACACGTGAATATTCAAACCGTTTCTTGTGTTGCTTCCTGTGGCTATCTCAGCCCAGGAATTCTGTTTGAACATACAACACTTCCACTTGCCAAAAGCCAGCAGCCAAGAATGCTGCTGTGAAACTGCATAAAGAATGAGTGTCCCTGCTGCAAGTAACACTTGGCAAAGACTGGCAAAATGGCTGCTGCTGTTTTCCGTGAATTGAGTTGGAATCTTAAAAAGGCTGAACAGATGGCGAAGAAGTGACAACACTGCAGAGCTGTTGTGAGTACTTGCCAAACACAGCACAATACAAATCTGTAAATTCTTTCTGACTGCTGGTACGCAGGTGGCAGTGTACATCATTCAAATAGGTCATATTAAAGTTTATCTATAGCTCATTTTCTTGAATGTTTACTTTCCGGGCAGTGAACATATTTTATAGAAAGGTAACAAAAGAATTTTTTTTAAGGGACAGTTTGAATGATCTGGGAGGTGAAAATGAGCTAAATCATAAGAGAGATTCCCAGAGAATTTCAGTTTAATTATAGAAAATGTCCATATGAATCTAGCTCTGCATAATCCATCCATCCATGCAGCCAGGGCCGGACTGGCCGTGGCGGGCACCGGGCGTTTCCTCAGTAGGCCGCCAGGGTGGGGGCCGGTTTTAGGCCCTGGGGGGCTGTTTTTGTTACCAGCGGCTGGCAATCTCGGCCCCCTGTAACAAAATCGGCCGAAATCGACCGTATCAAACAGCTCAACCGCACCCCCCTCCTCACTCCCGGGGGGCGGCTGTGCAGTTTGCTAGGGCTGGTTTCGGTTCCCGATCTGGCCCTGCATGCAGGCATTCATTTCTTTACGTGTGCATCCAGTAACATGCCATTCTGTCTGTCCCTATCTACAGCTACTACCCATCTATTTGTCTGCAGATTGTACCCGTTTATGCCACATCCGTAATACTATTCATCCCTGTTATTCTAAACAATCATTCTTTCTATTCATTCAACCATTAATTCACCTGGAAGAGAGGGAGAGAAAGGGACATGTCTAAGTCGTTTCATGTATTTAACGTGTGATTGAAATAATTTGTAATAAATATTATGGCGCTCATAATCGGAAGGTCAAAATCACACTTGATATCAACAGGCTGTGAAAAAAGCCTTACAGTACTGCAGAGTGTGCTTCAGTGCGATGGTTTAAAAGCAGGCTATCTCTTACTATTTAGAGACATCTATACACTGCCATGCCCCCATCCATACTTTACCTCCTTTTGCACTCGGTGTCCAGCGCTGAGAGACCCCTGCGGGGGTGATTCATGCGCTTTATAAACTATAAACTAAACTAAACTAAACTTGATGAAACTAAAATCTTCAGGGCCTCATTGATGAAAACTGTTGCATCGCTGCGATAGAACAGCGATGCAACAGTTTTCACTGCATCCTCCTTGCGACACAATGGATGCGTTGTATTGAATGTACTGTAACAACAGAGTGGGAAAACCCAATATACCCTTGGAGGCTTGGGCGATAAAACAAAAATTAAGTAAGAGGGTGCCTACAAGGGCTTCTGTTTCTGCATCTGATTCAATAGTTATTTGTATGGAAGTAACTTTGTGTTCAACCCTGCTTAGTGATGAACTAATGATTAATCAATCCAACAAAACAAAGCACATTTCTTTTTCAAGAGGACAGTTTTCTCGCAACCATAAAATGGGAGTACACAGTGCAAACTTTTCTTCAAAAGTGCAACTATCCATATTCCGGTTTTTAGAACCCCCCACCCTGCCCCTCCCCCGCCCCGCCTTACCGCCCCGTGGAACTCCCTCCACGGGCCGCGGCTGTAGGTAGGCACAGTTTCCATAGACAGTTTGTTCGCCTGACTGTGTCCCAGTGTAAACCACTATTCAATCCTGGGTTCCTCATTCTCAGTTAACTATTCTGTTCCATTTCTCAACAAGATTGGTTGAAGGGGGGTCTATGGTCCAATAATATAGTACAGACGGTGACGGACGCATATGTTGTTATGTTTCTTCCCTGGAGGTTTGATGTGTATAATTTATGACAGTGGCCTTTCTCTTGTTATATGGAAATCATGCTGGCTTGTGTAAATCATCCTGCCTGCTCTGTACATTGGTTTGTTTATGATATATTAGTTCATGCAGTATGTAAAGCTGACATTCTCGCCTGATTTATTGTTGAATTACCTTGGTCGATTAACCATGCCATATGATGTATAGGTACCTGGAAGAAGATGGCTCGTGGCCTAGGCCGAACAATAAATGGGAATACACGACAGCTTTTGCACAGTTATTTTCAGATGTACAGAACGTATTGTTTTTCTTCCTTGCTGGAGGGAGTACACAGAGGCAGAACACTCTGAGTCTGGAGTCACAGATGGGTGAGTACCTTGTGCCCGGGAAAAAACAATGTTGGCCATTACTCATGTTTGTGGTTGACATTTATCATTCTTCACACTACTGTATATGTGCCAAGGCGCTGCACACAGAAGATTGTCTTGTTAAAGTCTATTTCTAGCACACCACACCATCTGCTGGACTATGCATCTGGTGGGAACAAAGCAGGGCTACATGTATTATGCAGCAGAGGAGGAATAAATTATGTGGCAGGGTTTACTAAATTATGTGGCAAGAAAAAGAACATTATGCAGCATAATGAGGCTCATTTTTTGATTATATGACCTCATTATTTTGCCATTTTTATGCATGTTAACACTATCTGGGCAAAGGTTTGGTCTCGTTAGTAGCATGTTTAAAACCCAAGATGGAGCAGTAAGCAACCGAAGGATGACCAGTCAACTTTTGTGAAGGGACTTCGTTTACACAGCAACATGGGTTGCCGCGTTTTTAGTAACTTTTGATCTGTTTGAGCTAGAAACAAGGTTTTTGTTAAAATCTGCAGAGCATGCAGCAGATTGTGTGGCTAACTGATGAAAATCCATAATTATAAGCGAAATCTCACCAGGCGCAAAATTATCTAATTTCAATGGTCCTGGATAAAAGGTGTATGTCACCAAAATGATAATGACCATTTCTCAATTCGTGCCTCTCAGCTGGCTCTTCCAGTCCACGTGCCATATCATGATTGGCTCTACTGGTTCCGCGTGGACCTGAGCACCTGTTATTATGCGCCTGGAGATCCATTCAGCCTCGTATTTCTCGGAATTAGCGCGTTTAGCAAACATTGCTCACAGTTTCTGAGCCGTACTGTTTGAAAATCAGGCGCCAACATGGTGAAATAGCTGGTTAAATGAATTCACTTTACCGCTGCAGGTACACAAGAACAGGCTAGCCGGCAAAGCCTGTTCTGAAACAACCCCAGAAATTGTAGCCAGCGTTGTTCTGCATTTAGGGCTGCTAACCCTACGCATATAGGGGAAATCCGAAGTTACAAATTCGAGAATCCGAAAAATGTCCTCTTTGATAAAATATATTGGCTGAGGGTGACTCTTTAATAATTATGTCATGACTCCATGTTGCATTGGTGAGAATTACCAGGATAGTGCTTTGGCGACAGCCTGACTGCTTAATCTGACGGAACTCTGACTAGCCTTTTTTCAATAGTTGAGGTAAACAAGAAAATAATTTTATTTCGGAATGCATTATGGTAAACTAGTCACAAATTAAGACTGTTGTCTTCTACGTTTATAAAAGTCAAATGGTTTAGTGAATAACGACTGAGGTCATTATTTTAATGTCTTTATAGTAGTAAGTCAGTGGCATAGCCAGTGTGTCATAGGCCCAAGAGTGGGGCATTAAAGGACCCTCTCTCTGTTGTTGTGTAATGCAGAAACAGTAAGGGGTAAGCGAGTTCTCGGATCTCTGGACCCGGCGCCACTGTACCTGCTGCACGAATGGAAGCTCAGCCCCGCTGCTTTACAGTGGCCAATGCTGAGCAGTAGTTGGCCTGATAAGGCGGACAGCTTTCTTCAATTCGCAATGAGTTTGCTGAGTACTTATTTTGTCTCATGATAGGGCGTAATTATTTGGTTCTATGAGAGCCAGCCGGACTGGCAATAAGAGACACATGGGAAACCCCTGGTGGACTGTCTACCAGGAGGCTGCTTTAGGGGTGGATGGACGCAGGGATACAGCCAGCCAGGCAAACAGCCCTGAGGGACCACACATAGATTTCTTGCTGACAGGTGTTTTAAACGCTTGACATACTGACTCGGTTCATTATAGGACTGATAAACACCTTTACCAGAACTGCTTTTAGCTCCAACTCTATCAACTTTTGTAAGCCACATAGGGCATGTAACATACATTAGGCCAGAAGCAAACTTGTCACATAACTAGCAGTACTAAGTTGTGCCAACAATAGGTTTTCGTTTGAAACTTGAGGGTCAATTCGTTTGTTTTTTATTTGTTTGGCTGTTATTTGTTGTTTGACTCTCGAAATTATGCATCTACTTTTTTCATTATAACATGAATTATGGCTTCCATTTTGAGCACATGGCTGAAGACCCGTCTCTGGAACATTAAGATAAGTGCGTATTCTCAAAAAGAATGGCATTAGGCTCGCTAGCAGCTACATTAATTCATATTTTGAGCGAAGACATCCAGACACAGCAGACTCATTAACCGGCTGGCATTTTATTGCAGTTGGATGCGCCTCTTTTTCAACAGATTATACACGAAGAGACATTCAATAATATTAGCACGGCTTGAGGATTTTGTTTCATTTTTGTTTGAGCTGATCTTTTTTTAATCAGAAAGGACCTTTGATTCTACATGAACCTACGTGGTGTTTAAGTTAAAAATAGAAATATAGGTGCAGGGACCCAAAGTTATTCTTAAGATCCTGCAGCTGGCACTGCCAAATCTGCCTGTTCTTGTTCCCACCTTATGCCTCTCTCTTCCACCACCCTACACTCCCTGTCTCTTTATCTTACTCCTGCAGGCTCTTTTTCATCCTCGTTGTCTCCCATTGTCTCTGTTTTTCTTTCTTTCTTTCTTTCTCTTTCTCTTCCTCCTACTCATCAATTTTCTGCATTCCTTTCACTTGTTCTAAGTCACAGTCTGATGAAGACAAATAGGTCCAGGGGCCCTCTTACATATATATGGGGCACTTTCCCAGTTTACGCCACCGCGCACCTTTAAACAGGTGTGCCATGCGCAAAGAGGGAAAATGCACCCTATTATGTTGAACTGCGAGCTTGTGCTGCCTTGGGGAAGTGCGTTCAAGTGAAATGCGGAGCTGCTTTGAAGCAGCCGCTTCATGTTTCACTGTGCAGGCAGCAACCCGCCTGTACTTTTAAGAGGGGAGAAAGATTCCTTGGCAGGTAAATGCAGTGAGTGACTGCACCACCGTCAAGGGGATGTCTGGGGGGTCCATAGAGCCCCCTTGAGCCCATCCAGAGGATTGTCATCAGTGGCTGCCATGACAGCGTGCCACCTTTTTGTTGCGCACTGTCAGTGTGCCTCCTGGCAGCTTCTTTGTGCCTCCTTCTATAATACAGCACGGACCCAGAGGTATAAAGAGATTTGCTCATTTGAATGAGGCCATGCACCCATGCAAATGAGGGGAGGCCCTCTTGAGATAGCTCCGACGCTACATATGTGCGGCTGCTACCTATATTACAGAAGGGGGCTGCACAAGCATCTGCGGCCTCTTCTGTAATACTAAAGCGCCCTGGGGCCTCACAAAGTGGGTGCACATGACCCTTTTTACTTTTGTACTAGTTCTCATGCAAACTAAGCAGTGTCCAAATGAACTAATGGCACTCTCCAGATACCACCATGCAAATACATTTTAAGGGCTGTATGAGTTGGACTGTGCAACAGTACAAGGTTTTCTGATAGTGTAATAAATCCCCCTCACCCTTCTCAGATGCTTTTGAAGAGCAATTACCGCATTTGCAACACTGCTCTTGTTTTATTTTCAGGCATTGGATGCTGCCAGTCCCACAGTAATTGCCTGTAGACAATAAGGTCTAGGGCAGGTCTTTAGCTCCAACATTCTGCTTTTTGGCCTTTTCTCTCAGGGCCACATTTATCACATTTTCATGCCGGGTAGCACAGCAAGCCACCTTGCTGTGCTGCATGAAAGGGAAAGGGCAAGAATGCAGCATATTTAAAATTATACTGATGTATTCTTGTCCTTTCATTGCGCTGGCCACCCAAACTGCTGTCTAGTGCAACAGAGGCAAGTGCCTGCATTGCAGACAGGATTGTCTTTGTGCAAGAAGGGGCCCCTTACTGAACAGAAACAATCCTTAGAGGCATTTTCCATTTCTATGTGTGCAGAAAAAACGACAAGAAACAAAGATATTTCTCCTAGCTACACCTCAGCATTTTTACGCATTGCCAGGTCTACCTGTAATGATAAATCTGGGAATGCGCCAAAATCCATGGGTCCACCCATGAAACACCACCCTGGGACAGAGTAGCGCAACACAGCAATTTGTGCTGCATTGCGTTACTCTAGATTTATGTAACCACACAGGGCTACACAAGGTGGCCTTGCGTGGTTTGATAAATCTAACTTAGCAGTTGCATCACCCTTGTGCCACGCTAGGGGCGCAAGGGCAATGTAACTCTTTGATTATTTTGTTCCTTAGAGTTTACTGTAGAACATTCTATGGTCTTTTTTCTATCATTTTAACCCTTCTGGGGTACACTACAGTATTAGAGGCCACTACTAAGGGCTGTAATGATTGTTGAATGCTCTCTTGCTAAGTTGACAAGGAAGAGGGCCTTCGACAACTTCTATAGCATGAGGCAGAAGGGCTATAATACTGTCTGAATATTTCACTCATTGAGAGTAGAATGATGTAATATAAACAAGGAGATCTAGAAAGGCAAGAATTGGAATCTTGAAGAAAAAGGCCTGTACAGGCCCTTCTTGGCACTAAGCCAATACATTGTCATCAAAGAAGCTTTGCACATTTCATTGTTCTAATAGTTGTCAATGTCCTTTTCCTCATTAGAGAACCTTTGCTGTGATGTGGCTTTTAGGTCAGGTAGAGGGTATTTTGTCACCTAGTTTAGCACTTGTAAACAGGCTTTAGTGGTATAACATGGCCATAGTATGGATATCAAAGGTAGCCAGTGAAAATGCTCAATATGGTAACGAAACATCTAAAGCTCCTCGTTCCAGAGATAAACTATACTACGGCATGGAGAAGTATTCATAATGGAAAGAGAGAATAAAGCTAGCCAAAACTATATTTATCATGTCTAGCTATGGCTAATCCTGGCCTAAGCAAAAGTTTGAATGACATTTCTGATCTTTGAAATGGAAAACTGAAGATGTTAGGGCTCCATTTTTTTTAACTCTAAATAAAACGAAGATATTTGAACCAATCAGTATCTTCAACAATCTTAATTAAGAATTTTGCTATCTAAATTTAAATAAAGTCTGATAAACAGAGACTCAGTGGACAATACTTCTCCCAGTTAACATATAGCTTTGTTTAATTACTATTTTGAAGACATCAGGCCCGGTATGTCAAGGAGGACTGCATGGCCGATCGAGTTAAATGTCACTAAAATGTAGGATAAGTAAAAAAAACTACAGTATGCATCATGCATGGCTCCGTTATCAAGAACTGGGAAGATGGAGCTTCGATACTGGAGCCGAAAGGCACCAGATTGGTATGATGCCAACAAGCCCATGTCAGAAACCTGGCTAGAGAGTTTAACCTCAAACATTTTTCCAGCTTTTTCCTGCAAAATTGGCTATTTACAATTGGCCAGTTATTATAGACTGAACAATCTTCCAAAGTGTAATAAATGGAGCTCTTTCCATTTACAAATGTTTGAAGGTTACCCAAGGAAAATGTATTGGCCATTATTATACAATCTCATCTTTCGTCAAAGAAGGTGAGTAACAGGAGACCCTGTAGCCCGTGTGGTGGTGAATGGGCAGGGCCGGACTGGCTGTAGCGGGCACCAGGTGTTTTCCCGGTTGGACAGAATGGTGGGGGCTGGTTTTCAAGTGGCGGGGGACAGTTTTGTTACTGGGGGTGATTTTGCAGTAGTGCTGCAATATCGGCCCCCTCTAACTAAACTCTCGCTAGCACCACCCTCCCAAGGGCCAGTCGGCAGAATTGCCTGGGGTGGTTTGTGTTCCCAGTCCGGCCCTGTGCATGGGGGCCCTCACAGCCCCCCATTCAGCCTCAGAAATACCAGTACCTGTAACTTAGGGAGTATCATGGGCCCCTCACGTCCATTTGAAGGAAGACCCCATTATTTGGTGTTACCCCACTGCATGGAAGCAGTAATGTTAGCTTTTCAGTGGTTACACAATAAAATGACTTCACCAGTATTGAGAAGACTGGTTCTGAGAAATTCCGAGCAACCTGGATAGTTGTTTGCAGAAAATATTAGATTGCTGTGTTAAACGCTTTGCTGTCTGCTGCATTTGAATTTTGAGTTTGCAATCTGAAAACTAAATATGAATTTACTATGAAAAAGCTTTTCCTGAAATACAGATTTGCGGTATTTAAGGTGCTGTGTTAATCAGGCACAGTCCCCAAGCACTGCTTGTTCTTCCAAATTTTAAAGAACCTGCGTACAAGAGGGTTTGTATGACCCTAGCATGAAGTTACAAGATAATAATGAAATGCTTAGAAACACATTTACAGATCTGATTTGGCCTTCAGGCTGTAATAGCAGAGAACGTTTGTCTTCAGTTCAGATAGTCCACCTCCTTTTGCATGAAGTCAGACATTTGAAGGGACCATATTTTCTACCTTTAGCGCTGCTGAGAAAAATGTAACAGCCTCTCTTCAGAGGAATTGCCATGAACATAGCACGTGCTTCGTGCCCTAACTATAGCCACAACCTTTATTGCTACTCCTCGCCCATCTGTGTTGGGATGAGAGGCACAGGAGCATCCCCTGCAAAGCAGGAGGATGTTGCCTAAATCTGAACATTACCGTTTTGTCAGGGGCTTAACACACCTGGTATAGGCATCAGTGACAATACTAAGGTTAACATTCCTGTTGTGTATACACACAACCTCATGCCATTATTATTGGTGGAGCTGTGAAGCTGATATATGTGTGTATCAAATTCTACTCATACAAAACCAGTGAAATTCTGCAGATATAGTTACCTGAGCTAACTATAACTTATGCCCCCAATGCACTGTATATGACCTCACATATTACATCACTCATGACATGGTCAGTGACATCAGTGATGACATCTCAAATGACATCACTGATGATTTCATCCAATGAGTGTAAGTGTTGTCTAAAAGTTTGAGTGTTAAACATATAGGATAAGCTACTGAAAACGTTAAATTAGTATACGTTGTGTACTACTGAGTGATGCTATTTCTAACATAAATTATGAGAAAGGCTGTGTGAATAGTTGTGTGAGTGGTTATATGGGTGAATACATGGGTGTTGGAGTAGCTGTTTGTGTGAGTGAGTGGCTGTATGGATGGGTGAGTGGCTGTGTCAGTGGCTGTATGGGTGAGGGACTGGGTGTGGAAGTGGGTATTTGGTTGACTGAGTCAGTGTTGGAGCGGCTGTATTGAAGAGTGACTGTATGAATGACTGTATGGGTGAGTGAGTCGATGTGTAAGTGTTTGCATGGATGTGTGAATGGGTATGTAAGTGGTTGTGTGGGTGTGTGAGTGGCTCTGTTGAGAAGCTGTATGAATGATGTAACTGGGTGTGTGAGTGGCTGTATGGGTGAATACTTGGGAGTAGCTGTATTGGTGAGTGAGTGCCTCAGTGAGTAAGTGGGTGGCTGTTTGAGTAAGTGTATGGGTAAGTGAGTGGCTGTGTCAGTGTCTGCGAGTGAGTCAGTGGGTGTATGAGTGGCTCTGTGGATGAGTAAGTGGATGTGTGAATTGTTGTATGGGTTGGTCAGTGTGTGTATCAATGGCTCTATGGGGATGAGAGTGGGTGTGTGAGTGGTTATGTGGAAGATTTTATCAGTGATGGCATTTGAGATAGCATCAGGAATGTAATATGTGAGGTCATGAGCAGTGCATTGCAGGGACATAAGTTATACTTAGCTCAGATAACTCTGACTGCTGAATTTCACTGGTTTTGTATGAGTAAAATGTGAGTCTAACTATAATGTCCTGTAACCTTATTTTTGTCAGTGTATTTTAAATTTTTTTAAATTCTATTTCCTAAATATGACGTCCCTGAAACCTTTGTTTTTTCAGTGAATTGCTAAGGTTTAAAAAAAAATCCGCAACTGTAGCCTGTAATGTTTCAAAATGGTAGTGTGAGCACCTGTGTGGGTCTGTTAGTGTGTGTGTGGTACCTGTGACTGGGTACATGAGTTTGTCAGTGGGTCTTTGAGTGGGTGTATGAGTGACTGAGTTGGTCTGTAAGTGGGTATGTGAGCATCTTAGTGGGTCTGTGAGTGGGTGCATAAGTATCTGAGTGGGTAAGTGAGTGGGTGTATCAGTCTCTGAGTGGGTCTGTGATTGGGTGCATGAGTATCTGAATATGGTCTATGAGTGGGTGCATAACTGTCTAAGTGGGTCTGAGACTGGTTGCATGAGTGTCTGAGTTGGCCTGTGACTGGGTGCATGAGTGTTTGAATGGGTATGTGAGTGGGTGCAAGAGTCTCTGAGTGGGTCTATAAGTGGGTACATGAGTGTCTCATTGAGTGTATGAGTGGTTGCAAGAGTGATGGAGTGGATCTATGAGTGAGTAGATCTTTCTCCGAGTGGGTCTGTGAGTGAGTGCATGAGTATCTGGGTGGATCTCTCAGTGTGTGCATGACTCTCTTTGGATCTGTGAGCGGGTGCATAAGTCTCTAAGTGGGTCTGTAAGTGGTTGCATGAGTCTCTGAGTGTGACTGTGAGTGGGTTGATGAATTCCTGAGTGCATCTGTAAGTGGGTGCATAAGTGTATCAGTGGGTGTGTCAGTGGGTGCATGGGTTTGTGAGTGGGTACATGAGCCTCTGAGTGGCTCTGTGAGTGTGTGCGTGAGTCTCTAAGTGGGTCTGTGAGTGGATGCATGAGCCTCTGAGTGGGACCGTGCATGGGTGCATGAGTAGCTGAGTAAGTCTGTGAGTGGGTAGATGCATTTCTGACTGAATATATGAGTGGGTGAATAAGTGTATCAGTGGGTGTGTGAGTTGATGCATGAGTCTGTGTTTGGGTCTGTGAATGGGTGCGTTGATGGAGCAGCGTGTCTCTGAGTGGGCCTGTGAGTAGTTGTGGGAGTCTCTAGGAGCATCTGTTAGTGGGTACGTGAGTCTTTGGGGGCATCTGTGAGTTGGTGCATGAGTCTCTAAGTGGGTCAGTGAGTAGGTGCATGAGTCTCTGAGTGCATCTGTGAGTGGGTGTGTGAGTATCTGAATGGATCTCTGAGTGGGTGCATGAGTATGTCTGTGGGTCTGTGAGTGGGTGCATACATCTCTGTATGGGTCTGTGAGTGGGTGCATGAATTCCTGAGTGACTGTGAGTGTGTGCAGACGTGCATCAGTGGGTCTGTGAGTGGGTGCATGGGCCTGTGAGTGGCTACATGAGTCTGAGTCAGTCTCTGAATGGGTGTGTAAGTCTCTGATTGGGTCTGTAAATGAATGCATGAGTCTTTGAGTGGGTCTGTGAGTGGTTGCATGACTCTGAGTCAGTCTGCATGGGTGCATAAGTCTCTGAGTAGGTCTGTGAATGGATGCATTTCTTTGAGTGGGTCTGTGAGTGGATGGATGAATTTCTGAGTGGGTGCATAAGTGTATCAGTGGGTCTGCGAGTAGGTGCATGAGTCTGTGTGTGGGTCTGTGAGCGGGTGCATTAGTCTCCAATTGCATGTCAGTTGGTGCATGAGTCTCTGAGTGCATCTTTGAGTGGGTGCATGAGTCTGAATGCATTCGTGAGTGGGTGCATGAGTGTATGAGTGGGTGTTTCAGTGGGTGCATGAGTCTCTGAGTGAGTGTGTGAGTGGAGGCATGAATAGGTCAGTACGTCTGTGAGTGGGTGTGTGTGCATCTGACCAGGTCTTTGAGTGGGTGTGTGAGTATCTGTGTGGATCGCTGACTAGGTGCATAAGTCTCTCTGTGGGTCTGTGAGTGGGCGCATGAGTCTGTAAGTGGGTCTATGACTGGGTGCATGGTTGTCTGAGTGGGTCAGAGAATATATATTTTTTCACCAATATTCACGAATTAACTGTGAAACTGACGGGCGCAACCTGTTTATGAATATTGCCTGTGGAGAAAAAAAATTGTTTAGCGACATATTGTACACATGGTGAGTCCCTCAAAAATCCTCATATTTCTCCCATGGGGTCAGAACACATTCAGCATGACCCCTTATGTCAAGTTCTCCCATTTCATTTCAGCCCCAGGGACTGTCCCGATAAACTAAATTGCAGCTGCAACTCTCTGCTGAGGTTGCAGCCAGTCAATCACAGCATTCCTATTGGAATGCCCATTCATAATTCGTTGCGAATTAGCCGCACTCGCAGATATCCAAATTTGTTTTTTAAAAATATCTCAACAACTACTGGATGGATTTACAAAAAAATTATAAAAAGCACAATCTTTGGACCAAAAAGCTACCTTTTAGCCAAATTTGGTGTAATTGTGTCCAGCGTTTCGGGCTGCAGCCGAGTCTAAAATGTCTAAGGGAATTAACATGAATAACACAGTTTTTTGCCCCCTTTTTCTCAATCCTGCTTTACGGATCACCAAAAACTTTCCATGCACAACTTGAATCAATATGACACTTTCTTTGGAAAAGTTTGTGAAGAATCGTCAAACATCACCAAAGATATAGACAAGTCAAAAAACACTTTTCCTATGGAAACATGATCCTAGCTATAAATACCTACTGGCGACCGTCAATAGGTAATGTATACATATCTATATATATATCCAAATGAATAGTACTCACACAATTGAAGGTGCAACACACAGCGTGTATTTTTCCTTTTCTTGCAGGACTGCGGAGCATAAAAAATCGCTGTTCCAGCTAACAATACACCAATTGTGCCATACGCGTTTCGGGCGTTCCTTCGCCCTTGGTCTCTGGCATGGCTTGGTGTCCTGCTTCTTTTTATGTCCATTGCAATTGGACATGCTGCTCCAACAGCGCCTCGGAATCACTGGCGCTTGGACCCGCACAGTCAGCAGTGGGTCGCCCTCATGGCCAGAGCAGGCCATAACATATCCAAATGAAGAGTGCTCACACAATTGAAGGCGCCACACACAGCGTATATCTTTCTTTTTGTTGCAGGACTGCGGAGCATACAAAATCGCTGTTCCAGCTAACAATACGCCAATTGTGCCATACGCGTTTCGGGCGTTCCTTCGCCCTTGGTCTCTGGCATGGCTTGTGGGAGAACAGGCAGCAAAAGTAACATCGCACTTGCAATGGGTTATTTAGGTCCCGCCCGAGTGGGGGTATGCACCGAGTGCATTCTGTTTTTTTGAGATTAGTTGATATTATTGTCTCAGTAGGTGCCGCTTAATTTCCTCCTCATTTAAAATAATTCAATACCACAGAGGGTTGCTGCAAAACTCAGGAAGTTGGTGCCCTGCTTCTTTTTAGGTCCATTGCAATCGGACACGCCGTTCCATCAGCACCTCGGACCGGCACTTGGACCCGCACAGTCATCAGTGGGGCGCCCTCATGGCCAGAGCAGCCCATAACATATCCAAATGAAGATTGCTCACACAATTGAAGGTGCCACTCACAGCTTGTATTTTTCCTTTTATTGTGGGACTGCGGAGCATACAAAATCTCTGTTCCAGCTAACAATACGCCAATTGTGTCATACGCATTTCCGGAGTTCCTTCGCCCTTGGTCTCTGGCACGGCTTGTGGGAGAACAGACAGCAAAGTAACATTGCACTTGTAATGGGTTATTTAAGTCCCGCCCGAGTGGGCGTATGCACCGAGAGCATTCTGTTTTTTTGAGGTCAGTTGATATTATACACACTGTTGGAAGCCGGAGTCCCAGTCACGCACCACTGTCACAAATGCGCGACCCAGGACTCCTTACTCAACGTTAGGCCAAGTAAGGACACCGTTTGAGATAGCCTTGCTCACCCCCTTAGTAGCTTGGCACGAGTAGTCAGGCCTATCTCCAAGGCATGAGTGTACAGTATGTGCAACCACACCCACAGCAACCCCCTGGTGACACCACAAATGGACTCCACATGAGTTTGATAAAAACAAGTATAAACTTTATATTAAAAGATATACGATCAGACCACACAATATAAAAGCCAACATACAATAAAGGGTAATATTTGTTCCGGCTGGCTGGTAGGTTCAAATCCCAACCACCACTTTCAAAATGCTATGCTGGTCGTAATTCTAGAATCACAAACATTACAATGGACAAACAATAGTGCGCTGCACAACAATACAGTTCTGTGCTGGGCAAAGGAGAAATAATTTAATGCATAACTGTTGGACTTGGCTCTTTTTGCAGGGTCATCCCTGAACTTTTTGCTTTCCTCCTATATTTTTTCTGACCTGGTGTTGGCTGTTATATAACTCTTACTCTGGGTGCACTCTCACCACAGCACCCTCCGGGTCTCCTCTGGCACAGAGTCACACACACAACGATGATGGGACTTCACGTCAGCTCCGAGTGCAATTTCACCAGGCACTCCTTCCTGCAGTCTCAGTTGGCACCAAGACACGCACACCGCGCTGCAGAGACTCACTTTCTTCCGGTGCACACGATGATCAGCCGATCACCTCCACAGTCCCAGGTTGCACCAAAGCACGCACACTGCTTCACTGAGACTTACTCCAGCTCCGGTGCCCATATATCCAGGTGCTCGTCCAATGCCTTCGGCAGCACCCCAACACGCTCAACGTGTCTGAGCCTCACTTCTCCTCCGGTGCACTCTACGACCAGGCTCTCTTCCCAGTGCCTAAGGTGCCCCTCGACACGCTCCCAGCGTGTCCGAGACTCAATTCACTTTCGATGCACGCGTTGACCAGGTGCTCTTCACCAATGCCTCCTGTGCACCACGACACACACCCAGCACGTCCGAGACTCACTTCACCTTCGGTGCACACGTTGACCACACACCCAGCGCGTCCAAGTCTCACTTCTCCTTCGTGTGTCCAAAATCACCGGGCACACCTGCCGAGGGTCTCAAGCTGTCACAACATGCGCCCACCTCGTAGCTTGAAAAGTCTCCAGAAACTTTTATGTTCCTGTGTTTCCCAACAAGGAGCCAGCTCACCTTGGGCCCTTGACGTAACAAGACACAGCACAAAGCACAGTCTTCTTCAAGCAGGGGGACCCCACGCACAAAGCACAGTCCCAAAAGCCTCTGCCTTGGTTAAAACAGCAAACTGCAGACCAGCCCCAGATCACGAAGCAAGGGTCGGTCCTTCCCAGCAGTCTCTTCAGTTGTTCCTTCCTTAGCAGAGGTTCCTCTTGATCAAGAAATGGGTCCAAGCCTTTTCAGTCTCAATCCATTTCTATTCCAATGTTCAGGGGTTTCAGCTCTCATAGTTATACCCCTAAATGTCTTTAAAGTTCTTTGTGCTCAGGGGTCCCTGCCCCTGCCTAAATCACTTCTGGGTGTCTCTCTCCCAGTATCACCTTTCTCCCTTTGATACTGGGGGTCTGGATCCTTAATCACTCAGCAGGAAATGGGTCAATTGTTTTATCCTCGCATACTCTCCAGATGCAGGTCAGCCTGTCGCCATCTCCACCCCTCCCTTCTCAGATCCAGATCTTCACTCCACACAGAAATGCCTAGAGCACAAAACTCAGCCACTTTCTAAAAGAGTGGTTTCTGAACACGCAGTGACAAATCCACTTCAATAGAAAGATTAGTTATGACACTGTGAGTTCATACATATAAACTTCACCTCTCCATTTTAAACTTATGGGAAACTAGGCTAACACACACAATTACCAGCCTCCTCCATTCTGTCCTCTGGGCAGGATGGCCTTTCACCAGTGAAAAACGAAATGGAGTGTTTTTCACTGTCAGAACATAGCACACACCTCAGGATATGTCCTGCCTTTTACGCACACTGCATCCTGCCCAGGGGTTACCCGGGACCTACCACCGGGGTACCCACTGTGTACGCAAAAGGGAAAGTAAGGCCTGACAAGTGGGTGCACTTGTCAGGACAACATGCTAACTTAGCAAACTGCAGGCCTGAGTTCTCTTCTCCGCTCACCTTTGCATTACTGGCCGTGGCACACACAGTGGACATCACTAGGGACTTTACTAGTAAGGCAAACATACCAATCATGGCCAACCAATTACCATTACACTTTACACAGGGAACCTTTGTACTTTGACACTGATTAGCAGTGGCAAAGTACCCAAAGCATCTAAATTGGAAACTCAATATCAGGAAAACGGTCTATGGGGAAAGCAAAAGGTTTTAGGGAACTTTAGCCAAAAAAGGCCAAGTCCTACACACACACATATATACACACACACATATCTACATACACACACACATATATATATATATATATATATATAAAGACTGTCTTTTTCGCTGTTGAAACACTGGACCTTGTCATTTATCGCTGTTTATGTATATGTTTAAAAGAGACCAATTAGTGACCACTTTTTTAATGCATACAATTAAGACTCACTTGAGTCGAAATGTGTTATGCTACTTGTTTTGCCTGAATAAAAAGATTATCACTGAAGACGGCTGGCGGGCTTGTTTGCACATTTTTGGAGGTGGAGTGCAAGTGCAAAATTTGTTTGTGATGTATGGGGATTGACGGAACATTGCAAGCACTGATCCGAGAGGCTGGGGGTCTCGGTGCATTTGACTGATGCCCACGGAGAAATTGTATTACATCCAGCGGCAGGCGAGGGGTGTGAAATGCATGGTGGTTAAATATAGGAACTTACCATCAACAAGTGGCAACCCATGGAAGGGATCATCGAGGTACCTCAAGACGGGTATGAGTGACTGGAGTCGGCATCCTAAGTAACATCGGGATTAATTGTTACTGGACACTGAGGTCTTTAATTTGATTCATGGCATCGAGGTTCTGACACGTCCTTACATACCGGAAGTGACTGTGGCCCCTGATTGGCCATGGATTAGCCAATTGGAAGACTGGATAACTAATGAACCTGACGCTGTGTGTATCGGACATTGGTTTTAGCGCACTGAAAAAGGCATAAAGCTAAAACGGGTCCGCAGTCAATAAAGCCGATTTGTACAGCCAGTGAGTGCTGCAAACGTCCATGAGTGGTTGTGTAAACAGCAGGTCCAAGCCTAAAATATATATATATAATATTGCACAACCACTCAAAGACGTTTGGAGCACTCACGGGCTGTACAAATTGGCTTGGAGCTACTGTTTACACAATCACTCATAGACGTTTGCTGCACTCACTGGCTGTACAAATCAGCTTTATTGACTGCAGACCCGTTTTAGCTTTATGCCTTCCTCAGTGCGCTAAATAAATATATATATATATATATATATATATATATATATATATATATATATATATATTGCAAAAAAATACTCCTTCCACCTCTACCTCGGCAGCGAAGAAAGAGATACGAACCACTTGTTTTCTCAGGCAAGATGTTTTATTTCATACCCAGCAGCAGTCGACAGATGACGCGTTTCGGGCTCAAGCGCCCTTGTTCACATAAAAGCTGCAATTGTTTTCGCCATTTTTAAAAAATATGCCCTTCCCACAATAGTCACATGTTACGAAAGTTAATGAAGGACATAGAAAACAGACTCCGTGGATATAACCAATGTAATAAATACATATCGGTAATATGAAAATTCCTGGATAAATCCAACTTCACATTTATAAATAATGTAAAAAATTCATTCATTGTAACTGCATAAATGCATACAATCATTAACAAACTTGTAACTTTGGGAAGGCAATGTGCAAAATAATTTTTGTTCGTGTGTTTAAAGTGCATAGCAGAGCTAGTTGAAGAATTTATATTCCAAATAATTCATGTGCAAATTAATGTGATATTAAGTGTGAAGAATATTGGTTGCAAAAATGGCCACAAGGATAGAAAAAAATATATACATATAAATATAATCTATATACATTTATCAGCAATCTACACTCGGCTGAGACATAATTCCAAATATACTATGTATTGTTGCAAGATGGCCCCAGCTTCTATTTGAAAATTTTTATCTTTTAAACCCAGATCATGTCTAAGTTTAACCATTTTTTTAAACAAAAAAGAACAATGGATGCCATTCCTTTGATACTAAATCTCTGCCACAGTGTAAATATATCACCGCTAAAAATCGTAAGTACAAAAGTACCAACCATTTTTTATATACTTTCTATCCTTCTCCCGTAATCACAAGTTTCACCAATACTCACAAAATTTAAACAAAAAATTGTCTAAAATCAAATCAAAAAAACAAACTCAAAAAGTCTGTACCACATAAAAATAC
Organism: Triturus cristatus; assembly: GCF_964204655.1. NCBI lineage: Eukaryota > Metazoa > Chordata > Amphibia > Caudata > Salamandridae > Triturus > Triturus cristatus. The sequence goes on along the minus strand of NC_140582.1, from coordinate 171,246,427 downwards.
AATAATCCAGGTAACATACAGAATAACTGTTCACAAACATGTGTACATATCTTCGGTATTATTCAGACCATTTGGGCATTTGCTATCGAAGTTAAGAATGAATTTAGTTTCTAATCTCCTTAGCAAAGCCTCTCTGTTTCCTCCTCTGCGTGGTTTAGGAATAGCAGCTACCACATAATACTTTAAACAAGATAAATTATTACCATGAACTTGTTTGAAATGGCGCGCCACTGGGTAATTGGGATCACTATGCAAAATGGCACGTAGATGTTGAAGAATTCTCTCATGTACCTGTAGTTTGGTGCTTCCGATGTAGTGAAGCCCACAGGTACAAGTGAGAACATAAACTGCAAAATCAGTCTTACAGTTATAGTTTCCCATTATCTTGTGTGGTATAGGGCTGAATGGAGTATAGTATTCTGTTGTGTTGACCCCGAACTTACACGCCCGGCAAGATGAGCATTTGTAAAAACCATCCTTTGGTTTTAACCAATTGGATTTGGTTCTTATTTCCGGGCTAGTGAGATCTAATTTAGCCCCCATATTTCTAGCTCTACTGAATGTTATAGTGGGGCTGAATGGCAGACTCATTCTTAAAACAGGATCAGTAAGTACTATTCCCCAGTTTTTGTTAACAATAGATCTAATTTTGCGTTCGTTCTCACTGTATGCTGTGATTAGTCTAGGACATTGAGTTTTAACTGTTGTCTCCGGAGTAGCTGGTGAATCAGATGAAACCTCCAAGACTGCTGTTGGAACTGGGAGTAAACTAGCTCTAGATCTAGTTGATGTCTTAGTTAGAGCTTTAGTCAAAATCTCATCTGAATAGCCTCTAGCTTTCATGCGATGCATGGATTCTGAAGCACAAATGTTGAATTCTTCATCCGTGCTACATATCCTTTTCAGGCGTAACAATTCCCCGTAGGGAATGCTCGCAATCAGGTGTTTAGGGTGGGCACTGGAGGCATGAAGTGTGACGTTGCCAGCAGTGGGTTTCCTAAAAAGGGTACTTTCTATTCTGTCATTTGCTACATACAGTTTGACATCCAGAAATTCCAAGCTGGAATTGTCTATGTGGTGGGTAAAATGGAGATTCAAATTGTTAACATTAATGCTTTCAATGAATTCCAATGCTTTTTCTTTATTACCATGCCACACGATGAAAATATCATCGATAAACCTGTAGTAGTGCACTATGTTTTCTTTAAAGATGGAAGAATAGTTCCTTTTAAGTACCTGCTCTTCCCACCAGCCTACGTGCAAGCACGCGTAGCTGGGGGAAAAGCAAGCACCCATGGCCACGCCCCTTAATTGCTTATACAGCTCCTTTCCAAATAGAAAGAAGTTGTTGTTGAGACACCAATTCATCATACTCACTAGGGCCTTATTGTGCTGATAGAATTCGCACGCTTTTTGGTCCAAAAAGAATTTTACAGCTGACAGTCCTGCCTGGTGATCTATACTGGTATATAAGGATTCAATATCCAATGTAATTAGATACATCCCATCTGACCAATGTATGTTCTTAATCTTACTCAAAAAATCACCCGTATCCTTGATGTAACTAGGCAGTGTTTTTACATGATTTTGCAGAAAAAAGTCGATGTATTGGCCCACCTGTTCCGCCACACTTCCTATAGCTGAAATGATGGGCCTACCCGGAATAGGAGAGACACCTTTATGCACTTTCGGTATTAAATATAACACAGGTACAATGGGGTTCTCATTATGCATGAATTTAAACTCATCATTGGAAATAAGGCCATCACCACGAAGTTGTACTAACAGTTTCTTAAGAGAATCTGTGGCCCCTTTATAATTTTTGATGTTGGATGGCTCGTAGCAATCACTATTATTTAGTTGGCGTTTTGCCTCCTTGATGTAATCTTCTCGGGGCCAGATTACTAGATTGCCCCCCTTGTCTGATTTCTTAATGATGATTTCGTTGTTTTCACTTAGTTTTTTCATTAACTGGGCATAGTCTTTTTTCTTTTTTTCAACTTGTTTTCTTTGTTTGAATTTTTTGGACTGCACTTGTTTGTTCAGTTTTTTAATGTCTTCCACTACACAGTCGTGGAACGTATCTAATGCATCTCTTGGCATCATGGGGATGTATTTGGATTTTTTCTTAAAGGGGCTGATCCCAGCACCCTTTTGTAGCAGATTGATGTTTTTAAGTCTAGTTTGAGTTAAAAAATCATCATCGACCTCGTCACATGCTGCCTCACCAGTATTTAAATCATGTAGGTCTAAATAGAATGGAATATCCGCTGCCCTGATGCCAAGACTTTCATCATGGTTATTGACTCCATGTTGCAACTCTTCGTCTTTTTCTTTTGCATTTTTCAAAGAGAAATGTTTTTTCAATTTGAGTTTTCTGACGAATTTGAAGACATCGATCCTCGTGGAGCTGTAGTTGAAAGGTTGGCCGGGGCAAAAATTAAGACCTAAGGATAGCAACATTTTCTCAGCATTCGACAAAGGCACTTTGGACAGGTTGATTATGGTTTTATCCAAATCTACTTCTTCCGATTCCAATTGCGTTTTCTGTTGTTGTTTCCTTTTTTGTTTGCTGATTTTTCTTCGTTCTTTCCTTCGTCTATTTTTTCTTTTTGTGTTTTTTGCTGTTGCTTGCTTTCTGTTCTCGGTCTCAGTGATCGCAATCTCTCTGCTACTAAAAAATCCAATTCTTCTCCTGCATCAAGTACTATAGCTGGTATGGGCCTCTCTCCGCTTTCCATGCTTAGTTCGCTTGAGGTAGAGATTGAATCAAAGCTAGCGCTGTCTGCTGCTGCTTCTTCCGTTGTAGTTGATTTTTGCACGTTGGTCTCCATATTGTTTTTGCTCCTCTGTTCCCCGAATTTTTTACGATTTTCATTGTTGTATTTTCGGGCGAATGTGAAGATTTGCCCATTATTATAATCTGCTTCATCCCTGGCAAATTTATGTGCTTTACGTTGTTTTATTTTATCTTCATGTTTACGCAGTCTCTCCTCAATGGCATTTCTTGCACTTTTGATGTAATCAATCTTGGCAGATTTCTTTAACTCCTCTTCGATGTTTTCTATCTTTTTAATGATATCCACCCGATCTATTGCTGCGTATTTAATCAAAATACGAACTGAGGTCATGGAGGCTTCCAGGTTATTTTGTGCCCATTCCTTTAACATAGCAGGGTTGGGGTTATCGTAACTTGGGGCCAAAAGGATACGAAGACCCCTCGGGACCCGTCCAACTTCTGCATATTTGGTTAACGAGCAATGTTCCCACCATTTGGTGATTTCCAGGCGTTTGTACTTTTCTAGTTCTTTTAATAGAGTCTTTTCATTTTCATCCACCTTTGCCGATGTGCTTGCTATGGGTACAGTGTTTGCGTTTGCTGCTGGTCTTTTGCAAAACAATTCTTCCGCTGCCGCTTCACGCTGGCGTACAGCCTCGTCTGTCATGCTGACTGCTGGGTATATATTACAATTGTAACTCGAATCGTATTTCGGGTTAACTAGTAAGTGCCTGCTATCTCCCCACCTCTGCCACAATGCCGTCGTCACTCACCGGATACGGTTCCGCTTCAACTTCAAACTTGTTCGGTTTTACTCGCTGACCAGTATCCTTTTCTTTTTATGCGACGCGTGGCGGCTCGAGGGGGCTGCGCCCAATATTTCACCACGAACTTCCAATTCCTTCGACTTCAAGGCGGCAGCCACTTCCGGGTGAGAGGGTTCGTCAAACGGAAGAAAGTCGGACCTCCGTGAATCCCAAATTGCAAAAAAATACTCCTTCCACCTCTACCTCGGCAGCGAAGAAAGAGATACGAACCACTTGTTTTCTCAGGCAAGATGTTTTTATTTCATACCCAGCAGCAGTCGACAGATGACGCGTTTCGGGCTCAAGCGCCCTTGTTCACATAAAAGCTGCAATTGTTTTCGCCATTTTTAAATAATATGCCCTTCCCACAATAGTCACATGTTACGAAAGTTAATGAAGGACATAGAAAACAGACTCCGTGGATATAACCAATGTAATAAATACATATCGGTAATATGAAAATTCCTGGATAAATCCAACTTCACATTTATAAATAATGTAAAAAATTCATTCATTGTAACTGCATAAATGCATACAATCATTAACAAACTTGTAACTTTGGGAAAATAATTTTTGTTCGTGTGTTTAAAGTGCATAGCAGAGCTAGTTGAAGAATTTATATTCCAAATAATTCATGTGCAAATTAATGTGATATTAAGTGTGAAGAATATTGGTTGCAAAAATGGCCACAAGGATAGAAAAAAATATATACATATAAATATAATCTATATACATTTATCAGCAATCTACACTCGGCTGAGACATAATTCCAAATATACTATGTATTGTTGCAAGATGGCCCCAGCTTCTATTTGAAAATTTTTATCTTTTAAACCCAGATCATGTCTAAGTTTAACCATTTTTTTAAACAAAAAAGAACAATGGATGCCATTCCTTTGATACTAAATCTCTGCCACAGTGTAAATATATCACCGCTAAAAATCGTAAGTACAAAAGTACCAACCATTTTTTATATACTTTCTATCCTATATATATATATCCACAGAACCCCTCCGACAGGCAGAAGGAAGAGGCCACACGAGGAATCCAGGGAAAAGCTTTTATTGGACAGCAGTTAAGGCATAATGCATTTCGGCTATGGTGCCTTCGTCAGATGCCGCTGCTAACCTGGAAACATAACCACGCCTTCGCATTTAAATAGTCCTGCAGTCCTCCCAATGTTAGGAGCACACACCTCCCCAACCATGTGATCGTCCACCTGCTGCAACACGGTAGGTACTACAGCTCCCAGAATGCATCATAACTGGGCAGGCAGTACGGGGGGGGAAAACTCGATGAAAATTGGTTTCTTGTGGCACTGATGACATGCAGGGCAAGGCGCATTGTGTCCGGTCACTGTACAGTCCTGAAGCCTCCCTGGGTCCCCGCATACGTTCCAACCTCTGAGGCGCAAGTCCGCCGGTCCGTGTGCTGAATACAGTGAGTCAACACTTCCCGTGTATATCAATCAAAAGAGCTGCGAAGAGCAACACGGAGCACTCACAGGGTGAAGAGGTTCATTTTGAGTCAAGGCAAACGCGTTTTGGCGACTGCCTTTTTCAATGCCGATACACAAATGAAAATTACACAATCATGCTGACGTCAACACCCATCTTCAGAATTGACGCATCACCTTCACTGCGTAGAGATGATCGACGCATCTCGTTGATTGGGACCAGGAATGTTACTTTGTTTACTGTGACCTGCGGGAGTCCTGTAGCAGGCCTGCACTTCCATGAGGTCGGCCTGAACTTTGACTTTGTCCCAGTTCGGCGTGACCTAAAGTGACTTTTTTAGTGCTACTTGCTTGTAAGCGCTTTACTGCATTTAATCTTTTTTAATTCAATATCTCAACTTCTATACATTGGAGTTTTGTCGTTTTTGGTCTTGCTTTGTTTATAATATAATGATCTATTTTTATAAACCCGTGTGGAATCTTTTTGTGGTGTATTCATTGTGTTATTGTGTTGCACAAATACTTTACGCATTGCCTCTTTAGAAAAGCCTGACTGCTTTATGCCAAGCTAGCAGAGGGTGAGCACAAGTTATCTTTTAATGTGTATGTAAGAGATATTTGTAGTGTTACTGCAAGGTGTTGTGATAATATCAAGGAACCCCGTGGGTGTGGTTGCTGAATTTCAAGCAAGGGATTTTGTTATACCCTAATATCGTAGCCAAAATATCAAAAACAATAAATATTATATATATATATATATATATTCACTGAAAAAACCATAGGTTTCACACACGTTATAGTTAGGAATTAGCATTTAAAAAACTTTGCAAATTCACTTAAAAAACCATAGGTTTCACACATGTTATAGTTAGGTGGATATTTCACTCGTAAAAAACCAATGAAATTCCCCCGTTATAGTTAGTTCAGATAACTATAACTCGCGCGCCCGCAATCCACTGCTCATGACGTCACATATTACATCACTCATGACATGGTCAGTGGCATCACTCATGACATCACTGATGACATCATCCTTGTGATAGAGTGGCGGTCGCGCGAGTTATAGTTATCTGAACTAACTATAACGGGGGAATTTCATTGGTTTTTTACGAGTGAAATATCCACCTAACTATAACATGTGTGAAACCTATGGTTTTTTAAGTGAATTTGCAAAGTTTTTTAAATGCTAATTCCTAACTATAACGTGTGTGAAACCTATGGTTTTTTCATTGAATTTGTACGGTTTTGTAAATGCTAATTTATTTATGTGTTATTATTTTTTTTATATATTTATTTTACAAGAAACTACGTATTAAAAATTTTTTTTTTCGGTTTTCACCGTGCGCGCACGGTGCGCGCACCCCCGATTTAAAAAAAAAATAATTTTTTTTGGGGGGGTTTTCACCGTGCGCGCTAGGGAGTCAGGAACTCTCTACCCTGCCCCCTTTTCACGTTCGCCACCTTCCTTTTTCACTCTTGCACTGAAAACAAACAAAATGGCGGCCGACACTTCCTGATTTCGACCGATTCGAAGGTTGACTAACATGTAACCACCAATCAGAATTACGCTCGCGCACGTTAGGGTGCTCGCACGGTGCGCGCACGGTGCGCGCACCCTGCGCGCGTATAGATATTGATATGCTTTTAAATGCTATTTTCTCAGGAAATACTGAACAGATTTACACCAGACCTGCGAAAGGCACTTCCTTGACCTTATGGCTACCTCTCTGCCAAATTTCAAGTAATTCTGTTCAGCCGTTCGGGCTGTAGCTGTGTCTAAAGGTCCTATGGAAAAATACATGGGGAAAAAGCGTTTTGGGACCCCCCTTTTTCTCGGCCCCCGCTTGACGAATCACCCCGAGACTTTCAGGGTAGGACCTGAACGGAGCGCCCCATTAGTTTTGAAAATTTTGCAAGGATTCGTCAACCGACGCCAAAGTTATTCAAAATAGAATTTTGAGATTTCCTATGGAAACACAATCCTAACTATAACTATCTACTGGCAACCGCCAGTAGATAATATATATATCTTCAGGTTACATAGATGTGGAGTTAAGAAGAGTAAATCTATAGTTACCTATATGCACTTACCTTTAGATACATTTTCTTTGAAATTTTGTCTACTATATTAAGGTATCACGATATTCTCTACACAATATTCCAAACTAAAACTACTCTAAGTAATTGCGAATGCTGAAGATGTTGAAGAGTTCACTTGTTTGAGGATCTTAATTGTATGTTTATTTAAAAAACATGTGTTTCCCTCCCAAAAAATCTTTTAGTTTGCTGGGTGAAACAAAATTAAACACCTGCGCGCAAGATTAATAGCTCCGCAAAGGCAGATGCATGTACACTGCAGACATATTGAATTAAGTTATTTTAAGAAATGGACCGATAATAGCGAAAATAGCAGCATATGGCAAATAAAAATAGCAAGGCATCTGATTGTCATTTCTTTTATGTTTTCCATCTTGAACTCTGTTTTTGTTTACTAATCTTTAAATAAAATCACAGCTGAAAGCTGCTACGAAGCAATGAATAATGCCATTTAAAATGGAATACAAGATTTTTTATGTATGCTTAAAAATCTCGCAAGGCTAAATCACAAACTACAAACACTAATTTTGTTTCTCGATTATCTGTAATTACATTTCAAAGTAAAATATCTTCACACTGTGCTAAATAATTTTGTCAAACTTTGCACGGACAATTTCTGCATTGCTATCTATCATTTGTGTAGTGTACTTTCATAAGGTGGAACCACAGGGCAACTTCAAAATTCAAGTATGAGCCATGTAGGCAAGGAAGTAAACCAGCATTCTGTTTGGCATGTAAAATATATTCTCCTACACATACTGTGCATAGCCATAATGAAATGTGATTGACACCGGGTTCCCAGACGTCTTTTTTGGAATGCATGCTTTGTAGTGTGTTGGTTGCAGTAAGACTATGGTCCTTGCTCCTGTAATGGTATAAAAGCCCAAATTTCACAGGAATTCATGAAATACGGAAAACATTCCACAGTTGCCTATCAAATACGAATTTCATCAGCATAGTTAGATTAAAGCTCCCACTCTACTCATCACACCTTAGAAAGATGTGATATGTAGCATCAAATGGTTTGGCAAACGTTAGAGAGGACCTCTTAAACACTGCTGGTAGTAGTGCACTGGATGGGTAGAATTTCACCACCTGCAATTTGAAATGGTTCTGGCCACGGTGTTGTCAGGTCCATAAATACCAGACCTGATAATTCCAAGACCAGAGATAAGATACTTTAATTAGCTTCTGCTGTTCCTATGGGCTACAGCAGCAGCACAGCCTGGTCCTTGCCTGACCCATGTAACAGCATGATGGGAGCAGACCATGCTCCCACTGGACAGACAGAGGTTTGTCCTGAACACCTGTTCCCAGACCACAGCCACCTGACAGCTATCCCATAGGCCATTTGACATGTGATGATGATGCTAAGATCCAACTCCAATTGAAGAGCTCATACTAGAGGTGATTGCGTTATGGTCAGGTATCGACGTGACCTCCAGGTTTCTGCCTCCATTTTGAAAGAATTGCAATATGGCACCCGTTCGGTAAGCAAAAATGATGCAGCATATATCAATAGATTTCAGGCTGAAAAAATGAGTATGACTCTAGCCTGAACTCAATATGAATTTACTATATACCAGTTTGTATACTAACAATTTGCCCTGAAGAGGCCTGATATCTTGGGGACGAAACGCATTGTCTCTGTTTACTATTCATTGTATGGCTGTGCTCATCTGTATGTTGCAAGAAAGAAAAAAAGAATATTATTTTTGACTAGTAGCACGTATTCTTGAATTTGCGGGATTGAACAACTGTATTGGAACCTATATATGTAATTCTTGATTTCTTTGAAGACAAATTGAGAGTTGTGGTTTTATAAGTGTGCCTCTCACATATTTGTGTATATTATACCTGCTAGCCATCCAATGAATCTCCCAATGACACTTTTCATCTGCTGACTGCAGGTGGAAAATGTCAGTGGTTTTCATCCGGAACGGGAAAAATACACAGTAAAGAACCCAATTTTTCCCTGTCCATGTAGGTATTCCCAATCCTGGGGAGAAGTATCAGAATAGCTGCAATTTAGTGTGGGACACTGGTCTGATAGTAGATTGTCTTCCTCTGTACCCCCTAGTATCTCAACACCAAATACCAACCAACATGTATTAATGGCATATTGAGTGATGTTAGGGTAGGAGTGTGAGGTTTTGACATATCTGAACATGGTATAGCAAATTGGTCCTTGTGCATAAGCATGCGCAGTTGCAGAAAAGTGAGTGAATACGTGTATTTGAGTATGCAGACATCTATGTGGCCAGGGACTTCAAAAATCCAGAGAGCAACAGAACAGTAAAGTATATAAACAGGAGATGCACTGTAAGAAACCCGTAATTTTGTTCCTACTTATATGTAACTCCATTGATGCCAAGGTAAAGAATTAGCAGCTTTGTGCTTTTGCTGCAACCCTGGGTGTTCTAGAAAGTTTACAAAAGTAAAGAAATGTAATCCTTTGTCTCTCAAAGTGATGTGGGATTTGGACCAGTCTGGAAAAATTATTTGGAATGCCAAATATTTCTAGGTACACTTCCCCAAAAGACAAGGGTTTTTCTCTCTCAGAGGAACAGAATGTTAATAGCCATTGTATGTGTTGCATTAAATGGAACCCATGATAACTAACTGGTGGGTACTGACATTTCCTGGACATTAATGTCGTCCTCAGTTTTGAAAGTCATCATCCTAAAACAACATGAGTCATCCTTTCAGTATGCTCATTCCTATGTATCAAGAGGAATTGCGTTGGGACTGACTTAAAAATGAAAACTGTGACATTACCCATAAGAATTGATTAAGAATGCTGAAAAGAGCAACAGAAAAAACAATAGAGACATCCTTCTTGAGACAAATGTGAAATCAAACAACAGCAGAATGACTTCCATTATTTTTTTTTAAACACATGTTATTACGCTTTTCTACCATATCTTCTTACAATTCAGATTATACATTGGAGTCTTGCAAGATTTTCATAAATAAAGTGTCTACAGGGTATCAATAGCTTTAGTCAATCATAGTGTCATACAATTAGGCCTCTCTAAATCTCAATCTATTATTTTGTCATTATATCCTCTGAACTACCTGGTATGTGAGTCCCGTCTATTTCTCCTATATAATCATTAGTTCTGCTAGCTCCGTCTTTCTGAATCATATCCTCTTGTTCAATCAACTACCCAATTCCCTCTCCTCCCCCTTCCCTACCCCTAGGCTTGCTTTAGCGTGATGAGATTCTATGATTTTTGCCCTATGCAGGTTCCTTCCGTGGGTTCATTAGGCACTTGCCTGCTGTTAGTTATGTTGAAATAGTAGATTCGTGAGAATTACTTCTATGATGACCAACACTTTCTTACCCAATCAAGTTAAGGAGACAGTTAACAAACATTGGCATATCTTACACACAGGTATCTAGCACTTGGAAGTCCCATTATTTTCTTTAAAAGAAGTGGCAACAAAAGATCAAACAGTGCATATAATGCTAAGAAACAAATCAGAAATAACTCAAACTACAGTGTGAAATATACTGCCAGTGGTAGGTCATTTCCTACGTGGTACGTGCAACAAGTGCAGGCACACTACGTACACAAAAGAGAAAGTCTTGGGATTGGCCACCTCTGGGCAACAAAGATCCCATGCTAAATGTAAGAGCTGCTTTGCAATCTGCAGAATAACATGCTTCTTTACTTTGTAGTACATATGGATGTCAACATACAAGATGAGCTATTGATCATAGATCACAAAAGTGCCACCTGATGTGCTCTTACCAACTTAGTAGCCCACTATGTTAGGATGAAACATACATGAAAGAACTTACTTGGCGAATAATAGAACAGTTAAAATGTACAGAAAATGAAAACCATATGGCCAGGTTCCAATTGCCAAAGAACCCGAAATGGATATTGAAATTGTTCACTTATAGGAGGGGACTGGATTGATTTGAATGGCATTTATTAGCTACACTGAGTTAGATACAAATAATTCTGAAAAGAAATCCCACAAAAACTGAATGAAATGCAAAACAAACTTTGACATTATATGTCTCGCTTATGAATGAAAGTGCCTTTTGTGTCACTGATTGGTGTAGACACTCAATAAGCATCATACACGCACCCTGTCACTCATCTTTGCACTCATTCCTCTGACTCATCCTTCCATTCGCCCTCTGACACAACCATAATAAAAAAAATACAAACTCAACAACATATGCAAGATAAATCAAAAGAATACAGCTAGAAAAAAGAAAACGTGTTGCCCTCTAAACACAGTGGGCATATGTTTGCAATAACAGAACTAAACAGTGGGTGTTCATCTTGCAAAGGTATTGTAAATAGTCCATTGTTGTTTTAAAGTTCAAGCCTGGCTGTCGCATATAGAACCAACTTTTTGGCATTCTTGGAATAGTAAAACAATGGTACACTATTGACAACAGCATTCCATAATGATCTCCTGGTTCAGAGGAAGTGCCGATGTAAAATGTGGCGCACTGCAGATGAGGTGAGTGGCAACAAGCATGCCTATAGAGCTGTAGTAGCCTCTTTAGAAACACTAAAAAAGAGGAGATGCAAATAATAGAAAGGGAAACAAGTAAAGGAGAAATATTGAACCTATAGGACTGGTCAACAAGCCCTGATAGTGAAGGTCACTCATTTCCAGGTGGATGTACACACATGAACAAAAGATGCCATCATTCACAGGCCAAAAGAACCAATGACTGAAGCAGGCTGAACCATTACCCCATAGAGTTCAAAGTCATGGATGGAAGCAGAATGTAAATGACAGACAGCCCAATGCAAAAAAGAGTGGACCCCAAGAGCCCTCTATGTATCTACATGGATATATATTTTGTATTTTGATGTATGTATTATGTAAAGATTTTTGTATTGCAAAATCCTAGCAGACATCTAAGAGGAGAGTCTAGCAATAATTATTACAGTGCAAATATTCTACTCCCAGGTTTTGTCAGAGGCAGCAAACAACACCAAAACCATTCCGTTCAAAGGTAGCAACATTTCATGTAAGAAAGTACCTGTAGGCTTTAATACAGGGAAATAATAAACTACTCTTAAATGCTTCTTGATTTTAACATATGTTTTTGTCAATCAATATGCCAAGACTTATGTGTTTCTCATAACTTTTCAAAATAAACAGATCAGATCTATGGCAACAGAAATATTTGTTCCTAGTAAAACCAATAAGGCGTGTAGCTGTTATCATTTATCAACGGATTATTACAATAACCAACTGATGCCTCGTGTACTTAGCATAAGCTTTCCGACAAGGTAACCCTAAGTCATAAAATCATAATATCACCTAGTAAACAATATTACAGTTGGAAAAGGAAAATTCTGTTATCTTCTAAGAGTGCCTAAAAAGGACGCTGACAGTACAAATCTTCTGTAGCCTCAGTTTGTCAGAGTGGGTAACCAGCATGCGCAAACTTGCAAACGATGGTAATCTGTATGATTCCATGTTACAAAATACCTATCTCTAGGCTTTTAATACAGAATAAGAACAATCTACCTTAAAAAGCCTATTAACTTTAACATTTGTTTTTCAGAGTCACTATCTCAGGTCTACTGTCTTTATTGTAACTTTTCTTACTAAACAATCAGGCATATGGCCTTTATCATTGGAATGTCCCCATAACCAACGGAGCCTATTGTACTGAGTGTTAACGTTCCATACGGCAACCATCCACCATGCAATCATAAAAGTACAAATGTATGCACAATTTCAGTTGGCAAAGCAAAATACTATCTCTCCTAAGAGAGCCTAATATGGATTATTGTAGGGCATATTTTTTATCCCTAGAGTTTGTTTGGTGGAACACTAACACCTAAGCCCATGCCTACTGCAGTAATTACAGTCTCCACATTTTCATTGGGTAGATTTTGGACAGGAATATTTTCATGGAAACTTATTTGCCAATTAACAAAACGGAAATAAAAGTATTAATTTTTGATTTCACTGTTTTCATAGATATACTGAACCTGCATACTGCTGAGACGCAGCACAACAATATGTTTGGGAAGTCAGGCATGTAAAAGGAATGATTGCAACTACATACTGTTATTCATACAGTTCCTGTACATCGGCTGTTTAACTCAAGAAAGGTTGGAGGATTTGTGAATTAAAGGAACAGTTGCAAACATCCAAAGTGTCAAGGCGTATGGCAGACTAAGGGGCAGATTTACCACTTTTTCATGCAGCGCAGTGCAGCAGCCACAAATGCTGCACTGCGCTGCGTGAAAAGGAGAGAGGAGGAGTGCGCCAAATTTACTGAAATATGGCTCTCTCCTCCCCTTTCCCTAGCGCCGGCGCTGAAGTCAGCTGTCGTGTGCCACGGAGACACACCTTTGCGTCATAGTACAAGGGTATCTCCTTGAGGCTAGCATAGGTTTTGTACTGGAAGGGAGCCCTTCCAGTACAAAATACTATACATGGACTAACTTAAACCATGTTCCCTCTTTGTATGTGTGCTGTACAGTGCAGCACGCATACAAAGTCTGAAAAGGAACGAGAAATGAAAGCATGTCTCCTTCCTTGAGCCTACTTCAAAAGGGTGCAGTTTTCTGACGCTAAACCCTGTCTACCGTCTTTAGTAAATTGGGTTTAGCATCAGATACTTTGTGTGGTTGCATGGAACGCTCATGCTTCACCCGCGGTACGCCCCCTTGGCACAAAGTAATACAAAGCAGGGCTATGCGCTACTTAGCGTTACTTTCATGTTATTTCCAGTGCTAAACAAGTTTTCCAGTGCTAAACAAGTTTAGGGCTGGAAACTAAATTGGAAAATAAAGATTTTGCGCCAATTTACGTCACTTTTGTCACGCAAACATTTCGTGAAATCTTGATAAATCTCCCCCTTAATGTTCACTTTTACCTAAATGTCTGTTGACACACAGCATCCTGGGCCGATAGCACCCAATGCTGACAACTTATCTTTACACCAACTGGCTACTTCCACTTCTCTATTCATTGTGGCTCGGCTCCACATACCAGACATGATCTTTCAACTGTGGAATGTTAAGTCTTTTCAGATCATTGACATTCTCTGTCCTGTGGAATCTGCTGCTGCCCGCTCTTCAATAGCTGACGGTCCTCCAGTGAATGCACAATCAATAGCGACCGATTAAGAACTCAGGTATTTAGTAGATTGCTCTCTCTCGAGAGAGAAAGAAATGACATAGGAGGCCGTTTAAATGGTTGGCTTTAGAAGTGCAGTTCTTTCATGCACATTGTCATGTGCCAATTTTACTTTCTTTTTCAGAAAGGAGGTCCGTGGACCAAGACTATTCCAACATGCGCACCTTAGAAAGAAGATCCTCTCTACAGTATAATAATCTCATTAAAAAAGCACCACGTTTTCAAATGAGTACCGATCAGAAAATATAAAATGAAGATATCCAACACGATATGTACTTCTGAAGAATATTGGGCCCTTATTTTAAGAAAAATTCGAAATCAAGGGAAAATCTCATTTCATTTAACATGTTACATTTTGCTCATTTGAGCTTTCCTCACCCATGTTTGCATTCCTCTAAATTTGACTTGGTTAGAACAGGTACAACATTATGATTATTTTTTTAAAGTTTGATATTTAACAATTTATTTTATTTGTTATTCTTGTATAGCACTTACACTGTTAAAATACCACTCCTGAGAACTGGACATAACGGTAAGGAAGGGGAGCTAGAGATTGAAATAGAAGGATTAAGGACAGGTTTGATAACTTGGGGCCACATATACGACCATTCATTTAATTTTGTGAGTCTCAGATTGCGATATTTTGCGGCTCGCAATCAGGAACTTGCAAAATGCAATGTACTAATGTGTCTTAGACACATTTAGCAATTCCCAATGGGGCCGCAAATGACCCACCTCATTGATATTTATGAGGCAGGTAGCAATTTGCAACCCATTGGGAATGGCCTGTTATCAAAGGGATGGTGGCCTGCTAGGGTCAGCAGACTACCAAGTCTATGATTGCTTTTTAAATTAAACACATTTTTGGGGGAAAATACCAATCGTTTTCCCTAAAGGAAAACGAGATGCATTTAAAAGAAAAAATGAAATGTTTCCTTTTCATTTTTTAAAAGCAGTGAGTGGTCTTTGGGACAACTATCTGCTTAAAATGTTTGGTGCTCACATTCACAAAGGGGAAGGGGTCTTTTGAGGACCCCTTCCCATTTGCAAATAGGTTACCACCTCCTTCATGGACTTGATAAAATATGAATGTTTTGCGACCGCACTCCGGTCGCAAACCCTTAATACATCCTCCTGTGACTCGCTATTCGGAAGGGACACCCTTTAAATGCCCCCTCCTAATACTGACACTCAAACCCTATTTTGTGAGTCGGTAATAGGTTACCCACTCGTAAAATAAGGTTAGTACATTGCCAAAGGCTGTTTAGCTGTCACGAATGGCCCAATTCTCCATTTGCGACCACTAAGACAGGTCGTACATCTGGACCATAGTCTCTGCATGTCGATCGGATAGGTAATTCTTCATATCTCTTCTGAAGTTCTTATAATTAGGATCAAGGCAGGAGTGTTAACAGGGTGAGTTCTACAATCATGAGTCTTTATTCTAAGTTGATTTTCTGCCAGAATGGTTGTACTTTGACTTGAGGGTGATCAATGAAGTCAGAGCTGGTTGTCTGTGTGTCTGGTAGATCAGGAGTATCCTGATAAGGTAAAGATGACCAGCTTGTGGAGAAGTTGTTGATCAGGCAGAAAATCATGTGGTCAGTACGAGCTATGTAGCTCCTCTTTAATGTCTCAAATATGGTGGATGACAGAATGACATTCACTAATTAGACCATGAAAATCAAGTAAAAACGAAAGTTGCGATGTGACGTGGATTCCAACCATCCATGGAAGGCCTGAGATCGGTCTGATGGTTGTAGGATATACCAGTCAGCATCTGGAACCCTTAGAAGATGGACTGATGACCACATATCTGTGCATACATGACATTGTACTGTGGCCTATTGATGAACTGATGAATTAAGTTGGTAGAAGCACAATTGCCTGCTGACTTGGTAGCTCTCAATGTACAACATTGTTGCTTGGCAATGAAAGAATGATGAAGTTCAGTGTTTCAGCAACATTAAGTTTATCTGACTAGGGTTCACTCCAAATGGCTGGCTGGGGATGTTAAATTTGTTGAAGGAAAATAATGCAGCAATGCAGTGCTGAAGTTGATGGCTTCAAAATGTGCTTACCAGAGTTGAGACAATAAATTCAGAGGGGAAATGCTTGGGCAGGGAATTTTGCCTGACTGATGATGCAAAACAGTTCCTCAGATAAGTTTCAACATCGGAGACTATCCTCTGGAAAATACTCAGTAGGCATTCCTGACCATGATATTCCAATACCCACTGCCTAGTTATGAGGTGTACCATTTAATGCTACAGACACAATAGCCACTAGCATTCTGTTCCCCTGAGAGAACAAATGCTGGTATTTTGTTCTGGCCTTATATGAGGTCAACATGTAGGCCTCTTTTTGAATCTTGATGAAATCAAATATGCAAGAGAAACCTGTCCTCACCTGGACCAGTATAGTTATGTCACATAAATCATATACGAAACTGACGTAATGTCACACATCCAAATATTCTTTTTTTTGCGCTCTTCCCATGGGCACAACCCTCTTGGATGCCCATGCCTTTATATGAAGCAGAGACAGAAAGTGTTGGTATCCTGTTACTGTCTTATTGTGATTTGTGTGATTTTACTCCCTTTTACATTCTTTCCCTAATATTTCTGCAGCTATACACGGGCTGTAATGTCTCCCACTACTAGTTTCAAGACTTTCATTCTACTAAATAGAGTTTGTTTTGCCTCCTACTTATTGGTAAGCTTCAAACTGAGTTTTGGTAAGCCATTTTGCAGCTTGAAAATGAGATCTTTCAGGGTTTTGGTACACGAATACCATTGTCAGAATATCGTCCAACATAAATAGTGCATCATCAATATTGGATAAAAGGGTATCATCCAATTGGAGTTAATAATAGGAAATCTACACCCAATGGGACAATATTTTTCTAAACGATATTTAGGAAACAATATTTAAGTCAGGTGACATTTCGGTACATGATATTATCCTTTATTAGTTCTCGAGCAGAAGAGTTGTCTCACCCTTCATTATCTGACACTTATTGCCCCTATACCCAGAGATTTTCACTCAGCCTCCTTATTTCTTACAATAGGTAAGGTTTTTTTGCTTCAAGGGCCCCTTGACCAATGAACAGTGAGCAGCTAGGATTCCAAATGATTATTTGCACCTATCATATAAAGACACCGATAGACACGGGCAGTAGGAGTATTCTCCTGACATTCAGAACTATGGACTGAGGACATTTACATTGGTTTGAATGGATCTCAGTGACACCAAGCAGATAATGGATATATTTCCTTTTCCTTTTAATGATTATTGGGATCTTTCTGTGTGAGACTGACTACGATGATATTTTTTGACGTTAACGAATGTAGAACAGCCCTGATGAAGTCAATTTGGTTTAATAACCAATGTCGAACCACATGTTTGCTAGGGAATTGGCTACAGGATTGACTGGAATGTACACTGCGTCCCAGGAATGACTAATCTCTCATGTTGAAAAGGAGGGTTAAAGAAACGAAGAAAACTCAACAAAGGGATTCTCATGGACTCTGATTGATTATTGTGTTGATCAGGGGCTGCATTTGGTTCAGGTTAAGGGTCTGTCCTTAACACATCTTAAGGGTGTAGTGGTCACCCTTTTGCCTTTTGGAACACGTACAATTCTTATATTTAAATACATTGAAATACTGTCAGATTTGTGCATAATATAACTCATACCACTGATAATTTTCTATTACGCCTATCATATAATGTTAGGGTTGCTACAACAAGTTAAGTTAGTGCCATGCCCTCAGGCACAATGTGGATTGGGATGAGAAAGCCTCTGTATGGAGTGTGACCACTAGCACAGAGCTCCTTGCACCCTTGATCAGGGCCTGTTATCTCCTTAACCTTGCTATGCAGCACAGGCACACATGCTTCAGCATTTGGGTTTGGCAGTAAAGTGCACCAGCAACTGTAGGGCTGATGTTCTCAGATATGGGTGCTTGGTGGTATCAAAGGAATTTCTGAGGAATTAGGACCTAAAGTATATTTAATATGTGCAAATGTATTTTGACCAGCAGTGTCTGGAAGCTTCCTAACCTATCCAAGATGGCTGAGGTTATTCTATAATAATGCTGTTTCCCATTCCATCATGGCAGTACTCCCTGTTTTGTGTTTTTTGTTCAAACTACAATTTAAAGATTGTCAGAACCACAGATCTTTGCTTCACAACATCGCCAGTTCCTCAAACAGGCCAAGGATTGAATCAAGAATTATTTTCAGGATCCACCCATTGATACTACAGGCCTGATTATGATGTGGTCGGAATGATGAGTTTGGCTGTTTTCACTGCATCCAATAATTCATGTTATTCCCCACAAACTAGTAAAAGGTGTTACTTATTGCACCCGATAAATAATGTACCCTGTGGTATCATTATTTATCAGGTGTGATGAATAATACCCAAACTCATAATCAGGCCCCAAGACCTTGTCCTGATGTAAAGCACTGAAAAATATTGAAGTGGAAAAGCCCGCTGAATTCATGCCGACTGATTTGTTGTAGCTGTAGATCAGGTCCAAAACATGTGATTTGATATCTTTCAGATGTCTGACATTTCCAAAAAAGAACAGTGTTTCTTTAAGGCGTAACTACTGATTTTTCCACATACTCGACTCACGAGCTTTGCATCTTCTTCTTACCTGTAGCACCGTTTGTCTGTTTCTTACAAGATTGTCCTTATGCTGGATGACTGCTGTTTGCTTAAAAACTCTCATTGCATTAGGTTAAGGGCATATTTTTAAGTATCTGACACACCCCATTGTGCCTTTAGTATTGACTTGTTCATAAGCACGTGCTAAGTGGTGAATGCTTCATATTACCATTCCAATAAGACAATATGAGAATAATAACTTCCGAAAAACATATTTCTTTGAGATTTCTCTCTCGGGCACTGAGGTTTTATCAATTGTTACATTGCTCTTAGATACATCAGTAAAGGCCATAACGTTTCTTTTAAAAAATCTTAATGAAACAGATTGCAAGTTATATTAAAAGAAGGTGATCCTACAACTATTACAAGAATTCAATGATATACAAAACTTCAGAAGGCACAAGAATGGGAAGTATTCATTGTAACTGTACTCCACATACCTACACAATTAATTGCTGTAAGTGTTCTGCTCTATACAAAAAGATGAAGTGCCTTACGTAAACAAACTAGAAATTGATCCCACAGATTTGGATCAAAGATCCAAAGTGCAATTTTTCTTTCCTCTTGTTATAGTACAGTGTGTGGATTCATCTGAATTTTATTTGATGAGGTGATGGTTAGGTTACACCATCACAAACGTAATAGATGTCCTAGTCTACCTAATTACAAGTACTATAGGATTCAATACTCTTGTTATAAGTGCACGTTTGTAACCCATCCACCACTCTCTAAACCAGAGCTTTAGTTCTATTCTGAGCTAGGCACTGCCTATCTATGATGAGGAAGTCAGGCATAGCGTCCAGCAAGAATGGCTGCCTGAAGGAGGCACAGAATTGGACAGAATCAGGTGTGCACTACTGTGACAGGCAGCTACACAAATGAATAGGTAAGATCTCCTAACAGTATGGGACCAAGTACTACTTGATTTTGAGAAATTACCTGGCCACAGATCACCTTGACTGATATATGTAAGTTATTTAGTGACCGTGTTGCAGTCCATAAAGGAACTAGAATAGTGACGTAGAGATACAATGTTTGTCTCATTTGCTGAAATTATGATGTTGGTGTGTAACTGCTGTAGGAAAGTGTCCCTTTTTGACAAGGTCACCCTCACTTTTTGTCTGGTATCTCTTGCAATTTTGACAGATGTGCACCGGGTTCCTGCTAACCAAGTTCCCAGTGGCAGATCTTTTGCCCTAAACTGTATAATTGTTCCCCCTTTTGGCAATACCTATGACACAACCTGGAAGCCTCTAGTAAATGGTACATCTGGTGCCTAGGTCATGGGGTACTAAAGAGGGTCCCTAAGGGATGCAGCATGTATTGTGCCACCCTAAGAGTTCACACAGTACACTCATGCAAACTGCCATTGCTGGCTGGCTGACATGGTGCAAAGAAAAGTGAACATGTGACATGGCACACCTCCTGTGTGTCATGTCTGCAGATATAAAAAACACAAGGAGATGATGGACGGAGGGCTGAAACTTTTCAGACACTCACCACCAGTCACAGATCTGGGTTGAATCCAGCATCATTATTTAGCTCACCCTGTCACCCCAATTCAGACACAGCTATATGCAAATCAGTCTTGACCCTGTGCCTCATGGGAAATGTCCAGCCCGAACTGCCAAGCCATGTCTTCACTGGAACGGAAACAAGCATCCTGGGACCGGTTTCCGGCTAACAGCACTCATCAGCCAGGCTAGCTTGAATCCAGTGGCAAAGTGAGCAAGGGACCCACGTCTGGGCATACCCTTCCAACTTATGGTGAACCAAGCAAACACAAGGAGATGATGGACAGAGTGCTGAAACTTTTCAGACTGTCTGCAGATATGACATGACATGCAGTATAGGTTAGTCACCCCTGCAGCAGGCCTTCCAGCCCGAAGGCAGGGTGCACTATACTGCATGTGTGGACATATCTGCCTGAGCAAATATGCCCGTGTGATGTCTAAGTTGATTATTAGAATATCATCCAGGAAGCCATTTTAAGTACATGTGCTGGTCACTGGTTATTATGGGTTTCCCAGCTACATGATGGCTTCACTGAAAACAAAGATGTTTGGTATCAAACATCTTGTATTAATAAGTCCACAATGATTCCCAGTGATAGATTTATTAATACATGCACCCAGAGGGCATCTTAGAGGTGCCCCCCGAAAACATACTGACTACTAGTGTACTGGCTGACTGGTGTAGACCAGTCTTCCACCACAGACAGGTTTCTGACCCCCTGCAGGTGAAATCCCATGCTCTCCGAGGGTAGAAACAAAGCCTGCTCCAGCCGGAGGTGTTGTTACCTCCTCCAAGCAGAGTGTAATTAGCATATCAAGGCAAGAGGCTTCAAATGGCTCTCCCGCCATTGATATGTGACCCCAGCTTCCCTCAGATTTGGAAGATGCAACCACCTACCCTGCAGCCATTTGGCACCAGGACAGGTGGGAAAATTAACCAGTAAGCTTAGGGTTTTCAATGAGGCTATCGCTTCGGTGATAGACACTCTAGCCCCCTTGAAACGACAACAAACTAACATTCACAAAAAATGTGCAGTTTGGTACACTCCTGACTTACATAATGAAAAATCTAAATGCAAACATTTGGAAAACATCTTGTGCAAAACCCATATGGGGATGGAGAAACTTAACTATAAAACAGCACTCACTTTCTATCACAAAAATCTAAAAAAGGCACAGAAAGCCCATGTCATCTTAAAGCTCAATCAGGTGGGCAACTCGACCAAGGAACTTTTACCAATCTTACAACTTGTACCGTACAAATTCCCCCCTCCCAAGTACTATGTGACAACATAGCTAACTACTTTGATGAAAAATAAATGTAATCTATGATTAATTTCCTCAGGACTCTAACGCCTTGGATCCTTCGAATTTGCTGCCCTCAACCTTAAGAAGGTCTGATGCAGGGCTTCAGCACCTTAATGCGATACAGACATCCCAGGCTGAAGCCATGCTAAGAACAGCGAAATGTGGTTCTCCTCTAGATGTTATGCCAGCTTATGTGTTTGCCTTACTTGCCGCTCTCCTGGCCCCCTCCATCTGTGACATCCTTAACACTTCTTTGAGTGAAGGGGCACTCCCACTTGAATGGAAGGCCGCTCAAGTGTTACCAATTAAGAAAAAAGATCAGATACCCGCTGAGGTGATTGCCAACTATCATCCTATTTCCCTCATGCCGCTTATGAGCAAAATGGTGAAAGGGTACGACAATACCTAGCTGATGGGTTATCTTGAATCTAAATGTACCCTTGACCCCTCCCAGTCCGGGTTTAGACCCAACCACTTTACAGAAACCACCCTCAGTTTGCAGGGATAGGCACTTAAGTGGCTTGCTCGCTTTTTGGATCAGCGCACCCAGACGATTAATCTAGGCCCTTTCCGTTTCCATACCTTGAAGCTCACTAAGGGTGTGCCTCAGGGCTCTTGTTTGAGTCTTACCTTGTTTAACGTATAAGTGGCCCCACTCACCAGGATTATTAGGGAATATGGATTTACTCCCTATTTGTATACAGACGACATGCAACTGCTCTTATCCTTTGATAAGGATACAGAGCTAGTTGAACATCGCTTTGCTGAGGGCATGCTAGCCGTATCTGGCTGGATGACAGAAAACTTTCTCCAGCTGAATGCGGCTAAGACTGAGATCCTGTTGTTGGCTCTGCTCAAACAACATGGTCCCCAAACTGGTGGCCTGCTGTGTTAGGCCCACCCATACCCCTTCACTTATATAAAAAATGTAGGGGTTCGTTTGGATAATTCTCTATCTATGAGAAATCAAGTCATGGCCACCTGCTACCACACTCTGAGTCTTTTGCGCAGAGTGTTCCAGTGGCTACCCCTATCAGTCCGAAGAACTTTGATTCAAGCTCTGGTCATTGGCCGACTTGATTACTGTAATGCTCTTTTAGCATCAGCAAACAAATCTCTTTTAAGAAGACTACAGATAGTCCAGAGTATTGCCGCACATCTGGCTCTCAAAATGCCTCCCGGCCTTTGCTGAGACAGCTTCACTGGCTTTCTATTCGCCAGAGAATCAAGTTTAAACTCTGCTGCCTTGCTCAAAAGGCGCTTTATGGTATGAGTCCTAGCTATTTGGCAGACAAACTTAAGTTTTAACGTCCAAGCAGGCTTCTTAGATCCAAAGGCAAAGGGTTGCTTGTGGTCCCCCGCTACCGGAAACTACAAACAGGAGGCAGAACGTTTGCATACCTTGCTCCGAAATACTGGAACACTCTGCCCGAGTCATCTTCGATTCAGGAAACTCCTGAAGACTGAACTATTCCGGGACTGATGTGTGCCTGACCTGTATTTTGTCTTCTCTACAGCGTGGAGGTACCCCTTCGGGGGTGATTCCGGTGCTTTATAAATCCCATACGATACAATACATTACAATCAGGCTAGTTCCACCCCTAAGTTGGATGCCTGATGTCATCACGAAAAGGATAATTCCAACAACTTGATTTTTGGTGGAATTAGGCTCACAGGGTCAGAGTTATGTGAAGTAATCCTATAGAGGTTGTAGTCACCCTAAAGGTAAGTAGCCCATTGGCTACTACCTGTCACTCCCCTTAATGCTCCTTAATTGAGTATTTAGGGGCATCCCTGATGCCAGAAATTCAGATTTCTATGGCTCAAGAAGAAGAGGCCAAAGAAGAGCAGCAAGAGATTGACAACTGAAGACTGCTGTGGACTTTTGACACCAAACGTGCATTCTCGTCCTTTTCCCCTGCTCCGGCGCACAATGGGGTGCGTGTGCGCCAATGCAGGCACCCTTGAACCATGGTGCAAGGATGCCTGCATTGCGGGGATGATCGATTTTGTGCAGGAAGGGGCACCTTCCTGCACATAATCAATCACAAGAGGCAATTTCCTCTTTCTATGTGTGCTGCAGAATGCAGCAACACAGAAAAAGGAAAAATGAGGAGAAATGAAAACATTTCTCCTCGCTGCGCCTCCCTAAGCCACCCCTGGGGTGGAGTTAGGTTCTGACACATTCCCAGGTTACCGATGCCTTGTAAATCTGGGAATGCTTCAGGTTCCATGGGTGTTGTGTGGGAACACCCACAGCAACACCCATGGAACGCCCCTTTCATGCAGTTTTCTACGTGAAAGGGGCACATATTTATAAGGGCATGAAAAGCCAGTTAAAGTGGCCTTATGTGGCCTTGTAAATATGCTGTGGCACATTGCACCAACCGAACTTCAAAAAAGTGACGTTCTGGCGGCGAAAATATTTTTAAAAGGGCTTACTTGATAACGAAGTTCTTGGTATCAACATGTATAAAAAAATATTACAAATTTTTCAAAATTAGTCTCAGATTCATTCTTGAATGTGTCGCTAATTTATTGATTCTGTGAGTACAACAAATGCTCAGCACTACACTCTGATAGGCTTAAACCGCTCGCCCACATTGCCACAAAAGAGAGCATTTAGGGCCATATGTATCAAAAAGTTTAACCAATTCTGTGTCTATGGGAAAATGAGTTAATACATATGGCCCTTAGTGTTAGCATTTTTGCCTCTGTAAACCAATAAGGGTTGCCTGGACACTTTAAATAGTGTACCTCATTTTAGTCCCCTTTCAACTTGCATGAGTTGAAATAATTAAATGTAAGGTAATAATCATTGAGAAATACACTGCTGTTAATAGGCATTGTCATAAAAAATTAAAGCTTCTAAAATCAAGAAAAAAGTATTAAAAACGGCAGTCAAAAAGTGGAAGGACAAAATGGTTAGTTAGCACTGCCAGGATTCACACTTGTGAATTGTAGGTCAAGACAATTACCAGCAGACAGTGCTTAGCTCACTGAACCCCCTATGGCACTGTGCACGGCCGGGCCTGAGAGCTCGTGACTCAGTCCGGAGAATGGGGGGGCCCTCCATGTACTTTGCAGGGGAGCTCCCTCAAGTTTCCTTATGCCACTTCACTGAGCCATCTTGTTCTGTTGCAAAATGTGAGAAATTCAATCACAAACATGTTATGCATGCTTAGTTTTGGAAAATGTCCGCTGTGGGCTGAACTCGAACACCACAGTCATCATATTGTGCAGCTTTTGCATATAAATAGCAGTATACTTTTCCACTGCATATCCACTAAAAGTAGGCAAAACATGATACAACAAATTAGTGCATTTGCACAAATGGTATGCATATCTGCCAAGCGATGTGGGTATTCAAATGCTACAGAAAGAGGCAAGAGAAAATTAGTAAAAATAATGGTCTTTGAATCTTGTTTTATGTGAAAGAAATGCATGTCAGCATTCTTATCTACACTACGCTAAATCGTCTGTAGAAAAATAGCAAAGGTAAGGATTACAAAAAAATTTGAGGTTTTTATACACGTAAGGCCTTATTTACAAGGAATTAACGCAGTGCTGTGCCGCAAGCCATTTGGCTGTACCACACTGCGTTAATTCTGAAGCAAAAGAATGCGTCATATCTGCAACTATATGGCAGATCCCTTTGCTCTCCCCTGCACTGGTGCACAATTAGCTGCCATGCGCCGACGCAGGCACCCTTGCACCATGGTGGAAGGGTGCGTGCGTCAAGGGGATGATTGTTTTTGTGCAGGAAGGAACACCTTCCTACACATAAACAATCACAAGAGGTGACTTCCTCTTCCTATGTGTGCTGCAGAATGCAGCACGCATAGAAAGAGGAAAAAAAGAGGAGAAACGAAAACATTTCTCCTCGTTGCGCCTCCCTACACCTCCCCTGGGAGGCATAGCATTCTACCGCAATTCCAGGTTTACCATTTCTCGTAAATCTGCGAATGTGGCGGAATCAATGGGTGTTGCGTGTGAACACCCAGAGCAACACCCGTGGTGCGCCCCTTTCAGGCAAAGTATTGCGTGTCAAGGGGTTATATTGACAATGATACGAAAATCCACACAGCGTGGCTTTTCGTGTCCTAGTAAATAAGGGGCAGCACGTTGCGTCCCCGATGCATCACAAAAAGTGACGCACCGGCAGCGTAAGGGGATTGCAAATAAGCCGACTGGGTAGGTATTAATACATTTTTGTATTTTACTCAGGTCCTTTCTCCAGAAGCTATGGTCAAATCATTATTTCTTTTGCCACTAAGCAAAACAAAAGCTTTATTCTCTATGCTATTGCAGTCATATTTAAAAATATCTCCAGTGCTTCTGCAATATGCTCCCAATAGCGATAAACGGTACTTTGGGCCTGAGGCAGTCATGGGGAATTGCATTTGGCACCTAAACTGGAATATAGGCTGGGAACCACCGAAAACAAACAAGCAATGAGAAAATCAATAAGTCTGGTCTTGGTAAAGTGAACTGACGGTTAATATATACGTTATTAAAGAGAGTATACACCGCAAAAGTAGAAAAAAGAAAAAAGAAATCATGCGGCCACCTTAATGTGGTGTCCAGATACATGCAATTAAAAATATATGATGCAAAAAACACAAAAACTCTTCGGAAACAATTTTGAAATAATATTAAGGATGCTTCCTGGCAGGATTATGTACTTAGAACAGGTTTAGAAACTCTTTTCGGTTTTAATATAACGCACAGGAAATATTATTCTTATCGGCATAAAGAAAGCATTTAATTGCTGTAAACTAGATCTATAGCTTAATGACAAATGAATGGCTAAGAAGGATGAAGAACGGAAAGTCAAAAACATTGGACGTATCGTACCACCACACCTGCAGTGCAATTCTTTTTTGAAAAGATGCGCAAATGTAATCAGGGAACACGCCACCACTAACGGTGCAACAGAGCCAAAGGCTAAAATGGCTGGCCAAAGTAAGCTATAATTCGTGGAAGCAACATTTTAAGCTCAGGTAAGCACACCAAAGAATAATGGGGCTTACCCAATTCCACCCTATGCATGTATGTCAGTAGCGGTCCGTGGAGGGAGTTCGGTGGGGCAGTGACGCGGGGCGGGGAAATGTAAACACCGGAATATGGATGAACGGAGGTAAGTACACATTTATATAAATAAAACGAATTTCATTGCGCGCGCTGCATCGCATTTTGCAATGCAGCGCGCGCAAAGGAAATCGTTTTATTTATTTAAATGTGTACTTACCTCCGTTCATCCATATTCCGGTGTTTACATTTCCCCACCCCGCCTCTCTGCCCCACCGAACTCCCTCCACGGACCGCTACTGGTATATATGTATGTATTTTTATTTAAGAATGTTTTGCCAACATGAGGCTATCGATACAGCTAGAGATGATTGTAGGGCAGACCTAAAAAGATGGAGATGGTATTGTCTCTGATGAAGTAATTTAATTCAAGTTCACTTAGATGTGCTTGATGTGAAACCTTAACCCAATGGAAAGCGGAAACATATACACACTGTAGAGAAAGCACGCCTAAATAAGTTTATTGTAGTGTTTCCATCTGTGAGTCTTGAATCATTTTCACATCAGAGTGGTAGCACCACAGTGAGTCATTAGAATTTCAAAAAAGGCCTACTCAGCTGCTAAGATTCTCATGCGCGCATTCCTGCTATGTACCGCATTTCCATTTGAAGGGCTACTAATTCCTCATTAAACAGAATAAGTATAATACATTCTTGGATTGTCTTGGATTGTTCCCTGCAAAAGATGCAACTACAACAGCAATACTGTGCACTATGCTCCACTTGAATGGATCTTTTGGTGGTAGCAAGCACAAACTATGGGGCATATTATCAAGCCAGGCGATAAAATTTTCGCCGCTTTAGCGGCAGAAATCTGCCGCTAAAACGGCGATAATGGGCTTGATAATATGCTCTATGGAATTCCAATTGAAGCCCATGTTAGATGTGAAGGACGTTTAACATGGGCTTCAATTGGAATTCCATAGAGCATATTATCAAGCCCATTATCGCCATTTTAGCGGCAGTTTTCTGCAGCTAAAGCGGCGATAATTTTATCGCCTGGCTTGATAATATGCCCCCAAGTGAGCTAGGATGGCCTGTGATTCTGAGTCATAGAACTTTGACCGTGTTACTGTTTGGTGACCCAGCTGCAGGACACCACCTCCTTTTTGAGGTTTTGTACTTCTCTTAAATATCAACTTTATTAATCATGCTCTGCCCATTGGCTCTGCAAGGTAAAGCGCCAGTGCATTCGGCGGAGAAGCCTAAGAGACAATTTAGCTTGTATTGACTAAAGTAGAAAGGGCCTAAGAAGGGCGGTTTCTCAGTGCACACCTACCTTCAGGTACATTCTGCTCCAATCCAGTGTAATCCTCATCTCTTTCAGGGCCTGGAGGTGTTACGCCTGTTAAGTATAGCTTCGCTATTCTCTTGAAAGTCAAATGCTCTGACTTAAACCTCTAATCACCTCAAGGGACACTGGGAAGATCAGGCAGTAGTAGACAGAATGACAATTTAAAGTCTCCACTCAATTGAATTTAGAACATCAACCATTCTGATACAATTACTCTAAACTCTGTCAGACTCTTTTGTAGCATTGCTTTTCCCAAGAAGGCCTGTATCTTGAAATGTCAGTCTGAGAAGGAATTAGAATCACAAAAGGATTTTCCAGAGGGCCCATAACAGCTTGACACAAAAGCCGCCAAGATAACCATGTAGATCTTTGTGATTTATGCAGACTATCCAGCCCTCGTTGGAGCAGTGACGAAGCAGTACTATACAAAATAACTTGGAACTGCAATGTGCAAGGCAGTATTTCGCGAATTTAAAGAGCGACTGGGAGCAGGCAGTCTGATCTCTATTCAGAATATGTATTTTTGTTCTGCACGGCCTGGATGAACTGTGCATACTTAAATATTGTTTCCAGGGGGCCTTTGATCACATACTAACTTGTGCAAACTGCCACATTATCAAAGACGCACATAATCACATATAGACATACATATGTGCTTTCAAATGCCACCTCAATGAAACAAACACACAAGCACACAGGAAAATATATGTTCATCCAACTACCTCTGCACTGAATAACAAACACAAATATACATAAACAAATATATGTGCTTGGCACAAGCACGCAGAGACTAATATATGTGGATGCATCTGTTGCCGCACTGAATCACACACATACACATATATAGACAAAAATGAGTACACCCGCTACATAATTGAGTCACACACAAGCACACTCATGATATGCGTGTATGTATATATATATATATATATATATATATATATAAACGATCGAAACGTGTCCGGGGCGGACACTTGTCTGCATTAACTTCGGTGATGTTAATAAACTGGCATTAAGAAGTAACCCCCATTTCTTGGATTGATTTACTACTCTAAAGATTTTTGTGGTCCGTACCTGTTTTGGAAACCAGCAACTCAGGCATAAATGTTATATATATATATATATATATATTCACTTAAAAAAAACATAGGTTTCACACATGTTATAGTTAGCTGGACATTTCCCTCATAAAAAACCAATAAAATTCCCCCGTTATAGTTAGTGCAGGCAACTATAACTCACGCGACCGCAATCCTCTGCTGATGACGTCAGATATTACATCACTGTATTTAGACACCTATTTACCCATGTCTTCTTCCATTAATCTTTAGCTATACATATATTACAAATATTTATTTTTCAGAAAGACACATATGTAATCAGTGATGTAATATCTGACGTCATCAGCAGAGGATTGCGGTCGCGTGAGTTATTCTTGCCTGCACTAACTATAACGGGGGAATTTCATTGGTTTTTTACGAGGGAAATGTCCAGCTAACTATAACATGTGTGAAACCTATGGTTTTTTAAGTGAATTTGCAAGGTTTTTTAAATGCTAATTCCTAACTATAACGTGTGTGAAACCTATGGTTTTTTAAGTGAATTTGTACAGTTTTTTAAATGCTAAGTTATGTATTTATTAATATGTTTTTTTCAGGTTTTTCACCGTGCGCGCACCGTGCGTGCACCGTGCGCTTTGCGCACCGTGGGCGCGCAGTGGGCACTCGGCTTCCACGATGCATTGTGCGTGCCATGCGCGCACGGTGCGTGCACCCCGCGCTATTTCGTCAAAAAATTAAATGTTTTTTTCACCCTTGGGGGTCCTTCAGTGACCCCCTGACAAAGGCTAGGGGGTCAGGAACTGTCCACCCTGCCCCCTTTTCACGTTCTCCACCTTTGTTTTTCACTGCCTCAGACTGCGAGAGACAAAATGGCGGCCGACACTTCCTGATTTCGACCGATTAGAATGTTTACTGACATCTAACAACCAATTAGAATTGCGCTCGCGCACATCACCGTGCCCCTGCTTGACTAATCACCCCGAGACTTTCAGGGTAGGAGCGGAGCGCCCCACCTATTTTGAAAAATTCGCGAGGATTCGTCAACCGGCGCCAAAGTTATTCAAAATAGAATTTTCAGATTTCCTATGGAAACACGGTCCTAACTATAACTATCTACTGGCGACCGCCAGTAGATAATATATATATATATATATATACCTGAGCTTGCTATAACTTACGCCCCCACAATGTATTGCTTATGACCTCACATATTACATCACTCATGACATGGTCGGAGACATCACTGATGACATGTGTGAGCTGTATGGTTGTGTGAGTGGCTGTATGGGTAATTTAGTGGGTATGTGAGTAGCTGTACAGGTGAATGAGTGGCTGTTTTGAAGAGTGAGTGGCAGTGTGAGTTGCTGTATGGGTGAGTGTGTGGGTGTGTGAGTACCCATATGGGTGAGTTAGTGGCTGTGTGAGTTTTTGTATAAGTGATTGAGTGGGTGTGTGAGTGTCTGTTAGGGTATATGAGTGGTTGTGTACGTGTTTGTATATCTGTATGACTGGATGTGTGAGTGGCTGTATTGATGAGTAAGTGGGTACAGTATGGGAGAGTTAGTGGATGTGTGAGTAGCAGTATTAGTGATTGATTGTGTGAGTACTGGTATGGGTCTGTGAATGGGTAGGTGAGGGGTTGTTTGTGTGGGAGTGGGTGTATGAGAGGTTCTATGGGGTATGAGTGGGTGTGTGAGTGGTTCTGTGGAGGATGTCATGAGTGATGTCATCAGTGATGTCACTGTTCATGTCATGAGTGATGTAATATGTAAGGTGATAAGTAGTGCATTGCAGGGGCGTAGGTTATAGTTAGCTCAGGTAACTGCTGAATTTCACTGGTTTTGTATGAGTGAAATCTGAGCCTAACTATAACATCCCTGTAACCTTCAGTGAATTTCTAAATTTTTTACATTCTATTTCCTAACAAAACATCGCTTTAACCTTTAGTTTATTCAGTGAATTTCAACGTTTTTTTAAATTGTACTTCCTAACTGTAACCTGTATCCTTTGAGAGTGGGTGTGTGAGTGGCTGTATGGGTCTCTGAGGGGTTTTGTGGGTGTGTGAGTGGCTATATGGGTCTGTATGAGGGTGTATGAGTGAGTGTATGGGTGTGTACATGGCTGTGTAAATGGGTGTATGGGTGCCTATGTTGATCTGTGAGTCAGAGCGTGAGTAGCAGAGTGGGTTTGTGAGTGGGTACATGAGTGTCTCAGTAGGTCTGTGACTGGATGCGTAAGTGTCTGAGGGGGTCTGTGAGTGGTGCATTAGTGTCTTATTGGGCCAGTAAGTCAGTCTGTGTCTGGGTCTGTGAGTGTGTGCATGTGCATCTTTGAAGGTCTGTGAGTGGATGGATGAGTCTCTGAGTGGGTGAGTAAGTGGGTATGTGAATGGTTGTGTAAGTCTCTGAGTGGATCTGTGAGTGGCTGAGTGAGTGTCTGAGTGGGTTAGTCAGTGGGTGCATGAGTCTCTAAGTGGATCTGTGAGTGGGTGCAAAAGTGTCTGGCTGGGTCTCTAAGTGAGTGCATGAATATCTGAGTGGTTCTATGAGTCAGTGCATGAGTAGCTAAGTCATTCTGTTTGTTGGTGCATGAGTCTCTGAGTGAGTCTGTGAGTGGGTGAATGAATCTCTGAGTGGGTGTGTGAGTCTCTCAGTGGGTCTGTGAGTGGCTGAGTGGGTTAGTCAGTGGGTGCATGAGTCTCTAAGTGGATCTGTGAGTGGGTGCATGAGGGACTGACTGGGTCACTAAGTGGGTGCATTAATTTCTGAGTGGTTCATTGAGTCAGTGCATGAATATCTAAGTCAGTCTGTGAGTGGGTGCATGAGCATCTGAGTGGGTCTTTGGGTGGGTGCATGAGTCTCTGAGTGGGTGTCTGAGTGGCTGTGTAAGTCTCTCAGTGGGTCTGTGGGTAGTTGAGTGAGTGTCTGGATTGGTTAGTCAGTGGGTACCTGAGTCTCTAAGTAGATCTGTGAGTGGGTGCATGAGTGTCTGACTGGGTCTCTAAGTGGGTGCATGAATATCTGAGTTGGTCTGTGAGTTGGTGTGTGAGTATTTAAGTAAGTCTTTGAGTGGTGCATGAGTCTCTGGGTGGGTCTCTGTGAGGGTGCGTGAGTGAGTCTGTGAGTGGGTGCATGAGTGTATGAGTGGGTGTGTCAGTGGGTGAACATTAAAAAATGTAGGGGGCACACAGAAGTAGGTCCTCCTGCCAGCTGCCCCTGTGTCAGTCCTCTTGTTTAGCTTGCCTGCAGTCTGCTATGCTCTTCTGCCTTCGGTTTTGCTCCACCTCTACCCATTTTCTGCTAATTTGTCTTCCTCTTCTCTGCTCGCTCCTTCCCTCTATTCTGCCTCTTTCTGCTTGTTCCACCCATTATTTTTCCTCCATCTGCTCGCTCCTGATTTTCATTCTGCCTTGTGTGGCTCCTTTCTGATGTCTATTTTGCCACTTGCTGCTCGTTTGTGAGCTCTGTTTTGCCTCTTTCTGCTCATTTTGCCCATTATTTTGGCTCTTTCTGCTCGCTCCTGACCTTTAGTTTGCCTCTCTCTGCTAATTTCTGACCTTTATTCTGACTCTTGCTGCTGGTTTCTGACCTCTATTTTGCCTCTTACTGCTCATTTGTGACCTTTATTCTGCCTCTTTCTGCTCCCTTCTAACTTTTGTTCTGCTTCTTTGTGCTAGTTTCTGACCTTGATTCTGCCTTTGCTGCTCATTTCTCACCCTTATTTTGTCTCTTTCTGTTAGTTTTTGACTTTTATTATGACTCTTACTGCTCGTTTCTGACCTTTATTCCTGCCTCTTTCTGCTTGCTGCTGTCCTTTATTCTGCCCTTGTCTGCTAGTTTACAACCTTTATTCTGCCTCTTTCTGCTCGCTGCTGTCCTTTATTCTGCCTTTTTCTGCTAGTTTTTGACCTTTATTCTGCCTCTTGCTGCTCATTTCTCACCTTTATTTTGCCTCTTTCTGCTTGTTTCTGACTGCATTTTGCCTCTTTCGACTCACTTCTCATCTTTATTTTGCCTCTTTCTACTAGTTTCTTACCTTTATTCTGCCTCTTGCTGTTTGATTCTCACCTTTATCTTGCCTCTTTCTGCTTGTTTCTCACCTCTATTCTGCCTCTTTCTGCTATTTTCTTGCCTTTAATTTGCCGCTTGCTGCTCATTTTTTACCTTTATTATGCCTCTTTCTGCTTGTTGCTGGCCTTTATTTATTCTCCCTCTTTCTGCTCGTTTCTGACATTTATTCTGCCTCTTTCTGCTTGTAGCTGACCTTTATTGTGCCGCATTCTGCTAATTTCTGACATTTATTTTTCCTCTTTCTGCTTGTTTATGACTTTTCTTTGCCTCTATCTGCTTTCTTTTCCCCAGTACTGCAAGGGAGCCTCAAGGTCCCTGTACTCCCAGCCGGCTCCCCGCATCCTGCGGGAGCCAGCATTGCTCCCACATGAAGGGAGCTGCTGGAAATCCAGCTCCCTGCATGGGAAAGCAATCATTTGATATCTTTTCCTGTCTGCATGTCTGCGGGCAGGGGAAGAAAGGAAACCTCCGCTTCCTGTAGGCCGAAGCACTTTGACTGCTCCCCCCACACTGAAACTCAAGTGCTTTTTTTCGCTCGGCAGGAGCTGTCACAGCTTCTGCCAAGTGAAAGCAAACAACTATGTCCCGAGGGTGGGAACCCCAAGACAGCAGGAGCTGGCCCTGGGGGGTGGCAATCCCCAGGTGAAGTATTGGCTCCAAAAGGCTGCGTGGCTCCCCTTCTTTAATCTGCACGGACCAGCCCCGGGGAGTTGGTGGTACCCAGGGCTGTATATGGTCCGGAGGGGGGTGCACAGCCCCCTCCCACTTTTATTTATTTTGTAGGCCACGAGGAGGTGGTGGTCCCCAGGGCATGGGTGGTTCTTTTGGCCTTTCTCTCGTTGTTTTTATTTTACCCCGGGAAGGTGGTGATCCTCTGGGTGTCAAACAGCCCCAGGAGGGGGGTCTGCACTGCCCGCTCCTTTTAAAAAATAAAGCCCTGGGGAGGAGGTGGTCTCCGGGACTCGCTTGAGTCCATGGAGGCCCCAGGGATGGGGGTGTGTTCCCCTACCCCTGGAAAAACACATAGGGCCCCAGGGGATGAAGTCCCTGTGGCCGAAATGGGCCTAGAGAGGAGGGCTTTGCATGCCCCCTCCTCCCACCCCAAAAAACCCCTCTCTCTGTCCTGACCCATTTTATTTCTTAAAAAATTAGCATCGGAGCTCGCTTGTTTTAAAAAAAACAAATTGCTATGAATTTGTAGATCTCCTGTGAATTTGCAGCAAATTTCTTAGCAAATTTGGACCTCCTCGCTGAGCCATTATAGGCCGTAGGGAGCCCACCACCCTGTCCACATTCTATAAGGGGAGGGACAAAATGCTCCAAAAATGAGAGAGGGGCCTTAAATGATCTCAAGTAACTATAATCTGTGCTATAAGGAAACTATAATTCGGGATCTCACCATGCACAGTTTTCTCATCAATAATTTCATTGCAAATGTTGCAGTGATATTATCAATGATATTATTGAAGATATCATGAGTGATTTAATATGTTGGGTAATTCGCAGTGTGGGTGCGAGTTAAAGTTTCCTTAGGGCACGAGTCATATTTACTTGAGATAACTATGACTATAACTGATGAATTTCTGTGGTTTTTAGAATCAAAACGTTAGTAGTTACTGAACATTTCACTTAACTACAGTGTTATTTTAACCTTAGTTTTTTCAGTGAATTTCTAGGCTTTTTTTAACGGTAAATTAATAATTTATTACCATAAGTAAATCCAACCCCCCACCATGCACTGCCAGAGGTCCTGCGGCCAACCCCCCAAAGGCAACCAACCTCACACAGTGCATGGCCTTTACCCGTGCACGTATGGGGTTGGCCACAAGGCCTGAGACCAATCCTCTCAGAGGCACCCAACCCCATGCTCCGCTGGACCTCTAGTTGTGTGCTGCAGACAGGCCCTGCAGCCAACCCCATTCATGCAGCCAACCCCATCAGGGGTGTGGAATTTAATAAAATATCTACTTGTCTGTAGGTCCGGTTGCTTCATAAATCTATTTGTCCTGTAACAAAATCCACTTGTCCCTTTAGTGCCATTTAATGCAGCGATAAATTATGGCAGCTTTATATAGGAGCTGTGATATAGCCTCTCTGATTATGCCAGGGCTCATACCATAGTAGGGTGTGAGTACTAGCAATTCCCCTATTTTGCCACATTTCCGAAGATCTCGAGACTGGGGCTGAAGGTTGTGGTAAACAATAGTTCCAGGGTTGGAATTCCCATTTGAGTCTGTGTAAATCTACTAACTTGCATGTTTTAAGGGTTTTCACCAACTCTTCTATGAGTTTTTTTCCCATACTGAGAAAGGTTGGAAATTAACTGTTGACAATGCCAGATGTAAAGCTTCTCCCAGGGCTGGGAAAAAGTGGTAAGAGGGAAAGTGAACTTTCAAACACTCAACAGATTTTCGCATAAGCAAATCTACACATGCACATTTGCTCATGCTAAAATGCAGTTCACAAACATTTTCTAGGAGTACTATTTCTTGGTCTACTTTTGTAAACTCTTGTGAATTAAAGAAAGCTGTAACTCTGCACTTAATGCTAGGACATATACCGTGGATGCACTTTTGAGACTTTCTTTAATAATTGAGCCGCTAATTAGGTCTGTCGATAAACATGACCTTTTGTGTTTATTATATAACTGTCTCTCTTACTGTCTATTGCCTAGCTTAACTATGAGTGACAGTATTCTGCTCGTTCACAAGGAGCATATCGGCACACAAGCTAGTTTTGGTCATTGGCACGAACTACTGGCAATGTGTGCTTTTTAAGACCAAAATTTGTTTTTGCTTTTGTCAATGTTTGTTATATTGGACAGGTCCCACACCAATAAGATTTTACAAAAATCATGCCAAAACAAGACATGCATTGACAAAACCAAAAGGCTGGCCACCAATTTCAGTCTACTGGCTTTGTCAATGCTTGTTTATTTATGTTTGCCATAATCTTATTGAAAACAGTTACACTGATTTTCCATTATGAATATTTTTTTAATAAATGATGCTGCAAAGAAATGGCACCTAAAATGTTACAGTAA
This sequence comes from Triturus cristatus, assembly GCF_964204655.1. Taxonomy (NCBI): domain Eukaryota; kingdom Metazoa; phylum Chordata; class Amphibia; order Caudata; family Salamandridae; genus Triturus; species Triturus cristatus. The sequence goes on along the minus strand of NC_140582.1, from coordinate 171,210,091 downwards.
TTTAGCGAAATGTTTTTTTTCCTACTTGCATTTTTTGTGAACATTTTATTTTGAAACCAAAGAATCGTCTGTCTTTCTTTTAAGCTTCTGCAAATATTTGTATCTAATCAGTGAGCATTCTGGGAGCATTAAACATAGCCACGTAGTGCTAAACTTTGAATCTTTAGATTGGAACCATTGTCAGTGGTGCAGTCCGAGTTTACAAAATGTACTTTGAGCACTCGCCCTAATAAGAAAGGTTTCGTGTCAATGAACCATAAATACAAGTTTGAACAGCAAATATTATCTTAACTGCAGACAATGTCCTTACCTGATCCATAATGTGGTACAGGAAACTGGCAGCGAAAGGGTTTGTGCTGCAGGAGCTTAGGACTACTTGTCCCAAGGACAAAATGCACATGAAAACCTGTTGCCCTTGACCCCAAGCAATATGTTCTGGGCATCAGGCTACAGGAGGTCTATATCCCTGCCCATGCTGCATATGGTTTTTGGCTGTGCATGGGGGGGTTGCCTAGAGGTGTGAGCTTCAGCACAAAACCAAAGTCCCCCAAAGGTAGCCAAACCTCACGCTGCTTAGGGCATGGCTGGGATTGGCCGCAGGGTTCGGCCTCCAGCCAGGCTCTGTAGCCAACCCCATATGCCGGGGGGGGGGGGGGGCTTGAGCATTTGTTATGTGGTGCAGAATTGGCCTTTGAACCCCAGGGGCGAAATACAAATAAACTAGGGAGATGGGGCCCGCGTCCCCCTACATGAGCCTTCTTAGCTCCATTTATCCATTGTCCAGTATTTGCAAAGGAAAGGCACTCGCGGGGGTGAGTTCCTGTAATTTATTTCAGAACTCTTACAGAGATAAATGGAGCTAGTATTGTCAATACGGTACACCCCTGCGACATGAGCACCCACCCGGAAGTACACGAGCAAAGGTGATTATATATATATATATATATATATATATATATATGTGTGTGTGTGTGTGTGTGTGTAAAGCACACACAAGCACATCGAGATTTATAAATCTAAATGTGCATGCATCCACCATCACACTGTATCACATACTCAAGCACACCATGTTGATGAGCAATGTATAAATGAAAAAAAAAAAAAAAGGAAAGTTAAAGGTCTGGGGCACATTTATTTACTGTCTCATATGTAACTAGTATTAACCCTTGCTTATGCACGATAGCACTTTAAAGATGTGTTGAAAAGGTGTACAAGGAAGCTACCACTGATAGTAACTGCCTCAACAAAGTGCATTATTGTGATCTTTTTATCCTGATCGTTGAAGATCAGTTTGGACTGCCCTAAATGTGCAATGCAATACCTAGAATAGCGGAAGGCTTGAGATCCAGCAATTCATTATTTTATAAAGTTTTATTCCTTTACCTAGGTGATCCTGAATGGATATAGTCCCCTATTTATTTATTTTAATCTACATGTAAATTGTGTTTATGTTCTAATGAGTTGTTTTTAAGAATCTAATGAATTGCGAATATGTAAATTTTAATTTTTCATGTTTGACTATGTTGGTACTGTTAAGGTCTGTTTGACCAAAATAAAGTTTATATGACGGATGAGTAATGCATTGTCCAGTTAACGTGTTTGTATAATCAAACTCTTTTTTATTATAAATCTATTTACACATTTAAAGCTTCGCTGGGCATGCTCATGATGACTTTTAGTCAGAGAAGTAGAACGCATGCTACATGTCCACTACCTTTATGCTAATTGATTGTATCCATGCATTCCATTTTCACTTGCAAAAGAGCTATAGATTTCTTATAGCTGTCTGCATGTATATACAGTAATGTTGATAATAGTTCCTCAATGCACGTTTGCTGAATATTTTCTTCAGAACATGTCAATAGGGAAATCTTTTAAGTGGCCCTTTATGCAGAGAGCTAATAACATGACATCCAAATTGAAGTCTTGTAAGCCTATCTACAGATAGATACAGGAAGATTGTAATTACTTTTTATTGTTGGAGATGTTCCAGAATGAGCAATCTCGCGCCCAGCCTGCTTTTTAAAAGGACCCCCAGTGAGAATAGCACTGAAACAATATTTGCCCAAAACCAAACAAACATTAGCATTACAACAAATTCACAGTAGGGGGTCTTGAATGAATGACTTCCAATATAAAGCACAGTAAGGCTGAGGGAACATACTCTGATGAATTTAGACTTTTTTTTTTAGGGGTGTTTGAAAATAATAGAAAAATCTATTAAAACCATTGTCTATGCAGCACACATGTGAAGCACAGGATTGAATGCTTTAATACGACAGTCTTATAACAGAGTATCAGATAGATGTCTCAAATGCTACCAGTCGGGGGCTTCATACTCCCTGAAAATAAGAAGATGATGTTGGGAAACTGACATTAGGAGGCTTTTAAATAATATTTGTTAAATGTGTAATGTTTAGTTACTAGTCATTAACATCTCCCAAGCAACTTCCCACCCAGTTCATGGGTTTGAGGGGATGCTGAGGATGGATCAGGACTGCCTGCAATGTACCCAGGATGATGAAAAGTGCAGATATGATGCTGCCGCCAGTTTGTACCTCTGTGGAAGCATAAAGTCCACTAAAAAACAGGGAGTTTATTTATTTACTGTTTGTGGTGGAGCAGCGCCTCTGGGATTGGGCTTGTGCGCCCTCCCTGGCACAAGAGTTTTTCTGCACTCCGTGGGTGGATGAGGGATGTTTACACTAGACACTGGGGGGGGGGGGAATGGTCTAAACACAGTAGGGATGGTGTAGCCTGCCCAGGCATGAGGATATGCCACCAACCAGAATGGGCCAAACAGTGATTATGGCCTTCAAGGGGCAGATTGGGTGGGTTTGCTTCTAATCTGCCCCAGAAAGTAACAAAGCCCACGAGATACTAGGAAAATGGTCGGCTGGGGTGGCCTACCATAGCAAGCAGCTGTGCTCCACCCCAGAATGGGCCCAACAGTTTGTCTGCCACGAGTTTGCCCCAAACAGTCCACCCCGGGGGAACACAAAGCTCTGTAAAACCCAGTGAAAAATGGCCATAAAAGGAGTTGAGACCACCCAACCAGGAATCAGGCTGTGCCACCCCACCTGTCAGGATTGGTACTGATTGGGTTAGAGTCCCTCAGTTGAGGCTACAACCCAGTAGTCGGTTTAGGCTTGGGCTTGGGAGGCGTAGAAGCGTTTCAGTAAGATCGCTCTCCGCTATCCTTCGTACTTTGATGGTCTAGGTTAATTCTCCCCGTCCCTCCCAAGATGGCCGCTGGTAGGTCCTTCAGTTTCCCTAAAGATTCACTCAGGTAGTGTTGCAGTGTCTAGGAGTTGATGTTGCGCGCGCGCGTTTTGAACGCGGCGCACTTCAACCGTCAAATCCTGTCGAGTGGCGATGTTCGCTCGAGCTCCGTCTCTTCAGGAATTTTCCCTGTCAGAGTTAGCTTCTTCGTAGACATATTTGGTTGCACTACGGTGCGGCATTCTTTAGTCCCTTCAGTGGGGAATATTCTGTATCTCTCCCAGGCTTCCTGTGTGGTGGTGCCAGAGCAGCCCCAGAGAGACTTTCGTCTTTTCCTCTCCCTGTTCATTGTGCTGAGAAAAGTTGACTGGCAGCCCTACACCTTTTGACAAGTACTTCGTCTTCACAGAAGAAGAGTCGCATGAGAGGCAAGTTGCCAAGGACATTCCAAGAAGTAAGTGTTGCCTTAATTTGCATTTTTTCGCATCGTCTTCAACTCAACGGAAGCATTCAGTGACTTGAGTAGTTTAAAGGAGACAAGCCAGTCAGTCTTCTAGTCATGAGAGTCCAGTATATGGAGTCGTCAGTCAGCAGCAGTTTAGCAGCAAAGGTCAGCTTGTAGTGATTAAGAAGAGACAGTGAGCGGAGTGAGTAGAAAAGGATTTCCCAGCTTGTGACAACTCGGATACAATATTCTATATATATATATATATAAATATTAAGAACTTTCCAATCAGCATCCATCTGCGGAGTCCTGGAAAGAAAGAAGAACTGAACCAGAACATAAAAGAACATTTACACACTTTGGAATTTGACGGTAATCCCCCTATGTGGGTAGACAGGTAATGGCAGTCCTGTAGAGCTAGGGTGGGGGGCCTAGGCAAAATTGATATTACATGTATTTCTTCATTGTAGGAGTAGAAGCACGCTAACTGTACAGCTCCTCTTCCACTAAGAAAAGCACCTAGCAGAATGAGAACAGAGAGCAGCTACACACTGTGTCAGGACAGGTAATTGTGGGGACCTTAGTCGGTTAAGTACAGTAGAGTTAGGTTTTGGTAAGGCTGTTATTGAGTAACTCTCTTTACAGGAGTCTTACGGAAGGTGCTCCGAGACCAGTCCAGAAGAAGACGCAGTGCAGTCTCTCTTGTCTGTCCAATTCCCCTTTCCCCCTCCCTGCTGCTCGTGAGTCTTGAGCTCGCGGCAGTGGAGTAGGGGAGTGGAGATCAAGCATCTGTTCCCGTGGAAGCCAGACTTCAGTACAAGGTACTTGACACCACCAGAATGGGCCCAACAGTGTTTCTGTCCTCTGAAGGTTGATAGAGGATTTACCACAACTCTACCATCATAGGATGCAAAATGGTCAGAAGAAACCAGGCATTCTTTTGGGTTTTAGAAGACAAATGAGGTGTGGGAGGGCCACCCTGGTGTTGGACCTATCTGCCACCCTTAAAGCCGCCCAAAAAGTCAGTGTTCCTTCCTGGAGCACAGAGCATATCCATGGCTAGCAGGAGGAGATTTGAATTCTGTTGGGCAAAGTTTTGACATATGGGCCTGCAGTGCTGGGATATATCCAAATTTCCTCATACTTGCATTGCTGAATGACTCTTATATTGGGCCAGATTTCGGCCGCCAACCAATAAAACCTACTAAAGGCAGAAATGTATTGAAACTAGACACTTATACTAGACATTTAGGGGAGTCCAGTGTTGTGTGAATTGTAGGAACGCTGAGATTCCAGAATTTTCCGTCACAGAAATGTGAGCAAAATACATACTGTTAAGCATATATTAAGGTTTGTAGTGCATTGCGGCTAATAAACTTTGAGGGTTCCATGCAAGGTACACCAGCTTGAACTCCCTTGCATATTTTGAATTAAAAAAATGCCTGGCATTGTTATCTTTCCATGGATTACGGTTGCGCTCGGGCCCAAATTCCGCAGCTACCCATCGCTGAAACAAGAAATTTTCTTGACAGGAAATGTTGATGTTCCCAAATTGCGGTCTGAGGCCTTTTGTGTCACAGGTGTGTGACCAAGCCACACAAGGAGGATGGTGGTTTTTACTGGAAGATGTTTGGGATCACATAATAGTATAAAAAAAATTGTTATGAATTTAATTTCTCTCCTTTATAAGGTTCCAAATGTATATCAGTATGCAAAACAGATCATATTTAGCAAATTGCCCCCTGACTTACATGATAGTATGAGTAACTCAAAGTTCAAAAGGTTTGCACATGCCCTCTGGTACTATCATGAGCACATTTCAAAACTATGTATGTTTCCATCAGACCCATCTTTTCATTCATTAGCGGTTACCATATGAATTGCTGCATGGTCGGTACACCATAAGAAATCTTTACAATCCATAACTCACTTGTTTGCTCCGGGGCATATTTATAAAAGAGCTGCATCCCCCTGCGTAGCTTGCTAAATATAGAGTAATGCAACACAGTAAAAATTGCTGCACTGCGTTATTCTGTCCCAGGTAGGTGTTCCATGGGTGGGGTGTGGGTGTTCCCATACATCCACCCATGGATTTTGGCGCATTCCCATATTGCAATCAGTTTTAGACCTGGGAATGCATCAAAATGCTACGCTTCCCCAAGTGAGGCATAATGAGAAAACAATCTTTATTTTTCCTTCTTAATTCCACTTTTTATGTTTTCTGCATTCTGCAGCACACAAAGAAAGAGCAACAGTAAACTCAGGAAGGTACACCGTCCCGCACAAGAAAAATCCTGGTTACAATGTAGGCACTGGCACTAGACAACACATTGTGTGCCAGTGCTGGGAACTGACAGGAATATGTTGTGTATTGTTAAGAATGATGCATTCCTGCCCTTTCCCCATCACACAGCGCAGCAAAGTGACTTGCTGTACTGGTGTGAATATTTGTTAAATATGCCCCTATATGTTCTTAAAACCAGAATGGTCTGTTGGATGTAATTACAATATTACTTCCGTATACCAGCCATCATGTCAAAATATTACATATGAATCTGTTTTCATCAATTGTTTTTTTCCTAATTATTTTCATTCTGTTTTGAATTCAAATATTAGTTTTGCGTGAACAATCATGAGCAATCTACACACATCACTCTTTGTGAATTTCAAATTTTCTCTGGTTTTCAGAAATGTATAGCTTTCTAGATTCACCCATTGGTTTAACGTCTATTTTCACCACAAACTTCAAGTAGGGCTGAAAAGGCAAAATAATTGCAAAAATTGACCACCAGTTGGAAAAATGACGAAACTATAGAAAAGAAAATCGGTTTTCTTTTACATCTATACTTGTTCCTGAAAGCTGGGAACATTCTCTACAGCAAACCTTTGTCAATGCATTTTTAAGAGGAAGAAAACATTCACTTTCTTGCATAGCACATTTTTCCATAGTTGATCTAAATGTTGCTATATTTTTGGTATGTTTGTGGAAATAAAAGTTATGAGGCCTAAATGCGCATTGCACTAAAGATCAGGAAAAGGGCTTAACACTGGGGATTGAAAACCCTCAGCAGCAAAGATGTTAGTCATAATTTAGTATCATTGCAAGTGGCTATACCTCTCTGCAAAGAATTATCTCAATGTGAAGATAAACCAGCACATATCTTAGAGCTTGATTTAGGGTTTGGTAGAAGGGATACTCCCTCAAAAATAGAAAGTATATCTTGTCAGCTTTAAGCACATTATATTCTATGCCACTTGTAAAATGGCGGACGGGATATCTGTCATTTTTGTGATGGAGTAAGCTGTCCACCAAACTCTAAATCAGGCCTTTAGTGCCTATATGTTCACATCAGAAGCAAGACTGAGGACACATTTTTACCTTCCCTCTCTGGAGTGGGATTAATGCCTGCATATTGTTTGCATCCTGGATATGATTGCGAGCGTTTGGGTACAGATAAATTATCCAATTGGTCACACTAGCTTTTCACAATGTTTCAAAAGTCGGTTACAAGAGGCTACACATTGGTGATATGTTTTTCCGAAAGAAGCTGCAATGTATATAAATAAGTGTCTCCCTGGCGTCCAATGTGTGCAAAGAGCTTTATGCGTGTGTCTAACACTTAGAGGAGAATTAATTTGAATTAAGACAGATCAGAGAGGTTCTAGAAGTATAGGGGGCATATCAACAACAACCGGCGATAATTATCTCTAAGCGCACTTAGCGCTAGGATAATTATCGCCAGCTAGCGTGAATTTTTATCGCTGAGATAGCGTGCTATTAGCAATGCTTATCTCAATAGCGATAAAAATCCTCACGCTAACAGGCTAACGTGAGATTATCGCTGGAAACCCAGCGATAATCTCACGCTACCTTGTTGATAGGGACAGGCAAACTTAGCCATGATATCCTCCTTCCATAGGATATCATGGCTAAGTCAGAAAAATACCAGATGTAAAAAAGCAGCGTTAACCGCGGTTAGCTCTGCTTTTTTTGTCTCTAACAGGGTTAGCGACATTCTTGATAATAGGAGAAATGTCGCTTAGCAACATTTCTCCTATTATTTTACTCTGGAACGCCCCCTTTGCATCTCATTAGAGATGCAAGGGGAAGCGTAGAGTAAAAGGGTGCTAACATGCAAATTTGCATGTTATCACCCTGTTGTTGATAGGGCGCTAGTTTTATCTCTGCTTTTTTGGCTTTTAAAGCCAAAAAAGCAGAGATAAAGCCCTTGTTGATATGCCCCATAGTGTTTAGTCTCATCATCAAGTATTCTTCTGAAAAGCACTGGTTGGTGGAAACAGGAGAACTCAACTTTCAGACAAAGCAGCATCTGCAGTCACTTTTATAGATGTGTTCTGAGACAAAGGTGAAGCTAGCTTGAATCCATCCTAGGAGTTAGGAGTAAAAACAAATGCTGGTTGTTTTATTCAAAGATTTGTTTCTCCACTGGGGTGCAGAGTAAGCCCGCCCGTGAGCCAAGGACCCCAATCAGGGGAATGGTTCCAATGGAAGGCAAGTGGAGGCCAGGAGGTGGAATGAAGTGTAGGACAGAACGAACTGCGACTATGGAAAATGCTCACCAGCATGCAACCGCCGGCTCTGCAACCCCATCACAGCAGACAGGGAACCACATTGAGCAGTAATGGAATTGGAAAGTTGTTGATTATTCATAGCTGCGAGAAGGCGCTAATGGTATGTGAGAGGAACAGCCCTCTCAGCTTATCAGCAGAGAATAAAACATATGGCGTGGAAAGTATATCCCATTTCCTCTCTATCTGGGCGTCCAAGCCACTAGGATTTTCAGATGAATTGCAATGAACCTTTTCAGTAAGTAGTCAGCTAAAGCATCATTGGCAGGAAACATTTCTAAAGGTAAATGTATTTTTTTTTCTGAAAATAAAATATGAAATACACAGAATACTCTTTAAAACAAAACAGCACTACTTCCTTTGAATGTCGAGGTTTTGATAAATGTGTTTTTTTTATCTTGAACACCATCACTGTTTTCTTTTCTCGGTCTGTGCTGTTGATCGCAAGAGAGGCTTTGCATTTGCGAGACATTCGTTAAAAGTATGGCAGCAGCATCCATGCTGACCCGCGCTCATTCTTGAAAGCTGGTGAATCCATAGGTGTTTAAAAACCGCCACCCAGAAAGTTGGAATCTTCACTATGGCACAGCACATGCAAGGTATAACATCGTGTTGGTGGGTTGTCACCTCATTACTCCAGCCAGAAAATTGATGCATCCCACTATATCAAGGTCGACAATATTGTCTCTCAATGTCACATACACTACATTGACGGACCACTACATTGCAATGTAAATATATATTTACTATCGACCTCAATTATCAAGTCAGTATGCCAGTCACTATTTCAAGGTTGGCACTATCAGCTTACCTATACTTTTCTACATCTATCACTACATTGAGAGATTCTTAACTTCACCTACACTTAACGTCACATCCTGCACACCAGGGCCGGACTGGGAACCAAAACCGGCCCTGACAAAGTGCTCGGCCAGCCCCCTCGGGGGGTTGCCGGTGCCCGCTACGGCCAGTCCGACCCTGCTGCACACCTATCACTATTTTGAGAGATAGGTATGTATACTATTCTTAACTCAACCTGTGCTTACCATCACATCCTCTACATCTGTCACTACATTGAGAGATAGCTATGTATTAACTATTCTTAACTTCACCTATGCCTACTGTCACATCCTCTAGATCTGTCACTACATTGAGTGATAGCTATGTATTTACTATTCTTAACTAAACCTGTGTTTACCATCACATCCTCTACATCTGTCACTACATTGAGAGATAGCTATGTATTTACTATTCTTAACTTCACCTATGCCTACTGTCACATCCTCTAGCTCTGTCACTACATTGAGTGATAGCTATGTATTTACTATTCTTAACTTCACCTACACTTAACGTCACATCCTGCTCACCTATCACTACTTTGAGAGATAGCTATGTATTTGCTATTGTTACCTCCACCTATGCCTACTGTCACATCCTCTACAACTATCACTGCATTGAAAGATAGCTATGTATTTACTATTCTTAACTCAACCTGTGCTTACCATCACATCCTCTACATCTATCACTACTTTGAGAGATAGGTATGTATTTACTATTCGTAACTTCACCTACACTTAACGTCACATCCTGCTCACCTATCACTACTTTGAGAGAGACTTATGTATTTACTATTCTTACCTCCACCTATGCCTACTGTCACATCCTATACATCTATCACTGCATTGAGAGATAGGTAAGTGTTTGCCATTCTTATTTAACCTATGCTTACCATCACTTCCGTTACATCTATCATTACATTCAGAGATAGGTACGTATTTACTATTGGTAACTCAACCTATGGTTACCCTGGGAGATAGGTAGCAGTGGAGTAAATAATAGTAATTATATTCTCAACTTAGAACTAAGTGAGGATTTAAAGTAATTAACACGTTCTTTTCATGTGAAATAGTAACCACTCCATTAAAAAGGGACCATCAATGCTTTCAAATAACTGGAATATTTTACCTGTGGTATATTCCAAAAACAAAACTTTCCAAAGATCTATTACTGGCACTGGTGAGTCACATATACTTTGTGTTCATTTGTCATCTTAGAGAAAAAGTCTGATAGTTGTATAAAATTACATGGTGATCAGTACAATATTCTAAAACTAAAAAAATAGGCTTTTCTTCCCAGTGTTGCAGAAGATATGAATGTTCTTTTTAGACATCTAATGAGGGTATTGAGAGATAGTGTGAAAAAGACAGAAACGTGAACAGAATGGCTAAATGGGAAAGAGTAGCATGGTTGGAGGTGTAAAAGACTTAGGGGCATACAAGAGTTTTTCGCCACAGGAACGTCACTTTTTATGATGTTCCTGTGGTGATAAACCCTTCACCTTTTTAATGCCTCCTTGTGAATAAGATCACCTTTCACGCAGCACTTAGCTTGAAAGAGGCGGGCAATGGGTGCTGTGGTAGGCATTCCACTGCAACACCCATTGATTTTTTATGTTGCCCCATATTTACAAGGGTGGCGTAGATATGGGTCAGCGCCAAAATTAAGACTGAAAAAAAACCTGATCTTAACATGGCGAAATGAGGAGAAATTATTAATTTCTCCTCGGTTTTGCTGTTTCTATGTGTGCTGCATTGTACGGCACATATAGAAACCGCAAAACACCATGAGTGATTGTTCACAGGAAGTTATCCCTTCCTGCACATAAACAATAATTAAAAATATCATGATTTGCAACTTTTATGTGTGCTGCACCATGCAGCACACATAGGAGTTACAAATCACCATTAGTGATATTTATGTGCAGTAAGGGACACCTTCCTGCACATAAACAATCGTTCCCTCAATCTAGCCATTCTTGCACTATGGTACAAGGGTGCTTGCATTGGCGTTAGTCAGCTGAATTTAGCTCCAGTGCTAGGGAAAATGCAGGGATGCACTGTATCATTGTATATGCAGTGCATCCCTCTGTTTTCAGAATGGCAGAGCGCTTTGTTAGCAATTTTGGCTTAACGCCGAGCTGCATCATTCTCTTGTAAATAAGCCCCTAAGTTTATGGCAGAAATACAATCCAGTTATATAACACTTGCAGATAAGTGTTAATCATTTTAACTAACCAGGTTCTACTCGGAAACACCTATGAAAATAAATATCAAACAAGTATGACAAAACACTGTTGATTGCAGGACAATTACACTCTTGTGTAAAACATGGCACGAGAAATAAACACAGCCTAATAAAAAACATGATACCGTGTCATATTTTTCATACACCTTACAAGGCTAAACCTTTGGTACCTATTGCAGCATGTTTCATCTCAGTAAGCCAAAAACGACTTCTGCACATATAAATTAGCTTTCAGCAAATGTGAAACTGCAATACGCGTCCCTTGCTCTCATCAACTTTCACCACTTCAATGCTGATGATGTTTGACTGAGAATCATCGTTGCACATCCAAACTACCCAAACTAGTACCTAAACTTGGCTCACAATTTCACTTCCTTCTTTAACACCATATTCTCCTAACTGACCAATGACAGTCCCTACATTGATTCCCCGCGCCATGCTCAGCCATGCTAAAAACCACACACTTGACAGATTTCTCCAATCATTCATTTTAAATTACCAGAATTATGTAAGTTACTAAAATGTCCCAATCACACCCGAAGTCATGTATTGTCCAACATTAACATGTTACAAACAATCAATAAGTAAATCAATGGATGTTCAAAATATTAGACTTTCAAAACAAACACCAACTGCATAGAATGTTCTGAGAGAAATGAAACTTGCTCATTAATTAAATTGATTTATATCAGTCACAGATAAGGTTGTTGGTCTGTTATTGTTTCATTCACATTCTTTATCTGTAGAATCCATCACACAGCATAGGGAAGTGTGTCAGCCCACCACAGTAAATGGCTACCTTCACTTTGAGTGACAGCTGTAAGAAAGTGAACGGTTAATTAAGTGGATGGAAGTCCACCACAATTTATAAAGTGGCTCACCTTTTAGGTCCAAATAAAGAATTCAACTTAAACCTGAGATCAATCCCTGGTAGCTATGTCATAGGGAACACAGGCTTAACCTACAGAGATTTTTAAAAAATATGTATGCATACTAAAACAGTAATACATTTAAAACATCAAGGAATAAAAACCCCAAGCCAACTTATACAAAAATCCATTAAGGGAAACCAGTGATATGCATTTTTAAAGATTGAAGGAAAATTAGAGCCAGAAAGCACAAAGCCCCAATGATAGTCTAATAGACGTTCCTGCTAACCAAGATGGATCAGTTTTGTTGCGGTCAATGATTTTACCTTTGGACTTAGCCTTTGAAGTAGAAGTCAAAATCCTCCAGAGAGGCAAGATTGCAGGCTGTATCCAGAGAAGTCCTCTCAGTGTTAGATAGCCATTGGACAAGGTTACATTGACACTGTTGGTTTTGGTGGAAAATACTCCTGGTAGGAACATTAACATTTCACCCCCAGGGATGCCCTCACATCAGCCAGATATTTTTGCTACCTTTGCCCAATTTAGGTTTTTAAGTTCATACTTAGAGGCCGATTATGATGTCGTTTGGAAACTGTTACGAATGAATCGGTCTTGGAATCATTTCCGAACGAATCGGGTCCTGCGAGTCCGAATGACCGACTACGATGCTTCCCAACATCGTTCGCGTGGACTCACATTGACTTTAATGGGAGCCTGTGTTCCGAACGAGAACAACGGCTCCCACTGAAAAAAGGGGTGGTTGGTAAAAACCTAGCACCCTGTGAATACCCGCCACATTGCACATGGTAGGGAGGAGGGGTCCCTTGGGTACCCCCATGGTCCACAATCGGGGGCCCCCGTGTGAAGGGGGGCCGGTAATGGGCCCCCAAAGACAGATGTTGACAGACCAAACTGGAACAGCTGTCCGGGTTGGTCATCGTAATCACTCGTTCGGAAACCATGTCCATAAAGCTGTACGATTTGGCTCCGAAAGACTCTGGCTGTTCAAATGCCTTTCGGAACCGATTCGAACTGCACGAATGGTTTCCAGGCATTGTAATTAGTCATTGGGAAATGTGTACGATTCGTTTGGAAACAAGGGTTCTGAATCGGATTCTGCAAAACCGAATCCCATTCGGAGCCTCTCCAAACAACATAGTAATCGGCCACTTTGTCTTTTTGAGAGCTCAGAATTGTTCAGTGGGACAACATTGTAAGCTGTAAGCATTAATGTTTTCGAGACGGCCCACTGAAACAGATTATTTGCTGTGGAGAATCTCCTAGCAGGAGGAACCTGTTTCTTCAGCCAAACAAGGTAGTGCGTCGGGTGGGTTGGCTTGGGTGGGTGGTTGATCCTGATACTCTGGAGGTCTAGAGATTCAAAAACTTTCAAAGTCCTAGCTTTTCAGATTTGTTTAGAGAAGTCTAGTTAGGCACAGCAAAGGTACTCAACGGATGTATGACGTTACAACGCATGCTTTTACAACGCATGCTGTTACAACAAAAGTTTTACAACGCATGCGATGTTACAACGCATGCTTTTACAACGCAAGTCTTTACATCGACATACACTAGATGGCGTGCTGACATTAGAAATGTGTAATTTACTATTCTAACTCCAGTCCACGTTGCAGTAGGGAAGGTGTTTGGATAGTAAACTACACCAGTGTTTCCCAAACTGGGGTCCGTGGACCCCCAGGGGTCCGTGGCTCATTCCCAGGGGGTCCCCAGGCAGCAGTTTTAAAAGCACTGCAAAGTTCCTTGTAAAATTAGCAGTTTTTCGAGCAACTATAAAAGTGTCATGAAAATGCCAGTGATTAATTTACCTGCTGGAGAGAGATGACTGTTTTGTCCAGTGGCAGCCTTGACTTATCTTAGGCGACACAGAGGGTTAATATGCCTACTGAAAAGAACGTGTACAATGCATTTTGAAAAACAGTATTTTATGTGCATAGGTCAGTGGGTTATTGATTTTGTCACAGAGATTCTTTTGTCACTGTGCAATTCATAAGGGACTATCGTAATCTAGCAGTGTCCTATAAACTGTCATCAAAGAGCCGCTTGCAAACTGCATGGTAAAAGTTAGCAACATATGTTTATTCCCAGTCTATCATTATCCTGATGCTGCTATGTTCCCACTTCCTGCACATTAACAATTTTGTAATGCCGTTTTGTCACTTCTATGTGTGCTGCCTAATGCAGCACACATGGAAGTTGAAAGGGCCACCTTCCTGAAAATAAACAATCAAAGGTGTTTTGCTTTTTCCGCTGGAAAAAGCAAAAATGAGGAGAAATAAGGCATTTCTCCTCATTTTGCAAAGTTAAGACCAGGTTTTTCATGGTCTTAATTTTGGTGCTGTCTCCTATTTAAGCTGACCTTGTAAATAGAGGGCAGCGTCAAAATCAATGGTTGTTGGAGTAAAATACCCACTGCCCACCTTTTTCACGCTAAGCATTGCACGAAAGGGGGCCTTATTTACAAAGCAGCGTTAAGCCACAATAAGTGGCTTAACGCTGCCTTGTGAATAAGGATAAGCCCCTATTGCCACAGGAACATCGCAAAAAGTGACGTTCCCATGGCAATAGAAACTTGAAAATATGCCCCTAAAATCCTTAGTAATTTGAGTATTTGTTTTGTGTGCACACGTGTTTATTTTTTTCAAATTACTGTTTTAATGTTTGAAATTTAAATCCTACAAATTGCTTGGGGGTCCCCGGCTTCCAGTGGTGACTCAATGGGGGTCCTCAGGAGTCAAAAGTTTGGGAACCACTGAACTACACTATTTCTAATGTTAGCACGCCATCTAGTGCAAGTCGATGTAAAGACTTGCGTTGTAAAAGCATGCGTTGTAACATCGCATGCGTTGTAAATGTTTCGTTGTAATGGTAGTGCGGTGTAAAAGTTGCGTTGTAAAGGTTGTTCCCCTACTCAACCCTTAGGAACAGCCCTTGGGCAGTCATGACTCACTCTAGCAAACGCCACCAGCAGGTTTCAGTCCAGGTCCAGTTGCTACTGGTCAGATATGCCCTCAGGAAAAAGGCCTTTAGCAGCTTGTTGTGTCACTGTAGTCACACAGGAGGTAAGCCGACTGACCAGTGGAGTCCATGTCTTTGTCATGGGTAAAAGTGTGACCAGCCCCAGTGCTTCAGGACTCCTCACAGGTCTCAAATAGCAGGTGCAGTCCTTCTTCTGGTCTTTCAAAGGGCAAGAGAGTGTTTTGAGGAGGGTGCTTTTGGGTGGAACCTTTATGCTAGGCACCAGCTAGTGGATGGGGGTGACTACTGGTTCCTCACTGACCAATGGGGTAAAATTCCCATGGGCAACCCTATCCACTTTTCCTACAAATTCTGTCTGCCCTACTTCAAACAGTCCCACAGTACACCTTATTCCCAAAATCTGTGGTCACTCAAAACCAGTTCTGAGTGTAGCTCTCCTTCTACTGGGTATGGTGCCAACCTGACTAAGAGGGCAAATGCTCATCCCCTCCAGGTCTCATCTGACATTTACTTGTAACAGAGCAGAGTCTTTTGAAGTTAAGTTCCTGGGTCAACCCAAACTGGTCTTTAGCTGGTTTTCATGCCTAGTGAAGAAAAACACCTCCCAACACCCAGGTCAATGTCCCTGCTCTGGGAGCAGTGTTCACACCTCATTAAGGTCAAGCACTTGGTGGACAGCTGCAGGGGAAGTGACTTAAATTATTGTACAGGAGCCTCAAGCACAGGAAAGGTAACTTTCTATATGTAACCTTTTTTAAATAATTAGTAAAATAAGACTTCACCATTGAACTGAGCTATTAAAAATAGTGGCTGTGCTATTTTTCTCGCTTGTAACAAACCTGAGATAGCACAATACATTTTTTAATCTGTACTCCAATATTCCTTATAGGACTGCTGCAGGCTGATGTAAATTATCATCAAGGATCTACAGCCACAGAAAAAGTACCTTTTAACTTTCTGTAAGCTACTTTTCCTAAATATTTAGAAAATTCTAGCTTCACCATTGAACTGGACTGTAAGTAAATATTAATAATAGCATTGCTTGTCCCACACCAAAGTAAGCAGAATTCAGTTTTCTAAATCTGTACTCTAGCATTTTATTATTCTCTTTCACAATGAGTCATCCACACACAAAGTAGTCCCTTTATATTCCAGGGATTACAGTGGCAATGTGTGTGCTTATCAAGACCAAAAATATTAGCTTTTTGTTTTTTAAATATTGTTTGCTGAGGGCTCAGCAGTTTACCCACTATAAATGTTTCCAAATACCTTGGTAAAATAAAACAAGTATTCTCAAAGCCAAAGCCGGGTAGCCAATGCCAGACCTACTGACTTTACTGATGTGTATTTTACTGTGTGTTCCACATTCTGATGCTTTCTCTCCTCAGAGCACCATAACTTAATGTCACAATAGGATTTAGGAGGAGTGTTTGTGGTCTACTGTGCTGTCCACGAGCAGGGTATGACTGGCCTATAGGACAATCAGGCACTCAGTGTGATGTGTCAGATGGGCTGGTCTGACAGGTCAGTGTGGGACGTTTTTTTCGCTGTTTGTGGCCATGTTTTATGGTCTGCTGGGCCCATTTATACTATTGATTTCCCTGATATTAAAGCAAACATTGCCTGCAGCAAGCTCAAATCCATGCAATGTTCCATACTTTGCAAAACACCTATACAGAGTGTCCTTGAAAGATCAAAAACGGTCCCAATTTGGAATCATGGGCGGCCTTTTTAGCTATCAAATTCACTTTTGGTTCCTGAGTTTATTTTTTGTACCAGGCCGGCACTGTCTGCAAGACCTGGGAAAAAGTAAGTTACAGTAATGCTGCAGGATTGCAACTTACTTATTGGGTGTTTTTTTGGCTAGGTCATTCAAACAACAAAATTCTCAAGCATCTTGGCCTGACTACAAGCATTGAAACAACGTTGCATTTTGCACTTCTGTTTTGATAGATCAATTCCTTATGCTATGTGCTAACACTTTAGTTTCTCGAAAAGAGCACATACATATACAATCCCATAGTCAGAGAGCACCGATTGCCACAGGTCCAAGTCTCAATTGCTTGTGATGACTCACCCACACACATCTCTTATTCCTGACAGCCCCAGATGAGAGGCCATTGCCACCTTTGCCAGCTTTAAGTTGTTTCTTATTCTCTGATAGGGCCTTAGAGAGTTTCCACGCGCAGTTTACCTTACACACCGCTCTGAGTGCTGGCTCCCGGATAGCCGAAAACATTAGAGTGCAGGAGGTCCTCAGGGCACAAGACCTAGTTATTACTTTTCTATAAATTATTTCTTAAATGCTTATGAGTTGGTTAGGACCCAAGCCCTCCACAAAACAAATTCAAGTTAAACCTCACAGGTCAATGTTACTGCAGAGATCAAGGGGGGGGGGGGGGGGGGGCAAACAATGCACTGTATTTCTCACAGAGGTGGCAAACGCAGACAAAGTTCGTTTCAGCTTATAGGGGCTGTCAGCTACAAGGTCGAGCATAAGTCAAGGTATGGGTCCATAAATATAGTGTATTTGCTTTTGTACAACGCAGACACGATGGTGTCACTGAAATGGACTCAGATTTCCACCAACCACATGCCTTGCATTTACTGATGTGTATTAAATATTGAACGGAAAGTGCCATCGTTCCTTTGACCAAGAGGAAATCCTGGAATGTTTTCTAGCTAATCAAATCTCCTGTGGTGCTATAGTTAGAGAAAATATGAAACCTCCAAAACACATGACACATTTTTGCTGCAAAATAACAATATGCCTGTCAGGGGCCACTGCAAATACTCCCAGGCTCTAGATAAAATGGAATACAAACTCTGCAAGGGCAATCAAAGGGAACTGAGTTAAAGAACACTAGGATATTTCTCATATTTCAAAAAATGCATGCCAAGTAAATTAGTAATTGGTAAAAAATAATATTTATTGTTATTTTATTACCTAAGGGTGGATCTTGTCTAAATATTTGCAAAAGTTGCACAATGTGCGAGAAATCTGATTCCTCTAAATACATATTGAGAGTGTACAGAAATGTTGAGAGTGATTTAAAAAAAGATCCTAATTAATGGTAAGTTCTTATTCTTTTGACATTTCGATGCAGTTTGTGAGGAGTCAATGTTTTCAAAATACATTTTCAAAGTTTCAACTATGGAACTTAATCTTTAAGAATCCGACTTTGTCTTTTAGTATAAATGAATAAGTTCATGTTTTCCTACACTGGAAATGTTTATCATAAATAATGAAATGTAAAATCATTTACCCTGTCGAGATAAGCCTACGGTTTTATCTGTGAGTACCTTTACGTTCTGTTTTTTCTTTCAGGGCACATTATTGTTCAGAGATGCTGCTCTAATTTTTATTTCTTATTTAAACTCATAGACGGTAAGTATTCAAATTAAAAACTGACGCCATCATCATCATCTTTATCTTCATCACATGATTGTTAACACTGTCGAAGATTATCTATTTGCATCCACAGGTCACACAGAAATAAAATAAAATGCCAAGGGCTTGAAATCAGATTGCTGGCTTCTGGCACAAATATATGCAAAAGGAAATCACATTTATTAGTACAGATGACCGAAATAGCTAGATCTGTAGCACCTCTCTGATCTTGCCTGCATTGAATATGTTTATGTGGCTACCCTACGAGTGGATATGGAAGCGCCCACATAAATCTTGGGTGCACAATTCCTTGCAGTGCGTGGGAACTCTGACCTTAGGATAGAAGGGCGCTAGCCTGCCAGCGGGCACCGGGCATTTCCCCGGTGGGCCACCAGGGTTAGGGGCCAGTTTTGGACTCCTGGGGGCCGATTTTGTTACAGGGCCGTTTTTGCAGCATAGCTGCAATGTCGGCCGCTTTAACGAAATTGGCCGAAACCGGCCATGGCAAACAGCTCGGCTGCACTCCAAACCCCCGGGGAGTGGTCGAGCACTTTGCCAGGGATGGTTTTGGCTCCCAGTCCGGCCCTGTCGCCAGGGGACTGGCAATGCCCATAAAACTCTTCATAACCACTCTTTCTGTCCCCTCCTTCCGGGATGCAAAAGTTCCAGGACCCCATAGATTACAGACATGGTGAGCATCCTGAATGGGTAGCTGCTGAGGGGTAAATTGATTTGCCTGATTTCCATGAGGAACACCGACTACAAAATGAAAATACCCTTCACAAATGCTCAAGCACAGTGATTTACTGGCATTACAAAAGCATCCACATGTTCTTCCTGTAACCCAAAATTGTATGGGGAGTGCAAAAAGGGCCAACAGTTCTTCTGTGTTTTTTTAAAATGGTCTTGTAGTGCACTTTACTAGGGACTCATATTAATTAATGATTAAATATGCCAATTGTGGATAAGCCAAAGTTACCATGTATTAAGCAGAGAGCACACACACTTTAGCACTGGTTAGCTGTGGTAAAATGTCTAGGGTCCTAAAGCCAGCAAAAACGAAGTCATCAAAAGCAGGAGGCGGAAGACTCAAAATTCAGGGGAAACCATGCTAAGGATTCCATGTCTAACAGTTATTTACCCAAGGTTCCCAAAAGAACTCATCATGAGGCTGCAAAGGCTGCAAGAATGTGTTTACTCTTTCGTAAAAGTGATTAAATCAAAGCAACCCGAAAACTCTTTTTTGCCTCCAAATGAATGCAAGGATTACGTTTTCAGTTAGATTATTGGGGAAAAGCCCCAGAATACTGACAATGTTCCCCAATTATTCAATAATTAGGAATCTTCATTCGTCAACTGAACACCTCATTACCCAATGACAATTCAAATGCTTTAAACTAAGAAACAGATCCTGAGATGTCAAAGTCTGTCGGCTATGGAACTATGTAGATCCAATCCTGAGAACCAAATGAAAATAATTACAGATAGAAAAACCTATGAAGAGAAAACCTTTCATACTGACATAGAAATAAGAATGTCTATGAAGCAATGGAGCTCCACCTTCCTTGATCATTCTTGAAAGACCCTACTTTGTACCCAAAGCTGACACTTCCTTTTCTAGACTTTCAGCTCAGAATGGAGAATGGGAGCACTCTATAATATCCTCTCATCAATAAATAAAACAAATTAAAAGATAAATAGATATTTTACTATGCACAGGTATTTGTTACATTCTCTGTGATTCCTTAGGCGTCAGACTCTGGTTTTGCACGCAAGACTTTTTTTTGCTTAGCAATATAAACATTTATGACTATGTTGGTGGCATTTTAATGATCTTTTTCTCTTTTTTATTTTTAAAAGACACTTTTTTGGTTTTTCTAAGTTTTTGGGAGTCATCTATAAACTTAGTTACATTTGGTACATAGTTGTTGTACAATGCAGTGCGTTATACCATTTACAGTCGTCAATATGTATCAGTTATCAAGCAATGTGTACCTTTTAGTACATTACACAGTGCATAAGCGATCCTTTGATGACAACAGGAAAATAACTAGGCATGATTGCAAGTGCATTAACATAACTCCTAAACTTTCCCATCCCCCGTCCGCCTCTACTGACTCTAACCCGGCTTAATGATCTCTTTCTCTATATAACATGTAACACAGCTTGTTCATATATTAAATTCAACATGGCTGAAGTAATTCCAATAAACTAACTGAAACAGCTCTTTATTCCTCATTAACGCAAACAGCATCTTGCATTGTGTAACCGCATTACCCACCCAATCTGTATTCCAAAATATATAATTAACCAACTTCTGTACTTATTGGCCAGAGTCTGTGTATGTCAAAATTGAACTTAAGTCCAGGCTACATAGTTTTCTTCCTGAGAAACAGGTCGCATCCTTACACATTTCGGACCTTGACGCTAGGTTTTAAGGAATGCTATTTTGGGTTGATAAAAATAAGTTAGTGTTTTAAGTCGCCAGGAATTTATAATGTCATTAGAGTTGATCATTTTCCACTCACCTTCCGCATGCCTCTTCCAAGATCTTCACCATAGTTTGTTCCCAGAATTTCAAAATAAATGTTTGGATTTCCTCCATTTTCCCCAAACTCTAGTGTGCCGGTCAAACCATTTACCACACCCTATCAAAAGAAGATACTGTAAATGTTTTGAAACAAAGCAATGCAATATTGATCTAGCAATACTACAGGTATTTAAGTGATTCTTAGACACTTTTAATGTGCATTTAAAACACTTGACATGAGTTATCACTATAATAAGCGTGAAATCATTTTACAAATCAGAACATAACACGGAAACCTTTTGTAAATGTGATGTATTAGATGTGTCTTAGTATGACATTATTGACAACATAATTTTGAAAATAATGATTTTACAATAATGATTTTTTTAAACATGCACATGATTCCCTTCAGTAAATAGATCAGTTTTAAGACCACAATTTGAATTTCTTCCCTAAAAGTGAAGTTATCTCATAGATCACTTACTACCTGGGACGTTTTGGTGAGTGTATGAAGATTTTTTTTTCTGGTCACAAGTGGACTTTTCCACAACTGAAGCATATTTTGTGTATACACAAAATAGTGCTTCCATTGCAGAAGGAAAAAAATATTTGAGATGCAATTGACTAAACCTATGCAGCATTTGATTAACTTACACTCTTTAATGTATGCACCCATAAACTGGGAGTTGATTGCATTGCAAAAAAAGGATAGTGAAAAACTGAAACAGTAAAATCACCCTATTTGGATATCCAGGTGTTGGAAAGCAAGGTCGGGCTGAGGACACTGCTTAAATTCGAGGTTTACTCCCATAAAGATGCAAATGTTATGTTATGTTATGTTAATCAAGGATTTATAGAGCGCACAGCTACTCGACAGAGTGTCCTGGCGCTATGACAGAAGAGACAAAGAGCAAAGACTTTGAGACCAAAATTAATTAAGGTGATCAGTTATGGTAGTTGTTGAAACATCCAAGTTTTTAAGTGCTTTCTAAACTCCAGAAGGGTAGTGGTCTGTCTCAGGGATAAAGGCAGGATATTCCAAGCGCGGGCCACTTGCACATGGAAAGACCGACCTCCACAGCGGGCTCTACAGAAACTCGGCGCCATGATCAGATATTGATGGGCTGATCTAAGCGATCTGCACGGGATGTAGTAGAAAATTATTTTCCGGATGTAATGTGCCCCCAGCCCATGCAGAGCTCTAAAGGCAAGGGTTAGGGCTTTGAAGAGAATTCTGAACCGGACTGGGAGCCAGTGTAATTTCTTCAGATGGTGGGAAATCCATTCTCTGGCTCCTAACTTCAGGACCGCTCTGGCTGCTGAGTTCTGAACAATCTGAAGCCTGTTCAGAAAGCACTCCGGGAGGCCAAGATATAGGAAATTAACATAGTCCAATCTGGAAGTAATGAGGGCCTGCACGACTAGCTTCCTATGTGTCGTTGGTAATAGATAGAGAAATTTCCTAATCATTTTTAAAAGTCCAAAACATGCGCCAGTCACTGTCTGAACTTGAGTTTTTATGGCTAACATATCATCCATTTTCACTCCCAGATTTTTAACTGTGTTAACTGCCATCTGGGGTGGCGACATTTTGTCAGGCCACCACTGTTTCCAAACGTCCAGAGGAGGGGAGCCAAAGAAGATGATTTCTGACTTCTCAGGGTTGCATTTGAGTTGGTGAGATTGAAACCAAGAGAACACTTCTGCCAGACAATCTCTGATCTTCTGACCATTAAAATCTTCCCCCTTCCTGAAGGTATTTGTTGATTCGCAAAACAGAAGCAAGTGATTAGCTCGTGTCTACCCTGGTTTTCATTTGACACTGTTCCAGTACAGTAAAGAAAGAATGCTTTATTTGGATATAAAAATAACCTTAAAAGAACACCTCAAAATTACAGCAGCAATACATGGGACAATAATTATTAAAATCTTCAAATTACTTTAAAAACTTCACTGATGAGTGAATGATAAAAAGCAGAATGTGCAAACAACAATGACAGTGACATATAAAATGCATTCGATTTCGGGTCTTAACAATCAGCCATAAATGCATTCCAATGTTTCGTAAAGTAACAGCAGAATATACAGAGTAGTCAAATAGGATCAATTTTAGCAGCATAAAAAGGGTTGCAGTGTGGTACGGAATAGCTCCTAAAAGATAGCGTAATGGCAAGCCAGTCCCGTTACTGTCTGAAGGTGCGTATGCATGTCGTATAAAGATTGTAAAAGCAATATTTAGAGCTGTGTTATCTGGCATTAATGCTGCAATAATTGCTTGTCTGCACGTCCGGATTCCCAGCCTGTTCCACTCAGATTTCAATTTACGTCTACGTTGTGACATCAAAGTGGGACAAAGGCATCCAGTACAGTAGAGGTAAGGAATTCACCAGAGGCATCTCTTGCACTCTAATTGTGCACTTTCGGAAGTACATAGTGCATCACATTTTAGGTCTGCCTTAGAGACAGCTTCAGCTGTCTCACCAGGCTATTGCCCCCCCACAGACCCTTCCTACAATATCAGCGAAAATATACCTAGCTAGAATGGCTTTTCGTCAGAAGACTTCATCCACTGGCTTGGTACATTGACACTCACATTTGTATTTCGCCTAACAGCACACAGCTTTGAGCAGTGGGTCCGCCAACTCAGGGGAGAGGATGTGGTCCGTAGGCTTAAACTGCCGACTTTGGTGCAGGAAACCAGGGTTCGAGCCTCACGGTCGCGTCCACATCCTGTGATTCTGGGCAAATCACTTCATCTCCCCGTGCCTGAATGTGTAATGTAAATACGGTGCTCATGTAAAGCGCTCCAATACCTTCGGGTCGAGTTCGCACTATATAAATATGCAACATAAACATTTTTTTTTTACTTTGAGTGACTGCACAAAGTCTGTCACATTTTTCACGTCTGCCAAGGATCAGTTCCGTTCTCTTCAGTGACAAAACTGGTTTGCATTGTCATTTTTTATTTTATTTATTTATTATTTTCATTTTAAATACCAGTTATTCATTTTGCTTACACTTTGTGTGCCTAGTTAGACAATGATTAATTTTCTGCAACCTATTTAAAGTTATAAAGTGTTATAGAACCATTGTAGATGCCTGCAATGCGAGTGCTTTGATATAGGGTAATTTATTCTTGTCTCCTTCACAAATAATAAAAATTAAAATAACAGCACAAATGAAAGGTTTAAAAAAATAAAAATAAAGCTTTACTAGTATAGTGGCCACAAGAGTGAATTTTATTTTTCTTTCTGTGGCATATACTTGCAATGAAACGTAAAAAAGAAATTAACCATCCCACAGCTTGCAACGTCAGATCTATTGTTCTGCCAGTGCTTGCTTCTCAGGTCAC
This sequence comes from Triturus cristatus, assembly GCF_964204655.1. NCBI lineage: Eukaryota > Metazoa > Chordata > Amphibia > Caudata > Salamandridae > Triturus > Triturus cristatus. The sequence continues at coordinate 171,185,611 of NC_140582.1, read as the reverse complement.
TTGGGTACAAGAAAGTTTAGTGCTAGTGTTAGCCAAGACTTTTTGAATTTACTAAAATTAATCACCTCCACACACAAGTGCTAGACACTAATGTGGTAATGAGGGCTTTTCGAGACCAAAAACGTGTTTTCTCCTAGTAAGTGTTTTTTTTAAATAATATCAAGTAGGGCCTTGCAGATCTCATGACTACTTAGATTTACAAAAACCACGTCAAAACAAAACAAACATTGACAAAGCCAAAAGGCTGGAAGTTAATGGCAGACCTTTTGGCTTTGCTCATGTTTGGTTATTTTCGATTCATGCGCATTCCAAAACACATTTTACATTCTGCAAAGGTTAGGCAGGTGTAGATTTAATTGTTTTTGGATCACCCCTAAAACGTATATTTTGCAACCATTCAAAGCAAATGCTATGTCTCATGCTTTAAATGCTTGGAAGCCTTGAAAGTTTTCTTAGTATAAGCCTTTGAGGGCTTCATGTAACCAGATGGAGAATACCCCTTGAGTAATCCCAAACTGGGAATTTAGGACAACTTCAGTATCCATAATTAAGGGATAAGGGTATACCACTGCATTCTAAGTGGTACCCTGAGAAGCCCTTTAGCAATTAGGAATTCCCATCAGAATTGTGTTTAGAGCACCCGATTCCCATGGTAATCCCCAACTTTCATCTTGTTCCCAACTCAGAAATTCCACCAAACCTTATCTGGTGAAGTGCCTGACTGTGAAATACTAGTTGTGGTTTTCTGTCATTTGTTGTAAACGTGATACATCCCTTGGAAAGCATGTTTGGTCAAATTTTGAATTACTGGGTTATTCTAGAGTTGAAGAAGCGATTTGCTGAACCCTCTTCCTCTTCCTCTTTAAGCCATTCATTCTTATACTTAAAAATAAAAAACATTTTGTGTCTAATTGTCAAGAAAATCCCTGTCCCTTACCATAGACATCATTTAGGGGTCGCCAGGCGTCTCAGCTTGGTCTCTGGTTTGCCCCTGCAAACCCTGTCGCTGACTTTGCGACCCTGGCCTCAGAGGTGGCAAAAACAGCGCCAAGAACAGTGTGAGAGAGCACTTTCTGTTTAAAATAGATAACTTCAGAACTGCAATGTGCACTTTTTAGAATACAAAATAAAATTATTTTTAAAAAACTCACATCTTTAAACTTATTGCCACGTTTGATTAAAAATTATGGGGCAGTTTCCTGGCGCATCCCTGCAAATCAGCAGGGATGCGCCAGGAAAGATGCGTCACAAAAGTTTAGCCTTGCGCCACAATAGATATGCCGCATTTACAATGCAGCGCATCGTGGCGCAAGGATAAACAGATGCGTGACGCATCTGATGGCGGAAGGTTGGTGCATTGCTGGAGTTGTGTCGCAAGCGCGACGCAGCTGCAGCAAGGCTCGGGGGTGCCCTATTGTTACAATGCTGCGTCAATCCTTACGCCTGCTTCAAGCAGGCGCAGGGTTTTGTCGCAGCATGGCCGGAAAAGTGACTGAGTGAAATCTTGTAGATTTCACTCAGCCACTTTTCGGAGGCGTTCCTGCGCCGGAACGCCCCCCCCCCTGTGCAGGTACGCCCACATGTGGCGCAAGCTTTACAACGTGACACATCTCCCTAGATGCGTCACGTTGTAAATGGGGGGCAACATGGCGCAGGGTTTACGCCGCTGCTGCGTCACAAAAGTGACGCAACGGCAGCGTAAAAGTGGCGCAAGTCCGTTATAAATCTGCCCCTATGTGTTTGAACAGAACCATCACATCTGTGCTCTGCAAGTGATCATAAATCAAAACCTATTAACAATGATATAGACTTAACAAACCAACAACATAACTCATATGCAATATATGATGCTGTCAAATTAAATACCAGTGGGCCTAACCACTATGATTTTTTATAACTCTTGTCATTTCCTTGTGATTTAGTAACACATTTCCTCTTTCGGGCATACATTAGATTTCAGTGATGCCAATTATTGAGATATCATCAAAATCACTGTCTTCTGGTATCACTTCTGGCGATGCAGGGTAAAGGTCCCATGATGTAAGTTCCTGCCATCCGATTGAAGTCAACGGGTGTGTGATGTCACTTCCACTGGCATTGTAGCAAAATAATGCTCATGGCTCTTGCCTCCCTCTGTCACAGTTAATCCACCCTCCTGACTCTCCTGTCAAAGAGGCATGCCAGTGCATGCAACATATAAAGTGGGCAGGCCACAAACATCATTACTTATGACACCGTGAGCAACCCTTTTTAGATGAGGGTTGACAGTGGTCAAATGGACTTTCTTTTTAGACATATAATTCATGTGGGCTTTGGACCGCCACCTTTCTCCATTGGCATTTTTTGAATAGCCCCTCTATCTATTGGCTTGAGACTTGTTAATCACTGCTTGGCTCCGGCCAGAAGATTATTCCTCTGCTCCTGGCATTAGTGTCTGTTAGGGTGCACCTTTCTACCTTCAATGAGGTGCTTTTACTTTTATATTAAGGTATATTTTTCCAGTGCTACCGGATTCCTCCTATGATCCTCGTCTTGCTTCTCTTCATTTCTTTCTGCCCCATACTCTTTCCCTATGCACTCTTAATTCCCTCCACCCGCACCCTAGCATATCTACATCCTGGACCTCCATGCTACCATAGGTGGTCCTCTTTACAACACTTGCTACTTTGTTGTCCTGCCCCACTTTCCTAGTGCCTTATTGTTTCCTGCCTAGTATACCCTCATATTTCTCTCACTCCTTTTCTTGTGCATTCCTTGTTCCCCCACCTGCCAACCTCTCACATTGTCTTCCTCCCACACCACACACTGACCCGTGTGCCTCGTGCTACGTGCTGACTGACCTCCTCATTGCCCCCTCATGCCCTTCCCTCATGACAGCTTCTCATAAGTACTGGCACATTTGTTTTTTTTTGTTCCATCGAAATAAAAAGAAGGCGTAACTGAAGCCGCCCTTGTCTTCAATATGGTCCGCTTTTTATTTCTAAATCAAAAAAAGGTTAGGCGGCAACAGAACCAGTCTTTTTATTACAATAAACATAATGGATAGTAAAGAAGGACTAAAATGAAATCTGCCTTGCCAACTGACAATAGACATAGAAACAAAAACATGAGTGTATCAAGGGCATATAAACCCTCAATACAGTCAACCTTTTGATTCTTTGTCTTTAATGTTCTTATCTCCATGCACTAGAACAGTAAATCTGGAACTGGTGTGTTTGCCAATGCCTGTTTACGTTTATTTCCACTTGTTAGGTCCTTTGCTGATTTTAAAGTGACCCTAATCTTCTATTTTGATTTTCTTTCACCCCTGTTGTTGAATCCCACAGACGATTGCTTCCACAATGAAACTTCACTCGAGTGACAATTGACAGGTAAAATGTGCAGTGGCCACATGTAGACTCAGTTTAAGAGAGTGACAAAATTGTCATTGAAGCATTAAGCATTAAGTTCAGTATTTCAAATTCTTAAATCTGTTGCTAGTGAGATGTTTGAGATCTGACAAGTGAAGATAACTGAAAAATTGATAGCTAGGTTTTGAACCACATGAAGAATGCCAGTCCATCTGACTGAAAAACCCAAAAGGGGGTCAAGGGAATGCAGAAAAGCAATTAGGGGACTCTGAATGGCTAGTAAAATCACAAACAAGGAAATGGACACAACACCTTCAACAAAAAGTAATTGTGCGGGCTTAAACTAAGCTAGAACAAATGTATGAGCCATAGACTCACGGGGACACTGCGATGACGGTCTTCCGACTTCCCAATTATGACCAGGGCAGATGGGCTGCCCTGGGAGCACGGCAACCGCCAGTGATCAGAGATCCCTTGGTGTGGTGCAGCAGTCTTGAGGCCCCAATATGTTGGGTGGGGCAGCTGCTGCCCCACCAATCATATTACAAGTTTCCTCACCGCCTCACGTTTCATGGTGGTCTGACAGCCATGAAAAGTGTGATGGTGAGGCGACACCTGTGTCTCAAGGCATGAATTGCATGCAAGGTGGCACATGTTGTGCCCCCTGTGTGCATGCACCACAGTACCTGAACAACATGGACTGCAGCAGTTCATGTTGTGCAGGTACTAATTTTGACATTCCCATTGTGGTGCCGCCGTGGGAACGCCAAAGTACCGCCCACAGAAAGGAGAAAACTAGCAGGTGGTTCAAACACTGGTTTGGCGGTGCGAGAGCGGAGCAGTCCCACTCCAGCACCGGCAAACTCATCATAAGGCCCTTATGCTAAAAAGATCCTTCATTTACCCTTGATATAAAAGAAATGCATCATGTACTTTTTGAAATGCAGATTCTAGCTTATGAATACCCCTAAATATTCTGTTTTTGGATCTCTGCTTCAATGTGAAATCCCATCATGGAGTCTCATCTACTGTTAGATCTATATGAAAATGGTTTAGAAATATTACAAACAGAGCTCATCTTTTAATACATGGACAGCTGCTGTGCGGGTGTTGTAAGAGGCCATGCACATATTGCACAAAACCACGTGCAACTATGTGTTTGGAAAATGTTGCATGCTGAGTGAGAAATACTGTTATCTGACTCAGCTTGTCATCTTCACATAGGTAACACTGAGGTGTAAGGGGCCAAGAGTAAATTAACATGACATTAATTGGAGACCAAAAGTCAATGCACGCTCCCATTTGGAATATATTGTCATTTTTTTAACTGTGTGTTACTTATTTCCGTTGTGAATTACTGTAATTCCAGGTTGTAATACGATAGAAAAGTCTGCGTTGCTACCATTTGTTCAAATATGTGGTACTGGAACAAATCATGAATTCAAACTTGATAAATCTGGGCTCATTCACATATTTAATAATTTGGCAGTTTCCTGTGCCAGCATTAGGGAGATTCATGCACTGAACTTCCATGCTGGGCCAGTTAATTGCTCTGTTACACGAGCTGGCAGATCAAATCCACAACACAATATGTCCATCATGTGGAGATTAAGCTTCTCCTGGCAGAAGAAAAAACACACTGATGGAATCTCTGTATCTGTTAAAAGTATCACCTGGTAAATTGACTTGCAGGAGGTTGCCATGTGGGATAAAGGGAGGAAATGTGGATCTATGACTGTCGTCACCACATGAGGTTAATTGAAGTAGTAGAGGGAATAAATCAGGACTGGGTGGGCAGAGTTTTGCTGTGAGGGAGATGTTAACTAGTTGCACTCCAAGGCGGCATCATAGTTTCTTCCCAGAATACTGTTCAATGGCTGAGACAGCCAGTTGATTGATCCCTGTAAGTGGCAGTGAGGGATGGAATGATGATGCAACATTGTGAATTAGCTAGGTGAAGCCCTTGTTCTTGAACTCTCCACTCACAGTTTCTAACTGCTAGAAAGGGATACAGAGAGATGAGAATAGGAACATGAAGAGAATTTCCAATGTGTTTTTCACCTGCCATGTTGTAAATATTTATATTTAGTGGGAGTATTTTGTGTGTATTAAACTACTTATCCTTTTTAATATAACAAATGCTGACTGGACAATGATTTATTGAGTGTTATTTGATACTTTGTAGAGATAAGAGTTTCTAAACCTTAGAAACTCGCTGATTCAGCCTTGGACTGGTATGCCTTGCTACAATAAGTGACATTTGCTAAAACATGTATCTTGTTCCCAGTTTGACAATGTGAAATATGAAAGCCCAAGACACCATAGATGACAGACCCGAGTCCACATAATTTGGACCCAATAACCTATTATTGCCCTGGGCCCTCCAGACCCAAATTTCTCAATGTACCCCTGATAGTCACCACCATTCACACATGCACATTAAAGAAGTATTATTAAAAATGGAGATGAGAAGATGTTCCAGAAGTCCAGGGAGGACCATCTGAGACATTAATTAGTATAGGGAGGATCCACTGCACCCCACATTCCCAATGAGACGGGACCACAAACACCTCCTCTTTAAAACAGTGTACTATGTGCAATAACAGGGGCAGGCAGAAACATAAGCGGCTGTTTCAACATTTGTGTCTCACATTTTTAGATTCATTTTTATAATCTCACTATGTGTAGTAGTCTCCTCTTTATAGTGTAATTACGTAATATGCATGTGCATGTTCATGGTCACTGTGATGTCAGTGTCATGGTGATGGAGTGTTGTGCTTTGAATCTCCCAGCTGACCAGTTGGTTCCTGGGAGCTGTGGAGACAGACAGATAATAAACTTGGTGCTTCATCTTCACCATTTGCAGCGTGATTACTACAAATTTGGCGACGAGATCTGTCTGAGTCTCCACTCACGCGTACAAAGGCACACCAGTAGAGGCTTTCAGTGAAGAAAGAAGTCTCTAACGTATTTCTAAACGTTTTCACCGTCAAGTCCAATTTTTTTTGGTGGAGAAGATCAGAAGAAAGCAGTGATTATACATAACGGAAGAAGGAATACGACAAAGGTACTCAACGATTGCAGCACCTTTAATCCCGTGAAATCTGATGAAAACAAACGGACTCAAGTATAAGCTATAAATGCTTACATCATTTCACAACAGGAGGTGATCTTGTTACCTTTTCGGATGTGCCTGTGACGTGCCATTGAGAGGAATCGTTGTGGTCACACTGGTCTCGAGTGAGGTAGGACCTACCGTTCTCACTGGATCCTCTCTCGTTTGGCTCCTGTGCGATGTGTCTCCGTCGATAACAGAAGTGCACTGATGACGCATTAGAACGCACTCAGGGATTCAGCGAAGGCTGTGACTATCGAATGTGAGAAGCGTTCTCAAGCTGCACATGCGCCAGGAGGCTACGTCTGGAACCGTGTCTTGCGTCGAGTGTGACGCGGCAACTAAGGAACGTAACGAGTGTTCCTGCACCTGCGCAAAGGAACAGTGCGAAGGGAGAGCCGAGAGCCGTGGAATGTGACGTGAGGAACCGGAAGAAGTTGTTCCACTGCGAAGAAGACACAACACGGCAAGACTTTCCGTTTTCTGCTCGCAACTGTGTAATTGTCCACAGTGTCGCTGCGACCTCGATAAAGTGTTGGTACCTGAAAATCGGGGTGTTCCTCAGTAGTAACGACTAATTCAGAAATAAGCGCTTGACAGGAAAAGAAAGGGTGAAAGTACACTGACTACTTCACATCATTACGCTGACACAAAGGAAAAGATCGAAGTTACTTGGGAGAGTAACTGTGCTAGGGATAAGCGAATTTCTCTTTACCTACTGTGTTCCATAGTTCAAATTTATTTGGGAGAGTAACTGTGTTATATAGAGGAGTTTCTAGGGATAAGTGAATTTATCTACTGTGTTCTACAGTACAAATTTAATTTAGATCTCATAATTTTGTAACATTCCACTGTGACACACGCTTATAACGTAAAACAATATGCAGAATGTACAAGCTCCCCCCCCCCTTTTTACAGCTTTCAGGAGATCCCCCTGTTAAGTGGAAAATATGGCACAGGGCATTTGAAAAATATCTCGGGGCGATTGGGGGCTCAAGATTTAGCGCTGAGAGGAAAAAATTCATTTTAGAACACATTCTAGGTTTTGAAGGACAAGCTGTGCTTGAACACTTACCTCCTTTACCTGCGGCAACAGGGGAGGAAGGAGTTTTGAATAAATATGATAAAGCAATAAGAATGTTAGAAATTCAGTTTGATGTGGAGAGCAGCCTAGTAGTTTCTAGACATACGTTTTTTACTAGGGAACAAGGGGCTGGAGAAAGTATTGTTTCCTATGTAGCAGCTTTACGCATACTAGCGTCTGAGTGTGAATTTGAACATTTTTGTTCGCAGCTAATACGCGACCAAATTGTTGTCCACTGTCGCGATAGAAAGGTACAACAAAAGTTACTTACACTTAAGAATCCTTCTTTAGAAGAAACTATTGGGATAGTGAAAAGTATAGAATTGTCTGAGAAGTCCTCTAATGAACTCAAACCTGAGAAAAGCGCAGTGGGCGTGGTAAAAGAGAACAATGATGACAAAGAGTTGAAAGATTCTAAAGATAAGAACAATGACAAAACCAGAGGTAATAATGATCAGAGAGGTACTAGGTTCCCTGTGAATAAGTTTGGGCAAAACAAATCAGGAAAGAAAAGTGGTTATGCGAGGAATTTGTGCAATAAGTGTGGCTTTCCTTCGCATTTTCTTGACGCACGTGTGTGCCCTGCCAAGAATGCTATGTGTCGTAAGTGCGGAAAACCCGGCCATTTTGCAAAAATGTGTATGTCTGGTGGGGGTGTGAATGTGGTTTATGCAGAAGGTACAAGTCAAGATGTGTATGATGAGGTGGTCAGTGCCTTAACTGATTTTGTTGTAGTTGTGAAGGATGATATGGAGGATTGTGTTGATCCTGTGATCGACATTCTTGTAGATGGGAAGTGTCTTAAGTTATTGGTCGACTCTGGAGCAAGGATGACCATGATAACAGAAGAGCTTTTTGAGGAGGTTTGGGGTAACAAGCTTCTGAGTCCTCCAGACAGAAGCCCTGTCTCTTACGAAGGGAGACGCATTGAGTTGAGGGGGTTTTTTGACACTTCGTTGGTTTTCGAAGACAAATGCATTCAAGGCAAAGTTTATGTAGCAAAAAAAGGGTTGAACATTCTGGGCTGGTATCATCAGGGGTTATTCGGGATGACGCTCAGACCAGGAACAAAGGAACAGGTCTCTATTGTGCATGACGAGCCTAAAGGTGCGGGTCTAGGTCCATGGTTGAGAGAATTTCCAAAAGTGTTCAGTGATAAGTTGGGATGCATCACAGGGTTCAAACATACCATTAAAGTGAAGGAGGGTGTCTCACCAGTCAAGCATAGGCTAAGGAATGTGCTTTTTAGCATCAGGGATGATCTTTCTATTGAGCTCAAAAGAATGTGCGAGAATGGGGTAATCGAACCGATTGAGTCATCTTTGTGGTTAAGTCCTTTGGTTGTTGCCAGGAAGAAAAATGGCAGTCTTAGGGTCTGCATTGACTTGCGCAGCCTTAATAGGGAAATTTGGGTAGATTCCCATCCCCTACCCCGGATTGATGACATTCTTTCTAAGTTCGCCGGAGCTAAGTGGTTTTCCAAAATAGATTTAGCTTCAGCTTACCATCAGATTGAACTGGATCAAAATTCCAAACATCTTACTGCTTTTGTCTCTCCTGTCGGGACATTTCAGTTTCGTAGGTTGCCTTTTGGGTTAGCCTCGGCGGCGGCAGTTTTTCAACGAGTTATGGAAAGGGTGTTGGATGGGGTCCCAAACACAGTGGTCTTTCAAGATGACATTTTAGTTGCAGGTAAAGACAAGATTGAACATGATGAAAATGTTTCCAAAGTATTAAAACGGTTGGAAATCAAAGGCATAGTAGCAAACAAACTTAAGTGTACGTTTGGGGTGCAATCTATAGAATACTTAGGGCATCGCATTTCTGGTGAGGGTATAATGCCCAGGGAAGGTTTGATTGATGCGATATCTAATGCACCTTGCCCTAAATCCAGGGACCAAGTATCTTCATTTTTGAGTATGTGCGAGTTCTATGCAAAATTTATTTCTAATTTTGCAGGGAAAACGGCCAAAATGAGGGAGTTATTGAAGAAAAGAATGGTTTTCATTTGGAGTGATGAATGTCAGAAGGAATTCATGCAGGTAAAAAAAGAATTGGCTGCATGCCAAATCCTTACCCCTTTTGATCCACTATATCAGTGCACAGTGTCAGTGGATGCTAGTCTTGATGGTTTAGGTGGAATGATATCTCAGATCAAAGAAGGGAAGGAGTATACTGTGGGGTTTGCGTCCAGGGCTTTGAGACCAAGTGAAAAGAATTACTCGGTTATTGAACGTGAACTTTTAGCATGTTGCTGGGCGGTTGAGCGTTTTAAATGTTTTATCTGGGGAAAAACGTTCAAACTTCTAACAGATCATAAACCTTTGATTCCCATTTTGGAAGGAAAAGTAGTGAACGATCACACACCTAGAATTGCTAGGTTGAGTGCAAAATTGTTACAGTACAATTTTGTTGTTGCACATATTTCGGGTGGCAGAAACACAAGGGCTGATTATCTTTCAAGATCACCTTTACCCCTCAAGAATGATGAACAGGATTTGGAAATAACAGATGAGTGCATCATTGCAGCTGTCGATGCTTGTTGTATTGGCTCTTTTTCTGAGCATGATTGGTTTCGTGGGATGGAGTCTGATAACCTTCTTAAGAGAGTAAGAGAACTCATAGTGTTGGGGTGGCCTAAAGAAAAGCATCTGGATCCTGAACTTCATTCATATGCAGAGGTTGCAGATGAACTGTCTGTAGAGGATGGTGGCATGATCATGCGAGGGGACAAATTTGTGCCCCCAGTGTCCCTTAGGAGTCGCATAGTGGATTATGGTCATGAAGGACATTTGGGGCAGACTAACACTAAAAGAAGGATCAGGGCAGTATATTGGTGGCCTTCCATGGATCGTCAGATAAATGAGGTTGTTGAATCGTGTTTGACATGCTGTACGAGTGATAAAGTGATCAAAGTATCATCACCGCCTGTTCAACATATTGAGAGGCCTGATGGCCCATGGTTGAAATTGGCTATTGATTTTGTGGGTCCATTCACCATTTTGCCTAATAAGTATACGTTTGCCCTGGTGGTAGCTGACTATTTCAGTAAGTGGTGGGATGTACATTTTATGGTAGATCCTAATTCAAGAGAGGTTATTAGGTTTCTTCAAGCTCTTTTTGGCAGAGAAGGATTTCCTAAGGAAATAATCTCGGACAACGGAGTACAATTTACTTCGAAAGAGATGTCTGATTTTTTGACTCAGTCAGGTATCATACATCGGAGAGTGGCATTGTATCATCCTCAAGCAAATGGGTTTATTGAGCACAATAACAGGGTGTTGGTAGAATGTATTCAGTGGGCCGTATCGGGTAAGGTGGACATCATGGAGGCGGTCCAGAGCATGCTGTGGGCTCATCGAATGACCCCCATTCCGTCAATTGGTTCTAGTCCGTTTGCTTTATTGCGAGGAAGGGAGGCTTCATTTCATATGTGCCCTGCTTGGATGAAGAAATGGGAGGTGTCGTCCAAGGATCGTGGAAGTGGAATTCACGTGGAAGGTGGGAACAGTTCGGGTTCAGGTTCAGGACCTAAGGAAGATTGTGGAGACCTTTCTAAACCTAGGCTTAAGATAGGGGATTGGGTTAAGATTAAGTCTCCTTTGCATACCCCTAAAGGTTTGTCTAAATTTGGTCCACCAGTCAAAGTAGATGCTGTGTCACGTTTTGCTATAAGAGTGAATGGGAAGAATTGGTGGAATCTTTCTAGAGTCTATAAGGTTCCAGTGAAAGTGGTGACACGTTTGGGTTTAGGGTCAAGTGATTTGAACCAAGTTCAATCTGAAGTTGGGGTTCTTCCTAAGGATAGGGCTGGACAGAGGGAAGAGTCTTCAATTATGAAATATGTTACTCCACGGAGAAGCAATAGGATAAGTGCTCCACCTGATCGTTTAGATCTTTAATTCCAGGTTTTGTGTGTTTGAGTTTCTAATTGCTGTTTTTTTTATGTTTACACTGTATTTGTAGAAAATGTCCCTTTTATTTATTTTATGCATTTAGGTGATTTTGTCTATGTACATATTATGTTGTTTGGTAGAGTTATTGCATGTATTGTCATTTTTTTAATTTGCTTATGTTTTCTTGGAAGAAGGGAGATGTTGTAGGAGTCTCCTCTTTATAGTGTAATTACGTAATATGCATGTGCATGTTCATGGTCACTGTGATGTCAGTGTCATGGTGATGGACTGTTGTGCTTTGAATCTCCCAGCTGACCAGTTGGTTCCTGGGAGCTGTGGAGACAGACAGACAATAAACTTGGTGCTTCATCTTCACCATTTGCAGCGTGATTACTACACTATGCCTAGCGTTAAAATCTATCATAAGATTAGGTCTTTCTTTCTGCCTCAGCTACTGCTGTTGTGTTGAGTCACAATAATTTTAAAATAGAGTGTGCTGTTCATTTTGACATGAATGTGTGATGTGACTCACTGTGGTATGAAAGTCAACATTGAACATTGTACAGACATAATTGGCCTCTTTATTACAAGGCCTATGGCCAGCAACTATGCTGGGGATGTGAAAAGATACCCTGCAGATGTACCACAAGGCAGGTTTATTAAAGCATACTGCAATGCAGTGCAGCAACCAAAGTTGCTGGACTGTGTTGTGCTTGAGGGAGAGAGCATTGTAAAAAACATATTTATGAAATATGGTCTGCTGCCATTTTCTTTCTCTGCCTTGCTGCATAAACAGGCTACCTTGTGTCACACACCGTCACACCATAGAGCACAGGCATGTGTGTAATGTCTAGCATAGATTTTGAACTGGAAAGCTGCTATTTCAGTAACAAATCCTATGCATAGACAACATTTATAGTGTTTCATAGTATGTGTGGTAGTGCAACACACACACACTGCTTTAAATAGTAAGAGAGACAAATGCATTTCTCCTACTGAACACTTTTCTCTAGGAATTGGTATTTTTTTATGAAAACCAGGTCCTGCAATCTATGTAGATCTGGCTTTGCATCAAAATCCATTGGTGGCAACATTGGAAAGGCCAGACACCACTCATGGAATGCTCCATTGATACAAAGTGATGCAAAATAGCACAAACAACCTTTTGCACTACTTTCAGGGCAATTATTCATTGCAAAACATTTTGCATTGGAAAGTAAAAGCCTTATCAAACACTTTGAGCCACTTTTCATGACTTTCAAGTGATTCACACTCCTGATAAATCTGCCCCACGTCTCACTCCCATAGGACCCTACAAAAGAGGTTGTATGGTAGGGCTAACATTGAGCTGCCACTCCAGAGCATACACGCCTTCTGTTCAGTGCTGGTCTCAATCCTGGTCATAATGACTTCCATATTCCTGTTTTTCTTTCCCAGGACTTTATGAAGGTGGATACCAGCTCATAGGGTACATAGGGGCAGATTTACAAGAACTGACGCATCTCTGAATATTAGCAAAGATGAGTCTGTTAATTTGCAAAGAAACACTTGCGTCACCATGGATTCGTCACATTTACAATGCGGCGCACCGTGGCGCAAGGATTGACAGATGCGTGACGCATCTGTTGGCGTAAAGGCAGTGCATTGCTGGAGTCGTGTCGCAAGCACGACTCAACTCCAGCAATGCTTCGGAATGCTTATTCCTATTATGCTGCATCACTCCTTATGCCTGCTTCAAGCAGGCATAAGGTTTTGACGCAGTGGCATCGTAGAAGTGATGCAGTGAAATCTTGTATATTTCACTGTGTCACTTTTACGAGGCTTTCTTACGTCAGACCGCCCACCCTGCATACATTATACTTCACACAGGTATAATGTGACACAGGACTTTACAACGATACTCGTCTTCCTAGATGCGTAACGCTGTAAATGTTTTGCAATGTGGCGCATTGTTTACAACGCCACTGCATCACAAAAGTGACGCAACAGCGGCGTAAAAGTGCCCCAAGGCACTTGGAAATCTGCCCCATAGAATATTGGCCAGAATCATGCCTGTCATTGAACGGAAAAGCATTGATGATAGAATTTAGTGCAGTACGTAAGAACATGTTGCAAAAGAATGAGACATTTCAAAATACCTCTAGCTTCCGAAGCATTGTGCATCAGTGAAGAAGCATAATGAAGTACAGACACTGATATAGAATATGTTGTTTGCATTGTTGCATACACTTTATATTGCTCATATTTTGATTTACTTGAAGTCTCAAAAGTCCTGTATTTTCTCAAAGCTATCGTTTGGACTTAGCCACGAATAATCCTACAAGTTAACCTTTCCCGCCTCTTTTACTTTGGAAACCACTGTTTTACTTTCTTCCTTATTGACTATTTTCTGCTTGCCACTGCTATTAATCCTCACATTTGTTTTATTATATTTAATACTCTTGAGTGGACCTCTTCTAAACTAAATATACCATTCACGCGTTCTAGGGCTACTGGGCACACTTTTCCAGGAACCTAACTAAATATTCGATATTCTGTATATATTATCATGTTTGTGCACTATTCTTTACAATTCTCAGCTTCACTACGGAAAATGTTTATTTCAGAAATTTGAAAATGTGTTTCAGGTCACCTTGGCATTGTCCGTCTTCACTAAAGTGTTCAGGTGAGCGTGAATTTGTGCAACTGAGTTGATGTCAACAGAAAAAGGAGTCACTTAGGCCTGTGCCTGGTTTGGACTGGTCGTTCAAGATAGCCGTAGGGAAGATGCAGTCTGGAGAGTGGTGGCTTATTGGTGATTATCAGTAAAGAAAGCTAAAATCAGCCAACATGGGAATTGAAGTTTGGCCATGACGAGAACTCGCCATGATGAGAAGTGCGAATATGCTAAAAAGCATGCAAGTGAAGACAATGATAAGATTCGGAAATGAAAGAACAAAAGGGCCAGTTGCTGGCCACCTAGACAAAGACCTTATTCTAAATGCTACCATAATTCTGACATTTATTTTTTATCAATGAAAATTGTTTAGATGTGCAGCTTTCTATCTGGGCTCAAATCTAACTCAGAGGAAAAGACAGTCTCTCAAACCTAATGCAAGCTGGACTCAGGAAGAAGCCCATTGTAAACAATACATATATTCCTCTATACTTTGAAGTTTAAATTTCTTTTGTAGTCACTTAAAACATTGCCATTTATAAATCAAACCTGTGACATGTCAAACAAGTCATAAATAGGTGTATTGTTTTACAGAGCACATGATAGTGCTTACATAATGCCTTGAAGATGAAAATAAAGTAATACTAACGTGAGTTTATATATGACCTACAGTGTTTAAAAATTGTAATCATTACATTGCAAAATAGCTGCACAATAGCAGTTGCCATCCCGATGTATTCTACCAAATTATAACAATGCGGCTGAAGAGCTCAGACCTCAAGTATATTTAATGTATACCTTGGGGCAGATTTATCAATATTTCACACAGCAAACCACGTTGTTGAGCTGTGTGTAAAGTGCAGGGACGCACTGTATTTAACATGATACAGCACATTCCTGTCCTTTTCTTGTGCTGGCACACAAAGTGCTGCCTATGCCAACTCAGACACCCTTGCGCCATGGTTCAAGGGTGCCTGCCTTGCAGACACGAAACGTTGTCAACACGCTCAAGTAACAAATAAACTCTGCTAGTCCGGATTGATAATATGGATTAATTTGAGATCTTTAAACTGTTAGCATCAGAATAGCCCATGCCAATTCATAATTTTGAAATTGTTTATGTTCTCACTTTGGCACTGGGGACACATTGCACTGTGTTCAACTGTTGGCATGGTTTTATGCCTAACTTTGTTGCAATTGATGTAAAAAAAACTCTGGTCAATTTGGGTTAAGGTGGTTTCTGTGAATTATACAATACATTTAGATTTATTTCTGAGGTTATTTACCCTCCTATCATACAATGTTTTGAAAACGATACCAATGAGAACCATTGTTGCCTAAATATTGTTCTCTGTCATTGTTCCCAATGGTTTAAGGCATGTTCTTGTAGTTTCATGTGAAATTTGTAAAAGTGTCATTTTCAAATTTGCAATTTAAAATCCAACCTCACCAGGATTTTTCATTACAATTCCAAACATGAAGTGGTTACCTGCTCCTATTTTGAAGTTATCACTTATCCGATGTTAGAAGGTAACTCCAAATTTAGCCTATAGGTGAGGTAGGCCTTGCAGTAATGAAGAACAAATTTAATAGTTTGTCAATAGCAGGACATGTAAAACTAAAAAGTATCTGTCCCGCTTTTTAAATACGCTGCACACCGCCCTTTGGGCTGTTTAGGTTCTACTCCAGGGTGACTTACAAATATTGAAAAGGAAGGTTTGGGACAGGCAAAAGGTTTATTTTGCTGGGTCAAAATGGCAGTTTAAAACTGCACACACAGGCTGCAATGGCGGGCCTGAGACATTTTTAAAGGGCTATACAGGTGGGTGGCAAAATCAGTGCTGCAGGCCCACTAGTAGCATTTAATTTACAGGTCTTGGGAACAGATAGTGCCACTTTGCTAGGGTCTTTTAAGTAAATTAAATATGCCGTTTGGATATACATGAATTCTACAATGTTTTAAGGAGAGATCATAAGCATGTTAGTACTAGTTAGCAGTGGCGAAGAGCGCAGAGTCCTAAAGCCAGTGAAAACAAAGTCAGCAAAACAGGAGGGTGGAGGGAAAAAGTTAGGGGGAAAACCAAGCTAAGGATGCCAGGTTTAACAGTGACCTCCCTGCCTTTTCCTGCCTTTTACAAGCGCTTGTGTCCGTGTCTCACTTCCCCAGTGTGGATGTCTCCAGTTATCACTGCATCTTCCCTTATCTCTTCCTTCTCTCATCATACTTTTGTACCTGTTGGGTTGTTCATGTGCTCTTTGTACTTGTTTATCAGTATTCCCTTTCTTGGTGTCTCCAAGTCCAACCTGGAAATGTACACGTATGCTTGTGCAAACCTATTTATTGTCTCTGTGAATGTATTTCTTAGTCTCCTGGATGTGTCCATTTCCCCACGTTTTTAGGATTCTTGGGTTGAGCAAGTTACTTTTCCCTTGATACAGTGTCAGAATCGCCACATTAGCAAAGTAATTGTCTTTCTGTGCAAGTGTCAGTATGTTACCTGCCCAAATGTGTGTTCTCTGTACTAGTGACATCACCTTCCCTTTCACACTGTCAGTATGTCATAGGTCTGAGTGTCAGTATATTCATGTTTCGGGTCCCAGTTTTTTTCTATTTGTCTATGAACATATTTTCCTATGTCAGTATCAGTGTATATCCATACTAGGTGGATGCTGCATATCCCAGAGTATTCCGAAACCACTATTTGTTCCTTTGGCAAAAAATGTAGTTTACCCCTGTTCATGTGTAACTGTTCCCCTGTCTTTCTATCAGTGCATTCCATGTCAGGGCTTATATGTTTCCAATTTTAATTTATGAATGATTACCAGGTACAATTGTCACTTTCTCTGATTGTCTTTTCCATTTCTAGTGTGAGCACATGCTTGTCCCAGTGCCTACCCTGTCCCAGATTGCTTGACTTCCAATCCCAGATACATGAATGCTTTTATCCCTGAGCTAGGGTTTCTTTTTCACATCTGAGATCATGTGTATTCCAGCGTTCCAGATTTCAGGTCCTGGTGAAAGTTTTCCAGTCATTTTTCCCTGTGTGGGTCATTGATTCTTTATCCTAGTGCAGATGTCGGTGTTTTTGTGTCTCATAGAGGGCTGGTTTCTGTCTCCATCGGGGAGGTGTAATTCATGGTCTGGCATGTTACTATTTATATGTACTGCAATCTACTGTCTTTGAAATGACATTGCATAACTAACTATAGGCATACTGTGATGTGTGTTTCTGCAAAACGTCCAGCCTACCAATGTCCATATTTTCCATGTTTCCCAGTATGTGTTTTCCAGGTGCCTTTGTCTATGGCACCTGCGTGTTCTCCATCTGGAGTTGCTGACTGCCGTTCCCCGCTGCTGGTGAATTTCCTGACATCCTGAGTATTTTCCTTACCCAATCCTATTGACTTCGAAAAAATAACATCATCATATTTTTGGTCTGAGAGTAACTTTTCTCATCTCTTATTGCCCATGTGTTTTCAGTGGGAAGCTAGGGAAATATGAAGGGTTTGAGCATGTTATTAAACTTCACGAAAATTCCATTCTCATTCGTCACAAAGTAAGAAATGTTCCACTGTCATATAGAGATAAATTGAAAGATTTGCTAAAGGATCTTTGCAGTGAAGGCATTATAGAACCCATAGAGTCTTCCCCGTGGGTTTCTCCCATTGTTATTTCGGTAAAATCTTCAGGGGAACTTAGGTTGTGTGTGGACTTACGCAGTTTAAATCGTGTCATTTGGGTAGATGTACATCCTCTTCCCAATCTGCATGAAATGGTTTCCACTTTAGCTGATGCGCAAGTATTTTCTTGCATTGACTTAGCGAGTGCGTACCACCAAGTAGTCCTTTCTGAAAAATCTAAAAATTTTACAGCATTCATCACACCAGAAGGTCTTTTCAGATATTGCCGCATGCCATTCGGTTTGGCCAGTGCTGCTTCAGTTTTCCAGAGATTGATGAAAGAAAATCTGGAAGGATTGTCTGGTGCCATTGCGTTCCAGGATGACATTCTGGTTTATGGAAAGAATGATGAAGAGCACGATCATAATTTATATAATGTCATTGCGGCTCTGGATGAGAAGGGCCTCACCCTTCGGTTGGATAAATGCAAAATAAAAGCAAGGGAAGTAGAATACTTAGGACACACAATCAGTGGGAAGGGCATTAAACCAAAACAAAAACACATTGAGAGTATCATTAATGCTCCTTTACCTACCTCGAAAGAACAGTTAGTTGCGTTTCTTGGGTTAACTGAATTCCTAATTATTCTGCTAAAGTTGACCCTTTCAGGTGTTTGCTTAAGAAAAATGCAAAGTTCTTGTGGTCGAGTGACATGACTGAAGCTTTTGAAAAATTGAAGACATTCATAGTTAATGCACCTTGTTTAAAACCATTTGTCCCTGGGAAAAAATGTATAGTTATGGTAGACGCCAGCAATCTAGGTCTTGGAGGTGTCTTACTACAAAAAGATAATTGCAATGAATGGATTGTAGCTTATGCGTCTAGGGTTTTAAGAGATGGAGAAAAAAATTATTTGGTTATCGAAAGAGAATTACTTGCTTGTGTATGGGGAGCAGAACACTTTAGAAGTTTCTTTTGGGGGACTGATTTCATTATCAAAACCGACCATAAACCACTTGTATTTGTAATGTCCCCTGGTGGAGGTAGGTCTATGTCTGCACGATTAGCTAGATTGTCATCAAGATTACAATCCTTTCGCTTTTGTATTGAGTACGTTCAAGGGAAGGCGAATATGCATGCCGACTGTATGTCCAGGTTACCTATGACTAGCGACAAGAATTATCAAGATGATGATTGTGAAGTTGCTTTCACCACACATGATATGAACTTAATACATGGTGAAAAAGCAAGTCTGTGTGAGGATATCTGGATTGATGAAATGAGAAAGGATGTTGAACTAAATACTGTTAAGAAATATATTGTGCAAGATTGGCTAGAATCAAGGAGGTTATCTGGCGACATGATGAGTTTCTCAAAGATTCATGATGAATTAGCTATCGAAAATGGGTTAGTCATGAGAGTGGACAAAATAATTTCACCTTTTGGCCTTAGAAACACCATCATGGGGATTGGTCATGAGGGACATCTTGGAGTTTCATTTACTAGAAGGCGGATTAGGGAGGCATTTTGGTGGCCTGGGATAGATTCTTCTGTTGAACATTTTGTACGCAAGTGTAGTAAATGCTCGAATAGTGACAAATCAGCTGTTCCTTTGCGTGTTGAATCTCACCCTGTTGACTATCCTGTTGGTCCATGGAGAAAATTAGGGCTTGATATCATTGGTCCATTTCATGTTCTACCCAAAGATAAATGTTTTGGCATTGTTTTGATTGACTATTTTTCAAAGTGGCCTGAGGTCAAGATGGTCAAAGAGGTTTCTTCGCAAAGTGTAATTGAATTTTTAGATAACATTTTTTGTAGAGAAGGAATCCCGCAAACAATTGTTACAGATAATGGACCTCAATTCATTAGTAAGGAGATGGAGTCATTTTTTGGAAAATGTGGCATAACTCATAGGAGAATATCTGTGTTCCACCCAGAGTCTAATGGTCAAGTAGAACGCTTTAATCGTGTGGTGAAGGAAGCGATCCAACTTTCTACTAAGGGCGGCCTTAATTGGGGTAATGCCTTACAATCCATGTTACTAGCATACAGGACATCTCCCAATTCAGTGACTTTAGTTAGTCCATTTGAACTTTTGAGAGGACGAAAACCTAGTACTAGTTTAGTTCCATGGTGGTTAAAAAAAGGTTTGGATGACAACAAGTTGATTGCTGTTGATTATGATGTTGTTAAACAAAGGGTCAATGAGAACAAAAAAAAAATGAAACAGGTTATGGATAAGCAGAGAGGTTCGGTAAGCAGACAAAAAAATTGTCGTTGGTGATTTTGTTCGCATAAAAAGGAAAGAGAATGTTCTGAAAGGTTCTCAATGTTGGTCAGATCCAAAAAGAGTTGTAGAAGTCTTCAACAATGCGGTGAGAATAGAGGATGGAAGTGTTTGGAATTTGAACAGGATTTCTGTGTTCAAGGGGATGGTCCAATCACCTAGGAATCTTAGCAAAGATACATGTTTGGATAATGTACACAATGATATATCTCCTAAACAGCATCCTGGTCACTCCTATTGGAACAGTGATTCTCCCAGGAAGAAACGTGAACATCATTGTCCTGAAAGGTTTAAAGATTATATTATGGATTAGTACACTTGTTAAAGGGGGAGAGTATTAATCATAAATAAATAAATAAATAAAAGGGGGAAGATGTGTTGTATATGTTTTGTGTGGTTTCCGCGAGCGTCTCTCTTTACACGCTCGTGGAGATCACGCAGCATTGGATTCCTCCATGTGAGCGTGGTTTCCGCGAGCGCCTTCTTTGCCTCGCTCGTGGAGATCACGCAGGGTATTTGTTTTCAATTGTGGACTCGGGGCGGGGAGAGCGGTTGAGGATGGTTGGTTGAATTATTGTAAAACAGACTCCTGCTTAAGAAGATGGATTAAACGCTTCTCCCAACAACATTTCTTTTCTCGTTGTTTTTCCTGCTTGATGCGACCCATAGACTTTTTCCCACATTTTCCTTTTCTGTGTGTGTTTCCACAAAACATGCATGTCTGACACCATGCAACAGTATCTGTGCATTGCTCTCCCAGTTGACATGCTCCCACACCTACTGCAGAGTAGTGATTACTTCGTTGTTGCTCCCTCTTTGTAGCTCTTCTACACAAACTTCAAACTACGATCCACTGCTTCTCCCATGCTCCAATACATTGTATTACATGGCCTTGTGTTTCCCTCCTCATTCCATTGTGTGTGTGTTTATCTGCTTCCTGGATGTAGGGGTTAATTGTGCCAATAGCTGCATACTTGGTATTCCTTCAGCAACATATATATTTCCATGTTCCACTAGCACTAAATCACCTATCTCAGGTGGATCGGTTTTTGCTGCTTCAACATATTTGTCTCTCAAACTACACTCCTAGTCTTTTCTGTTGCCTTTCTGGTGCATTAACTGTATCAATGTGCAAGTACACTTGCATGGACGTAATTTAGGAGTTACCAGTGGTCAAGGCTTTGACCCCTGGTTTCCCTCCTCAATCCCCTGGCGCTATCTTTGTGACCTCTCACCTCAGAGGTAATAACAGCAGTGTCAGAAAAAAAAAGTTAAACAAGCTCTAGTGAGCCAAATTCACTTTCTGTGCCCTACAGCTATACCCTGTGTGGACCTCAGTAAACATGTACCTCATTGTCTCCTGCTGCCACTAAGCATGTGAAAGGAGTAAGAAATACAGGAGACATGTGGAGGGGATCGACTAAACAGTTAAATGCCGGTAAAATAACGAAAGGAAGAGGACTCCAAAGGGAGACGAGTGAGAGATAGAGACAAAGGCAGAGATGCAGTTGTATGTTTATGTGTGTGTGCATGTAAGAGAGAGAGAGTGCATGTAAGAGAGAGAGAGAGAGTGGTGTGAGACAAGAGAGGGATTAAATAAACATCCGAGAGAGATGATGGATGTAAGAGAGATTTATAAAGGTGTGGAAGAGAGTACGATAGCTGAAAGCAGTAGGTGGTAGACACAGACAGGTTACAAAGAGACATTCAAGAGTAAGACAGGGGGAAAGACCAGTGAGAGGGCATGCCAACATGAGACAGAAGCAGAAAATAAAGATATAAGAGAGGTGTAAGAAAAGTCATAAAGAGATAGCTGGTGATAGACAACTAAGAGCCAGAGGGAGATAGGTGAGACTTGGAAAGAATTAGCTCAGGGGACAGGTAATGACAAGTAATAAATAGGCAGCTTGGAGACAGTAGGGAGAAAGGTGAAAGAGGTGAGAGACTAGTGAGAACATGTCTCATCAGAAAGAAGGAGAGGTAGAGGCTGAGGGTGAGGGAGACAGCTGAGAGAGGTGCTAGAGACAATAATGAGAGAGGCAGCTCAGATAGAAGAGACGACATGTGAGAGGCAAATAAATAGATAGGTTAATAAGACAGCTGTGAAGGGTGGGGAGTTGGATAGGTGAAAAATTGACAGTTGAAAGAAGGGAGCCAATTAACAAAGTGGTAAAAAAAGTGATAGAGTTGATTGAGCGACATTGGTTATACAGCTTAGAGAGTGATACGAAGACAGGGAAAGGCTAGACAGCTGAGGGAGAGGTACGGAGAAGGAAATGTTGAAGATAGGAAAGTTATATTGAGGCAGATAGGTAGGAAAGAGACAAGGGAGTAAGAAAGGTGGGACACAATGGAAAGAGAGGTAAAGAAGAGACAGAGCAGGTGATAAGGTCAGTTGAGAGAGGAGAAGATGTGAGATATAATATCAGTGAGAAAGACAGTTGAGATAGAAAAGACAGGAGGAGTGAAAAAGAGACATCAACAGATAAGAAAAATTGATGCTAAAGATAATAGAAAAGACACAGTTGAGAAACAGACAGCTGAGTGAGGGTGACAACAGGTCAATTGTCATTTGATATCACTTCCTGCGATGTCATTGGGGTAAAATGACATGATGTAACTTCCGTTGCCTTCGGTATTTTGATGAATCAACATCGCCACTGCTTGTGTGTTTCATGCCCCTATTTACCATTGCTTTGTTCCCATTCTAATTTAAAATGTTTGAGAGAGAATGTGAGGTTCTTTGCGTTCTCATTTAGGTTTACGTAGATGTGTTAGTGGGTGTGCTGAGGTCGACAACCATGTTGGTTTATTCCCCTCTAACTGTTAGCAGTGCACAGATGACATTCTAGTCAGTGAAGGGAAGGAAACCAGACAAGCAGGTCCTACTTCTCTGACAGGAAAGTCCCTAACTTCCCCTCCTAATATTCAGTTGTCATTAAGTTCCTGGTCCCAATTCCCTAAAGGCACACTATCTCCTTTTCCTATTTGTTTTGACTGGTGAAGATCTCTCTGATGATGATGAAGAACAGGACTCCAGAAACATATGTGTACTAAGATATAATGCACTGGCTGTGGCAGAACGAGCTAAACACTCTACTTGTGAGAATTACAATGAGACAGTAATGTTGCACTGCATCTACCATAATGCATCTGGAAGAATAGGTGCTGCAATGCCAAGCAGCATGCTCCACTCTTCTTGACTGGTGGTAGTGTTAAGCTGAGGGGTTGAGGCATGAGTACCTCTGAATTATTATTATTAAAAAAATAATGATAATAGCAAGCGTCAGTAGGCATGTTTTCTATAAGATATTCCAAAGTTAATACATGCCATTATTTTAAAGCACATTTTTAGTATAGCATGTGGACTTTATACTCAGTGTTATCCCTTTACATGACTAAAGCATATGCATCATTCTTAGAGGAAGGTATTTTCTTCATCTCAATTGTTAGACCCAGCCTTTTCTGGCTGGATAGGATTCATTGAAGCCCGGCAGAATCCGCCATCCTAGATAGGATGAGTATGATTCACTTGTCCAATAACTTGTGCTCACACTTGGGTAGCTTGGCACAGAGCTGTCAGGCTTATCCTTAGGGTTAAAGTGTAAAGTATTGTCTCACCCCCTACCTTTGGAACACACTATGTACGCTTCAAAAAGACTCCCCACCATACGTATAAAAAACTGGTCTTTGCATTACACACACACTGAAATCAAAACAACATACACATTGAATATATACTTTTCAGTTATATGCAATTGTCGAACTCTTCCATTAACAGAAGAATGGCATGAACATATTTGTACTAGTCTTAGGTATTCACTTTCCACGTTATTCCCTCAGCCTAGTAAGCAACATAAACCCATGTGCGTACTTCCCCGAGGTGTTTACAATCCAAGCAATCACTCCAACATTAAAAGCGACAGAAACATATATGCAGGCTGTTCGGAGGTATTCCACTGTCCCGCTAACACATAACCATAAAAAATGACATTCCCAATATCGCATACCCAGTACAGTTGTAATGGTCAAGAAATCACAGGCTTTGACTATGCTTCGTGACCCAGCCCCTCCGCCAATCAAATAACACCAGCCAAAAATACATGTTGCATCCACTGGCGACACTTTGTTTAGATTGTCAGGACTACCTGAAGAGGAAGAAAAGAGTTATGTGTTTTCGCCCATCCAGAATAGGTCCTCAGGCACACAGTGGCAACTCACGAGTGTGGGATCACTGCCTCCCCCCGTAGGCAAAAGACTGTGACACCGGAATCTGGCATGCTTCCACTTTGAAAAATTGTTTCCCCTCTAGCAGAGGTGCGAACTTCAGTTGCTCCAGGCTGCCAGCCTTGGGTGCACACAAGGCAGCCGCACATCAAGAACCCTCAGGTTCAGTCACAGTATTCTCAACAACATAGTACCATTGGCACAGTGTGATTACTGCACATGTCGGGACGGTCCTTGTCCCAACCGAAGATCACTTCAACCCATTTCTGGTGCACCTTGTGCAGTCCTTACAATCTTGTGGAAACAGGGAGATCCTTTCTGTCCCTGGGATCTCGTGGACAGGACGCCAGCCAACAAGCCCGTGGAGAGTGCTTTGCCACCCGGGCCACTTCAGTTGGCAATTAGCTGCAGGCCAGCAACATCCAGGCAAAATCCACCAAGTGATAGTTCCCTTCCTAGAGCACAATCCCAAGGCAACCACAAGTCTGTGGATAATCTAGTTGCAGTCCTTCCTGCCCCAATAGTTAATCTTGTTGACGTCCCAGCATCGAATCAGCGTAGTATTGTTCCAATCCCACAAGCGTCTCTAACTCCAGAGGACAGAGCCCCAGTAGTTATACCCACAATGGCCTTTGAAGATGAGATTAGTTCAAAAGGCCACCTATCTAAATTTGATCCTGTCTGCCATCCTTCCCAAGGGAGACTTGGTCAATATCTTTAGTGGGGCCAAGACCCTGTCCTTTGGAATGCAGGTGCCAATACCACATCTCTTATCCGTTCCAGGAAGGCTTCTCAGAGTCAGAGGTCTGCAATTTCCCATGAGCCCATAGTTTATGGCTGCTTTATCAGGAATGAACAGATGTAGCTGTCCCTCCAGAACCCAGATGTGCATTGGAGACAGGGTGTCAGGCATATAGAGACACGGGTATACAAACGCCCACTTTCAGAAAGTGGAATTTCCACATTAGAAATGCGAATCCACTAGCACCACCAGAGATGATTTGCCATTATCAACTCATCAATATCAAACACTATACTGCCACTCTTCTGCACATAGAAAATACAGCTCAATAGCCTTTCCACAGATTCCTCATGTCGTCCAACTCAAGAAGCAGGCCCTATTATATTGAACACATCATCCGGTGCCATTTACTACTGGGGCACGTAGCGCACATGCACATATACCCTACCTCTTCCAGCCACTGCACCCTGCTTCCAGGGAGAATTCTGATATAGTGAGGGACATGCAGAACGTAGCTTTTTAAATGCCAAGGTGATTAATAGTAACCTGCACACACAGGCCCGCCATGCAGCCGCGGTCGGTAGTGGGAGAAGCTGCCGGGCGGTGACGTGGGGAGGAGGAGGGGCAGGGTGGGTGGTAAAAAACTATGGATTACGGAGGTTTACAGGTAAGTAAACATATAAATTAATAAAACAAATTTTGTTGCGCGCACTGCATCCCTAAATGCGATGCAGTACAAGCAATGAAATTCGTTTTATTAATTTATATATTTACTTACCTGTAAACCTCCGTAATCCATAGTTTACTACCCCCCACCCTGCCCCTCCCCCTCCCCACGTCACCGCCCGGCAGCTACTCCCACTACCGACCGTGGCTGCCGCCATGGCAAACCTGTGGCACGTTTGAAGAGCTACTACCGTGGGTGGCACAACTTGTAAGGGACTTACAGCTAACTCAAATCAACCAATCATGTATACACCAATCACCAGTATGTATATGACAGGCACAGCGCTTTGGCACTGAATGGAAGTGTCAAAAGCGCTTAAAGTCCTAAGGCTAACACATAGATCAGCGAAAAATCAGGAGGGACAAAAGCATAAAGTCGAGGAAAAGCACATTAGAAAGGGCCCTTTCCAACATCCATTAAAGGATTTCATCACCGTGCTGGAGAGAAACCATACTGTACACAGGCGGTAGGTGTCCATGTTGTAACACGTTTTCTTAATGTTCAAGCTGCATTCCTAGAGGTTAGTTGGTAATGTGAATTGGCACAGAATCGCACGTGCTTTGGAGCAGGGTGAGTACGAGAAAGTAGGCACATCAGAAGGGAATGCTCAGCCTCCCACTTTACTTCTGTCAAAGCGTGGTATGCTCATCTGGCCTCCGCCTGCTGCATCCGGAAATAGCTTCGAGTTAGATTTAACTACTGTGGGTGTGTTTCCAAAATGGAAACACTTTCCTTTTTTATTGTGCCTAAACTCATAACACAGTTTTTGAGAAAAACAACTCAAAGAAATTCAGGATAACTCATAAATAATTTATAAGCAGAATGCTGGGAAACTGGAGTACAACATGTACCACAAATTTAACCTCTTAAGTGTCATGAGGTGGGGGGGGGGGGTCATGTGTTTTTTGCTCCTTAGGCCATCGGATACTTGACAGAAACACGTAAAAGTGCACTTGCAATTCAAAGTGCAAAAAGCCTGCCATCTTATATCTTGTCACTGTCTTCTGCAGTCACAAGACAAAACTATATGATTATTTCGAACTGTCTGTAACCCTATCATTGCTGGTTCATGTTTAGACGCTAATGTTTTACGAAATACAATATGTACCTTTTACAAGACCCAACTATAGTTTTCACATTTAGTCAGTGTAATTAATACCTTCCATAATCCACGGCCAGTGGGGATCTTTTATTTTATTAATTTAAATAAATGTGTAGCGATAAAGCATTGTGTAAATGCTTTCCATAGTTTCGATGGCAACAGTTTTAATCATGGTATGATCTGCCAGTTGGCAGATATCCTTAGAAAACACAAAACAAAGGGATGTAACCTTTTCCTGGCTGGGAGACGAAGAAGGGCAAACGGGAGGACTGCCATTTACATTATTTAATATATATTTACATGGTTGATGATGGTTGGTAACTCGCCGTGAGTTTCGTGCTGCTGTATTTTGTTTTAGAGGACGATTTTCAGCTTAGCTCCTGGTGTGATCTGATGGCACAGATGTCAGTTGCTATGGAGCTCCAGTGATTTATATATATATATATATATACAAGAAGTAGGCTTAGGAGATGTTTACAGCAAAGGGAAATTAGTATAATATCATAAGGTAGGGATTTGTGGAATAGAAGTTTTTAAATAATGATACTGTTGATTAGATGGGGACCAAATTGTTCATCAAGTCACAGATTAGAAACAACATATTTTATGTTCTTGGGTGGGAGTGAGAGATGATGGAAGGGGTGGGGCGTGCTTAGGTATGTTGATTACAGTGTGAGAAGAAAACATTTGAATTTTGCCTAGTGGTGGGTAGTAGTTGGGAAGGCCCAAAAGGCATTATAGAAATAGACAAGTCTACTGAGGACCAAAGATGTGAGGCATGTTTTTGCTGTATTTCATGTCAACAGTGAATGTTTTATACATATATTGAGCAATTGAAAGCAGGCAGCTATAGATGTGTTTGTGATGAAAGCTTCAAGGCTCACAGATGAACTCAAGAGAACACAGAGGTATCTTACTTATGGTGCAAAGTTCAAGGGGAATAGGATGACATTTTTAAGAGCAGTGGTGCTTGAAAATTAAGAGTTGGGTTTGGAAAACGTCATCCTTGAGTGGCGGTAACGTCATCTAATGGTAGATATTTGTCATGCAGTCAGAGGTTTGTAAGTGGAAGTGGGAAGTGAAAGATGGTAAGAAAAAGATTTGGGTGTTGGCAACATATAGGTGATATGGGAAGAAGATGATGTTAGGTGTTGAATAAAAGAAGTAGAATGGACCAGGGACTGATCATTGTGTTTCACCCACTGGGAATTGGGTGAGTGCACATCATTGAGTCCCAAGTTACTGCACATGTGTGGCGTCAGAGGTAGGAGAAGAACCAGGGATGAGCAATGCCGGAGATTCCTGGAGATATTGTGAAGAGAGGAGAAATGTGCATGATGGCCAGCAGTGTTGTGTGAAGCAGGGATATCTAGAAGTATGAAAATGGAAGAGGTATGTTGTGATGTGTGCAGGCGATAAAGTTCGATATGTGTGTAATTGCAATGTATGTGGAATGGAGTATCCAGTAATCAGACTGGATGGGTTGAGTATGTTTTACTACCCAACTGCAGAGCATGACAGACCTTTTTCCTTGGTTGCATTACTACCTTGACCACACCGCTGTGCCACTAAAGATAAAACAGGTGCTCAGGTCTTAGATGAAAAGAGAAGAGGATTGGGCAAGTATTAAGAAAAACATATACATTGTCCTGTATTAGCATAATGGTGTCATTCACGTGAAGCTTCCAATTTAACAATGAGAGGTAAAATTTGAATAATTTACTGATATAGGTCTGCATAATAAAATAGCAAACAAATCCATGGAGTTTATGAATGTTGTAGGGAGTTGGCCTGTAGGACGATGGCAGCACACACAACAGTCTTAATGTTGTTTCTGAGCAAGATGCTACTCAGACTAGCAAAAAGTCCCATACCGCAGAAAAGGTTGCATTCACCCTGGTAACAAATGACTCAATGGAAGGCAAGCTTCAACAAGTCACAAACAAGATTCTAAAAAAAAAGATAAAAATTAGTAAAACAAAACAAAAATGAACAAGCTTGGAAGTAGACTACAACAATTACAGCAAGAATATGATTATTCAATAGAAACAATAGGAAAGCCATTTCTGTGGGGTGTGGAAGATTTGGAGTTGGGGTCAGCCAATCAGAATATGCACGCGGTCTGACAAAACTTTGTGCTGTGTTTTGTAAAAAAGCATTTACATTCGAACTTGAAAGTGTTTTTGCTGTGGAAAACATACTCAGCAAGGCTAGCCTAATAGTTGTGTCTGGTGAAGTGTTCACAAGGTTAAAAACCTTGATCAGGCAGTCCTAGATCAGGCAGTCCTACAACAACTATACGATTCAGCCCAAAAAGCTAAAAGTAGGACAGGGAGAACATGCAGAAAGTGTAAAATATGTTCCTGACTCGATTAGTGACCTCCGGAGGACACTAGAAACCCCCAGCCAGGGCCCTTGCGCTTCCGCTGCCACACTCAGGGGCAACGTAAATTCGGAACAAACTCCCAAAACAACGAATCCTGAAAGCATTCTCTCCTTAAAAAGGGCAGTCTGCAACATCACGGCAGGACATGGCCTCTCTCAAATGACCCAGAACCAAGGTGGGTTCCATACCTCCAAGCTGGAAAAAAGAATCAACAGTTTAACCCAACATATCGTTACATGATAAATGAAGACATTTTAAACCGTGGGACCATCATCAGACTGGTTAAGCAGATTCCCACGCTAGAAGGGATCCCATCTGCAGAAATTGAGTATGTCCAATTCATCAGCCCAGCACAAGGGCTTCACAACAACTCAACCAAAGTCACTTGGAGAGCCACAGAAACAGCCCAGAAAGTCTTTAATGAGAGCAAACAATTCACGGACTGCGGGATCGTAGTGAAGACCCTTCTTGAGGCTTAAGGACAGCAAGACGGAGAACATGAATCTCTCATCTATGCCCTACTCAGACCTTAGGAAGGCGAATGGGGCATCGCCACTAAAAGCAAACAAAGTCACAGTCCCGGATCCAAACACCTATTCGTTAACTCAACGCAGAGAGGAGACCTCAAGGAATGAATGGGGGTGGATCACGAGAACAATCAACTGACAGCCACTATCAAAGTGAACTGACACTATAGAAGAAGTACAAGTCCAAAGATCTAAAGATCATGCAAATTTAGACTTTGTTCATGGAACACACATGGCCTGACGGACAAGTTAGAAGACCCAGAAGTACTAAGATACCTCTAATCCTTCACAATCATAGCCCTACAGGAAACATGGGCCTCAGAGCCAGTCTCATTTCCTGGCTTCTCTCACAATTTGATCCTGGTCACCAAAGACACAAAATGCGCCCGAAGTAGTTGAGGCCTAGGGATATACCTATTGACGGCAAGTCATGAGCAAGAATCATATTATTATATTCTGGGAACACTGAAATTTTGCTTCTGACATTGGTAAACAGAGGGAAGGAACAAGCTAAGACACTAATAAATATCTGTGCACTGCCCACATGCAAAGGATCACGGGGAGACATTAAAAAACTGATAGATAAATGCTTGCCAATGTGGGTGGGGTGGGACAGTCTGCGTTAAGGTTTGGTTTTTACATATGTTATGTACACAAAATGTGTCTAATGATTATTCCAATTTTGGTAATATGCTGCCATCCTGTATGCAAATGCTTTATGTCGGGGAATTGTCGGCGAGGTACTTTAAAAATCAAATAAAATCTGTTTTAAAAAAAAACAAAAAACTGATAGATAGCAAGATCAAAGTATGGGGGTCCCACCCAAGCTCACTGCTAATAGTAATAGGAGACTTCAACATGAAACTGCTCGGCCAATCCATAAGGAATGAAATTATAGAGGCCCAGGAATGTCAATGGGAAATCCCCAAATAATCACAAATGAGGTTAGGAAGGAGAGACTCAATGGGCCTAAACCTGCTCGGCAAACTAGAGCACCTAGGCTTGCAGGTCCTAAACATCTGTTTCAAAGGGGACATCCCTACAACCCTCCCACTTCATTCCACAAATAGAAACTCACTAATAGACTACACACTGGCATCCCTCCCTCAGCTACATTCGGTGGTCTCCTTCAAAATGGGCCATGACCAGAAAGCTATCACCTCCTCAAGAAACTGGAACTCACCTTCGATCTGATTGAAAATAAATGCACATCAGAACCTGAGGGCTCCATCTGCTCAACAGATCTGAAAAGAGTGAAGTTGTCCTCTGACGCGAAAGGGACATTGCCGCAGAAAAACTGAATTACACCTACTAAATACTCAACAACTAAAGCACTCAGTTAGAGAACAATGAGAGGCATTTACCGACATCTTCATCAAACAGATTGCCACTAGAGTAAATCCAGCTAGGACCGAAAATGAACCCACTCCTCTGAGCAGCCAAAAACTACACAAAGCTGTTACTCTGAAACAATTAAAATGGAAAGCCAATACAGCCCTTCGCGCAGCTCACCGGTTCCTGCTCAACGAAATAGATACCGCCACCCTAAGGGTCGCTAAACAGGAATTTAAATGAGCAATATGGGCTATCACGAGGTAGAAAACACAGCCCTTCTGGGCCAAACTTATCTAGGACCTCAAGCACCATAATTCCTACATGTTCTGGAAAATGATGAATGAGCTAAAAAACACTGCCCAATGCAGGCTGGAATGCAGCGTTTCAGAAGAAGCTTGGGCCGCCTATCTGTATGCACACTTCAATTCACAAATCGGCACACAAGCGCACTTTTGGAAAACTCAGGGGCTGATCTCCCTGAGGGAATTGTCTCAGTAGCTGAACCGGGATTGGTCTCAGGGAGTACGCCCAACATAGAAGCAAACAATGTACTCCGTCAGATAACAAATGGGTGCAGCACAGGAGCTCCACCCCCAAACGGTATCCCCCAGGCAATTTATAAGACATACCCGCAAAATAGGCAGAAGCAATGGTGCCACTCTTCAATCACACTCTATCAGGAACAACGATCCCAGCCTTATGGAGAGGCTCTATTATCTCCCCTATTTTTCAAGGAGGGGAAAAACTCGAGCCAGGGAATTACAGGTTAATAGCCCTCATTGACAACATGGTGAAATACTAAGCAGGAATCCTACTGGAACATATCAGTGATTGGGCCTTAACAAATTCAATCATCCCCCTATCACCAAACCGGCTTCACAAGGAAAACCGGAACCTCAACAAACACGATGACTCAATCACTCATGTTTGATTTCTCTAAAATTGCAAAGCTGCATCTCTACCTCTGTAACATTGACTACCAAGCTGCCTTTGACTGTGTGCATCCCCTGCTTCTTCTGAATGCAATTGAAAACCTATATTCCAACACATGATTAAGAATCAAGCTAGGGAGTGGAATCTAACTAATCGAGGGTTAGCCCAACAACAATTAGTCTCAAACAGGGGTGTGTCTTGTCACCCATTTTGCTCAATTTATTCCTGGCAGATCTACTTTCAGCACTGTCCTCTGTAAACACACACGCTCCGAAATTAGGGCTGATACAACTGTCATACCTTCTCCATGCGGACAACCTTGTATTACTAAGGGGTTGGCATGCAGCGTGTCCTGGGAGCCACCCATGCATACTCCTTGGTGAACGGGTTGAGAATAAACAGCAAAAAGACAAAAATCATGATCCTCACCAGGAGCACACTCAAAGGAAAGGCTAGTTGGCCTCTTGACGAGAGCAAGGTTGAGAAAACAAAAAAATACATACATTCCTTGACCTTTTATTCTATAGGAATGACTCATTCAAACTGCATAAGGAGAAAATAAAAAGGAAAGGGATTGCCCAGGTGGCAGGGCTCATGGTCATTTTTAGGAACCTGAACGGGCACTTGTTCAGCCCCATACTAGAAATCACCAGGGCGAAAGTATTCCCAACTCAGGCCTATGGCTGTGAGGCTCTTCGAGGAAGAGATACAATTACTCTGGACACCATAATTGCATGAATATGCAGGTATATTTTCCAGCTCTGTGTTACACATCACCAACCCTGATTATCTGGAGAGAGGGCTAACAAAACAGATCTATGCCAGGCAGGCAAAATTCAATTAGCTATTATATATGGGAGGAAATTTCTAAAAAATCATGCTCATCAGCAAGAGACTAACTTGAGGAAACAGTTGACCTCAGGCTAGGAGAACTCTGGAAGGCAGCAGAGAGCCACAACATTTTCAAAAGAGCTGTCAATAAAACAACTAAATAATATCTTCATTAGAAGACAGGCAACTATAGAAAAATGCTCCTATACCTGGTCAATATTAAACAGCTACAAGATTTTGAACCCACAGCCATATCTGGGAGAAGTTCTATACCATAGAACAAAAAGAAAATACCTGAATTATCACCTTGGGATCTTGCCCTCCTACATGCACAATTCGCCCTAGCTGATGGCAGAAGGGGAAATCAACTGGTGACTATGCGGCCTCGCGCCCAAAGACGTGGTGCACACCTTCTGCCTCTGCAATTCTGCTCTAAGCATACGTCAACAATGGTGGGCCCTCTATGAAACCACTAAGGTGTGCGCTTCTACAGATAAGCCATATTGGCCTGCTTCAAATCAGCAGAGCAGAAAATAATCTCCAGGACTGTAAAATACCTCCAAGGAGTCGAGGAGGCCATAAAGAGGGTGACAGCAGTTTAACTGTCTCTTGGACAGAAATCAAAGCATACTCCTTTTTACAAACTGGCTTAGAGTACATTTGAATATTTTAGTTGTTCCCGCACTTTTTAACTGCTATCTAACGTTTTAACGAACTGCAATCTCCTTTTAAAGTACACATTTTAAAACTAATTGATGGTTCCCTTTTGCATTTGCACCTTGCTTACTGCACTGATCTTCTTCAAATGACAGTTCTAATTTGCACTAGCACTTTGTATGATTTTAATTAATCTCACAATAAAGGTTGAATTGACGGGGAAGTAATGGCAACTGAGCCTGGATGCAAGGACATTAGGTATCTTTGGAGGCTAGCACCTGGTTGGCTGATCCGGAGATTAAATCTGTGGGGGAATTTTTCAGCTCACTTTGATCATTCACGCACAGTAACCCAGCTGGGGTAAGTTCAAGTTGGAGTGACTTCCTGCAAAGTACAAAGCGACATTGGTGCTAAAATCTTCAGAACTGACAAATGACAAAGTTTAGTACAAATATGTTCTATTTCTCAGGTTACCAGATTACGTCTTTAAAAGTAACAGATTTCAAAATTAATTTCTTCAACAGCATTACCTGAAGGTAAGTGCCCAAATCTTCTGGACTATAGGCTATCCGTCTCTAGTTTCCTGGTTCACAAAGTCCAGTTTGCTCTGGTTACTCTGGGTATTACAGGCAGACAACTGCTGCCTCTGTCCCACGAGTCTTCAGGATCCGACCGATTAAAGATGTTAAAAGAGGTTCTATTTTGGTGTTCAATTAAACTCTAGGTCCTGTGCTCAACTCTACAGTTATACTGGGCATGATAAAAGTAAATGTGAAGAAAAAAATACACAGAAAACAAAGATGTACTCAATTTTCAAGATGGCAAAGTAATATATTAAACAGGGAGGTAGAATTTCTAGGATGGCCCGAAAGAACAAGTGTGGGGTTGAGTGTAGTTTTCCCAGTTTTGTACCTGACAATGTCAGTGATCATCTTCTAGTGCAGGCAGGGCAGTAATATCCACTTAGAGCACCCAGGTGACTCCCATAAGTCAACACTATAGTAAAATTCACACAAATAAAAAGACGGCTTGGTAGAAACTGGAGCTCCGAGAGGTGTAACTGTTTCACTGGCACCAACTAAAAGAAGCATGGATGTACAAGTGATAGCAGGACCATATCATCTTAACTGATGTTGAAAATAAAGAAATAACTCAGCAGTACCAAAATCAATAAAACTCTTATATAATGAAAAAATAACCTGTCATTAATAGCAAGTCCAGACTGAGAAGTCAACTAAAAAAAGTCCAGAAAACACCTACTGTTCAGTGAAAGTTTAGGAATAAGAAAGTAAATTAACTGAAGCATTAAAACATATTTAAAAGCTGGATGATGAAAAACTAATCAGCACAGTGGAAATGTATTTCTCTGTCAAAAGTCTTTTATTAATCCCACTGCCAAGAGAGAACAGGGATAAGGTACAGACAATTGACCTGTTAGGAAAGAGAATATGGGTTACACCCAGGGAGGGTAGAAAAAGTCTCAGAGAAAGGTGAACTGGGCCTGAGCAGGGGAAGTGAGAGAGTGACAGAATTATAAAGGAAATTCAGAGAGACTCCCACAAAAATGAAAAAAAAACAAGCGCAAAAGAATAGCGGACAAATAAAGAAGCGTTTGAGGAGGAAGGAAGAACAACACTATACAGAGAGGAAGGCAATATTGAAAAAAATCACAATCGACTGATCTAGGTGGCGGGTTGGGGTATAACTAAGGGAGTCAGGGTTCTACTCTTCTCCACTTATGCTAGGTTCAACAATGTCATCGGAAAGGTGATTGAATGAGAAGGATTTGTTATGTTAGAAAAGTCAATATAAAATTAATAAAATGATGAGGTCCCTTTTGAAAGGCCTGGTTTCATCTGGGAGGAATTTTGTCACGTTAGTATTCTCTTAATTTATGTAGCTCCCATGCCATCAGAACCTATGGAGTTTCTTTTTAAAAAAAAGAAGGTACCTCATTGTATTCTTTGGTATTAGTTAGACATTTAGGTTTCTGGTTGGCAGAGTATACACCTTTTCTAAGCAGGAGCCACATACCTAATCAGGGTAAGTCAGATACACAACCAAAATTAACATGTGCTCACCTATGGTAGCATGGCACAGAGCAGTCAGGCTTAACGTAAGAGGCAATATGTAAAGTATTTGTGCTCACTTTAATTACAGTAACACAGTGAAAACACCACAAAAAGACTCCACACCAGTTTGGGCAAATAGGG
This sequence comes from Triturus cristatus, assembly GCF_964204655.1. NCBI lineage: Eukaryota > Metazoa > Chordata > Amphibia > Caudata > Salamandridae > Triturus > Triturus cristatus. The sequence goes on along the minus strand of NC_140582.1, from coordinate 171,149,919 downwards.
AGTATTTATATGAGTAAGACAAGCCCACAATGCCAACAATCCAATAAGTAAAACTTGAGATATGAATTTTTTAATTTTTAATCAAAAAACAGTGCTTAGAAGTCAATGGTGCTAAAAGGTCACTTGAGGCCGCGCTGTACAGGGGTAAATCCAAAGTTCTGGCTGACCTTGATGAGGGCAGTCTGACTACAGGACCCATGCAGGGCCTGCTGAAAAAGTACCTTTGTATGGAGCAAGCGTTGACATTGGTATCGATTGATGCAGTTGGGTCGATGTGCCGAAGTCAAGCCTTTGAGTCGGTGTTGAAGGATTGGCCCTGTATTGAAGTCAAGCCTAACAGTGGCATCTTAGGATCGCCACTGCATCGTTGTCGAACCTCACAGTCGGGACCTGCATCACCGTCAAATCGGTGTTGCATCAGAGGGCACTGAGTCGGCTCCGATTGGCGCAAAGGGGTCACTGTGCCGATTTTTGCAGAAAACAGCACATAACCCACTTATGAGGACAAGGATTGGTGGGGTCACCTCAGGCAAGGGTAGGACTCACAAATGGCAGGGTCCAGTAGCACCAGTAGAGTTGCAAGAAGTGTTTTGTGACCATGGGACTTCAGAGAACAGAAGGCAGCCAACAAGTCCTTGAAAAAAATCTGAGTTCAAGGATGTAGAGAACAGGTCCAGTATTTCTTACTCCTAGGCAAGAAGCAGCAGGCAGCAGGCCAACACAGCAGAGCAGGCAGCAGGCCAACACATGAATGCAGGTAGCAAAGTGGCAGTCTCTCCTGCTGCACAGCAGCTCTTCTCCCAGGCAGAAAGTCCTTGCTTCCAGCAAAGTTCTGATTTGGGGTGTCAGGGGTCCAGTACTTAAATGCAAATGTGCCTTTGAAGTGGGGGAGACTTCAAAGAGGACTTTGAAGACCACAATGTCTGTGCCTTTCCTTCCCTGGCTCCAGACTAACTAGAGGGGTGCTATGAAGCTTTTTGTATGGGGACAGGCACAGCCCTGTTCAGGTGCAAGTATCATCTCCTCCCTCACAATCTACCTCAGGAAGGCCCATTAGCCTGGTAATGGGCCATCAGGATGTAAATGTCACACCCCGGCTCCATTTGTGTGACTGTCTAGGAGGAAGGCACAAAGTCTAGATGACACCCTACCCAGATGTGTATTCAGAGAGAGACTGAGGTACAGAATGGTTAAAGTAAGAAAGTGCCAACTTTCTAAAAGTTGAAAAACAACAATAAGGGGTTGGGCCCTTACCTGCAACTACCATGGACTGAGATATACAATCAAAAACCAAAACAGTTGGTGGTTGTGTTTATTTTTTTTTTTATACTTTTCACACAAGATCATTCTATTTAATAAATATTACCTGTAAATCAATTAGAATATTATATCACACTAACATAACTTTGCTCAGTATTTAAGAACAGAGAGTGATAACTTAAAGAAGCGCAAACCTATACAAACTTTTTCCATATCCCAAAATAAATCACACATTAATAAACAAGATGACACGAATCAAAAATAGCACCACTCAGTGTTCAACCAGTCCAAAGTAGTAAACCAGAGCGACCCCTTTTAACGCTCTTGGTGGGGTTGCAAAATCATCAAATATGGAAAATAAAAGAAAAATAATTGCTTTTCATAGAAAGTCCTTAGTCGTCCTCCATATTAGTGTAGGTTGAACATGAAAACCCCAAATTAATAGTCTACGTATTTCAAACCATATATATTACAGGTTCTCCTCAGGACCAGGGCTCGATGATTTCTAAAATTAAAGAAAAGAAAAAAGAAAGGTTTCTACATATGTACAATTATTTTCAAAAAGAGGATCATAATCAGGGAGGTTACCCTTCATTGGCAAAAATGTCTCCTACCTTAAATGTTCAAATATGATGTAAGAGGATGAGTCTCTTTCATTCCTGTTTGTGTTTTCTATATAAATATGATACTGTCAAAAAGCAAGAGACAACTATATAAGCCATCAAAACAAAAAACACTCCTTTTCGAAAAGGGAAATGTCCACTGCGTTTCTAAATGTACCTGAGTCGCAGCGAAATGCAGTCCTACATGGTGACTGTGTTTCATTCCCTCATTAGGAAATCTTTTGATGAATATAGACCTTTGGCTTCACTGTTGAGATGAAACAGGAATGATTTAGATAGCATGCAAAATACTAACACTACTAGAACTTTTCCAGTTTAAAGGCAAGAAAAATCCATAAAATATACACCAACCATCTTGTAATGTCATACTCAGCAGAGCCAGTCAGGAAAAATTGGTACATTGTTTCAAGTGTCTATAAACATTTCAAGTTACTGCATATGTGGCAAAGGGAAGCCGGGGAATTAGATACTTTGTTGCCAATTGGGGAAAGCAGTCCGAAGGAACTCTTTATTAACATCAGACTTTAGAACATTGCTCTGTATTGTGGTGCTGCTGCACAGTTTAACCCGTTCCGTGCTCATGACGGAACTACTCCGTCATGAGCCACGGGTGCTGTGTGCTCATGACGGAGTGGTTCCGTCATGCTGCGGCCGTTGGCGGCCGCTCCGCCCACGCAGCGCTAATACCCCGCCTGTGCGGGCGATTAGCGCAGTGGGCGGAGTCGTGACGGAACTACTCCGTCATGAGCACAGCTCGCCCGTGACTCATGACGGAGTGGTTCCGTCACGAGCACGGCGGCGCCGCACTTCCCCCAAACCCCCCCAGCGCCGCGGTGGAATTCGTGCCGCGACGAAGGGTTTTTCTTTTGCTTACTTGAAAAACGAGTGAAGAAGACCTCAGTTTTCCTTTCCTCCAGCTTCAGTTAGATTTGCAAATGGCGATCTGCTGCTAAGGAGAAGGATAGGTGAGGCATATTAATCCATGCCAGAGAGAGAACCAAAGGATTCGGAGATTTGTAGTGACCTCGTTATAAATCAATACAAACTTTGGAATAATCATAAATGTCCCAGCTTGTTTAATTCAGTCATTTCATTTAGGCCTTTACTGGTAGTGTTAGATTTTAAAATCAAGTCAGCTTCCTTTCGCAGGAGTCTGTTTTCAACATCACCACCTCTGGGATGCATTTGAATTGCGCTTAATAAGGTTCTTTTGAGATCCTTTTTAGAATGCCCCATTTCTTGGAAGTGGTTAACCATGGGAGCGGAGACAGTAGTAGTTTTTATTCTAGATTTATTTTTCACAATGCGCTGTTTCACTTCCTGGTTGGTCTTGCCGATATATATTTTCTTGCAAGGACAAATAACTGCATAAACAACATTTTTAGTTTTGCAATTAGTGAATTCATTATGCATCCAATATATCTTACCATCAGTGAAAATGCGCCCTTCAGTTGTCTGACTGCAGACGCTGCAATGTCCACATTTGTGGTGGCCTTCAATTGATTTTAAATTCCATGTTGAAATAAGGTCACACTTTTTCTGATTGAGGTTCGTTCTCACTATCTGTGAGCCAATACTTGGATTTTTTTCAAGGCAAACAACGGGAGATCGAATACTCATTCCGAATTTTTTATTAGATGCCAGTTGTTGCATATTATTTTTTTAATTGTTTGTGTGAGGGCAATATGTAGAAACGCATTCCAATTTGTTATTTGTATTTCTTGATTTTTTTCAGGAGCTGACTCTCTCGTGGTGTGAACCAGGCTCTTTTCATAGATCTTTTTAGCAACTTTTTGGGATAACCTCAATGTTTTAGGTTTTCTTGAAGCATCACAGCATGAAAATAATAGTCTTCTTTATTTACCCATATGGCAAATTATCACAGAGATTTCTTGGGTGGAGATTTCTTGGGTGGAAGCTTTTATAGTTCTTGTCCGTAGGTTTTTTAAATAACGTTGGGTGCAAATTTCCATTGCTGGCTCATACTTCGTACTACATCCAAGAAAGTCCTTGTGGATTTACTTTTGTCATACTAAATTGTAGGTCTGGACTCCTATTGTTGAGCCAGTTGTGAAAGTCACTGAGTTGTTGTTTGTCTCCTTTCCACTGACACCAAACATCATCTAGATACCTTAGCCATTGGGCAATTTGATGGGCAAAAGGATTGTTGTTTTCAATAAACTTTCTTTCAAAAAGTGCCATGTAAAGAACTGCCATCTCTGGTGCAAAGGGACAACCCATGGCAGTCCCTTTCACTTGAAAGTAAAATAGTTCTTCAAATTTGAAATAATTCCTTTTGAAAGCCAATGTCGCCAATTTGAGTATAAATGAGGTAGGTACTCTGTGGGGTCTTGGGCATGATTCAAGTATAATGTGACAATATCAAATGATAACAGCCAATAATCATACATGTTGATCTGTTGATCTATAATCCGTGAATTTTATTTAAACAATCTGTAGTATCTTGTAGATATGATGGGACATCTTTCAGACATAGTTTTAAGAACAAAATCCACATATTGCGCTATTGATTTGAGAACTGAGTCACATTTGGACACAATTGAACACAATTGGATGTCCTGGTGGAATGCTGGCGTCTTTATGGCAAAAAATAAACGACCAGAATACTAGGATTCACATTTTTTAAATTCTTGAATTCCTTCGGTCCTAGAATATCATTGTCAATTCCTTTGACCAGACAACTACTGCCCCTCCTTTATACGCCTTTTTAAATACCACAGTAGCAACACTTTTTATGTTTTTGAATAGCTGTTACTTGTCCTTTTGTTAGGTTGCTTTGGAAAAACTGCTTTTTTTATTTTTTGTGATAGATGATTAAGCCACTTGCTCGAATGTGATGAGCTCCTTTGGTACTGTATGTGGTAGTGGACAGAAGGAGGATTTTTTCTTTATTCCAGACGGTTCTTCACAAATATTATCTCCCTTATTTAGAAAAAACACTTTTTATCTCAGTTTTCTGAAAAACTCAAGAGCTTCCACTTTTAATTTAACAAAATCAGTTCTCCTTTTGGGTACAAAAAAAAAAGCCAAGTGCAAGCACTCTTTTTTGGTCCATGGCCAAGGTTTTTTTTGATAGTTTGACAATGTTTGTATTATCTAACTCTTGTAATACTGGCACCTCATGCAAATTTCCCAAGGTTGACTTTTGAAGTGTATTCAATTCTTTTGTTGGCCTTTTTCTAAAAAAGAATTCTGTATGGTGGAGTTTATGGAACTACTACTCTGATCCAAGTCTCTTGCTGACTCCGAAGATGATGTATCTGAAAATTTGGGATAACTGTTTTTTTGATCTTCCTTGAAACTCTACCAGACCCTGCCTTGATTTCTGTCTTGTGTAATAATCTTCCATCAAGTATGGGTATACTAGTTCAATGTTAAATGATTTCTTGTCTTTTTCAAACTTGTTAATTTTAAAGCTGATGGTGTTGTCTTTAAAAGTTGTAATATCTTTATCGATTTTTTCAAGGAGCGATTTTGCTTCAGTGACAGTTTGATTAACTTTGATGTTCTGTTCAAGTGTGGCAATTAGACTAGTTGTTTTTTGCAGATTCGTTGAGCTGTTTCTATTGAATAGACCATAAGGCCTCTACTGCATTTTGTGCTAATAATGCTGAATTCTTTTTTATACTCTGGGTCATCTGTAAAAATGGCTGGCACGTTCTTTACTTGGTGGCCCCACAGAATTGTTCCTGCTTTTAAATGTTCTAAAAGCATATGGCTATGTAGTTCCATACGTATATGATTTTTCTTGAGTCTTGTTAAACTTTCAGTTTAATTCTTTTGTTTGCCGACGTGCTTAGTGTGATAGAAGATAAAATAGAGGGTGCCGATATGAGATTTTGAATATGATCCTCAGAAAACATTATATTAGGAGGTAGAGACCTCAATCGATAAATGAGAAGGCTAAAGCCAACACTTGCTAGTTTGTGGCAGAACCCTTGCGAATATGCTAAAAATGCTTAAAGTAGAATTTTTATACTTACAATTTGAAATCCAATGTCACCATAAGTTGTGAGTCCAGAGTCACCAAACTCCAAATCTCTATCTTTTCTTAATTTGAAATTGCATTTGGAAGATGTTTTAAGGAAAGCCCACTGTTAACCTGTGGCAGAGATAGGCCTTGCAGTAGTGAAACAAAAGTGTAACAGATTTCACTATCAGGACATGTAAAACTCCAAAGCACATGTCCTACCTTTTCAATACACTTCACTCTGCCAAGAGGGCTGCCTAAGGCATATCTTAGGGGTGACTTATTTGTCATAAAAGGGAAGGTTTTGCCCTGGCAAGTAGGTTACCTTGCTAGGTTGAAATGACAGTTTATACTGCACACACAGGCTCTGCAGTGGCAGGCCTGAGCCATGCTGAAAGGGCTACTGAAGTGGGTGGCACTATCAGTGCTGCAGACCCACTAGTAGCATTTATTTTACAAGCCCTGGGCATATATAGTGCACTGTACTGGATTTATAAGTAATAACTATAAGTATTTTGAGTACACAGTATATATATATGCATGCTAGCACTGGTTAGCAGTGTGAAAATGAAGTCAGCAAAACAGGAGGTCAAATGCAAAAATTCTGGGGAAACCATGTCAATGATGCCAGGTCTAACAGTATCATAAAGATCTATTTACAGCATTATATTATCAATCATGACAGTGTACAGTAAATTAGCAAAGGACGACCAACCATACATAGATTTGGTTTTAAATCATACAGTGATTGCTTTTGGCAGTGACCAGCCCTGAAAACTGAATTGCTTTGTCCCTGTAACTCCATGCCATTTGAGGTAAATTTGGAAAGGCTCTAAGGACCAATGTGTACCAGTTGTCCTTCTCTAATTTACTATAGGGATGTCCTGCACAACTCAGAGGAGGCTTGGTCTGCACACCGCACAGGAATACGCTGGTCTGGCCTTTCTGTCACGCTGTCATTTACCTGGCTGAAGGCTAGTTGGCTTGTTTTAGAGCAGGTTGGGCGACTATGACTCACAAATACCTTTATGCCCCCATTCCAGCCACAGCTGCCTGCAGTGTGGGGCTGGTTTCAAGAGGTAAGGGCTGGTACTGGTTTCCATTCTTGTCCTGGGAATGTGGGTGTATGTGAGTTCTTCTTCTGTTATTATGCTTCTGTTGGGCTTTGATGAGCTCAGCCTTCTATATACTCTAGCATTTGTATGTCTCAACAATTTAACTCGGGGGGGGGGGTTCTTTAGAAAAATACTGCGAAAATGCCCTCATATCTATAATAGGCACATGAAAAATCAGACCGAACATCCTTTACCATGGTTCTAATTCATCTGCAAAAAAGACGGATACGTTTGTTGCCGCGATGATGAGTTAGATTAAAATAAATGAGCTGTGACACGAATAATTAACCTTAGGTTTATTTATTGGGGATCCATAATCTAGCATCACAGGCGTACTATGAATATTGTATTAATTGCCAGTCTCTAGCTATGTTCCAGCTAAAGTGTAATGCAGGAGAGAGGCTATGTGCCATTCTCTTTGTCAGAAGTGCAGTAAGCTTAAAAGTACTCTGAAATGAAAAGGGACATGTAGGACAGAAGTAACACCGGAGCATTTCCAGTGAAAGACAAACAGCAGACCTATTCAATTGCAGTAAGCCATGTGGTTTGGAGTAGGGGTCTGTGGAGCGAGCTTGACATCGCCCAAAAGGTAGTGCTTACATTATCGCCTGAGCTTTTAGATTCATGCAAATGAACTGCACGTGTTAAATCACCACACCTGCTGTAGCTGGTGAAATGTCTTGGCAGTGCTTAATTTGAGCTGGTTGCTGCAGGTGTGACCCACCTCTACTCACTATTTAGGAATCAGCACTTATTCTTTCCTCATCAGACTATGTCACACAGCAAGAGAGAGACAAACACAACAGGAGGAAGGGGTAGACAGAAGACAGTGGCATAGGAAGAAGGAAGGGATTAAAAAACCTTTTAAGAGTGAAATAAAGAAGCTGGGAGTATCTGGTGTTTTATGAAAGAGAAAAGAGGTGGAATCAAGGCTACACAGCATTGGTATTCTGCACCCAGATCTCCCATAGCCCCGGCCGAGGGCTTATGATCAGTGGCACCAGCCGTTATTCTTTAAAACAAATTAAGCGCTGCCTGGTATGTCTGTGCAGCAGCAAGAAGCAAAGCAGAATCAGTAAGTCCTATTTTTTGGCACTGGAATCGTTTATTCGCACAGGTTCCTGTTATCATTTCCACAGCCTTTGCACAGCTGGGAATCTGCGGTGCCTGTCTGCCAGAACCCATTTGTTCTCTAATGCCTTTTTGATGTTGCTTCTCACTCCAAGTTCGCAGGCTTTTGCTGTTTCAAGCGAATGTTTCTGAATTTCACACATTTCCCACTCAAATGTTTTATGGAGCCCGGGGCAGCTATTCATTGTTAGCAATGACTAATCCATTGGAAACACGAGGGCTTGTGATATTTGGCTCGCTAGGACCTTCATGTGCACTGCTTTTAATTTAGATGGTTGTTGTAAAATGATATTCCGGCTGCACAGTCTCTCCCATCTCACCATTGCCTGTGTTGTGCACAGCAATCTGTGCTTCTGAATTAATCAGCACAACATAAGATTCAAACTGTGGGCAATGAAGAAAAGATATCAGGCTGCGACCCTCTCAATCACGTGCAATGAATTCTATAATGCAGATTTACAGCGGCGCCCAATGCTCACTGAGCAGTTCAGAATGGAAAAGTAAAAGGATAATAACGCAACGTTGTTAACATTTTATTTTACCTTCCTGGCTCAGTTGGCTGGGGGCGGGGCGGGGCTGGGCTGTTCAGAGCTGGGGGAGGAATGGTACGCACTTTCTAAGTGTGCATGACAGTTTGGCCGGCCGTCTTGGCATGTTCTCCTCTAGGCTGTTTGCACAGCTTGGGTGAAGACAATGCACAGCCTCCCAGTCCCTCTCCGAGTGCCGAACCACAGCAGCATCATGATTGGCTAGAGGATTCTGGGAGGCTGTGTGCTTTCTGCTGCCTGAGAAGAGGATTGCAAGAGAACCGGCAGCACCCAGGTTAGTGCTTTTATTTATTTTTTATTTCCCTCCCTCTGTTCCTCCCCGCCCGTGCCACCACCCCCGTTAGGTAGCAGCTGCTACTGCAGATTATGATTTTTGTTGCACAAAACACATTCGAGAAGAGCCTCATTGACCCCCAAAAAGCACCCTATCAACTTCTGCCACTGTAACATGAATCGCTCTTTATTCTTACATACAGTATTGAATTCTTATCTCCCTACTTTATTCTTACATACAGTATTGAATTCTTATCTCCCTACTCACAAACAATTCTTACTGCCTCGTTTACTGCTGCAGTGCTATGTTACTCCCCAGCTAAGTCATCCTATAGAAATTGCATTACATAAACATATTTTAAACACATGCATATGCAAAAATGTGTGCTGATTAAGGCATGTAGTTTTCCTTTCAAGTTTTTTAATGTCCCGCACAGAACCATTAACATTTCATTGCACATAAAATCCACCAAGTAATTTCTGCCATTACATTGCTTTTGAATTGCACATAGCCAGTCCGTGGTCTCATTTTCTAATAATTCATGTTTGTCTGTCAAAGTCCCAGACTCTTTTAAATTAGATTATTGGTTTTCAATCTATCCTTTCTCGTGGAAGATGAAGGGGTCTTCATAAATGGACCATTTTTCTTTCCAGAACATTTACTAATATTATTCCTGAGCCCCGGGGTAGACCTGGACATGCACAGGCACCAAAATAAAAGTGCCCCCATTAGTGAATTAGATAGTTAGAAAAGTGCAAGTGTTTATAAACTAGGGCAGTTTTGAAGTTTTAAAGACACACTGTCTAAGTGTTTTGTAAGGCATGGAAAACTGCATGGATTTGAGCTTGCCGCAGACAATACTTATTTTAATATTCAGAGCACCAACAGTAGAAACCACCAAGCAGACCATAAAACAGACCTACCAACAACCAAAATGCCAGCCCACACACTGATCTGTCAGACCAGTCTATTCGGCACTGCATGTTTGCCCGATACGCTAGTCCAACCCCATGTAAGTCATAGTTCGAGTCTTTACTTATATTATGCTGTCAGCGCCTCGTATAGAGCTTGGCAGACAGGATATTGCATCAAACTGCAGCAGATATCCCATCCCCCGTATTCCAATTGTTACAGGGTAATACAGCAGATGGGACATCTGCCATGTTTGTTATGGACTATCCTGTCCAACAAATTTTAAATAACGCCTGTACTGAATACCTTTCGTAATTTGAGTGGCGTTTTTCTTTTCTTTCATGGTGCATATACTTCAACTCTTTGCACATTTTTCTTCATGACAACTTTTTCAAACATTCACCATTGTAGTAGCATATCTTTTGTCCATATAAAACATGGATGCTTTTTTGAGTTGGGGCATTCAAAGCTGGAAACAAGTATCCGACTGTGGCCTTATTAGTGATGTGTGCATTAGTAGCCCATCCTCCCTGTTCTGCATATTCAACCTATCACTAGGCAACTCACCATTGTTTCTTTCTCCCCAACCCATTGCATGTCATTTAGCTACTAAGGCTATCCAATATGATAACTACATCACCATCTTATCATCCATATTCAACCTCTCCAAAGGATGTGCGTGACGAAGGTGCATGAATGTGAACTGGATTACTTCGACCCTACGCTGTTGCCACCAACACTTCTACTGGTATATGAAAACTATGGCAGATAACCAGCATATATTCTTAACTAATATATTCACTCCTATGTCTCACTGAAGTAGTGTCTGCACTGGATAATGAAGGCATACTGTATTACCATATTATCTGGTACGCAAACTAGTGTAGCAAGCCCCTGTCCACTGCAGATGTTTCTTACATTTCTCATATCTTGGTTTTTGGTGGTATCAGGCACATCATAATAAACATTTTAACCCCTTCCATGCTCATGACGGAACGGTTCCGTCATGAGCCACGGTTGAGCTGTGCTCATGACGGAACCGTTCCGTCATGAGCCCGCCCGCGCTCGAACCCTTCAGCACCGCGGCGGAATTCGCCCAGCGCTGAAGGGGTTAATGATTAATTGTTATGTTATATTATGTTAAAATTTTATTTCTATAGCGCACGGCTACTCCAGAGGAGTGTCCCGGCGCTTTCTCGGGGCAGCTCAGTAAAAAACATAACATCATAAAACAGACAGTGAACAAAAGAAAAAGAAACATCCTAGAGATTAAAAAGCCAAGTCTTAAGGCTCTTCCTAAACAGAAGGAGATTAGAGGAAGACCGTAGGTCCAAAGGCAAGGAATTCCATAACTGAGGGGCCCTCAAACTAAAAGAGCGTCCCCCAGTGCGAGCCTTCCTCACTCGAGGAACCACAGCCAAAAACAAAGATTCCGACCGCAATGATCTAGCTGGGCGGTAGAAAGCCAATCTCCGTTGTAGGTACTTTGCTCCGGCACCAAATAGCGCTTTATGTGCCAAGGTCAGTGCTTTAAACATAATCCGCATCCAGATGGGCAGCCAGTGAAGCGATCGCACCAAACCCGAAGCTCTCGCTCGCCTATGGAGACCAAAAATAGCACGGGCCGCGGAGTTCTGCACAACCTGCAGCCGCTGAACAAGATAGTCCGGAAGACCTACATAGAGGACGTTCGCATAGTCCAGCCTAGAGCCAATTAAGGCTTGCACAGTGATCTTTCTATGCTCTTCTGTTAGCAGAGGCAGGAACTTCCGGAGCATCTTGAGTATACCAAAGCAGGTGCCCGCCAGGCCAAGAATATGTGATCTCAGCGACAGATTATTATCAACCTTCACTCCCAGATTTTTTGCCACAAGCGATGCCTGGGCAGGGGGACACATATTTATTGGCCACCAGGCCTGCCAATCAGGGTCAAGAGAGCAGCCAAAGAACAGCACCTCCGATTTATTGGAGTTAGCTTTAAGGCTGTTCCGCTCGAACCAGCTAAAGACTATCTCCAGGCAACCTCGGATGTTCTCTCCATCAAACGCCTGATCTTTCCCACACGTGAAGAGCAATTGAGTATCATCCGCGTAGGATATGATCTGGGCCCCGAAGGACTCCACCAGTGCCGCCAAGGGTGTCATAAAGATGTTGAACAGAGTCAGGCTCAACACAGAACCCTGTGGAACGCCGACTCCCAGTGGCGGCATCTCGGCGGAGCTCGAGGAGGCCCAGACCGTTTGTCGGCGGCCCTCGAGAAAAGATGTAAACCAATTGAACACCATCCCCCTCAGACCGATGTCAAAAAGCCTGGAGAGGAGCGCCTCATGGGGGACGGTGTCAAAGGCCGCCGACAAATCCAGCATGACAAGCATGGCCCTTCCTCCAGAATCCAGTGTCTCCCTGATGATCTCTGACACTTCCAGAAGTGCCGTCTCCGTACTTAAATTAGGGCGGAAGCCGGACTGCGATGGATGGAACAAATCATTGGATTCGAGGAAACTAGAGAGAACGCCATGCACATGCTTCTCCGTGATCTTTGCCAAGGCCGGCAAGAGGGAAATCGGCCTGTAGTTAGCCAAAATCTCAGAGTCCAGCCTAGGCTTTTTGAGGAGGGGGATCACCATAGCCCTTTTCCAGGGCAGCGGGACCCTCCCCTCCCTCAAAGACAGATTCACCAAAGAGTTGACCAATGGGTTAACCACGGCCGCCATCTTTGCCAAAAATTTGGCTGGACAGGAATCTAAAGGCGAACCCGATTTGAGATTGGCCAAAAGAACTAGGGAGACCTCAGCGGAGACAGCAAGAACCGCACCCTGCGTGCGTGGACGGTGAAGATAATCCGACCTTCAAACTAGAACACACTTCTGCAGACCTCACTGGGAAAGAGTCCTGGATAGACTTTATCTTATCCGTGAAAAATTTGGCAAGATCACAGACCCAAAGCTCTGATGGAACACTGTGGGACACGTTGGATCTGGGAGCCGTAAACTCCCTCACCACCGTAAAGATCTCTTTACAAGAGTTAGAGGCAGCCTCAATCCTCCTGGCCAGATAATCCTTTTTCTCACGGAGAATATCCTGATGATAGGATTTGATCATTGTCCTGTAAGCCAATCTGGCCTCCAGATCATAGTGGAGGCGCCATGCCCTCTCCGCCACCTTACACTGGGCACGGGTGGCACACAATGCCTCAGTGAACCACGGAGCTGAAACCCTCTTAGCCGTGTCCCGAGGGGCCATTGCGGGGGCCAGATCATTCAACCTCTCCAGCAACCACCCCTGCAAGGACTCCACATCCTGCTCTAAATCCCCTGAAAGTGGACAAGGATGGTCCATAGCGGCCTGAGCCAGCAGCTCAGGAGTGACTCTGTGCAGAGCCCTACGAGCAGAGCCATGCTGTCTAGAGCTATACTAATCGTATACTAGCACCAGTCTGTAGATTAATAGATAGATGTGAAGTGCAAAATGATGGCGCCTAATGAGTCAATCCCGAGCTCAACAACTTGTGGTTGACAAACTGAGCACTTTGAAATTATTCTCACACTTTTTTATATGAACCTGATATAAGAATTATAGTCATATAGTAAAATGCCAATACGTCATAATTCAATCAAAACAGCTCAAGGTAGATCAATACAATACAAATTATTCTCAAGCATAGAAGAAGACCACTTCAAATTAAGAATACAACTGTAACCATTAAGTAAATTATTTTAAATTAAGAGTATAAAAAATATGTACATAATTCCTTACATTTCTTTACTCCAAAGAATCTCACTTCTCCTTCATGCTGACCACTAGATGAAGCTGACATGATCCCTTGTGATGGCTTTTCCTTACATTGAGCTCTAAAAACAAACTCTTCAACAGGCTCCAAGGGTTTCCTCGACCAAGTGGTCAAAATATGTGCAAACCTGAGCTCACAGTAGATGCAATAATAAAGCTTAAGGTCCTCATAAATCAAACCTATGCATGTTGGCACCCAGGATACAAACAGGGACTGGTCACCCACTACATGTCCAAAAGAAATATGTGATCAGCATCAGGAAACCTCATCTACCAATGTGCCTTCAGACAAAATACAATGAGGGGCAGACCTTCAGGAGTCCATGCGCCCACATCTTTTACAATAGAACTAAACAGAGACATTTCATTAAAGACCTGTTTCAACATGTATTTAACTACATTCCACTCGCATGGGCATCCGCAGAAATCTTTTCGGGCGTGGGGGCATAATTTTAACACCATCCATCCTCTGATCTTTTCTGATAATGTCGAAGGACAGGGGCATAGTTATTATGACATAAAGCGCAGGCATGCAAAGGGTTGAGAAACATGATGCAAAAGCATAATAGAAGGATGAAGCCACCATTGTTTGACTATCAATTTCTATTCTGTTTGTATGTTACCACTATGGAATGCACCGCGGTATTCATACACAGATGATCAAGGCACTATAACTGAATTATAAAAAAAGAAATGCAGAATCTGCATTTGGTGGTAACGTGCACAAAAAAATGACAATTAAAACATATTACAAGTGTATTTATTTTGAAAATGGATTAACTTAAATATATTAAAATAAATAAAATTAAATATATTAACTTAAATAAAATAACAACTGTTCTCATCCAAATTGGAAAATAAAACCTTTAAACTTAAACTGGATCACTGTTGCAGGTTAGGAACTGTAAACATCTACACTCTTGCTTAAATTTAACAATCACATTTTTCAATGAGTAGTTTTATACAGTTTTTGTTCACTGGGTAATGATCTTAAAAAATGAACTGTAAACGTCTGTGGCCTTGTGCAAATTTATCAATTACTTTTTCAATCAGCTGTTGTTTTTTTCGTCAATTTTTGCTCGATGTATGCTTATCATGCACAAACCTGATAAGCGATCATCTGCAATTGTCAACCTCAACCAGGTTTTCAACATTCTCATTGTGCTGAAAGACCTTTGCACTACACAAGTGGTCACTGGTAATGTGAGAGAAATGAGAATTGCTTTCTGGACTAATGGAAATGAATCTGTGTGGTTTAGCAAATCCAGAAATTCATTGTCAAACTGCTCATCCTTCGTTGACCAGATTTCAAACCATGTGACTGCTTCAGCTTTTAGGTTTTCGTAAATTTCTCTGATTCTTGCAATCTCGCATTTGTATTTCTCAAGTGTCATTTTTGCCATGTGCTTTGGGTAAAGTGACAACAGGCTGAAATTGTTCTTGTTTTCATTGCCAAACCGGCTTTCTAATGGTGCAATGATAGTGTCCAGGTATGGCACATAGATAGACTGGTGATAGTATTCTTCCACTGGAGAGGAATCAAAATTAAAACAAAGTACTTGCCGGCCACAAGGTCTGGAAACGCAAAGTTGAATGTTCCATTTTTCTGCCATTGTTTGAACATGTAAAAAACATTCCTTACATTGCTAGTCTGATTTTTGTCTGTGATCACAGAACACAGTCCGAAGGTCTTGTACGTGATTACACACTCTAAGGATATCAAGCTGAACAGCTTGGATAGTCTGTTTTACAGATTCCAATCTCGATGAGTAATTTGAAATGATGGACAAGCAAAACTGAAAGCTCACTGTACTTGGGGAGCATTGCAATTGATATGCATCTCGACAGGTTTTCCCTGATGCTATAGTAACCAGTAAGATTAATTGCTTAAAACCCTCTCCAAAGTTAGAGCTCAAAATTCTAATGCTCATGTATTCTGTTGTCCATTGTGATTCACTCAGCAATGGCACATTGGGAATAAGAAATCTTCGTTTTGGACTCCTGAGAAACTTGATGATGGCTTCACTGTGCCAATAGAATTCTGGAGACCAGGAACAGCATTCAGGTAATTAACAACCAAATTAAGTTTATGCGCAACAAAGTGAGCAAAAGTAGCTTTATGATATTTTCTCTTTATTTTGGCTTGAACACCACCTTCATTTTCTTCCATTGTAAAGCATCCATCATATCCTTGCCATGGAGTTTTTTCTAAGTTTAATCCAAATTTAGAGCATGTATCCATAATCATATTTGCAATTGAGATAGCATCCATTTCTCCTAAGGTTGCAAATAGAATTCTTCTATGGGACAGCTACGGTGCTTCTTGTGAAGTCACTTGCAGTACAAAAGGTACTGCAGGTGACTTCGGCTCTTTTCCAGATATGTCAGCACTTTCATCAGCAATGATTGAAAATCCATTTGACATATTGACTAAGGATACAAGATCTTCTCTTAATGTTTCTTCACATAATGTAATTAATTCAACTCGAACTGATGTATAACGTACAATAACTGGTGCATTTCTCAGAGTGGTCTTAAGGATCACATCTCCTGCTTCAATGCAAAATTGGTACAGACTGTGCATGTTTCTGGTTCTACTTTTTTCCTCATGTAAAACAATGACATGTGTGCCACAAAATAAGATAGTGGAAAAATTGAAAATAACTTTTTCTGTTTTTCTTCAACTTGCCTTTTCACAGCACTGGCAAACAATATTCATTTCCAGTTTCTTTCTGATCGCCAAAAAGTGAGTTGCATCAACTTGTGTGCTTTTATGCTGAGACGATGAAACATGGTTTGGTGCACTTTCATTTAATTCTTTTTATTTAGTGAAAGGCATAGTTATAAATGCTCTATGTGTACGGCGATGGACTGGCTTTGGAAAAACTGCACAATTCTTGCAACTTGCATCTTTTAGTTGCGGAGAGTAGCTAAGCCATGGAGAACATTGTTTGTCCCACACATGATGGAAACAGCGTGGTCCTCTTCAATCCTTCTTGAAGTCATACTTTTCTTGTGGGGTATATGGCTGTATTTAAAATCATCTGTTAGTTTTTTTGATGAATTAAAATACAATCCAATATTATTTACAGGAGCATCAACATCATGGCTATATTCTGTTGGAACCGAAAGTGGACCCGCAGAACTGCTTGTGCTTGGCTCTTCTGCTTCCTATTCACCATGTATAGATTTTTTTCTTGCTTCCTTTTCAGATGCTAAATCGTCCATTTTTGGTTTTGAAAGCAAATTGTGGATGTGCATTTCTAAAAAGAAATGGGGATCATTAAATACTCTGCTCATCATCAGGCTGTACAGAATAAACTGTGAGTTGTAGATGAGCTGCAGGGAGTTGAGAAATATCTTTACATTTCTCCTGCAAGGAGAACCATGCTTTCATTGCATAATGCATAGTTATATTGGTAAGAGGAGATTTGTGAACTTCAAATAACTCACGTACAAGGCACTATATATTGAATATAGCCCTGTTTGTTTGCAGTAATAGAAACTTGAAAAAGGAAAAGTGTATGTGTGTGATTATTGTAGGTATATATACACACACACACACACACAGAATATATATATACTGTAGTACCAGATTTCACTTGTCACAGCACCAAACTGCACGCACAGCAGCTGCTGCATCACTAGATTACACCCCCACACCATATTGCCCCCAAAATACTTGCGGAAGCACCAGCTATAAACCCATAGCACTCGCCTTGGCACAGGATGTCATCCAGATCACCAGATATAATCTTACATCACCAGGTATAACCCCACAACACCAGATATAATCCCCCATGGTACAAGATATAAAACCACTGCTTTATCCTGCTTTTGCCTCATATTTTACTGCTTTCTCCTTCCTCTCCCCATGAGTGCTTTCTCATGCTTTTGCCTAATTGTTTTTCTTCTCTCTCCTTCCGCCCCCCCCTGTTTTTCTGAGTGCCAATTCTGCCTTTGCCTTGTTTTTTTACTGCTTTTTCCTTCCTCGCCCCCTGTTTTTCTATGTGCTTTCTCCTGTTTTTGCCTTGTTTTGTACTGCTTTCTCCTTCCTCTCCCCCCGTTTTTCTGAGTGCTTTCTCCTGCTTTTGGTTTGTTTTTTACTGCTATCTTTTTCCTCCCCCCAGTTATTCTGAGTGCATTGCCTCATGTTTCCCTGTTTCTCCTTGTTCTTTCCTCAACAGTGCAGGGTGTCATTTCTAAACTGCCCAACCTGAGGTAACCACCTGCAAAAAATGC
Source organism: Triturus cristatus (assembly GCF_964204655.1). NCBI lineage: Eukaryota > Metazoa > Chordata > Amphibia > Caudata > Salamandridae > Triturus > Triturus cristatus. The sequence continues at coordinate 171,132,034 of NC_140582.1, read as the reverse complement.
TGACATAAAAAAGAAGCACAATGACAAAGGCCAATGCTGGCTGCATATTACTTCTTGGTTTCTCTTTCTCTTAATTGCTCTCTCCTGCTCTTTGTGCCTCACTCTTTCTTTAGCCACCAAGCTCACTGTGTTTCTCCCTCCTTTGTTCTTTCAAGCTGTTTCACTTCATTCTGTCTCTCTTATTTTTTCTATCACATGTTCCTTCTCTCTCCATCTTTCTCTTTCCATCCATGCTAATTTGTCTCTAATTTGCTATATTTTACTTTCACTTTCTCTTGCTTGCTCTCTCTCAGCCTTGCCCTCTCTCGCTTTATCCTGATTTCTCTTTCTCTTGATATTTCTCCCTTCTTTGTTCTTTCCCACTCTATCTCACTATCACACAGCTTTAGGAGCCTTAGACATGTGGCACCTTTCCACTACTGTGAAACATGTCACTTGTGATTTGCTCGAGCGCAGCCTAATTTCCAAATTGCCAGTGCCAGGCAGCAAACTATGAGGGAAGTTTGTTAAGATGCAGCAGGTTGGAGGCCAAAATGTGCTATGAGCCACAGTGAATGGGGCCTGTGCAGAGTGCTGGTGCAGCACATGACACACGCTACTTCTTCTTCCCTGTCCTGTCTGTCTCTGAAGTGTGAGCCTGCGCACTATCCTTGGGTCTGGGTCTGTGCCATGGTGGGCACTGAGTGAATGAACTTGTGGAGGAGATGGAGGTCGGGCCCAGATTGGTTGGATTCGGCACATGTGAGGCGGCTTCTGTTCGGTAGGAGGGGACCAGCTATGTTCTCGCACTATCATTGGTAGCACTCAGCTACCACCAGGACCCACCCACCACCTGTGACCCGGACTTTTTTTTGCACCTTACTAGTAGTTCAGTGTGACACTACAGCAGCCATAGTGTTATGCGGCATTTTCTTAATCTGCCAGGCAGCAGTGAGTGACCTCGCGGTGAGTGGTGCTTTTTACCGCACAAATGAGAAAAATGTAGCTCATTTGTGAGAGAACTCTCTCAACCTGATTAAATATGGGGGGAATGCACCCCCCTTAGAACCCGTTGCAGACGGCCATGCCCACTCATCCAGGGACTACCAGAAAAATACAGGACCAGGACACTCTCATCACCGAGTGTACACTGTTTCCCAGTCTGTGTTCAAAACTATGGCAGAAAGACTGTGGCATTTTTTGGGGGGTTTGGGTCATTGGCATTCCCATTCTGGGCAGCCCCCACCCCGAACTTTGGAAGAAAAAAAACTGGTGCCTAGTGGGCTTTTTGCCCCCCCCCCCGGGCAGCAGATGAGGGGCTAATGCCCCATCTGCCTCTGGGGGGGGGAGCAGAAAGACTGTAGCATTTGTTTTGGGGGTTGAGGCATTGGCATGCCCATTCTGGTGCCTTGTTGGCTTTCTGCCCCCAGGGGGCAGATTAGGGTCTATTGCCCCCATCTGCCTCCTGGGGGGGCAGAAAGTCTTTTGCCTTCTTTGAGGGGTAGGGTGGGGGCCTATGAAAAAGAATCTCTTGAGTCCAGGGTGCTTTCTGCCCCTGGGGGGGCATATTGGGGGCTACTGCCCCCATTTGCCCCCAGGGGGCAGAAAGACTGTCTGTGTCAAAATGTAATGGGGGGAGTAAAGGCCCTTCCCTGGTGGCAAGTAGGTGGATCCCTATTTGGGGATCGCCTTTCAGGGGCAATCCCCAAGCAGGGATCCACTAGGAAAGGGTACCATTGGAAAGGAGAGAATCTCCCCTTTCCAGAAATACCTCTTCCAAGTGTTTAGGTGCTCAGGAAGCTGAGAAAGCCCCATGAGCACCGAAACATTGAAACTGAAACTACATTTCAGTTTTGTTTTCAATGTAATGACAACAGCGCGTCATGCACGCAATTGTCATTATATTGAAAATTAGAAACAGGCCTTGGGAGGTTGGGGAAGCTCTTCCCCACCTCCTGAGCCCCCCCCAAAAAAAGGCAATCCCTCTGCTGTTTGCAGCAGATGGATTTAGTGTGTCTGTGCACATGACGGAATGGTTCCGTCCAAAGCAAAGGAGCACTGGAGCTCATGACGGAACCATCCCGCCATGAGCACTGAAAGGGCTAATATTTACAGGCACTGATGTAACATTTAGTGCATATTCAACCTTCATAAATAAAATAATTTAAAATGTACTGAATGGAAATTTATATTCCGTCCACATTTGTAAATTAAATAGCTTCTTTTAGGGTTCACATTCTTATGAACCCAAAGGTTTTCCAACATTGCATACTTTTTAAGGGTGCGCTGATGGTGGGCACAGTATGGTTGGAGCATGGGTAACATAGCATTTTCTCAACCCACTGAGGGATAAGTCTTTCCTGATTAGTAGCAGGGAAAACTGTTTCCACTAGACAGCTGATTCCCTGCAGCCTGATATTTCACTCTTCTTGTGTGGGACATTTGGCCGTGGAAGCCTATTGTCAGGATAGCTAATCTGTAACTTGAGCAACATCTGCTCAAGTTCTACAACTGTGCTAGTCTTCATGTAAGGTGACATTTCAACACTTTCATAACTATGACAGGAGACTCTTCTCTTCTAATTTTTAAGTCTAATGATCACTCTCCCAGTAAGTATAAGAGCGTTGTAAATCCACAATATTTGACCTCCATCTACGCCTTTTACATTCTGAGAGGTGGAGGGACTCATTAGTTTAATTTCTCGATCGAGGAGCAAAACACATTCCAGAATTGAAGTTCTCTTCTGTTTAACTAAATAGCATATGCAATTTTTGCAGTGAAAAATCCTGAACCCAGAATTTGTTTACAGGATAGGCAATAGAGAACATTTTCCAGACTGTGATATACTGAAAATAATGTGACTCCTTTATGACATTAAACAATCCAGTTTCCCATTTCCTAACCCTTTACATATTTAATCTCATTCTTCAATGTCAATGTATGTGCCTATTTCCTTCCATTCATGTTCAGCTTATATTAAAAACAGAATGTAACTTCATAAGTGTAGCTTATACATGCTTCCCAGTATTATAATATTATTAATCATCTTAGTTGCAGAAAGTTCAAAGATGTGTAAAGAGAGTGGACTTAACAAAACCTTTACTTAAAGTTGAATTTAATGTTTCCATGTCATCACTGTTGAAGAGAAGTTTACACATATAATCACAATTTTTTATAGCCAAATATAATGCTGCTTAACACCATCAGTGGTTAAAGTGTTAAGTAAAACAAGTGTGAGGGCTCAGAGTAACTTGTCTTTTGTTTCATTGTAGCTCAAATCCATAGAGAAATATCACTAGGGTATAATGGCAGAAACTCTTTTCCTATGCAAAATTCATCCAATGGTTTTAAAAAAAATGATCTTTAAATCCATAACTTATTACATTAGTCAGACATAATCCTATCAAAGGTATTCTGAGCATTAAATTTGAGGGTCCTGTGAAGAGGGTCACATCAGTGGTTCTATGATACAAAGCATGCATGCTAACTTGTTGACTCTTGGACTAGATGCAGAGATCTGGGCTAGTATCAGTGTTAATTAAAGATATCAGGCACGTTGCACAAACTAATTTTTGTTTGTCTTGCTTTTGTGCTTAACGTTGAATGATCCTGTTCAATATAATTTGGTACAGTTAAGCAGTTTAGAAAAAACACTCTGAGGAGTTGATATTTAGAATTTATTTGGGATGCCATTTAGTTTTGGTTATTTGCTTTTTTTAAATCCATACATCAATACTAAGGGAGTACAAAATGTATGTCAATTTTTCATGTAATTCCACAAACTTTCTGGAAATTTTGTAAAATTAAGAACAAATATGCAAAACGAAATACATATTTTAGCGCTATATTGCCTCCTCATGTCAAGTTTTGATGTGAGAATGCATTTCACAGTATAAACTATAGCGTGAAAACACAAGTGGCATGATCATCATTTTTCCGACACTTAATTTGCCACGTGGTGTAATGACATACATTTTGGTAATGACATAAATTTTGTCTAGGCCGAGTCGATCATTTTTTTTCCTATTAATATTATGTCCCACTTTTATCAACCAGCCATACAAAGCACGGCAGCACGCAAAGTTGCTGCGCTGTGCTGCATGACAAGGTGAGAGCAGGAAAGCACCATATCTACAGAGATATGACAGTTTCCTGCTCCCTTCCCAGCACTGGCACAGAATCATGCTGCTTAATGCCAGGCACATACCTTTGCATCACAGTGGAAAGGTGTCTGCATGAGTCTAACATAGTTTTTGTACTGAAAAGTTACCTTTCCAGTACAAAATATTATGCTTAGACTAAATGTTAAACTTTTCATAGCTTTGTATATGTTCTGTAGAGTGCGGCACACATGAAAAGGGGGCAAATTGAGGAGAAATAAAATAATTTCTCCTTTTTAATGCCTGCTTTCAAGTGGCATTCACTTTTTGTACAAAACCATGTCTCCTATTGTCAGTAGATAAGGTTTTACATCAAAACCCATTGGGGGTTATACAGGAATGCCCATGTAGCATCCATGCATACCCTATTGACTCCGAGTAACAGAAAGCAGTGCTTACAACCAATGCAAGTACCAATTTGTGTTGCTTTGCAAATCCTGAAAATGATTTTGAGTCATATCTGTGTTCTTAAAGTAACACAATCCAGATAGAAAAAACCTTTGTAAATTTGGCACCTAAGTTCTTTATCCTTGATTTTATATCTTTCCAGTTTTGAATGTGACTCAGAATAAAAGGAAAATTGAAAAACAAGTGCAGGTTCAGTAAGCACAAACGTGTACATTTACAAGAAAAGTGATGGAGTGCGGCCTTCTTACAACAATACGGTGCAGCCCTGTGTTTCCCCCTGCACTAGCGCTAATTACAGCTGCCTAGCACAAATGCAGGCACTATGGTGCAAGGGGGCTTGTGTTGTGGGAATGATTGCTTATGTGCAGGAAGGTGTCTCTTCCTGCACATAAACAATCTGCATTGTTACATGGCGAGTTGTAACTTATATATAGAATTTGCAACTCGTCATTTTTAAAATGATTGTTTATGTACTGGAAGGGACATCTGCACATAAACAATCACGCATGGCGTTTTGCTGTTTCTATGTGTGCTGCACAATGCAGCACACATAGAAACAGCAAAAACAAGGAGAAATAAAGCATTTCTCCTCGTTGCGCCATATAAAGACCAGGTTTTTTTTGGTCTTAATTTTGGCGCTGCCCCATATTTACCCCACCCTTAGAAATATGGGGCAGCGTCAAAATCAACAGGTGTTGCAGCGGAACGCCCACCGCAACACCCATTGCCCCCCCTTTTCACTCTAAGTATCGCGTGGAAATGTGCCATATTTACAAGGCAGTGTTAAGCCACATTAAGTAGACTAATACTGCCTTGTAAATAAGGCGAAGCCCATATCGCCACAGGAACGTCGAAAAAAGTTACCTCCCTGTGGTGATAGTGGGTTGTAAATACGTCCCAAAATCCCTTGTCTATACCTATGAGAGTATTTTTGATCTTAGTAAACTTGTTTTGAATATATCTCAGGTAAACAGTATTTTTTGGTATTCTTAGAAGTGGTGTTTGCCACAGATTCCCAGTATTCTCATTTTAATGTAAACCTATGATGGTGTCTTGACTGTTCTTTAAAAATACTGTAATCATTTTCTACACCTGACCTTGAGCCACTTATATTATACTTCCACCGAGCAAAGAGAAACGATTGTTAGGGAATAATTTCATTCATAAATAGTGGCACCTGATTTCCACTGATTCCTTTGTATTCGGAGTCAGTCAGAAGAGAACGGTGTAGTCTGATGCGGAGATCAGTGGTGGTAGTGTGTCTGCATCTCTACTGTGCTTAATTTTCAGGCTGCTGTGCATCTAATATCTATTAAAAGGTATCTAAGACTGGATTTTCAGTTCATAGTATTTGTTATTGGCCCTGTAATACCTTATAGCTTCTTATTCTAATTAAGGTGTATTGTTTGGATTGTTTTCATGAAGACACCATTCTGGCAGGAAGAAACTCGGTTATTGAATTTTACGCTAATGACATTTAAATGACGCTCTGTACTTAACTTAACCCCCAAAATTTACAGGGATATGCTCACAGATTTTAAAAATGAAGGGGCATATTTACAAGGCGCTGATAGAAAATTATCGCTGCTTTTGCGGCCGTTTTCGGCCGAAAAGCGGCGATAATTTTATCACCTAATTAGCAAGGTCACGCTAACGCGTGAAACCTTGCATTAGCGCACACATTTTTAATGCCCAGCTTTGCATCTCTAATGAGATAAAAAGTGGGCGTTCCTGACATGACAGGAGAAATGTCGCTAAGAGACATTTCTCCTATCATCAAGCCCCACGCTATGAAGCATAGCGGCAGGAAAAGTAGCGATAACCCCTGTTATCGCTACTTTCCTTATGCCTGCTTCAGGCCTGACTTAGCCATGATATCCTGTGGAAGGTGGATATCATGGCTAAGTTTGTGGGGCCCTATCAACAAGCTAACGCCACATTTTGTGAGATTATCGCTGGGTTTCCAGCGATAATCTCATGTTAGACAGTTAGCGCTAGGATTTTTATCGCTTTTGAGATAAGCGTTGATAATAGCAAGCCATCTCAGCGATAAAAATCCACGCTAGCCGGCGATAATTATCCTAGCGCTAAGTGCGCTTAGCGATAATTATCGCCGGTTGTTGCTGATATGCCCCTAAATGAGTGGTGCAAATCTAAAAACAGACAGTGTAAAACCTAAGAAAAACTAGCACATCAGAACTTCACCATAACAAAATAGTGATATAGGATATATTAGGTGACTTTGAACTACAACAAGCATTTACCACTGATAAGGCAGATAGGGTTCTAAGGAGATTCAACTGCTTTCAAATGATAACAAATCAAAGCGTAGATAAATGAAGATTACTTTCTTTAGAAGATCTTGGGACTAGTATTTTCCTTTTAAAAGTCCTATTGCACCAGGAAGAGAATTTCCAGCAGTCGCGTTGTTGCTAATTTAGGATGTCCGAGTTTACCAGCTCTCAAGTGTAAGCACAGAAGGCATGGTGCAAAAATATAAATATATGCCCATTACTCGTATTTTATGGTAACAGTAAGATGCATTGGACATTCTCTGCTACCTAAAAATAATGTTGTCGCTATCTCGCCAATACCTATCCAAACATATAGAGAGATACCATGGGTCTCATTTATGACAACTGTTGCATCTCTGCAACGAAACAGGGATGCAACAGTTTTCAGCGTACCTTCCTTGCGACATGAAGGATGCGTCATATTTACTGTATGACGCTTCATGTTGCCAAGATAAACAGATACGTCAGAAATCCTGACGTATCTGTCGGCACAAAAATGTCGCATTGCTGGAGTTGTGTTGCAACATGACACAACTCCAGCAATACATGGGGATGGCCTATCTTTATTGCCATGAGGCAGGTGTAAGGTTTTGACGCAGTGGCAACATAGAAGTGTCACAGTGAAATCTCAAAGATTTCACTGCGACTCTTCTACGGGGCTTTGTTGCGTCGGAACGCCTACCCTGCATACATTATGATGACGCAGGTATAATGCAGTGCAGGGCTTTACAAGGTGACGCATCTTCCCAGATGCGTCACCTTGTAAATATGTTGCAACGTGGCGCATGTTTTACGCCCTTGCAGCATCACGGAAAGTGACGCAACATCGACGCAAAACTGTCTCAAGGGCTCATAAATAAGCTCCCATGTTTTTTCAAATACATTTTCAATGATTTGACATTTAAAGGAACTTTTTCATTAAAAATACTTTAAGACCTGTTTTATTTTACTGTGCTTCCTCAATACCACTTTAACACATACCACATTCTTCATCTTTAAGGATTTCCATATCAATTGATGTCAGTTTCTGCCCACATTCGAAAGGGGATCACATGTCAGTATAAACTGCGCAGGGTTATTTCAAAACACTGCCCAATTATATTTCACCTTACAAGAGGCCAAACCTTGCAGAGTAGCATTGTAAACTATTTGATCATATCACAAAATGTGAAGCGCTGAGTCGTTGTCTGAATATATTCATCATAAAAACACAATGTGGATCAGAAATCTGGGCATAATGGAGAGGCCAAGGGGGTGGTAATTACGAATGCAAGTGTTTAAGAAGGACGTGGTCAGAAAGTTAGTTGGGCTTGCAGAGCAAGGCAAGGAGAAGAGCAATGGAGGCTGTAAACTTCTGCCTGAGTGTTGCCCTCAAGCGTGAGAGGAAGATAGAGAAAAGACAGAGAAAAGGAAATAGGAGAAAGGAGGAAATAGGACAAATGCAGGAAGAGCCTCAGGATAGGAATGGAGAAGGGTGAAACGGTTTGGGTTCTGGATTTTCCCTGAAAAACAAACAAAATAAAATAGTGGTAGATGAAGATGTTCATTTATTTATTTTTCAATAGAAAAAAACCTCTGGAGTAGAATTTTTTTTAATTTTTATTGTGTACATTGCACTTGTAAAAATCATCACATTCGTCAATGCGTTCGGTCTGAAGAAAATTCGGAAAAACGTTCCTCGAAATTGGTCACCAGAGCAGGTTTCTGAAAGTACCTCTTTGTTTAAGAACACAATGGAACAAGGTTTGCAAGTAATGTTTTGCTTTAGTTGTTTTAAACTTCTACATGTTTTCAGCAATTATCCTTTTTCTCTCTCTGTCTGGCTAAATCTTCTGCATCGACCATTTATTTGCAGTAGGTGTCGTTTTGTTGCAGAAGAAACTGAGAACAATAGTTCAAAAGCTAGCTGAGAAACATAACCCAAGTTCTGTGTTAAATGTCATACTAGAGCTCTGTTTATTAATCGCTCCCTTTAAATGTCAAGTCAAAGAAAGATTTGAGAAACTCAAGGCAAGAAAATATAGCTCTGATATTCAAAGGTAAAGGTTGTTGTTTTACCACCAGCGACAAAGGAATAATTAGTGCACCAGGTGCAGTGGCACCTGGGACCATGGACACTAGTAGCCCACTTCCCTCAAATTATGGAAGGATTAAACTATGTAATTTGGGGTTAAAAGAGATCTTTCTCTTTGTTTGTAACAGGGACCATGGTACCTGCTTAATAATCTGATTTTAGACCATACCTATGTTATTCTTTTTAGCAGAGAGGATGATAATCACAAAATACAAATCTCAACCTTTAAGGGGGCAGGGATACGCTCGATAATCGATTATATTTTTGTATTGACCTGCTTATTCCCTTCCCTAGTAAGGTTAGCACTGAGCGAGCATACTCTGAGCGATCATAATCCCCTTCAGGCTACCTTCTATTGGTCACAGAAGCCAATTAAGGAGGATAGCCTCTACCAAGAACCAGTCAAGACTAAAGATTAAGGTAATTGGGCCAAGGCAGTCCCATCTGATATCAACTCTATTTTCTATCTTTCTGCCAATTAACACCTGCTTTGATGATAGAGCTTCTGATCTGAATATATTGGCTGCCCTTTCAGATATTACGGAGTGTATCAAGGCTGCTTTTACCCATGGATGTCATTTAGAGGTAGTCAAGGGTCACAGCTGTGACCTCTAACTTGCTCCCTGCTACTCCTGGCACTTCCTTCCTGTGTGATCTTTGCGAGGGACTCTCTGCATTTGTGGGATAGGGGACAAATGGAGAATGTAACCAGCCTTTTATTCTGAAGAGGATGGCTCACCAGAGGTGCATTAACCCCTTCAGTGCCCGCCCCTTTCCCCGCCCTGTGCCGGCCGTTGCATTAGCGGGCGGGGTCTATGACGAGCTGGACTCGTCATGGGCACAGCGCAACCGCGGCCCATGACGAGTCCAGCTCGTCATGGGCACTGAAGGGGTTAATTGGTTTGTAGACAGCCCTTTCCACTCTGGGCTGGATGTACCAAGGGTGAGGGGCTGCTTACTGCCAGCTTGCCTATACGTGAATGACGCTGTCCTAATAAGTCGTACAGCGATGGGATTGCAGCATCTTTTAGATCGGTTCATCTCTGTCATGGATGACCTTGATTTGCCAAATAATTCAACCAAAGCCCATGTTATGGTGATTGGCCCCAAAAATCCAGCACACGAAAATTTGTGGTTAAAGGTAATGTTATCAGAAAAGTTGAGCACTTTACCTTTTTGGGGATTTTATTGGACTCATATCTCATATGACGACCTTCATTGCAAAAAAATGTAATGTCACTTAAAAGGGCAATTAATGGCATTAGTTCATTTTCAAGACATTTAGGCCAATCTCATGTAGAGACCTTACTTGAAGGTTATAAGGCCAAATTCATCTCAGTAGGTTGTATCGGATTTGACATTTGGGGGTACACACCCATAGCGCCATTACAGGTAGCCAAGAATACATTCTTACGAGGTCTTTTAAAAGTTCCCCAGGAAACACCTAGTGAGAGTGTCAATGACGACTTGGGCTTGAGGAATATTGATGACTCGATTGGTTTAGGTCCCCTCCTTTTGTAGTCATCCATCTGGCTCAAGTAAGATCTTAACCCCAATAGAGCAGTGGTCTGTGATTGTTTAAGCCTGGACAATTGGTCTCAAATACCTGGTTATCATTTATTCGAACCACTTTGCCGCTTTGGGTTGTCGTGAACGTTTTGTTGACTTGGAGCGGATCATCATAGGGGATTTTGTTTGGCTGAAGCGGACTTTTCTCTCTTGGATGGCAACTGAGAGAGGGGCCTCTGATTTGTGCGAATTCACAATGCGACCATTGTTATGGTCAAAGCGATTATGGGGATATAACCATATTTGAACTGGGGGATGACCAGCTATCATCGTAGGTTGCTAACCTATTTTGTATTGACCCTGTTCCACTAATTGTTACTTTCTAAGAGTTGCTGGACCAAAGTATCTGACTCATAAGCTTGTACTTGCGATAATATTTCCATGTCAGATACCTTACATATTGTCTTAATTTTCTCTAGATCCAATAGCTGATGACATAGTTATATTCGTCCATTACTTCTTCCATTGAATTTTACACAGGTAAGACCTGCTCTTCCGTATATATAATTGTCACAATCCTCTAAAAATGTTCCATGACCTCCCTCCTTCTTTCTGGTATATTTCATGGGCATTGAAAGTTCCTTGAATACTTTATATTGTTTTTAGTATGATTGCTTTTAGTTTGTAATGTAGCATTAGCTTTGTGATTTGTTTTATACACTTACAGTATTTCCTGCTTGCATACTTGTATTTAATCTTGATTTAAATACATCAATTTAGATTGTGGGGGCAGCTGCTTTTATTTTTATTTTTTTACTTGGTTTTATTGTACTATGTTGTATGTACTTTTATGATTTTATGAGAAAATCCGATAAAGTAATACTAACTGATTGACTAGGTGTCCTCCTGGAAGATAGGGATTGAGAGAACATACTACTAGACAGGACTACCAAGCTCTTTAGGAATTCCCGTTGTAGACTAATTATTGTCTACATCTTACACCGGGCATATCTCACTCCAGAACGCATCAACATATATTTTTGCAGAGTAGATGTGGGATGCCCAAGGTGTGGGGAGCCGGGAGTGGACATACCTCACATGTTCTGGGGGTGCCCAGGTTTGTCTACATACTGGCAGGAGGTGGCGGCTGAAACAGCAAGAGTAATTGACCGAGAACTTCCATGCGAGCCGGTGCACTGCCTTCTTAACCTATTCCCCCCACACATCTAAAACAAAAGTCACTAACAAATTTCGGGATTTGGCCTAATACCTGGCCAAGCGTGAATTTATACTAGCTGATGGAAAGCACTGCGGGGGGGGGGAGGTTTCCTGCCTTACAAGATGGAAACAGGAACTGGAGAAATGGGCATGCTGTGAGGGTAGGATTCTGCTTAGAAATGCACAAAGGGGGCCATGGCCTAGGAAGCTGTGGTTGAGAGTATGCGACACCCCGACTTGGAATCAGGCGATTTGACACCGGTGATACAGTCCCGACAGGCAAGCCCAATACAACAAAGCCTGGAACGGGATTTGGCGCAGATGCCACCAGCTGAATAAATTTCGACACGTCTGGAGGACCTCGAAGGGATCAATGGGGCGACTAGCAACAGGAGAGATGGGAATTAACACTTTAATTGAAAAGTGGCACTTCACACATGCACAACAGAACACTAATAGCAACCTGCAGTTGGGTTATGGGAGGGGTGAGTTGGTGGGGAAACTCTTCTTGGAACAGATAAATGCTATGCTGATGGGATGTAAAACAAACTGAAAATATAAATGTCCAACTACGGCCTATAGCCAACAGAAATGATATTTGTAAACAGGTATGTTTAACAGGAAAAAATAAATAAAATCTACAGCCAAAGCGTGCAAATTAGTGGGAGTGCATGACCTTTTTCAGTTATTCCCACTTTATACACCTCAAACCCATGCCTTCAAGGAAATCTGCACACATTTACAATTATGTCATGCCGGTGTAATTGTGTGCCAGATTATCCATTCAGAAGTCCCTCCATAACCCCTATATTGCAGCCATGGGATCAGGTCACATCCAACATGACCCCTCATGCCACTTTCTCCCATTTCATTTGAGCCTGGGGACCGTTCTGATGAAGTAAAATGGTGTCTGCAACTCTCTGCTCAGGTTGTGACCAGCCAGTCATGGAATTCCTGCTGCCACGCACATTTGCGATTTGTCGCAAAATCGTTGTGAATTATTTGCGACCACAGATATCCAAATTTGGATTTCCTTACATTTCTCAACAACTACTGAATGGATTTACACCAAATAACAAAAAGCACAATCTGGGGCCCAAAAGCTAACTTTCTACCAAATTTGATGTAATTCCGTCCAGCAGTTAAGGCTGAAGGCATGTCTAAAGTGTCTACGGGAATTAACATGAGAAACGTCCTTTTTTTACTCCCTTTTTTCTCGGCCTCTGCGTGACGGATCACCTCCGAAACTTTGCATGGACAACAAGATTACTCAGGAAACATTTTGGGGGGAAATTTCTTGAAGATTTGTACAGCTGTGTCAAAGATACAGGCAGGTCAAAATATGCTTTTCCTATGGAAACATGGTCCTAACTATACCTACTTACTGGATAAAGCCTGTCTGAGTACAATGGGGAGTAATACAACAATATGTCAGTTGAGATTGTCTATCTCTTCACATCTTATATTTGTCACATTGAGAGATCTTCCCAGCAAGGTCATTAATGATCTAATAGAATACTTTTCATGGGCTTTGTTTGCATCTTTTTATTAGAGACGTAATTATAATTCAGAAAGAGAGTTATTAAAGTGTACTATTAGTTTTCACTATATAAAATCTATTTTTGGGTGTTTCATTACTTTTGAGAGATGCTTTCAGGCCACTTGCTGGACACTTGCCATATGGTAGAGTTATATATCTCATTTTAAAGTATTGTATAGAGATCTTTTTCATGTATTCAGTTATTGTTTAATGATAATCTATAGTAAGGGAGTTATTTTGATATTTTGTTATATATATATATTTTTGCATACTGATAACTTTTGTGAGACGGGAGTCGAACACACAATCCCCTGGATAGACTATAAGGGAGATGTTCTTCCTTTTCAGCTCTAGCAAACCACTTGCGAGATCGCATATTTGTAATTAAGTTAATAACAAAGTAAGACATTAATTTAGAAACAAATATTATGTATTACTCTATTCAATAGATAAGGCAAGAATCTTTTGGATGACAGGTGTGTGTGGCAGGGTGTGTGGAGAGACTGGTCTCTCCACTGAGACCCCACTCTTGCATGATGGATGTGCATTGTAGGGTATGGGAAGCACTTTAACTCTTCTCCCAACTCTTCCCAAGCCGATGGGCATAAATAGTAGACTCTGATAAACACCATCTCCACTAAGACTGCTTCCTACAGTAACAAGTGTTCATACCAGAGTGCATTCACAGATCACATACTACTTACTATTCTTCACGATCCTGCGAGAGTCTTGTGAGACCACCATTTTTTCTTTTTTTCAAAAATTAACCTTCCACTTATCACAGTGCTTATGTCTAACACACTTCCTCTCAATAGCAAAGGCCACAATATGCATTTCTACTATTAAAGTGCATTCAGAACTCACCAACTCTTTTTTACTATTCATGATCCTGGGAGAATCCTACTAAATTATAAAAGTTTGTTTAGAACAATATAGATTTATTTTCTTCACAGTAGTTATGCCTTAGAACCCTCATCTCCAAATTCAGGGGTATAACATGCCTTTCTCCTGCTCCCTTATACAGTTTTTTTTACTTCATTTCCACAAAACCCCTGTTATTTTTCTCAGTACACAGTAATGGCTGCCACTTCATTTCCAATCCAGCCAGCAAATCAGAGCACTCACTGTCACGTGACTCGTGAGAGGTTATTGCTCCCAGGCGAGCATGCAGGCTTAAGGAAAAAACAGCCTCCCAACCAATCACAGGGCTTCATTTCTAAATGTACACTGTTGCAGAACACTCACAAGACTCTCGTGGACCTAACTGCCTTAATATACAAATATTTTTTACCTTGAATGTCTCAAAAACTGCAGATCGAATTTACACCAAATCACAAAAAGCACAATCCGTGAATGAAGATCTAGCATTCTGCTGAATTTGGCCTATTTCAGTACAGCAGTTTTTGCTAAAGAAGTCTATGGAAAATGCATGGAGATTGTGCCTTTTGGGACCCCATTTTTTCTCGTCCCCCCACATGACAGATCACCCTGAATGTGATTTCATCAATGATATCATTTGAGATGTCAAGAGTGATGTCATTCATGAGGTCATTACACAGTGCAAGGTGGGGGCGCAAGTTATAGTTAGTGTTGCTAACTATAACTGGTGAATTTCTGTGTTTTGTTTTGTTAAAAATGTTAATGCTCACACTGACAAATTTACTTAACTATAACGTTACTTTAACCTTTGGTTTTTTTCAGTGAATATATATGTGTACACGATCAACACAGACATGAAGAGATCTTCTACATCATTGAAACAAGAATTAGATAATGTAAGAGAATGCTTAAAAAATAGGCTGTGCACTCCTGTGAACTAATGTGCTGAACAGTCATATATTAAATGTAATGAAAATGAAAGAATGGCAACCAAATAGAGCACCTTCTTCACAGTATCCAACATCGATCGGCCTCCTTGCCAAGGCTTAGAGTTCTTCCTTATGCAGGTCAGGCTGGCCATACTATGCCATTTCCGGTCTTCAAGTTTCTTGTGGAAAGCATTTGCCAGGAGAAGCACAGTGTCGTAAATGTAGAGATTTGTGATCTGCAAAACATTTTAAACAGTTTTTTATTAAATGAGAGTGAACAAAAAAATAGATTTTTTGTTTTCACTACATCTGCAATTTATTAGCTATTGGATGACTGAATAGGTGCTCATAAAATTTTAGGCTGTTGATCTGTGGGCAGAGCCGGACTGGCCGTACCAGGAATCAAGTTTTTTACCAAGAGCCTGGAAAGGTGGGGCCCTGGTTTGTAGCGGTGGAGGCTGGTTTTGCAGCAGTGCTGCAATATAGGCCCTCAATAAGAAAAGCAGCAAGCAAGCGTTTCCAGCCTCCCGGGGCCTGGCAGTGCTTCCCCAGGGGCTGGTCCAGAGAATTTCCAGAGCTGCTTTGGGTTCCAAGTCCGGCCCTGTCCACCGATGTAAGTTGTATGTACTTCAATAATCCTTCAATAGACCATCATCTTGCCTCACAAATTCTTCTCTAAAGGTACTTGCAATTCGATCAAATGGGAATAGGATGTTTGACAAGCATCTAAGGTGTAACCAAGAATCCACATTTATGTGGAAATCTAGCTTATGTTTGGCTCCAGTATATGCTACATTTGGTGTCTAAAATGTTGGGATTTATGTAAGGTATGGTAGAGTGGAAATCCTTGCACATGAACGAAGACCCAACTCTTCCAGAATTATGGCTCCCCTACCTCATTTAAGTAGTGGAGAAACCTCTGACTCACATATCCACCCATCACACGTTTGCTGGGTAAAAGTGTGGGAAGTCCCACCCAGTTTAGCTCAGGTATTCTGACACATTTCTCCTGCCTGAGTCCAGAATTCAAGCAAAGGATGTCCTACGCAGAAAATATAATCAGTGATAGAGATGAAAAGGGATAAATAGCACCCAACTTAAGGTTTTTCTTTCCTCCTAACCAGAAAAAATGCCAATTAGCCTCAAAGGATTGCCTTGAATAATAACCTGACATGACAGCAGGAGCATTTTTCGAAACAAATCCCTGCCTCCACAGCAGGAATCTTTAATTATGATGATGGGGCATCTTGCAGATGGATGGAGGTGCACCCCAATGAAAGCCTTTTAGCTGACTCCTATTCTTTAACTGAGCCCTTGGCATCTAGAAATCATATTTCTTAATGTATTGGAACATCCCTGTCTCCCTGTCACACACCACAGTTTGAGATAATACAATCCCTGCAAAGGTGAGTATGGTCTGCCAACAACCCCACATAACTGTTTTAGGATTTATGTTAAATTATTTCAGTTATAATACAATGATAACTAAATATAGACATAAAAATAACAAAACATAAATGCCAAAATAAATGCAAAACAGATGCAGCTAATATTTTCTCCAACAACTCATTCTAAATGTTGTTAAGGAAATCCAGTAAACCAATTTTACGGTAGTTTAGAGAAAGAAATCCAAATATAGGAGCCCATTTCACCACTGCTTCTACCTCTATCACCCCCTATCCAGCAAGTGTTTTTCTATACAGTCGTTAGTGTCCACCAGCTGTCCAGCACCTCGGTTGTTAATCCATAAACTCTGCCTGCTGTCTTTCTCCCCTCTATCCTGTCTCTACTGTGTGCTCTGATAATGCCTTGAAAACACACTTCACTGTATGGCTGATCTGCCCAATTAAACACGTGTAGCTGAGAAGGTATGGTTGAATGCTTTAGATTCAAGGGCATTGCGACATGGATATTATTTTTTTCTGAACAGGAATGGCTGGACTGTGAGACTCTAGAAATAAACAGAAAGGTAAAGGACAAAGAAAGAGATGGATAGCTTGCAGGCGTCTGCACCCAAAAAATAAATGTGATCATATTTCAATACAATTTTGTTCTCTCTATGAGTGTGATTATGATAGAATGTCATTTTGTCACATCATTTTAGTAACCTGGTTTTAGTTGTGAAATTTTTGACCACATTCGCTGCAGATATTCCCATTTCTAGAACTCCCATTTTAAGAGTCCAGTGGTTAATCCTACAAATCAGATGAGTATAAATTATGGTAATTCCCTCCTTATGACAGCTCCTAAGATTTTCAAATTTGGTACCCAACTCAGCTGTGTATCTTATCTTTGGTCTGAAAAAAAACGGAGTCAGTATCAGGAACTGGAAAAGCCTTACACTAGGTCCGAGTTTTTGCCACTGTCATTTAAGGCTAAGGCATAGTGCAAAAATCAACTTCTTCTCAATCAATTGATTTGACATCTAATTGATTTTGATGGCATAAGTATTTTAGGAGTCTGAGATCCAATGAGAAATGCCATTTCACGTCCCTTAATTGCACACAGCCATGTATTGAGAAATGCTGTCTATAGATCTTCACAGTGAACTGTCCAGTACTCATTTTAGAAAATATTTCAAACGTTCTTGTTCAATCAATATTTATCTGCTCAATAAGCCTCAAATTTAGATGTTTAGGTGAACATTGCATGTTACCAAGATGTAGGAAGTTACTATAAATGACATTAGTAAGTAATAAAGGGCACAACTATGTGTTAAATGTTTGAAATGTTGCATTTACCGCTCTTCCTGTACCTTTATTTGTTGGGTTGTCCACAGGAATCACTCACCAAATGTATGTTTTGTATGATTTTCAATTCATTTATTATACATAATTTCTGAACATATATTACAAGTATGTTGGTATAGTTATGTATAGTTGTCGGGGGCTGGATGCGGATGTTGGTTCCAACTCTTCGTTTTGGTCTGTCTAAAGTAAGGATAATTCCTTCTAGAAGCCACTGTCTCCTGCCCAAAATGTGAAAACTCAGGCTTCCAGAGGAAATGTCTCAAACTCAAGAAAAAGCCAGCAGCATAAAACTCTCCAGAAAGTTGGATCCTTGAGAACGATGAGCGTGAAAGCCAAAGAGTATGGAAGTCACAGGTGAATCTACAAGGGAGAGTGGTACGATTCTCCAAAAGAAATAAATCAGAAACAAAAATACAAGATTGAAGGAGTGTAACCACTGGAAAATACTGCAAATGTGTTGTGGCACAATGAAAGAAAAGGGATGCCATTCTTTAACAAAAATTCATTTATTCACATTTTGCAAATAATACAGTACATATGAAAGTGTAAGATAGAACCATCAGGGTAATGCCCTGAGTCAGAACAAAGAAACAATCAAACAGATCATCAGGTTCATGGAAGGGGTGGTGGTGAGATAGAGAAGTGGCATACAGGTACACCCAATTACTAACACAGCCGTGTTAGACTGTCCGTTGGAGCACAGGTCAAAGAGGAAGTGGGCACTCAGCAGTGCTGTATCAGTCAAACATCACACGTCTTAAGCACATCACACACCCATCCAACCACTAGAGTCATCTGACCTTCACAAACAGGGTGGGGGACCTCATTGGGGTCCGGGATTCAACTCAGTCTTCAACCTGCAGCTGAAGCTCCTGTGAGCTTGGGGCAAAGCCACCATCCACCACCTCACCGTCTTCTCACAAAAGATCTACCACTGTGCCCCAGATCTTTAGGTCCCTTTCCACATTGACATCTGAGCGGACCTTCTGGAACCGACACTCCAGCTACTGCTGACTCCAGTAGATCAGCCCTCCATTTTCCTCTTGTCTGCAATATCTTATCTGGCAAGTACCAGTTCAAGCTGGTCAACTCTGTATCACATCTTGCTACCTTTTTTAGGGAGTGACAACAGTCTGAGTAGGCAAGGCCGTTTTGTTAGTTCAGCTTTTTCTCCTGTCACTTTCTGCTCCTCCCGCAATATCTCCTCCTAAAAAGGTCTCACTACACTGCATGTCCATGTGATATGTCCAAAGTCAGCTGGGGACACGCTGCACCCCATACACCCAGCAGAGCATGTTTGATAAACCTTATGCAGATGCTGCAGTGTCCCTTATGCTCTATGTAAGTAGTAAAATTGTGTCAACTTAAATCTGGCATTGCTGGCCACTTCCTGCACGTGCGCCTGGACATGTCTTCATTCTCCCTGCGAAAGGGGGGACTTCAGGTCCCCGTTCCAATTATCTTGTGCGGACGCTACATAATTCTGCCTATTGTTCTTTAGGGTAGTATATAACCGGAAGATGATATCCCTGGTGGACTCGGGGTTTAACATCACTCTCAGAATGTGCTATTCACTCTGTTCATCTGGGAAGGTCATCTACAGCTCCCGGACCGTGCCGAGACACACTTGCATATTGCAGAAATCACCCCGGACCTATGCTGAAGTGTATCCCTGCCTCCTCCAACATCATAACGGTATCGTTCAGAAACAGATGTCTTCCTCTCTAACATCCACCCTCTACATATCGTAAAACATCCATGGAGTTTCATATGCACGTGAATGGATGAACCTACCAGATGGGAGAATCTTAGCATAGGGATCTTGCCTCAAAACTTGAGTGACCGCCTTTTCCCATTATTGTGTGACCTGCAAAACTATAAAGGGGGTACCCACTGGCACATGAATGCATTAAACTGTGCTCCTCCATCTTGGAATTACAAGGTGGAACAGGGAAGACCTTCATTGGATTCTAAGGGCCATATTATCAAGAACAGGCGATAACATTATCGCCGCTTTAGCGGCAGGAAACTGACGCTAAAGCGGCGATAAGGGGCTTGATAATATGCCTTAGAGAATTCCAATAGAAGCCCAGGTTCTGGTGGGAAGTACATCAAACCTGGGCTTCTATTGGAATTCTCTAGGGAATATCATCAAGCCCCTTATCGCCGCTTTAGCGGCAGTTTCCTGCCGCTAAAGCAGCGATAATGTTACGCCCATTCTTGACAATATGGCCCTAAATCTTTAAATTGCTTCTACAGCACTTCAAGCAAGTGATAGCCCTCCTTGTCCTGGAGGCTCATGTGACTGCTCCTCCCTTTCTCGCCCATTCTCATATCATGATGATTAGATCATCTAAGAGCACCACCTCATGACATTGCCTGTTGGGCAGCACCAGACCAGTAAGATGTAAGGAGGGCTAATCAAGGATGGACATCCTGAAGGCTGAAAACATCTGAGAGGCTGTCAGGTTAGTATACATGTACTGTAGGGGAACATATCTTCCATGTAAGAAATTGGGTGTACTGGTTGAGGGGGTAAAATCCTACTCAAGCAGCAGCCACAATCCATGTCAGGGTGAGGGCACAAGCACATCTCAAATTGTCCAGTGCTCACCCCTCTGGTAGCTTGGCACAGAGCAGTCAGGCTTAACTTAGAGGTAAAGTGTAAAGTTTTTGTGCAACACTTCAAACAGTAATAAAATATGAACACCACATAAAAGGATCACACACTAAATTAGAAACATAAAGTAGATATTAATAAATAAAACAAGACCAAAATAGCACAAATCCAATCGGCAGATCCAGGGATATGCAGTTTTAAAGATTTAAGTGGAAATAGAGACAAAAAGCCCAAAAGTGCCACTCAAGGCTATCTGATCATGTGAGACAGGGACAAAGTCACAACTTCAGGCCGCCCACGATGGAGCTCGGGTCGGACACAGAGACCAGGTTAGTTCTGCTGAAAATGTATCTACTCAGTCCAATGCAAACAGTCCTGTTTGAGGTAGAGCAAAAGAGGAAGGTGCACCAGTAAAAAGTCCAAGTCCAAACAATATTTTTGAAGTATTCTTTTAATTTTCTTGTAGAAAGACTCGCAGCCAACGCGTTTCGTTCCACACTGGAACTTCTTCAAGGCTGAAAACATGCAACATGACCACATTTAAATAACAGCAACACCACAGAACATCACATGACACAACGATATATTCTATCTGGTAGTTGATTATTTTAGATCTACCAGAGACGAAAGAGTACATCAATTAATAAAAGTTGCTAAAAAAAGAGAAGAAAAAGCGGACAAAAAAAGACAATTTAACAAAAATAACAACATTACAACATTTATATCATAAATAAATACAGTACAAGACAATATTTATTTCACATATATCATATACCATAAAATTACTGCATACACGTATATAAACAAAAGGTGTATATACAAAAAGTTGGGACATCGTCAGCACCGGTATTAAGGTACCTATCCCTAGTGTGTGACTGTGAGGAATTGATTTATATATAAGGCAAGAAATCATTCCCCAAAAAGTAACCACTAGTTCGTGGTTACTTTTTGGGGAATGATTTCTTGCCTTATATATAAATCAATTCCTCACAGTCACACACTAGGGATAGGTACCTTAATACCGGTGCTGACGATGTCCCAACTTTTTGTATATACACCTTTTGTTTATATACGTGTATGCAGTAATTTTATGGTATATGATATATGTGAAATAAATATTGTCTTGTACTGTATTTATTTATGATATAAATGTTGTAATGTTGTTATTTTTGTTAAATCGTCTTTTTTTGTCCGCTTTTTCTTCTCTTTTTTTAGCAACTTTTATTAATTGATGTACTCTTTCGTCTCTGGTAGATCTAAAATAATCAACTACCAGATAGAATATATCGTTGTGTCATGTGATGTTCTGTGGTGTTGCTGTTATTTAAATGTGGTCATGTTGCATGTTTTCAGACTTGAAGAAGTTCCAGTGTGGAACGAAACGCGTTGGCTGCGAGTCTTTCTACAAGAAAATTAAAAGAATACTTCAAAAATATTGTTTGAACTTGGACTTTTTACTGGTGCACCTTCCTCTTTTGCTCTATCTTACACAACTGGTCTCCAGTGGAGTCGATCTACGGCGTGCTCCTGGAAGATTTGTGCACAGGAACTGAATTTTTAACTAAAAATTTGGGATTTAAAGTGCTTAACTTATGGTCAGCCGTAGTTTGTTCTTTTGCATAAAGTCCTGTTTGAGGTGGTGGGGGTCACGAGGAGCAGGGAAGCATCACCGACAGTTGTCGATGTAGCACGAAGAGCAGGATAGGCGTCACGTATGGGCGTTGCTGTACCACAAATATCAAGTTGTCATCACAAACGTTCTGGCCAGTGCTTCATGATGTCACTCTCCTCTGTAAGCGGTCAATGCTGTAGCCCAATGGATCATGCTGATGAAACTTTGCGTTGTCAAGTGGTGCAAATGACAAGATCTCAGCACCAATGGGTCCATTTGCAATCAAAGAGAGTCTAAAAACTTCAATTCAGCCTCTCTGAGGACACACCAAGTGTTCAGGACCTGAGAGGCACTACTTGGGGGTCAGAGTCTTGCTCCAGCTGGATCTGAGTGCTTGTTCAGAGGGTTAGGAACCTGTTATGTCCTGGTGGCTCAAATAAAGAGGCCAGCAGACTCACCGTTGGAGTCAGGGAGGCATTCCATGGGCATAGCATGGATGTTCCCATGCATCCACCCATGGATTTTGGTGCATTGCCATATTTACCAATAGTGATAGACCTGGAAATGCATCAAAATGCTACTCCTCCCCAGGGTAGGAATAACGAAGAGAAATATCTTTATTTCTCCTCTTTTTTCTATTTCTATGTGTGCTGCATTTTGCAGCACACATAGAAAGAAGATAATGCCTCTCTGATTATTTTTGTGCGTGCGTTGGTGATGGGCAGCCAACAGTGCACCAGCACAAGTAAAGGACGGAAATGCACCATATGATGGTAAATATGGTGAACTCCTTCCCTTTTTCCTTTCACACAGCACTGTACAGCAAGGTGGCTTGCTGCATTGTTTGAAAGTTTGATAAATATGCCCCTGTCTGAGGGCCAATCTTTCCATTTAGGCCTCCCTTTGAAGTAGGAGGAGCTTCTAGAGGTTTCCCTTTGCCTGGGTTCCAGATTAACTACAGGGGGTTTGCAGCCCTTTGTGTGGAGGCAGGACACAGTTATTCAAGTGTAAGTAGGGCTGTGCCCAGCTCTGCCCTCCTATCCTGCCAGTGATGGACCATACAGGAACACCTAAGCTCTCTATTGTGTGTGGCTGTCTCTGAGGAATACACAAAGCCCAACTGTCATCTGCACCCAGTCATGTGACCCAGAAACAGGCTACAGGCTCTAAATGGCAGGAAAATGCTAACTTTACAAATTTGGCATTTTCACAATTGCAATCAAAAAGCCAACTTCACCATGAGTGAGGATTTTTCATTACAATTCCAAAGACACCGAACATGAACAGATTATTTGTTCCCATTTGGAATCTATCCCTTATTAAATACATTAATGTAACTTCAATGTTATCCTCAGGGAGAGGTATGCCTTGAGTAGTGCAAAACGAATTCAAGAGTTTTGTTACTACCAGGGCATGTAAAGCTTGAATGTACATATCAAAATTGTTAAATACATTGCACCCTGCCCTCTGGGCTGTTCAGGGCCTACACTAGGGGTGACAAATGTATTCAAAAGAAAGGTTTGGGCCAGGCAAAAGGTTTATTTTGCTAGGTCGAAAATGACAGTTTAAAACTGAACACTCAGGCTACCTTGGCAGGCCTGAGACAGGCTTGCAAGGCTACTTAAGTGGATAGGACAGCGAGTGCTGCATGCCCTAGTAGCAATTATTTACATGCCCTGGGTATATGTAGTGCCATTTTACTAGGTATGTATATGTAAATTAAATATGTGAATAGGCTGTAAACCTATTTTAGCATCTTTAGAAGAAAGATAACAAGCACTTTGGCATTCATTAGCAGTGGTAAAGGACACAGAGTCCTAAGGCCAGCAAAAACGAATACAGCAAAAGAGTGGTGGGTAAAGGCAAAAGGTTTGCGGGTTACCCTGCAGAAAGGGCTAGGTCCAATACCCCAGTTTGTTTCTCACCCCATTCTTATCCCCTGCTTAAACCTGTGACTACTAAACCAACCAATGTGGGTTCAGTCTGTTACCAGCCTACCAACTCTCACAGTTCCTTAGTGAGGCAGCCTTGTTAGATGCAATAAAACGGTTGCACTTATCCAAGAAATAATTTCGATCAAGTCTGGCAAACTCCAGCAAAGAATATTCCTTGGAACTTAATGCATCTTTCTGCGACTTTTCCCAATTCCACCCAGGGTCAATATAGGCCTTTTTGGAGCTGTCCAAGACACACAGATGCATGGATTTGAAACCCACCAGCACATGTCCTTTCAGGTTGCAGAAATTTCCTATCAGCTGCAGGAGATCCCTATCTGACCTGTCTTCCTATGGTTTTACCTATTGACCTTCTGCTTGGGATTTGCAATTTGTGGCTGGCATTGTGTCTCAAATGCAAGCAGTTAACCTTGATATCTTATAAAAACCTGACCTTCTAGGCATATGATGATTGTCTGTCTATTGTCACCCTGTTTCAAATCTGCTGTACACTTCTAGCCAGCAATGTGAATTGCACAATTGCTGAAAGAACCTCAAATCTTCAAGCCTTGCCTGACATTTGAGAACATCACCTGTGATGAATAGGGATTTTTATGTAAATGAAACTGAGTGCTAAATATTTTTCCCCAAGTAGATACCTTTGTGTAAGGGCAAAACGGAGCACGATTGAGGTAATGCATGAATTAAGCCTGCAACCCTGCTTATTTGCAATCATCAGTTCATGCTGGTTAGTTGGCGCTTGTGTTGATGGACCCATTTTCCTTTTTTTTGTTTTAAATATAAGAGCTGTTGGAATTTGAAGAGGAACAATCTCATTCTTTGACTTTGGAATGAGTGATTTGAAGATCCACTTTCTTTGGATTTCTGTTCTCTGATTCGGAATTTAACCATGATTTCAGAAACTCCCAATGATTATTTTCTGGCTGATCCAGGAAATGGATATGCTTCAAGATTCTTGTGAGGTGTAATGTTGCTCATATAACATATATGAGATGAGAGGATCCTATGAAGATCTTGACTGCGCTTGGAAGATGGACTATTCTACTGATGTTTGCAAGAACAGTAATGTTGTAGGCTTGGTGGTCAAACGGCCATTTTGTGAACACATTTTCCAAAAGTAGATCTTCATATTTGACTTACCCATGTACCATGAATAGGCAGAGATATGCAACAGGGAAGGCTAGTCATGCCTGCGATGTTGCATATGGAGAGTTGATCCCTCCCTGAGGCTGACCATGTGATGGGCCAGTTTTGCCGGCGAGCGAAACCGACTCCTGGTGCTGCAGTACCACGCATGTTGACCAAGTGGCATGGGGCAATGGTAGCGAAAACTGATGAACATACCTAGCCCTTCACAAAAGCTCAGGTCTGCTAATAAATTAAATGGTGCTAAGAATGATGAAAATGGAAAGAACAAGAGGCGAAGCAAGAATGCAGTAACACTTGAAGATCACGAGGTGAGCCCAAATCTGCCCTCATCTGGCTTGACCGACCCTGGTCCGCTTAAGGGTTTGCCATATGACTCTAATGGGACTGCTTTTGTTCCGGCACCGGTTTACATGACTGACTCCTGGTGTCACTCTATTGCTGCCGGTCCCTACCCTATCCCCCACTACTTTTCATGTACACCGTTACGTGTATCTGTGTTTATTCTATGTAACCCCTTCCATTTCAAAAGTCATATGTATAATCTATCACTGTTCACAATATACTTCTCTGTATGTTGTTGTTTTGCATTCGCTCCAATCCTATGTAATTGTATCTACACACATGTAACATGTGCAACTGTTACATTCCCAACTATGTAAAGCACTCTGATACCTATATAAAACTCTACAAATAAAAACACTAAATAAATGTAGTTCCCGTAAAAATACTATTATTTTATTATGCATAAGTATGAATTTGAAAGGTATCCCTACAGAATGAGGATTGTTCTTGCACATTAATGAGTAGGTAAGTCAGTTCTGCTCGGGGAAGTTTCCTAGAGCCAGTTTGCTACAGACTGCATCATTTAACCACTGTCATTGGCACCACCGGTTTCCTAATTGCTTTGGCGTTTACTCCTTGTACTGATTTACTCCACAACTCAAAGTTATTAATTGTCAGTAGTAAGTAAGAGTGGTTATCAATGGAAAACCGTGCAAACCACTACTGACGCTGAGCTCCCCTGCTCTCATCCTTCCACCGAGGAGGAAGACACATCACAGAACTACAGAGAGTAAATTAATAAATGAAGAGCACAAAGGACAGGGTTTTTCCAAAGAGTGGTGCATGATTGCCAGGGTGTCCTCTTTTATAAATTACTACAGCAATAATAAGTGATGAGTATTATTCGTCCACAAATATGCTAATTAATTATGGACAGATAGAGCTGTTCTGCAGCCAAGTATTAATAGGACATGGGTTAATAGAGTTCAGTAGCCATTAAGTGGTTATTTAGTCCTTTACCAATTTTCAGCTCAGCATATATGGCATAATCACTCACTGCTAATACAATATTAAGTGATTTCCCGTTAATTCGTGTTTCTGGAAAACCTTTTTTTCTCCTAACATGGCTTCTATAAATCATGGCCTGCGAACATGAAAGTCTGCAGTTTCCAAGATGACTCTGTATTTATGGCTGCGTTAAAGTGACTAAAATAGGTCGTTTCATATTTTTCCCAGTTGTGGATGATTCATTTATATAAAACCCATGCACCTAGAGGATGGTGATCTTGAGACAGATTCCCTTTGACAATGGCTCAGTTGCAAATATTCAGGCGTCATAATTCTTTAGAGGAAAAACAAACAGCTTGTTCATTACAGCATTCCCTCTGTGTGTGACACCAGATTTGGAAGCATGAGGAGAGATATGATGGGCAAATTCAACTGTGGAGCAGAACAGTTCTTTTGTTGTATAAGTCAAAAGCACAGTACGATATTTTAAAGGTATCTATTATTTAGTTGTTGTTTGCCTGACTATACCTGTATACTAAATGCCTGATTACAAGGCTATGGGATGTCAGACCTGGCATTCTTGGTGTGGTTTTCCCAGTCTTTTAGCCTCTACCTCGTGTATTTTTGACTGTGTGCTAGACTTTGTTTCTGCTGGTTTATGTGCTCTGGGCACTTTACCACTGCTGATCAGTGCTAAAGTGCAAGTGCTCCCTGTGTAAATTGTTATTCTGATTGGTTCGCCATGGTTGGCATATTTGATTTACTTGTAAGCCCCTAGTAAAGTGCACTAGGTCTGTAGCAGGGGTTGTGCCGCCCACTTAAGTAGCCCTGTAAACTTGTCTCAGACCTGCTATTGCAGTGTCTGTAAGTGCAATTTTAAGCTGCCATGTCGATATGGCAAGTGCACCCACTTGCCAGGCTCTAACCTTCCCTCCTACTCTATGTAGGGCACCCCTATGGTAGTCCCAAGGTAAGGGGCAGGGTGCAGTGTGTGTGAAAGTTAGGACATGTACTGGTGTGTTTTACATGTCCTGATAGTGAAATACTGCTAATTTTGCTTTTCACTATTGCAAGGAATAGCGCTCCCTCATTGGAGCTGTCTTGTAACATTTTACAAGTGTAATTGTTAATAGGGAACAGCCAGAGATTTGGTGTTTGGGCTCTCTGAGCTCAAGATTGAAAAACACATGGTTGAGAAAAGGTGGTTTTTAAATTGTATGTTTGAAAATGCCACTTTTAGAAAGTGAGTGTTTTCCTGTTTAACTGTATTGTGTCTCTGCCTGCCTGTGGAATCAACATCTGATAAAAACTGACAGGAGCCTTCTTGTGTATTCACTCCTGGCAGCCACACAAAGGGAGTTAAGGTGTGCTCTACATATCACGATTGCCCATCACCAGGCTGATGGGCCTTCCTGAACTAATGGGTGGGAGGAGCTGCACCTGAATAGGGCTGTGCCTGGCCTTTCACAATGCTGTCTCCACCCCCCTGGAATGTGTCTGCAGCCAAGGCCATGCAGAACAAGAGCGTGTGCACTACAAATACAATCCTTTGAAGAATGTCTGCTAGATCCACCTAAGCTCGTCTCCACCACTCATCAGTTCTGTTTTTTTGCCTTAGCGCTTGGACGCCCATTGGGCAGCAACCGCGCTTTACAAATTACAATACAATACAATACAATACAATACAAAGTTCAAAAGGGGTATAACTATTGGACCTAAAACCCCAGACTTCTGGATCAAACATAACCTCTGCCAAGGAGAAGAGCTTAATAGCTGTGAAGAGGAGTACAGCTCCTTTGCTGTGTTTTGCTTTCCTGGGTTGGCCTGCAGTTGCTGCTTCTGTTTTGGAGAGAAAAAGGACTGCTTTGTATCTGGCTTGTGAAGGTTCTCCAAGGGCTTGTGTGTGCTTGCCTCCTGTTGGAACTCCACTGCTGGAAAATCTGACCTGCCTTGTGGTGCCGAATCCAGTTCTGGGCCCTTGGAGGTTGTATCTACTGCAAAGACTTGCTTGAAACGATCAAAATTGATACATGTGCCAGAAGGTGCCCCTTCCTGCACAAAAACAATCTTTCTTACAACACAGGCTCCATTGCAACACAGTGCGAGAATGCCTGCATTGGTGCTAGGGAGCACATTGTGCGACAGCCATGAGAAAAGCCAGGAATGTGCCGTATTGTGTTGAATACAGCACATTCCATCCCTTTCCATGTCATGCAGTGCAGCAGGGTGACTTGCTGCACTTTGCTGCAAGACTTCTACATAATTATTCCCATATGGCCTTTATTATCAAGTCCTCAGGAAAACTGAACATGCTTTCAAACATAATTACTGATAGCACTGGAAATTATAGTTTCATATTACAGACAATGCCTAGCCTTTCTAAGTTGAGCCAATGATGTTAGGCTTCCATCACACATTTTGTATCTCTTTCCTGGTGAGACATCTGGGATGAAATTATTGGGAGTCACAACTTTTTCAAAACTTGTAATATTGATTCTGTCGGAAACCGTTTTTAACAGCTGAATTTCGACTCACCAACCAGAAGTAGAGCCTTGGAAGATACTGGAAAACCATGGGCCAGGAGGCTTGTGGAACTTTAGAACTAGGTTAACGTTTAATTGTGTTTTTTTCATGTATGTAAACGATGTGAGGTCTCTGGCATCTTGTATACATGTTGTTTAAATGAGTAGATGAAACAGTGCTTGCCGCTAATTAATGCTGATGGACGTTTGCATAGCATTATGATCATCACATCACCATCATTGCATGGGGAGTTTCAGAGTCTCTGAGGGTTTGAAGTGGCATGTGATCGAGGTGGTCTTCAAGAATAGGCCATAATACTAAACCTTTAGTGGATTGTTAATGTATGGTACTACCACTGCTTTCTAATGCCATCACTGTGATGTACATAGGCCCTCATTTTATGAAATGCATTATATTGTGTGTGCAAAGTGTTCACCCAGTAATTACTTGTTTCATGGAGTATGGCAGTTACTGGGAATGTAATTCACTCACTTATCAGAGTCTTTATTCTCAAATGAGAATAATGTTCGAGTTGTACATTTGTTCCTAGTCTAACGTGCAGAAACCCACCAGGTTCTCCCTTTTGATGCACTAACAGGCAATTGTTCATCTAATAAATTATTTAATTTATGATGCATGGTACTTAATGAGAACGACAGGCTCACCATTCTGAGTCTTGCATTTCATAATGTGGGATGTGTGAATTATGCTTTGATCATGGTTCTCGAATACACAAATTCACAAAGGTGCTGTCTGGTTAAACACTCAGACAAAAATCCTCAGACTATGCAATTTGCACCCAAGTTCTAATCCTGTTTCTGTCACACATGGTGCAAATGGGATTCGTACACCTCTTAGAATGATGGCGAGTGGCTAAATTGTAAAAAAATAAGTGCCGGGGCTCTCGTCAGGAGGCAGCTTGCACCAACCCATTTCTCCTGATTACGCCACCTAAAACAGAACAAACAACTAACCATGAAAGTGGGGAGAGAATGTGACGCAATGGCCAGAGCTGCTGACCTCAGAGACGGGGAACCAGGTGCGAGCCTCAGCGTCGGCTCAACAAGCTGTGATTCTAAGTAAATCACTTAACCCCCCGGCAAATGAATGTGTCCTTAAGTCGTGCTCATGAAAAGTCCCAGTGTTGGTGATTAAGTGCAGGTGCTGAGCACCAGAAACAACCGGCTCAAATTAAGCACTGCTCAGCGCTACCATTACATTTTGATTATGTTTATATAAACCTTTGTTTGGATCTTATGGTCAATATTAATTAACTGGTTTGCAATGTGTTTGTTGTTTATTGCATTTCCATGCACTATTTTAAAGAATTAGGCATTGATTTCATAAACCAACAAAAAGAAGTGTCAACCATGGCAAATGTTAACTGGGAGGTCCATAGCGGAGCACCTATACCCTACTTGTGAAACACTGACCCGCAATCTATGTCTGAGGGAAGGAAGAGGAAGCGGGAATGTGAAAGTACATACTCCACCAGGTACCTACGACTAAATGCGCACGGTTTGTACTTGTGCCCATGTTTGTCTTGGAAATGATTTGTATGTCCTATTTCCATATGCAAAAATATTGTCTGACATAAATATTGTCTCCTTAATGTCGTTTACACAAATATCACATTAGGTGTATATTAAAAAAATGTATTCTAATTTGCCAGTTTTTTGTAGGCATTATTTAGATCAAGATCTTCTCACACTGATATTTTGTTACTGCTCTTGTAGAGACGTGGCTGCAGGGCATTTGGACACTATTCTCACTTTAACTTCTATTTGGCTAGGTATTTCCTCTTCTTTTTTTAGATAGTGGTTTGGTCTTTTCAGAATTATGATGTATTGTGCCATTTGTTAACTCACATGGGACCAGATGTACTAAACACTGGTCGGAGAATACTGGTTGCAATTTGCAACCAGTATATTTGCCACCAGTGTGACGATTCACGAACCAACCTAAGGGCTAATAAGTCAGGGGCATATTATCAAGGGCTGGTGAAAACATTATCGCCGCTTTAGCGTCCGTTTTCGGGCAAAAAGCGGCAATAATTTTATCGCATTATCAAAAAGGACATGCTACCACGTGTTTCCTTGCCTTAGCGTCCGTTGTCGGCACGCCTCTCATCGCATCGTAATGAGATGCAAAAGGGGCGGGCCTGACAAAACTCCATGGGAAAATATCGCTAACCCAGCTTCGTGATATCATCAGTGAGGGGTAGCGATATTTGAAATCACGTTAACTATGCCTTAACGCAGGAATTTAACGTCTGTTAAATTCCTGACTAAGGCCTACCTAACATGGGAGGTGGATTGTGGGGCTAAGACCACAGGGCCCTATCATCAACCATATCGCCGTTTTCCACGGAACATCGCTGGAAAACCAGCGTTGTTCCATGGAAAACGGCGATATCCCCGCTATAGCTGGAATTCTTATCGCCTCGGTGATACGCGTTGTTAATAACGCGCTAACCGGGCGAAAAATTACAGCGCTAGACTGCGATAAATAAAAAAAGCGCTGAGCGCGCTTTGCGATATTTATTGCCGTCTATTGATGATATGTCCCTCAGTTTGCAAAATACAGAACCGTAGTGGGTTGCAATTCAACCGACTTCATTAATATTAATGAGGTGGGCAGAAAATTGCAACCCACTATGATATACTGACCTCACGGGAAAGGTGGCTCGCTGGGGCCACCGAGCACCATGTATTTGTAAATAATGCAATGTGGCTGGGTAAATAATGCATTATTTTTATAAATGCAGCCAAATTTCTTTAGAGGGAAATGCGATGAGTTTTAGAAAGAAAAGTTTCTTTTTTTATTGTTCACAAAGGTGAAGGAGTGCCAATGGGACCTCATCTCTTCAGTGAATGGGTTGGCACCTGCATTGAGGTGTCTGTAAAATGCCAATACATAGCATATCACTTTGGTAGGTGGAAGACATGCCTACAACACGTCCCTTCCAAGTACCGAATCGGTATCCCTTTCTAAACACACTTAGCGATTTGAAAAACCTTTTCCAAATTGCTACGTGTTTAGCACATAGGAAAGACTTTATCTATTTTGAGTGGCCAGGTATTAAGTAGGAGTAATATGGTGCCAGGAGTATAAAAAAACTCCAGGCTACAGTATTTCTGTAGGATCACAGGGTAATTCCCTATAGAAACATGTGGAACGAAGAGAACATGCTGAAATTAGTGTTACTGCGCGATTTTATCATGTAAACCTATAATTCCAAACATAGTGTGCGGATGAACGCATAGAATTCCATGCAATGTTATCACACCTGGGAATAATGGCACAGTCACGCTTGTAATCACTTTTGACTTTTTTTCTAACCTAATAGGAATTCATTCTTAAGGTACGTTACTTTTAATTCGCATTTCATACTTTTTTCTCCTATTCCAGAGGACAACAGCAGATTAGAAAACAATGGAAAGTAATTATTGTTCGACTCTCACAGAAGAAAAACTATTTTTCATTAAGAATGCATTCTGCGAAATTGCAAGACATGTTGGAAATATTCAAACAATGCATTTAGAGGTTTCCCTTTCTTGCAATGTGCTTAAAATATCAGCGCTGCCATGTTTCTCAGCAAAAACACGGGTATCATTATCTCTAGCTTCGAAATAAGTAAATGGTATTTTCTCGAGAGTCTAGGAGGTAGATAAAGACTTTATGTCACTTGCACTAGCTTGAAATATGATGGTGCATTGGATAAACGTAAATGACAAAGCTATCCAAAAATAAAATGTATATTGTTTACATGACTACTGCACAAACGATAACTACAGGCGAGACTTCCCTAACAGGCGTATCATGTTGCATATCAAAACAGCAGATTTATTAAATGAAAACAGGTTACTAACTTTTACCCTCAATTTAGAGTATCCCATTTGCTTTCATCATCAGTAAAAAACAATTATGGTAAACTTGGGGGAGAGAGTCGTATGTGTCCTGAATGTGTCCTGCATAATATAAGTAATTATTTAAAATAATTATAACACGCCTTTTCTACAGTGGTTGATACCGTACTTTTGCCATTTCTAAGCTCTGTACATAACAGAGGTTGCTATTAACCAATTTATGGTACTCGATGCACAAGGCACATAATGAATCACCTACTGGCACTGAAATAGAAATTGTTTTAATACCTACTCAGTGATACTTATATTATCGACCTGAAGAGGATAAAAGGCTAAGACAGCCCTGTCAGGTCTCGAAACCTTGATCTACTGGTCTCTAGGGAGAGTCTTGGCATCCTTGGCGTGGTCTCTCCTGTCTTTTTGCTTCTACCTCCTGTATTTTTGATTGTATGCTTGATCTCGTTTTTGCTGTTTTATGTACTCTGGGGACTGTACCCCTGCTGATCAGTGCTGAAGTGCAAGTGCTCCCTGTGTAAAATGTAATTATGATTGGCTATCCATGATTGGCATATTTGATTTACTGGTATGTCCTTACTAAAGTGCACCGTGTGTGCCCAGGTCTGTATATCAAAAGCTACTGTTGGGCCCACAGAACTGGTTGTGCCACCCACCTCAGTAGCCCTTTAAACTTGTCTTTGGCTTGGGATTGCAGTGTCTAAGAGTGCAGTTTTAAACTGGCATGTTGACCTGGCAAGTGCACTCACTTTCCAGGCCCAAACCTTCCCTTTTCTACTTGTAAGGCACCCCTAAGATAGGCCTACGGTACCCCCATGGGCAGGGTGCAGTGGGTGTGAACGGTAGGACATGCACTGGTGTGTTTTGCATGACCTGATAGTAAAATACAGCCAATTTTGGGGCATATTAACAAGAACTTGCAATAAACATCGCAAAACGCGCTTAGCGCTATTTATTTTATCGCCAGCTATCGCTGGATTTCAACGCCGAGATAGCGCGTTATTATCAAGGCTTATCTCTGAGGCGATATGAAATCCAGCAATAGTGGCGAAAAGCGGCAGTATCGCCTGAAAACAAGAGTTAAATTGGAGGAGATAAGGAGATCCTTGCTGATATGCCCCGTTGACCTTAACCCTACAATCCACCTCCCATTATGTAGATGGCTTAGTCGACTTTCAAGCAGGTGTTAAGATCCTGCGATAACGGGGCTTAGCACGATTAATCTTGTCGCTAAGCGGTTCTGCTGCAGGCTTGTTAATAAAGCGAAGCCTTGTTAGCGTCCATTTCCATGAAGTTTTGCTCCGGAACGCCTACTTTGCATGTCATTAGCGATGACATGCAGGGCGATTAGAAAACGGGAGCAAACTCATGGAAAATAGCGCTAACAAGGCTTAGCGCGAGCTTGCTTATAGTGCGATGTGAATATCGCCGCTTTTCTGGCTTTTAAAGCCAGGAAAGCGGCGATATGGCCCTTGATGATATGCCCCTTCATTTTTCATCATTGCAAGGGCTATCTCTCTCATAAGCTATAATTGGAGCAAACTTGTAACATCTTACAAGTTTAACTTTCAATTGAGAAAAGATATAGATTTGGAGTTTGGGCTCCCTGAGCTCAAAATTAAAAAATGCATACTTTTAGTGAAGGTGGTTTTGAAATGCCACTTTTAGAAAGTGGGCATTTTCTTGCTTTACCATCCTATGCCTCTGCGTGTCTGTGGACTCAACATCTGGTTTCGACTTACAGCTCAGTTGTCTGTGCATTCTCTCTAGATAGTCAATCAAAGGAGCCGAGGTGTGCCCTGCATATCCTGATGGCCCATCATCCGGCTGATGGGCCTTTCTGAACTAGAGTGGTGGAAGGAGTTTCACTGACACCTGAATAGGGCTGTGCCAGCCCTCTCATAATGCTGTCTCCATCCCCTGGAGAGTGTCTGGAGGCAAAACAGGGCAAGGCAGAACTTGTGCACCACAAAGACTATCTTTTGAAATATGCCTACATGAAAGGCCAATGGGGTATAGGTTTTGGATCTTAAACCCAAGACATTTAGGGCACTTCTGGATCAAGAGGAGCCTCTGCCAAGAGGAAGAACTGGAGTGCATTCTGGAGAAGTACTGCCAATGTATTGTGTTGCTTTGCTGTTTGTATCCTGCTTCAGAAAAATCTCCAAGGGCTTGTGTGTGCTTGTCTCCTGTTAAGAAGTCTCATGGCCATCAAATACTTCACCTGCAGCATCCCTGAACTCCACTGCTGGGAGATCTAACCTGCCAAGTGGTGCCAATCCCAGTCTGAAGCCTTGGAGGTGGCCTTGCCATAAAAGACTCCCTATTTGACACATCGCCCTTCCTGCGCCTGTTTTTCTGATGCAGCACTGCAGTGCGGGAGACATTTCCACGCACCCCTGCAGTGCAGCTGAAGAAATTGAAACAATGCCTATCCACGGCTGAAGAACCCTTCAGCTGTGGCTCGTGCAGGTAAGAGCTGTAGCGTGGTGGGGCCGGGCGGGGACATTTCGACAGACGACCTCGAGGGAAAATTCAATAAATAAATCATTTTCCCTTGTGGTCATCTATCGAAATACCCCCACTCTGCCCCACTGCCCCACCGCTCTTACCTGCAAGAGCCGCGGCTGGAAACCATGGCAGCCCGAGTCCAAAGCACTGAGTCTCCGACATCCAAGACCCCCACAATCACTTTGGTGTAGGCCTTGCAGTGCGGCTGAAAGAATAGCCGCATCACCTAACTGCGGCTGGAAGAATCGATGCAGCACCTGTTTCACCGCTGCCTCATCTACTCCAGTGAGCCCGGATTTCCGCGCATCTCAACTGGGTGCCAATTTTTCCAATGCATCACCCGGAGAACTGAACCGCCTTTGGATTTTGATGGATCGTTCTCCTTACAGTCCAGAACCGATGCAACACTTCTGCGTGCAGAAGAACTGGCGCATCACTTCCCCAGGGACTCAAGAACTGATGAATCGCTGTGTTTTCCAGTGCTTTTCCCCCTGCTGCTGTTTTTCCTTGTGGATTTTGATGCATTAAAGGTACTTTGTGCTAAAATCACTGCACCCATAGAGTTCTATGGACAGTATTGTTTAAATCTTTAAAAAGTGATATTTTGAATTCTGTATGTTGGATTTTTGTCGTTTTGGTCTTGTTTGGTTTAGATAAAGATTATTTATTTTTCTAAACTGGTGTGGTGTCCATCTGTAGTGTCTTCACTGTGTTACTGTCAATGTTTTGTACAAATGCTTAACACATTGCCTAAGAGATAAGCCTGACGGCTCGTGCCAAGCTACCAAGGACGTGAGCAGGGGCTATCTTGGGTGTGCAACTCCCTTACCCTGACTAGAAGGAAGGGTCCCTATTTGGACAGGGTGCATACCACTGCCAACTGTAGACCCCCATTTCTAACATTAAACAATAGAATGAATTGTTTATTATACTGAGGAAGAGATGTCATTATTGCCCCACTTCTTACAGATATTAGTAATATTTTAAGTTAGCAGGGCATTAATTGAATGGATACTTTATTGTGGTTAAAAGAGGCTTCAGAAGCTCATATATCTCCTTTTTTAGTTTTTTCTGACCACTACACATCACCTTGTGGCTACAGCAGAACCACGGATGCTCACCTGAGAGAACAAACCCTGCTAATGGAGATGACACACTTCAAATAAATGCAGCAAGTGGAGCCCTAGTCCAGTATTTCTTTGTCACTGCATTTTCATCACAGGTCTTCAAGAGAATTTCATCCTAAAGACTTCAGTATCCATGAGTTTGCTGAACCACGTGTGTTTGTGTTCTTGCTTTAGGGTGGTGCTCAAGGTGCTCCAATGTCTGCGGCACCGAAAAGCAGGCGAATTGCCTGGTCGTCTCTGGAACCTGACAGGCTGCTGTTTAAACAGCTGCAAGTTAATCGAGAGTAGGTTTCCCAGCTGGAGCATGGCCCAGCTCCTTGCCCCACTACACTCTGCAGATAGTGGGAAAGGGTTAGTAGAATGTAAGCCTTCACTCCATTCAGAGCCAGCAAAGTGTTATCAAAACTGGGTTTATGTGGGTATCGTTCAGTAGATATTTGTTCACCTGGTGCCAGACATACGAAACCCCTATTTGTTTGCAGATTCTGCAATCTGCAAAATCATTGGGGTTTGTGACTGCAAAATGCTGTCTTTCCATATACTCCACACTTTTTGCAATGAAATAAGTTCAGTGACGCATTCTTTATAGCAAATTTGAGGTGGTGTGAAAAAGGCATCTCCTATTTGTGATCCGTAAAAAGATGTATGAAAAGTTTCCAAATGCAGTTGTGGTCACAATCCATTTAAATGTTACTGACTTCTCACTGGAGGTAAAAACAGATTTACAAAGAATAGCCTGTCCCTGTTGAACTGCTTCCCCTTTGGTAATTATTTTTGGCAGCCTCGGGGAAGTACCTCTGTTGTCTTCCCATTACATTCCCAATGGGATTTCTTAAAGCACCACCAGTACCTTTAATGAAAACAGTTTGTTTAAAAAAATAAAATAATAACTTTCCATTTCGGGAATGGAAACACAGGGATGTAGGTCTGGCATTCCTTGCAGACCACCATCTCTATCTTTGTGACCAATCACAGAGAGTGTCAAGCAGTTACTTGTGTAAATAACAATCAGTAGACAGACCGTTCTGCCAATCCCTGCAACAAAGACTTTGCAATGTGACAGATTACTACATACGTCGCCTCGTAAATTTAAAGTCTGGGCGCAAAACTTTGGTGAACAATTTGCATCAATTTTTTTCAGACCAGTCTATTCATCTGGCTCCTAATAACGTAACTTTTGCAGCTTTTAGAATACATCTTTAAGAGACTATGTTACATTAGTAAATACATCCCATCACTATTCCTTTGTCAGCTAGACCCATTAACTGGGTTGCGGAACAGAGAATTTCCTTGATCACAGCAGAGCAATCGATTACATAGCAAAATGTAAACTATACCAATCCTTGTGGTCCATGAAGGAGAGTATTAATCCACCAGTTCAGGGAAGCAACCAAGATGTTCTGTCATCCACTACGTAACAGCAAACCTTAAAATATTTTAATGCATTTTATTTAGAGTGAACCTACTGCTAAGGAACATCATAGCATACAGCATGGTACAAGAGGATAAAGTGCCTGGTTTACACTTGGGTGGTAGTGAACAATCATCCAAATTGGGAAATAAATTCGACATTTGGAGATAAATCCACAGGCGGAATTACCTCTATCATCCCATCACTGTGTTGGAGTAACATCTGTAAATTGATTCTCATCCGGATTTAGCACTTTCTCCAGGAATTAGGGAATTTTTCTGTTTTTTTCAGTGAAATGCCAAAGATCAACAGTTATTATGTAGTCCTATTCCCAAAATAATTTAAGACAAGCAGATAAAATTTGTGGATGTGTGTGTATCTGTATGTTTCTATGCCTGTGCGTGTCTTTGTAGGTCAGGGAATAAGACATAGTTCCTTTGCCTATCCTGGGTCCAAGCGTGTACCTAAAACTCTTTTGTCATATTATCATGAAAAATGTACTAGGGAGCTTTGAAGTAAAATGAGCAGTATGTTTTATCTGTTGAAGTCTTATAAAAAAATTATTTTTCAGAAGTGAATCATTTCACGATGGAGGCAACAATCCTGAAGAGCTGGATGTCAACTATTTAGAGCCATTGAGACTCCTCTCTAACTCATTGGAAGTGCAGTGTGCCACCAGGTCCTTTTGAGAAAAATCTACTTTTAGTCCCACTATTTTTACTCAGCAGTAACACATTCTATTTGGTTTTATAACAAAGTACTTACATGTGTAATTTGTTTTAAATTCTGCCCCTGTAGATTGGATGAAAATTTCCTAGAAGAGTGACATGCACACTTTTTTTAGATGAGCTCATTCACTTCACACATGACTCAAAACTGAGACACCGCTTCCACTCAATGGGTATGAACATCCTAAAGAGTGTTCCAGTGTCAGACAGTGCACCAGCCATATTTGTTTCAGAGTGGGCTAGAGATAATGCTAAGTCAGAGCTAGTTAGCCTGGGTTACCCCATCTTGAGACTTGATTGGATACACCAATGCTGAGAAATCCAGTAGTGATCAGTAGCACGTGTATGGCCTCCCACTTGATGTTTATGTGAAGTGTCTCCTTCCTCTTTTTATAACACCTCTAGTTGCATGTAGTACTGGCTATCTTTAGGAGTGACTATTAAGGTTCTCACTGAATGCAGTTTATGTTTCTCTGATGCACCATAATAGATGAAGGGACATCCTTTACTATAGGCGAGCATTTAATGCATGGTTATTTTGTTTGTGCCCTTACATTATTCACTTTGCTGGCTTCTACTTTGATAAAACCCTTAAACACTGCCATTATAGGTACTATATCCTCCTAATGTAATTATTCGCCACCAGTATATGGACCACACACAGGTTCAGGACCAGATTTACTAAGAGTTCACGCGACACAGGGCAAGAAACAAAGTTGCTGCACTGTGTTGTATGAAATGGAGAGAGAAGAAATTGTGCCCAATCTACAAAGAAATGGCATAGTTCTGATCTCTTCATGCTCTAGCACACTTAGTGCAGCCAAACACCAGTGGAAGCACCCTTGGGCCATAGTGCAAGAGTGCCTCCTTTGTGGTCTGAATAGTTTTTGTACAGGAAAGGGCCTTCCTAAGCTAAAACTATGCTTTAAAGCTATGTCCTCTTTATATGTGGGCTGCAAAATGCAACACACATGCAAGGAGGAAAAATAGGAGAAATAAAGATATTTTTTCTTGTTATGCCAGCCTCAGGTAGGGGCATATTTATGGCATGAATCCATGTCTACAGGTCTTTATAGATATGGATTTGTAGCAAAATCCTTGGATGGATGCAAGGAAATGCCCATACACCACATATGGAATGCTTCCCTGATGCAAACTAACACTGCGCTGCATTCCATTACTTTATGTTACAACACAAATTACGATTTGCATTGAATTGTAAATCCAAACAGGATTATGCATCAGCTGTGCATCAAAAAAGTAATAGAAACCTGACACAAAACTTTGCAAAACTGGGACATTATGCCTGTGATCTTACCACTGACTTTACCACATATTTCTGTGGACATTTTAAAAGGATCAGTGTGGCAAACAGTACAAACCACATTTAACTTCAAATATGCATCAACTGCAAATTCCAGTGTATTTGCACCTTTACCAGGTGTGATAATAGAGTTTGCACATTTGGTACTTTAATAGATGCTACCACTGTAAGTGAGGCCTCGAGCATGCTTGCATTAGCTCTTGGTCTCCGGAATGTTAAAAGTGATGCCCTAACAAATTCCCATATCGCAGTTATTCCACAATTGATTGTCAGACACAGCAAGGGAGACTGGTAATCATGCAGTACCTCCATGATCTGAGCGAAGGGGTCCTTGGGATCACATATTGATGAAGATATCCGGTGGTTGCCACGGTAACAACGCTGACTCAGGTTCTGAGGGACTGGGAATGTCTGCCGAACAATTGTTAGTCTTCCAATAGACCTTCTCACAAGTTCCTGCACGTCTGCGTCATTGATCTCCTGTGATGGAAAATGAAAGCATGGGGCATGTCAAACATAGGCGAATAGCACAAGAAGTGGGAAGGAAGGCAAGCGAGGAGGGGATGTGTTACAATTACCACAGGCATCAGAACTCATGCTTTTCAATTAACACCACAGGCCTACTTCATAATCTTGTCAAGTACATTTGTAAAAGGAGAAAAGCACTGAAGAATTCTAGAGGGTGAATTTGTGCACAATGCAATCTTGGCGTCTTTGATATTTCACGTTCAAATACTCATTAGCTCTATTAAGCAAAATGCCTGCTGACAGCACCACACCGGTTTCCTGTCTGATCTCTTGGTATTTATATTTAGAACAAGGGAGCCATATTTAAAAATTAAGCAGCCTGTACTGCAGTTTTAATACAGTGTAAGGACTGTGGCTGGAGTATTAACAGTCTGCCCTTTTCTTCATTTGTAAAAATAATGCTTAGGTTAACATTTGTGAGGAGTTTTGCTTTTTCATGGAGAAACCCGCTTCATCATGCAGGGCTATACATATTTATGTATGCCTTGAACAATAGAAACCTGGTTACACACATACATAGAATCGAGAATGAGCAATTTAACCATACCTGATTTACTGAATAGCCACTGATACAACATGTCTTTTCATTTAGATTCATGGAATGCATCAGAAAGGACCACCTTTTGCATGGTATTACCACAGATTTTAGCCTCCTTTAATTAACCTATATTTTTTTACCAAATGACACTTTACTACTGCTAACCATTGGTATGTAGGGCCTGTAAATTAAATGCTACAAGTGAGCTACAGCACTAATTGTGCCACCCACTACACTAGAACTTTAGAACAGGTCTTCAAGCCTGTCCTTGCAGCCTTTGTGTGTAGTTTTAAACTGCCACTTTAAACTAGCAAAATAGACAATTTGCCAGGCCCAATCTTTCTTTGAGGAACCTATAAGGTACCAATATGGTGGGTCCCAAATGCCCATAGGGAAGGGTGCACAGTATTTACAAAGCAGGACATGTATATGTCATTTCTTACATGTTATAGCAGTGAAGCCCTCTCCAAAGTAAATCTCCATTATAATAAGGCTGGCTCTCCCATAGGAAAATACTGGATAACATCATAATTGTAATTCCATTGTTATAGTGCTTACAACCCCTGGTGAGACGTTGAAGTGTTTTTCGGCAAACTGCATACTATTCCAGAACCCAAAAGTGGATTAGTGGTGTATCAGTAAGGAGGGAATATAAATTGTTATTTAAGAATGGTAGAAGTAGTAGACATGTAAGTTTGCTGGTTGGATGATTAGGACAGATAATGGATAAAGGAGGGAAGAGTTTAGGAAGGATTATTTGGGAGTTCATAGTAGTCAAAGAGGATTAGGATGAGTCAGAGAGCCTATTCGTTGGATGAATAGGAAAAAGGAAGGAGAGAGGAGGGAAGAGTTTGTAAAGAGTCGTTTAGGAGTTCACAGTAGTAAAAGAGGTTTGAGATGAGTCAGAGAGTGGAGGTAGGGAGTAATTTGAAAGAGGAATAGAATGAGTCATAGAGTGGTTAATCGATGAGGTTTGGGGAGATTAATTATAGCCTTTGCTCTCTGCAGTGTGAGGAAATATATTAATACATAGATACATTCCCACTCATAAGAGGTATACATATATAGAGATTTGAAGGTGATAAGCATATGGAAAAAAACTAGGCGATATAAAATTGCACTGGATTAAGTTCCATATGTAAATGCATGGATATATATTTACAAACTCAGGCTTTCAGTTTTAGAAGTACATATTTGTTTACATTTTATTTACTAATATGTTTTTTGTTTACATTTGTCCCCTCATATTTTAATTGTGACATTCTTATAGATACAATTTCTATTATCATATTTACACATTGTGACAGATATGTGTTGTTGTAGGTAAGTAACCCATAAGCATACACTTATCATCTTATGTTATCGATGTATTGATCTAGATATATATGGATATAATTATAGTTATACATATGTTTGCATGTATATAATATTTTTTATTTATTTTTAGTTTTTTAAATATATTTATGTATTTATTTAATTATTTCCATTCCTCTAGTAAGTATAAAAATTTAATAAAGAGATACATACATACCCAAATCATAACTACTTATATTGCTTAGCTTCAGTTTGGGAGCAGCTAAAACCATAATTCAGGGGCTCATTCTAATTAGTTATTTAAAATCCAGCTTAATGGTCACGTCAGATTTTATATAACTATTTTAGAAATGACACTTTTAGATAATTGTCATTTCTCTTCTTAGGCCAAGTGTGCCTTTCTGCCAGTATCTAGTGTCACCTGACTGTTAATAGCTCTCCTGTGGTGTCATGTGTGTTGCTCCCAGACAGTGGACACTTGGCTTGGGTGTGAAGAGATGCTTTTCTTCCTTGAACAGGATGGCGTGGGGTTGTGCCCTGCCGCTTCCTGAGCTTTAAAAGATGCCTCCACTGTCACTTTTTCTTCCAAGTTATCTTGACTCCAAACTCAGTGGGAGGGGACAGTTGCACCAGACCTGGTTTAGAGTGACTATTTTCATGGCCACACCTCTGGATGAGCAGAGGGAGCTATGATCAGAGGAGAGTTCTGTCATGTTGGTCTTCGGAAAAGAGGGGTATAGGGATAGGTACAGAGCAGGAATATCGATGTATAAATATCGATATACATAAATATCACTGCAAAAATATCGTGGGGAAGAAATATCGACAGCAAAAATGTCATTGACAACAACATTGATTGTCAGGTAAGTAATATCGATTACAAAAATATTGACGTGTTAAATATCGATTACAAAAATATAGTTGTAATTATTAATAATGTTATGTATTTTAGTGTTTTTAATGAGAATTGTCATTTTTTTATGTGTTGAAATTTTACTAGTTATTAATTTTTTAAAATGTATTTTGCATTTTTAGTTCCATAGCGGGTTGTGGGTTTATAGGGGAATAGGGTGGGAAGTAAGTTAATTCTATAAAATGTACTGAACAATTAATAAGTATAATTGTGATGTTATAGAGTTAAATGTGTTAATTAATTAATTAATAATTGTTTGATAATTATTTGTTAATTAATTTCAATTAATCAATTAATAATTAACTATGTTAATTGTTTAATTAATTTTAGGTGTGTGTTGTGGTGTTTATAGGTGTCAATGGTGGGAAGGGTGGGAAGTAATTTATTTTTTATTGATGAATTATTAATTATTTGTTAATTAATTTCCATTAATTAATTAGTAATTAGTAATTGTAATTGTGTTAATAATTTTAGGTGTGTGTTGTGGATATTATAGTGTTTAATACTGTGTAATTAATGAATTTTTATTATCTTTGTTAATAATAATATATTTAAATTTAAATATTATTAATGTTAATATTGGAAATAAAATGTAATAAAAATGTTGATGTTTTTGTTTTTTATTGTTGTGGGATCCAGCACTTTCCCTACTGTTGCACTCACTGGAGTGGGAATAGTAATTTTTACCCCTTCGCTATCCAACGTTTTCACTACTATTGTGTTTATTTTGTTATTAAATGTATTTTTAATTCTTTTTTAATAGTTTATTGTGTTAATTAAATATAGAATATTTTATTTTAAATTATTTATATGTGTATATTTTATTTTTATATAATTTAAAAAGTGTATAAATTAAATAGAGATAATAGTTAATAAAATGTATTTAAGTAAATATATGTATATGTGCACTTTTTTGTGTTTATATTTATTAAATTAAGTTTATTTGCTACAGTTAGTTAAAATATATATTACATTTAATTTATTTTGTTAATAATATTAATATTATTTAAGTAATTTCATTTAAGTTATGTCATTTTTTAAAGTCGATATTTTTTACTTCTATATTTTTTACATTAATATTTTTGTGTTGATATTATTGTACTTACCTGTTTAAGTATAGAGAGTCGATATTTTTGTAATCGATATTTTTACATCGATATTTTTGTCAACAATATTTTTTACATCGATATTTTAACATGGATCCACAGGAATAGTTTACAGTAAAACTCACAGGACGCGCTGCAAAGAGGTTAGGGTCTCCCCTGGAAACTTTTATCTCATTAGAAAAGGAGTGGCCACGAATTTTCCCCACCATCAGGCCACCCTGGGCATACAGATGGCACTCTCAGTACCATCCTCAGAATACTCATAGCCTTTGGAGAATCAGACACGGACTGCCCTACTGTTTGAAGAACCTGATGGAAGACTGGGCCTTCTTGCCTTGAACCCAGAACCCCAGAAGTGTCTGCAAGGGTTAGTTGGGTGACC
Organism: Triturus cristatus; assembly: GCF_964204655.1. Lineage (NCBI taxonomy): Eukaryota > Metazoa > Chordata > Amphibia > Caudata > Salamandridae > Triturus > Triturus cristatus. The sequence goes on along the minus strand of NC_140582.1, from coordinate 171,087,379 downwards.
TCCTGTTTGAGTGGCAGGAACACAATGAAGTTCCAGAGGTGTCTCTCCCTGCAACATCCCAAGTGGCCAGTTCATATTGGACCTGCTTTGGGCTCTGCTGCTGGCCTCTGTTGGATTCCTAGGTTCCTAACCCCTAAGTGGTGCATCCAAATTTCTGGCCTCTTGGCTGATGTTAGAGTATATTCCTCCTGACAAAACTGCAAAAGCTGGGACTTAGGAACGTTTTCAAAAATTTCTTCTAGTAAATAGAGGGAGACTGGGACTGCCAAAGCTGTCGATTCCAAATCAAAGGTAGGATATAACTTGCTGGTTTTCTATGCTGAAAGAGATCTGACTTCTTGACAAAAGTGAGAAAGCTTTACTGGGACTGACTCCGAGCAGCATCTCATCGACATCTAAACATTCCTGGCCACAGATTTTGGACGTTGTCACTTGGACCACACCAGGAACGCGCTCATCAGCAACACACCATCATCGAGCCCTGCTTCGGAATTAGTTTTCCCCACTGCAGACTTGTCACATAAAACTTTTTCTCTATTAAGGTTTGTACATGGGAAGGTAAACAACAGTGCCTTGAGACCCTCAAGGGTGAGTAGTCACACTTTATAAGTCCCTGATATATTGATTGATTGATAAAACATTCCTCTGGAACAAACTTGTTCCCTGTATATGACATGCTTCATTGTGGTTAGCCTTAACTTTTGATTTGGACTTGTGCTTTTTGAAGCTATTTTTGTTTCAAACTTTAAAAATTCAAAACTCTGAATCTACTTATCAAATTTTTGTCCTTTTGTTGTAGTATTGTTTATTAAAATATTCTCTATTTTTCTAAATTGGCTTGTGATTTCTCATGTGCTGTATTTTTTCTTTATTCCTGTTTGAGTACTGCTTAAATGCTTTACACATTGCCTCTAATTTAAGCCTGACTCTTTGTGCCAAGTTACCAGAGGCCAAAGCACAGATTGATGAAGTGCCTTTAGTGGTTCAACCTGACAAAAGTTGTGGTTATCATTTGAGGTGAGTTCTCACAACCCTCAATTAATGCTCCAATTTCTTACAGATTATAAAATAATTTGGGGTACGTAAATATTGGGCTCAGCTTTTGCCCACTTGGACTCTAATATAGAAACCCCTTGCTGTTGATTGTGATCCAAATAAAGCATAGCAGGTGCACGTCAGCCTGAAAATGTATTGGTTTCATGCATTTTCACTATATTTTACTTCTAGTTTTCTCATCTCCTAGTTGTGCTTAGCTATCCAGCCAAAAATTGACATTGGCATCCACATAGCATGATGTGTGGTTTGTTCGTAGACTTCAATTCATGAATGCAACTGGCCCGTGAACATTGCTTCTTAAAAGTAATTTTTATAGATTGGTCACATTAGAAAGACACATATCAGCTGTTATCATATTGTATAACCATTTTATATGGAATTACAAAAAAAAATTGTGGTTTCCCAATTGTTTTTCCTCTTGTGAATTTTGTTGGCTTTAGGACTCCTTGCGCTTTACCATTACTAAACAGCAGTAAAAAGCCTGTGCTTCCCACCTAAGATATGCACTGTGCAATCGGAACTCCCTGTTTGACCTATTTAACTGCCCTAAAAGTTCATTTTAGACAGTGCGTAAAATGAATCCATGACATGCAAGAGTAAATGTCATGACCGCCTCATCGCAGCCACGGGCGACATCAGATCCCTGCTCGACAACGGGGAAACAGCGGCCCTCATCCTCCTGGACCTCTCCGCAGCGTTCGACACCGTCTGCCACCGCACCCTAGTGCAGCGCCTCAGCAACACCGGTATCCAAGAGAAGGCGCTGGAGTGGATCATCTTGTTTCTCGCCGGAAGAACCCAGAGAGTCTGCCTCCCCCCGTTCAGATCCGAGGCCACCAAAGTCATCTGCGGCGTACCACAAGGATCTTCACTCAGCCCCACCCTCTTCAACGTATACATGAGCCCCCTCGCAGCCATTGCACACCAACACAACCTCAACATCATCTCCTACGCAGACGACACCCAGCTGATCCTCTCCCTCACCAACGACCCAGCCTCCGCCAGAACCATCCTACACGAGGGAATGAAAGACGTCGCCGAATGGATGAAGAACAGCCACCTGAAACTGAACTCAGACAAGACGGAAGTCCTCATCCTGGGACCATCTCCCTCCGCCTGGGATGACTCCTGGTGGCCCGCCGCCCTGGGCTCCACTCCCAAGCCAACGGACCACGCACGTAACCTGGGCTTCACCCTGGACTCCTCCCTCTCAATGACCAGACAAGTCAATGCCATATTGTCATCATGCTTCAACACCCTGCGCATGCTCCGAAAGGTCTTCCATTGGATCCCCACTAAAACCAGGAAGACGGTCACCCAGGCACTCGTCACCAGCCGACTGGACTACGGGAACGCCCTCTACGCCGGAACCACGGCCAAACTTCAGAAAAGACTCCAACGCATCCAGAACGCCTCCACACGACTCTTCCTGAACATCCCCCGACACAGCCACATCTCTGGCCACCTGAGAGACCTGCACTGGCTCCCCGTCAACAAGAGGATCACGTTCAGACTCCTCACCCACGCACATAAGGCTCTCCACGACCTGGGCCCCAAGTACCTCAACGACCGCCTGACCTTCTACACGCCCACCCGCCAGCTAAGGTCGACCAGCCACGCCCTCGCCGCCGTTCCACGCATCCGCCGAGCCACCGCCAGTGGAAGATCCTTCTCCTACCTAGCAGCCAAGACATGGAACTCCCTCCCCATCCAGCTCCGGCTAACCCAGGACCATCTCTCCTTCAGGAAGCAACTCAAGACCTGGCTTTTCGAGCAGTGACGGCCCCCCCTCCCCCAGAGCCTTGAGACCCCCCGGGTGAGTAGTGCGCTATACAAATGTCATGATTGACTGATTGATTGATTGATGTTTTGGATGCAGTGTATACTTATACCAATGCCTATTTTTATAAAGTGTGCCTCGAACACCTATAATGTATGGTGTCTGAGTTTCACACTCTGCATTTAAAAAGAGTTTCTTCACTGGGGCTGAAACGTTAAAAGCTATTTTACATTGCAGCTTCAGTTACAATTTCCTTGGGACATGCCTGATTGAAATATTTATTTCAAGTACAAGTACATCAAGTCTTTATTCAGTTTTCAAGATACCATGAAAGAAACAAAAAAGCTCATACAAACAGTTATAAAAAAATAAATAGTTAAAATCACAAATCCTGCAATGCAATTAATCTTATAAAAAATGCAACATCTTTAAAAAGAATCAAAACTTTCCAACCAAAGGCCAGGCGCATTACACAACCCTATGCTTGATGCGCTTTCCCTCACCAATTACTCAACCCTCCATTAATTTCCTACAGTACTGCAGATTTGAAGTAAGAACATACCCTGAGAACATAGTCTAGGAGCTGTAAATACAGTAAAGCTTTTCTACATTTAGCAATGCAAGAGTCCTTTAAAACTGGTTTAGGAAATTGAATTGGGTTCTCGTCCTGAAAGGAATTTTTCCCTCTTGCTTTCTTTTTCCTTCAATTGACACTACACCACCCTCTCCTATTCCCCTGATGTACAGCCGGGCGTACTTTGTGTGAAATATTAGGAAATTGAATCTTTACAATTAAACAGAGAATGCTGCAAAGACTGAGAAGGATTTCCAATGCTAAACAGAAAACATAACTTCCTCCACACAGTGTCACCTCTAAAATGAAACAGGAGCATTTTTTCCCATTTTATCCGCTGCAAGGCAAGGTAAGGTTCAAGGGCTGGAGATGCCAACGTGATAAAAGAATTCTTCACCAACATTTTTGTACACTCCCGGTCCAAAAGCTGGTTTAGACTGTACTCCCAGAAGCTGTTTTTCACTAACAATTTATCTAATTTGGTTAAAGGGAGCAGTGCTCGACAAAGGTCGAGTAAACTAAGATCATTGAGAGATCTGTGCAATTTAATTCAACCAGGGGATAGAAAGCATCTGTCAAGCTGAAGGCAATCTAATAATACTTCCCTGTTTAAACTGGCCTTTGTGTTGGTCCATATGCTAATCCACAAAAGCAACGGAGCCAGCCTCACTATGTCTGAAATGTATAGCAGGTTCAATTCCGAGTGTATGATAAAACTTGAGCTCGATCGCGGGGTGTTCAAGAGAAGCCTATAGATACGTTTTTCTTCTATCTGTCGAGCCACTGGATTTTGGTAGCCCCAGATCCCTGCACTGCACACAGCTGGTGGAATACACTGAAGGTTAAACATTTTTATAAACGGTGTAGTTGAGGTCTTAAAAGTTGAGTGTGTGAGGTTTAGGATGGCTCCAGCTGCCCCGCTCAGCTTTTTGTGTGAAATAATATGCTGGGGCTGCCAAGAACCACCTGAGTTAAAAGTATCCCCAAGATAGTTATAATTGCTCACACTACTCAGAGACCTATCCATAACTGATATGGAGGCCACATTTTTCTTCCCAGGCCCCCTTTTCATAATATGGGATTTACCAAAATGAGTCATTAAATCTGAAATGCCCAGAAAGGCTTCCATTAAGCTTTGCAGGCCTCTTGGTGTCCTCGCCATCAAGACTGTATCATCAGCATACAATAATGCTGTGACTTGCCTATTTGCAAACTTTGGTACATCAAGGGTCACATCTCCCAAATAGGGACATAAGTTCTAAACATATAGGATGAAAAGAAGGGAGCCAGAATACACCCTTGCCGCACCCCACGGGCTAAATGGAAGTTTCCTAGACAGGCTTGTATCTCAGCTTAGCTGATTGATTGTCATGTAGAATGTAAAGAGAATGTATGATTGCTACATCAATGTCCAAAATCAATAACAATAACCAGAGCTTGGTCCTGTCTGTCTTGAAAAATTCTAGTTAAGCCATTCAAAGATATTACCTACCCAAGTTCCAAAACCTGATTTCATGGTGAAATGAGAATTTTGATAACTTAAGTGTAAAAGTCAGGACTAGCTTAAACCTCACTCTGCCTTTTAATACACCTCCAGAGCGGAAATTTACACCCTTGACTTAGAGAGTTAATGGCATTAGCTCAGAGCACAGTGGCCTCTGAGTCCAGAGAGGGCAGAGTATAGATAACTGCTGACCACTTAGCAGACATTAACTGCCTGAGGTACACTTGGCACAGCAAAGGTTAGCCTTAGTGTCATCTCCTTTGGCTTGGAGATGCCAGAGAGGTGTGGAAATGTGGATTTTCCTGATCAGTTATGTCCCCTATCTTGGACCCCAACGGTTTTATATGCATGTTACAAGTACATGTATGTTCCCTCCAGTTCCAGTTTCTAAGACGCAAACATATGTGTGTCTACCGTCAACATGTTCTCTGTCAGATCCGCCATCACAGGGCTGGATATTCGATTCCTAAGTATGAAAGGCCACCGACTTTATATGGCTAAGTTACTTCATTTTTACAGTTCAGGCGAGTAGGCCCGATTCTGTCCTCAAAGCCTTTCCCTGCTCTCTGTCTCTGACAGCTTCAGCTTGAGCTCGCATCTGTATCCATGAACTTTGTCCTACTCCCTGTGCAGCTAACGGTGCCTGCCTCGGCTAGTTTTCGCCTGTCTGCCAAGAAGTTGTATTTCACCTTCGAATTATCTATTTTGCTCTCCAGCCGATGCATTCCTGTCCAGTGATTTAGGTAAACATTTCCTTTGGCTCACAAGCAGAGGACTCAGCCTTTCCGTCCTCCTGCAAGTGATTCATAGCCCTGTTGCCATGGAAAGTTTTCTGCCCCTCGCATCTCATATAGACACTTAGACGCTTGTACACGCACACAGTCAGTATAGAATAGATTCTGTCCGAGAGTCTCTTCCCTTGTGGATAACACAGTTCTTTAAACATAGGATGTTAGATATGATTTGGGATTAGGTTGACTTGACCCCAGACTTCTCGTCTCCACATGTAGAGCTAAATGTCAAGTCCCCTTCACCCCCTAGTTGCACGTCAATTACACGTCATGCTGCCGCGCGCGCATCTATGCCAAGTATTATCTTATAGATCCACCTATGTCTGATAATGCAAACCAATCATGTTTCTTTTATTCCTTATTACGCCTAGTTTCGATTATGTCACTGTCACGTCATTTTTCTTATCAAATGTTACGCCTTCTACATTCGTTTCATTGTAATGAACTTATTATAAAAATACATGTCTGTTAATAAATTATTGTACTTCACTTCCTGAACCTTCGTGGTGACGGAACCTGAGGGCCGCGACTCGAGTCGGCCATTTTGAATGGAATAAAGCCCATTAGAAACCTCTTATACCACGGATTCTGCCTCTTGTTATTTTGAGCTATTTTACTTTATTTTAAGATTCCGCATGAAATTCAGTCCGGTAATATTTATTTTATTTACCACATAATGGCGCCCGAACAGGGACACTTTCTCATCTCACGCGCCGGCGGTGCGTTGCAGGCCCGGTCTCCTGCCACAGCTGGACGGACCATAAACGCGTACCAGCAGGATTTCCTGTAAGCTCCCTCCGGTCAAGCGGGGGCGACTGAGGCTGCGATCAACCCAGACGAGGCGGTGAGAAGTGCGAAGTATCCCGACCAGAGCCTAGCTGAGAGAGCAAGATCCGAGGTATACAGAGGCCCACCAGGTTTTCCGAAATTCCGACGTCCAGAGGGTCCGATGTCCGCAGTTATCGAGTCCTGTCCATTCTCTGAGGCCTTCCGTTTCAAGGAGCTACTCGGTGAGTACCATCGCCGGGGAGGCGTGTTGACGCGCACATAGGTTGTGCCGGTCAAGACGGATTTGGGTACACAAATCCGGTCTGCACTGTTTAGCAGTGTATATGTACTGTTTAGCAGTATATCAAGTATTCCGAAGTATTCAGTTATTGTCAAGAATTCAGCGTGGTGATTAGTTAAGCAGACTGTCATCATTGTCGATCATTGTTATAATGTTTAATGTTTAATGTTTAAAGTATTCAGAAAATGTCTTGCATATTGTGGTATGAATGATTGTTCATTGTTCACTGTTCATTATTGTGTTTCTCGTATCAAGCAAGTTCAAGAGTAAGTATCAGATCAGTTGTCAATATGCCGCTCTTCTCGAAGTTAAGACAGATTACTACCAGAAAAGGGGTGCTTGAAGAAGCAGTTCCTATTCCTCCTAGAGACACTCCAGGACATTTCATGTACCATAAACATGGCTTAGATGCCATATTGTTTCTTGATCTATGGGTAGATTATACCAAAGGATTACCGGAAAGTCAAAGGTGGCCCATAGCGGGAACCTGGGATGCAGAGTGCATCATGAAAGTGGAGGAAGAGTTATGGAAAAGAAAGGTCAGACAGTCACAGAAAGACGCTGTTGAGTTATGGCGTAAAGAATCTCATAGACGAACAGAAAAAGCACGTAGACAAGAAGAGAGGAGTAAAGAAAGTTCAAATAAAGTTCAAGAAAATCTATTAATTGAGGAAGGTATCCGAGTGAAATCAGAACAAGTAAATAGACAAAGAAATGCTCTTATGAATGGTATGTATCCCCTTCTAGCCGAAGGACTACCTAAGGCTGTTACGGAGGTGCCAAAAGACTTGCCACCCCCGTTATTTCCAATTAAGGTACATCCAAAGGGACATCCCAGAACCGCAGAAGATGTTTTTCTTTCCTCATATCTAGACGATGCAGCTCCCGAGTATGCTAACGCCACACCACATAGACCGTCTGGCGGAGGGGTTCAACGTCAGGATCAGGTATCTGTCCCCGTGCAACAGCAAGTTCCGACACAAGCATCGGCAAGCACATCTGTTTCCGCATCTGTCTCCGCAGTCGACTCTACAGGGGTATCAACACCCATAGTTGCTGTGTCACGTTCAACGAATCCATTCACACCCGACGCCCCAGATGGGGCCACGGGAAGTGCTAGCAGTACTTTCACACCACCTAGAATAAATAAACTTGTTTTTCAAGAGTCAGCACATTCACGTACACCTAAGTTCGTAAATGAACGTACGCTTAAGGAACTCCTTGTAAATTGTAGATATGACCCGGTGGTTGGTAAAGAGGACGAAATGGTCCTGGCATCATTACGTATCAGACGAGCCGCAGAGTATTTAGCAAGGTTACCAGGAATGACTACGCATCTGGATAACATATATCATTTTGTTCAAACAGGACGAGATTCAGGATGTATTAACAGAGCTATGGAATTCCAGAAAGTAGAGATACAGGGGGAACTGTTACGTTTCCTCATAAACTGTGTAATCAGAAATCAAGATCGTCCGGGGGTAGACCCGAATGCAATGCTTATTCTTACAAGATGGAGTCAGAATATATCAGAAGGGAGACACGATAAGCAAAATTGTATAATAGCCATGTGCCGAAAAATCCGTAAAGAAATAGAGCGTATTCATGAAGAAAGATTGGGAACAGACGAGTTTGAGCAAGATGAAGTGTCCGAATCAGGGAATTCCGCAAGACAGTCAGAGACCATAGCCTATGTAGGCAGAGGAAGATCTTGTGAAAATACTAGATGTTTTTCCGATCCAATACACTCTGTATGTCCAAATAATAGCAGAACGTATCCGACGCCTGTAATAAATCTGAAGTCTCCTGAACATTCGTTTCAAGCCGCAGATAAAATACTACGAGAACGAAGAGGTTACCACCTCCTCGATTCCATGGATGAGCAAGAATTAGCCAGATCAGCCGTGCACTGGGTTGTTAGTCCTGAAAAATACGGTGATGAGACCGTAGCACACACGTTTCTCAACCTCAGTACAGATGAACAACGTTTAGCTGGAATCTATATGATTCAGCAACTCCTCATATTATATAAGAGCCAACATACTGACCCTGGTCCTTTACCTGATATATTAACGGAACTACTCACGTGCAGATGGAGAGGTTCTAGTAACAAGCTAATTAAAGAGATATTAGTGTCACGTAAGCAGTACGTCCTTTTTGTAAATCCAGATTCTCTCTCCCTGCCCCCCAGAGAAAGAGCACCGTACTATATGGATAGACAAAATCCCTTACGGGAAGTGCACCCAATAAAAGGCGAAGACAATGAGTTTCACCGTGTATTTGTTTACACACCCATATCAAAAATGGAATTATTAGAAATGAAGAAAGTAGTACCTAGTCATGACAAAGACCCAGCGGGTTTCCACCGAGAAATTAAAGACATGTTACTGATGGGAGAGTACACCTTTCCTGATATTATGACGATACTAAAGGTGCTTTTGCCTGCTGGCATATATGAAAAACTGAAAGAAAAAGAGTGGGAAGTGGGAGACCAAAAGATAGACTGGACAGCATTAGCAGAGGAAGAAAGGGGCCGAGTTGCAGGTTCAGGGCTCGGGGATAAAGTTAAACTATTACCAGGTTTACTAGTACAGGTACTGCCACGTTTATTAACTACAAAAAAGGAAGATTGGGGTGCAATCACAGCCTGTAAACAAAAGCAAGATGAAGACACAAGCGATTATTATGCTCGATTTGAAAAATGTTTTGGTATAAATAGTGGTATAAAAGCAAGTAGTGACTCATATCCACATTTATTTGTGACAAAATTAGTGGAAAATGCATTGCCTCCAGTGAAGAATAGAATATTGAAATTCGAGAGTACCTGGCAAAGTAACACTCCGTCGCAAATGCTACAAATGTTACAGTATCATCACAATAGAATTAGGGATGAACAAGAACACGAGCATAGACGCATGAAGGATACAAAAATGAAAATGCTAGTTTCTCAGACAGTACCAGCAGATGGTCACAAAAAGGGTGTGACACATTCTGGTGATTCTGCAGTTCCTGTAAAAGGAACCTGCAATTACTGTAAACAACTAGGCCATTATGTACATGATTGTCAAGTCCTGAAACGAAATATAGCTACAGGTATTGCAAAAGAGAGACCACGATTAGTTAGACAAGATCAGAATGAACAAGGAGCTATGCAGCATGGACAGTCCGTGCCAGTTCAGCAACAGTCTATGCCAGCCTCACAGCAACCCATACAGTTTGTGCCAGCTGCACCACCGTTGCCTGCTACTGCCACACAAACCACAACACAACAAATGTATCAGACTGCACAGTATGAATACCCTGAGTATCAGCGTTACGCATGAACCAGCCTAGAGAGGGAAGTTGACTTACCGCTTATCGAGATTCCGGTAGATCAAGAAGGACCTTATGTACATAGTGAATTATTAGGTCAAGATAGAAAATTCTTACTCGATACAGGGGCAAGTCGAACAACCATAAAACGTAGTGAAGTTCCAGGGGCACCCCTCTCAGGCTCTCAAAATGTTTCCCTTGGTTTTTCAGGAAAACCTATTGTTAATGAAGTATCACAGCCTCTACCACTTACGATAGGACCTTTGACACGAACTACAGATTTATTGCTTACTAAATCATGCCCAGAAAATTTGTTAGGAATTAAAACTCTGAAAGCACTAGGAGCCATAATATGTTGTTCTCCGGAAGGAGTAAGGTTGTTTTTGCGTGATTTTAAAGGTCACTATGTGTCTAGAGACATGGATCCCCGACTACAGACTTTACCAGTACATCTATGGGCACAAGGCCCTACGGATGTTGGCTGCATGAACATTACACCCTATCGAGTTACATTGAAAGCAGGAGTGGTACTACCACGAATGCGACAATACAAGTTACCGCATGATGCTGTAGTGGCTTTGTTGAAAATCATTGATGAGCTAATTGCCCAGGGAGTAGTTGTAGAAACAGACTCCAATGTATGTAATTCACCGATAATTCCGATTCTTAAACGAACTGATCCTACTGCTCCACCAGTGTACCGATTGGTTATTGATTTGCGTGAACTAAACAAGTGTATTGTACCACAATTCCCTGTGGTCCCCGATATATCATCATTGTTGACAGCAATTGATTCCGAAGCAACATTTTTTACTGTAATTGATCTCAAGAATGCCTTTTTCAGCGTCCCAATAGATCCGGAAAGCCAATACTTGTTCGGATTCAGTTTAAATGGGCGCAGCTTTAAATTCTCACGCGCTCCTCAAGGATTTACGGAAAGCCCCAGCATCTACAGCCAAGCACTGAAACGAGAACTTGACAGTATCCACATGCCAGTCAATACTGCACTGCTTCAATATGTCGATGATCTGCTGATCACCGCGAGAAGCGAACCAGAATGTGAAAAAGCTTCTCTGACAGTTTTACATTTCCTAGCCGACAAGGGGCACAAGGTGTCCCCTTCTAAGCTGCAATTCTGTGTTCAGCGAGTTATTTATCTTGGTCACTCGCTGTCCAAGGAGGGAAGGCAGCTTACACCAGATCGCATCCAGTTAATTGCTAACATGTCAATACCCCAGACACAAAAGGAGGTGCGGGCTTTCATAGGCCTCACTTCATATTGTAGGCAGTGGATCCCTCAGTACGCATTTCTAGCAAAACCACTCATTCAGTTAACCACACAGGAGGCAGCCACATCGACTGTTCTCCCTTGGACTCAGGAACATACACAAGCTTTTGAAAGCCTAAAGGAAGCTTTATGTCAAGCACCTGTTTTAGCAACACCATGTTATAGCAAACCTTTTACACTCTTTGTTACAGAACGCGAAGGTACTGCCTTGTCAGTACTCACTCAGGATCAAGCAGGATCACGCAAGCCATGTGCTTATTTTTCCAGTACATTAGATCCCGTAGCTCAGGCTTTGCCTGCATGCCTGAAATCAGTGGCAGCGACAGCTTTAGCAATCAGACAAAGCGATGCCATAGTATTAGGACACCCATTGACAGTACAAGTACCACATGCAGTAGAGGTTCTTGTGAACCGAACACAAACACAACACTTGACCATAGCAAGACTTACCGGTTATGAACTGACATTGTTTCAACCACACATAGAGATCCGACGGTGTAATACATTGAATCCTGCTACACTATTACCTGTAATTGGAACAGACCCACTAGCTCATGATTGTGTTGAAATCATTGAAATAAAGACGAAACCTAGACAAGACTTGACAGACGTTCCATTGTTAGATCCAGACCTGACGTTGTATGTAGACGGGTCATGCATGAGAACAAGTAAAGGAGATTTAGTGGCCGCGTATGCAGTCACAACAGACACTGAAATTATTGAGACACATTGTATAGATATTTTGTCAGCCCAAGCAGCAGAACTTATTGCTCTAACGCAAGCCTGTATTCAAGCCACAAATAAGAAAGTTAATGTATACACTGACTCACGTTATGCATTCGGAGTTGTACACGACTTCGGCGTGCTGTGGCGAGAGAGAGGTTATCTAACGTCCCATGGTGCCCACATTCAGCACGGGCCCCTCATTCATGCTTTGTTAGACGCAATACATCTACCCACTGCTATATCGATTATGAAATGTAAAGCACACACGAAGGTTACTGATACCATTTCTCAAGGCAATGATTTAGCTGACAGAACAGCTAAACAGACTGCTCAGAATCGCACATTAGACATGACAAAGCCAATAGTTCAGACACCAACACAGTGTATGACAATTAAGGATCCCACACTTGACGTAATTGACATACAGACACATGCCACAGCAGAAGAAATAAAGAAGTGGACTGAACTAGGAGGGATCCAGACAGATCAAGGATGGATGACGAAGGAGAAATCTGTATGGTTTCTCCCTGATTCCATGGTTCAAGCCATTATAGCTACAGTTCACAGTCCAACACATTTAGGAGAGAAGGCTATGCTAGACAGCATTCAGCACATTTGGTTCAACAAACATTTACGAGCAGCAGCTAAACAAAAAGTTCGTACCTGTATGATATGTTGTCAGTTTAATCCAGGAAAGAGTGTTCCCGTAGAGCAGGGTGGATTTCAGCCTCCTGACCATCCTTTTGAAGTCCTCCAGATGGATTATATTCAGATGGAACGTTGTCGAGGATTCAAATATGTCCTCGTAGTTGTCTGCGCTCTCTCCCGTTGGACAGAGGCGTATCCCGTATCAGATTACACTGCTCCGACTACTGCCAAGCAGCTAGTTCGAGAATTCTTCCCACGGTACGGTTTACCACGTGTTGTATATTCAGATAACGGTCAGCCTTTCTCATCCGAATTAATGAAACATGTCTCACTCTTGTTGGGATATCAGTGGAAATTCCACTGTGTCCGACACCCCGAGGCAGCAGGTCTCGTAGAAAGACATAACCAGACACTGAAAATCAGACTGTCCAAAATATGTAGAGAGAAAGGTGTCGACTGGATAGTAGCATTACCAGTTGCACTCTTTTACATGAGAATGGTAGCACACTCTAGAACAGGGCTATCCCCGTATGAGGTGATCTTTGGTAGACCACCGAATATGTGGGGGACGCCTATACCACGTAAAATAACTGATGTTGACTGTAATATGCTGACAGATTACCTGGCTTCCTTGATGTCTGCACTACAATCTTCTCGTTCACAGGTAGCTGCAGCCTTTCCCGACAACACTGAGGCGAAACCCCATGACGTTGTTCCGGGTAATCTTGTCTTTGTGAGAAACTTCGACAGGAAAAGCCAATTGGAGCCCAGGTGGAAAGCACCCAAGTTGGTCCTGTTGACCACAAGAACAGCCGTGAAGATCGAGGGACGAAAAGGGTGGATTCATTCCAGTCACGTCAAAAAATTTCATGGACTACCTTCAGATATAGACACTGTGCCCTGCACTCCCTCACAGACTGATTCAAAACTTCCTTTTGTTGAACAGAATGACTCTCAGTGCTATAAACAGAAACTCAGGTCCAGATCTAAACTGTCGGACGATTTGATTGTTTAAGTCCTCTCCAAGGTGAAGCGGTTGAATCTGTCCCGACATGTACCCCTTAGGTCTGAATCATGTAGAGTCCAGAATCATAATGAAACGACATGCTTATTGTAAATTACTGCGTAACCACTGTATTGTGACTTTATTAATTTTGTCTTCCTTGAGTTTTTTAATAGTTACTGCAAGTATATTGTTGCATATGTATTATCCTGTTTCTAAACGTGTTTTCAATATAACTGATGAACATTCTTTTAGTGACCTACCGCCACATGAATTATCTTATAGACTTGCGCTGCGCAATAACACATTCATTAGTATGTTACATCATTCCCATCAGACTAGTAATGCGACCAATTGTTGGGTGTGTGGCCGACTTCCTCCCTATCAGAATAACAAAGGAGTTCTGCCTTTCTTTCCACATCCATTCACACACAATGGCTCCTGTGGAGCATGGTTTAGTTTATTAAATTCCATAGACCCAGACACAGCAGTTTATCAACAACATTGGATATGGGGAAATCTGAATCTAGTTTTATTCAAAGTCTGTCACCCTAATAAGGAGGGTCACCCCAGTAGAACAGGAACTGATTTAGAAAATGAAGTGTATAAATTAGGTAATTTTACGCCTAATCTTATGATTTTGAATGTCAAATCCGAAGTTGAACTAATTCTGCCCACTATGTCAGTATTTCCAGTTAAGGGTGAATTATGTGTAAGAAAAGTTGGTTCCATACATATGGGCCATAGCCAATGCGTTACTACAGTAGAATATAGTGATCAAGGTAAATCGTCATTTAGAGCTTCTCGCCATTCTTACTTCATATGTGGTCAGACGGCATATATACGTCTGCCTCTAGATTGGGATGGTACCTGTTACATCGCATTCCTTTTGCCACCTGTTTTCCTAGCTCCCCCTGATTATTATCGAAATTCTCATTTAGTACACAATAGAGAGCAAAGAGATCTCCCAGTTGTCGATTATACTGAGACGGCATGGGACAAGTATGTAGATTTCAATAAAGGTATCTTTCCCTATATAGGTACTATATCAAATAGTAAGCTGATACGTAGACTCACCAAGACTCTTGAAGCTGTAGTAAACGAGACTATAGCCGCCCTAGGCAATCTGACAGAGGAACAATCAGTGATGAGAATTGTTGTTCTCCAGAATCGTCTTGTCCTTGACGTCATCCTGGCCGATAGGGGCGGAGCTTGTAGGGTCATCGGATCCAGCTGCTGTATATTCATACCAGAAAATTCGCCATCTGTATATAAAGCTATAACACGCCTTCATAAGATTGTAAGCCAGATACACGAGAATCCAGGCACTTGGACGTGGTCCGGGTGGTTTTGGAGTGTGATATCAGCCTGGGGATGGAGAGTTCTATCCTTCCTAGGTATTGGCCTCCTTATGCTCTTCAGTTGTTGTCTATGCCTGCAATGTGGACCAGCGATTTGTGGTATGTGTGCCACATCGTGTATTCCACATCAAGGTTTTCGCTCAAAATCCCGGAAGAAGAAAGAAGAAGAAATGATGCTCCATGAGCAAATCAATGGAATGATGAAGATTGATGTCTCGTGAAGGGCAAGAAGGGGACAAGGAGGGAATGTGGAAATGTGGATTTTCCTGATCAGTTATGTCCCCTATCTTGGACCCCAACGGTTTTATATGCATGTTACAAGTACATGTATGTTCCCTCCAGTTCCAGTTTCTAAGACGCAAACATATGTGTGTCTACCGTCAACATGTTCTCTGTCAGATCCGCCATCACAGGGCTGGATATTCGATTCCTAAGTATGAAAGGCCACCGACTTTATATGGCTAAGTTACTTCATTTTTACAGTTCAGGCGAGTAGGCCCGATTCTGTCCTCAAAGCCTTTCCCTGCTCTCTGTCTCTGACAGCTTCAGCTTGAGCTCGCATCTGTATCCATGAACTTTGTCCTACTCCCTGTGCAGCTAACGGTGCCTGCCTCGGCTAGTTTTCGCCTGTCTGCCAAGAAGTTGTATTTCACCTTCGAATTATCTATTTTGCTCTCCAGCCGATGCATTCCTGTCCAGTGATTTAGGTAAACATTTCCTTTGGCTCACAAGCAGAGGACTCAGCCTTTCCGTCCTCCTGCAAGTGATTCATAGCCCTGTTGCCATGGAAAGTTTTCTGCCCCTCGCATCTCATATAGACACTTAGACGCTTGTACACGCACACAGTCAGTATAGAATAGATTCTGTCCGAGAGTCTCTTCCCTTGTGGATAACACAGTTCTTTAAACATAGGATGTTAGATATGATTTGGGATTAGGTTGACTTGACCCCAGACTTCTCGTCTCCACATGTAGAGCTAAATGTCAAGTCCCCTTCACCCCCTAGTTGCACGTCAATTACACGTCATGCTGCCGCGCGCGCATCTATGCCAAGTATTATCTTATAGATCCACCTATGTCTGATAATGCAAACCAATCATGTTTCTTTTATTCCTTATTACGCCTAGTTTCGATTATGTCACTGTCACGTCATTTTTCTTATCAAATGTTACGCCTTCTACATTCGTTTCATTGTAATGAACTTATTATAAAAATACATGTCTGTTAATAAATTATTGTACTTCACTTCCTGAACCTTCGTGGTGACGGAACCTGAGGGCCGCGACTCGAGTCGGCCATTTTGAATGGAATAAAGCCCATTAGAAACCTCTTATACCACGGATTCTGCCTCTTGTTATTTTGAGCTATTTTACTTTATTTTAAGATTCCGCATGAAATTCAGTCCGGTAATATTTATTTTATTTACCACATAAGGCTTCTATTTTTTATTCCCATGACCCTCCTAGACAGCCTTGTGTTAGTCACAGTGGGAGAGAGAACCAAATTAGGCCATGTTATGGTAGGAAACCTAATTTAAATATGTGGAGTGACTGAGGAGCTGAAGACAGATCGGTTTTGCTATAATGAACGAATCGGTTTTGCCATAATGAAGGAGGGCCTTCTGGGTAATTTTACAGAAAGGCAAAGAGCAAGTGCTGCAAAAGGAGGTGAGGGACTATGAGAAACGAGTTAGGCTTGAGTGACACAATTTCTTCAACTACGGACTGGTGCACATGATAGATATGGCACCTGAAGTACCATCTCAGCAGAACATTCCTGAACCTGGTCCTGCTCTACCCATTGAAGAAAGCTGTGCTGGAAACAAATCCTTACTTCTGCTGTCAGAAGATGACTCACTTGAGGAGTCCTGGGTCCCGCAACCACACAGGATCTTTAACTGTTCTCCAAGGGTCAAGTGCTTGACCTCCTGTTTCAGGAACTAAAAAACAGGACACCTGACTCCAAGAGGGCCCAGCTGCCCACAGAGGACTTTGTAGTGAGGGCTGCGATTTAGATACATACATTGCTATGTTGGCATAAGCGCGTTAGATGTTAGAAAGCCATCTTGCCACTTTTTGCTGCCTTTGCACACGACACTGCAGATACATGTTATTATTTGAAAACTGCTTGCTCGCCTTTTTCTTCACATGAGAACTGTCTGTTGTTCACATCCCTAGACGTGCGCTGCGACCTTGGTCTGAACATTGTGTGAAGAAACAGTCTGGGTCGCCAGATAATGCATGTTTTTTAGTTCAGGTTGATCGGCCCACTATTTAGCCATAACACGCACGCAGCTGCAAATACCTGAAAGTCGAGTGTTTTTAATATTGCAGACTGCATGCTTTACACACATTCGGAAGAAGAGCTTTCCCAGGAGCAGAGTACACCTGATCCTGTGATGTGATTCCACTAAGCTGATCTTTACGGTATGGGGTTCCCCATTCGAGCCTAGAGACCGTCTACTAGTCTAATAATATTAGTTTACTAGCGAAAGGAAGGTGGCTGTATTCCACTGTCATTATATTATGATTTCTCCTTTCATTTTCTATGGTATTGTAACAATGCTGATGGTTTTGATTTTAATCATTTGTCTGCTTATGTTAGCCAAAGTACTGCATCTTAGGACACGTAGTTTACAAAATAAACTATTTAAACTTTACTGTGTCTCTGATTACTCTTTTTGTGGACTGATATGAGAATAATTACGAACAGGTATTTCTGATTCCCACCATTCCTGAGAGTACTCTAAGTCGCTTGTTCTGGGTTGTCTATACATTGGGACCTCCGAGATAATATGGATAACGAATGGGACACTGATGCTGGTCGAATGGGGGTTCTGGGTTCAGAGGTGAGTTTTTGGTACACCACAATTCACTGAGGTCCTGGTTTCCTGCGCATAGTTCTGTGCATGAGCAGAATCCCTGCAACAACTTAACCCTGCAGGAGGCTTAGTTGGAGAGAGACTGTAAGAGATCAGATTATTGGTTGAGGGAGTCAAAGCCCCACTAAGGCAAAAACCACAATCCTTGGCAGAGTGGACCATAAAACTCACTAAATTAACCTGTGCTTAACCCTGTGGTAGATTGACACACGGCAGTCGATCTTAACTTAGAAGCAATGTGTAAAGTGTTTGACAGGCACACAAATTCTAGGACTCTGTGCACTTTTTCCCAGCTGATCAGTGGTAAAGTGTGCTCTCCCTTAAGGGAAACACCTGATGGGTACATTTAACCTAAATTTACATCTCTAATATATGGTACTACTTGTCCTCAGGCCGTGTAAATGAAAAGCTACTAGTGGGCTGCAGCACTCATTGTGCCACCCACTGACATAGCTTTTTATAAATACTTTTCACCTCATACAAATTTCACATAAATTAACAATTAACTCAAAGGGCAACGGCAAAGTTCCACGGGGAACATTTGTCAATAGAGTCTCTGCTCACATGCCCTGGATTAAGCTGCAGTATTACTGATTCCATTTTATCTACAGTACACCTAGTTCCCTGGAGTATGGTCCACTCGTGGGTAAAACATCTTCGCGACGAATGAGAAGATACTAGCAAATAACCACAATTTCATAAAACTGAGATGTTTTGATTATAGTAAAAGGTTTAGTTCTAGATTTAAAAAAGCCCCAGACACATTACCTAACAAGGAGGAGCACCACTCAGTTGCTATGAAATATGTCATTTGTAAAAAATATTATTGTTCCCCGTTGTCAGGGTGAATATTCGATGATCCATTTTCCCGCGCAATTAGGGTTTCTAGGCCAGTTGCTAGCATGTGGGAGACATGATTAGGAAACTCCATCGATTTCCCAGCAGTCCCTTTCCCCTCAAGAGGTCACGCTCGTTTTCTGTGAGAAGATTGCCCGCTCGCAATGACCGCTTTCTGAAAAACAGGCTTTAAAATATCTGAGTAAAAACTCAGCATCGTATTTGTGCCAATCAACAATAGTGTTATAATTAACGAATTGGAAATTGATGGACAAAATAAGTTTGAAGCGACAATATAGCGATCCATGACCCCAGGTCTGTCAGTGAGGGCGGTGAGAAAACTCAGATTGCCATTTCCCAAATTGAGGTGCGTGCAATTTTCTACAACATTGTTCATTGATATTCCAAAGATCGATAAGCATTATTAAGTAAATAAGGTTTCAACTCATGAGCACTTGTGGAAAGCACTGGCTGCATTTGTATACGGTGTTTCGTAATATTTGCACAAATGGACCTTACTTATGAAAACAAAGATGATTTGAGACAGTTGTGGGCGTCCTTTCTCATGCTGAACTATTACTCCAGCAAAGAGCTAAAGTGAGTCTCTTTCTAGGGCGGGAACAAAATGGATATACCCCGAATTTAATTGATAAAAGATTTCTCTTTAAGCAAACATGTTTTCCCTGCATAGATTTCTTTTTAATTTGTGCGTGACATTGCACACTTTCAGGAAAGTAAATGAAGAGTATGGGAAAAAACAGAGAAAGCAAGAGGAAGGTGGAACGAAAGAGAAAGAAATAGGAAGAAAAAGAACAAAAGAAAATGAAAGCGAAAGTATGATGGCAAAATAGAAAGTAACTTCAAATGGAAAGGATAAGACGAGAATATACATTTGAAGGGAATAGATAACCAAGGAAGGTGAAAAGGCAAAATAAGAAACGATAGGAGTAGTGGGGATATGGTGTGCTACAGGAAGGTGACAGGTAAGAAAACGTATAGGATGAAACAGGATGCGAGAAACTGAGGAGTGTCATGCAAGGCCTACTACGAAAGAACGACAGAATTCGTGCAGAAATAACAGGTTGGTAGATATCAAGGTAACAGACATTAATCGAGATGAGAGTAAAATGATTTAGGTAAGAGATGCTGGAAAAATTGAGGTAAGAAGGAATACAAAATCCGTGGTCAAGGAAGAAAGATGGGAGTGAGAGGGAAGCTGAGAGACTTGAGTGCCAGTGACCCTGCTGCAGCTCGGTGAATGAACGTGAAGCAGGATTTGGCCCCCTGTAAGAAGACAGTTCTCCTAGAGATAGTATGTGCCACTGGGCTATTGTGATGGCCTCACCTTGGAATACTGTAGGCAATCTAAGAAATATGATAGTTTGACCGTCCTAGTAATATTGTGGGCATTATATGTATTATAAAGGTCTTACTCTTAACGTGAATTATATTATGGACATTCAGGTCATTAATGTGGCTCTGCATAAAGTGTCCCTCGTTGAAAACAATATGCTGGCCATCCTTGGTGCAATGTGGTCCCAGGAGATGGTAGTTCTATTAGGCATTGTAATTAGGTAGGCCATCCCAGGCGTGAAGGTCACCACCCTTAGCATATGTTGCCCATCTCTGGTTTATACTGACATCCTGGCATGAGGTGGGTATCCACTACATTTGGTGTTCTGCCTCCAGCATGTGATGTCCACCCTTTGCATTTGTTTGTGTTACATGGGCAGGCGAGGCAGAGTCTAATGATGTGGTGGTAGTAATACCGTTAAATACTTGATGAACATGTCAAGCTAATGTTTATGGACCAAATTAGTGAATTAAGTTGGCACTCAGGTATTGGAATACTTGTTCAGGATTCTGTTTGGGGGAAATAATTAAATGTACCTAATATGCAAAACTGGTATTTGGAAATGTGAAGTTGGTGTATTGGCACACAATTCACTGCATTCTCATCATATGTTTAGGACGATATTTAAGTGATATTTCATGCTGATTTAACAGCACTTAGTTTGATATTAGTTTCTTGCTGCTGGAAGGCTCTTGCTAATATAGCTGGTAACTCATGCTATACGATGAAACATGTCTTTATCTTGATTGCTAACACATTTTTTGCAGGTGGTAAATGAGAAAGAGGGAATCTGACTGGGTTGGGAGCAGGGACCGGATTTGTGGGGGCTTAGGAGGTGGCACAGTAGCGCAGTCCTACGTTGTAACTCCCTCTGTGGCTCAGGAGAAGTGAGAGCAGAAACTGCAGCTAAAGGCAGTCCAAGCAGCTCTTACAACAGGTCCTTCCTTGTCAGGTGACTCCAGGCCTAGGATTACTGGGCATAGTAGTTGCTGACACCCTAATTGCAGGAACAGACACCAACAAAGATGGAATGGCCCTGAGTGATATCTCCAAACATATCATTGTTTGAAGTACCTTTTAGTGCATCCCTTTGCAGGATGTGTTTTGCTGGCCCCACTCAATCCCTTTCTCTGCCCTATTTTTTTTACCATCCTAGATAGTTTTATTTATAGAGCAGGTTGTCAATTTTAAATTGTCTCTCCATTTATTTGTTTCATTATTGATGTTTTGCAATTGGTATGCATTAAATATATGTTTTTGATTCACAGATGCCTCACATGCTCAGCATGGTAAACAAATTCTATTCAGGCTCCAACTGATTCATATCAAATGTATGGAAGGGTAAGAAAGCGCAAGCCCTCCAAAATAGTCACAACATCATTATCAGTCATTGTAAATAACCCCTGCATCAAATCCTCCCACGCGCTGCCTCAGGTTTTGCAGCATTTGCTATTCATACTTTTGTCATGTAATATGGATTTCCTACAAACAGGGTAGCACCTGGCATCAGCTGTGTACAGTATAATATGTTGCATTTCCGGTCGATTTGCCCCTAATGTACCATAGATGATGGTTTCGTTCAGCTTAAGAAGCAGTCTTTGCATTGATTGTGCATCATTTCACCTTTCGGAATGGTAAAAAAAACATGTAAACTGAAACACAACTCATTCCCATGTGTATGTGTCTTTTTTAAATGCGGAAACACACTTTTTCAAGTAACAAAACAGTTATACCACTAAAGCAAATTCTTACTTATTGCTCTGACATCATATTGACTGTGAAAGCTCTAATGGGAAGATAGAAATGCTATTGTTGTACTACCGCTCTTTCTATGAGGCATGGCTGCATCCTAACACGTGGGCGGTGATCGTCAGTGGGCCAGTACTGGGTGGGGTATTGACTTTGCCCAGTAAATACCACAGGGCACCACGGGCAATTTCCTGGTTCTGAAAATTCCTCCTATTTTGAGCTTTCTTCTTGGAAATGAGGACTGATTTAATTTCTATACAGCTTCACACATATACTGGAATAATACCATATTTTTGACAATGTACATTTCGGCAGGTTTGAACTACCAAACATCTCCATGAGCAAATTATGTGGGTATTGTAATTACCGCCGTACTCTACATCCAGATTCCAGCAGTAGCATGCGTTTTCACAGGGATATGAATTTACAGGTCCACTTGTAATGAGGGCCAGTGTCTTTTGACAGAGACCAGTAAAGTGCTGTGTTGATATGTGTGCCTTTTGTTCTGAGTTCTGAGTTATAGCTTGAGTTAGCTTGATTTAGAGTGGAAAATTACGTGAACGCTTCACAGAAGACATTGTTAAGTATACCCAATCTATTTATGAAGAAGAGACTGATTCTGATTTCGTTTGACAGCTGTTATCCTGCCTGCTGTGGGTTGCAAATAAATTGATATTAATCCTTTCATACAATCAGAAATGGCACTGACAAGGTCCACAATGCATAAAGGTGGAAGAAAAGTGCTTTTCATCGTCTCTCTCATAAAGATCAGCGAAATGCCAAAACGCTGCTTTCATAGAATTCACTGGTTGCCCAATCAGGATTTTTGTGTGCGGGGCTGTACCTTATTATTACCGATATCTTTATTAAGGAACCACAGGGCTCTAAGAATTTAGGGCCAGATTACGACTTTGGCGGTGCAGCGCCAGCTTTGCGTTGGCACAGCAGAGCCAAAGCCATGCATGGTCCACCCGCCAAATTATGAGTTCAACTCGTGTCTGGCAGTTTTTTCTTTTGTTATTCCCATGGCTGTGCCCTGAAAATGGGCCTGCAATAGAATAGAAACACAAACGAAGTTCCAGCACATCATGAAGTGTAAAGTCCATGACTTGCTGGGACTTGGGGTCCATGCACATCGGGGGAGAGCAAACAGGGGGGCTCATTTTGTGACCCCCTGAATGTGTGCCCATCGCTGTGGGGGCATGGGTTCCCTGTAGGGCCCCCTTTGTTTCTTCACCGCCAGCTTTTTCATTGCGGGCTCACCTCCATGAAAAGGCTGGTGGTGGGGAAACTCATAACATGCTCAGTGGACCATGGCGAATCTGCCTTGCATATTGGATACCCTTGCCCGCTGCCCGCATCGGAATAGGGCAACCTTAGGGCTGCCACTGCTGCGCCACTGCGAGTATGGCAGTCTAAGACCGCTAAACTCATAATTTGCCTCTAAAAAAATCAATAGATCACCCTAGTCAAGTGCCCATTTTAAAACATACTGTACACGCCCCTCTATTCTTAATAAGTGCCTGTCATACAGCTTATACTGTCCAAAGTATACTGTTGATTTGTTGGACAACATAGTCATCAGACTGATTCCCTTACACTGTACGGATATGTTGGCTGAAGTCCGGCTAGCTCACAGTGCACTATCTGCACCACCAACCTTACAGCGTAACAAATGGATGTGCAACGTGCGAACATGACAACCCTGACTCCCCAAGGGAATCGTGGTTACAGATCTAGAACCCTTTAGTTTAGTTACTTATGCATACCTAAAGAGATGCACAAGAAATACACAGTAAAGTATTTCAATATTTATTGAAGCATTGTGATTCTTGAGTAAAATCCTTGCGCTGCAATAACCAATAGAAGGAAACTGAATATTTATATTAGCATTACTAGAATTGTGAAAAAGATAAACAGTTCAACCATTTTGTTGATTATAGAAAATATATGCTTGCATACAAGTACTGTAATATATTGTAGTGCTAACTAGCGCATCCTAATCTATCATATCTAGGATGAGTGAATCTGACAAATCCCTGTGGGGTGATCTATCTCCCCGTTACCTGTTGGTTACTATCATTAAGCTGCCCGTCTTGGTGTGGAGCTGGACAGCATCCCTCACATGAGGTAAACAGGAAACAGCTGAGCGGGAATTCCGGCACGAATCAACCTCTCAGTGGCAGCAAAATGCTCCTCTGTCTAGTATATTTTTATGGACTTGGCCCTTTTTGCAGGGTCATCCCTAAACGTTTTGCCTTTCTCCTAGCCTTTTTTCTGACATGGTGTTTGTGGTTTTAGAACTCGGGGCACTTTAGCACTGCTGCCAAGTGTAAAGTGCGTGTGCTCTCTGTGATAAACATGGTAAGATTGGTCTACACCTGTTTGGCCTATTTAATTTACCTGTCAGTCCCTTGTAAAGTGGTATCTCATATACCCAGGGCTTGTAATTTAAATGCTACTGGTGGGCTTGCAGCGCTGATTGCGCCACCCACCAAAGTAGCCTTTCAAACCTATCCCAGGCCTCTGCCATTGCAGGGCCTGTGCGCACAGTGTTACTGCCGCTGTGACGTGGCACCTAAAGTGTGTGCCATGTCTGTGACCCCCATTTTACTGCATATAAGTCACCCCTAAGGTAGGCCCTAGCTAGCCCTATGGGCAGGGTGCATTGTAGGTAAAAGGTAGGACATGTACCTTAAGTGTGGGACATGTCCTAGTAGTGACAAACAACCATTTTGGTTTTCTCACTGCTGTGAGGCTGCCCTCCCATAGGAATGCATTGGTGATTCCCTGATAAGTGTTTCAGTGGTAATTCCTGTTATGAGAGGAGCAGCGTGGTCAAGTTTGGTATGTTTGGATTAGTAGTAATAAATGATACGCAATGGTGTGCGCAGATTTATTATAACTATTTTAGAAATGCCAATTTTTAGAAGTTTGCATTTCTGTGTGCTATGTGTCTGCCTGCCTGATGTGTATTGCATGTCTGGTTTTGGAGTGGCAGGGGCTGGTTAGGTGTGTGTGGCTCCAGGAGGGTCAGGGTGAGTCAGCGCTAGGCTGAATGGGACATCTACATTTGGAGTAGTGGGAGGAGAAGTCCCTGGTCCCTGAATAGGTCTGTGCCTAGTCTGTACAATGCTGTCTCTGCCCCCTGTGGTGTGTCTGATCACTGGGCCCTCACCCTCACTCAGTGGAGTGGTGTGGCTCACTGGTTAGAGGCAGCAGACCCAGGAGCAGAGGACGGCCCGGGACCAGGGTTCAATTCCCGATGCGGCAGGGTCGTGGACCAGGGCCAGCGGACTCGATAATTCTCGCCTCGGTGCCTACTCTAACCAAGGATCACACTCGGCAACTCTGGGAATTTGCTTGCCTCATCTCCACAACGCCCCCCCACATTTGCCGGGGATGCCTGGTTTCACCTTGGAGATACCCAGGAGGGACCATCTCACAGGGATAGCCAGGACGGGTTCCCCAGCGGTCTACAGCGCCAGGACGCCTCAGGGCAGCAGTGCGCTTTACAAGACACATACATTTACATTTACCTGACAAAGGGAAAGAGGAGCCCTGTAAACAGACTGCACCAAAAAAAACCAGAACCAGTTGCGACTGGTTCCCCCAAGCCCTGTGCCAGGGCAGACAAAGGAAAACTGAGTATAAATGTAGGGGCTGTAACCCCATGTTTTGTTAGCTGTTCTTGTGACTTGGGGCTTGTTGCTGCTGCTGGGCTCCAGGAGGAACAGCCTGCTGGAGGGCCCTGTGTGCTGGCCTGCCTGGGCCCAGCCTTTGCCCCCTAGACTTTGGACTCTGGCGCCTTGTGAGTGCTTTGCTTTTGTTCTAAAGAGTGCTGTCTTTTTATTGCTGGGAGGAGCTGGTGTCTGGCAGCGCGCTGCTGGAGTGCCTACCGAGGAAGTCCCTAGCATAGGGATTCCCCTCCTGTGCTGCGAGGAGCGGGAGCCTGCCCCACTGATTTATGCTCGTTCGGGGCAGGTGCCCACCCTGCCCTGGTGGTCGTGAAAGGCGGGTGCCCACCCGCATTGGCTGTTTGTTGAGCGGGAGCCCACCCCGCAATTGCAGCCGCATTGGAGATAGTTTGACTGGCGGGAGCCCACCCCACATTGGCGTGCTCTTTGGCGGGTGCCCCCCCTGCTTTTGGTTTTGGTTGCGGGCAGGTGCCCACCCCGCACTGAGGAGCCGTCGGGAAGGGGTGCCGCCGGGCCACTGTCTGCGCGACCCGGAAGTCAAGCAAAACTGCCTGGATGTGGGCGGGGCCTGCAGCCTCTCACACGTCCATGAGCCTCGCGGGCTCCACTTCTAAATCTCGGTCCATGGAAGGGGGACCAGGCGAAATGAGGAGAAAGCCCCCGCAGGTTACCCGGAAGCTGCAGCCAGAAGACCGACGGAGTCCAGAAGAGTCCGGTGAGTGGGGCTTCACTTTGCAGTCAGTGAAGGACCGGGGAGCGAGGACCCGCGTTGCTGGCTGCCGAGGGATCCAATTTCCCCCACAGCGCGAGAGAAGCCTACCAGCCACCAGATGAGTGGGGTCCAGGTTGATGCTCCTGAGGCACTGCGAGTGACAGTCTTGGTTTTTTACAGCTGCACCACAATTGCGGGCAGCTGCACTGAGGGGGCAATTTGGTGTTAGGGAGTCCCGGAGTGGCGGCTCCCCCCAGAGCACCGCAAGTGTGGAATCCTTTCCTAAAGAGTTGCGGTGTCAGGTGTGGCACCGGGAGAGTCCTGGTAATGGGGGCTCGCGAGGCACTAGTAGTGCCAGAGTCTGTTCTTGCTCACAGATGCACCGCAGTTGCGGGCAGCTGCAACGATTGGGCAAGTGATTCCAGGAGTCCTGGAGTGGGGCTCCAGAGACACCCTAGGTGCCAGTGCTCATTGTTGGTTCACCACAGCTGCCCCGCGAGAGAGAGCGGGCAGCTGCAACACGGGGCATTTTCTTTTGGTGATAGGAAAGGTGTGAGTTGCACCCCATGCCTCAGCGCAGTGCGCACCTTGGTTTTGCTGCTTTTGCGGCTAAAGGGCTAATTGGGAAGCCCAGGAGTATGCCCTGAAATTTTGGACATAGGGCATTTTAGCCCCAGAGAGAAGGCCAGTTGGCCTGGGGTTAGTTTTGTGACTGGTAGGGCGCAAGGCCCTAATGTGATGCCCATTACACAATGTGTTTATGTTGATGATTTGTGCACCATGTGGGGTTGCCTAAGGTTATGCTTATGAGGTTATTGCACAATATGCGTATGTTGGTGATGCCTATTGCGTGATGTGTTTATGCTAATGAGGTTTGGGCCTAATGTGTTTTATGCCTAATGTAATAATGCTGAGGTCATTATTTTACCAGTAGTTACTGGTTGTGTTTTATGTTTACTACCTGCCTTCTGATGGTTCTGACCATGGCCCGATTGGCCTGGTCCTGTATATAATCCCCTGTGAATATTTCCTAGTACCAGTTGGCACAGTGTTAATGTGTGATTATGTTTCTAATGTGTTTATGATAATACAAAGGCTATTTTTGATATACCCTTGTGTGGAGTTTCTTTTGTGGTGTGCCTAGTGTGTTGCTGCTGTGTGAGTGTGTTATGCAAACGCTTTACACATTACCTCTGGGATAAGCCTGACTGCTAGTGCCAAGCTACCAAGGGGGTGAGCAGGGGTTATCTTCAGCGTGAACTCCCTTGCCCTGACTAGAGTGGTGGTTTCTGCCTGGCTTAGGCGCAAGCCCTAGACAACCAGAAATCCCATTTCTAACATATATATAATAACATCACCCATATTAACATGCTGAAGCCCCAGGCAGGCTGCTAATGTTTATTATATTGTAATAGCTCTGTTGCTGAATGGCCAAAACACATAACATCTTGTAGGATAAACTTTGCCCTTGTACTGAAAGTTCAAGGTGTTTTAATAGAACGCCTATGAAGTAGTAGTGTAAGCAAAGCAGAAGTTAGAAGAATATAATCCTGTATGTGCACGCAAATTAATGTGTGTCAATTATCAGTGTGTTTAGGGAGAGAAGGCAACTTAAGAATGTGAGCATGTAAACTGGCATTTCTTAACTAGGCCTAGAGTAACCATGTCACATGCCATTCAGTTTGAAGCAAATCAGCAGATCAACCTACCTTTCCTCAATAGTGTTACAGCGTGGCAAAGCTAGCAAGGCTTATGCTACCTCCAGTCACATAGCTGATGTGTGGAAATAAGCACTCCTCTTATTAATGTCTGAAAAATTGAGGGTCACTGAAAATTTGTCCAGGACTGGTTAGCCACAAAATAAGGTCTCTGATATTGGGTATCACACAAAAGATG
Source organism: Triturus cristatus (assembly GCF_964204655.1). Classification (NCBI taxonomy): domain Eukaryota; kingdom Metazoa; phylum Chordata; class Amphibia; order Caudata; family Salamandridae; genus Triturus; species Triturus cristatus. The sequence goes on along the minus strand of NC_140582.1, from coordinate 171,059,141 downwards.
AAGCGTTCAGAAATGCTCAGTCACCATTCTTGTGAGTCCTCCCAATTAGATGGTTTTGGCACATGCAGTCCACCGCTTTACCAAGACCTAGACCATGTAGGAACTACTCTAGTTATGAATATTGACTCTGAAATTACCTCACATAATATATCATCAGGTTCTGGAAACATAATAATTCTGAATTAAAAAAAAAACAGTTATCTTTTATATGTTCTGTTTATTGTACTGTTTCTCCAAGTACTCTGGTCATCTTTGCTTTAGAATTGTTTGTGTCAGTAGTATTGTTCTCAAATGGTTCAACAGGCCATGAAGCTAACAGGATGCTGGAGGCCACCCCTTGGATTAAATTTGTTGAATCATGAAGACATTGGAAAATAGTCAAGAAATATCTTGTGGCAGATGAATGGCTTGCTCTTGAACCCAACTACTTGAATATACTGGCCAACTCTAATGACCTTCCAACATCCTAAACCCATGCCCCATTTTACTGACTTTTTTCCCCCCTGAATTCCAAAGTTGTGTTCCAGTCCACACACTAGATCCTTAATCAACTAACTCTGATCAATTTACAGATCCAAGTTACAAATACCCCTGTCATGATCCGCTGATGAATATGTTCAGAAATTCCCTAGGTTGAGCTTGCCCAGAACCGCTGACTGTGTTGCTGTCCAGATTCCAGACCCGTACAGTGGTTGTTTTACATCACAAGGGAAAGGCATAGCTGTATTCCAGCTTTCTTCCACATGAGCAAAATAATGAATGGACCTTTGTCCCTGGATGAAACCGTGTCCCTTGTTAGGCACTGTACTCAAATCTAGATTAATTTTCATCTCTTTGTTTGTGCATCATTTATAGAACTTCCCAGTTCATGGATCTCTAATCTGTGCTGTAAAATGTGTGGTTTTGCAAACAAGGTATTTTACTTCTGATCAGAGTTAAAAGCTCCATTTATACTCTCCCTGCATGCCCACACACGTAAACTATAAGGAGGAGATACATGTTCTTCAAAGGCTTAATCCAATAGCTTATAACACAAGTGAAATTGAACAAAACATTTGCTAAAAATCACTCCAAAAATGACCTATGTTTTGGGAAATTTAAATATGGACTTGGTAGACAAGTACAGGTAATATGATGAAGAGATGGGACACTTTGGGACTTTGTACCCTGGATATCACAAACCTTGGACTCTCATGGCCTTAGGTAGAGAGGAGGACGGAGGCAGTAAGCCTTTCCTTCCTGTTTGCAGTGCTATAAAGTGCACTCAATTTCCCATGGCGCTGTTTATGCACTGCACATATGAGGGCAGTGCCCAGGTGAAGACCAGACAAAAGGCAGGCCCATCTGTACCTGTCTGTGTCCGATCGAGGCCGGCGGGGACACCCCTCTGACATTGGACTTTTACTAACACAAAGCTCTGCACATCTGTTAGATAGGAATGAGAGAAAAACAACTCAATGCCTCGTATAAGGTGAGAACTACCCCCATTCAATTATCAACCATTTATCTGGGGCCATGGGTGTGATTAATGATGAAATAGCAGATGTTGTAGGTGTGGTTTGTCACTGCTCAACGGTTGGGAAACAATGCTATATGAAATCTTTCTTCTGAAGTCTTGTAAAGTGGAGGGGGTGGCAGGGTCTGCTCCTCAGCAAACTTCTGAGACCAATCTAGTGATAACTAACCCATTTTCCAATCCTTGTGTATCACACCCCCCTCTGAATGTGAGGGGATGGGAGAACATGTTCCTCCTGCTAAAAGGAAGATATTGCAACCCAGACCCCAACGAACAAAAACAATATAGCTTGACTTTGGTCACGTGCAGGGCACTCCTGGATTAAGCACTAAGCAGGTTGTCTCGAACCCAGCTGATCAGAAGGGCATGGGTTGTCACTCACTTGCAAAGCTAGCTTTACATAAACTTAATTCACTGGAGCGTTTCGTTAAAACATGTTTACATGCCATGAGGAGTAAAATTGAAGACATTGACTCCACATTAAAGAATGGCTTGTTCTTCACTAAGACATTGGTTGACTCTATTGAGTATCACTGTGATATTCAAAATAAGAGGTCTTCTGGCTCGTCTTTAGTTCAGCAGAAAAAAGGGAAGCGGGGTACTATTAATAGCAAAACATCTCAGGAAAGGGCTCCACGGGATCAGGTTTTAATCCATTCTATGCGTCTATGTGTCTCTGTAAAGACGTGGAAGAGAGAACTTTAGAGGGTCAGAATAGATCGCATTTAGTCTCTGATCATAGCCTTCATTTGGGTGCAAAAGATATATTACATTTATCCTCTCGTGTAACTCCCTATGTGCTAATATTGAAAGGTGCTCCTCCCTGTACAACAGCAAGGCAGAAATCTTGGGGGGGACTTGGGCAAATAAGACAGTTCACTGGTTCTCGAAAAGGGTCAGTTCTGCGCAGGTCTTATTCAATGAAATAATCATGGTAAGGAGGAATAATGGGCAAGATAAAGAAAACAACTAAAGGGGATTCTATTGCTGTAAATTCCATTCCCCCTCATTTTGTAAAGTTCTTGTTAAAAAGACTTTCTTTAAATGATTGTCATAATATCTTCATGGAAGACAAGTTTAAGGTTGCCCCACTGGGCTATTTTTGTAGACCTTGTTACCCAGTGGAGTTGCCAGACAAATATTCTCCCAATACCAGAATCAATTGCCTTCCACAATTTGCCCAGATATTCTTCTTACAAAAAACCTGGTCCAGGGAACAGATTTTTTATACATATCCCCTTCAGTGATAGGCAGAGCAAAAGGTGGCCTCGTAATTTTAGTTTCAGCCATATTTCCTGACTTCCTTTCTAACATGTTTACAGATTCTCATTTTTACCAATTTGTATTATTGACAGTAAATATTATTGATAGTAAAGGGCACTCCTGATTTACTTATATTTCATTTTTCATTTTGATTATACTTGATCTAAGGAGGTTCTTCCTCTGGAAAACAACTTATTTTTATACATATAATTTTATAATTTGGTATGGCAGACATTAACATTACCACATGTACCTACCCAGCTAAGGAAGTATATGGAGTTATTGATGATAAAGGCAATGGACTTGTTCATTTTGTGCATAATGATTATGGGAAATCCTTAAACTACATGATAGCCAAATGTATTATGAACATTGTAGAGCTGAGTCCCACTCTCTCATTAACTCCTCTCCCAACATTTTTGGCAGGGGTGCTATTACAAAAATAGATCATATCATCTCCTCATCTAACCCATTAATTACTTGTGTTGAGATTCGATTTAAAGAAAATTGTAGTAGTGACCATAATCCCTTGATACTAACAGTGCAGGCTGTATTATGCCAGGATAGTAAACATCATTTACAATGATGTTTACACATCGCTTGCCATTACAACGCGGTCATAACAACAACCGCGTTGTTACATCGCATGCCATTACAACGCAAGCTGTTACAACGATTTGCTTTAGGGGGCAAAAGGTGTTGGATTTTAAATCCAACACCTTCCCTACTGTTGCACAGACTGGAGTTGGAATAGTAAATAATACTATTCCAAGATCCGCGCCCCCCCTACAGCAAGTCGTTGTAATGACTTGCGTTGTAATGGTCTGCGATGTAACAACGCAGTCGTTGTAATGACCGCATTGTAGTGGCATGCGTTCTAAACGCATACGTTGTAATGTGGCATAGTCTGCCAGGATCCCACAGCACTGAGTGTTCAGAATACCAAAAAAAATCAGGATAAAAAGGTCATGAGTCAGTAAGGATGACTTTACAGGTACTGTAGTTACTATTTGTAATCAGGATATAATGATCTGCTTAGACCTGACTACAGATGATCATTCTGTAAAACGAACTTGTGTAAATATATTGAGAGCAATTAACTCCTTGCTAATGAAACCAGGACAAGGTAACACCTGAGGTCCCAAAGGGTAGTTTGATAAGACATGCACAACTGACAACTGAAAATTGAGAATGGCCCTCCATACAAAACCAAGGGATAGGGTAAATATTCAGTTATTAGGATCAAAATATAAACAAGCTTTTTCAGCTAGGAAAAAACAATTACAAGATGAAGCTTGGTCTATATTGTTGAAGGCTGCTGATTCTAATGATTCCATTTTGTTCTGTAAAACAACAAATGCCCCTTTTTTACAAGTCAAAGCTCTCAATTAAATAGATATTAAATATATTCTGTGAAATATTCACAAAACTGGATTGATAATTTCACCAAGATTTTCAAACCTTTGAATGAGCGTATGACTTTATCTGACAAGCATCTGTTACCCATAGAGACTAAGGTTTATTTAAAGTTAAGAAAGTCACCTTAGCTTTAAATAAAAGCTCCAAAGGAAAGGCCACTTACCCAGAAGGTGTCCCAGTGGACATATATAGAAATCTTTTTCAACTCTCGTCTCCAGTTCTGACCATGGTTTTAAATGTGGCAAGTGCAAGTTTTCTCCCATCATCATGGTCAGAAACAGTAATAATCTCTATTTTTAAGAAAGGTAACGGAGGAGATCTATCCTGCTACTGTTAAAAATCCCTCCTTGGGCAAGCAAATAGGGAGGGGTATTCTTGTGAGGCTCGAGCTCTGGGCTGATAAACAATCTATATTGCCTTGACCCCAGTTTGACTTCCAGAAGGGACTGGAAACCATAAAGCAATGAATCTTAATTTGTTAGTAGGAAAATACACAAGAGTTAAAGGTGGTACTCTGCATCTCTGTTTCATTAATCTGAGTTGCTCATTGGACTTGCCACTCATAATAAGGTTCGGATCACCTAGAGAATATTTAAAGCACCTGAGGAATTGGTTATTTTACTCTACAGGATGCATATACATATAACTGTGAGGGTACGTTATGGCTCTAAAGGGGAGTGCACTCCACCTTTCGGGATGAAGAGTGGTGTAAGATAGGGTTGCGTATTGGCCCCTTTCCTCTTCTCGCTTTATATCAATGGAGTGGATGCAGAACGTCAGGCACTTTGCCTGAAAGTGGAGTCTTGGAAAGTCCCTGTCTTACTATATGCAGACAAAGCAGTCTATTGACAGTTTTTGTTTCGCTGCCTATAAGGAGGAAAGAGACCTAAAGGGTAAAGTGAAGAAATGTTTTTAAATGATTTGTTGGAAAGGAAGGCCTAAGCGGAGTACATATAGCAATAAACCCAAAGTTTTCCTACTTGGGCTTTCAGTTCAGCTTACTGACCCCCGATGGCCCTAACCCGCTACTCAAAACAAATCTTAAATTATTACTTTTTGAAAGAAGGGACCAAGAGAGAGACATTTTGGACCAGAATGTACCATGTTTTAAATATCTACCCCCTACTTAATATTCGGATGCAATAGAACCATACATGCTTAATTTCTTAATTTTCAAAAATAGGTTTATTTTAACACACTTTTGATTAGGCCTAGTACATCATGTGGTGGGTGATCCTTCTTAAAATGAGTGAAAGGAACAAGGAAAAGCTCCCATGCCCCTGTGACAAGACATCATTGCAAACTACATTGCACTTTGTTCTATTTTGTAAATTTTATTTGAACCCAAGAAAGTGTTTTTTAAAACCACTCCTTTATAACCGGGAACATCATAAGTTGAAATCCAGCATTTATATATCTTAGTAAATTAGATGAATTATTGGTATGTAAGGCTGTAGTAAGTTACATATTGCACTCAATTCAAATTAGAATATTTCTAACTTACTTTATGTATTTTCATCATTGTTCTTTTATGGTTAATTTATTTATACAAAAAAATAAAGATGAATTGAAATTGAAATTCACATGCAGGCACATATGGTCCTTTTGCCTCTACTCTACTCTAACCTAATTTTCTTTTTGTAGCATGTTGGTTTTGTTTTTCCTCGGTTTAGCGTTTGATCTAACAAACTCTCTCATATGTTTCAGTGTTAAAATATTTTGGCCCACATTACCAAAACTGTCACCCAATGCACCTCAGCACCTACAGCTGTTGCATTGCATTGCGTGACAACAAAAGTGCTACATCTATAGTTTGTGCTCTCTTTCTAGCACTGGTGTATAATCAGGTTGCTGAGTGCCGCATACAGACCTTGGCTTGATAGAGCAAAGGCATCGGTGTGAGTCTAGTGCTTGAGCGGGAATCAGTTTCAATTAAAATCTTGGTTCAGCATCATCTGGGCTGATTCCTGCTCTTCCTGAGGCAATGGATCTTTGCTATTGGTTTAGAAAAGATCAGGAGCTGTAAATCACGTAAATTATCCTTACAATCACTAATATGTTTTCAGTCAATAATGGCAGTTTGGTATGATTTAAAGGGTTTTATTATTCAATTCTTCAGTAGATCATCATTATTAAGGTCACACATTAATTTTATCAATCTCAGTTGTTAGAATCTCTTTAGAAATCAAGGAGTAGTCAAACCATCACAATACAAATGCAATAAGGGCGTTCCATAAAGGAAAACATTCCTATTCTAAGAATCAGGGAAAAGGTGTAACTCAGAACCCATAAAGAGTTCCAGTTCACGCAAGCAAAAAAGCATAACGCTTTAGCATCAAAATCAGCTCAATAATTCAATATTCCATCAATCCGCACTTACCATAAAGAGAGGTACAAGAAACTCAGTAGAGTCTCAGAACAGATGGAATGGAGATAGATAAGGATGAAGTGAAAAGAAGGAATCTGAGTCTACTCTAAGAGCATACACTATTATCGACAACCCATTTTATCAATGTTGCAGCTTGTGATTTCTTCTTTCTTCAGCCAGCCAATCATCTTCCGATGCTCTCATGGGAACAGGATCACTCCTCCTCTTCTCACAGAAAACACAATGGTCCTACATAGCATCTTTCAAATGTTGCTTTTTTCTTATCATCTAGCAGTTACATCTAGTCTACTGGTAATACATGTTCTTGTTGAAAACTACTTTCCCCTGAAGATATTTTATTCTCTATCTTTTTAAATAACAAAACCAATGCATTTATTAGCAGCGAACATTGTGTAAGAAAAAACATTTGCAAAAGTAGAGAAAAACATTTAAGCAACTATTATTCATTATGAAAAACATGTTTGTGGAAAGGTCAAGAAATAAACAGTTTATGCACATTAGGCATTTTGTAGTAATGTCAGCTAGTCAGACAATGTTGCTTCAGCCATTCGAGGCCTAGTATGATTAAATATGGTTGCCAACTACAATTTTTACATTTTATTTTTCATTGAAGCCTAGATATTAATTCAGCACATAATTATTAACTGTATTATTTTTTTCTCGATATGTTTAAAACACTCCCTCAGTAGCGTAGGTTTTGAAACTTCCAGTACAAAATACTATGTCTAGACAAACTTTAAAATATTTCCTACTTTGTTTGTGTACTGTACAGTGCAGCACACATGCTTGCTTTCAAGTGAAGTTACTCTCTGGTGCAAATCCCTGTCTCCAATTGTTAGTAGATAGGGTTTTGCATAAAAAAAGCATAGTAGGTTGCATCGGAGCACCCATGTACTAATCATTTGATGCAGAGTAACGCGAAACAGCACTTTCTAGTGTAAAATACGTTTTGCACTGTAAAGTGCATAAAAAACATTCTACACAGGCTTGTGCTCCTTTTGTGTTGCAAACCCAGTGCAAAATCTTTGTTAATCTGGGCCTAACCTCTTTTTAGAGAGCAGCTATTACTGGTGACATAAGATAGGCCTTGTCAGAGTCCTCTTTGTGGCTGTACCAATAATTTTCTGATGAAATCTAAATGTCATTTCTGTGCTTTGCAGTAAACTTCTACAAACCACGTGGGGCTTGTCGTTAAAAATGTAGTTCTTCAGCGTCTACATTGCCTTGGTGTCAGCTGATTCTCTCACTGTGAAAATGAAAGCATGCATCTAATTAACATTTTTACAATCTGTAAATCAGCTTGGATGTGTTGTTTACTTCACCCTTCACAGTACTATGCGATTATGAACGTTAACCTTTCTTTCATCCTTCCAGTGGTGAAGTGTATTCATCTGTCTGGCATTTGCTTTAGTCAGGCTGATTCCACCCCTTTAAAATGTCAAAGAGAAAAGCATATTTTGACAGATAAGACCAATGCTTATGTACCATTCTGTTGAGAAATGAAAGGTTCAATTGCTGGGAAATATTTTGCTAAGCATCACAGCAAAAACTATTGCCTTCCCTTTGGGAGTGATTCAGTCATTTGTCATTGAGTGTTAGATGGCACATCCAACCACAATTTGGAAGGTCAAGGCTGTGTTGTCTGCAGTGACTTCGAAATAGCCACACTCTATTTGGCCAAAGCAGTCTTGAGATGCAACTGACAATAAGGAAAGTACTGAATGATGTATTCTAAGTTGTAGTTGCAGTTTGAGGGTATATCAGTTCTAGAAATATTCCTATTGAATAAATGTAACCTAATCAATTATAGAGAGGTATTATCTAGTGGGAAGCTCTTCCATCTCAGTGACTTCCTTTTAAAGTTTTTTTACCACTGTATTATCTAAATAACTATCTTGATTTCAGGGGTCACTACACAACTACAAATTGCTTCCAGAACAGGTCTGGCTGCCCACTGACTTCATCTTTAGGTGAGTTCTGACATGGTGGCAGTTTTTATAGTAAATAGAGTCTGCTGTTGGAGACCTAAGTGTGTGTAAGCCATGATGAGAAGTTGTGATCTGCCCATGTTGATCTCCAACTGTACTAAAGAAGAAGACGAAGTGGAGACCTGACTTAAGAGGTTCATATGGTAAGCCCAACCGAGCAGGTCCTTGAAAGTATTGCTGCTAGATGCTTAGTTCAAGCACAGTGAGATAAGTAAGCTGCCTTTAATTATGTTGGTTTTGTTAGGAAAAGTGCTATGAAGGATATATGGGATCTGATTAAGAGTTGAGTGCCAAAGGAACATCCTCCAGTTTCTGGGGGAAGATGCTAAATGTAGAGGTAAATCTTTAGCCTGATTCTTCTTCACACTAATTCACCTGTAACAGTACAAGATAAGCTTTTGCAATGCGTTCGAGAAGCTCCAAAACACCAAATCATAATTCTTCTCCCGTACTATTGGTTTATCCACAAAGTAGTAGCTTTATATGCTTACTACATTACTGATTTTTAAGATTCACACAATATCCCCTTAGGTATGGAACTAATACCTAATAGCATTTCAGAACCAGACTTAGGGGCATATTTACAAAAAAAAGTCAGAGTGCGGAGCTGCACCAAAATCAGCGGCGCCGCACTCCAACATTTTTAAAACGCAAGGATGCTCCTTATTCACAAGAATATGGCACACCCCTGTGTTTCCCCTAGTGCTGGCACAAAAAAGCTGCCTAGCACCAGTGCAGGCACCCTGCCGCCATGTTGCAAGGGTTACTGCGCTACAGGGCTGATTGTTTATGCGCAGGAAGGGACACCTTCCTGGATATAAAGACTCATTCATGGCGATTTGCTCTTTCTATGTGTGCTGCAATTTGCAGCACACATGTGAAGAGCAAAAACGAGGAGAAATTAATGATTTCTCCTCGTTTTGCCATTCTAATGACTGTTAGTCCATGGTGTTAGAATAGTGCTGTTTTTGGTGCTGCCTCAGCCTTGTAAGTCTGGGGCAACGTCATAAAGCATTAGGTGTTGCAGTGAAACACACACAGCAACACCCATTGCATGGCCCTTTGCCTCAGAGGATGCGTCAGAAAAGGCCACATTGTAAATATGGAAAATGGCACCATGCCACAGGAGCGTCAAATAAAATGATGCTCCGGTTGCGATTGTGGCTTGTAAATATGCCCCCTTAGTGTAGTTGCTGCCCTCGTTGAAAATGTCCAAGTGGGCCATATCACAACTCCCCCTTTCTGGCCTGCACAAACTCATTAATGCACAAACAGAATACCATGCAAACACACCCAACCCCCTTTTTTCCTACTGTAAAATACATCCACTCCTCCACACATAATGGAATACCTGTGTTAAGCACATACTGAAAGTGAAAACAGAGTAGAAACAAACAGGATATTATATAGGTAAGCCTATTAAAAAAATGCACTTTTCACTGTTACTGAGTAAATAAAATACACTATGTGTATATGTATTATTTAAAATCTCTATGTGTGCTAAGACTGAGGAATAGTATTCCATTTACTCTGTAACAGCACTCTGAAAGCTGATGTTTACAGACATATGTGTCTCAATGATTGTATGGCTGACATAAATATTGTATCCTAAATATTATTACAGATATAATATGAAAATTTCCTGTGGTAACTCCAGTGGGATGATATATTTGCAAACAATGTTTGGAGTGCCATATTTATATCAAACAATATGCTGACAATGATATTCTGATACCAACCCGCCTCAAAAGCAGCCCTCAGAATACTGATCCATTTTAAATGTTGTTTGAGAATAGTCCTACTGTTAATAAATCAACAAAGCCAGCATGAAACAGGTTTATTGGATGGAGGGGGTTTGCAGCCCCTCTTCACCTGTCACTTCAGGCAAATGCCTAGTCTGCGGCAAGCCGGTGGGAACAGCAGGTGGAATACAAGGCTGCAAGAATACTTACAGCTAATCAAGGTGGCGGCGGGCTATAATATAATTTATTGTTGATAAATGCCTTGTATGTAAAAATATGCATCACTTGCCTTCAACAATATATATTCCCCACTACAATTCTAACTCCGCATCTACTTACCTCATCCATATTGTGGAAATTGAAATCTTGGAGTTAATACTGTTAGTTGCTGCCTGTGTGCCAAATCTTATAAATGTATCCATTTGTAATGTGCATATAGTTAAAAAAAAAATCTTGTCTAGGCGGTTTATGGCTTGGTGCTTTGTATTTGTGTGTGTGTAAAAAAAAAACAGAGTTTGGCAGATGAGATGCTCCATCAATATTTGGTGGATATCCCTTCCAACATATTACAAGTCCCACAGATTATAATGTTCTTGAAATATGGCGAAAGAGCCATCACTGTGTTTGTGACCCAGTATCGAGTCCGGCAAACTCTAAATAAGAACCAGAGTTACTTTTTACTTCCCTCTTCCTCTTTGCTCTCTTGTCTTTTTTGAGAACTGACCAGGGTATGAAATATTGAGGGGCTAAATTTCAGTTTTGCATGTTGAGCCTCTTTAGTTTCTTTTTAATCTCATCTTAATTATTTTTGTTTTGGACATGTATTCTGTTTTAATTGAAAGGATTCATATGGGGTACATACTCTTCAAAATATTCCTTCCCTCTTTTCCATCCAAATTCCTTGACCCAAAAGCTGATTCTGTGATTGGTCCAGAAAAAAACAAGATCAGTGAATACCCCAATTCTTTCATCTCATTTACTTATGACGAAAGTAGGAAATGAAAAATAAAACATCCCATGTTTCTTCAAGGTTTTCCAGTGGGAAGGTTTCATCTATTCATATTCAGAAAGTTCCCTCTAAGCAATAAAGAAAAATTTGATACACCAACCTTGTTGGGCTATCCAGGAACATTTACATTTTTAGACATCCCAAAGATTGGTTCTCAGGTGGAGCCATAGTAGTCTCAGGTGCAAGGGTAGAGTTGTTTGAGCACCTATTTTATTTACTCCACAGCTCCTGAATTCATGTTGTGGATAAAGTGTGAAAGTACTACAGTGGAACCTTCAGTTTTAGTATAACCTTATTGTAACAGCTACTATTCCATTTCGTTACTCGATGTCCCTGAGAAGGCCAAGAAATATGCAATGGTCATACAGATCATTCCCTTGGGTCTATGCTTCTGTTTGACTTAGACAGATCGTTGTCACCTCCATGCCTGACCGTTTATCAAGTTTCCAGCAGGGAAAAGACAAACTAGATGGAAGTGCAGATACTTAAAATTAAAAACACATTGAAATAACATGTAGGTATGTGAGGGCTTTAGACTTAACTAGGGATGGCAGCCGTAAAAGAGTCTCTATGGACATACTTGGGCAGCCCCTGGAGGAGGCAGGATTGGCAGTTCAGGACATTGAGTCATATTTCCTGGCCTCACAGCATCAATGGCTATCAAAATGGATCGGTGGGGCCGACAGAGAGGGACTGGGAGCCATTGGGCTCGCAATGAAATCAGAATGCTAAATAGCTGGGTTGCTTACCACACAAATTACTCTCTCAAACATTGGGGTGCTATTTCTTGTGGCGCTCAAATGCTGGCACAGATGTGTCTCAAAGATGGCAGAAACAAAGTTATATGCACCTGTGCTGCCTCTGGTAGGCCTACCTCATGGAGAGCCTGTCATATATTTTACTGCAGCGCAGATGAGGACATGGACGGAGGTAGGAATTGTTACACTAGGATATTGCTACCACCAGGGTGCCATGCTACTACTGGGAGACTTAACTGAACAGTACGGCCTGCCGCCGGTACAATTCCTCACCTATGAAGCGCTACTTCGAACATTGAGGAACCTATGGGGGGGGGGAGACAGACAGTCCCTTATGGCAATGTTGTGCCGTCCGCTGCTAGTCTTACGTACCAAATGGGAAAAGATACTGGAAAGAGAACTGACGGACCCAGAATGTAAGTGAACCCTAGTCTCCATGCAGAAAATATCTAGGATTTCTAGGCTAAAATATGTATAATTTAATTATATACATATGACATACATGACACCACATAGATTACAGGTGTTGTATGGAGGTGAACCTCTTACTTGCCCCAGATGTGACCAATTAGATGCCGACTTCACACATATAATTTGGCATTGCGCTGCCCTAAGACCCTACTGGGAAGCTATAGTTGAGACCCTGAAGAAGGCACTCAGGAGGTCTCCTCCCTATACTCTGGAGACATGTATTTTGGGGTTGTTTCCAAAACTGACAGCACGTTGGACCAAGGTTTATAGACCTAGCATTGGTGTTAGGCAAGAGGCAAATAGCCATGAACCGGAAGGCTACCAGGAGCCCCAGTGTGCAACTCTGGAGGGAAGATGTCACAAGATAGGCAAAAGCTGAGGAAAGGGCGCTGAATAGAGAAGAGGCTAGGGGGAACGGATTCGCCCCATTGCAGATTTATTGACAGAAATGATGCTCTATGGAAACACCCAGAGAATGGACGAGAGGAAGACTCCATAGATAATGATAGCTCAGGGGAGGAGCAAACTGAGGCACCCGGAGAATGAGCCGAAGGGGAGACTTAGAAGAAACGGAGGACTGCTGGACATCTGGGTAGAGCCACCACATGTATGATCTAAGGTGGGAGAAGGAAGGCCAAATAACACGCAGACCACATATAGTAAGAGATGATGTTTAGCCAGGACACCTGACATAGCTCTGAAAAAGATAGCATGCCCTAAGGCCCATGGACCCCCAACCTGAAGAGATGTGCCTTGAAAAAGATGAGACCGCGCAAATGGATGCTGGAAATATGAGTCCAGCATTTTGATAGATTCTTGTACATCTACGCAGCCCTACCAGTACTATTTCTTTTAGTGTTAAGTTCTTTAGAACTGCTTGAATTTACAAATTGACGAATTTTCCTACATGTTGACAGTAAAATGGCATATACTGAGTAAAATCACATAACAAGATCACAGACTCTATATGTCCCCTCAATGTAACCGTAAGGGAAATTATTGTGCCTTCATTTCTTAAGGGAAGCCCTGTGTCTTGCTCTGCAGCTGTCTGTCCAGGTAAGCACAGTGGGGTGGTGAGGTGGGTCAGGGGTGGGGGGAAGTCGACAGACGATGGAATAGGGAAAGTTAAATAAATAAATAAATCCGATTCCATTGTCTGTCGGCATCCCCTCGCCCCTCCGCCCACCGCGCTTACCTGTGCGGACCACTGCTTGTCTTTCTCAATAGGTGAAGCTAGAGCACTGGTCACTTTAAGAATATTCTGTTGTTCATTTGTGTCTGACTCGGGAATTGGCCTAGAGACCTTTGTGGGCCCCCCTACACCTCTACCATCCTCCATTAGTAGCAAGGTCGAGCAAATAATCACATTGCCAGGAGAAAGGAAGGCAAATACCTGTGAGTTGGAATATATATTCCAAAATAGTGCACTGCAAAAAGCAAGTGAAAAAAGATTTTGTGCCAATCTGTGTGCTGCTTTATTTTTGACAGCAGCCAAGTTGGAACCAACAAATTAAACTCCCCTTGGCTCTTGCGGATGTGCTAATCAATATTGAAACAATTGATGCCCACCAGTCAGTTATCAATGGCCCCAATAGAAAACCTGCCTGCCCTCCGCATGCCATATTTTCTTGATGTTCACTGTCAAGCACTCTTGCTTATTTGACAAATCTGTTTGCATGTACCATTATGCCGCCTGGTTTTCACTATTTGTTTCACATAATAAGTATTTAGCTATTAACTTTATTTGTCTTTCATGGTAACTACTTTATCCAAAAGTTCATGGCTTCATGTGACTTTTGAGGGCCTTGCCATCTCTTACCCTTGAGCAGTGATGCAGCTCTGAGTTACGTTTTCATTTTGTCTCTTGCTTTTGATCAGTCAGCTTTCCATACTGCTTTCAATTGCATCATGAGGGTTTCGGGGAATTTTATTTCTGTCAGTGAACTCCGCCCCATACATAGAGTTGCTTCATTTTCTGCTACTTTGTTTCCTGTCATGGCGCCTCCAGGCAGTTGCTCTTCCTGACATGTAGAGCAGTCTCCAGGAGAAGCAAAGGTATTGATTGCACCCGCCCTCATCTTCTCAGTGCAGTTGCACTTGGTAAGAAGTTGTAACTAATTTTAACCTCTTTAAAGAAATATTGCTCAAGCATCCTCCAGTCTTTTCATGGCTTCTGCTAAAGCAGATTTTCAGCCACATTTCATAGGTTCGTTTGTGACAGAAATTACACTAAGTACTCTCTTATTTCTGTTGAGTGTTTCTGCTCAAAATGGTTGCTAAACATAAGTTTGCTTCAGTGGCATAGCTAGACCTATGGCCGCCCTGCGGCGGAAGTATCTAAGAGGGGAGGGGGGGGCGGTGCTGGCGATTCCTGCTGCTACAGCCACCCTGCGGTGGCGGCAGGTAAGAGTGAGGGATAGGGCTATGCCACTGAATTACTTTATTACAATAGGATGAGGAAGGATAAATAAATAGAGACAAATTTAATATAAAGATCCAGTTCACTGTAGTGATTTCTGTCAAGCAAGCCATGTTAACTTTAAAAAAAAAAAAAACAAAGACACTGAAGTCTTAGTCAGTCAAGCCCTCGCCAGATTTCCACTGGTACCTCAAGTGAGAAAAATTAGCAAACGTCAGCGGTGTGCCAACACAAGCTGGTATATAAACTACAAATAAAACAGATTACATTGCTTTTGAAACTTTGTCCTGTATTGTGCAGACTTTATGGTGTGCATACATCAAAAAGATGGCTTATTTTATTTAATAACGCACTGTATGCTCCAGATCTGTTTCAGGGGATTTAGCAGGCAACGGTCTTTTGCATGCGGATTTTGAGTTTCAGAGCCCCAATACCCTCAGATACTGATGATACTGGGAATGACACTGGCTATGGTTGATAATGATAATATATCAGAGTCTAATAAAAATGCTCTAGTTTATTCCTTCAGACGAAAACAAAACAATACATACCTTTAGATTTACTTAGGAGTGTGGTCTTCATCCCAATTATTCCAGATAAGAGGCATTGATGTTGTTGGGGACCATCTGGATGACCCTGCATCTGTTTTTCAAGGAAAAACTCCAGAGGTGGTGCTTTCCTAATATGCAGGACATTATGTAAGTTGAAGACTGTGTTTACCTCTAGAAAAATAGGTGCTCAACATGTTAAGGTCAAAATGCCCTTTTCCTTCTATATGGTGGAGATCCATAGAAACTTTTCAACCTTACCTGATCCTCCTGCCAAAAGAAACCTCTGCATGTAATTTGTCCTTCAATTAGATTCACAAATTGCTACTGGCTTACTTTCTAATTGGCCAACAAGCAGTTTGCCTTGATCGAAAGACAACATCTTCAATTCACTTACGGAAGAAAAAGGGCCTCTTATTTGGGCAACATGGCAACTATTAAAGTGAATTCAGCAATCTATTGTTTAGCGAAAAACAGATTTAAAATACTAAGCAAATAATGTTCTGCTATTGTGTCTTTGGACAAGGAACAGTAATCATTAAGAAGAGCTTACGAATCATATTGTTGGGAGGGACAGGAGAGCAAGGAACCTGCTTTATCAGCCATTTTCACAGCAGATTTAACTAGCAACTCAGTGGGTGAGATCAGCCATCCAGTTTCCAGGCAATTGTTTTCCCATAGAGGAAAGAGGTTGGCATTTGTTAGGGCTGAAGGTGCACTAAGTATTTTCTCCTACAGGTACAACATTAAATTTCTGACCCTTTAGTTTGTGGTGGCAGAGCAGCAAAGTGAGCATGGTGCAAATACCTGCAGATCCTTGGGTGTTACACTCAATGCAGATTTACAATTAGAACATTTATCCAACCCTTATCCACAGTTACTAGCAAGGCCATTGTCTTTTTCCCAAGAGCATTATGATTCTGCACTTGTGAACTGTAATTTCCTGCCTGGGTGAGAGAGAACTACACCTCCAAGGCTTCACCGAACTGACAGAGAGGAGGATTTGGCAGAGCATAACTAAATGCTTTATAGCGCATTCACATCTCCTGCTATGCAGAACCCTGCACTTGTGCACCTGCTGGCCACTACCAGTGCTAAATCAAGCCCTTCTGCACCCGTCCATGTCCAAGTGGAGCATTTGGACAAAATATTGAGTTGTAAATATCGGGAGACAGAATATTGGAAATATAATAATTTGATGCAAAAATATCGTGATGCAAGAATATCATTGACAAGAATATCGTGTTTTGAGGTATTTAATATTGTTTTGAATAATATTGATGTTTTTAATATTGTTTTCAGTAGTATAGTGATTAAATGTGTTTTAGTTAATGGGTTACTCTCGTTAATATATTATGGTATTCATTTTTGTTAAATATAGGAGGTAATTTTAAGTGACCCCTGTTTCTTGTTTTTACTTAAGCCCCCGGGTGGGCCAGGTCCTGGGGAAATGATTGCTTTATTACATATAAAGGAGGGGGCGCATGTGTCCAGGGGCTTCAAGATATACAATTGTGTGAGGGTTGCACAGACCCCAGTGCCCTGGGGACCACCTCGGGATAAATTAATGGCAATGGGGGGGCCTTGTGGACCCCCCACTGGCCCCAGGGACCACCTCCTCCCTGGGGCCAAAATGCCAATTTTAATGTGGGAGAGGGACATGTGGCCTACTTCCAGGCCATATTCGGCCCAGGGACTAACACCTCGTGGGCTGGCCTGAGTTCACAGAAGGGAGGGGGAGTGCATTGCCTGCCTCTTTGAGAGATAGATGGCCCTGGGTACCACCACCCCCCAGGGCACATGTGTCCACCATCTCCTAGGGGCTTTCAAATACAAATTTGTGCAGGGGCCATGTGGACTCCATTCCCCGGGGTCCACCACCTCCCCAGGAATAAATTGATAGTAATGGGGGGCCTCATGGACCACCCTGGGCACCAGGGACCACCTTCTCCCGGGGGCTGGAATCCAATGGTAATGGCATTGGCAGTCCTCCCGCAGGGTGCTGGTGTGGCGGTCCAAGGCAGGACTGCCAAAATCGTAGTATGGCTCTAAGTCTTCTAATTTTAAAGCTATACTTCTATGCTTTAGAAATCATTCGAAATGACTTGTTAATTTTTGTAAAGATGTTTTTAATTAGTGCAATCATTGTTTTATTATTATTATTATTCCATAATCCTTCTGGAAGATTTTAACTTATATTTATGTTAATTTTACTTTCAGCTTTCAGAAAATTTAAATGTATCTATATTTGGTATTATATCCAAGTTTTGCCACAATCTGCATGGTGAGGCTATGAACGATCTCTATTACAGGTTTTAATTAATATTCTTAAATTACTCTCCCGGTATTGTGAGAGCAGTCATAAGAGTATCACTGACCACATTTGCATTTTAAAACATTGATATAATGTTTCTGTTGATTTTAGAATTAGCATACGAAATTTTAGTGCCCATCATCCATATTCTATTTTTCTAAACTCGCATATTCATAATTGGGATATGGTCATGACTTATCCCAGAATCAACTCAGGATCAGAGCTTCCTCATTCTTATTCACACTCGTTGATTTTCCCGCTCTTTAAAAAGGGCAATGAAGGTGATCCTAGTTGGTATAGACCAATATCTTTAATCAGCTCATTGTTAGAATTTCAGGGTATATTCTAATGCATAGACTATCTATATGGGCAATTAAAAATAATATTTGTTCTGATCTACAGTATAGATAGTAACCAGGATCAGATACAAATAGCAATGTCTCCATTTACATCATTGTTAACAAATACACACTTGCACAATTAGGGTCTAGTCATATGATATTTATGGATCTTAGTTCGGCATTTGACAGTGTTAACTGCTTTTAACTATCGTCTATTGCAATATCAACAGGAATTGACATTGACATTGTCACTTTTGTTTGTGTACTTCATGTTAAAACGTACAGTGAGAGTCAGATGTGGAATATTCAGAAACCTTGATCTTAATGGGGGGAGGGAGTTCTGCAATGCTTTATACTTACCCCTTTTCTTTTTATTTACATATTAATTAATTAGAAGCTACAGTGGTTGCATAAGGCGCAGGACATACCTTTCATTGACTCTTGTACCATATTTGTCTTATTGTCTGCTGATGATACTGTCTGCTAATGGCTTTAAAAACTGATTACACCCTTTTGTTACTTTTATGCACAAATTATAGCTCTGTACTAATTATGCCAAACATCAATATTATGATAGTTGTCCCAGAATTCAGAGGAACAAGATCGTTTGTTCAAAAATCTTTATTTAGGCAGTAAAATAAAGCTATAAAAGCACAATACAAGTGTACAATGCATCATTAAAATCGCAGACAATCATTGATTCAATAAAAAAATACACAAAGAAACACTCAGAGTAAAAAAATGTGCAAAGTGCCAGTGTTATGCAGTTACAATCTGTTAAAAAACATTTGTTTTCTCCTGCCAAGGGCACATTTTAGAAAAGATCAGACAGAACAAAAAATGGAAGGGGAATTCAATGGTTGCAGGTACAACAGAGCCTCTGCACAGCTTCTAATGGCACAGGCTCTGATTAATGGAACTAAAAACCTTTTAGAATAGACGCTCTAATATTTACAAAAGAAAGTGAAATGAAGCCAGCTCTGGGGAAAGGTTTCGTCACAGGGACAGATTAACATTAGTAGAATTAAATTTGCCCAGTGGGAAGCTTAAATGCCACCTCACTATACCCAGCCTGAATCTGGTTAGCAAAACTCTGCTCCAAGTGATATTCATCCAGGACAAATACGGTTCCATATTGGAGGTGGATTGCAGATTGACATACTCCCTAAAAGAGATTTTAGCTATTTGAGATTCCTCTCTACGCAGTCTGTTCCTATTTAGAATGGCTGTCTTGATTCAATTAAGATCGGCCTTGGATACACAGGAAAGGGAGGAAAAGAGCTCAGGTCTCCCCAGGTTAAACATTTCCTGTTTAGTATAAAACAACCAGGGGATGACTAGACCTCTGTTGCAGGCGAGGCAGTGGGAAATCACCTTCCTGTTCAGGCCTGCGTGTTGCGCCCATTTGGCACATCAAAGTGCCAGTGGGGCCAATTTAACAAGGTCTTCAACAACCCCAATGCTAAGCTCCTGATGGATGATATAGGAGGCACATGCTGGGGTACACCTAGGAACCTAGAAAGCATCACAGGACCCTTCAACCTGAAGGGCAGAGATGTTAGAATAGCCCCAAATGCCAGCCGCATAAGTAAGAATGGGGAGACATGTACTCCTGAAGACTTCCAACAAGGGAGCCATGGACTTTCTGACGAAGTGGGAGGATAAGCTTTAAATAAAGTCAACAGCGCTAGCAAACCTTTCAGATGCTTTGCTCTTACAGGGACCCAAATTACCCTTGGCATCAGGAACCATCCCCAGATCAGAAAACTCCTGGGTAGAGGCAACCTCATAGTTATTGAGATAGGCACTTTTATGTTTCATAGATTTGGGCCCTCAAAACATGGTGTAAATTTTGAAATGATTGGTAGTTAGGCCCAAAGACCCCATGAAGCCAACACATTTCTGAAAGAGGATGATTAATCTCATATGTGTTCTCCCCATTGAGACAGGGTCATCCATGTAAAGTAAAGCAGGAACTTTCTTTTGTTCACCAATGGTACGCCCGCCACACAGGTGGACGGTGTCTCCTCAAGACTGTTGATGTATAACAGGAAAAGGATTGGGGCCAATGCACACCCTTGGCAAACACCCTTCCTCAGCAGGAAGCTGGAGGTGTGCCTGCAAGGCTGAACCTAACAGATGCTGATAGATTGAAGTGTAGGACTTGCAGGAATTGGACAAGCCCTGAATCCACCCCCACAGCTCAGACCTGACCAAACTGTTGAGAGCACTAGACAGGTCAATGAAGGCCAGGCAGATGGAACACTGCTTAGTAATGGTGTATTTGTCAATAAGCAGGTGTAGATTAGGACCTTGCTCCACCATGTCCAGCCCCTTGCAAAAAATTATATTGCACCTCTGACAGCGCATTTGACTCCATGACCCAGGACAGCAAACGGTCAAATAGAACCATCCCTGCGATTTTTACTGTGGAGTCCAGCAGAGATATTGAGCGATAACTAGGAGACTGTGGGCCTTTTTTAAAAATAGGAACTATGGTAGCGGTATGACGTGTCTGGAAGGCTGCAACAAGTGAAGGCATTGAAGCAACTACAAAGTAACAGGGACCACAATTTCGGGGCAGATTGATATAAATCCATAGGGACCCCATCTGGGCCTGAGTCTTTGTGTAATGAAGACTTAGTAATGGCTTTCTGCTTTCTGCCAAAGTGAATATCATAGAAATGGGGTAAACCACCTCGGCCTCCTGGGAATCCAGAGGCTTGTCAGAGCAACAAAGAGCCCAAAAGTGGCTCACCCAAGTCGCTGGGCTAATGGTGGGCATGAATGAGTTGTTGCCAGAACAAGATCATTTAAGATCAACTGTAGGATAATGAATAAGATAAATCCTGTCTCTTATTTGGTTATGGCATTTGACTCTTCAAGCAAATGGCACCACTTGCAGGCTGTCAAGAGTTAATTATTCTGTAAATATATAGGTTCTGTCTATAACTTGGCCTCATAGATGGATACCAAATCAACCTATGCCATGTTAACAATATATCAGGTTAAATATGCATCCATTGCCTCCTATGGTGCAGATATGTGGTGCTATACCAATGCACATAATATGTAAGTAGAGCAGAACAGAATTTTCACATGCCTCATCACACTGCCACCAAGCAACCCTTAATTTGCCCTGAAGACCTGAGTCAGGGCTATAATTACTATATTATCAAATTACGACTACTGATATGATGCTTTCAATGTGGATTAAAACTGAAACTGAGCTTCATCGCTTAATTATTAATGACTGTCTGACATTTGGTAGAGCCATAGAATTCCCTGGTTGCATTATATTAAAAAGCAATTTTCATGCCTGATTTGACGCTTTTTTATTATCCTCTTTTAAATGTTAAAAAAGTGGTAAAAATAAAACTTATAACAACCTACTGTGAATAAAATCAGCTTAGAGAAGAGAAATAAATGACAAAAATTGCATCTAGATCATATGTCTTGTACAAATGTGTTTCTACTATGGAATCTTACCTCACCATAGTGGATTTTTACTGACTTGATTCAGACTGAATATAGTCTATTTTCAGTCGAGAGTGATTTGTCTTGTCATTCAAGATGTGTCTAAACTATTATGAATTTTATTATTTGTTCTAAAGTTCTAAAGAATGAGCACCAGAAGTATTTCATTTATGTGCTGAAAAATAATTCTAGGAAAGTAAGACTTACTTTGATTCATTTTAATATGTTACTTGAAGTGCTCAATTGCTTGGCAGTTGCTAGTTTTCTTAAGGGTGCTGTTCATGTCAGAAATTATTTCAATTTTTAATTGTCATGTAGCTGTTATTACTCACATTTAATAATCTAACCCTCTCATTTAATAGATGCATCATTTTTCATTGTGATTTTATTGCTTTTTGTATGTTTATGTACTGTTGCAGGCTTTATTCTGCTAAGCTATCAAAGAACAGTATTGTTGATAATTAGGGCCTTTATTACTGTTTATGTGTGTATGCCCCATTTTGGTAGGTCTATCATCCTTAAGGTGGTCTTCCCCTAAACCTTTTATCTACTTACCTCCTTTTATTGCTGGATCTTTTGTTGGCTTTAGGACACTGAGCACTTGACCACTGCCGACCAGCGCTAAAGTGCATTTGCTTCTCCCCTAAACATGGTAACGTTGGTGTATACACAATTGACATATTTAGATTACTTGTAAGTCTCTTGTAAAGTTGCATACCACATACCCATGGCTGTAACTTAAATGCTAAGAGTGAGCCTGCAGCACTGATTGAGCCACCCACACAAGTATCCTTTCGGGCCTGTCTCAGAATTGCCATTGCAGTGCCTCTGCGTGCAGTTTACTGCCACCTCGACTTGGCATTTGAAACTACTTGCCAAACCTTAAACTCCCCTTTTGTTACACATACATCACCCCTAAGGTAGACCTTACGTAGCTCATAGGGCAGGGTGCTGTGTAAGGAAAAGGTAGGACATGTACTTTCAAGTCTTGAATGTCCTGTTAGTGACAAACACCCAAATTAGTTTTTCACTACTTTGAGGCCAATTGCTCTCATTGGTTAAGACTGAGAATTCCTTAATACACTTTCAAGCTGTAATTTCTGATAAGAAAGGAGTAGCTGCATCATGGTTTATATCTTTGAAATGCTATTGATAAAACCACTTTACTGGTAAAGTTGGATTTTTCATTACTATATCAGAAATGCCACTTTTACAAGATGTGGGAAAAACAGCTGTGATGCACTCAAAGGAATCAAATTACAAACAGTATACAAAACTCAGAATAGTAAGTTAACTGATACTTATCGTGTGTGCACCAGGTTTAGTGGCTCTGCGGGCCACTGAATACAACGAGTAAAAATGAATACCCAGATATGTGTCTGGGAGTACCCAATGCACTACAAAAACACTATCCAGTGTGAATCTATCACATTCATGAACATTAAGTAACCGTACACATCAAATGAAACAAATTTAACTGTTGTGAATCCAATAAATATTCGCTGAATCAAACAGAGTCCAATTGAAGTCACATGTTGATTGCACAATGATTCTTCTTTATTGCTGAAGAATACCAGTGTTCAAAGTTGCTGTAGCAAAAAACTGCTTTTGCAAATGATAATCAAAACAATCGTCTCAATGTGTAAGTCTCCCAATGCATTTCGGGCTATTTAAGCAAAGCCCTTCGTCAGGGGAATCTGTGAAACATAAACAATAACGGTCTGTATACTTATCATTACAACATACGTATATACAATATGGCTCATAAGAGGACAGGAATAACTGAATGACCAGAGTTCACAATAATGATGGAAAAAAACGGAAAAAAAGAAAAAGAGTGAAAAATAAATGAAAAACTGTTATCAAAAGCAGTTATCAAAAGCACCCGAAGTATTGGTGAAAAAGCAACCGTCACCCAAAGCTGTGGCTGATAATACTCGGAAAGTCTAAAGAGACTACCCCAATACTAGATGTCATACCTATGAGCGGTCAGAATATCAGAATCAAGTTGAACTGTATATAAGACAAACGTCTAACGGGTTGTGAAGCCTAAAAAATGGATGAAAGCAGCGAAAGTAACCAAAAGTGTAGTGATTACAGAAAGAAAACCATCACCGCCTAACGCACTCGAGGCTTACCGCGTAATATAGTACTGAGCACGACAGTGGCCCAAAGGAAAAGATGTCAGAAGGACTTCTGCAAAATATAAAGTCGCAGAACAAAAGCGAGTGAGCATTAAATGATGAGCTCGAGTGGTGAAGATTCGCTGCATAAAGCCGCAAACCGCTTACCCGTGAAGCTGAAACGAACGCTTCTGTGAACACAGCGCCGGCTCCCGCATATGGGAGGGGTGTGCCGAACGTTATAAGGAGCGTGCGCACATGGGTGGAAATCACCGGTGTGGAAAAAGGACTACGTGAGAAAAAAAACAACAGTGGCGGCCATGATGGAAAGTGCATCATAAAATGAAATATGTATGAAAGATAAAGAGTGAAGTAAAATGAGTGAAAACAGCGCAAGATCAGTGAAAGGCAACATAAAACGATCCATCAGGTAATCAAGAACATCTGTATGAAAACAAAACGATATAAAAACAAAACGATATACAAATACAGCAGTTCAAAAATGAAAATTTGTACAATGGTTGAGAGTAATTCACAGTAAAGCACCAGGCAGAGAGATTCTAGATAAACAAAGGTGGTGACAATAATGGCATCCTAGATTGCTATAAAAAACATGATAATTCAAATTTATCATTCAACCTCAAAGGGGAAAGTGTTTGCAAGAACCATATCCAATGAGACTCACGTTGTGATAGCATTTTCGACATGTTTCTTCCTGGGATAACCTCAACAATTTCGAGAACCCCAAATTTAAGCTGAGCAATAGTGTGTTTAGCAGCTGCCCAATGTTGAGCGAGCGGAGAACTGATGGTCTTAGTGCGAATCCGACTCTTGTGTTCGGTGATCCTGGTGCGAAGGACTCGTTCAGTTTTACCAACATAGCTCAAGTCGTGTTAGAAATGAGGGGGCTCTGGTTGACGCAGGTGTGAACCCACAACAAGCAGGGACCCTTTACTTCTTGTCAGGGCGAAGGATGACTCCCCAGAATAACCCCTGCTCACCCTCTAGGTGCGTGGCGCGAGCAGTCTAGGCTAAGTCTCAGGCGTACACGGTTAAGCAAATGCAATTACACATACAGTAAACCCCCTGCATGCACCACAAACGGACACCAATCAGGAAATATATAAAAATAAGCTTTTATGTAGATTCAGCAGATTCAAATACAAGGCCCAGTAACGTTGAACTGATGGGGCCACAATTCTTGGGAATACGGTAAAGTTCTCTTTGTTACGGAAAGTTCTTTAGGCGGGCACAAGGTAACTGTGGGCCTCAGCGCACTTCGTGCTGAGGCGGCGTCCGGGAAGGACACGGCAGATGACAGGGAAATCAGAACGTTGCGGACCCTGGATCCGATGCGAGCTCGCGGTCGAGCGTGCAAGTACAGTACCTTGTTTCTTCACGCAAAGGCGGGTGCCGGATTTCAGCGGCTCTTCGACAGAAGGGCGAGGCGGCGTCCGGGGCTTCCACACTTCACGATGGGGGTCTGATCTTCAGGCTCATGACAAGAGCGGGTGTTGCAGGTGGCGGGTGAACAAAGCGGGGCAGCCGGGCACGCAGATTACGTCCGGGCCGTCCGAGGCTTGGAGATGCTCACAATGCCGGTTCCGGCAGGAGGGTGAAGGTGCACAGCGAGGTGACAGGGGCAGCCCAGCACAGCGTAGGGGGAGCGGCTCCGATCGAGCGAGGCTCTTCCCAAGGCGGGGGCGGCTAAGCAGTCCTGGTCACGGCTCAAGGAGGGACTGGGGCACGATGGTCACAGCTCCGGCGAGGGAAAGGACACCACAGTCCAGCGGCAGGCGAGTGAAGATCAGGTAGAGCCCAATGGTCCTGGGGCTCAGTTCAGGGGGCAAGCTCAGTTCCAAGCCCTTGGAGATCGTTTTGGAAAAGCACAAGTCTTGAAAGTAAAAATAAAGCAAAGTCTTCAGCAACAGTTTCTCTTCTCCCCTTTGGCAGCAAGGTCACCACTGTAGGCCAATCCCCCAGGATAGGGACAGTCTTCCTCCTACAGCTTTCCCGGTGCCTCCTCCTCAGGCAGAGATTCTTCTTGGTCAAAAGTGGATCTAGTTTCTCAGGAGCAGGGCTCCTACATTTATACAGCAAATCTTTTGTTCTCCCAGGCCAGGGGGGCCCTTGCCTAGTCCAGTCCGGTTTCTGAGCACTTTGTTTACGCGATGCAGGCTTCTTCTTTCAGAGTGCAGGGTAGAGTCCTCAGACGCTCCACAGGGGGTGGAGCCGGCATTGAGGGGGCAGAGCACTGTCCTATTCAGAGCCTAGGAGCACTCCTCCCACCCATCTACCTGTTGATCGTCCTATTCACCACCAGGCTACCTAGCCCTGCCCATCTGGGTTCCCCCAGCCCTGTCACTCACACCAGCCAGACATCAGATACACATCACGCAGAGGCGGGCTGAAATGTTTAGGCCAGCAAAGGCCAACTTTCTAAAAGCGGCATTTGCAAACCCGGAATATTAAAATAAACCTTGCGAAAAGATGTACCTTATTATTCCGAGTTCAGGCATACTAAACTCGATCTCCTACCATGTTCCCTGGGTCGGTTAGGATCATAGGGTGTAACAATCCAGGCCGCCCATACTGGCCTATGAGAACAGGGTAGCCTTACAGCAGTGAACAACAAAAATGGCGGTCATTCACTACCAGGACATGCCACGCATCTAGGCTTGTCCTACCTCAGGCTCACAACGCACCCTGCCCGTGGGCCTACCAGAGGGGTGACTAACATGCAGCTAAGGGAAGGTTTTAGGGACCGGCAAGTGTGGGCACTTGCCAGTCAGCATGTCAGTACCAGACTGCACGCAGGTTCTGCGATGGCAGACCTTAGACGTATTTTACCGGCCGCTTCTGTGGGTGGCACAACCAGTGCTGCAAGCCCACCAGCGGTGTTTGCATTTACACGCCCTGGCGCTCCTGGCGCAATCTACTGGGGTCTGACAGTAAACCAAACAATCCAATCATGGAATCCAACCAACATATACAATTTACAAGGGAGCACTCGCACCGCGACACTGGTTGGCAGTGGCACAGCGCGCTGAGCGGCCAACACCATAAAAACACATGAGGCACAGCGACAAAAAGAGGAAGGGAGACTCACGCCAAGGTGCCAGGTCTAACAAGTCGCAAGGGCATTTGATGATATAAATTACATGATGACTGTTACAGTTCGCGTTGAAATACAAATTAATCTTTTTCCCAGTACGAGGATGTGGTAAACTCTTACCTACCATTACATTGTTACAGTGGGAACAATTCATACATTTGGACATGCCCTTATACACCATGTTGGGTTTGTTACAGGACTTGTTCAAAATTTCCTTTAAGTTCAAAGATCTCTTGTACGCGAAAAGTGGAACATCAACAAACAATCCTTGGAAATCAGGCTCACATTTAAGTAAATCCCATCTCTGTAGTATGCTCTTTTTTAACAAATGAGAATCAGTGGAATATGTTGAGACAAATACCTCTCTCTTTTTGTCAGTAAGTGGTGTTTTCTTTTCAGCAAGTCTTCGCGATTGAGGGATATGGCCCTTATAGCTGCCTGATCTACAATGTGTGAGGGATAACCTCTGTTTAAGAACTTGTTTTTAGAAGCTTCAATCGCCTGCAGGCCAACCACTGGATCCGAAGTGATGCGTTTGATCCTGAGAAACTGTAAGTAAGGGAGGTGGCGTTTTAGAGGCCAGGGATGAAAACTTTGGAACAACAATGAATTGTTGCAGTCCGTGGATTTGGTGAACACCGTGGTCTGGATGGAAGAACCAGATAAAGTGAGAAGTACATCCAAAAATGCTATGCTGGAGGGTTCAATCTGGTGTGTAAATTGAATACGAGAATTAATGTGATTCAGTGACAAAATCTGATTTTCAAGGCCACTGCGTGACCCATTCCAAATGATAAGTATATCGTCGATATAACGACGGTATACAATGAGACTGACTTGAGGTCCATGCACTGTCAGCTAAGAGGTGTTCTGTTTCAAACTTGAACATAAAAATGTTTGCGTAGCTGGGTGCCCCAGAAAAGCCTATTGATGTACCATTGGCTTGAAGGAAAAATTGACCCTTCCACTGGAAATAGCTATGAAACAGACAGAAATTCAGAATTTCAACAAGAAAAACTTTATTGGCTCTGACATCATCTTGACGTAATAAAGCCCATTCAATGTCAGAGCCAATAAGGTTTCTCTTGTTGAAATTCTGAATTCTGTCTGTTTCATAGCTATTTCCAGTGGAAGGGTCAATTTTTCGTTCAAGCCAATGGTACATCAATGGGCTTTTCTGGGGCACCCAGCTACGCAAACATTTTTATGTTCAAGTTTGAAACAGAGCACATCTTAGCTGACAGTGCATGGACCTCAAGTCTCATTGTATACCGTCGTTATATCGACGATATACTTATCATTTGAAATGGGTCACGCAGTGGCCTTGAAACTCAGATTTTGTCACTGAATCACATTAATCCTCGTATTCAATTTACACACCAGATTGAACCCTCCAGCATAGCATTTTTGGATGTACTTCTCACTTTATCTGGTTCTTCCATCCAGACCACGGTGTTCACCAAATCCACGGACCGCAACAATTCATTGTTGTTCCAAAGTTTTCATCCCTGGCCTCTAAAACGCCACCTCCCTTACTCACAGTTTCTCAGGATCAAACGCATCACTTCGGATCCAGTGGTTGGCCTGCAGGCGATTGAAGCTTCTAAAAACAAGTTCTTAAACAGAGGTTATCCCTCACACATTGTAGATCAGGCAGCTATAAGGGCCATATCCCTCAATCGCGAAGACTTGCTGAAAAAGAAAACACCACTTACTGATAAAAAGAGAGAGGTATTTGTCTCAACATATTCCACTGATTCTCATTTGTTAAAAAAGAGCATACTACAGAGATGGGATTTACTTAAATGTGAGCCTGATTTCCAAGGATTGTTTGTTGATGTTCCACTTTTCGCGTACAAGAGATCTTTGAACTTAAAGGAAATTTTGAACAAGTCCTGTAACAAACGCAACATGGTGTATAAGGGCATGTCCAAATGTATGAATTGTTCCCACTGTAACAATGTAATGGTAGGTAAGAGTTTACCACATCCTCGTACTGGGAAAAAGATTAATTTGTATTTCAACGCGAACTGTAACAGTCATCATGTAATTTATATCATCAAATGCCCTTGCGACTTGAGCTATGTTGGTAAAACTGACCGAGTCCTTCGCACCAGGATCACCGAACACAAGAGTCGGATTCGCACTAAGACCATCAGTTCTCCGCTCGCTCAACATTGGGCAGCTGCTAAACACACTATTGCTCAGCTTAAATTTGGGGTTCTTGAAATTGTTGAGGTTATCCCAGGAAGAAACATGTTGAAAATGCTATCACAACGTGAGTCTCATTGGGTATGGTTCTTGCAAACACTTTCCCCTTTGGGGTTGAATGATAAATTTGAATTATCATGTTTTTTATAGCAATCTAGGATGCCATTATTGTCACCACCTTTGTTTATCTAGAATCTCTCTGCCTGGTGCTTTACTGTGAATTACTCTCAACCATTGTACAAATTTTCATTTTTGTACTGCTGTATTTGTATATCGTTTTGTTTTTATATCGTTTTGTTTTCATACAGATGTTCTTGATTACCTGATGGATCGTTTTATGTTGCCTTTCACTGATCTTGCGCTGTTTTCACTCATTTTGCTTCACTCTTTATCTTTCATACATATTTCATTTTATGATGCACTTTCCATCCTGGCCGCCACTGTTGTTTTTTTTCTCACGTAGTCCTTTTTCCACACCGGTGATTTCCACCCATGTGCGCACGCTCCTTATAACGTTCGGCACACCCCTCCCATATGCGGGAGCCGGCGCTGTGTTCACAGAAGCGTTCGTTTCAGCTTCACGGGTAAGCGGTTTGCGGCTTTATGCAGCGAATCTTCACCACTCAAGCTCATCATTTAATGCTCACCCGCTTTTGTTCTGCGACTTTATATTTTGCAGAAGTCCTTCTGACATCTTTTCCTTTGGGCCACTGTCGTGCTCAGTAGTATATTACGCGGTAAGCCTCGAGTGCGTTAGGCGGTGATGGTATTCTTTCTGTAATCACTACACTTTTGGTTACTTTTGCTGCTTTCATCCATTTTTTAGGCTTCACAACCCGTTAGACGTTTGTCTTATATACAGTTCAACTTGATTCTGATATTCTGACCGCTCATAGGTATGACATCTAGTATTGGGGTAGTCTCTTTAGACTTTCCGAGTATTATCAGCCACAGCTTTGGGTGACGGTTGCTTTTTCACCAATACTTCGGGTGCTTTTGATAACTGCTTTTGATAACAGTTTTTCATTTATTTTTCACTCTTTTTCTTTTTTTCCGTTTTTTTCCATCATTATTGTGAACTCTGGTCATTCAGTTATTCCTGTCCTCTTATGAGCCATATTGTATATACGTATGCTGTAATGATAAGTATACAGACCGTTATTGTTTATGTTTCACAGATTCCCCTGACGAAAGGCTTTGCTTAAATAGCCCGAAATGCATTGGGAGACTTACATATTGAGACGGTTGTTTTGATTATCATTTGCAAAAGCAGTTTTTTGCTATAGCAACTTTGAACACTGGTATTCTTCAGCAATAAAGAAGAATCATTGTGCAATCAACATGTGACTTCAATTGGACTCTGTTTGATTCAGCGAATATTTATTGGATTCACAACAGTTAAATTTGTTTCATTTGATGTGTACGGTTACTTAATGTTCATGAATGTGATAGATTCACACTGAATACTGTTTTTGTAGTGCATTGGGTACTCCCAGACACATATCTGGGTATTCATTTTTACTTTTACAAGATGGGCATTTCTCTGCTCTTACTGCTCTGTGTGCCTGCAACCTGTCTCCAATACATGTCTGGGTGGGTAACAGCTATACTTTGTGCATTCCAAAACACAGGAAGGTTAGGTGTGTGTGAGTACTCATCTGCAGTTATCTGCATTCTAATGGATCTTCGTGGGCAGGAAGGGAGTGAGGGGTAACATGCACATCTAAATAGGTAGTATTCTGACCTCACACAATGGGCTGATTACCCCCCACAGATTGTCTGGAGCCAGGGCTGAGGAAGAAAGGATAGTTGTGCATTTCAAAGACCCTTCTTTGAAGTCAGATCCACTTGAAAGGCACATTTGGGTATAAGTGCTGGGACTCTGACACCTACAAATCAGACACTTTTGGACCTACAACTGGACTCTTTCAGAATAACTGCTGTGCTGCGTCAAGGACTGTCATTCTGCTGGACTGCTGACTTGGAAGGCCTTCTTTTCTCTTGTGCTGTCCTGCTGCCTGCTGCTCTCTGACTCTGCTGAGCAGAGTTGGAATATGCCTTGCACTTAAGTTATCTCTGAGGGCTGTTGGCTTGCCTCATGTTGCTTGAGATTCAGGGATATCGAAGTCTCTACCACTGCTTCTGAGCTTGGTTCACTGGAAGTGGACCCAGATACTTGCACCAAAGAAATTGACGTATCTCCAGTCTGCTTGGAGCAGAACTAGTGAAATAATCCATCTGCGGTAGTAGAACAGGCGCATCACTCTTTGAACCAATGCATCGCCTGGAGAGTCCGACGCATTGGAACCGCACATCGCCACCCTGCAGTGTGGAGAGAACGACGCATCCCCTTGACTGCATGCAAAAACCCAGTGCATCGCAATCCAGAACCAACGCTTCTTGTCTCAGCGCTTCATCTTTAGAACCAACATATTGCCATCACTGCATCGAGAAAAGTAATGCATCACCACCTACGGGTTCGATATCCACAGATCGCTTAACGCAGTGCTTGACATTGTTCCGCATCTCTCTGTTGTGACCAGGATAAGGTACTTAGTTCACCGGACCTGCATGGGTCTTGTGCTCCATCGCTGTTGACCCTAACTTTTGACTTTGCCCCAGTCTGGCACCCAGATAACCCCTATTGGTGCTTACTGCTTCTAAGCACTAAAACTCTTTTTAATCTTTAAAAATTCATAACTCAACTTCTATACAGTGAATTTTTGTTGTATTGGTCTCTATTTATGCATAAAAGTATTGTCTATTTTTCTAAACCAGTGTGAAGTCTTTTTGTGGCGTTTTCATTGTGCTACCTTGTGTGTGTTGCACAAATACTTTACACATTGACTCTTAAGATAAGCCTCACTACTATGTGCCAAGCTACCAAGTGGTGAGCACAGGCTATCTTTTGGTGTTTATCTAGCTTACCCTGGTCCCTACTTGGGCAAGATGTATACCTCTGTCAACTACAGACCCCATTTCTAACACTGACGGGCATATTCTCAAGACCCTATCGTAACAGGAACATCACTTTTTCTGATGTTCCCATGACGATAGGGTCAGCGCATTATTCTCAAGGCAGCATTAACCCACTTAACATGGCCTTAAGCCACGTTAAGTGGCTTAACGCTGCCTTGAGAATAAGGCCCCTTTAATGCAAAATTTAGCATGAAAGGGGCGTGTAGTGGGTGTTACGGTGGGCGTCCACTGCAGCACCCATTGTGATCGCCGTTGCCACCTATTATCAAGGGAGGCGATAATAGGTAGCAGCGCCAAACTTAAGTCCAGAAAAATCCTGGTCTTAAGTAGGGGAAAGGAGGAGAAATGCTCGTTTTTTGTTCTTCCATGTGTGCTGCCTTGTGCAGCACACATGGAAAAAGCAAAATGGTTTTTCAGGAATGTTCATGTTCCTATACATGAGCAACCCTCCCCTGCACACAGACACACTTGCAATCTGGTGCAAGGGTGCCTGCATTGGCGCTAAGTCGTGAAACTTAGCGCCATCGCAGGGGGAAACACCAGGCTGCACCACATTCCTCAGAATAGGGTGCAGGCTCTCGTTTATGAAGTGGGGGTGAGAGGCATTAAGCCTAGAAGTCTAACGCCTCTCACCGCCACTTCATTGAGAATATACCACTTAGTGTGTATTATTGTCTGCTAAATGAGAAGTGCTTAAATGAGGGGTGTTCATGCCTGTGACTGATATTTTTCTTAGCAGTATTTAATTTGTTTATGTTTATATTTGGATCACTTTATATGGATTTTTATCTTCTGTAATTTTGCAATGTTTATTTATTGTTTAAATGGTTTTAGGAAAAAAAACAAGTCTCAACACAGAAATGGGTAAATTGATAAAATTCATATTGGGTCTCAAGAACTAAGAAGGGGTTGAATAGGTAGTAGGATGTTTTTAAGTGAGTTATTAATTGTTGACCATGTTGTTACAGATGCAAATACAACCTGCACAAATGAGGGGTAAGGTGCGCAGTATATGAGTTGAATTTGGTTTTGAAAAGGCTGTTTTCTAAATTGTGAGCTTTCTTTGAGACCAAGCTGAACCCCTTTGCAGCAACGCGAACATGTTGCAGTGTGGGATGTTAATTCCACACCACCAGAGTTAAAGAGACCAGGGGTTGCATTATCCAGTGGATGCAAAATTCACAGGGATGTTGGGGTTGAACCCTGAGGACCCTCAGAGTAATGAGGAATTGCAGGGGGATTTGTAATTTCGAGTCTAATTCCCCTAATTTTCCGCACAAGATTTGGCTGCTATTAGCAGCCAAAATCTCCCTGAGAAAAAATGGCACGTGCACAGTAACTTTGTGAACTTCATAATTCTCTTTGGGGCCGGTAACAGAGTTATTGGCCCATATGGAAATCCAGTCTACTGATAAGGTGGACAACTGATGCTTGACACACATGCTCCAAAGTTTTTAGCATACAGTTAACCTTCTGTACTTAAAAAAATGATACTGAATTGGAGTTGCTTGTAAAACAATGGAAATGTTCTTCTCTTGCATAATATGAGAACATCTTCACTAGCATGTGTCACGTGATCTTCCCATCCCCTGCCTAGCAGGAATACCTGCCAGGGACTGTTATGATTCTCTTTCTGTAAACTGTATCCGTTTAATGTAATCAATTGCCCTTGGAAAATCTCTGGCATTGTTGCAGATGGAAACAGATTCTAAAACAGATGGATTTATTCATGAAAACGACGTTCCTTGTTTATCAATATTAATATGTTATTCTGTATTTCTAAATCCTTGAAGATGTAAGGGCAAAATACATCTGAAAGTTTCAGGGCTTTTAAAATACCAGCAGTCTGCTGGGAGGAATTCAGTATGCATGCTAAAGTTTGTATTGTATTTTGATAAGTCATCTCTAAATGTTGGCTGCTTAAGCCAAGACAAAGAGCAACTAATCCTTAGGGAACCATTATTACGGTATATGTGGGCAAGCCATACTGATTGCAGCGATAACAGTAAATGACTGTCAATTAATGCATTTTTATTTTTTACTTTTTGGGAAGAAAGAGTGTTGTGCCATACACTAGGAAACGTTTTTTAAATTGTTACCCTGTAGTCAGACATCTGATGACACAGGGCATGGCATTGTAAAAATAAGGGGGTTTATTGTGAAATTCAAAATGCTTTTCAGAGAATATCTAAGATTGTGTTTCAATGTGGTGTCACTTGTGGTTTGAATGATGAAGAGCTGTCGATTTTTGAAGACCGGCTTGTGACTGTGCCAGTTCCTAAAATGGTTCTATGTATTATTGGGCAGTAGCGCCTTCTGCCAGTTCGGGTGGAATTGTTTTGCATACAAGATTTCATGTCCATACGAAATATTATACCTATTTTCCAACGGAATGTAGGCAGAAACAAAACCAAAGGATAAAAGTGTTCTATAATAGTTAAAGGATTGTCCTGTGTGCTATAGCAAAGGTCCCTGGAATTATGTGGTTCTGTTACAGCAGGATTTTCCACATAATTGTAGAATTGCTGCATTTACCACACAATTTACCATCTGTAGCATAATTAATAGAGTGGAACTTGGTGGCACACAGTGGCAGGGCCTATGGAAAGGTTAACTTACCAACTTCCAAGTACTAAAGTCTGTGTTCTGTTGTTGAAACGGCACTACTCATATGATGAATAATTTACCCATATGGTATTTATGTGTATAAGAATGACAGAATAATTCTACCATTCAATGTGCCACCGTGTGCACCATTGTGGATCATAATTTGGATCTTCACACCTCATAATTCCTTTCATCCTGGCAATAACCAGTACATTGAAGTTGATCCTAGCTGTAACTGGCAACCACTGCAAACTTATTTTCATAACAGATTACTGTCACTGCTCTTTTCACAAAGGGGCTCATTATGATGTCCGCACAACATCATAACGGTGATGGGACTGCCCGCCAGACGTGCGACGGTCCCACCAGTGCAATTAGGATGCGCCCACAATACTGGCAGGTGCATCCTGGCCTATTACCATTGCGGACTGTGCTGCTGGCTGCAGCACCATCCGCAAAGGTAAAAGAGCATGCACAGCATTTTCCTGAACTACGTGGCAGGCACCATGCGGTGGCTGCCACTTGGTGAAGGGAACTGCAGGGGTGTACCCAGTGCACCCCCCAACCCCCCACAAAGGGGGCCCACACCGGGCCCCCAAAGCTATTGCCCGCCAGCCTTTCAATGGCGGCATTGCCACCATGGAAAAGCCTCTACCACACCCACATCCTAATATGGCGGACAGTGCCTGCTAGGCACACGACCATATTAGTGGCCCAGCTCCACCCGGCAGGCAATCGTAACGATTGCCACCGGCAGAATAGCGGTGGATGGATATAATATGGCAGTGGGTAAATCTCATTACGATGGCGGAACGATCACCACCGCCGGGCCGGCGGTGGCGATCGTTCCGCCATCGTAATGAGCCCCAAAATTCAGTTATCACCAAAAGATTTCAATGCTCCTTTTGGTCATGTCAGGAAATGGATCAATAAAGTCATCAGTTATAGAGACAGTTATGCCTCTACCTAATAAGGCCAAATGAGCTTCTTAAAACAATCTTGGTGAGGTGACAGTCTTAGTTGGACATTACAGAAACCACCAGAAGATAGGGAAAAGAAGTCCTAACTTTAGGACTCCTAAATGCCTTCTGTGAATACCGAAAGTCTTAAAATTAGGATTTTTCCCAGTTTAGTAGTAATAAAGTTAGGACTCCTAACTTTAGGACTCCTAAACTGAGAAAAATCCTAACTTTAAGACTTTCGGTATTCACAGAAGGCATTTAGGAGTCCTAAAGTTAGGACTCCTAACTTCTGTGAATAACGAAATGAGTAAGTGCCTTCTGTGAATACCAAAATGAGTAAGTGCCTTCTGTGAATACCAAAATGGTAGTAAGTTTAGGATTTTGTCTTAAGTTAGTTTTGTGAATCGGGCCCATAGTGACTATCTGGAACAAACACAATTGGCAAAGCAATCGCCAGTAGGTAAATATAGTTAGGGCTCCCAGTTGTATGTTATTTCTTTTTTTTTACATTTAAGTCTGTATTTATCCATACTTATTTTTTGGCCTTTTTATCTGTATTTATACACATTTATTTTTGTTGCAAGCAAAAGAATATGCTGCAGCATGTTTCCACCTTCACTTACATAGAAATGCACACTTGCACTCGGCTATTGTAGTTTGTTATAGCTGTTTTTGAAATTAGAGCCTATGCTAACTGCACTTTACATACTGGGAGCAAATGTCCTCCCTGTCCTCTAAGAAAAGATATGTGAATTAGTGGTATTGATTAGGTCTCCTTTGCTCAGCTGACTGCCAAAAAGTCAAAGCATTAATCCCTCCTTTACTCACATTTATCTGCCATCAAAGAGAGAGTTTGCTCAAAGACATAAACAAGCAGAGAGTCTAGAAGTGCCATCATCCAGACTCTGGAAGGCCCTCTCCCCAGCCATCAGAGCACAGACTACCTCCTGACGACCCAAACCTGAAGAAACGTATCAAAAACAAGCAAGCTTATGAGCAATGACTATGTTTGTTACAGGCAGTGACTGAGTAGTGCCGATTCTGTTTGCAGAACACAACTTGCTTTTTTTGTATATAGCACGTGTTTAGTGCCTTGAATATCATGTCAGTCTTAGTGTGAGCTAGAAGATGACCTACCCCATGAGGAATTGTAAATCACCAAAATATCTAAAGAATCATGCATATTTATCTGTACAGAATAGCGTTCTGATACGGGCACTAGGGAGGATTCCTCAATAAATGAATATCAATAATAATGGTGCCAGCTTGTCTAGACCCTATGGGGTCTATTAGGATGGCGTGCTGATCGCCACCGCCCTACCGGCAGTGGCGATCCGCATGCCAAAACACCCCGCAGGCGGCCTTTTACCTCTCGCCGCATTAGCATGGAGGGGGGTACCGCAGCGGATGGAAAGACCGACTGCTGCTTTTCTGCCGGTAGGCAATCGTCACGATTGCCTACCGGGCGAAAAAGGCCCATAATATGGTGGCGGTGCCTTGCAGACTCCACCATCCATATTATTAAGCCAGCTGTTGGATGCCTTTCCATGGCGGAGACTTCGCCATGGAAAGGCATGCGGGAATTCTCTTTTGGGGCCTGTTACGGGCCCCCGGGGGGCCAGGGGGGTGGGGGGATGCACTGGGGGGTACCTATGGTACCCCCAACATTGGCATACACAAGGTGGCAGGCACCACTCGATGACTGTCACATTGTGCATGCCAATGCACAACATGCTTATATTGCATTACAAAAAATGTTAAACATACATATAAAATACATACTAAAATTCATAACACTAATATAAATATCAATATTATTAGCAACAAAACTTTTGCTAACTATATTACTTACTTCGATATTACCAACTTCGATATAAAAAAAACAATATTACTTACCTTAAGGTCGATATTCTGGTCAACGATATTCTTGACATTGATATTCTGTGCCTACGATATTGAAAACTCGATATTATTGTTTGTCGATATAATGAATTCGATATTTTGACTGCTCACCATGCTGGTAGCTGTTGGAGGCAGGTCTGCCCACGTGCCCCGCCTCCATCTACCTCCTTACTCCTCCAGTACAACCAAAAGTACAACAGGTTGCTGGGGCTGCAGCCAATGCCCTGGGGTAATTTCACACCTCTTAATGGACATCGGCTGCTTGCACTGCTCCAGCAATTTACCTTCCACCGTCTTCTGCTTCATTGATTGTCTCCTTTCTCTTTGAACTTGATTTAGTGGTTGCTGTATAAAGTCATTGTGCTGGCCCAACAGTAAGGCTTTGCTGGTTAGCATTAACTTTATTTGAAGAGGAGAGGGTTCTGTTCAAACAAACGAGTAATGCTCGATGAAAGACACCTTTTGGAGAGTGCTGCCTGTAGATGAGTTTTTGCGTGAGCACCGCTTTGAGGGGTCTTTTCACCAAATTATTTTGGGTCACCTTCAAGATACGCATGGAACAGGATGTGAACACCAGTACAGCAAGAGACAGCAAAATGCAAAAGTCACAAGACTGCAACTATCCACAGTGGACAACAGTCACGGGCAGAACCAGCACTTTTCAACATTGTTTCTTTGATTTTAATGGTCTGACCAGTCACTTCATGGCAGAGAGCAAATAATTTGTGCCTAAATGCTGATTAACACATATATAGGACCATTTGTGTTTCATAAATGTTTCATATAAACGTTTGGTTCTTATACCTAAAAATTTAAGCATTGACTATTGAATCCATGTTTCCATTTAAAAAGTATTTTTTGACCTATCTATATCTTTGGGGCTGTTTGACGAAAAATCATAAGATTTTGCAAAAACAGTGTGCCCGTGATTTTTGTTGTGCATGGAAAGTTTGGCGTGATCTGTCAAATGGATGGATGTCAACACTTCAACCAGGAAGTGTCGGCAGTCATCTTGAAAGTCGGCTTCAGCCGAGTCCCAAATAAAAATGTGAAAAAAAGAAAAATACCCATACCCCTTAGCTCTGGTTGTGCTGTCCCAGAGGGACCCCGACATGGAAAAAAAAGCACTTTAAAAAAAAAAAAATATTTAACGAAGATGAAATGAATTCACAACAAATATGGAGAAAAAAACAAGCGAGGTCTTCCATGCTTATTTATACCAATGTCCCTGGATAGGCCAGGTCCTGGGGGCAAGCAGAATTTAGTAAATATGTTGGAGGACTGAACGTGGATCCCTCCAAGGGCATTTCTATGCCCCGGGGACCGCCAATTCCCCAGGACAAGATATACATATGGGGGGCTGTATTGACCTCCCCTCCAGCCCATGGACCACAACCTCCTGGGGCTTTTTTTAAAAAGTAGGTAAGCTGCACGACCCCCCTCCTGGAGCTTTCAAAAACCCCAGAGACCAACACCTCCCTGGAGCAAATTTCAAAATGAAGGACAGGAGCTGTGCAGCTGCCCGGCCCCCAGGGCTGACTCCTACTCTGTCCCGGAGTGCCCACCCCCAGGACATAGCTGTTTGCTTTTGCTTGACTGGAGCTTACAGCTCCAGTCAAGCAAAAGCAAAGCAAACATTCCACTCCCAACAAGCGAGAGCTGTAAAACCACACCTGCTTGCTGAAAGCGGAGGTTTCTTCTCTTTCCCTGCCTGCAGACATATAGGAAGGGAAAGAGATGTCAGGATGGCCGCAGGGGCAGGGGTCGGAGAACGACCCCCCTGCCTATGACCTCCTCTACATAGACGACTTAAACGGAGAACAACAACAATATAAAGGTGACTCACCGGTGGAAAACCCCCAAGCAGGCGTCCCGAAATCGCGCTGTTGATCCTCCGCCTAGAACGAAAGCAAGATGCCCCTGCATTGGAAAGGATCGGATAGTCACGGCAGACTCCTCTGCAGAAGATCCAGAATAGCCACACTTGGACCTGAAGGAAGTCAGAATCGGCAAAAAGAAATAACAGAACTCTGGACGACAGACAACAGGACTTCGGACGGTTTAAAGCCTCCAGCTGTGATCAGAAGCATCGGACAACACCGGAGCTGA
This sequence comes from Triturus cristatus, assembly GCF_964204655.1. Classification (NCBI taxonomy): domain Eukaryota; kingdom Metazoa; phylum Chordata; class Amphibia; order Caudata; family Salamandridae; genus Triturus; species Triturus cristatus. Next base: position 171,019,479 of record NC_140582.1, on the reverse strand, counting down.
GACTGGTCGAAAAGTCCCTGGATAAACAGGCTCAGGCGAGGACTCGAGGAATCGAATGTGGAAGGGTCCGCTTGTCGGGACCGGTAGGATGCAGAGAGGAACCCCATCTGGTTGCACGGTCAACAGGGGATACGGGACACGCTTCCTTCTGCCTGACCCTAAGATGGCGTCACTAAAACAGTTAACCAGACGTCCTCCGACAGTTCAATTCTCCTAAGCTCCCTTAACCTCCTCCACCAGACACTCATTTCTAAACAGCTGATCCGGTCAATTAATTGTCTGCCTAGTCACGCTGACACTACGAATTGGAGGCATAGCATTGCCCGCCTCACCAGCTCAACCGGCCTGTCCCCAAGGTGGTGGCCATTCGCCCCTAATCACCAAGACATCAAAGAACGCTCTGGGCCAGCCATCACGCCGATCCTCTCACTGCGAGCGTAGAAGTAAGACTAGACACCAAATCTCTGCTTTTCTTAACTAATTTGGTAAACATCTGCAGTTAGATAGTGGAATGGTAACGATCTCCTGTCAGGACTGGTCAGACAGGTGCTAAGATACAATCTCCTGCCCCCACCTTCAAGATTAAGGGAGGCTACACCATTCTACATTCCCCAATGGGTTGGTCTCAAAGGGTGGCCAAGTATTTACATTGTCATTTAATTGCAGAAGATTTCCATCGGGAAGAACGCTCCAATTTGAGTTAGCGTTCTAGTCTTTTTGCCTCTCCAGACAGTTCCGCTATTTCGTGCGCGACTGATTGGAATGCTGCGCACTTCAACCGCCGTGTTTACGAAATCAGCAGCGTTTCCAGTCAGCTCCTCAGGGATTCTTCAGAGACTCTCAGAATACCTCACCGACTCCTGTAATTCCTTTCGGAGTTCCTTCGCTCGCATTCTGGGTCTAGTTTTTGCGAGGTAGAACTACGTTTGGCCTGTTGGGTCAGGTACCGTTTTTTCTCAGCATTCCTACCTGCATCCCTCTCGTATTCCTTGGCAATCAGGTACTCCGGCTCTGGGTAAGCTCAATTTCTTTTTCCTCATTTTTTCCTGGGCTTGCCGTGTATGTGGAGTTTATTGAACTTCCCTTGAGATAAATAACCAGCCGGTTGTATCAGTAGTGGAGAAAACCTTTTGGGCTCCGTCAAGTGGTGTCTTCACAATTCAGAGGCCAAGTCTAGCCCATATCAGGCAGTGTGTCAGAAGTTTTTTCCCTATTGTATTTTTTCCTGCCTTTTCGAAGACTACAGTTCACCCCAGACTATGAAACTTAGCTTGTTCTGTAATCTCATCTTTCGACGCAGCACCTAGTTGGATTACCATCTCAATGGCACAGTTTTGGCAAGATAAAACTTAAGAGACTTCCTGTTTCCATGTAGATATAAATATATATATATATTTGTACTTACCATCTACAGAGGCAGCCACTCTCCAGACCACGAGTGGAACTTCAACAGAAGAGAGTAAAGAATACATTGGACAATTTTACGATTACTAGTTTCCCTCCTAAGTTCTTACACATAGGAGTAGCTAGTCGACACACTGTGCCATTTAAGAGAGAGGCTAAATCCCGCACACCTTCAGGTAACACACAGTCAGGAATGGGAGGCGGGGGAGCCTCTAGAAATCAGGGAAGGTAGAAATGAACTAATCTCTGCTCTTTGTTACAGGTGATTCCCACTCATCCCAGACGAATAGATGTGAGGACACCAGTGTGGCAGTCTCTCTTGTTTGTTATCCCAATTCCCCTTTCCCCCTCATCTCTGAGTCCAGCTTAGACTTGGGTTAGAGGTGTAGGGGAGCTGGGAAATTATCTTCGAGATCCCACCTCAGCTGTACGGCTCCTACGGTACCAGGAATTCCAGGTACTGCTTCATGACATTTCCCTTAAAGGGTTGCTGAAGGAGATGAAGCTTCTCCCTATCAGCTGAGCAAACGTTCTGGGCTAGTAAGAAGTGCTCCATAAATAGGGTCACTACATGGGATTACCCCAAACGGGAAAGGAGCATGTGTATTCCTGGCGGCGCTTTGGGCACAGTTATTTAAAAGCCCCTGGTCTACTCACAACACCAATCTCTCCTACACGAGGGCTAATAGCAACACCCTAGTCAACCACTGAGGTCAGACACAGAATTTTCTAAAAGCTTCTTACAGTCCGCAAGGCACTCAACCTGGGTTCTGTCTTGGTGGGTAAGATCATTTCTCTCTAGCTCTAGTGCTGGTATGGTGGGTAGACTTCTGTGCTTAATCCCACCCTTAACCCTCTACAAGCGCCTCCCCAACAACCAATTGATTAAAGACACTATGACACCCCCCACCTCATCCCACCCCCCTACCCAAAGGAATGAAACCACATGGCCTGAACTCCTTCTCCATCATTTTCCCCCTAACCTCTCCCCTAAAGCAAAAAGAAACCTTAAATACCGACTGATTAGACAACACCCAGAAACCCTAATCGCGGACACATACTATTGCTCTTCCAAAGGCCAGATAAAAATGGACCTCATTTTCCACACCATGAGACCTGCTAATTGGAACAACATCCTCAAGACACATCTACACATATCCAAAATAACCAACACCACCCACAGCTGCAAACTCACAAGCACACTCCCAAACCGCACCAAACATAGCGGCAACACCTCTGCAACCATCTACACCAACGGCACAGTCTTGATCCAAGCCAATAACCACAACTAGAAGCTATTGACTCCCTCTTCCCCTCACTCCCCATTGCCCCTCCACATTCACATAGCTCCCACCCACCCATCCATCTTCTTACTCCCTAATAGACAGCACCTTCATGCGATTGCACAGGAAACTCACAAGACCTCCGCCATACAAGACAACATCTCCCCTCCAGACACCACCCGACACTCTGCTCACCCCTCCCAGAAAGGGTTCAACTCTCTCCCACCCTCCCTAGTAAATCAGAGCCCCGACATAGATGAGGCTCTACAATCCCATACCAACCAACACCCACCTCCCCCTTCCATAACCCACCACCCCCACAAGACCTCCGCCATACAAGCCTGCCTCCTCCCTCCAAACATCATCCCCCACTCTGTCTACCCCTCCCCGACAGTGCCTAATTCTCTCCCACCCCCCAATCCTAATGGAAACCCAACTCTGATGAGGCCCTCCAACCGCCTGGCCAACACCCACCCCCGTCTTCCTTAATTCCCCACTCTCTACTAACAACCTGCGATCACAAGGCACTACCCTTGACGCCTATCTCTCTCCCTCCACTGCCACACAAGAGATGGCAGCGGGCACCCCGCCTTGACCTCCCACCCTCAATATCCAGGACTCTCCTTAGAGATAATTGGGGCAACTCCAACACCAAATGCCAACTCAGAGAGCCCAGCCCACACCCTTACTTGACACCCTCATCTACTGGCACCACTCACGCAAAGCCGCCCAAGATCCAACTGCCTAGCTCAATCACATTCCCCAACTTGACTCAGTCTCATAAACATAGAAACAAAAGTGCAGCAACAACCGCCCGAGACGTTTCTTCCCTTCCCTACTTGAAGACGGACCAGCAACTGGCCCTGCTGGAAAGCCAGCTAGACACAGCAATTCTGGGCCTCTCCAAAATATTATGGAACCTCACCACACTCAGAAAGCCCGCCCAACATCCACATCCGCCACCCCCATCCACCAACATTAATCACTCAAGGCATTACGAGTCCCAACGGCGCAGCTGGAATACAACCCCCCTCCCAAACCAGGCTCAGAGACCCAAAAGAACAAGAGCCTCCATGTCCACAAAGGAAGCAATTGATCTTGCCTCCACATTTGACACAACCACTGCTGTCGTCTCTAGCTCCAAGATTCAGGTGATCACTGGTATGGAAGAGACTGCCATCCCCACCAGACCCTCAAGGCCCCCAGCCCTCCTCACTAATTTCCCTAGGGCTCCTTTAACGAAGAATCCCAACAAAGAGAGATCCAGCACCAACTGCATGCTCATTAACTGCAGGTCGGCCTCCAAACATGCAACCGAATTGGCAGAGACCATCCTTACACATGACATTGGCATCACGTTCATCACCAAAACTTGGCTAAACGAGTTATCTCCCCCAATTATGGACATGCTTGTGCCCCCGGGCTTTGCTATCTTACACAAAGACAGAACAAATCAGAGAGGAGGGGGCATAGCAATCATACATAAGAACAGCATCTCCGTAACGGAAACCGACGACCTCAAATATAACTCTTTAGAACAACAGCCATTAAGATGAGTGACAACAAATCACTACTTTTTTTTTTTTTTCCTCATTTGCCTGCCCCACAATCCCTAAAAGAAACGCCGATCACCTTGGATGTCGTCTGTAACTAGGTATAATTCTCTCCCAGACCCGGACACCAGGAAAATATAGACTGGCGAAAGACGTTCTCCAGGATATTGTAATGGGAGGAAAGAAAAAAAGTGACAGGGCATACCAGTCCCCTCACTACTCCATCTAGACTTAACAAAGCCTTTCGGAAGGAACCACCAGGGAACATGGAGTTGATGGCATAATCATCGGACCCGGGGGAAAAAAAAAACCCCGGAAGGTCTGCAGAGCTTTTCTATTTCCACTGAACCAGCAAGTTCCAAAAGGAGAGGTTACGTTGGCGACATGATCTGGCCAAGTCCACCTTAGATGTATCATATAGGGACAATAGCCAGCCTGCGTGTGATGGTGCCTTCTGGTCAACCCAATATTTGCAAATCTGCCGTCTGGCCAGCAGAATTGCGTAAAACAAAAAGCACTTTGCCTGCCCCGTGATATTATCATCCACCCCAAATATAATTAACGGCAATGTAACAGATATGGATGTCTTAAGAATGGAGTCCAAAGTAGTCTTTACTTCCTCCCAAAAGATGTTGATAAATGGACAGTCCATAAACATGTGAACGTCGGAGGCTGCAAGGAGATTGCACTTATTACAACATTTTCCGGTCTGAAATTTAGCTAGCCTTTGGGGGGATAGATAGGCTCGATGGACAGAGAACAGATGATTCCGCCTCAGCCAAGCTGGCTTAACCACTTTATACAGGAGAGTGAACGATCTTATCCATAGGTCCTCACACTGCATACCCATGAGCCCTCCCCACTGCTCATCGGGTAAAGTGAAATCCCCATCCACCTCCTCCTGAATGGCCCAATACCAAAAGGCTACCTCCTTTCCCCCTCTTGTCTCTCTACCAACTGTTCTTCCAGGAAGCTACTCCTCCCCAAATCAACAAATCACTACTTTGTCATCTCCTCTACCATACGCCAATAAACACCTCCTCCTTCGGAGAACACCTCTCCGACCTATTAACTCATTCCTCACTCCATGGCTCAAACAACATAATTATAGGCGACCTCAACTTAAACTGGAAAGATGAAAACATCGCGCTAATCAAAACCCTAAATGATCTCCTAAGCAACTTCAATCTCACCCAACACTGCACAGAGAAAATCCACATCAAAGGCTCTAACCTCGACGCCATTATCGTTCATGCAGATACAGTCTCCATCGACCACACATTGCCTGTGGACTGGTCGGATCACCATATCATTCTGTTCCACCTAAACCATAGGATTCAAGACCAACCCTGCACTCGGGACCTTCCGCGCTGGGTGAGAAACATGAGTCAAATTCCTCTTGCAGACCTGGAGGAGATGGTTAGCTCCCTCCTCCCCACTCACACGAATGAACTCTCAGCAACAGAACTCACCTCTCAATACAACACCACTATGACCTCCATTATGGACCAAATAGCCCCCCTGAAATTAAAAAGAGCCAGGAACATTCCTTCCAGATCATGGTTCAATACAGACTTAAACTCTGAAAGAAGATAACTAAGAGCAGCAGAAAGACTGTGGCAATACAACCCATCCACAATCCTACGAGCTAGACTCAAAGGAGTGAGAGGGAGATACAACAAACACATAAAAAAAATTAAAATCCTTCTTTTGCAACACCCTGGACAAAGCAAAGAACAGACCTAAGGAACTATTCAGCCTCATCAAGCAACAAACCTCCAAAGCCCCTATGACACAAGTTATGGCCTCCAAAGACCTGTGTGACAACTTTGCCAATTTCCTCAATGACAAAGTCTCCAAGATAGAACTCTCCTTGGATGTACAAAGCAGTCCCCACGACTGTAAATCACTCTCAGCGTCAGAAAATATGTCTCCCAGGCACCCTCCCAACTTATGGAAATCTTTCAACCTCATCTCCGAAGCAGAGGTCATCAAAATGATCTCCAACACCAAACCCTCAACACACGTCATGGATCCTTTACCTGCTCAACTGGCCAAAAAGCTCAAACTATGCCTAGCCCCGCACTGGACTAAGATTAGAAACAGCTCCTTGAGTACCAGAGTCATGCCTGACTGTCTCAAAATCGGCCAAGTCACTCCTCTACTGAAAAAACCTGGCTCTGACACAAACGATCTGAACAACTTCATACCTGTCTCTAACCTCCTTTTCCTAGCGAAAATTCTGGAAAGATATGTTCTCCTCCAACTCACTCAACACCTAGACAACACCAACCTTCTTGATCCTCATCAATCGGGGGTTCAGAAAAGGGTTCAGCACAGAGTCAGTGATTTTAAATGTAATAGACGACATGCACAAGTATCTGGATAAGGGCCAATGCTGCCTACTCATGTTCTTGGATCTATCGGCAGCCTTCGACACGGTTGATGACAAACTACTCATCAAAGCACTTCAAGAAAGGGCAGGAGCAGAGGAGGTGGTCCTACAGTGGTTCACCTCTTTCCTACAGAACCGCACCCAAAGTATAAAAATCAAGAACCTCTCGTCTGACCCACTCCCCGTATGAAGGGGTGTCCCCCAAGGCTCAGTACTCTCTCCACACCTTTCAAACATCCATATGGAGCCCCTCACCTCCATACTAAAAAAAACAACATTCCCTTCCACCTCTATGCAGATGACACCCAAATATATCTGGAAACCTCCTCCATCGATGACACCCAGAGACTGAACGCCACTCTACAAGAAGTCCAGCGCTGGCTCTCACACAACCACTAAAACTGAATCAGGACAAGACGGAAATCCTCCTCATCCCTAACAAAAAGAGGAGAGCCCCCAAATCACAGAATGGATAAAAGCCATTGAGGCTCTCAGCCACAACTTCACCCTAGCTGATTCTGCAAAATCATTGGGAATCACTCTGGACCCCAAACTAGACATGAACAAACACATCAAAAACACTGCAAAAAGCACCTTCTTCAACCTTAAACTACTCAACAAAATAAAACCCTTCATCCCTCCAACTGGACTACGGGATTGCAACCCTCACAGGAGCAGCAAAATCCCATCTTGCTCCACTCAGATCAACTCTGAACGCAGCAGCCAAAATGGTCACCGGAGTAAAGAAATTTGATCACATCTCGCCTGCGCTCAGAGAGCTAAAATGGCTTCCTGTGGAAATGCGTGCTAACTTCAGAACCGCCTGCCTCATGTACAAAGTGTTGCACACAGGGAAACCCGCCTACTTGACTGCTAAACTCCAGAAGGCCAGTCAGTCAAGAACCCTAAGGAGCACAAACACTCTACTCCTTATCCCCCCAAAATCTTGCAGACAAAAAACCACATCTAGATCCTTTGCAGGAAGTGCGCGGAAAATTTGGAGCTCCCTTCCAGTCCACATCAGGACTAACCCCTCATACATAAAATTAAAAAGGCAACTCAAGGACCTCCTCCTCAACTGATCTCCCTCAAGCGGATAGCTACAACCAGTCGCCGAATGACAAACCATAGTAGCACATGGAAACATTGTCATCAATGACCTATACCTCACTCTCCACATGACTACCTCCCGCCCCCTCCCTCACCGGTTGACCTCTCCGTGAGTCGCTGGGTTCTCTACGACTACCTTAGCGAGGCGTCATATATTCCCCGTACATTCTACTGCAATAACTATCATTTGTTTCCTGTACACTCTACTGCGATGACTCACTTCACGAGCGACATTTTGCACTCCATGTCGATATGATGCGATGCGTCTTGGGACATTGTATATACTAATTGCTTAATGTATCCTACGAGTGTCTCATGTTGTAAAGTGCTCCAAAACCTTTGGGTCTGGCTAGCGCTATATAAAACTCATAATAAATAAAAAATAAATAAATAAGATGAAACTATTGTTCTTGCACACAGGAGATGCATTTTCAGCAGCTCCCTGTGTGCATTAGCAATGCTGGCTCTCGCAGGAGGCAGGGAGGCGGCTGTGATCGAGAGGCCTTGAGGCTCCCATGTGTCCCCGATCCTGCACATTGGTTGGACTGGGTAGGACAAGGGCACATGGCCATGCTCCGGAGTTTGGGGCCCCTGGGGCCGAAATCAGCCCTGGGAGGTTGGCTGCAAGGGCCCCCTCTCCCATCGGATTATGACGGCCCCTGTGGGATGGGGTTCTTGGAGCCAAATTACACCCGGGGAGTTGGGCTGTGCAGCCTCCCCTCCACAATTGAAATATGGAAACCAGAGGGCAGAAAATGAGCAGAAACAGTCAAACAGAGGGCAGAAAAATTATCAGAAAAGGCAAAACAGAGGGCAGAAAAATAAGCAGAAAAGGCAAAAAAGAGCAGAAGAGGGCAAAACAGACGGCTGAAAAATGAGCGGAAAAGGCAAAACAGAGGGCAGAGAAAGAAGCAGGAAAAGGCAGACCAGAGGACAGTAAAATGAGGAAAAAAGGCAAACCAGAGCAGAAGAAGGCAAAACAGAGGGCAGCAAAATAGCAGGAAAGGCAAAACAGAGGAGAGAAAAACAAGCAGAAGAGGTAACACAGAGCTGAAGACGGCAATACATCGGATACTCATACACTCACGCACCCCCTCACAGACCCACTGAGACACTCATACACCCAGTCTCAGTGTCACTCAGAAAGTCATGCAACCACTCACAGATTAACTCAGACTCATTCACTCACTGACAGACCCACTCAGATTCTTGTAATAATTGATAGACCCACTCAGAGACTCAGACACCTACTCACACACCCACACAGTGACTCATGCACCCACTCACAGATTAACTCACAGACTCATGGGGGCACTCTCAAACCCACTTAGAAACTCTGACATCCAGTCATTAATGGAATCCAGGGTTCCCGGTCTAGGCAATTAAAAAATATTTAGAACAATGAATTTTTCTATGGCTCTTTGCCCAGTTGAGTGGTCTAGTAAGGCAGTTCATAACCTATGGTCTGGGAACTCCTGGGCATCCACGATGCCTTCTCAGGGAGTATGCAATTGCTTGGAAAATTAAATAATATTAACAGAATATTAAAGAGCATGTAAATAAAGAAGTAAAATGTAAAAATTAACATTTTTTAAATGTTTCGTAAATGTGAATGAATTTGAAATACGAGGCTCAAAGTTAGGTTGATATCCTTAGATTTGTGGGAGCAGTGAAACTGCATAAAAACAGAATATCTTATAGACGATTGTTGGCTTCATTTAAACCAAGCTTCCCATCAAAATTAAAATTAAGATTTGTTTTAATTTGTTTATTAGTTTGTGAAATAAATATCATATTTCTTTCTGTATTTTTGTGTATAGTTTTGCAGTTTAAATAATCAAAATTGCCTACACTAGGAACCATATATTACCGGATTACAATAAGGATTCAGTGGTCGTCCCTGGATTCATGTAATGAATAAGTAGGGGTCCATAGAAGTCACAAACCACTGGCCTAGTAGATTTGCAATTAGTCATTACAAAGGTGGGGTTCTGTTCTGGTTTCATCTTGCATGGATGCCCTTTAGACTAGCAGTGTGCCTCAATCTTAGGGGTCTATTAGGATGGCGGGCGGACATCTTAGCGGTGCCGGGACCAGCCACCAGTGGTGCGGCGGTCCCGCACCATCAATTATGATGCCACCGCCACCATGGCGGTGGCATCCCGCATTCACAGCAATGTTGTGAAGGGACGTGGTGCATTGGCAAGCACAACGTGACAGGCACCGCACGGTGCCTGCCACCTTTTCCAGGCCAATGCTGGGGGGTACCATAGGTCCCCCCCAAGTGCAGCCCTCCACCCCCACAAACCCCTGGGGGCCCAAAATGGGCCCTATAGCATTTACTGCATGCCTTTCCATGGCAGAGCCTCTGCCATGGAAAGGCATGAGAAATGCCCCATAATAATATGGATGGCGGTGTCTTGCAGACACCGCCACCATATTGAGTACCTTTTCCGCCCGGTCGATATTTCGACCGGCGGAAAAGCGGTGGACGGTCTTCCCGTCTGCCACGGTGCCCACCACCATACTAATATGGCAGGGGTGAGCCAGGGACATATGGTGGGCGGATTTCCACCCCCGGGCCGGCAGTGGAGATCCACCCACCATCCTAATAGACCCCTGAGTTTGGCTCAATATTGGTACCTGTTCACAAGAAGGAGGCCTGCAGTGATCCAGCTATCTAAGGACTTTTGTCTGTGTTTTTCAGTAAAGCAGCATATTTGCTCATATTCTTTTTGAAAAGCACCTAAGCTTGAATAATACTAAGAAGAATTTCACCCATGTCACAATGTAAGACCAGATCAGGTGATTGATTCTGTGTCACACAATTGTGTAGTATTATTAATTTTGGTTAGAAAAGTCTGTTTAAAAAACCTTATCCTTTGCATTCAGCATGGCAGATAGGTAGATCCAATATTATGAATGTAAGATATTAAATACCACTCGCCTTTTTGGGAGTGGTATAAAGACTAAAATATCCATGTGACTTAAGTGCACTTGAGTGCAGTTCCGTTTCATGAAGTGTGCCATTAAGAGGAGGTCTGACGGATGCATTCAACACTCCCTTCAATCAAAGTGTTTTGATAAAATTTGGATTAAAACACCGAGCTCATAAATAACCACCTTCCAAGACTGGATTCTTTTTCTTCGCCAGCATTATAATATGCTTTTGTTGGTCACACGTAAACATAAATGCCTTATCGTTTAGATGCATTAATGTATGAATTGCATGCAATGATCGATGTTTTTTATTCTTTTCAGATGTGCATTTTCTATGAATTGCTATAGCCAAACCCAAATTATGATTCATACTTAATAGGTAAATTGCACCGCAAAGAACAGTGGGCTGTCTTATTGTTTCTGAGTTTTTAAGTTATGAAATTACTATGAATGTAATTTTCAATTTTTTAGAGTAATGGACCAACTACAAGGTGGATGCACTAAAGTGTATGGACTGAGATTTGTGTAGTAGTCAATCATAGGCATGTATTTCCCCTAGACCCTGTATGTGCACCATGGATATGTAATGGTTAGAGCTGCAACAGATCAAGAAAAACAGGCATTGCAAAGCCAGTTCTTCTGACACCAGTGTCTGTGTATTATTTCTTCTCTGATCTATGGCCCTTGGGTGGATGGGTGCTAGTTCATTGGACGGTGATATTTCACTTGCTTCAATACTTTTCTGCTGCAACACCCATTGATTTTAATTCTGCCCTGTATTTACAAGGGTAGTATATATATATATGGGGAAGCGCCAAAATTAAGAGAAAACAAGCATTGGCTTAGCCAATAGGTCTCGCCTTTGGGACCTTATAAGTGTTTAGCCATGCAACAGTTGCATAACTAAATACTTATAAGGTCCCAAAAGTGAGACCTGTTGGCTATGGAAAGCGGCTGTGCGGCTGCTAAAGTGAAAGTAATCGCGGTAAAGCGCGGCGCACGCGCCCGCGCACATGCACTGTAGCGCCAGGCTAGCCGGTAGCACTTTTTGGAGCCCTCTCAATAAGTCTCGCCAGACCAGCGCATGCGCTGGGTCAGGTGAGACCTAAGAACCCTGTTCTTAACACGGCCAAACAAGGAGAAAGGATTGTCTCCTCGTTTTTGCCGTTTCTATGTGTGCTGTTTTGTGCATAGTGTCCATTCCTGCTCATGAACAATCATTAAAAATATGACGGTTTGCAACTTCTATGTGTGCTGCACAATGCAGCACACACAGGAATTAGAAATCACCATTCTGAATTGTTTATTACAGAACATAAACAATCATTCCCCTCAACTATCATGTAAGGGTGCCTGCGTTGGTGGTACGCAGATTAATTTAGCACCAGTGCTAGGGGGAACGCAGGAGTGAGCTGTATCATTGTAAATACGGTGCAACCCTGCATTTTTTGTCTGACGGAGCGTGACATTAGTAATTTTGGAGCTAAGCCGCACACCACCAGTTCATTGTACATATGCCCCTGAGTGTCAGGTTTGCCTACGTTTGCGTAATATTCTGAAATTCTTCGCAGAATACCACTTCAATGATGAACTAGTGAGCAGTGTTGCCATCACTGTACATTCTGAACTTTTGCATCTACAGTGTCATTACATACTTTGGTTCTCTGTAGGACGTAATTTGTAAAATGAACAATAATCATCAAAGGTGATCGTGCAGTCTAAAGAACTCTGCTCTGTTGATATTTGCAAACATCTGCATCTGAATGAGAAGCAGAGAGAATGATAAACGGATATTTATGCCATCCTGCTGACTACACAATGCAGCTGCTTCCAGCTGTACAAGTCAAGATCAATGTGAACACGGCCTACATTTATGAAAATAAGATTAATGCTCGAAAACAATGTAGTATTGACAGTTACCTCATTTATAATGATCCAGTGACAGTCTACTGCAACCAAATTAGTCTCCACGACCTGCAACAGAGAGGACAGGCCATTATTCAGCTTAGTAAGAAAAGCAAAATAAAAGAGAATTGATGTGCTCTCCGAGCTGCTAACATCAAGCACGTTTTGAAAGAACCTTGTAATTCAGGTGAGAATGGATAACCTTTTGCAATGCGGAGTACTGGGCTGCAGAAGAATTAGCATTGTTGCTGGACTAAATAATTAAACATGAAAACATTATTCTGAAAATGTATAGAAAAAGTGCACACATCGTTGTCAAACGAAGAAAATTTGTATAAAAGGAAAGAAAAACATAAACTAATGCAACATATACGCATGTGACACATGCATAAAAACATAGAGTGAAATATGGTATTTATTGCAACTGTTGAGTGTGTGTAGGGGCCATTCTTGAGTCTTTCATGATGCCCTTCCCCTCCTTTTACAGTAGAAATAAATAGCATGTTGCACTGTTCACACCTGCATACGTGTCAAGGTAAAAGTGCATAAAAGAGGTTTTGTGAGTGCTAAAAGAGATGACTAGCCTTTGTAAAATCAATAGATCATGTAATCTGTGGGCATTTAATTTCATCGTGTCAATTTCTTTGTCCTCTATTAGCAACATGGGATTTGACCTTTACACTATAGTAATAAACGTGTGCCTGTGCGTTTTAGTATAATTTCATGAGAGAGAGAGAGAGTGTGTGTGTGTAAAATCATCAATGTAACTCATCCTTTCAAGCTGTGTAAAGATTGGAGGTAGCAAAGTTATTAGTTAGATATCATACACATAATTTATCCGTAGTCAATTCCCAAGTGGATTTTGGGATACACAATTTTATTAATTAAAAAAATATATATATATTGCTGAATTTCTTCCACCCCCTAATAAAACACATGAGAAGAAAAAGCACATAACATACAAAAGAAGAGCATATAATTTCATCATAATTAAATCACGAGCATTCCAGTGGTAGCATCATAACTCATGACATTAGGTTAAATAATCCAAGCTCATAATACTCATCTAAAGTGCAAATCCGAGATTAAGCATAATAGGCGGGCAACTCCTTAAAACCTACTTGACACATTTCACACACTTCTCAGAAACTACCAAATAGATTTACCCGACATTTGGAAAAGCACAGAGTGAAAATGTTCTTTTTGAAACTGACAAATCCAATTTAATTCCAGCATTTTAATGGGATACACATTAAAATGCTGGTAGTTCCTGCTAAATGTGTTAAATGTGTCAAGTAGGCCTTAAGAAGCTAATTTTCGTATACTGAGGTTCACAAAGCCTGTTGCAAAATTTGGTTGGTGAACAAATTCATTGACTACAAATTCAAATGTAAAATAAATATGAGTAGCTGACACTGGGGTTCAGGTTCTGTAAAGCTCCAACACCAACATTGTCACTGGTTTCTGAAGGGTGAGAATTTTGCCCCAGCTTCCATTATTCTAAAAAGTGCTTGAACCTGTAAAGGACCTATACTAGGGCAAGCGGAGCACATACTAAACCCAGAGGGGAACAGGCAACTCAGCCTCAGAAATCAAATAGCACTTAGGTCATGGCGACTGAGGTCAAGCATGACCTTAGGACCTCCACTCCCAGAGTTCAGTAAGCAGTAGGGGGTCACGTTTTCTACTGCAGAATCATGGTCGACTAATCTGAGCAACTGAATGTTACTTTGGCCCCCCAGGCACTTACTGTAATAAAACCCATGTATTCAAATCTATTTACGACCCATGCGCTCGTTTACTCACACCCACATCTGAAGTGGTACTGGTTTTTAACTTTTTATCGGAGAATCATATAATTATAGACCGATAACTGATAAAATGTGATCTCCGATTATGTCTGCATCAGTAATGTTAGGCGTTTATAATGATAATATACAGTATAAAATTAAGGGCCTGATTTTAACCCTGGTGGAGGCCTGCCTTCTGTCAGTGTGGCCAAGGACATGACCTCTGCCAATCCACTACAGTCCACCAAATTATGGGCTCTTTACCAGCCTCACGGTTATCTCTGTTGCTTCAGTGGAGCTGACACAAAGGTGTATCCTCAGAAGGCACTGAACGTTTTCTGCATGGCTATCTTTTAGGGGGAAGCTAATTTGTTTTGTATTTGCAGAAACAAACTCCACAAGTGGAAATGTGCTTCTGAAAAAAAACATTATGACCCTTAAAACCTGCAAAGATTTTCCTGTGGTGTGGGAGTGATTATTGTTATTTTTCAGTCTGTAAACACTTTGCTTTTCCTGCTAGTGATGAATAAAAAAGAAAAAACATCAGACTGTCCTCTCTAAATAGGTTGGGTGGTCTGATGTCCTTACTACAATAGCTACAATAGCCTCTACTGCAGTGGCACTGCTATTGGTAAACCACCAGTCTGCCCAACTCACAATTGAGTGGGCAAACTGAGAGTTCTGCAGACAAAGCACTCTATTGCATTTGTGATAATGTGTCCTGTCCCCAAACTCTAAATTAAGCACGACATATTTTAGTTGAAGGCTATTCTCTTCACCTTGAATTTGATGTGTACTTGTTTTTTCACGTGGGCACTACTGTTTGTATCGAGCTGAGAATGACTAGTATGAGGACACTACAAAAGAGTGCCGACTACTCCTAACTGTGTTGTCCTACAACAATACACAGTGCTTATAATTTAGCTCATACTCTTTAGATCTTTGATCATTGAATAAATAATCACTTTATCAGAATCGTGGCCATATGTGCCATGATAGGAGTTGCAAAAGCTGGCCTCAATGTGTATTTTTGTGACCAGCATGGAATTTCGTGAACAGACCTGTATACTAAAAGGTAAGTTACACAAATTCAGAATCAGACTGGATTACAATCTGACCTACCCGATTAATGTTCATTATGTAGGTCGTAAATTGTGACTCAATCCGATTGGCCACAATCACAGGGAAGGTAGTCTGCATGGCTCGACAGAATGCAGAACACATAGAAAGAAAATGTAACAAGAAGAAATAAAGATATTTCTCCTCTTTGTGCCTCTCCTGGCGAGGCGGACCTGTTTGGCGCATTCCCAGGTTTACAAGGTTTGGTAGATCTGGAAAATGCCTCAAAAACATTGGTAGTTGTATGGGAACACTTTCCCTGTGCCGAGTAATCCAACACAGTAATTTGCGCTGTGTTGTATTACTTCAGATTTTTTAAGCCATTCAAATCCGCTTAAAATGGCTATGTGTGGCTTCAAAAACATGCCTTAAGGTTTGCGTTGCTCTTGTACTAAATTCAATGGTGCAAGAGCAACACAAACAGGGTCATAATATGTCACTCAGTATTTCAGCAAGGTGAAAATACTTAAGACTACTTTCCCTTAGACATGGGTCTTCATGCTCAGCAACTGTCTGCACAAGGTCTCCCTTTTCATTCTTACTCCAGCATAACAATGCTTTTGATTCACACTGGAGCAGCACACATAGGCTAGGCTACAGGTTCTAGATGGCCAAATCCATTCAAGGTTAAATATAAGGTCAGAGAAAGAAAAGCAAAGTTTCTTTACAGAAGAGAAAATATACTCCAGGCAGTAAACCTAGAGAGAATACCTGCAAAATGTGTCCAGGACTCCTGTTCACACCGTTGGAGAGCAGATCCCTTCAGACTTTCCCCAGAACACTTTCAGAACTTTTCCATGGACTTTGAGAGGTTTGGACCTCTATGCTTCCCTTGATTATTTGCTGAGTGTAGCTTAGGCTAACACTTACTTCACTGACCCAATAAGACTCGAGCTTCTGAAATGCTGACACCTTCCTACTATATCCCTGCCCATTTCTATTTTCCTTAATGGAATTTCCTGATGTATTTAATCCTTTAGACTGTAGAGCCATTTTTTACCTTGGACTTTACTTTAGGTGATTTAGATTTACCCATATATAGGTGAAAAAATCCAGGACTCTCATGTGAGCATCAAATTCTATTGGCAATCTTTTGCATTGATGTGGCTGCACTCCTTGTCTGCTTGATTTTAGTCCACCTAAATTTCTTTAGGAGGTTAGTCCTAAATTACCGTTGTTATTCTGTACCTTTATAGCATGGTGTTAAGTAAGAGTCATGTATCTTAACTTGATTCTTAATTTGTAATAAACCTTCTTAACCATAGTTAGTGATTCCTGGTTTTTATTATGGAGCCAAATGGGTTACACTGTTAACCTAAATTGATTGATGCAATGCTAACTCCCATCACCTCTCAGGTGGAAAATAAAATGTCCTTCAAAGGACCAATGGTAAGAAAGTGGGCCCATAAAATGCTAGATCACACTTTTAATGTTTCTCTAAATCAGAGAGGTATGAGCTGCAGATTTCTCTTTATGCATTATATGAAAATCAGTTAAGGGTGTTTCCACCAATATTGAGAGCCATACAATTCTATGGGTTTTGAATGGTTGATTTGAGAAACACCATGAGGATACCAGCGGCCCCGCCTACCTGCCGCTGGGGCTACTGAATGAGACTCTTGCATTCTGCACAGGAGTAACAAAGTAGAGCAAGGGCTGCGACCTAATAGGACAAGCACCTGCTCTGGCCCCTCCCAAACACATACATACATACGAGATGTGCATACCCCGAAATGGGCTACACACACAGGCCATAAATGCTTGTTTTGTTCGACCAGTAGTTTTCTACAGTTGCACCCTTTTGGGCATTGTGTTTTGATCCAGCATGGCATGCATGGTGTACGGAGATACCATGAGAGAAGTATAAATACTATTTCTGCTTTCGTCTGCATTCTATACATATTACATCTTTGGTTTTCCCAATAGTGGCCTTGTAGCACACAAGTGAGTGTGCATGGCCCTTATTCACTTCCAAAGCAATATAAACACTATAGTTGTCATTTTGCAGCATCGCTCTATAATATTCTGCTGCCTTGCATGGCACTCATGTATTAACTTCTTCTAAAGCTCAATAAAAAAACACTGGAAAAATGAAAAATGAACTTTTACTTTGAAAAATAATGACATCTAAAAGTATTTAAGTGTATACTCCTTCCACAGTGCTTTGAATAGATAGATATATATCGATAGATAGATAGATAGCCAGACAGACAGACAGACAGACAGACAGACAGACAGACAGACAGATAGATAGATAGATAGATAGATAGATAGATAGATAGATAGATAGATAGATAGATAGATAGATAGATAGATAGATAGATAGATAGATAGATAGATAGATAGATAGATAGATAGATAGATAGATAGATAGATAGATAGATAGATAGATAGATAGATAGATAGATAGATAGATAGATAATGTCCTCAAGCATTAGGAACGGAGGAGGATTCTGCTATGTAAACAAGTAAACTGGTTCTGGATTTTGGCCCCAAATTCAACTGAGATATAATCGCCAGAAATGCTTTTAAAAGTGTGCTATTTGTATTCTGCTAGGAAAACATGCTGCACTTTTTTTTCAAATATAGAAAACACTAAGACAATATATTATGAGACTGTGCAGCAATTAACCTAGGCATGTGTGCAGTTATAATTAGTGTATTTGAATACCATTCGTTGTGGCACAGAGGAAAATGGAGTGAAGCAGTTGCAATCTGTTTGAATATATTGCCTACTAAAATCAGCTTCCAGTGCTGCTGGCACAGTGACTACCAGATCTGATCTGCACATAACAAGGAAAGGCCAAATTGGAAATTTCCATGTAAGAGAGAGGACAGTGAAAATGTTTATTCTGCTCACATCTTAGAAGGAAATTGAGCTAAACAACAGAGCACACGTGCAATGAGTGGAAAGAGACTTATTATAAATAATGTACTCGGGCCATAAAGGAACAAAATCACATGAAGTCACTCAGCTTGGTCTAAGAAAGCCTGCTGGAACAACCTCTGTCAGAGAAGCAAATGGAGAGCATTTCTGCAACCTACATTTATAGGGTCAGGAGTCTACTGATCCCCAAAGTTCCCCACAAAATGGTATATCCCTTTCTTTGAGAAATATTTCGCTCACATGACAAAGAGATGGTATAGTAGGATTTTATTGATTCCAGATCTTATATATATGGATGTGCACAATTTTCTTTTGCATAATTACCCAAAATGGAAATCTGTCATTTTGCTCTATATTCTAGCCCAATTATTGGCACGAGGGCCGCATTTAAACAAAAGCAGTGCAAACAACAGCTGCTTGTGTTTGTTGTACCCGTGAATTCACAGGCAATTTTTACAGTGAATTGCGCCACTTGCAGTAAATCTTCACCACTAATGCCACATAAATACATGATGAGGCATAATGGCATAATTTCAACAATTTTGCATAACTAGCATAATGTAAAAATCCCCAAATTATGCAAATTATGTGGCAAAATTAACATTTCGATACAGCTTATTAACGGTCCCAGTTTATTTTCAATTTCCTAGACCCACCCATCCCTATTGCTCTGCAAGATAAACGTGGTTGTCAATTGGCTGTCTGAGTCTATTACACATTACGGTACCTTATTTTTCATAGGACATTATAGATTCTAAAAACAGATGGGCAGATTTATCATACTTTCACGCAACACAATGCAGGCAAACAACTTGCTGTTCTGTGTGAAAGGGAAAGAGAAGGAATGCTCCATATCTATCAAAATGTGGCAAATTCCTGCTCTCTGCCTGTGCTGTCTCGTAATGTGCTGCCTTGCGCCAATGCAGGCACCCTTGTGCCATGGTGAAAGAGTGCCTGCATTGTAGGCAGGATTGTTTTTGTATAGGAAGGGGCCCATTCATGCAAAAAAGAAACAATCTTCAGAAACAATTATTCTTGTGGCCTTGAGTGCCTTGGTAAATCTGAAACTAGGTTTTAAATGGCCCTGTGCCATCTTGCATGACACAAGAGTGATGCAAAACTATGCTATGTCAGGCCCCAAGAATTTTGAAAGTCAAGTGATTTTAAAGGTAACACTGACACAACAGCTTTTCAAGTAATTTTAATTATCTATATTTGTTATGGCTTCTTTATTAGAACATTCATGAGTTGGAGAACTTCAGCATGACCACCTGAATGTTTAGAGGTCCTAGATGTCAATTATAAATGCCTAGAAAAAGGAAAAGTATTTATGGCACCTTAAAAATACCAATACCGTGGAGTGCAGTATTTTCTGGGTGCAGTGGGATACCTCTTATTCTGAGTTTTTTACTTGGATTCAGATATACCATACAGAAATAGTATTCCCCTCCTTAAATTCCACATGTGCATTTTTGCACTCATTTATCCCCAATAAAGCTCAGGGGTCTGACCTTCAGGAATCTATAAGGGGAAAGAGATAGGTGTGGTGTTTTCCTGCATGACTGATTTCTGATCCAATAGTAAAGATCTGTTTGCACCGAGATATTAATTATTCTGTGCGCTTATTTGAATTGTACACCATCACCTTTGCTTTTGTAAGGGAAGTGAATGGGCCATAATAAGTAAAGGACTAATTGCTTCAACTTGGTCATGGTACCACTTGGTAAAAGTGCCTCTCCATTACAGAACCCTAGAATATTGCCAAGCTGTCTTGCCTTGAGAGGGAACGTCTCTTGGGATGGACAGTTCTGATTTACATGGGGATCACTGTAAGAAAATGGTTTATTATTTGGTATGGGTGACTATAATAATAATAATAACACTTGTTTGTCAGGGATAGCCCCAAAAGTCAGTACATTTAAGACAATTTGAAAAATATTTATTCAGTACCAAAAAAGTAGTTGTAGAAAACTGTGTTACCGGTTGAGGGTTCTGAATCCCTACTCAAGCAGCAACCACAATTCTTGTCAGGGTGAAACACAAGCAGACCTCAAATTAACTTGTGCTTAACCATCTGGTAGCTTGGAACAAAAACACTCAGGCTTAACTTAGAGGCAATATGTTCAGTATTTGTGCAGCACTTCAAACAGTGATCAATTGAAAATACAACACAAGAAAAATCTCACACCAATTAAGAAAATAATAAATTATTTGAGACCAAAATGACATACATCCAATTAGTGAAACTAGAGGTGCAATTTTTAAATGTTTTGTAAAAATCATGCACTAAGAAGCAAAAAATGCCAACCATGGTTATCTGGTCACTGTAGACTGAGTCCAAGTTACAAGTTTAGGCCTGTTAGAAATGGGGTCTCTAGTTGGCAGTGGTTTGCACTCTGTCCAAGTAGGGACTCTAGTCAGGGTAATGGGATTACACAGCTAAAATAATCTCTGCTCACTCTCTTGGTAGCTTGGCCCAAGCATTCAGGCTTATCTCAGAGGCAAAGGTTCAAAATTGTTCAATCCATAGGAAACTATGGATTCATTATTTTTAGCACCAAGTACCTGGGATACAACAAAATCTAAAACAAAAACAGTTGCAGTCAGGTGAGTCACCAGAAAAGCAAATCAATGTGTTGGATCCTTACTGCCAGGAGCGGTCATCTATCAGTTCCTGACTGTGAGAGGAGGTGATGCATTGAGCTCTGGACACATGACCTCAGTTCCTTACAGCTGGGCATTGTTGATGGAGAACTTGGTTCTCAGGGATGATGCGTTTGAAAATCCAGACAGGCTGTGTTAATGAAGCAGCAGTGGAGTAGGCACTACATCGATTTCACAGCGGGAAAGCAGGTGGTGTATCGAATCTTCAGCCACACAGCGGGCCTGCATCAATGTTAGAGCGGGTTCCACAGACATTGGTTACACGGTGCTCTGGACCCGGGCTGTGGTGATCTTTCATCCGCATGTCAGGGGTTGCATTGAATCTTCAGCCACACAATGGCAATGCATTGATTTTTCAATCAGAATGCATGCTGCATCACGGGAAAATGGGCGCTGAGGGCCGAGGTTTGGATTTTCTTCTCAGGTTACCAGTTTCAACCTCTAATGGCCCAGGAGATTGTTTTGGCACCACTTGGCAAGTCAGGGTTCTCAGCAGAAGAGCCCAGGCACTGGTGGGTATAGTCTTTGATGGCCTTGAGACTTTTTAACAGGAGGCAGGCACTCACAAGCCCTTGGATAACCTTGGAAAGCAGCATGTAGAAAGCAAAGTCCAGTCCTTTCACTCCCATGACAGAAGCAGCAAGCAGCAGGCTAGCACAACAAAGCATTAAGCAGAGAGTCAGTCCCTCCAACAGCATCCAGCTCTCCTTCCTGGAAAAATGTCCTCTTAGTCCAGAAGTGTTCTGAAGTTAGGGTGTCACAGCTCCAGTACTAATACCAGTTTCTGCCTTTGAAGTAGGCAAACTTCAAAGTAAAGTCTTTGTAGTACACAAGACCCTGCCTTTTCCCGACCTTGCTCCAGACACACTACAGGGGGTGTAGACAGCTTTGTGTAAAGACAAGCACAGCCCTATTCAGGTCTCAGTGACAGCCCCTCCCCCACTCTCGCTCAGGAAGACCCATCACCCTAGCCATCAGGATATGCAAGGCACACCTCAACTCCCTTTGTGTGGATGTCCGGAGTGAAAGCATAACCAGCCGAACTGTCACCCTCCCTCAGACGTGGATTCCACAGGTAGGCAGAGGCACAGAATGGTAAAGCAAGAGAATGTCTACTTTCTAAAAGTGGCATTTTCAAACGGTCAGCTTTAAAAACAACTTTATTAAAAGATGTATTTCAAAATTGTGAGTTTAGAGATCCCAAACCCCAAATTTCTATCTCTTCCCAATTGGAATTTATACTCGTAAGAGGTTACAAGGCAGCTCCAATAATAAACCTATAGGAGAGATAGCCCTTGCAATAGTGAAAACATAAATTAGGAGTATTTCATTATCAGAACATGTAAAACACACCAGTACATGTCCTACCTTTTAAATAAACTGTACCCTGGCCACGGTGCTACCTTGGGCCTGCCTTTGGGATGCCTTTCATACCGTAAATGATAGGTTTTGGCTTGGCAAGTGGGTGCACTTGCCAGGCCCAGAAGGCTGTTTAAAACTGCACACACAGACACTGCAGTGTCAGGTCTGAGGCATGTTAGCAGGGCTACTCGTGTGGGTGGCACAGTCAATGTTGCTGGCCCACTAGTAGCATTTGATTTACAAGCCCTGGGCACACCTGATGCACTTTACTAGGGACTTCCTAGTAAATCAAATATGCCAATCATGAATACACCAGTTTCCAGTACAATTTAGACAAGAGAGCATGAGCACTTTAGCACTGATTAGCAGTGCTAAAGTGCCCAGAGTCCTAAAGCCAACAAAAACAGGTCAGAAGAAATAGAAGGGAGAATGCAAAATAGCGTGGGGATAAACCTGCAAAAAGGGCCAGGTCCAACAAGGCCGACCATGATGGAATGTGGGCAGGGTACAGGACTAAGTTCATTTCACTGTTAAAGTACCTTGTGGTTTGGGCATCGAAATACAGAGTCTTCTCAAGCAAATAGTAGTACACCAAGTGGTCACAAAGACTTAGGGCCTCATTTAAAGTTTGACAGAGGGGCCCCCCTTTACAAATGGGAAGGATATTGTGTCCACCTTAATACAAGTATCATAGGATATAATGCACTTGTATTTCAGCGTAGAGGACATCCGTCATGTTTCTGATGGGAGGTCAAAGCTGTTGCAAACTTAATGTCTCGGTAGTAAATGCACCAGGGGCCAAAGCTGATATTAACTCTTTTTGGGAGAGGCTACATTGAAGGAACTGCCAGCAATTTAAAGTACTTTTCATTTCACAGGTATTTGAAAGAGTCTGGGAATACAAACCAGTGGTCATTGAATATACCGAAAAAGATTTTTGTGTACCATAGAATTATTATACCAATAAATGTTGTAGACTGTTTGGTATATGACAGGTGGATTTAGTGACGAGTAACTCGATATGTCATGTTTCAAGGTATTCATGTCTTAAACTTCATAATCTATATTTAAATCTCCTTGCGAGACCTGCCGTCCTTAGGGTAGTCTTCCCCCAAACATTCTGCCTGCTTCCCTCCTCGTTTTGCTGTATCTTTTTGTTGTCCCTAGGACTCTGAGCACTTAATGCTGCTGACCAGTGCTAAATGCCATGTACGTCTCCCCTAAATATGGGGACATTGGTATATACCTGATTGGCATATTTAGTTTATTTTTAAGTACCTTGTAACGTGGTATACCATATGACCAAAGCCGGCAATCTAAATGGTACTAGAGGGACTGCAGTACTGTTTGTGCCACACACACAAGTAGCCATTCAAACCTTCCTCATGCCTGCCATTGCCAAGCATGTATATGCAGTTTAATGCCACTTCAACTTGTCATTTAAACCACTTGCTAAGCCTTAAACTCCCTTTTATTACACATAGGTTGCATCTAAAGTAGACTATAGGTGGCCCTAAGAGCAGGATGCTGTGCAACTAAAAGTTAGGACATGTAAGTTTAAGTTTTACATTTGCTGGTAGTGACAAACAGCTAAATTCGTTTTTCACTACGGTGGGACCTACCCTTCTCATAGGCTAGCATTCAGAATTCCTTAATACACTTTTAAGCTGTAAATATTGATTAGAAAGGAGTAGCTGCATTATGTTTCATATCTTTAGAATGGTAGTGATGAACAGTCTTTAATGGTAAAGTGGAATTTAACAATAATACTTTAGAAATGCTACTTTTAGAAAGAGGGCATTTCTCTGGTCTTACTGCTCTGTGTGCCTTGCCGCCTTTCTCCAATACACGTCTGAGGTGGGTGACAGCTATGTTTTATGCACTCCCTCTATCCAGTCACAAACTCATGTGACAGAGAACTCATCTGCATTTTGATAACTCTTCCTGGGCAGGAACAGAGAAGGGGAGCTGACAATTACATCTGAATAGGCAGTGCCCTGTTTCCCACACATTGGGCTGATCACCCATTACTGATAGTCTGGAGCCAGGGCTGGGAAGAAAGGGGGACATGTGCACTACACAGGACTGCTTTGAAGTCATCCCCACTCCAAAGGTACAACTGGGTATATGTACTGGGGCTCTTACCCTACCAAGACAGTACACTAATGGACCTGTGAGGAACTCTGCCAGGAGTAAAGACTGCTGTGCTGCAAGAATTGTTATGTTATGGTAACTTATTAAGCACATGTCTACCCTGGGGTGTCTTGGCATTGCCACTCTGCTTGAATGCTACTCTGGAAGAACTGCTTCTCTGCTTTGCTGTGCTGTCCTGCTGCCTGCTTGTCTCTGCCCTGCTGAGGACAAGGACTGGACCCATCTCACCTGAACCCTGAGAGACACAAGGGCCTCCTGGCTTGCCCCATGTTCTGGAGTCTCAGGGCCATCAAAGACTTCCTTTAACTCTGCTACAGCACCTGGACTCTGCTATTTGTGAGTCCTGTCCTGTCAGGTTGTGCCAATCCAGTCCTGGGCTTCTTTAAAGGTGATTTCTGCTGTCCTGAACCATCAAAATCGATGCAGTGACGAATTTGCTCTGATCGCCATATTGCCCTCCGATGCAGAAGCTGATCAACGACACCGCTTCGACAGACTGTGCGGCTCAACAACATTCGACAGCACGTTTCAATGATGACGCAGTGTCTGCATTGCAAGGGGGTTCATTTATGATGCCTTTATCGCCTTTACAGATTGGAACCGATGCATCGGTACTTTGTGGTGCTGCTTGCTCTATCTAAGGTACATTTTCAGTGGGCCCTGCATGGGTCCTTTAGCCAGCCTGCCCTCCATAGTGGCTGGCCTAAACTTTGGATTTACCCTACGCTATTTGACTCTAAGCACTAAATTTTGATTGTAATTAATAAATCCGGTCCTACTTATTGGATTTTTGCCATTTTGTTCTTATTTTACTCATACAAATACAATCTATTTTTCTAATACTGTGTGTATAAGTTTTAGGGTGTATTTATTGTCTTACTGTGTGTGCATGTGAGTGTATGTGTGTTGCACAAATACTTTACACATTGCCACTTTAGATAAGGTTGACTGCCCTGTGCCAAAGTACCAGAAGGTTAGCACAGGTCATCTTCTAGTGTGTATTTAGCCTACCCTGACCAGAGTGGTGGTTCAGGCTTGGACAGGTGCATACCTCTGACAAACAGAACGCCCACTTCTTCCAGTCATCTATTCAGAAGGGACATTCATTCATGTATAAGAGGTGATCAGATTTATGAATTCGAATTCCTCTCCCTTTTACAAGTGTTTGGTAAAGTTGGGTAATCCAGTACCTATCGTCAGTTTTTCCCTTATGCATTTAAGTTATAAAATGTATTTTTTACACATTTTTCTTTAATTATGACTTATTGCATGACCAATGCTAAAATGTCTATTAGGCTGCGAAATAAAATGTGCACATATTTTTTCCTGTTGATTTATTGACCACAGACCCTGCCATTGTTTAGTGTATAATTAGTGGTTAGCATCGTCTGCTGAGGACATTAACCACCGTTTATTGCCCCCCCCCCCCAAGCTAATGGTGAGGATGCACAATGAAAGAAAGGGCAATTAGTAGTTATTAAATCCAAATAGCATGTGGGTGAAAAGGTTTTTATCAACGGCTAATCTTACATAACATAGGGTAATTGTCCGTGCCTATGCTATGCCACTGTTTTACACACTCTTTGATCTTACAATGGACGAACACAGCAGTGATTAATAGTACATTTCTAAGCATTCTGAATGAATCAGGCAACACAAGCATTTTATAAAAGGTGGTGTTGCTGTGTAATGACCCTCATCTGACCTCTGTGACACAGATGCAGGTGAGGCAAGTAAGGCAGTCATTCTTAACACCTCGAATTATTGACTAGCTCCAATAACAATAATCTAATTAGAAAATGAATGTGTCAGCACTTTCTTTGTGGTTTATCTCTCCCTCTGTTTTTCTTCTACAGTTCTTCCTCACCTCACTGCTAGTAATTTGAATGAAACGCGTCCTTTCAGAGTGAAATTTCAATGAAGTATTATGTCAGCATGTAACTAAAAATTGTATTCTGTGTAATTTGATTGACGAGCTCACTCCCATCATTATGTTTATGAGTTCAGTGGCACAGTTAAAAGCATCCAGATGCCTCGTGAAACCCTTTAGATGGAACAGGAAAAATAGGAGTTGAAGGAACTTCCAACAACACACATAGAAAATACATTCTCACTGGATTTCTTAATTACATTTAAGTGAGATGTAAAAAAAGATAAATAAATTGAGAAGCAAAGTCTAAAATGCATTTTATATATGTGCCTAATGCTACATGAAATGGACAATGACTATACAGAATGGTTCCCAAGTGAAAATAACAACGAGCCTTAAGAAACGCATAGAGAATGAATAAAATTCATTTTTGAAAAGTAGTCTATATTCCACTTTTTTATCCAGAAATCTGAAGGTTTTTTTTAACTAGATCTTGTCACAACATTCCCTGACACCTGCAAATGGGTAGGTCATATGTCTGTTTCAGTTCTCAAATATCAATCACTCAATCAATCAATCATTTGTAAAGCGCACTACATAACAGTGAAGGTCTCAAGGCGCTGGGGGGGGGGGGGGGGCGCTACTGATCGAACAGCCAGGTCTTGAGTATCCTCCTGAAGGTTAGCAGGTCTTGGGTCTGTCGTAGGATCAGTTGGAGGGTGTTCCATGTCTTGGCGGCGAGGTGGGAGAAGGATCTCCCACCGGTGGTTGTTCTTCGGATGTGCGGGAAGGTGACGAGTGAGAGGTCGGCAGAGCGTAGCTGGCGGTTGGGGATGTAGAAGGAGAGACGTCTGTTGAGGTGGGCTGGGCCGGTCTTGTGGAGTGCTTTGTGTGCGTGGATGAGGAGCTTGAAGGATATCCTCTTGTTGATGGGAACCAGTGTAGGTTTCTCAAGTGGGGGGTGATGTGGCCGAGTCGTGGTACATCGAGGATCAGTCGCGCCGAGGCATTTTGGATGCGTTGTAGTCGTTTGATGAGCTTGGTCAGGGCTCCCACGTAGAGGGCATTTCCGTAGTCGAGTCTGCTGCTAAAACATGGGCAGCTATTGTATACTGCATCTGTTAATCGCAATACCTATGTCTTCTTATGCTAATCTTTAGAAACCCTTTGATCTTTTTACTCCATCCTGACATATTGTGTTTCGACAAGTTTCTTTCCTTATCAATGACTTAAAAACAGCTCCCTGCCCTCTTCCCCGTACTGTCAGTGATGAACCACAAAGTTCTCCTCTTTCCCCTTCTTCCTTTAAGACAAGGCAGGTACCATTGTTGAGATAAGGTTGGCCTTGATGTTTTTCTTATTGAAGCCTTATAGCCAGCCAGAGTGGTCAATACCGTCCATTAAAGGCCTGTTTCAGCGGTGAGGGCCTTTAACAAGGGAGCGGGACTTTAATGCTGGTATAGTCTAGTACTCTACTACGGAGCAGCTCAACAGAGGCAGATATTGGTGTACTCTCAACCATTGTACCACCTCTACTATAATCTTGACAGGTCAATTCCTCTTATATCAAGTGTCCCGACTCGGACTTGATTAGAATTCAGTCAAAATCTTTACCCCCTAGCGAACTGACTACTTTTAGCTATCGCCCTGAAGAAGCTCATATCAAGGAGAAACGTGTTGGCTGTCTACGTATGAAAATTGAGTGCATCTTGAATAAAGACACCTTAAGATCACAAACAACAACGTGGAATTCCTCTTTTTGCTTTCTTTACATACTTTATGTTTTTCCTTGTATATATATTGGCTCTCATACCCTTTTGAATCAATATTGAACTTTGTGGTCATGTGGCAGCTGACCATCTGAGGTGGGCAATATCCCATTATCGTTGTGACTAGTCCTGGCACTGCAATCCTCTCCAACCAGGCTGCCTGTTTCGAATAATAGCTTTACTTCATTCATTACTCATACAGGTAAATATTTTTGTATGGGGCAGCAACAAAATCAATGCTTGAGCATGAATAACAAATACACACAGACGCAATATAGTTAATCTCATGAGATGGGCTCTAGGGGTAAGTAGTGCTTAATTTGAGCTGGTGGTTGCTGGTGGGGGCCACTGGCAATCATTTTTGGAGGCGGTTAGTTTGTTCCTGCATCGGACATTTAAGATGGAGGAAGAGAAAGACAAAAAACTGTGATTAAGGGAGAGAAGAAATAACTGCAAGTGTGATTTAAGGGAACAGGAAGTGAGGCATGAGGTAGATTCAAGACTACGCAGCCTTAGTATTGGGTGAGACAACATTTAATTGCATCAGCCACGGGCTTCTGTTCTGAGCAGAGCTTTAGACACCTGCACTCATTCTTTTACAAATTAAGCACTGGAAGCTCTGGGTAACCATAGATAATAAATATATTCATAATTGCTTGTGCTAGTTTGGTTTTGAAGAAATCATACAAAATATATATTCATTTTTTTGTGGAGTTTTATATAGTGTGAACTAGACCCGAAGGTATAAGAGCACCTTACATAGGACCAGTTTCGTTACACAAGGACACATTCATTTTTGTTAGGCATGGAGAGATTAAGTGATTTGCCCAGAATCACAGGATGTTGAGCCAGTGCTAAGACTCGAACCCGGTTCCCCAAATCTGAGGTTGACCGCCCTCGCCGTTAGGCCACATTCCCTCCCTAACATGAGAGAATGTCAGAATTATTGTGTAGGTAGGCCATTCTTCTCAGCCCTCGCCCTTGTAAACTACAAAACCGCAGTCCACTGGCCCAGACTCATTACAACAGAGCTTGTGCTTCTTTGCTTAAATGCTCCAAAGGGCGGATTACTTGGTTCAAGGTTGATGGTGTCTGAAGCAGGCTACTGCATGCTCTTTCATCTACCCATGAGCAAATCCTTATCTCGTTCAGCTCCATAAGTTATGAATATGTTTGTATCTAATCTTCAATCAATTTGAAACCGCGGCAACAGACAGAATGATCACATTTGTTTACACCCACTTTCTGTCTATTGGAAAAAGGGTGAAAATATGCGCCCAGCTGGCCCAGCGTCAAGAACCGCATGATACAATTTGGCCCAGGAATTCCGGGTCCTGCATGTTATTCCCCATTCATAGAACCTGATCTAAAGCAGAACAAATGGCTGAAATCGAAAAAACAACCAACACATGGAACTCTACGTGCACATAGTTTCAACTTATTTCTTTTAATTTGTTTATTAACAGTGCTCAAATATGTAAGTAAAAACGAAATAGGGGTTGTTGCCAAGGCAAATAAATAAAGAATAGGTGCAGTGTAAAAATGTCACTTTAAAGGGAGTTGAGCTTTCACATGAGTGACTTTAAGAAACTGCAGACGCATCCTGTCAAGAAGAGAAGTGATTAGGGGGGACGCTCCATCTGTCATCAGCAGGGGCTCGAGAACTTCTATATGTTCTGAAAATGCTGGTGATTTATTATTTTTTCTTAAAATATATAAAACAGCCTAAATGCAACATGCTGAAGTCGACAAGCAACGGATCAGTCAATCAATCAGTCAAACTTATTTCACTTACTGGCATCTTTTGAACTTGCTCTGGTGCTGCCAAAGGTAATTACGCACTACTTCCGTTGCACCGCTACATTTGCTCACTAGTGTTCGACCCCTTTCATTTGCAGATTACATTTTCATATTAAACATCAGTATAGCACTTCAAAGTATGCAATCTAGATTCACATGTGCCTTACAAGAGGTATTTGATTTACTCAGCATGTTGTAGGGCCCATGTAGTTTAGACAACTGGAACTCTTGTTTGAGTTTGATATTTATGTGGCAGAGGCTTAGCTACGGAACAGCTCAGTGCTGGACACTATTACGTGGCATGGTGTTTGGAAGATGTAAATCAAGTGGATTTTTGCAATTCAACCACATAATTCTATTTCTGATCTGGATTAGAATCCAGGTCCCAGGTTCAAATGACAATGGCCGATTATCAAAAAAGAATAAAAGTTATTCAGAGATTACACTTTTCTGGCATTTTCAGAAACTTTCTAAGTAGTAGTATTCTGAAAGCGTTATTTTATTGACTGTACATATTCGCATTACAGAAAAGCAGCTTCTTTGTCTATTAGCACATTTTATGTCTCGCCATTAAGAGCATCATTTTCCAACAGTCAACCCCTCCTTGTGCATGCCTTCCACGTGCGGGGGTGGTATGTTTTACCTTCCACCATGGAAAGAAATTTAGGTCTAGATGTACGAAGCGTTATCGAGTCAGTAAGCAGTAGCAAACTGGGTACCAACCACAAAACTGCATTTTTTAATGCACCAAAAACATTTGTTGTGCGGTTTTTCGAAACCAACAAGTTACATTTTATGCCTCGCCAGGAGCAGCATCATTTTCCAACAGTCAACCCCTCCTTGTGCATCCCTTCCACGTGCGGGGGTGGTATGTTTTACCTTCCACCATGGAAAGAGATTTCGGTCTAGATGTACGAAGCGTTATCGAGTCAGTAAGCAGTAGCAAACTGGGTACCAACCACAAAACTGCATTTTTTAATGCACCAAAAACATTCGTTGTGCGCTTTTTCGAAACCCACAAGTTACTGACAGGCACATGCATCAAGGTAGAATTTTGCGAGTCCTTAATTGCGATAAATAAGGAATCGCAATTAAGGACTCGCAAAAGCATATGCATGTAGGAATCGCTGTAAAAATAGCGATTCCTACACATTCCTTATTTGCGACTCGCAAATTGCGAGTCGCAAATAAGGAATAGCTTTCCATTCATTCCAAGGGGCCTACAGGCCCCTAGGAATGAATGGGAAATTGCATGCGCAATTTGCGAGTACCAATAGGTCCTCCCAAATTGCGCATGCAATTTCAGGGTGCAAGGGTGTCAAAAGGATACCCTGTTGCACCCCTGAAATTGATCTGTGCACAGATGTTGCGCACACACATGCCCTAAGGGCATGTGTGTGCGCAACATGAAACATTGAAAAATGCACATAAGTGCATTTTTCAAAGGTTTTGCAAATTACCATGAAGGTCAACTTCATTGTAATTTTGCCCCCTATTACCGAAATCGCTAATTTATTTACTTTAATTCTTTGCATTTAAGGAATCTCAATTTGTGATTCCTTAAATGCAATCGCAATTTAAGTAATCGCAATTTAGAGATTACTTAAATTGCGATTTTTGCATTTGGAATGATGCATCCCAAATGCAAAAATACCGGTCGCAAAGGGGCAGATTCTGAGAATCTGCCCGTTTGCGACAGTTTTTTTTTTTGATTCATGTGCCTGATAATCTTTATTTTAGCGACCAGTGTTTGCAAGTCGCTGTAATCTGAATCTCTAATACCCACTTACACATAGTATGTATCAACCATTCTCAAATACCAACTAGTGGCAAAACGTGGATTTTGAACGTACAAGATACCACCAACTCTGATCAGGTGGTAACCAGGTGCAACGTGCATAGAAAAAGGCCCATAATGCATCAGGGTGTTCAACAATGGAAGTGCTGTACGTGATTACGAGAAGGATGCATATTCTCAATGCCCCTCGGAGAAGGAGACAGTCACAGATATTGAGTGAAGGTGACACTCTTCCAACAAGCAGAGGAGGAAATATTTGATAAGAACAGGCTGAGCAATGCAGTTATTTTAGACGTAATTGTGTAAATAAGGCCTCAACTTGAGAGAAACACTGTCAGAGGCAATGCCATACCCATCCATGTGCAGGTGCTATGCTCACTCCATCCTTTAGCCTCTGGGTGTTACCAAGGTGTCATTGATGCTGCAGGTCACAGAGTGCCCTTTCTAGGTTTTTTAAGGATTTTCTCGATGCAATGGTACATGGAATACATCATCATATAACTTTTCGCAGCACAGCACAGAAGTTGCAGTTAACTGAATGTAATTGTTAGTGAATTGCCCAATATCCACATGTAATTGGATGTAATGATGGCACCCATGTTCCCATAAGTCCTCCGTCATACGAGTACATATTTTAGAAACAGAAGAAACAGTTAGTCACTCAATATACAAGTGGCTTGTGATGCAAAATATAGCATAACAGATCTTGTAGGAAAGTGCCCTGTCAGTACACATGACTCTTTTATTTTCAAGTAAAGCTGCATTTAATCACATCTTCTCAGAGGAGTTTTAAGATGGCTATCTGCTTGGTAAATATGACCTATGTATATGACATAAATGTCCTATATGTTTAAATTGAATATATTGTAACCACATTCCCAAAATTGTTTTGTACGTAACAATACATTTGCCTTGGATATTAACACAATATCGACATTTATCATACCAAAGTGAGGTACGCTACAATGCAGCACACAAACTGACCGGTCTATTATTGAGAGGACATTTGACGTACTAAAGAGTAGATTTCACTGTCTCCACAAAAAAGGGGGTGCCCTACAATATTCCCCAGAGACAAGTTGCTATGTAATTTCTACTTGTGCAATTCTTTACAATGGTGCAATATGGAAAGGATTGCCAGAAATCATGTCTGATTTAGAATCTGATGAAGATGAACCCCAAAACCCACCAGAACAGGCAGCACAGGTATGTGCATTGGCAGAAGCAGGAAGACCAGATGTATGTCAATTGTAAACAATAACTTTTAAGGTATGTGCAAGATGCTGTGTGCTACATTTTGCACAAAAGTAAACACAATAAGTGCAGTGTTAAACAAATTATCTTTAACTTTTCAGGTTGAAAAGGGAGTTGTAACATCCTTTTCACTCCTCAGAATGTTCAAATAAAATTAAAACATCAGTACACATGTCCCTGGAATAGCAAAAATGGCAAAACAATATCTGGTGCAAATGTAAGACTTAATATTGTTCGTATCGACTACAATCTGAACTTTATCGCACAGGTGTAGTGGATCCTTCTGCACCAACAACACCACTTAGTGATCTACTATGACGCACATTAATTGCCTCAATCACAGAGACACTCCTAATACTGGACAGGTCCTCACTTTCAGCATGCCCAGCTGCCTCATTGTGTGCTATTTGAGTTGTCTGCAGGCTCTTTACTGCAGTGGTTACCTGCACGAGCCCCGTGTGACATCTCCACTATAGTGACCCATTTCGACCTGCGGCCTTAAAATACGGTGTCAGTGTTGATGTAGCCTGTGCAAGGTGATTTATTGACCGACTCAACATATCCATATGGGAGAATACATGATGTTGAGCATGTCTGTGCGTTGCATTTTTCTGTTGCATTTGGACACATAGATTGTTCATAGCCATTGTCAAAAAGTCCACGTTTGCCTCTGGAGACTTGTGGGATTCTTCAATGAATGTTGGTACATGCGGGAAGCCAGTTGCGATGCTTTTTTACTATTCCAGATAGTTTCTGGGTAATAATGTGCATTTACTTGTGCTGTAGATGCCATACCTTCAACATGGAGGCTTCAAGACCACCAAACACCTGTGTTGTATCGCCCATATTGTGTGTGGACCATGATCTGGAATGAAGCTCCCTCACAACACTGCAATGTTGGTCACGAGTATGCCTGTGCAGGTGTCTGCACCTTCACTGCAGGTTATTCCGTGACATTTGGACTCCTTGCATCATCCACTTCGTCAATGGGCAGAGTCTGACTGCCATGTTCAGGACTGCTACTTTGTCTCTGGGGCGATGTATGTGGCATAATGGACTCATTGCCTTCTTCACTGCACATCTATGTATCTTCCTGACTCTCTCCTTCAGACTCATGTTCTGTTTGTGCTGAAACATCTGCATAGAGATGCAATGTGTAAATATTTGTAAATAAATGTTGTTATGTGCACTTTGCTTCTATCATTTACAGTATGATAGGTTTGATGTGTGCTTTAGGTGTTCATAATGGAGTTCTACATATCCCATAATGCACTACTAGGGTATACCTAACATTTCTAATACTGTTTTTCTTATAATCTATTTCAGCTAAGCATTTCTCAGCCTAACATGGTTACAATGCTGCCTCACACAGTGCTGCAAACATGTTACCGTGACACTGTAAGTGTATGTATCATTCTTACCTTTTGAGGAAGAAGGAGTCTCTAAAGTGTCAATGCTGCTGAGTCCAGACAAAGTTTCTGGCTCCAGGGTGGACTTGGTCTTTCCTTAAGAAGAGTTGGTGGTGGCTGGGTTGGCGGTCCGCCTCCTGACTGTTGCATGGGCCTTAGTTCTACTGGTTGCCTTCATGTCTTTGATCCTGGCTCAGAGGTCGTACAACCTTTTGCGATCGCTTCTGTGGATCTCTGTGTGACTCCCACAAAGTTGATATGGTCCTGGATTTTTAGCCACTTTTCTTTCTTTTGAGGCTCTTGCACAGAGAAGGACGTTTTTCCAAACAAAGCATCATGATTTGCAATATACTCTTCTGTGAGTATTTCCAACTTTTTCTCAGAAAATCTGAGTTTCTTCTTCCTCCCTACAAGGTCCTTCTCCTTCTCAGGATTCTGCCAGGACATTTTCCTACTTTTCATGGGTGGATGGCTGTGATTGCTTTAGATCCCAATTGGATTGTGTTGGCTATCATCTGTCTCAAGGCTCTCCAGTGTTCTTATAGGCCTGAATCTACTCTGCTTCCTGTTTGCGATGTCATCCCTCACTGCCAGTCAACAATTGGCATTTGTGACTCAATTAGCTATTTACTGAATCACTTTTTGCGATTCCTTAAATAGCAAATGCGATTCATACCTATCGGTAATTGCCAGTCACTCACATTCGTACATACCAAATACCGATTTATAAATTCCACTTCAATAAGAATCACAATTTACGAATCAGTATTCATTTGGTTTGTACATCTAGCCCTTACTCCAGTCTTCAGCAGAAGCAAATCACTGGCAATTGACATGGTGGGAAAGAGTCAGAAAGACGTTTGTGAATGGCCATAACTTGATGTGCTCCAGCAGGTTCTTAAACGTTTAAAGCTAACCGCAATTTGAAACTGCCACTCCAAACAACTTACATTGTACTTACTCCTGCAGAATCCAATGCATCTAATGTGTAATAGTATAGGTACAGGGTATCCTTTTTTGACGAGGTGGGAAAGCCATTCATTTGGGTAGATTTATGAGCATCTTATGTTTTGTGATTGGCACCCAAGAACTGCTACACAACAGTAACACCATTCAAGAAAATCCAATTTTCAGTGTTTGTTCTCAATGTCAGCATTAACTGAAAATATGTTCTTGTATTCCACGTGTCACAATTTGTATTCAAATATTTTCTATTCTTATGTATCTATTGTTTTAAATGGATGTAGCTTCTTTGGTGACGTCTTCAGAGTGGGGATCTCTGGGGATGGTGTTTTTGATTAATATAGCATTGAGTGAAACACTCTCAAAACTGAGTACACTTAGAGGCCATAGACATCCATGGAAACCTACTCCTGCCACTGGCTGAGCCGGACACAAAGGAAAAGAGAAAACACTTGCTGGGTAGCCAGTGTCAAACTGAAATTTACTTTTAAGTTTATTGAATAATGCTTCAGCCCTTGGCCTTTGATGCATAAGAAGAAACAAAAGTGTATGATAATCATGCAATTATTACACACTATGCAATTCTGATAAAACAATGTGGCGAATACTAGCATAATGTTGTGCTGGTGCTAATAATGGCAGTACAAACACACAGAGCAATAACGAGGCAACAGTGAGCAAATGTTCTTCATCGAAAATCCATCCTATTTGGAGAATTTAAGTGAAATATAAAGAAGTATACACAGAAACTGTCCAGGAGAAAGGCATGGTTTTGCGACAGGAGGCAACATCGAGCATTATTTTAAGGTGCAGATTTTCTTCTAATATAAAATCAAAAATGGATTCTGTAACATCTATTATAATTACTAATAAGATTCCTAATCTTACTTTCATCTTTTACAATCTCATATCATGTTTGGGGTTGCCACAACTCCTCAGTTCAGAGCTGAACTTGATTTCAGTGAAGGAAAAAAGGCACTGCTATGCTCAAATTTGTAAATGACATTGGGTCTCTTACCGGGAGGATTACTAAGGTTTTCAGTAGGTTACTTCTGTTATGCATAGTTTTTTAAAGAGATACTCTCTGGCTTGTTGATGATTTGAGCTTGGATTTTTGGGAAAGTTTTGGATCAGGATCATTACAAATAATTAGGTTTACTGATGGACTACTGGTCCCAGAAAACATCCTTTTATGCCAGTTATATAACCCCTGGACGCTCTGGATAGGTTTACGCTTATCTGTTCATCTTCAGGTTTAGGGATACAGACTTCTTGGTGGACCTCTTTTGAAATTTGTCTTGAAGTCTTTCAATCTTTTTTTCTGCACCTTGACCAGGCAGAAATGTCATTGTAATTTAGGCTGGCCCCAGATATCTTCGGCTTCTCCAGCTTCACCAGCTCCCAGATATAGGGCGGTCCATGCTCAGGGTACCGCATGCACATTGGTAGCCCTAGATATTAATAGGCTCACTGCTAATAATACTTCTTATGTTTTAAATATGAGGGTGGAGGACATAGAAGTGAGTGTGGGGAGGGGAGTTACCTGGGAATCTTAACCAGCGCAATCAGGAAAACAGGTATTTGTTGAGCAAAGAGGATCAAAGCATGGTATTCATAAGCAAGGCTAATGGCCCTGTGAATTTCACACAAAAAGTCAAAAGGTCTTATAGAACTCCCTCAACATATAGTTAATCTCTGGTGCTGATATGTAATATACCAGTTTTTCAAATTGTGGTCAACAGAGTAGCTAAAACAGGTATCGCCTATCTATCATATATCTTTGTAACAACTCTGAAACAACCAACATGACTTCATTCCCAGCTCCACATGTTCACTAAAACCTCCCTAAAGGGTCAAAAGAAAATAAACCATTTAATTCAACAGTTGTGTCCTCTCATATACAATGAAATATAGATGATATCAATAGCACAGGCTCTTTTATCAGTTATCTGGGCTCAAACTATAAGAGCAACAACTAAACTACCAGATAATGGTTTGTGGTAGCAGATGCCAAAGTCATCTATTCAAACTAAGATATACATTGGATTAGCAAGAAACAGCTGAATGACTCTACAGTCCAACAAGTCACTTTCTCTTAACCTTGGTGTTCAGCTTCATCTATATCAACAGATGAACCACCTTAAAGAATAGAAATGACTAACCATGAAAAAACTACCTTTCTACCCCAAACATTTCCATTGACCCGACAGCACAACTATAAAGCAAGCACTGGCCACCTCCTTCTTCCCAACCCATTTATGCTTGCTCATCTAAAACTCCCTGTTGCCAATGAATAAACTTGAAGCTGCTCTCACTGGGGCATATTTACAAGGAGCTAGCGCCGCATCTTTTTTTACCGCAGCAGTGGTGCAATCAGTGCTTTACACCGCTCCATATTTACAAACTGAGGCATTGGGCCCAATGCCTCAGTTTGTAGAGGCCTGCATTATATTATACCTGCACCAGATAAAATATATGCTGGATAGGTGTTCCAACGTTAGAAGCCACGTAGAACTAGCATGGTGAAATTTACAATGTTTCACCGTGTTACTCTACGACTTGACTGCATCAAAATCCCTACGACTTCTCAAACTTGAGTAAGGATTGACGGAAGGCTTTTAACATGGGACTCGCCTCTGTGTTCTGATGCTTTGCTGTAGTTGCGTCAGTCTTATGACCATCTCCAGCAATGCGCCACTTTAGCACCAAAAGATGAATTAGAATTTCTGATGGATCCGTGAATCCTTCTGCCGTGGAGCACTTTATTGTAAATACAGATCATCCATGACATTGTTAGGGCATTTGCGGCAGGTGCAAGAAATATGACACATCGATGCCGATGTGTCAGTTCTTGTAAATATGCCCTAATGAGTGGTCGCCCTCACCACCTTCTCTACCTAACATGACCTCCCTTGTTTGTTCCACAGGATCTCAAGACCTTTGAGCATCTGTAATGGACATAATGTTAGCTCTGCTACCCATGAGGGCTTAAGACTGTCATAAATCATTTTGTGTCCCTAACATGGTCAAGGTTTTGGAATTGAGTTATAACCATTAAAGGGTAAATGCATTAAGGTGTGCTGAAACAATATAAACATTCACCCTACAGTACCCTGAATGTCAAATCCATTCCATGTGGATTTCCAAATTGTGAATGGAATATTGCAGGAGGCTTGTTTTGCCACTTTTAAGCTTTAATTTTCTACAGAATATCCATGTGGAAAGAGATGCTGGTAGCAAAATTCAAGATTTGAAAGATTATCCACACAAAGCAACTGAGGACAATGTCAGATCATCTGAACCCTTCTAGGCAATTCAATAATTCAGAACCAAAATTCACACACTCATGAATGGTGTTTAGGTAAGTGTCTTAAGCCATCAAGTCAGATGGTCTGAAAACGCTTCACACTGCCGAACATCCCTTTGTTCTCCACTTCTGACTGATCATGTAAGAAAGTTTGACAATGACGTGTAAGAAATACTTGAAACCATATCTTCCCCACTAACGACCAATAAACACTGGTGTTCTTGCTTCTCTTAGTTAATACGTTTATTCATTCAGAAGGTTGGAATTAATTCCTTGAAAGACACTCCTTCCCAAATAAGGATGATGACAAATCTTAACAGCCTTCACCTTGATTTACTCTCTGCTTGAATAGCTCTACAGCCATTTGGTGCTTAAGTCTCCACTCTGTGAAGTTTTATTCAGTTGTAGATTCTAGGTTGCCTCTAGCACCACATGCAAGTTTAGTCACTTCCTTGCACAACAATTGTTTTTATTTTTCAAACTTCATTTATTCTGCTCCAAAATCAGGAACGTAACCATATAAATCATTGCTTTCCAAGACTATGCATCACTTTCTAAGACTATGCGAACGGTTATTACTAGAATCTTAGCTCGTATTATGGATAGGGCAAAATTTTCATGTTTGCAACACGGCGCACCTTAAAGCAGGTGCAGAGGCGTAAACATAGAAAGTGTGCCCTATCAGGAAGAATGATCTGCCCTCGGGGTCAGCCATGAACTTGGGCGGCCTCTGAGCAGTCCATTCAAGAGAAATATGGAGCAGCTGTTCAAAAGCTGCTCTGTTTCTCTGTGCAGGCAGCATTTTGCCTGCACTTTAAAAAGGGATTAGAGATCCCCTGGAAGGCTGTTACATTGAGTGACTGCACCCGACTGCAAGGGGATGGGGATGTCTGGGGGTCCCCCTTTCATCTCTTTAGAGGGCTGTATTTAGAAGTTTTTGCATTTGTGCAATAGGCCCAAAAAGCCCACGCAGCTAGGAAAATCCAGTGGTACGTGATGATTGGAAAGATCCACTGAGCACATTCTTAAAGATTGAGGCTGTTTCAAGGTCCCATTTTAAGCATTGCACAGATCAGGTGAGTGGAAGGCAGTCCTAGGCCACATCAGGAAAGCAAACCCAAGCTTCATGCACAGGGCCACTGGAATTATGTGATTTTTTGGCTGTGGTATTTTCTTCATAATTATGTAATTACCATAAAATCCATCACCTGCTGCATGATCTGCAAATTTTAACAAAAACATTTTTTTAATTCAAACGGATCAAACAACACTAAAAAAAATAGCTTGTACGCTGTCTGTTGTTATTGTGCAAAAGGTTGTTAAACTGGTTCTAATGAGTTAAAACCTTTGCCCAGCGTTAAGCTGTGTAAAAAGTTCAAAATAGGGAATTAATGCCATCACAAAATGTGACACATTACACTCAATTCTTTGCCTCTTCTTGCTGTATAATTTAGCAAACATCATTTGATCATACACTACACCATAATTCCATTGGCCTAATTATGCATTATTGTAACAATGACTGACAGAACTGCAATTTTTAGGCCAGGCCTGGAACAATAATAATAAGTTGTTCATAAGAGTCCCAAGAAAACAGAATAAAATCTAAAAAAATGTAGGCCCTGATTAAAGGCATTATGAGAACACTCATGGACTACAACTTTGTGCTTTCGCACAGTTATATTTTTAGATTAAAAAGCAATCATTTCCCACTGTGATTTTCTTCCGATAGAAGGCTAATTGAGTTCCTAGTATGCCTTATTATGACAGTTCTCTGGAACAATAGGGTTCCCACAGCACTTTGCTTCAGTTCCAGCTATGCAACGCACAAGACTGGGCACAAAAGGCGTCTATTGTAGTTCGGTTGGTGAGCCGGCTGCGGCTGCACTTCTATTCCCTGACACATTAGGATCATTTTTTCGCTGAAAACAACTTGTCTTAAAGGCGCTCCTTCTGGCAGCCCCAGTTGCCAAGATGGTTCTCTTTGTCTCCTGAAACTTTGTTGCTAGCCAGCTGAGTACCATAGATACTGTCTGTTTATTCATTGTCCTTCTGTCGTGAAAATTGCTGTCAATTGCACTCCCACCGCATCTAATGTTTTCTCCTTCCTGCAGTGCTTCACTCAAGTGCCCTAACGGAAGCTCTTAGCGAACCTTCGTCTTCCTGTTTTCCTGCATTTTGAAAAACAAATCACAAATACGTAATTATGGAGTTTATTTTTGGTGTCTTACTCTTACCAGTAACTAACAGTCCTCATCTTTTTTGGTGTCCAACTTCACATCGCCTGACTCTTCCTACTAAGTGTTGAATTTTATAAAATTGTTAAACTATTATTGGGCTCAAACCCGCTAATCGTGACTTTCAGCCTTCCTGGACTGGGCTACCAGAAAGCCCAGAGCTTCTTGCGATCTTGCTACCATTGCAACCTAATACTTTAACAGAGAATTTGAGATTTCTTCTTCCTCATGGTTTGATGGCCCACACTATGTGTTTCAGCACCCTGTTTCTGAATCAATGGCTTTCTTCCCCACTATTGTGTGGGTTCCAATTAGAGGAGCATATTGGTATCACAGGGTTTTATTGGATGACTTGTATCCTTCCATTGATTCCATCAAGAATCTTTTCTCCTTCTGCAGGTTTCCTTACCTTTCGAAGTTTAGCACTTGTCAGGAGTGTAGCTATTGTTCCCTCTCAGTATGTCTTCTCGTCATTGCTCTCAATTGCCCTTTGCTTTTGTGCGATCAAAAACTGTTCCCCAAAATTCGGACACTCTGAAACTTGCCCTATTCGGTGCTCCCACAATTTACCAGATCCAAGACATTGTTAAACCTCAATTTAATGACGTCATGTGTCCCTGTGTTAAGCCACCTCCTCAAACATCAATGAGCACAGTAAAACAGTTCATTAAGTATAAGGGTCCACTCAATGATCATATTACAAAGATTCAAAATAGGCGGTACAGAGTCAATGCAATGAAGGCACTCATGTTTTATGTGATGGCACATAATATTCCCAATTTCATCAGGTCTGAATAGTGGGGAGGAAATGGCAATACATTTGTAATTGGATCATTGTTCTGGAACAAAATATTGAACTGATGAAATTGGGAATCTTACGTGACATCATATGAATCAATAATAGCAGATTGGAACACCAACTGCGCAGTATAGAAAGTGAGGGGCCAACATCTATTTAAAATTAACCCATACAGGGTGTAATAAGAAAACAAGGATGATTACCACCCGCTATGAGTATTAAGCACTAGTGATAAGAGCCCATTCAGGGTGGTAGAATGTTCCTTATTCCCTGCAAATTAGCTGCGGCAGCAAATGGAGGCAATATTAACACATATTGACACATGTCAAGTTACATGTAGATTGCTGCATACAGGGCATGTCGATAGATGGTATTTGCCCATTCAGGGCGAGAGAATCATGATGGTATTGCACTATTGTTCCATTCATTGCAATGAAATAATACTTGCATGCTTTAAAATGGCCGACACCGATAGGACGGAAGGATGTTCGGTGTCCTTTGTTGATGTCAATGACCATCTGTGTATTAATACTTGTTGTTTTTCAACGCGCGCCATTATTGACAAAGGCGGTAGCCGAAATGCGATTAAATGTCCTGAAAACCCAATAAACAACAGGGTAAATTGCTCCCATGAGTGATGGAGATTTTTTACCCTGCAGCCGCGATAAAGCAGCGCAATTCTCGTCTTCGCTCAAGTAGTACTACTTAGTTTGTCTAAATGTCACTTTCACGTTTTATTAAAAAAGAAAAAAACTACATCCTCCGGAAGGCATAGGGGCACCTTGAACGATGGCAGGAAATGATGTAACAGCCATTTGAATATATACATGGGCGTGCCCACAATCCAGGTTGATCGTGAGCAAGGAATTGGGGCATTCCGAAACACGTTGATCTTGCCTTGTCTAAATATCAGTGACCAGAAACATAAACTTAAATAATCAATTCCACACTTTCTTTGCTGCAAAGATTTACACCCTCATGCTGCCTATCTGTTGCTCCACGGCGCCTCATGATCCTTGATGTCTTTGGTTGCAGTGTCTTTGCCTACTGTTATCCGGTTTCTCCCCCATGTTCCCACCCTCATTATTCCTTCACATGCAAGTCACATTACTTTATTTTTCATAACAATGGGAAATTCTTAATGTATGGTCATCTTGTTTTATGAGTAGGAACAGCCCTGCACATAAAAAAGCTAAATTGCCAATAGATTAAAAAGCCCTGTGCTGAAAAATGATAAATGAGGGCTTCAGCTGCTCTGCCTCGTCTAGCGGCTGGTCCCCTGAATAATCCTGTCAGATGGTGAGGCCCAGAATCCCGAGCTCACTGTATCCTAGCAGTCACAACTGCACAAGGAACCAGAAATGACTGCAGAATGTTACTGCCCCCTTGTATGCATTCCTGGTGTATGGAGTTGGCAGATGGGGATCTTGGATTTCTCTCTTGTACCTCTCTTTTCGCCTGCATCCCTGTTCGACCCTTCATCCAGCTGTCTCATCTCTCCTGCTGACACCAACCCTTCTCTCACCCAGCTGTGTTAACTATGAGACCAATTGGCTTTGCC
Source organism: Triturus cristatus (assembly GCF_964204655.1). Taxonomy (NCBI): domain Eukaryota; kingdom Metazoa; phylum Chordata; class Amphibia; order Caudata; family Salamandridae; genus Triturus; species Triturus cristatus. Next base: position 170,976,146 of record NC_140582.1, on the reverse strand, counting down.
AATTTCTTTTTTTTGTTGCAGTCCTGAATATGTTGATCTCTTGCAATTCTCTACCCATAACAGATTCATTACACAAACACCATCAAGTTTCATGAAATCATGTCAGAGGCTTTTTGCCTCGATTAACCTTCCAAGAAGACATATCACATAAGCTTTGACCCTGATGAGTGGCTAATAATAAAGGGAAGCTGTTGAAAAATGGCCCATTCTGAAGAGTCACCCCAAATTTGTTGGCTTCCTCCTCTTTTTTGCTGAACTCTTTTTGTTGGTCTTAGGACTCTGAACATGTTCCCTTAGCTGACCAGTGCTAAAGTGCATGGGCTTCTTCCCTAAATATATTGACATTAGTGTATACATGATTGACACATTTGTTGTACTGGCAAGTCCCTTGTAATGTGGTACACCATATACACAGGGACTGTACTTCAAATGCTACTAGTGGGCTGCAGCCCTTATTGTGTCACTCACACATGGAGCCTTTCAAACCTGTCTCAGGCCTGCCACTATAGTACCTGTGTGTTCAGTTAATTGCCACTTCGACTAGGCATTTGAAACTATTTGCCAAGGCTTAAACTCCCCTTTTGTTACGTATGTCACCCCTAAGGTAGGCCCTAGGGAAGCCTAAGGGCAGGTTTCTATGTAAGTAAAATTTAGGACATGTAGCTGTATGTTATGCATGTTCTGATAGTGACAATCAAACTCTTTCATTTGTCACTACTTTGAGGCCTACTCCTCTCATATCCTAGCATTAGAAATTCCATAACACACTTCTAAGCTGTACTTCCTTATCAGAGAGGAGTAGCTTTTTCATGTTTCATATGTGTGGAATGGTAATGATACATTCTCGTTTTATCAAAGAGAACTAGCTTTGGAGTGGGTGCTCCTAGCGTATGTTTGTTTTGGAAAGGAACCACATTATGTTTATAGTAAGGCCCTCACTCACCAACCTAGTTGGTGACATGCTCTCCTTCTGTGAGTCCTATCCTTGTCTGAGGTGCCCCTCCAAGTTCTGGTACTCAGAAGTAGGTTTGGCGGCTGTTAACACAAAACCGATGCATTGTCATCACTGCGCTAATCGGAACTGACATATCACCCTTTGACTCCGACCCAGAGGCTGTTTGATAACAGGGGTTATACAGCCAGCACAGCCCGACGTCGCCGCTCTGTTCAGCTTGATGACAACACATTGCCGTCACTTCAGCAAGCTCATGCCAAGGTACTTTATCAGCGGATCCTGCGTGGATTCTCTAGCTGGCCTGCCCTCCATCGCAGTCAGCCTGAACTTTGAATTTGCACTGGTCCCTCACGTCATCATGTAACGATTTGACTGCTAGTGACTTCTAAGCACTATTTTTGCATTTAATCTTTAAAATTCATATCTCGACTTCTACTGATTGTATTTTTGTCATCCTAGTCTTATTTTACTCAGATAAATATTCTCTAGTTTTCTAAACCTGTGTGAAGTCTTTTTGTGACATATTCATTGTGTTACTGTGTGCATATGGTACAAATACTATACATAATACCTCTTTAGATAAGCCTTACTGCTCTGTGCCAAACTACCCGAGAGTGAGCACAGGTTATCTTTTAGTGTGTATTTAGCTTACCCTGACGTGAGTGGTAGTTCCTAGCTGGCCTGGGTGCATATCTCAGCCAACCAGGAATCCCATTTCTAACTGAAGGCATTAAAAGGTCGAGGTTGCAGAATGCTGATGAACTGTGATTGATAACAGGCCCAAACTATCATCCTTTAATACTAGCAGAGTTAAAGGTATACTTATTTGTTAAATGCAAGTCATCCCATTGGTTAAACTATAGTGGCTGTAACGTAGGCCTCAAAAGGAGCAATAATATGGAACTAGAGATTTTAAGCCCCTTATAACCTTCCAACGACATCCCAGGCCTACGTCTTGATGTTCACTTACTTTAGCAATGAGATAATTCTTGCTTTGTTGCCTAAAATGTGCAGTATAAACTTATCCTATGCCTATCCTATGCCTATGTTTAGTTGTGCAGTATATCACTGCCACCTAATCTGAGTAGCAAATAATGATTGTATAAAAGTACTTTATTAAAGTAATTTTTACCCCTATACTATCCAACACTTACCCTACTGATGCACCCCATGGAGTTAGAATAGTAATTTTTACCCCTATACTATCCAACACTTACCCTACTGATGCACCCCCTGGAGTTAGAATAGTAATTTTTACCCCTATACTATCCAACACTTTCCCTACTGATGCACCCCCTGGAGTTAGAATAGTAATTTTTACCCCTATACTATCCAACACTTACCCTACTGATGCACCCCCTGGAGTTAGAATAGTAATTTTTACCCCTATACTATCCAACACTTTCCCTACTGTTGCACCCCCTGTAGTTAGAATAGTAATTTTTACCCCTACACTATCCAACACTTACCCTACTGTTGCACCCCCTGGAGTTAGAATAGTAATTTTTACCCCTACACTATCCAACACTTACCCTACTGTTGCACCCCCTGGAGTTAGAATAGTAATTTTTACCCCTATACTATCCAACACTTACCCCACTGTTGCACCCCCTGGAGTTAGAATAGTAATTTTTACCCTTAAACTATCTAATACTTACCTTAAATGTAATTTAATATTATGCGTTGTAATGGTATGCGTTGTAAAGGTAGTATGCGTTGTAATGGTAGTGCGTTGTAAAGGTATTTTTAAAAAATGCGTTGTAGTGTCATGCGTTGTAATGTCATGCGTTGTAATGGATTATGCGTTGTAAAAAATGCGTTGTAAGTGCATGCGTTGTAATAGTGTGCGTTGTAACGTCATACATCCCTGACAGGAGGCCATGCACTAACTATGAGGGGTCATTCCCCTCATAGTTAGTGCATTAGCCACACTGGTTTTTGCAAAATGAAAAGGTCGACAAGTTTCGAACCCTGTAAGTAATTAACTGGGGGTTCTCTTCAGGACCAAACACTAAAAAGAAAATAATAGACAATTTTTAGAGACAAGTTTGTTGAACAACTGTAAAACCACTAAATACAAAGTGTCACTATTTTTTACCCACCCTGGGTCCCCAGTTTCTAGCTTACCTATTTGGTGAAATCAGCCGATTTCGCATTTAGGCATAAATCACTGATAATGTAGAAGACTTTCTGAAACAACATTAAAAGAGGTTTTTCAGTTGTTCAACAAACTTGACTCTAAAAGTGTTTTGTCTATTATTTTCTTTTTAGTGTTTGGTCCTGAAAAGAACCCCTAGTTAATTACTTACGGGGTTCGAAACGCGTTGACCTTTTCATTTTGTAAAAACAAGTGTGGCTAATGTCAAGACATTCTCCGCCTGTTCTATTGAATTGTAAAAATAACGTCCATTGACTGGCATAGTGTGGACGTTTTTGTCAAAATCTCACACTGTTTTTTGGTTCCCCTTTGATTGTCGAACTCAATGAAAACAAAAACTCATTAATAAGAAGGATGATTTGAATATATGTTTTGTGTCTTTTGTCTTTCATGTGAGTGATTTTTTTGTTAATGTTGTGAATTATTTGTCTTCGTAGTGATTTAGTCTCTGTTTTATGTCAATTTTCTCTTTCGTTGTTGTGTTATAATGTGGAATATGATTGACTTAGTTGCATTTTGTAAAAATATAATGAAGTTTGCTAAATAAATTAAAATTCAGCTCTTTGAATATAATTCAAAAAGGTTTGCAGTAATTCGTTTTCTGTACCTTTTATGATGTTTTTCCTTTGGTGCCTGCAGCCTATATCCTGGGTCACAGGACTAGGTGTGGCTGGCTGTTGGTCTTTGTGTATTGCTCATAGACAGTGAGACTAAGGGGAATAGTAACTGGCAGGATGAGCCTTACTTGAAGAGGGGGAGGCGTCTTTTGTGACTCCAGACAAGCTAGGGGCAGGGCAGGGAGGCAGGAAATTCCAGACACCTCTGAGTGGGGAAACTTCCGGAACCTTCTCCTTCTTCAAAGTGGGCACCAGGTATAAATAATGGACCCTCAAACCCAACTCTACAATACAACTCTGGGCTTGTGAAGAAAGCAGAAATGTTACTGTGCTTCTCTGCAAGAACGACTGCTACTCTGTTGCCCTCTTGCCTTAGCAGAAAGAGTGTTCCTGCATCTTGATCCCAGCACCACTAGAGTGACTCTAAGGGCTAGCTGGTGGCCTATTGATCAGCGACTTGGGGACAGAAAGGGCTCCAAACACTTTGAACACAGCACTTGGACTCTATCTGCTGTATCTTGCCCCCCCAAGTGGTGCCACCCTAGCATGACACATCTTCTTGCAGTTGCATCTCCTCATAGCCACAGTGGAACTGCCGCAGATCTTGTTTCGCAGCCGGCAGTCTCGTCGGAACCACCGCTGTGCGATGCATCTTCAATGCAGGGCTTCGTATTGCAAGCCCTTCATTAACAGCTTCCTCAGTAATGATGCAGATCTCATTGCAGCCCGCAGCATCTTGAGTTAGGTACAGGTTAATTTGGAGTTTGCTTGTGTTTCATCATGACAGGAGTTCTGGTTTCTGCTTGAGTAGGGTTTCACCCTCCTCCACCATTATCCCAATTTCCCACATATACATGTACATTCTACTTCTCCACGTATCAACATGAATAAAATATTGTTGAGTAACGTTTTGGATACAGTTACAATCGACTTACAGCCTTTTTTTTCCAGTATTTTTGCATATGCAACATATATATATATATATATATATATGAATGTGCTATTTGATTAGCGAGAACCTAGCCAAATGCAAATATACAGTCAACGTATAGTTTGAGGGGAAGCTAGCTGCCACAAGCGAGAGTGGACAATTTCTGCATCATGTTATAGTATTCTTTAAAGGTGTGTAACGTGAGAAAGGGGATTATTAGTTGGGGTGAATAATAGTTCTCCATATGTATTAATGTCAATATTCTTGTTCAGTCCAGTAAAGGTTTCAGTCATTTAAACCTGAGATCTATCCCTGGTAGCTATAACACAGATCAGACAGGCTCAACTAAGGAAAAAGTGTAAAGCAGTTAAAAAGTCAAATCAAAACTGCAATAAAGATCCCAGTCCAATTTATAAAAATAGAATATATTTTAATGAAGAAAATTACTCCAAAAGGGACGAACATCAAAAAAGGGGAACTTGAGATCTTAACTTTATAAATAAAAATAGCACCAAAAACCACAAAGCACTGGCCACGGGCAACTGGTCACACTAGACTGGGACAAGGGTAAAGTTCAAGGCTGACCATGATGGAGTGCGATCGGATATACAGGTCGGATTTTGCACACAGTAAGCCACTGACATCGATCGGATGTTGCTTGGCTTGGGGCCCCTTGAAGATTTCTATCGTTGGACTTAGACCTTTTTCATGGAAGCCAAATTTTCTTAGTGGAGCAAGGCTGCAGACTGTAGCTGATGGGCATTTGACGTCATTGGATGACGGTCAGCATTGGGCCCACCGAGTCGGATTTACTGATGTGGAGAAGAACCTAGCAGGAGCTGCGGTGAAGTCAGGCCAACCAGCGATGCACCTTCATTGCGTCAGCTGGCAAGTTGGTTCCAGTCCCATGATGGATCTCCAAGCAGAAATTTGGCAAACAGATTTTAAGTCCCAGGCAGGAGGAGAACATACTGCTGCCAAGTAAAGGTTCCGGGACCTTGTGAACAGCACTTGGGAGAAAGGACTCACTTCAGGGTTAGGGCAGGTCTAGTCCAGAGAAGTGGGATTTTGCAGTTCTTAAATCCCTGTAGTTCAACAGGAGGCCCACCAAATGATGTTTTGATTCCACTTCCTAGTCCAGGGTACAATTGAGTTGAGCATTTAGGGTTATCCTCACAGGTTCCAACAGCAGGTGCAGTATTTCTTCCGTTTTCCACAGGCTCAGTAGTCAGACAAAGAGGGGGTCCAGGGATGCCAAATGTGTGCCTGGCTCTAGCCTGTGTGTGGTTGTGACTCCTAGATCTTCTCTAATCTATAGGGAAAAAGTTCCCAGGAGTAGCCCTACCCAATTTTGCAGCAGTTCCTGTGTGTCCTACTACAAACAATGTCACAATGCCCCTCTTTACCTAAAACCAAGATGGCAGAATCTTTCTTCTCTTGCACAATGATCCTGTGCCAACCTACGAGCTGTGGCCATGGAAATAAGCAGCTCCTCCTTTGTAGTCCCTCAAATTCAGTTCTGGAAGCAGACTCTATCCCACTGGGATTGGTGCCTGGCTGGCTAAAAGGACAAACAAGGGTGTGACAGAATAGGCCTCTTTGAAGATAATTAAGGGCTTGGCACTGCCGTGATGGTCATCCTATCAAAGGAACAGAACACCTCTTCACACGCAGTGCCTTTTTCTCAGCTTGGGGACAGATAGACGCTCATGCAAATGTGCTTTTAGAGGCTTTAGGTAGTGAAAAGATAACTTTTAAAAGTATCTTTTGTAAAATATTTAATACAAATGAGACTTTACCAATGAATTGGATGTGTATAAATATTTAAAAAAGTCTAAAAATTAACTTTTTCGGTGGTTCCTAGGGAGATATAACACAATTAACTTAAATGTAACATCCCAGTGCTTTCCTATAGAATAGATAATCCTGCAACAGTGAACATATCTTTTGGGGCCTTGTCGCTCCAAGGACATGTTTAACATTTTAGTTTTACATGCCCTAGTTTTACATACAGTTCCCCCCGCCTTATTGAAAATTAAGGGGTGACTCATCAATATTTGAAAGGGAAGCTTCGGCCTGTCAAATGCATTTATTTTGACAGACCGTATTTGCAGTTTAAACTGCACAGCCAGGTTATTGGTGGCAGGTCTACAGTCATGGTTTCCCCTGTCACTCTTGTGGTGGCACAGTGTGTGCTGCGATCAACTAGTAGCATTTACTTTACAGTCCCCATGTACACTTTGTGCCATATACTAGGGACTTAAAGGTAATTTAAATGTGGCAATTAGGAGTATAGGGAACTTCAACATGTTTTAGGGGTCTGAGCTCCTGCATTGGGCACTGGGCAGCAGTGTTCAAGTGTGCACAGTCTAAAAACCAGCAATAAAATCCAGCAAAAAGTGGGGGTTACCGTGCAAAAAAGGGCATAAAGGGGCCTTTTCATATGTGTCATTAGCTCTTTCCTAAATTTCAACATTGTTGGGACATTCCTAATGGATAGGGAAATGTTTTTCCTGTGTGCATAAATGGAGAAAACCTGTTGCCTTGTAATATTCTTTTCTGCAGTTCTTCATACATCTAGCTCTTTCCAATCATTTGAAATAGTATGGGCGTACATGTTGCACTGCTGGACCTTCAGAGCTTGAACAGAAATGGAAGGAGACACAAAACATATGGAGGTCGACATGTGACAAGTGTATGTCTCGGTTTTAGCAAATGTTTTAATTTTTGTGGCATTCACAAACCGCTTAGACACACCACATAGACAACTATGGCATTCAATATTCTTTTAGCAAACACCTGCCAACCCCCACTCTGTCAGCTCTAACTATGCACCAAAAGACCTTACATTGCACAGAAAGTCCATCAAAATAGAGGTAGGATAAATGTTTGATTGAAGATGCTTGCCCATTTCTTCATATAGAATACAAATGTCTTTCGGTACACCACATCATTAAATAAGAGTGTTTGGGGAACTAGCTTACAGCTCTTGCACCATTTATGGCAATTTGAAGAAGATAGTACAATTTATACGTGCAATACATGTGCAAAAAGTAAGTACACATTGTTGTGAATATCCGGTACCTTTGGGGGTGGTCACCAGATTTGCAATTCCATATCTTTGTCTCTCTCATGGAAAAAAATAATTCCCACCACTCCCAGATACTTTTGAGGAAACTCTGCAAATCAGCAGAGTTTAAACAATTTGAGAATTAAACATTGTGCAGCTCCTCATTCTGTGAAAGATTTTGTGGAATCAGCCCCAATAGCGTCAGTTTCCATGAACCTACTGGTGAATTTCAGGTTACAACTTTCTATTGCTTAAACATACTTTTGCTTAACCTACTTTTGCTGAAAGTTGTTAATGCAATTATGCAGATGTACTGAAAGACATTGAAAAAGCAAGGTGGCATAGACATTCTGTTGCTTTTTTCTGAAAATGTGGTCAAATTGGACCTTCAGAATTGATATTGAATTGTAAATGGCAATTTTAATCCCATTGTTTTATGGTGGTTCTTTAAGTACAATACAATATCTCACCTTACTTACAAAACTAATACACAAAGAGAAATAATTCTGAAATAGATCCAAACTGTCTTTTCCATTTCCAGAGGAGGCTTTTGACAAAGAAGACTCAACACAATCGCATGACATACATCATTTTACAGACTTACTGGTCAAGATTTAAATTCCTGTAAAATCTTTCAATGTACAATACTTTGTTCCTGATCTTGCATGTGAATGTTAAGCTCTATATTTAAATGACCATGGAAAATGATTGGTAAGATTTTAGCATTTGTTCTTTGGCTAGGACCATATTGAAGAATATGCTAACTGGGCTGTCACAGTGGTGTTTTGGTAGAAATATATGGTGTACACGTTAATAGAGAACAAAAGAAAGAATTTGTTATGCACACATGAGTTGTTGAATGACTGTAGGTTGCAAACAAAAGCCAAATATAGAAGCGTGTCCTGAATGCCCTAATTAACTTGCATACCTCACTATATGGTTTAATTAGGGAAAATAGGGCATTCCACCACATTTCTGTGAATGTCCAGCATCTGCAAAACTCTAACCCCAAAAAGTTGCATTCTGCAGTCCAGAAAGAGGTTCCGGAGAGGACATTGTTGATTCAGAAAAGGGCAGATTGCAGTGAGGATTCCTGGGTGAGAAGTGATAGAAGATTAAATGATTGACGTTATTGAGGGCAGGTTAAGTAGTTAGAAGATAAGAGCATTCAGAAGACTAACTGTGTTTCAGAGATTCATAATTAGAAGACAGGAGCTGATGAGTGCCTTTGAATGGGTGATTGTAGGAACATAATGTTAGTCCTATGACTCAGATGAAATATGTACAAGCAGTCCATTAATTGCTGTGTGAATCAGAGAAAGGTTTGTTTAGGGTTTTGAGGCAATCTTTGGATGAGAGTGGCGTTCCACAAGGCATTCAGTGCAGTTCCATTTGCTGCTTCCAACATTGCAGATGGACTCTTGAGCCCAGATTTATGAAGTATTTTCATTGTCCTTGCATCACCCAAGGAGACACAAGGACAATGCAAAGGCTTCAGTAATATTTACAAAGCATCACAGGGTCTGATTTGCTGGGCCTTGCTTGGCTTTGTAAAACAATGTAACACAAGGCATCTGCTTGCGCTACATTATGTAACATTTCAACTTGAGAGGCGTCCCATGGGTGGAGCATGGGCATTCTCATGCATCCACCTATGGATTTTGATGCGTTCCCAGATTAACAAAGTCTTGTAAACCTGGGAATGTGTCAAAATGCTATGCCTTCCCAAGTGGGGTGTAACGAGAAGAAATATATTTAGTTCTCACCATCATTTCCTCTTTCCATGTGTGCTTGACAGAAAGAGGGAAATGCCTTTTAGGGTTGTTCTTAAGCAGGAAGGTATCCTGTAATGCACAAAGCAATCCTGTCTGCTAATGCAGGCACCCTTGCACTATGGTACAATGGTGTTTGTGTTGGCACTAGGCTGCACACAGCGAAGCAGTGCAAGGAGAGAGCAGAAAGCCTCCTTATCTTTGTAAACATGGAGCATTTCTGACATCCCTTTTACACAACACAGCGCAGCAACTTAACTTGCTGCTCTGCGTTGCCTGAAAGTTTAGCATATGTGCCCCTTGGAGTAGTGTTTCAAAGCTCATTGCCTACCTCACTGACGCCTACTTCTTCCAATTAAAACAAAGAATAACTTAATGTTTCTCAATCACAAGAGTGTGTTATACACTGAATCGAATCAATTAAGCTTTGACCATCCTGCTCAAACCTTTGCTTCTAATCAGAGGCACTAGATAAGCTCTGTGTTGCCAATGCTATATCATTGCTATTTCAGATTATTAGGAACATAGTGGCATATTTACGATCCCCTTTGTGTCGCTCTTGCACCACACAACTTGGTGCAAGACCAACGCAAAGTAAAGATAAGATTTATGAAGCCACGCAAGGCCACCATGCATGGCACCGAGTAGCTTCATAAGTCTCGAGTAATGCAAAGCAGCACAAATCGCTGTGTTGCATAACTTTGCGCAGGGAGGCATTTCTGTGGGTTTTGTGTGGGTATTCCCATTCAACATCCATGGGTTTTGACCTGGGTATGTGCAAAAAACCTACGCCTCCCAAGATGAGGTGTAACTCCTCATTCTTTTCTCTTTCTATGACATAGAAAGAGGAAAGAGCTTCAGGGGATTGTTTTGTGTGCAGGAAGGTGCCGCAGCTTGCACACAGATAATCCTGATTACAATGCACGCACCCTTGCACCATGGTGCAAGGGTGGCAGCGTTGGTGCTAGGCAGTGAAGAGGGCGCTAGCGCGGCGGAAAAGGCAAGAATGTGCCATATTGACAAATATGGTGCATTCCTGCCTTTTACCGTCATGCAGTGCAGCAAGCTGACTTGCTGCGCGGCACTGGGTCACTTGGCCATAAATGTAGCCCCTAGTGTTCAAAGTATTTTTTGTTTTCCTTCGACTGTAAATGTCACCTTGCATAGTGATCACTATTTCTTTTACTGTCAATTGTGCTGCATACATTTTGCTCAGTGGCAATATTGTAGGAATAAACCTACTCAATGCTCCTTGCTGCTCCAGCTTCAAATCACAAGTATGTGACAGTGTACTGTTACAATGCCCATTTAGTGGAAATACATGTTGCTTCGAACTGCATCAAATTAAAACTCCAGTAAAGGATACTAATGCATTTATGTCATGCATGATATATGACTTAGCATAGGTGAATGGTCCATTCATTCCAAGGTATTTCTGCAGTGGGCTTTCAAAGCAACTAGAAATCACCTCTGCTATTTCAATCTGGTGAATGACGTTTGTATTTTAGTATTCTTAAGCTCTTATTGAATCGAAGAACAATTTGTGTTGTGTATGCATTTTTTTTGGGTACAGACTGAATTTGTTTGACAGTCTATTAGGTTTATCATTTTCAGTCATTGTATCTCCTGTCTGTTATGACATAAAATGAAAAAACTTGGCAGTTAAACCTGAAGGTAATGCACCCCATATAAAGAATTATTTTGACAACAATTTGGATTCACTTTTAAGATTCTACTTAAACCTCCAATCTAAATTGGTCTTGTAAACAAGGGACGTAAAAGAAGAGAAGCAGAAACGTTACATTAAAAAATATTCTACTGGTGGGTGGATGCTAATGACTCTCTTAAGCGAACAGCAATTTTGTGTTGACAAAGCAAGTTATACATAATTTACCTCTGCAAGAGATGTATTACCAAAATAAAATTAATCATTAAACCTCTGTGTCTAACATATATTTAATAAAATAATAGATGAACTCCATTCTGCATTTAAACTTACGATAAAACTATAGTGTGTGCTGTAAAATATCAATTTTACAACCATAAATGCACTATCAAATGCTTCAAGGTACATCCTATTTATTTTAGCTCATAAAATATATTTATTTTACAATGTAAGCATTTGCTGGAAAAGACAATTTATTGTAAGCCAAATGTGTTTCTATATCATTATGTCGCTTAGACATGTATTAACAATCCCCAGAAATGTAGAGTGTTTGTACAGCACTTTTCAAATCAGTCACGTTCACTTCCACAAATAGTAGTATCGAAGCTGGTGGCTGAGACACTAGAGCCTACCGCACATATAATACCTTGTATAGAATATTGTTTGCCTATATTTATTCAATTAAACCAGGTTTGGCTGGTAATGTGGCAGTGGCCAAAGACATATTTAGAAGATCACATTTCGTGGGAGCTATTTTTCTTAATGATTGCCATCCACTGACCACAGACAATTTAGTGTTAGAAATAAAACCCTAGGTTATGATCAGATTATTTTAATTTTCGCATCTTCCATTTTCAAGGGAGCATGCAGACACCAATCCCAGCACCGGGAAGCAGAATGTTACCTAATTTCAATAGGAATTGTCTCTGAAAGAGAACATTGGGATTCTGAAGATGGAGGAAAGGTAGTGCCATCTTGAATGAGGGACCCTATCGGTCTTTTGTAAGTTTGGAAAGAAAGTTTTGCAAAAGGAAGTGGATTTTCCATAAAGGGCAGTCATGATTGAGTGTAACTGTAGGGAATTCTCCAAAAACTTGCTAGTTCATAAAACATTTGTGGTCCTGTAAGACTATCAAAAGAAAAAGTATTCTGCTAGACTATTGGGCTTCTGAGAAAGAACAGATAGATGACAGAGAATTGAAATTCTCTACAAGCGTCAACTCACTGGCCTCCTGGTGCTGCTACAGGGACACAAAACACAGACATGATCTCGGCTATGGGGAAGACCCAGATTCCCCCATATGGGGCTAGACTCTGAGAGATATCTAGTGCCATAATGTCTGCCCTATTGTCGTGGGGCTGTAGGACACACCATGAGTGTCCTTGCCAGCAGCCAGAATCTTGAGGGACCTTGGTATTGTTATACAAGAAGAGGACTCAGACATGGTGTTGAGGTTACCCCAAGGTGGGGCACCATCAGCAGTCAAGATTGCCACACTTGTCGAAATCTCAATTTATTTGCCATGAAAATAATCTGTGACCATTCAGTGAATGTATCTGTCCCTTTGGATCGCTGTCCTACTAGAGCACCCAGCTAGTCTCTGCTGGAGGGTTTTGAGAACCAAAAAAGTGATTAAGTAAACAAGTAGACCATCGTAAGGATGAAAAGGCATTCCAGCAATGAAGCCCCATCAACGACTACAAAAATCCTTCTTTGTTCCACTTTAGACTAAAACTGAATGCTTCAGTGGAACATTGACAGTAGTGAATGAGCCCTCAAGGGGCTCTTGCTGGATGAGTATTCTGCCTTGCCCCAATGGCTGATTCTGGAGAATCAGAAAAACAAAACCTCGCAGTAAATCTTTGACCTGTGTACCTTATTCGATTTTCTCAACTGTACCTCCATTGTGTTAATCTTGAGATCAAATCTAGGTTATTGTCTACCACAAACAGCTGTTTACCAAAAAACTGTAAAGATTCATAACTCCATTCCTAGTAGCAAAGATTTTTCTGGGGAATTGTCTGCTTCTTATGCTACATCTGTCTTACTTATAATTGTGTTGTGACTTAAATGTGGTGAGTAAGTTTATAGGTTACACACCTCCAAATTTAAAAATCACTTTCTGACAGCATTGCAAAACATAATTGCTTTTTAGCAATAGAGCAGAGAAATATTCTACTCACAACTAAGTTTGAGGACAAATCATAGAAAATCCAATTCTCCTAGAATGGAGCAACAGATTGTATACATTTTAATTATTAGGGAGGTCTTGGTTATGTCGATCATACTTAGTTTTAGTGTGGGTAGCTTCACACAACACCAAGGACAGATAAGCAAGAGAGATGGCAGGCGAGCAGTTTGATGGAACTAAGTTGAGGCAAGTTTCCACTTTTTAGTCCTGAATTGCATTACACTGTGAGCATAACACATCTTTTTGTGGAGTTTCAGTATTGCAATTCGGGACAACTATAATCAGGGATTACTGATGGATTATGAGGAATAAGGACATTATAATAATGCCACAAAAAGCCACTAGGTTGGTGTTTGGCATTGCATTATAATAGTAATGGCCCACAACTTTGAGAAAAACATAATGGGTAAAGTTTTCTGTGGAAGTGCTCATTGTTTTACAAAGCAGTGGACTCTTTCGCTACACTGAGTATGGTCTGGGATGCCTCTCAGCCCTGATGAATTGAATATGTCTGACAATTAAGACATAATTGAAGTCTGCTTCAGCCCACTGGTGATCACCTCACATATTGTGCTGCAATAGAAGGTGCGCCCCACAACCGAACTGCACCGACTCGTGTTTGGTGCTTTGTCATAAGATACAAGTGCCTTATACAACCCTTTTTAATTCTCAGAGTAGGTATCCCAAAAAGAGGCAGTCTACGCCAATATGCTCTTTGAACACATTTCTAGATCTAAGTTACAGATACTTTCAGCTCTCTTGCTACCCTAATATATTCCTGTCAGCCTTAAGATGGTCTTCCCCCCAAACTTTATGCCTCTCCTTTCCATTCTTCAGAACCTATTTTAGTTGGACTTAGGACTCTTAACTACTGCTAAAGTGCTTGTGCTCCCTCCCTTAATCTATGGTTAAATTGACTTATACTTAATAGGCATATTTCATTTACTCATAAGTCCGTTGTAGAGTGGTATTTCATATACCCAGGACCAGTAAATTAAATGCTACCAGTTGACCTTGCAGCACCTATTGTACCACCCACGTAGGTAGCCCTGTAAAACATGTCCCAGGCCTGCCAATGCAGCCTGAATGCAGTTTGCAACGGCCATCTTGACTTGGCATTTAAACCCACTTCCAAAGCCTTAAACTCCCTTTTTATTGCATATGTCACCCCTTATGTAGGCCCTAGGTAACTCAGAGGGCAGGGTGGTGTTCAATTAAAAGGTTGGACATGTACTCTGACGTTTTACATGTGATGGTAGTGAAAAACTCCTACATACGTTTTTCAGTACTGTGAGGCCTCCCCTTCCCACAGGATAACATTGCTGATTACTTATTACATTTAATGAGCTGTAGGCTATACCATGCCTGGTTTCTCTGAGATTGAAATAAAAAAAACCTCTTTAATGGTAAAGTTGGATTTGTAATTTAAATGTTTAAATACCACCTTTAGAAAGCTCTAACTAACAAAACGATAGGTGGCTGCATGATTTAAATACACTGAATTACATAGCCACATCCTGCTGGAACACTTGAAATCATGCATGAATCCTTGGGGTCTTCAAGTAAAGAATATACCAGTAATTTTTACCGATGTTCCAGAATACAAAAGAGGTTTCAGTTACATCATACTAAACGCTGCAGAGACCTAATGGTCCATTCTATAGAACCCACATAAAGGATCTTCAAGAAACAACTTGACGATATTGGAGCCTTAGAAATAGCTATTAAGGACAACCAAACAGCAGCAGAAGCTAAGATACTCCTTGAGAAAATTGAGAAAGAAATCAAAATCAACAAATTTGAAAAGGATAAAAAACCTTCAATATCGAGATAGTCTATCCATACCTGGAGGAAGATTAATATGTATGCTGTTTGCATGCCCAGTTTATGCGTGCCCAAGATCAAAATGGATAAAGCCTATCTGCCAGCAAAAAGGCACACAGATCTACCGGGAGGCCTTGCATATCCTCAAATCGTATACTAGACCACTCTTTGTATGTGCAGTTGCTAGGTTCCTTGGCCATATGTGAGGCACTAGGAGAAAGACACTTGAGAAAAGAAGCACAGAACTTAACAAACTGGCTTCTAGCACCTCACTGGTCCCGGGCACTGAGAATTATTGCCCACCAAAATATGCTCACCAATAGTCGCTTTGCACATGCACTTTATTGTATATAGTCTATAGGTAGACCAAATGGACTGGTTACAGAATTAGAGGTCCTATTGTGCAAACTATGGCAAGGAGTTTAACGGGTATTTTACTATTTTATTATTTTATTTTCAATTCTTCAATATTTTGAGAGTTTTTTTATTCCATACTATAAGAATGTATTTTTAAGATGAACTGTTCTTACTCTTATGATGATAGGTGGATATTTTCTTTTAGAAGGTATATATGCTGTTCTAAAAATCAAGTTCTAGCTGGTCTTAAAACTGGCAGAGAGTGACCCACGCGGAAACTGTACGATGGACTGAGTTTTCACACTCACTCAATTGTTTGCATGCTACAAAGTCTTTGCAAAAAGCTGAACTTGTGTGTATTTCATGCCATGTTTATTATGAACTGTCTAGTATATATATCCTTTTACATGCTTGTTTTTTTTTATCTGCTTTTATGACACTCGTTGTCAAAATAAAGCTGATATATATTGCTTACTATATGAGATTTGAATCAAGACATGCCCTGGTTCCTCACATTTTTGGACACTTCATCTTCCGAGTACCAGTTCTTCCAACTCCAATCCAGTCAGACAGAACTCTTTTTTAGACAAAGGCTAACAAAAAAAACAAGTTCATTTCAAAAGCCAGCCTTGGGAGACGCGCACGAGACACCAGTATTACAAAAACTAAGTAATTCAAGTATTGTTAATTTATCATCAAGAACTTTGACAAAAGATCAAGAGACAGTTCTGGAACTAGGACTGTTTTTTGTATCAAAAAAACCTGCGGATTTTGCAAAACTCAAAATTGAAACACCCTGAGTTCTTAAGGAAACTCATATTGAAAGCGTTTTTCTTGAACAAAGAGGACAATAATTATGAGGAACCTTCGGGCCTAAAAAGGAAATCTACATTTTGCCGACTTCCCCATACTATTCAAAAGGATTTAGGGGCATATGTATCAACATCACCATTTGCGATTCTCAAATAGCGATTTTTAAAGAATCGCTATTTGAGAATTGCAAAACGGGATGTATTTAAAAAATTGCAAACTTTTAGCGATTTCTTAAAATTCCTTAATTGCGATTAGCAAATTGCGAAATCGCAATTAAGGAATACCTGCCCATTCATTTCTATGGGCCAGGAGACCCATAGGAATGAATGGGAAGTAATTCTCAAATAGCGAATCGCAATTTACTAATCGCAATTTGAGAATAATTTCAAAGGTGCAAGGGTGTCATGATGACACCCTGATGCACCCCTGAAATGAGCGTGTGTGTGCATATGGC
The DNA here is from genome assembly GCF_964204655.1 of Triturus cristatus. NCBI lineage: Eukaryota > Metazoa > Chordata > Amphibia > Caudata > Salamandridae > Triturus > Triturus cristatus. The sequence continues at coordinate 170,959,337 of NC_140582.1, read as the reverse complement.
ACACATACATGCCCTAAGGGCATGTATGAGCGCCACGTGGCACTTCGCAAAATTCAAAAAAGTGCATTTTGAAAGGAAATCGCAAATTACCACCAACTGGACGTTGGTGGTAATTTGCGATTTCTTAAGGATAATTCGCACAACTTGGGTGCTTTTTACATATCATTTAAGAAATCGCAATTTGCGATTTTTTAAATGCTTACGCAAAATTAAGAAATCGCTAAATTAGCAATTCCTTAATTTTGCGATGGGATTTGGCTCATACATCCCGTTTACCGATTTTTTAATCTCAAACGCTGTTATTTTGCGAATCGCAGCATTTGCGATTAAAAAATCGTTTGATACATATGCCCCTTAGTTACTTACGAATAAGCAGTGCTGTAATCAATAAACCAATTGGAAAACGAAAATCAATTCTTCAAAACAACACAACTAAAAAACAAGTAGCAGTGATTCAGGAACTAAGACAAGATATGTCAGTGGTTATCAAACAAGCCGACAAAGTGGGAGCAGTTGTGGTCTGGTCAAAAGATAAATATGTAATAGAAGCAAAATAAATGTGGATAACAAAGATTGGTATTGTGGCATAGCACAAGACCACACAAGAGACATCAATGATGACATATAAGCGTACTTCAAGAGGAATTTGATGAAGGCATTTTGGGTGCAAAAGACTTTGAATATTTAAAGAAAGTGAATCCAAGAATTTCGGTGATATATTTCCTACCCAAATTACATAAATTTGCTAATTCTCCTCCTGGCCGGCCGATTGTGTCTGGATGTGATTCAGTCCTAGAACCAATCACCCAGTATGTGGATATTTTCCTCAAGCCATTTTTTAGGGATGTCCCCTCATACCTCAGGGACACAATGGATTTTATTAACAAAATTTAGGTTCAACAAAGCATGATGCAAAACCATTGGATGGAGACATTCGACGTAGTGTCGCTGTACACAAAAATTCCTCAGGATGATGGATTGGAGGCGATAGAAGTCTTTCGTCCTCGACCTCACAGAGTACCCACTTCTTTAAATTTGAAGATGATTCCTATTTACAAATAAAGGGACTGCCATGGGTTGTCCCTTTGTGCCGGAGATGGCTGTCCTCTTCATGGCATTGTTCGAAAAGAAATTTATCAATAACAATATTTCATTTTCGAATCATATTGCCCAATGGCTAAGATATAGCGATGATGTGTGGTGCCTGTGGAAGGGCAGTGAAGAACAACTTAAAGCATTCCATAATTGGTTGAACAATAGAAGTGCTGATATACAATTCAGCTTGAAAAAGAGTAAATCTTCCTTGGCCTTTTTGGACGTTAAAGTGAGAGCCTCCAATGACATACTTCGTACAACTTTTTAAAGAAAACCCACGGATAAAAATAAATCTTTACACTATAGAAGCTTCCATCCAAGAAACATATGGGACAACCCCCCGTAGGGCCAATTTTTGATAATACGCAGGAATTGTACTAAGAAAGAAGACTATTTCCTCCATGCAAAAATCCTGCAAGACAAATTGAAAGAACGGGGTTAGCCACGCAAGCTTTTTAAAAATTCCCTGAAATGAGCCTGGTTTACACCACGAGAGAACTTACTCACAAAAAAAACATGTAACAAACTAGTTTGTATGTGGACGTATTGCCCCCATATGAACAACTTTTAAAAAAGAATACGCAATAACTGGCACTTGATTAAGAATTTGGAATGTGGGTTTGATCTTTCCTGTTTGCAATGAAGAAAAATGCAAGTGCTGGGTCCCAAGTAGTTAGAGCAAGCCTAACCCAGCAAAAGAAAAGAAGCAACCTTTTGTCTAGATGGAAACGCAAGCTGGTGCAAGGTCACCACAAATGTGGGCATTGCTTTGTATGCTGTCAGACAATAGAAGGAAGAACCTTTATAGATGGCAAGATCCAATGGACACACAAGGAATTCTCTAATTGTAAGACTAAAAATGTGGTTTATGCAGTGATTTGCCCCTGTACGAAGATCTACATTGGAAAGACCAACCAAGAAATAAAGCACTCCATTGTTTAGCAATAATCAAGAATTAAAACAAACATAATTTCTGTACCATTGGTGAACCATTTTATTGAGATGGGGCACTCTGAAAAAGACTTTCATTGCACTGTGCTGAGCGTCATCCAACCTGACCTCAGAGGAGGTGACACCAAAATTAATCTAATAATTAAAGGAGCTTACATAATTTAGAAATTTAATACAGCAAGCAGAGGTCTGAATATAGATGTCTGAACTTAATAGGTTGCAGTAAAAACATCATTAAGAACGTGCTTCAACACTGGGCTGTCCGATACACCACAATTACGAGATGCACTTGGTGTACAACCCACCAGTGATTACTCAGGCCTGCCCTCATGAGTCAGAGATGATCATGTTGCCGCTACGGTGAGTCATTGGAAGGACAATGAAGGGGCCAGAAGGAGCCGACAGTAGAAAACTTAACAGTAAGTGAGCAGCTCTGGATTTATGGCGGTCTAATGCATTCAGATGTGAACTCTAAAACGGTCTTACTATGAATTGACAACCCGCGTATAAGAATTTACTACATTCGTAATGAATTCAGAGAAGCAAAGTATGACCACCTTTCGTGTGAAAAAAACAAAAAATTTCCCGGGGTGAGAAGGTTATCTTGTTAATGCTCACAATTCCTCCACGTGAGCTGCAATAAATTAAAGTTGCTTCTGCCCATATCGACAATGCATATTAGAAGAATTACAGTTTCTCTTTAATCGGCAAACGCTTGCAGCGGTAGCAACATAGTAATGTAGATTCTTTCCGTTTGTTTATTTCCAGACGCAAGATACGATCTCTCAGCAACAGGGAAACTGAACCATGAACTTTGTGGCACCAAATAGCTTTGCTACCTGATTTTTTCTATTGATTGTGACTAACAGTGATTACTCCAGGTAGAAATGCACAATGGATGTGATGCCGACAAAAATGGCCTAAATGTAGAGAGGTGTTAAAAGCCTCTAAATACACACTTCTTTTTATTTTTATTTTTCCCACTTGTTTTTAGATTGAAAGTTCCACCAGCCCGGGTCCTGAGGAGAACCTACAACTACCTGGGGTTCAAAACACGACAGCGATTTGAATGACTGGGGATTTCATATTACTTGCATTATTATGGACAATAATTAAGACTTGATTTGAATAAATTTTTGTGGTGCCATATTAGATGGTGTTGGAACCCCAATGCTCACCCCAAGAGGGTTAAAAAAATATCCCTCTATATAGCTTTAGGACTGGTTGAATAAGTGTCAAAGCACTGTTTCATGTTTTATGTAGGTCTTTCTATTTTATGCTTATGAAATTGGAGAAATTTGTGCATCAATATGTTAATTTAATTCACCGGTCATGGTTAATGAGTAATGTGATCTTTTTTCAAAGTAAAGTGTTTTTAAATCACACAGCCAGCTATCGTTTTGTTGGTTAGAATGTTGATAGAGTCCATGGTGGTTGCTGTTAAGGGCCCAACCCCCTAACGTTCAAAACCTTTAGAAAGCCTACATGTTAGTGTTTTTTGTCCTTTTGTGTCCATAGCCTATCTTGGGTGACATGAGTGGGTGTAGCTGACAGGTAGACTTTGTGAATTCCTCACAGTCACACAATAGAGGGATTGGGTGTGTCTGCATAGGCCATCTGCTAGCAAGTTGGGTGGTAGAGCTGAGCATTGCCCCACTGACACCTGAAGAGCCTGTGTTCACACAAAGGGACTAACAACCAGTGTCACTTCAGCCAGCTTTCAAGCTAGGCAGGGGTGGCAGGAAATCCAATGCTGTTCAAAGCTGTCTCTATGACTAGACCCTGTGTGACAGTCAGTTGTTTGATTGTTTCAGCTGTCTAATATGTCATTTACACATTTATCTCATGCTGTTTAATTGTCCACATACTCTTACCACCCTTATTACCTAACGATTCTCTTTGTCTCTATTTATGCTTGTACTTGAACCTAAGTGTCTCCCATTATATGTAAACTATTTTATTTTATCTTCATCTTATATAAGCACTCTGATACCTTCGGGTCTAGCCCATGCTATATAAAACCTATAAATAAATAAATAAATAAAACTACTGTATGAAAGCGTATCCCTTCCAGAACCAGGGCACTGGGTTATAAAAGAAGGAACTCAGACACCAACCCTTCAGTACACTTCTGGACCCGTGGATAGTCTGCCAGGAAGAAGGACTATTTTGATACTACAAGGGCTGCAACTCTGCTGGATTGTTGTTATAAAGGAATTACTGCTCTACTGTGCTGACCTGCTGCCTGCTGCCCTCTTTCCTGGATAAGAAGAACTGGACCTGCAACCTCATCCTGAACCCAGGACTCCAGAGTGACCTAAAGGTCTAGATTGCTGGCATCATGATCTGAGCCTCAGGTGCATAAAGGACCACCAACCAGCTCTTGAACCTTGCTGCAGTGAGTCCCTGACCTCCAAGTGGTTCCCCTAAGGTCCTTAACCCTTGGTGTGGCTCATGGTCTCTTGAAATTTTTTGAGCTCTTTGTGACCGTGAACAGGCTCATTTGCATTGGAACTGGTCTGTTTGCAACGCAAAATAAGCACGATCCTTCACCAGCCCATCTCTTTGCCCAGCAAGCATTGATTGCCTGAATAGGACAAAGCTCCAGCCCGCCCATCTGCAATGCCTGGCCTTCTCTTTGTGCCACGCCCACCACCGGCCACGACACTCTCCTTGCTCTCTGCGACCCTCTCCAATGCGAATAGGACTCTTGGCACAAAACTGAAGATAAAACTTCAGTACGTCTAGTCTGCGACTGTATCCAACCGGCCTCACTTTTGACTTTGACCTGATCAAGAGTGACTAGATAGCCGTTTTTGGTGCTTTAATGGTTTTCGGCACTATTTCACAGTTTATTCTTTAAAAATTCATAACTCCGGTTTTACTAATTGGATTTTTGTCATTTTGGTCTTGTTTTATTTATTAAATTAGGCTCTATTTTTCTAACATTGTGTGGTGTTTTCACTGTCTTACTGTTTTAAGTGTTGCGCAAATACTTTATACATTGCCTCTAAGTTAAGCCTGACTGCTCTGTGCTAAGCTACCAGGGGGTTGAGCACACGTTAATTTGGGGTTTGCTTGTGCCTTACCCTGACTAGGATTGTGATTGTTGCTTGACCATTGCTCACAACCCAATCAACCTGTTACCCAATAAATTCATAATTTACATACATACATGCATATCTGCAGGTTGTTTGGGTCAGCCCTCTTCATCCATTTCTGTGTTCAAGTGACATTTACATTTTGCTTTCACCCACGACAACACACAGCATGGGATAGTTGGTCAGGCCTTTTCATTCATTGACTATTTTGAGCTGTGGATAAAAAGATTTTGTGTTATCATATTTGCACAGCCTCCTGAAAAGGAGTGCACTTGAATGCCAGCTCTGGTGTCCTTGGGCTGCTGGGCCACTGCTATATTATTATTATTATTATTTTTATATGCTTGCCAATTTCTTTGCACAAATAAGCAAATAAAAGCATTACAAAGTTACAGAGGCCAGACCAATCAGCTATACTAATACTTGTTTATAATATTACCATGATGAGCGCTGGAAGCAAACCTTCATGATCAGCTGAAGCATTATTTTCTACCACAATTTCAATTGCTATTAATTGATGTATCATTCACAGATTTCTCTAGGAGAACTGATTCCTCTGATTTCACTAATGAAGACAGTGGGAAACAAATTGTTGGCAACTCCAGTTCTGCAAGATCATCAGATCATAGAGGCACGACTGTCTTTCAGTTTTAAGAAAATACAAAATGTGTTTTTTTAATTTAATTTGGAACTTTGAGTAGAGATAGGACTGAGTGTGTCAGTGTCAATGTTACAGCCAAATATACTAAAATTATTAGTGCGTGGATGCAATATGGCTACCTAGATTACAGATAATAAATAAAGGCACATCAGTTTCATTGATGATTATAGATCAGTTAGAGAGGAAAATCAGTCCTATTTCACTTCTTGGTATATCTGAGGCCTTAGTGTGGGTAGTACCAGTTTATTGTTGATAGAACATTATTTAATATAAATATAATGTCCTAAATATCATTAGAAACATATTGGAGTTAATACCAGAAAACGTACCCTCAATGGAATGCTAATTTGTAAACGATAGTTAGGGCACAATATGTTAATTATGTATTCCCTCTTTATATGATATTCTGAAATACAACCCCCTTGGCATCTCTTGTATGAGTGATAGCAGCACTAACTGGAGTCGAAAGACGGCTTTGTTATGGTTCAAATGACTTTGGGAAAGAAGTAGACAGTGTCTAATTGATGCTATTTAGGTCTTCTAAAGTGAAACATGAAACAAGTACCCCAGGGCCCACTACATACACATCTATTTATCATTTTTATCAGAACATTGGATGATCTCTTGAGAACGTTTGGGTAATTCTTTTTGCAAATTATGCTGATAACCCTAGATCTATCTGAGGACGGTCAGGAAAATGCCATCGCGTTGATAAATTGAATTCTGCATTAAAGTGCTAAGGCTATCGTCTGGTGAGTTTATTTTTGCTTCTCTCTTCACAAAAGGATGCAGCTGAGGTAGGATTGCATCAGACTACCAGCCACTGCATTTCCCATATGCATATCTGAAGTTAAAAACTCAAAAGGCCAAATTCAAAAAGGTAAACCTTAACTCAGTAGCGGTTCGTGTTGTAGACGAGAGGCGAGTGGAGGGAGGAGCATAGGGGTCGCAGGACGGCAAAATAAAACAAAATAATAATTCAAAAAATGTACCTGCAGCTCTTCTTCTCGTGGGCACAGGCTCCCACACTGTCCTGCGGCCAAGCCTGAAGCTGCTCTCATGCTTGAGAGCAGCTTCAGGATTGGCATGAGCACCCCCAAGTTGCGCTCCCTGACAAACTGAGAGCCTGTGACTGCTCTCTCCAACCCAGCAGCGCAGCTGGGTTTGCAGAGAACTTCAATGCGCAGGGCGGTTAAAATGGTCATGCGCACTGAAGGTAGTGCACTACTACTCCTCCTGCCATCCCCCTGGACCCGCCCCTAAAACTCAGCTGGTAAGGAAAAATAAAAGGATAATAAAATGTGTTTATTTGCTTTTTCTTTTCCCTTTCTTGACGTTTTTGGGGGGCCACGCTCCTCCGCCATAGCAGAGGAGCCGCCACTGCCTTCACTTATGTGTAAGTTTACCATTGTGAACAATTCTGCAGACCTTTTGCTGTGCGTGAAGATTAGCCACGAAATGGTCCTGATCCCTGTAGATTATGCATCCAGTGGCTCTCTTTTGGATGCTTTAGGTGCAAGCCTTTTCAACATATTTCGAACAAAGCTAAAAAGCTTTCTACTTTGGTGGATTATTAATTTCTCCTCGGCTTCTTCATGCAAACTCAAGCTCAGTTGTGGCCTAAAGCAGTTTGCTCATCGTAAAATGCAAAAACACACTGCTGAGAAATTCTTTCAGAGTGTGCTGGATGAATGCACAAGCAGACTCAGCATCCTTCTAGGGCTTATGCATTTAGAGCACTACAATGAAAAAGAAAATGTGTATATTTCCATAATTGCCCTCAATTATGTTAAAACCAATAAGCATCTGTTCAAAGATCAGCATGCAATCAAAGGTTAATGGAAGAAAGAAAGCAATTAAACACTGCAAGACAAACATATGTGTGTTGTGCTAAGGGGTAACACTGTCAACAAACTCAGGCAGCAGCCGTGCCTCCCAGAATCTGAGCTACTGTGCTGCGAATAATGGGAAGCTGAGCATTTTGTATTCAAAGTGGATATATTTGTGGCACTTTTCTAATGAATAGGACAAGAGGAAAACAAATATGGAGTTGATTGTTAAAACAAATAACCGTGAAACCATCTGTTAAATTTCAATAAAGTCACAAAAGCAAAAGAAAAATGTACTCTCATTAAATATCACAACAACCAATTCATACATTTCAGTACTGATGCTGTGTAGCCACTTTTTAAAGGTTATTTAGAATTTGGCAGATGTGGGACAGCCTCCAAAAGCATGGTGCAGCACACATAGAAGTAGCAAATTGTCATTATTCAATGATTGTTTATGTGCAGAAGGTATGCCTTCCTGCACATAAACAATCATTAATGGCTTTTTGATCTTTCTATGTGTGCTGCAGAAGGCAGCACACGTAGAAAAAGCAAAAACGAGGAGAAAGGCTCCTTGCGTGCCTTTCTAATGCCTGCTCTTGCATGGTGTTAGTTTTTGGTGCTACCACAAATTAACAGCTCCTTGTAAATCTGAGTCAGCATCAAGAAACAATGGGTGTTGAAGTAGAACACCCACAGCAACACCCATTGCACGCCCCTTTCACGCAGATAACTGCGTGAAAGGGTAACATATTTACACAGCGTCGTTAAGCCACAAATGTCTTAATACCACTTTGTAAATATGGTGCAGCGCATTGAGCCACAGGAGTGTCATTAAAAGTTAAGTTCCTGTGGTGCAGTACCCTTGTAAAAAAGCCCCTTAGAGTCAATGGGCCCGATTCACAGAACTAACTTAAGACAAAATCCTAAACTTACTACTTTTGGTATTCACAGAAGTTAGGATTTTGTCTTAAGTTTGTCTTAAGACAAACTTAAGACAGACTTAAGACAGACTTATGACAGACTTAAGACAAACTTAAGACAGACTTAAGACAGACTTCAGACAGACTTAAGTTAGGATTTTGTCTTAAGTTTGTCTTAATTCTGTCTTAAGTCTGTCTTAAGTTTGTCTTAAGTCTGTCTTAAGTCTGTCTTAGGTCTGTCTTAAGTCCGTCTTAAGTTTGTCTTAAGACAAACTTAAAACAAAATCCTAACTTCTGTGAATACCAAAAGTAGTACGTTTAGGATTTTGTCTTAAGTTAGTTCTGTGAATCGGCCCCTATGATATGTGATCTGAAAAGGGCAGATACCCACCTATTTATAACAGGTATCACGCCAAACTCTGAAAAACCCCATTTGAGATGTACTGTCAACTGCCAAAGGGATGCAAATGACTTGACTGTGTGTAAAAGAGGTGGAACTCACCTGGAGTCAGACCAGTTAGCACGGCACTGCCTATCCCGGGCCTAAGTAGAGACTACATGAACCTGCAAGTGCACATGGAAATTACATCCATGATTATGTAAGTTTCTGAGAGGTTCATCAACCAAAATCATGCAACATATGACGGGGCAGCTGGAATTTTGGACGATAAACATGAGTCAAATCCAATTGAAATAAGTACTTTGAATGTTGGGAGGTACAATGAAGACTCTAGAGTTGCATTTGGCCAATATTGGCTTGCAAACATGTTCTGCTCCAACATTCTTGCTTTGCTTTCAGCGTCTCCTTACTTAATTTGTAACTTTCTACTCCAATTGAGAAGTCTTTTTCTACAAGCGTTATGCCCTTCTGCCACTGGCTGTGCCTGTTCTTCAAGAATCTCTCCCGCATTGCAGGTGTTTGCCTGCAGCGCAGGCTTTTACCTTGGGTGGGCGGCCTTTTCAAAGTGACATATCCCTCTGCAGTAGGCATCAATGTTATATATTATCAATGTAGGTAGGAGGTACTGCTAACAGGGTGTTTGTCTTAATTGTGCAGTTAGTGTTCATGGTGTCATAAGACATCTCCTATCGTTAATGGATAACCATGTATCAGTTACTATCACAGTAGATAACTTTACACAAATTAACTTATTATAAGTTCAGTTGGTAGAGCTAAATTGTTCACATACATATGAATGCAATGTATTAAAACCAAAATTCTAGACTTTAAGCTGTGACACATACATCTCTACATCACTGGGTTCATCCTAGACAAAATATTCAATGTACAAATACATATGTACACACAGTCATACCCAATTTTATAAGTTTGTTTGGAATTAAATCCTACATGCCAGATTCTGACTTTAAAACTGTTGCTTCGTTATTGAGCTACTGTCGTTGAATATTAATATGTCATGTCGATATAAACGTACACAGTGCTGAAACCTTTTGCATCACAAATTTGTAAATAAGCAAGAACAACTGCACAAAACCCAAGAAAATACATCTGCTCAAATCTCCTCCTATTGTTGTAATAGGAGGAGATTTGAGCAGATGTATTTTCTAAACGTTACACGTTTCTAACTCAGGTCCCAATGCTAGTGCGGACTCCATTAACTCGGGAGAAAGCAATGGAGTATCAAAAGCACAAAATATGGACAGACTACAGAGAAAATGGAAATTGGACACATGATTTAATAGGAATTCCAACACAAATCTACATAACCCATCAAATTGAACACTAGTAAGTAGACAAACAGGTAAGCAGAACGACACAATAGCCTTGCTTGGGGCACACAGAAAATCAATCAAGCACAGTTTACATGTATAAGCTGTATAAGCGCTTCAATACCCATTGTAGCCGTATTAGGTCTAGAAATCATCACTTTAGCTCTGTTAATGATGCAGTAAAGGAATAGGAGATCAAGTCTATGCAGACAAATAGCGACCTCTACAGCATGGTGACTTACTAGAGAAGAGGGCAGTATCTTTCCACCACTTGTGATCCTGAACATGGTCAACGATTAAGGGAGTGTGTTTACTTAATCGATAGTCAAATCCCATGGCATCCCTGCCAGTGCTTAAATATTTACTGCACTCCACTTTATGGTCACTGCTTTCTATTGGCACTACACCCCTCAATTAACTTTTTCTGATTTGTATATAAGTGGACCAACCTAGTGTAAATGTACCAGGACATATAAATATTACAGCTTGCCTTTGCACAGCAGTAAGTCTAGATGAGTGAGATCACCATGTTTTACGGACGTTCCCAGCTTCTCTGGAATCATCTTTGTCGTCCCAACAACACACCCATTACTTCAGTTGGCTCACATCCATACAATTAGTCATTACCTTCCAATTCTTTTCCAAGGGATTACCTTCCGTTCTCATCAAGCGCCTCTTAATGGCCTCCCTATAGCTTCCCATTTTTGCTGCTGCCACACAGTTCCTGCTAGCGGTGTTTGCATAGAACATCCAAACCAAAAATATAATCGGACAAAATATTGTATCAAGAACATCGAGTACAAAAATATAGTGAAGATAAGTTTCTTTAGTTAAGTAAAGTTTTACTATATATAACTACCTATGTATGTACCTCTATGATATATATAAATAGCTTCAAGGTACGTAGATGTGAAGTTAAGAATAGTAAATCTATACTCACCTATTTGCACTTAACTTCTTGATATTTTGGTCCTTGATATTTTTGACATGATATTCTGTCCTCACAATATTTTTGGTTCTGATACTCTGTCAGTGATCCCGGGCTAGCTAGAGGTAGCCCAATGTGAATGTACATTGTTCATTATGTACTAATATTCCAAATACGAAATTATAAAATTGCGAATAATGATGATTCACTCCTGTGCCACATGTATCAAAAATCCATTTTGCATTCCTTAAATAGCGAAATTTTGGTAATCGCTATTTAAGGAATGCAAAATGTTATGTAAGAAAATATCGATTAACTTATAGAGATTCCTAAAGATTCACAATCGCAATTAGGTAATTGCTAGCAGGTAGTACAACTCATTTAGTTCCTATGGGCTTAAAGGTCCAAAGCTGTGAATGGTTTTGCATTACCTAATTTGCGATTACCTGTTGGTAATTGCAAATTAGATAATGCAATATCAAGGGTGCCCGGAGATCTAAGGCCCCCCCGCCCCCCGAAGCACCCCCCAAAAGATTTGGCACACGTAAAGTGCACACATGCCCTAGGGCATTGGGTGAATCATGGCACTTTGAAAAATACATTTTTGTGCATATTCCAAAATTTGCACATGGTTTCCATTGACTTGCAGGTGATGTTATAGCATTTCCTAAATGCACAGTTTGCATTTAGAAAATGCTTGATATATGTGCTAAGGGAATCGCAAATTGTGATGCCTATTTGTAGTCCCAATTTTAGGTAATCACAGTTTTTGAGATTACCTAAATTTGTGATTACAAAGGCTTTTATACATCTTGGAAGGCTATTTTGCAATCGCAAATGGGCAAAATTACAGATTCGCACCGTTTGCAAAGGCAAAAATGTTTGATACATGTGGCTCTTTGTGATTTCTTATTTGGATGTGCTAAAATGTGTTTAATTACAGTTATCACAATTAGCAAACCAACTTCTACTGAATGCATTGGCATTTTGCAAACCAACCTATGCATTATTAGGTTGTTTAACTAAATACCAACTCATTGTGGATTGCATTTTGATCTACCTCATTAATATGTATGAGGTAGGTAGCAAATTGCGACCCACTATGGTTGGCTAGAGTGACAAGCATAGTGGCCTGCTGGGGTCCGCAGACTTCCATGTTCATGATCCCTTTTAAATAAATCAATCTAAAGATTGGATGTGTTTAAAAAAAAAACATTTTACAACCGCTTTTTAGGTGTAAGCAATGGCACCAGAGACCACTGCTTGCAACTTAAAAAAGTTTTTGTTCACATTCACAAAGTGGGAGGGGTCCTTTTGGACCCTTTCCCCTATGTGAATTGTTACCTCCTCCTTTGACTGGGTGGTAAAATATTAATGTTTTGCACCTGGATTTTGGTTGCAAAACTTTAATACATAACTTAAAAACTCAGGGCCTGATTCAGAGAGGTAAAGGTAGACCAAAAGTATTAAACAGACCCAAAGTCTAACTTTACTACTTTTCGATATTCACAAAGGTAAATTACTACTAGTAACTTTACAATTAGCAGTTTTACTAGTAGTAAATTTAACTTTACAACTAGTAAATGTGCTAGCAGTAAAGTCACTAGTAGTAACTGACCTTTGTAAATACAGAAAAGCAGTAAAGTTAGACTTTTGGTATAAATTAGACTTTTGGTCTAACTTTACCTTTGTAATTGGGCCCTAAGTTTAAATCTGGTCTAAAGTTAGACTTCAGGTTTAAACTTCGACTTCAGTTGTAAAGTTAGACTTCAGGTGTAGAGTTAGCCATTAGGGCTAAACTGTGACTTCAGGTCTAAGTTTACCTTTGTGAATCAGGCCCTCAGTATTTGGAATGGATGCCTTTTACATACTCCCTCCAAATACCAATTCAGTATTTACTAGCAAGCCCAAATTGCCTCGTGGAAATGCGTTACATAACTGCAATTTGGGTTTTGTCATTTAAAAATGCCATTTTGTGATTGCAAAAGCTCAGATGTGACTTTTATGACAGTAAAATTGCTTTGTCAGTGAGGCCTATTGTTACTAGGCAGATATGCTGCCTTCATCCAGCATACACCGTATCCCCTGCACATTGTATAGATCACCAGGTGTGAAGGCGACACAGTCTGAGGTGCGGATGTTATCTACATTAACTGGCAAAACAACATGCTAGCCAGCACATTAATGTGCCATGCCTCATGTTCTCCAGGGCTGTGACAATATCTAAGCCCAGACAACCTGCCACCAACGTCAGCTTCAGCATCCACCACTGATCTAGGCACCCAGTTGCCGTCGGCAAAATTCACGGGTGGGGGTGCGCGGGTGGGCACGGAAGAGGATGTCATGGGGCAGAGGGGGTTGCGCATGCATGGGGGTTGTCATAAGAAAAAAAAACATTTTTTAGACTTACCTCGAGGCCGGGTCCCGCATCTTCTCTGCTCCTATTCTCCTACCTCCAATAGGAACAGGAAGCAGGCTCCCTCCCCTAAGCCAATCACAAAGCTGCAATGCAGTGTTGTGATTGGTCTGAGCGCCATGACATAGCCCTCAGTCAGGGGCTGGAGAAGTGGCCATGTTCTCCAAGCAGTCTGCAATGCGGCCTGCTAGGAGAAGGGGAAAGTGCTGGTTTGGGCCGCCTGAAATGGCCAACTAAACAATCATTGCGCACTCAAGAGTGGCAAACATGTCCTCCCGTACGTTGCTCCGTAAGCAGAGCAGTGACAGGCAAAAGAACCATAAAATGGTAACTGAATGGTATAACTAAAACTTATTACCATTTTATGTTTTTGCTTCTCGCACTGTGAGAAAGCAGTGGGGTCCTCCGCCATAGCGGAGGAGCCACCCCTGAAGACACCCGTATGCACAAATCATAAAATTGTGTGATCAAATCCCTCCCCTCAAAGTGGTGTCCCTGCAGAACAGGGAGAGGTGTTGGTAAAATTAGGGCATGCTGGTGACGAGGACAAGAAGGGTGCTGCTTGGGTTAAAGGCCACAATACTTTTAAAAATAGACGAGTTGGGCACTGTTGAAGATATGGAACACATGTCTGTGTCTGTCACTGTTTTGTTTTTCACGTTTCTTTATAAAAATCATTCTTATTGTTGAAAGTGACCAGAACAGTGCCTTGCATTTCTTTTATTTCAGTCTAAGCTTGACTATTTTAGTTTATAACACTTAAACACAAAATAATACCCGAGTTCCAAAATGTTGCCAAAAACTGAGAACATTATTTACAAGGAAAGCTGGAAATGTGCTCCTCGCATGTGGGTAAATGTTGCATCTGTGCATTTGCATCTGCCTGTTTTCCCCTTTGCTGAAAGCATGTTTTTCTGTGAAGTAGATTGATATTGTACTCATACCCTACTGCCTAACCTATCTGTTCCATTTTTCTTTCATCTGCTTTCCACTGTGAAAACGAATTTACTTTTGCCCTTTTCAGTAGGAAACTTTTGATCATTATATAGTGGAAAGCTACAAGTGAAAGCTTTGTGGATACTAATAAATACACACGTTTGGGAGTTGCCCTCTTTTTGCATGTGTCCTCACTCCTGTGAGATACACTTACACCTAAATTTACACAATAAGGGTGTACTTTTATATTACAGTACAACCAATTGACGGCAAATTTTTTGCTCATGATTGCTGAGGTTGGAAAATTCAGTCGTGAATATCAAGAAGCTCAATTAATGCATCACATTTTCCAATAAAATGCAAGTTCAAAAAGTGAATATAATAAAAATATTGGGCCTCATTCTCACAGGTAAACTTACTGTTTTCTGCAATTTTACAATTTTGGGGAATTCACAATCTATGTACAGCATTTTATGAATCAGCACTTCCTATACTTATGTGAGGATTTCTCCGCACCTGGAGACTATGCAGTCGGGTTGGGGAACGTAGTTTGTGAATAACAAAAGTAGAAACTGTACTCATAATTGTATGCTGTTTACCTTTGTGAATCAGGCCCAATGAAGTCAATAAATTGAGGTCCTCAGTTACAAATAAATGATGCAGCCATTATGCTGCACAGAGCTGCGTCATTTTAAAAGCACAGGGATGTTTCATATTAACAACAATACGATGCATCTGTGCTCTTTCTCCTGCACTGGCACACAATTGGCTTCCATGCGCCAGCACAAGCACAGTTGCATCATGTTGAAAGGGTACCTGCTTTTGCGAGTAATATGTAAAATACAGCATGCATAGAAAGAGGAAAAAACGAGGAGAAATAAAAGTATTTCTCTTCGTTGCACCACTCCTATGCCTCCCCTGGAGAAGTGTAGGATTCTGACATATTCCCAGTTTTACAAAGCTTTGCAAATCTGGGAAGGTGTCAGGTTCCATGGATGCTGCGTGGGAGCACCCACAGCAACACCCATGAAACACCCCTTTAACGCAGAGTAATGCATGAAAGGGCCCATATTTACAAGGCAATGGAAAGTCATGCAGGGTGAATTTACTTGGCCTTGTAAATATGGGCAGGCACACTGCACTGCTGGTGCATCACAAAACGGTGCAATGGCCTTGTAAATGAGGCCCTAAGATTTTCTAAAAATGAGTGTATAATGATACTATATTTTGTAAAAATAAAAGGCTATGTGGTGCACATGAAACCCATTTTTTATGTATATGGTTTATTTATCATGGGTAATGTTGGACTTGGCCCTTTTTGGCAGGTTCACCCCTAAACTTTTTGCCTTTCCTGTGACCTGGTATTGGTGGTCCAGTGTAAAGTGCGTGCGCTCTCTGAGTGCATGTGGTGAGATTGGCCTGCCCTCCCATAGGAATGCATGGGGATATGTGTGTCCATGGTAATTCCTGGTGTGAGAGGAGTGCAGGGTCAAGTTTGGTATGTGCAAACTTGTGAGAATAAATGCTGCGCAATGGTGTGCGCAGATTTATGGTGACTGGTGGAGAAGTGCCACTTCTAGAAGTTGGCATTTATGTGTGCTGTGTGTCTGCCTGCCTGATGTGGAGTGCATGTCTGGCTTGTGATTGACAGGTGCTGGATGGTGTGGGGAATTCCAGGAGCCAGGGTGAGTCAGCCCAGTGGTGAATAGAGAGATCTGCATGCAGATGGGAGGGAGGAGTTGCACCTGGGACCTGAATAGGACTGTGCCTTCCCTCCACAGTGCTGGCTCCGCCCCCTGTGGTGCGTCTGAGCACCTAGCCCCCACCTAACAAAGGAGAGAGGAGCTGAGCAAAACAAAGTGCTCCAAAGCTCCCCCAAACCAGTTCTAACTGGTATCCCTAAACCCTGTGCTGTGACACAAAGGGAGTTGCTAATATAAATATAGGGGCTGTGTCCCCATAAAGTTGTTCAGTTCCTGTTCTGTTCCTGAAGGAGGGGGGCTTGCTGCTGGTGGGGCCCAGGAGGGACCGCCATGGGGGCTGCCTCCCTGCTGGAGGACCCTGTGTGCTGGCCCCTCGGCCCTGCATTGCCCCTAGATGCCTAAAGGACTACTGGGACCTTTTGCTTCATTTGCTATTTCTGTGCCCACCCCGCTTTATATTGTTAGTAAAGAGGGAGCCTACCCCTCATTGTGCCCGAAGAAATAATCACTGCTGCGGCCCGGTCCTCCCGACCAGGAAGTCAGGCACGTTTTGCCTGGGACGTGGGCGGGGCCGGGAGAGGATGTCCCGCCCGCCGGTGACGAAAGTGCTGAGCAGTGCTCCTGTGAGGAAGGGAAGCCCCGCGCTGGAAGGTGCCGAGTCCCGGGTTCCAGGAGGGGGCCGAGTGAAGAATCCAATGAATCCAGGCGGGAGCCCATCCCGCGCTGGACCTTGAAGGGAGGAGTGCGGCCGGAGCTGGTGCGGAGGGGGCGCGAGGCAAATTGTCGGTGCCTGCTGGGTAAAGTCAGGAGTCCTTGAAGCAGCCCGGTGAGTAAGGGCTGAGTCCTAAGGTGGTTGGGGGGTATCGGGGCACATTGACGGTGCCCGCCCCCTGTGCCCAGGCCGGTGCTTTGGTCCCCTGAGCGGCCCCGCTTGCTAGAGGGCCGCTCCAACGTGGCTCCTGTTGTTTTAGGGCCCCCGTCGGGGTCCAGGAGTACCCCACCTTCGGCTCATATGTTCACAGTTGCCCCGCTTGATAGTGGGCAACTGCAACGCTTGTGGGCTAGTTCTTTTTCAGTGCATCAGAGAGCCCCATGGGTGCCACAGTCTTTTGGGGCAGTCTTGATTTAATAGCCCCAGTGAGGCCCCGAAGGCACAGATGTGCCAGGGCCCCTTGCTCCTTTCCCAGCTGCCCTGCGAGAGCGCAGGCAGCTGCAACGTTTTGCCTAACTATGTGTCCAGAAGGCACAGTGGTGCCAGGCTTCATTCTAATTGCTTCCCAGCTACCCAGCAAGTAGTGGGCAGCTGCACCGTTTAGGTCTCTCTTTGCTTTAGGGGACATGTTGAAGTTAAGAATTAGACGCACTCTTTCACCCCCATCCCTTTCACAGCTGCGCAGCACTTAGTGCCAGCCGCTACGTTTAGGCCTGCGCAAAGTGCGCATCCTTGACTTTCGCTGCTTTGGCAGCGCGCCCTGACTCTTGGGACATAGGGCATTTGAGCCCCTCTTTGAGAGGGCCAGTTGGCCAGGGGAGATTGTTAGGATTATAGGGCACCAGGCCCTAATGTGAGTTATAGGGTGCTAGGAAATGTAATGTATGTAGTATGATTTACGCACCCTGGTTTATAGCTCTAAATGTGGTCCTTTATGATTATGAGGTTGTACCTACTATGGTTAGGTTTGAGATATTCTCTACAATGTTCTATTTCCAAAGCGCAAGTTATGTTTAGGAGATTAGTGTCTAATGTGTTTAGACTTGTGAGAGGATTGCATAATGTGTTTATGCTGGTGAGGTTGGCGCAGAATGTAATTCGCGCCTAATGTGATACTGTGCATAATGTAGTTTATGTTACAGGCTGATGCTAAGTACAGTGGTTACCAGCAGTTACTGGTTGTGTTCTATGTTTATGAAAAGTTCTACATTTACTAAGTTCACTTTGTGATGGTTCTGACAGTGGTCCAAGTGGTCCTGTCAGGTGTAAAGAATCCCTTGTAAATATGATCTAGTGCCAGGTGGCACCATGTATGTGATTACTATTCTAATGTGTTATGAGAATACAAAGGCTATTTTTGATATAACCTTGTGTGGAGTTCTTTTTGTAGTGTGCCTGGGATGTTGTTGCTGTGTGCGTGCGCAAATGCTTTACACATGGACTATGGGATAAGCCTGGCTGCTCGTGCCAAGCTTCCAAGGGGGTGAGCAGGGGTTATCTTTGGCGTGTAACTCCCTTGTCCTTACTAGAGTGGTGGTCTCTGCCTGGCTTTGGCGCAAGCCTTAGCCAACCAGAGATCCCATTTCTAACAGGTAAGTGCAGATATCAAAAGGTGTTACAGAAGGTGGTACATTTTTGTATTTATCTAGTGTATTATAGAGCGCGAACCAGTCCCGTGAGGGTATCAGAGTGCTTTACAGTAGTAACAGGTGGGATACAAGGACATAGGGGGGAGAGAGCCAAAGGGATAGGGACAGGTAGATACAATATATTGGTAAAACAAACAATCATAATACCCGGATACATTTTGGGGTAAGAACAAGTCGATACATTAAGCTAGAGAAAGCAGTCTCAACACCCGGGAGGTTTGTTCGGAAGTGCCGGGTGGGTATCATAAGGAGAAAAGGCCCAGGGATAGTGCCATAGCGATAGGTGAAGCCAGGTTACGGAGGTGATAGTAACGTGAGCGTTAGGAGAGGAATTTGCCCATTAGGAAAGTTTTGAAGTGTGCTAGAGACGATATTCTTAGGATGGCGGGTGGGAGTGAGTTCCATATTCTTGGGGTAGCCCCAGAGAAGGCCCGATTGCATGTTCTTTTTTTCCTGAACCATGAGGGTTTGAGCAAAAGGTCTCTGACGGACTGAGAGTTTCTGGCTCCTCCGGATATCATGAGTTTCTGGGCGTGAAATACAGGGGACTTGGAGTAAAGAGCCTTGTGGGTGATGCAAGCCAGCTTAAATTGGATTCTGGCCTCGAGAGGAAGCCAGTTCAGAGCTTTAAGGTGGGGCAAGATATGGTCAAACTTCTTAGAGCCAGTTAGAAGTCTGGTGGCGGCGTTGAGGCAGGCTTTCAAGGGTGCCAGAGAGATTTTGGGTAGGCCTGCGAGGGTGGAGCAACCATGTTCTAGGCTAGAGATGACTAGAGCCTGAATTGACGATTTTAGATCTGGGGTGTCGAGGAATGGTTTCAGGTTTCTTAGGTAGTTCAAATGAAATCTGGCAGTTTTGGCCATCAAGTTGATATGGCCACGCATGTTCAGGTTGCCTTCTAAGGTAATTCCAAGGGATTTAGCAGAGTCCACAATGGTAGGAAAGCAGTTTAGCGCTGTGATAGCCTTGATCCATTCTTGCATGTCTGTATTATCGTTAGGTGGTGAAATTAAAAGGAACTCCGTTTTTTTAGCTTTGAGTTTAAGCTGGTTAGGTGTGAGCCAGTGAACAGTTAACATCAGGGCCTCATTCAGGGTAGTGAATGTCCTCTAGAGAAGAGAAGAGATTTTGATGTAGAGCTGTGTGTCGTTGGCATACATGTGGTAGGAGATGTTGGCGGTGCGCAGCACCTCTGAGAGCGGTTCAAGGTAAAGATAGAAGAGGATAGGGGACAGGGTTGATCCTTGAGGGACTCCAACCATATCGAAGGCCGAGGAAAGGTCCAGGAGGATTAGGAGACAGGTTTTGCCTTGGTCAAGGGCTTGAAGGGCATCATCCACGATGTGGAGGAGTGTGGTTTCCTTGCTGTGCCCAGATCTGAACCCGGATTGAAAGTCGTCTAGTAGGTATACGTTGGTGATGTGATGGCTCAACTGCTGTTGTACACATTTTTCCAGCACTTTAGCTTGAAGTGGGATGTTAGAGATAGGTCTGTAGTTGTCAGGTGAAGCAGAATCTAGCGTAGCTTTCTTTAAGATGGGGATGGCCTGGCCGGCTTTGAGAGAGTCAGGTATCGATCCCTGTAAGAGGAGGCGTTGATTATTGCAGTCCAAGAGGGGATGATAGCCTGAGAGACAGCGGATAAGCAGTTTGAAGGGAGAGGGTCATTGAAGTGATTGTTGGGGTTTAAAGAGGATAGAATTTTGAGACAGATTGTTCATCATAGACTTTAAAGGTGGACCAGTGCGCTTGGTTTTTGAGGGAAGTCTGGGAGGGTGGCGCGGAGTGAGGAGGTAGAGCTGGCGGAGTTTGGGAATAGGTAGCAGACATGAGTTCCTTTCCTAGGGCAGAGATTTTATCGGATAAGAAGGAGGAGAATTGCTCGCATGGGATTAGAGATATTGGGGTTTCTTTGGACGTTTTAGCCAGTTTGTTGGATTGGTGTTTGACCAACTCGAATAACTTGGGAGGTCTATTCTTGGCGTTCTCCAGTTCTGTTCTGAAGAATTCTTTTTTAGAGTTGAGGATTTTCTTGTTGTAGGCGTTTCTGGCCTGTTTAAGATGGGCTGCTGACGGGTGCTTTTCCAGTTCCATTCTGTTTGCCGGCGGGACCTTCTCTCATTGTTGAGGGATCCGTTGAGCCAGGGGTTCCTGTCTTTGATCTGGGTTCTTTTTACTTTTAGCGGAGCAAGGTCATTGAGAATGTTGGATATAGTTGTGTAATAATGTTCAGTGACGTTATCGACCGTTGTGAGATGGGGGGGGGGAGGTCAGCTTCACAGCGGGCAGCCAATTTCTGTGGTCCAGGTTCTTGGTGTCTCTAATCCATCTTTTGGGGACCACGGGTTGCAGTGTCCATGTCTTGTGAGTGCCAAGCAGAAGGAAGATGATAGCGTGGTGGTCAGACCAATCTCAAGGATCTATGGAGATGATTTTGACAGCAGGTTCCTTAGAGATGATCCAGTCTTGAATGGTGCCTTCCTTTGTTTTTCCAGGAAGAATTAATAACTTTTTAACAGCACGTGAGACTGAGAACGAGTTAATAGGAGTTCAGAAAAGATGCGATCCATTTAGAATGAGTCTCACAATGATGTGGCAAACAGTGGAGCAAATGGGAAAGTGACTCTACAGAGAGCACTTCATAATAGCATGAAAGGGAGCAAACTCTGCTAGTTTGCAAGTAAATGATTCTATATGTAGATCCCCCAATCTAAAACTGATGTAAAGTGAGCCAAAGGAAGCTGGATGCAAATAATCAATATTTAATTCCCCACCTACACACATTATAATTAAAGCAATCAATTATCATGTCAACACACTTTTCTAAGGTTTATAAGATGCATTTTCGACCAGAATACACATTTTTCGATTTTTGTGAGTCTTTTTAAATGATATCGATTTTTTTAATTTTTTTATAGAATCTGGCCAAAATATCAAGTGTTGATTTAACAACATTAATCAATGGAAAATAAGCAGAATATCATAGTAAAACCCCCAGCAAGGCTATTCGAAATCAATTTAGGATTTGTGCAGAATCAGGGAACCGTCAATCAACCAGCCTATCAGAGGAAACGAAAGTTGATTTCACAGGGATAATGTCAGAGTAAGCAGGTAAAACTAAAAAAAGAAAATAATATTCAATGGGAAGTAAAGAATAAACCTTGGAGTGGCACCAAAATTCAGCACTATAAAGTGTGCCAGGCAAATATATTATTTGGCACATTTTTAACAAAGGAAAAGCTACACAACAGCCGCTATATTTATAGAAGTGGCTACAACTGTACATAACTGCATGAGGATAGGTTGGCTCTTTTGGACCTGAGGGGTTTAGCTGACATATTGATAGAATGAGGTTAAATCACTGAAGTCTTAGACAAATTGGTTAAAACATCCACCGGGCCAGCTCTAAGAATCCTAAGGATGTATGAAGCTAAAAAAATGATGACAAGAATTGGAAAGACAAACTAAGGAAGGAAGTAGAGTGTAGAGATGAGCCCAGAGCTTCAGAATAGTTTGTTGGTATGGTTTCCTCTCAGAAAACTGAAGGTGTATGCAAACAACATCTTTCATTGGCTCTGCTATGGTAGAATCCTCATATATTTATGTTCTTTATTGTCTTGAACTAAATGGCATATCAAAATAGAATTAGCATTAATTCTGTGTAACTCATGTACAGTTTGCTTTGCAAGAGCAGAAAAAAACACAAAACGTCTTCTAAAATGGAAAAGACCAGCTGGATGTATTTAATTGTATTATATCAGCATCATCACTCATCCAGTTTGTTAAAGCTGAGTCTTCTTTTAAGTTATCCGATTCGGATGAAATGTAAATGGATAAACTTTGGAAGATGGGTCTAATGAATCTTTGATAAAGCAATTTTGCCCGCTTGCGAAGGCAAAAAAGCTTGATGCATGTGCCCCATAGTCTGAAAATGAGCATGCTGCCAACAAAGTATCAAAGAAGAAAACACTTGCAGGTACAATTAGTACAGGGCTGCAGCTGGTGGGGGTTATGTGACGTTACCCCACATGCATTTACCCCGCATTCTTTTACCCTGCAGTTTTGACTCCACAAAATGTTTTACACAGCAGGGCTTACAACGCAATTTGTTACAACGCATTCCCCATTCCAACGCAATTACTATTCTAACTCCAGGGGGGCGTTAGTTTGTGGAATGCATTGTAACAGTTTTGCAGTGTAAAACCCAACATTGTAAAAGTTATTGCAGAGTAAAGAGTGCAAGGTAAATGGCGTTTCCCGCTGGGGAGAGATGGGACTCACAATTAACATGCTTACAGCACCAGAATTTGGAATGCCTAGCTGGGGTACTCCATAGGTGTTGATAGTGACAAACATAGTCCAAGGTGACAAAATGGTAAACACTTGTCTTCTGGGACATGGGGTCCCTAAATCAGAAACAGGCAGGAATGGAATCAATGAAGTGCATTTATACATCTTTTTATTCAATTTCTGGTTCTGTTCTGTACTTCTACTCTGCCCTGCCCATAATCCCACATCACTTGACATTTACTTTTGTGTATTTCAATGTATGCCTTCCATTCAACCTCATTCAGCCTTATGACTATTAAACCATGTTCCTCACCAAAGTTTCATTTTGAAAAGATGTTTATTTTAAAAGTGAGTTACAGGCACAATGATAGCTGATGCTGATGCTGTATCATTTAGTGGCAAGTATTGTAGTGAGTAAAGAATTAATTTGACTCCAATGGCCAACTTTAGGAAATAGTTAGGTTTTGTGACCAGTATAGGCTGTGATGTGTACACATATAGATGGGGCTTTCTAAAGAACATTATCTCAGTAACTCCTGAAAATGTGACATTTGTAGGTGATTGGTGTGGCTCTCTCTGTTATTTTGGAGTCTCAGTTAAAGTGGAGAAGGATCCTCTTATTTTAATTTGCTGTGTTGTGGCATCAATAATAAACACTCTGTGATGTTCTGGAATTGGTGAAGCATGTTGACATGCATTCACTGGTGGTTTTTCTTTTGGCTGGCTATCTCACTCTGAATCTCTGGAAATTGTTTCTGTAGAAACAGAGGAATGCAGCAGTGTTGTACCATGTGATGCTATCTGGCACTCATAGGCAGTGATTCCCTTAGGTTTGAAGTCACACCTTTAAGAATGAGAAGGTCGGAGGAGGAGCCTAGCGCGCAACCAAGATGGCCGCGTAGGTGCGAGGCTCCCGAGGACCTCCGCGACCTCCTGAATTAATCCTGGCGATATCCTGTCCTTGTTGAGGGGACTGTGTCGGTGAACCCGAGCTGAGGCGCCACCCGTTTTTTGGGCTCGAATCGGACCCCGAACACCGGTGGGAGCATCGATTGAAGGTTGCGGCCTTCTCCTCGCCGGCCCCCCGGATTGGAGTAGTGGGGCGATCCGGGGACGAAGTGAATAACAGCGGCGAGCGGGGCTGGGCGACTCGCGTACCCCGCACTTTCACTTTCGCTTTTGCGCCCTCCTTGCCTCAGGCGGGGTCGGGCTGCGGAGCGGGGTGCGGTGGTGTTGCCTTGTCCAGGTGCCCGGCTGACCCGCCGGCGGTGGGTTGACCCGCGGCCCGGTGGTCGCCCCCGCCCCCCCCCCCTGACACCCGTGATTTGGTGTGGCGGCCCGTTTGGAGATCTTGGCACGACGGTGGAAGGGCCAGCATGTCCACCAAACAAGATGGCGACCGGGCGAAGATGAAGACAACCCGCCGTGGCACGGCGCACCAGGCCAATAGTATGGATCGCTATACGCTCCAGAAGGGTTCTCCGGAGACATCGCGGTCATCCCTGGTGGGCCCGACGGAGGCGCCTGCCCAACCGGTGGATCTGACCCTCCGGGACGTCATGGGCGCCATCGCAGAGATGAAGGCCTCAGTGGACCAGCGTTTCGATACCTTGGCGCAAAAAATTGACTCGGTCCTGGTGGATGTGGGCCTTGTGAGGGCAGACTTGTCAAAAACGAACGACCGAGTTGACTCCCTGGCCCACACCACAACGAGCCTCACTACGGACGTGGTGGCCCTCCAGAAGGAGGTGCGCCGGCTTGGCCAGGCGAGCGCCCTGATGGACCGGCGACTGGAGGATTCCGAGGGTCGGGCCCGGAGGAACAATGTTCGCATTATTGGTGTGCCGGAGGGCCGAGAGGCGGAGGCGGCAGATCTCTTCGTGGAAGAACTGATCCTGACCCATCTCCAGCCCCGGGGGCTGAGTAAGCTTTTTGCGGTGGAGCGTGCCCACCGGGTCCCTGGGGGCCGCCCTAAGACCGGTGCACCGCCGCGGCCTATTATTGCCCGGATTTTTAATTTCCGGGACAGAGACGCCATCCTCCAGACCTCCAGGCAACAGGGACCGGTCAGGCTGGACAACATGGATGTACACTTCTACCCAGACTTTACTCCGGCGGTCCAGAAGCAGCGACAGAGCTTTCTTGGTATTAAACGTCGCCTAAGGGACCTAAACCTCAAGTACTCAATGCTCTTTCCGGCTAAGCTGAGGGTGGAGGTGGATGGCCGTACGCACTTCTTCGACCGGCCCGAGATGGCTGGGGACTGGTTAGATACTGTGCCTGGAGATCGGGGTGGGGGGGGCGCGGCTGGCGGGGAGGGCCCGCCGGATCAGAATTGAGGGGTGACTGTATAGGCCTTGCTCTGGATACTGTTCCTTTACCATATATTGCTTTCGTATGTTCCCCTCCCATGGAGGTCGGGTGGGGTCTGCTGGGGGCTTCCCTCCTCCTCGGGGGGACTAGTTAGTACTTAGCTATGGGGCGACAGGCACACTGCACTTTGGGGGGGCTGTCTGGGCTCATGCAGGGGTGCAGGGAGGGGGGAGTTCTGTTGGGACCGGGGGGTGGGGGGGGTGTGTTGTTTGTTAGCACCGCAAGGCAAACCCGCAACTGTTTTGTTGTTTTTAAGATGCTCGGTGGGGGGCGACCGATTGTTTTGACGTATGATGGGGGGTAGGGATTTGATTGTGTTGTCATGGAATGTTAACGGCCTGGGGGATAGGATTAAGCGTGGTGTGGTCCTGCAGTATTTAAAACGTATTTCTCCAGATGTTGTCTTCCTGCAGGAGACACACCTTATAGGTAACACCTTTCATGCAATGAATCGGCGGGGATATCGTTTGGCGGCCCACTCCGGCTTCACTTCGGGCTCGCGGGGGGTGGGTATTATGGTCAAGAACTCGCTCCCGTTGGAGATTGACGAGGTGCGCCATGATGAGAGGGGACGTTACACTGTTCTGGTGGGACGAATGGAGGGTAGAGTGTTTATCTTTATATCAGTGTACGTCCCGCCTGGGTTACAAGCCACTACATTTGCGGACCTGGGGCGCCTCCTTCTGGACCTTCCGGGTGGCCTGTTGGTGGTTGGAGGGGACTTTAACGCGGTTGCCTCTGGGTCTATGGATCGCCATCCCCCTAGGGACCTCCCCCGGGCACAGGCGTGGCTGCCCGGCCTTTTAGACACGCTGGGCCTGGTGGATTGCTGGCGCTTAAAGCATCCCGTATTGCAACAGTACACCTTCCACTCGGGGGCCCATGGTAGCCTCTCGCGGCTTGATTACATCCTTGTCCCGGCGGCCCAGGCAGGGAGGGTGGGGGAGGTGCGCCATTTGGCACGGGGTATCTCAGACCACTCCCCATTGTTGTTGCATTTCGATGTCTTCCCGAGGGGGGATGGCAGAGTGGCCCCGATCAATGCATGGTATTTGCGCGACCCCACCATTCGTGCCGACTTGATCAAATCCTTACAGCGCTATTTCGATGAGAATGTGGGGTCGGTCCCGTCTGCCATCTCCCTGTGGGAGGCTTTCAAGGTGGTTCTTAGAGGGGAGGCCCTCTCCTTTATTTCCAATGCCCGGCGGCGCGAGCGGGAGGAGGTGACCCGGGTTGAGGCCGAGATTGCAGAACTGGAGGGTGACCTGGGGAGCGGGGTAACAGACGCCAAGTTGCATGTTTTGCACTTAAAGCAGGCGGCCTATCGGGCCCTCGTCACGGAGGCGGCCAGGGGCCTCAGTAGAGAGCAGCAGGGGCGATTGTATGATGTGGGTGACAAGGCTGGCAAATTGATTGCGTGGTTGGACAAGAGGGAAAGAGCGAGCCGCGTGGTGCCTTTGATTGAGAGCGTGGATGGTGTGTGCGTCACTGAGCCGGAAGCCATTGTCTCCTGCTTCGCGGATTATTTCCGCGAAGTTTACTCCCCGGTTTCTCCCTGCTCGGAGGAAGATTCCCATGCCTTGCTTCGGGACATCGCACTGCCCTCCCTTACGGTGGAGGACAGGGATTCGCTGGATGCCCCGCCCACCTCGGACGAAATTGCCTCGGCTATTCGCTCGGTTGCATCCGGCAAGGCCATGGGCCCCAATGGTATTCCCATTGAGCTATACAAGCTACGCCCGGATGTGTTGGCGCCCCACCTGCGCGCGATGTTCCTTGCGGCCCACTCGCAGGGCTCCCTCCCGCCGGACCAGCGTCTGGCTACAATTGTGGTGATCCATAAGGAGGGGAAGCCCCGTGAGCGGGTCACATCCTATAGGCCGATTTCGCTTCTGAACGCGGAGCCCAAAATCCTCGCCAAGGTGTTGGCCAACCGATTGGTTGGCGTGGTGGGCGATTTGGTCCACCAAGACCAATCGGGCTTTATACCACACCGCAACACGGCGCTTAATCTGCGGCGCTTACACGGGGTGCTCGCGCGTGTCCCATTTGTGCGGGAGCCGGCCATCTTGGCGTCCTTGGACGCCACCATGGCGTTTGATACGCTCGAATGGCCATATATTTGGGCGATGCTGGCGAAGTTTGGGTTCGGCCCGGGTTTCGTCAGCTGGGTCAAATTGCTATATTCGGGCCCGTTGGCGCAGGTGGTGGTGAATGGGCGAGTATCTGCCCCATTCGCGCTGGGGCGGGGCACGCGACAGGGTTGTCCCCTGTCGCCTCTCCTGTTCGCCCTGGCCATGGAGCCCCTGGCGGAGTGGTTGCGGTGGCACCCTTCTATCCGTGGTCTCCGCTGGACCCCCGAGCATGAGGACCGCGTGTCCCTCTATGCTGACGATATCCTTTTGTATCTCGCCTCCCCGCGCAAGTCACTGATCGTCCTGGTTGATGTTTTGCGCTCCTTCGGTCGCAACTCAGGCCTGGTCATCAACTGGGCGAAATCCTGTGTCTATGTGCTCTCCGGGGAGGCCCCGGTCTTGCCACGGGACTGTCCGATCCAGATTGCCTCCCAGGGTTTCCGGTACCTGGGTATATATATCACTCTTGACCCGGAGGCCCGCTATGAGCGGAACTTGCTGCCCCCCCTCCGGCGTCTGAGGGAGGACGTGGTGCGCTGGCGGCGTCTGCCGCTCTCGCCGCTCGGCCGAGCGGCCTTATTTAAAATGATGTCCCTGCCGCGCTTCCTCTACGCCCTCCAGAATACCATGGACCTGGTCCCGGCACGCTACTTTCGCGAGGTGGAGGGCCTCCAGCGGCGCCTGTTCTGGGACGGGAGGCCGCGTATTGCTCTGGCTAAATTGACGCTCCCGTGGTACGATGGAGGGGTCGCCCTCCCGGACATCAAACGGTATTACTGGGCCTCCCAACTAGCTGCAATTAATCATGGCCTTTACGGGCCCGCCTTGAACCCGGCATTTGAGATGGACAGGACGCTTCTGCCCGGTGGCGATTATAATCGAGCGCTCTACTCTGGCGCGCCCGACTCCCGTTTGACGGGACCGACGCGTGTCATGGTGCGTGTCTGGCACGCGGCTAATGCAGCTATGGGGTGGAAGGACCGTTTGACCCGAGCGTCTCCGCTGTATGCATCTGAGAGGTTGGGCTCCCTGTGGACGTCGAAGGGCTTCGAGAAGTGGGACACGATCGGAATCAGCACGGTGGGAGATCTCTGGACGAGGGGGGGATTCAAAACTTTTGAGACGCTGCAGGCGGAGTTTCAGCTGCAGGGCAGTGAGTACTTTCGGTACCTACAGGTCCGCCATGCGCTGGGCTCCGTCTTCCCGGATGTTGCATCCATTCCGGAGTCTTCCCCCCTGGAGGACAGAGTGCTAGATGGCCATGTCCCGGACAGCACGATCTCCCTCATATACAAAAAATTGATTAACGATAGATCGTGTCTGCTGACTAGTCTCCGCGAGGCTTGGGTTGCCGACGGGCTGGAGCTGGACGACGAGGATTGGATCTCCGCGGTGGCCTCTCCGAAAGAGGTGGCCATCCCGGCTCGCCTTCGTTTCGTCCAGCTCAAGATCCTTCACCGGGTCTACGTGACGGGGCCAAGGCTTTTACGTATGGGTTTTGCCGGTGATGGAATGTGTAAGCGTGGCTGTGGTGCGTTGGCGACTTTCATGCATATACTGTGGGAGTGCCCGAAGGTGGAGCGATTCTGGCGTGGTGTGCATGAGGTTCTACGAATGGTTACGCGTGTCGCGCTGCTGCCTGAAGCGAGGAGATGCTTGCTGAATGTCTGGGAACCAAATGACTACTCGGTCCCGCAGGCGCGGTGGGTGACTCTGGGATACATGATAGCCAAGCGTGATATTGCCCAATTGTGGGGATCCCAGAGGCCCCCTGCGGTGTCGGCCTGGAAAGAGCATATGGATTGGTGTATGTTTCGTGAAAAGGTGGTGTATGTGGCGAGGGGTAAGCCTGGGGCGTGGATGAAACTCTGGGGCCCCTGGAACGCCTACCGCGGGGGTATTTGTGAGCCGCCGCTGCTACCGGCGGCCTCGCCGGCTCCGTCTCCCTAGATGGCGCCCCTCCCTTGGCCGCGGGCGCGCGGTCCCCCAGTCCCTGATCTACTCCCGTCCCCCTCTTCAGAATTTTGCTGCTGGTTTGGATCCCCCACTTATGGAGCACGTGTTGTCACTTTGGATCGAGGGTTGCCTTGCGGTTGTGGTTTGTTTACGTTGTTTTGCTTTAAGAAAATGGAACCGTACTGTGGGCATGGAGCTGTGAGGCCTGCACCATTGATCACTCCTGTCTTCCTACTGTGCACCGCTGAGAAAGTTTTTTGCTGTATGTATGTAATATGCTTTTGATGATCTAGCGGCCGGCCGTGTGGTTGTAGGCCCATACCTGTAACTTCTATAAACTGCAATAAACGGTTTCAAAAAAAAAAAAAAAAAAAAAAAAAAAAAGAATGAGAAGGTCTGGAAAGCCTAGTGGTAATGATTAAGTAAAATCCTCAAGGCCTGATCCCACCACTGTCTCAGACCCCTGCTCACTCCATGCGCCATTCACCTGCTGAAGGATATCCTACCTTTAATTATAACTTCACCCATGAGGAACTAAAGCTACGTTGAGAAACTCTCCACTTTTGCCAAGAGTGAAATCCTCTAACTTCACCTGATTACACAGGCTAAAACCATAGTTTTGTCTATACATGACCTGAGGTGTCCTAGCGATTGTGGTGCAATAACGCCGACAGCAGGGGCACAAATCCTGGCACTTGCAGTAGAGAGTTGTTTGACACATAATGGTAATAAGCTTGTGAGCATAAAGGACAAGGCAAACGCTAGCCCTCTTTGAACTATCTGGATACAGCTAGCGTGCAATCCAGCTGGGTGCACTGCAAGTCTGCCACAATGGACACTCTGTATATTTCTTCCAGTCTTAAGAAAAAATAGGCCCAGGTCGCGCAAACCATACAAGGTGATGGTTAGTTGGTTGAAAGAAAAGGCAAGTATGGGAGTCCCATGAAGGTAAACAAAAGCATCAAACCAAATGTTGGCACATGGAGAGTGTGTGCTCGACATAAAGAGTCACCAATCACTCTTATTGCATGTAGTTGGTTTGAGAAGCCCTTCTCGGGTCTCTAGCAAGTGATAAGAGGAACTGTTAGTTGACCTTGTCTCCATCTCTGGACTTGTTGGGTTCACTGTGGCTTTGTACATAGAGAAGGTTACCACTTCAACTGAGCATAAGGCTTAGATCTAGTATTGAGAAAATGTGCATCATTCTGCTTCAACTTCAGGAAATACAACTAAAGAATATGTGCTTGCTTGTGTTGATGTACATCTTACTCAAGCAATATTCCAGATTATACTTACAATTGTTGTTGTTTGGTCAACCGTCCATAGCCAGTCATAGCCAGAGCTATTGATATTTTCAACCTTTCAGTTTGGGGCTGAATTTACAATATCTGAAGGTTTTCAGTTAAGGGCAGAGTGCACTGTGGGAGTGGTGCCTAGGTCACTAAGTTGACAGGGTTTGCTCAGAAGTGAGTCCCTTGCTCACTTTGCCACTGGATTCAAGCAAGCCTGGCTGAAGACGGCTGAAATGCCAGAAACCGGTCCTAGGAAGCTTGTTTCCGGTCCAGGGAAGGCATGGCTTGGCAGTTCGGGCTGGACTGTTCCCATGAGGCACAGGGTCAGACTGATTTGCATATGGCCATGTCTGCACTGGGCTGGCAGAGTGGGCTAAAGAACGATGATGGATCAAACCCAGATCTGTTGACTGGGTGTGAGTGTTTGATTGGTTCTGATGCTCCGTCCATCGCCACCCCTTTTGTACCGCTTAGGTCACAGAAGACAGCACAACCTTGGGTAAAATCTCCAGGGCCCTGCTCCTGTGAAAAACCATGTTCATTGTCTTCAGAGAGGACGTGGAAACAATGGAAACTCAGAGAGGAGGAAGGAAAAAAAGGGATGCATGTATTTTTATTTCCCTGTGAACCTCAGCCATCCTACGCCTCGCACTCACCATTTCATACATTTATTTGTGATACTCTGTGAATAACACTTGTGATAGATGTCCTGGAGGGGGTTGTGATTTTCCATTCAAACTCGTTCTCATGTTCACCATCAATATTTGAAAACCGAGGCCCATTATATTCATGATAATCCACAATCATAAAAAATAATAATCAGAAAGGGTCCATTTGCCACAGGCCAGTGGACTCCCCTTTAGATGTAGGAAATTGCATTCCAAAAACGTTAAACTGTTGCAACCTGTTGGGACCTCCCTCTGCAAACAGATCTAGGTGAGAGCCTGTTCTCAAAAACATAGTAGGGAGACCAACTTATCCCTCCCTAATTTTACACTATAGGAAGAGCATACTTAGGGAGCTCTGCATCTGCAGTTAGGGTGAGTTCTGTGGTGCTACAGCCCATTGAACAGATTCAGAAACACTTGTCGCAGCCATGCTCCAACACACTCACCCTTGTGTCATAGAGCAAGAGTGTGTGAATTTTCTGCAGCATAGACTTTGTACTGGAAGGCTCCCTTCCAGTATATAAACTGTTCTTTAAGGTTTTTCTAACATTGTATGTGTGCTGTACAATGCAGCACACATGCAAAGTTGAAAAAACTATGAGAAATTAAAACATTTCTTCTCATTACATCTGCCTTGAGGAAACATAAGATTTCGCTCAAATCTCTCTCTACCAATGTTTGTAGTAAGGAATGTGCACCAAAATCTGTGGGCGGCTGCCCGGGAACACCCATATATCACCTATGAAATGCCCCCTTGATACAAAGGAACACAATTCAACGGATAGCACAATTTTGTGTTACTTTGGGATACTATTCAATGCAAATCCTAATTTGCATTGGAAAGTAAACCCCACCCTAACACTTTGACCCCATTTTCATCACAAAAGTGATACAAATCTGACGAAAAGCATTAGTAAATCTGAGCCATAAGTGGATGCAGCTAATGCAGTGATGTTATGGGACCTTTGAACCATCAAATATAGACTTAAGTAAAAGCATATAAGAAATGAAATTGTTTCTGTCACAAGTGCATCATAGTTACTCTGGTTTTTGTTTTCCCCATTGGCCCATACTGCATCCAGCCACAATGCGTTGAATGAGAATTGCCCAATTGAACACAAAAGAGGAAGATATGGTTTCATTGAAGGTTTTCCATTTCTCTGGTCTTTCACTCGTCATTTACCTTTGCATGTTAATAAGTTGGAGGGTTTAGATATATTGAATTATTAATATTTCATATTCCTCTTCGGTCATTGTAATTGAAATAGATTGCCATTGGCATGAAGCTAGTTCAGTGCATCATTAGCATACTCCTGCAGAGCATAGGTGATCTACAACTTTAGGTGTTTGCACATAGCCCGTAATAATCATAAAAAAGCGCTTGGGAGGGAGTGTAAATGTGCAACCCTGCAGTCACAGAAATGTTTGTAGTTTGTCTGCCCATAGGGACTTGAATGCTGTATTCATTATAAAATAAAAAACATTCTGAGTTAAATCCAAAAATTAATCTGCAACATAAATTTTGTAGCTCAGTTTTGAAAGTATAATATTAATAACATGTGTGTCTAGTTTTAAACATGATATCCAGGCAGATACCTGGACAGATTGACCAGTTTCTTTATTTTTGTAAGCAAAATTAGCTATTTGGATCTCGATTACAAAATCATTTTACAACATGATTTCATCCATAATCGGCAGTGAGATACCCTACACCACTTCCATCATCCACATCTAGTTTGTTTTCTCTTTCATCAGGTCAGGGACTATTATTGATGATTTACATCACCACTGATGCCACGCCTTTCAATAGTGCCTTCAAAGTGCTAAGGGTGAAGGGTCCAAGGTAGTCAATGGAAGTACTAACGTGTTCAACATGTACATTACCTGTCCATTTTAATGGGGAATTATGAGGCCAGCTGTGTCAGGTGATAGGTTAATGGAGCAGGAAGTTTTTATGTACCCAATTCTAAACCATATGCTTTCTTAAGAACTTTGGGCCTGATTTCAAGTTTACCGTATATGGTTCTAAAAGGTCAATCTTTAATATAAACCTTGTGATGAATCAATCGACAAAATATAAGTAGCTGTCAAAAACAAACAGACACAAAGACTGTGTAGACATTTAGTGATTGGTCGTGACTGGTGACATGGTGCTGTACAAAGATAAAACAAATTACATATATTCATGCATATAGACAAAACATTAGGTAATGGATGTCCACTTTTGAATACAATTGTCACAGCTGGATGAAGTATTTCCTTGTTTTTGTCGGAACTTTGTGTGGACGGATACACATAAAGAATGTCGATGTTTCAACCCTATATCTTAGTGCAGACTCATGCATCTGTGTCGGGTCTTAATCCGGACTCAAGCCTGTGAATGTAAAACAGGGGGGGGGTCAGAACTGTGTGTGTGTCATGGGTAGACTTTGTAGCGAAAGGGACCCAATGCAGCTCACCTGAATGAACGAAAGAAGCGTGTTTACTTTCTTCAGTGGGTCCTTTTGGGTGGGAGAATGTCAGCCGACAAACTCGGAAACCATTCTTGGAGTAGTAAATTCTAGAAAGCAAGTAAGGATCTCTTGTATTGTATTACCTAAATACATGCGCGGTTAGGGAGACTCATACCTTGTATGCTTATTTAGCGATCTTCTACACCAGCCTATGGAAGAATCTGTGTGGGTGCCGCCGTAGCGATCACCTGGAACAAGAAATAAGGGTACCTCTAATGAGCTCAACAGATAAGGAGGGCCTCCGGACTAATGCAATGGTATGTGATGGTGTTAACTAGTTGAGCTGATAACAAAACATGCTGCTACCAGTCTAACAGGCATGCTCATAATCAATGGAGTGCCCAAGGACAATTAAATTACTATATGACAAGGTGTACAAATTGTGTATCGTGCCTATGGTCTTAAAAAATCAAGAAGGAGGATGAGGCGGGAGATCTGTGTGGGGTCGATCGGTTACGAAAACGGGTTGGTGACGGGTAAGTACGTCGCCCCGGTTGATTTGTAGCGAAGTGATTAAGCCATTACTTCGGGCAGTATGTGAATAGCACATGGGTAGAAAGTGATGAATAACGTTCTAAAAGTGTCCAGTACCAGTATATTAACGCCGAGGGAGGCAGACATAGATTGAAACTCCCCAGTCTTAGTGAAGTTAAGAAATATATACAGACTGCACAAGCGGTCCTACGGAGCTTACGAGACCGCGCTATAAATGTGTCCAGTGTAGTCCCTAGTATGTGCGGTTTTAAAACTAAGGCCCTACAGGGGTGAAGCCAGTCCGAGTACGAGGCACTTACTTGTGAAGCGAGAAGAGAGAAGAGAGGACGTCCGCGTACGTCTCTGCGTAGCAATGAATGGCACCGGAGGCCTGCGTGCGGTCTGACCTGCGCGGCATTGCTGTATACGTGTCTACTCGTGTGTCTTAGTGATGAGACACGGCCTGGGTACCAAGTAAACGATGGGACTGGCTCTGAATCTGTTCTGTGTTCTCATCATTGTTCCCCTTAGTGTACTGATTGCGAAAACAATCGTATCTATACGTATAACAATGTGTTTGTGGCGTTGCAATACATCATATGTTATGACATGTTACAATTATTCAGCATCGATAGAAAACATTACTTAGACAATCTATGTAATAAAAAATGTACATGTAGTGTTGTCTTACAATAAGTTCAAGGGCCTATTCACATTGACAAGGTATAATTCAGCATAAATTGACATTAGTTGTGCTCAAGTCTGTGAGTGTCCTGCCACGGTTTATATTCAGACATATAAAGCAAAACCAAACATATTAGTCACACAAGTATCTAATTGTGGGCTTCAGTGGAAACCCTGTCTATTGTACATATGTGCACTTCAGAAGATGAGACATACTAAGGTCGTGACATATAGTCTCACAATATTGATCACGCATTTGGGGCCACACAGCTTGTATTTACACTCTACTGCTTAGGGATCCCTAGTAGTTCTAAACATTATCATATTGCTATATCTGTTGTCGTTCCTGAGTACCCCCCTAGAATCAGGGAGAGTGTATGGTACAGAAAGCATGATATAAGTGGGACCAAGGTTAATCTTGAGGTTTACTTTATAGTGTTCTACTATAATCGGGGCCTACATATCTGTATTACAACGGTATTCACAGTGTAATGGCATATAGTTGTATACAGCCACTCATAGATGGGCAGAGACGTGTATGTCTATATGCATGCAGATCTATAAGCATGTGTCAGGCTACGAGTACATGTCTCTGAACTGCGTCTGCATAGGGAAGACCTACAGTGTACTCATTTGTATGTAAGTTTCCTCTTGCTCATTTAGCCCATGGATTACGGACTCAAGGGTGTGGATCCACCGGCATTCCTTGAAATTGAGAGAGTTTGCGATGTTGCCCCCTCTTGGGTGGGGAACCACTTTTTCCAGTATATGTATGAATATATGTCATTTGTTTTATCTTTGTACAGCACCATGTCACCAGTCATGACCAATCACTAAACGTCTACACAGTCTTTGTGGCTCTTTGTTTTGGACAGCTACTTATAATTTGTCAATTGATTCATCACAAGGTTCATACTAAAGATTGAACTTTTAGATCCATATACGGTAGTGTGTGTCTCCTTATATCCTTCAAAGGGATATGTCCATTGATATGTATTAATTACAGGTTTGAAAATTATTTGTAATTCCCAACAGAACCATTGTTATTGTTTAGCTTTCACACTCAGGTTCAGAGGGTTACTGGGTTACCCCATTACTTCTAATGGCTGATTTCAAGTTTGGCGGTGCAAGAGCAGGACCACAACCCCGATGTCCCACTCCTACACTGCCAAACCTGTGTGTGCACCGCCTGCGAGATTATGACTTTTTCAGTGACTGGCAGGCAGTTCTTTAGAGTTCCAGTGGCAGTGCCTATGAAATAGGTACTGCAATTGGAACATCAAAGTCAGTACCTGCACAGCATAGACTGGTGCAGTACATGCTGTGCAGATACTGGGGTGCATGCACACGGGGGCAAAACAAGTGCTCCTCTACATGAACCCCATGGCCCTGAGGCAACTTGGGTCCCTGTAGGGCCGCCTTTGTTTCTTCTCCGCCATGGTTTCTTATGGAGGGGGAACCACCATGCAAACCGTGGTGGAGAGGAAACTTGTAACATAATTGGCAGGAATGTGGCTGTCCCACCAAGCATACTGCAGCCTCAAGACTGCCAGGGATTGAAGTTGCAGTGGTTTAATGGCAGTCGGGCCACCCAAGTCATAAAAGGGCGGTTGGATAGCTGGTGCGGCAGTGACTGGACCGCAACCACTGCAACATAGTGAGTCTGGTGGTCTGAGGACCGCCAGACTCGTAGTCAGGCTCTTTGACATCCAAAGAAATTAAAGTGTTCATGGTTTTCGACCACTGATCCTAGCGTAGAGAGGGTGCATAGAGAGGGTGCATTTGTGGAATTCCTTTTACTCCCATTGTGAAGCACATCATACTAACAGGGAGACTTTAGAACATTGATAAGAGTCTACATTGCAAACATCTGTATTTCTTTATATATATTTATATATGCCCTTAACCTTTGTGTCATGTATGTTTGTGTTCTAATTATTACAACAGACTATTATTGATTTTCAGTTTACATTATATTCTTTTAGTTGTCAAATCTTTTTTAACCCCTTCACTGCCAGGCCCCCCACCCTTTAGGCTATTTGGGGTAGTTTTCTCTTAGTCCCCCATAACATTTTGTCCACATAAGGTACCACAAAAAATGTGCGTCCTTTTCTCCCAACATCCTCAGGATTCCAAAGGTATCCAGAGTTTGTGCATTCCCCTGGATGGGTTGAGAAATTAAGCAAAATGCAGATAAATATGGGTGTTATGGGGGAAAATTTTGGAAAAGTGCTGCTGAAGAAAGCATCTGTTTTTTACCCTGCAAATTATATCAATAAACGGCTTGTAGTGTTATAATCACCATCTTCCCAGCTTTCAGGAATAGGCAGACCTTTGTCAGAAAACCAAAATGTTCTATGCATTTTACTGGGACATAGGCTATTTTTCCTATTTTTTGTGCTTTCAACCTCTTTCCAGTTAGTGGTAAAAATGGGTATGAAACCAATATTGAATCCCAGAATGATACACCTATCTGAAAAGTAGATACAAGTCTGAATTCAGATTGTCCTGTGTGAATGGTGCTCGAGTAGGAAGCCGGAAGCTGAGGCAGAAGCTGCGGACTGCGGACTGAGCGGAGCAGAACGGTGCTGACTCCCGGAACAGTGACAGCCTCCCGAGCGGGTGGGCGAGGCGAGCTCAGGGAGGAGCAACCCAGCTGAGGCACCGAGGTGGGCCGCGAGGCAGAGCAGAGCACCATGAGCTTCCAGCTAGCACCCGTGACGGAGGTTTCTGGAACGGCCAGTGCAGTGCTGTGCTGTGGGGGATTTAGCGGCCGTGGTCACACTCCTTTCTGCATCTCTTCGAGGTCCGCCGGAGCCGTGGTGGGGGATTTTACTTTGCCGCGTGTGTTACATGAAGCGGTAGAGCTCGGTGGAGGCGAGCGCTGCGGAGTGCCTGCCCACCGCTAGCCCCCCTCGGAACATCTGAAGCCTTGATACTTGCCCCACGGAGGGGAGCAAAAAAAAAAAATAACACTTGTAAATTCATTTTTGAAACGGAACCTTCGGAGGACGGTGCTGCAGAACATTTGCCCACTGCTGTCCCTGCCTTTTTGAACAGGGCAGGAGACACAAATACCAAACACAGCATTTGCTCGCTGATCAGCCCACTGCTCTCAATAGTGGTCGGCGGGGGGTGTAGGCTGCGGCTGTGGCCGTGGCTGTCGGCTGACTGGCTGACTGGTGGCTTGTAACAGCGGTGGAGGTCTTGAGGCTGGTCTTTGTCGCCACCTGTGGTGCAGGGGGGTGGTTATCCATCCATCCGCCCCTACCTGGTTCCCCGGTCATTTGATCCCTTGACTACCTCCTGTTTACCTCCTGTTTACACGGCCCGACTGACGACTGCAGTGGACTTGCACCTCTACACCGCACCCCCACAGACCGGTGAGTGGCGACTTTTTTGCATCTGTCTATTACCTGCCCCCTGGAGTTTGGCATTGATTGTGGGCACTATGGTCATGACCACTGGCGGTTAATGCCCTAAGCCACAGCTCACAGTGGCTAGTGCACCTTTCTAGTGCTCAGTATTACCGGCATCTGTGACTATAGAAGGGTACAGGCGTGTCGTTTATTCAAGACTATTGCCCAAGTCTCAAGGACAGTAGGGGGTGTTTTGGGACACCAACTGAGACAGGTTACTACCAGGCCGGTTCTGCAGTATAAAGTTGAACACAATCAGGAGCAATAAAGGTGTATTCTACAAATATTATGAGGTCAGGACGAGAGAGATCCATACTTCCACTAACAAAAAGGAAAAAGAAATTTCAAGGACCAACCGCAAAAAATAACAAAGTAAAATCAGAAGGTGCGGTGCAGCCCTTAATTTCACCAGTATACAGAATGTTTGCAAAATCGACTAGTATACCAAATAAGTTTAACTTTTTAAAAGACCCGGCGGATGCAATGTTATCCCATTATGATGAGCAAGAAGGATGGGATCATCGGCTACCATCGCCAATCCCACCGTTTATTCACTCAGGTACCACAAATTTAAACTTAAAGAAAGATCAATTTAATATAGAGCCCGTAACCTTTACTGGGCCACAGCAGGTCCAAGTAAAAAAAGAACAAATGGAACAATCATGGGGGTCCATGATGGACCAGGAACTCCTGATGAACGGAGAACCTTTATTAAAACAGGACAAAAACTTCACAGAAACCACCGTGAAACAACTACTACAAAAATCTCCAGAGCAATCTCAGATCACCAGGGCCCAACAACCAATTGAGGTACAGGTAATAATCAACAAGCCCCCTTCAAACCTCTCTCAACACGTGGAACAACATGTGGATATAAGTGCAATTGATAATAAAACACAAACAATGACTTATGCAGTATTGTCACCCACCATACAAAACGCCATAACAAATGAGGGACCAGAAGAAAAAAATCAAGGAGGAGAGGGAGATGATGCCAACACCTGGTTGACTCATACTTCTGAGCACACAACTCTAAACAGCAGAGATAAAATTCAAACCCATCCAACAGCCAAAAGTGTAGCTTCCCTTAATAAATCTCCGGTAAAGGACAATCAGGGCCAAACCACTAACATTACACATTCAGAAGCAACGACAGACGCAGGAACAATATGGGACATTTTCTTTAAAACATCCCAACTCACATTGAAGGCTTTGAACTATCAATCAAACAAGATGGATGTCCAAGTAGATCTGCTCAACATCATGGCAACAACAATATCCGGAATTGACCAAAAACTGGCTAACTTGAATAAGTTGATAACACAAGCCCAAGTATACGCAACCTCTTTAAACACAGACTGCGCTTGTGGGCCAACAATTGACAAATTGGCATCAATCCCGGAAGTGCTCACCACCCTTATTGAAGACCTAAAAATACAATCGATGCAAATAACAGGCAATTGAATAACTCCAATAACTGAGCAAGTCAGCCAAGAAAATAGCTTAAAAAAGGATCGTACAAACTTAATCACAAACAAAAATATGGACCTAATAACTACCTTTCAAACAATAGAAACTAAAGGAACCCCCGATAAGGAAAAGGAACAGGAAAAGGAAAATCCAATTAGTAATACCAACGTAAACGTGTCACGACGAAAGAAGAAAAAATTTAAAAAACAATTAAAACGTCAAAAGACTTCACAAATTAGAAAGAGCTGGGGTCAGTCCACTCACGGCTCCACGGAGGTTACAATTAACTCCCCCTCAAATCAGGAAAAGCAATCGTCAAACAAATTATACCCCATATTCATTAAGACCCAAAAACAAAATAAATCCTTGGGTGAAGTAGATCATTCAGATAACGTAACATCAAAACCACTAGTGTTTCAGGTCCTAAAGCCCACCGAAAACGGCAGAGCAACAAAGAAAATTGTACAAACAACAACTGAAACTGCTAGAGACAAAACTGAATACGTGTTATTTAAGGAACCAACTGGATTGGGATCAAAATACCGAAAAATTGTACCCACTTATACTGACAACGTATCAGGTGAGACACATTGTAAAGAAACCTCACACCCCGAACATGTGTTAGGTACATCACTAACACCTGCGTACACTAGAACTATGTGTAAAACAATCCTTCAACCGCAGTATAAATCGAAGGGGAGACACGATACATTGAACAGGGGGAATATACTAAGGCTCCTGCAACACATACCCTCACTATCTCATATAAAAAGCGAGGATATAGTGAGTGTCCAATTTGAATTAAACGAGGAAGACCTCAGCAAAGAAGATACCATAGTGACATGGTCAAGTCATCTTATGTCTGAAGTAGTGCTCATAGAAAAAGATATCTTTAAAAGCTGGGGTATTATTGTAAGTGCACCAGAACAAGAAAGGTATCCATCAATTCTATTGGAGCCGGTAAACATAACTAAGCGCTCGATGACTATGAAAGAGCACCCACAGGGGATACTACGAGGGACTTCAAAAATAAACCTAGACGGAAACTACAAGAAGTTAACTATATCAGTAAGGAGACAGGAGGACACAACCATATGTAGGACAGTAAATGAAGATGGGCCACTGAAAACTCAAAGGAACGATCAATTTAGTAGGTGAAGCAGAGAGTTACAAAGTGGTACTCTCTATTCCTGATGACCAATTGGGCATATTAAATACTCTAGGGAATCAACAAGGGCCTTCCACTGCAATACCGATAATAACAGAAACGTCCAATACAACATACATCAAACATAAATCACCCACCAAACTCAAAATTATCTCTTGGAATGTGGCAGGATTACGTAAAGCACTTAAACACGAAACAGCAATAAAAATACTGCAGGAAGGAGATATCGTATGCCTCCAAGAGACTTGGGCCACAGATTATGTACACCTTGAAGGTTATGCTGGCTTCCATAAATTAGCAACCAAACAGAATCGGTTTGGTAGACCCTCAGGGGGAATCTCAATTTATGTAAAACATACAAAAAAGATAACAGTAAAAAGGGTAAAAATCGAGTCTGACGTGTTACAGGCGCTTGTAATAGAGGGAGAGAGGGACAGAGATGATAGTGCCTCAATCCTAGTTATAAACTTGTACTTTAACGCATACGGTCAGGAAAGATTGGAAGCCACAAAAAATACTATAACATTAATAAAGGAAATCATCCATAGCAAACCTCTACTGGCCAAAGTGATTGTAGGAGACTTTAATCTGCACCACCTGGGAACACACATGAATGAAAGTCCGTGTCTAACTACTTCGGAAAGAGCTTTTAATTCCTTTTTGCAAAACTATGACCTAAAGTCCGCAAATGAAATCTGGAAAAGTTTGAATCCCAAACACCTGGGCATACCCACATTTAAAAACTGTTCCACAATTGACTATATCTTTTTATGCAGCCTTGTTGCTCAAAAAATAGTCAATTTTGAAGTAAAATCTCACGAAACTAGTGACCACAAATTGTTATAGGTGGAATTAACCTTCAGCATTACACAGAGGGAACCAGTAACTGTAGTATCACACTCAACAGGGACTGAAGAACATACACTAGTTAAAAGGCTAAAATAGAACAAGCATCAGGTCAGGGTATTCAACGTATGGAAAGAAAAACAAGAGCGTAAAGACCAGCATCCTGGAACTCAACCCAGTTTGGACAATTGGACAAGCTGGATTGGTACTCTAAAATCTATACTTGTCAACAGACATCAAGTCAGTCCATATGGAACGACAACGCATACCTCTCAATTCAGTTTCAATAACACAAAACTAAACACAATAACACGTAAACTAAAGAAGGCTAAAAGAGCACAAAGAATGGTAGGAACTCAAGCAACAAGGGATTTGTGTAAAGACTTATCCAAAAAGCGTAGACATTTGCTATGGTCACTTAAGCAAAATAAAATAGAGAAAGACTGGGTAACAATACATGAGCTTTCAAAACCACATAAACAACGTCAGCTCTGGCAATTCATAGCTAGCCTGGAGAAAGGAAAAGTAGACAGGCGTAATTCCGTACACGCAGATGCATGGCTGAGACACGTCGCGACTATCTATATCAAAAAAGTAAGCTCTACAGCCTTTGAAAGCTCCGAGATTTGTCCCTCAATCAGTGCAAATAGAGACGAGGAGAACTCATTGGAATGCCTGGGCAAAGAACAAATCTGTACCACAGTCATACAAGTAATAAAAAAGATAAGAAAAGATGGGGCACCCGGGCCCAATGGTCTTCCAGGAGCTATCTTTAGAGAAGACCCAGCTTATTGGGGGAAAATTTTATCAGAACTTTTCATCGAATGTCGACTGAAAGCAAAGGTGCCTGACTCATGGCGAGGGTCATTTTTACACCCAAATTTCAAGAGAGGAGACAATACAGACCCAAAAAACTATAGATTAATCGCCCTCTTGGATATCGAAGGAAACGCCTATGCTAGCACCTTACTGAATGAATTAAACACATGGATTAAAGAGAACGAAATCCTCCCCCCCTACCAGACCGGATTCTGTAAAGGTTGCTCCACAACCGATAACATTTTGGCCATGTCATATCTAAGTCAGCAACCAAATGGCAGAAACAACAAACCAGTTTTTGCTTGCTTTGTTCACTATTCAGCAGCCTTTGATGGGGTGCCCCGACACAAGCTTTGGGTCAAACTGCGTAACTGGCACATCCCTGTAGGTCTCCTCAACGCCATTATCTCATTATACAGTAATACCTGGATTAAAGTGAAGTTAGCTGATAATACCACAACGAAGAAGTGCTTGACAAACCGAGGACTAAAACAGGGATGTGTACTTGCCCCTACATTGTTTAACCTATATACCGCAGACCTGGGGAAGAACCTTCACAATGCCAGCTTGATAACTCCTAAAATTGGAACTAACAAACTCCAAATATTAAAATACGCAGATGTTTTAGTGGTAATGGACCACACAAAAATTGGGCTACAAAGGGTCCTAGACGCCCTCAATAATTATAACGAAATAAATGAGCTTGTAATCAATGCTCAAAAAACAAAAATGGTCATTTTTGGCAATCTCCCTAAAAAAGCCTTACTAAAATGGCACGTGGGCAAAGAAATTATTGCCACTGCAAAATCTTACAACTACCTCGGGTGCTGGTTAAGTGAAACAGGCAAAGCAACTTTACATCTCCACAAAATGAAGGCTAGGGCACAGTCAACAACTTATGCCCTATGCAAGCTAAATGAGTTAATGCATAGTCCAACAACAGTCCCTATCAGAAAAGTAATAC
Organism: Triturus cristatus; assembly: GCF_964204655.1. Classification (NCBI taxonomy): domain Eukaryota; kingdom Metazoa; phylum Chordata; class Amphibia; order Caudata; family Salamandridae; genus Triturus; species Triturus cristatus. Next base: position 170,915,631 of record NC_140582.1, on the reverse strand, counting down.
AAGCCAAAATTAGGGCAACGGCAGGCTATGCACAGCAGGCATTCCCGGGAAAAATGGAAGCAATGTTGGACAAAGTACAATGCCTGGCCTACAAATGCATCTTCAAACTGCCCAAATACACTCGCAACAGCCTAATTCGTTTGGAATTCGGACTGAACCAACAAAGCAAAGAATGTTTGGGAATGCACGCAAAATACTACTATCAAGTTCTGACAGCCCAACCCGTGGCAATGCTATATGGAAAAAGCAGTGGCAACACTGAGTTTGGCAATTGAAAATTGGGACAAAGAATCTATAAATTATCTGGCCATTAAAAACTCAATTAACAAACAATGTTACCAACTGTCCCATACAAACGACCTAGCGGCACATGTAACGAGAATAGGTTCTCTTGGGCTGTCAACATCATAAGCAGGGCACAAAATCCAGCCCTACCTCAAGCAAGCCTTGGGAAGGAAAGCACTCAAAAACATCGTATGGGCCAGACTAGTGCCCCTCCCAATCAAAGAACTAAATCCTGGGTGGAAGTCCCTTGAACATATAATCAGATGTAGAATTTGCAATTTCAAACATGAATCCCTGCTACACCTGATCTGTTGTTGTCCCGGTATGCTTCAGCTCCGTGAGATCCTTTTAAAACAAATATGGCTGCGTAACGGGGCTCGGACAGTAAAAGAAGCTGCCTCGGCACTTTTCTCCTGTACGCTACCGGAAGACTTGGCCAGGTTTGGGAGATACATGGCCGCGCTTCGACTCAGGCTTATGGTGGAAGAGGGGCCAGGCAACACGAAAGACAATCTGGTTCATTAAACAATTAGTCTCCAGACGTCATTTTTAACTATTAAACTATAGAACCTGCATTAAACTTGCAAAAGATTGCATTGGCAAATCTCTTGCCGTTTTTATGTTTTAATAATGTTGTATGTAAACGCATTTTACAGGGTTCTTTTTACTCTCTTTTAATCTGTTTGTAAATTATATTGCAAATGGTTTTAAGTAACTGTGCAATAAATACAAAAATTCATTCATTCATTCAATGGGTCAGTTGTCTAGATCCATTAAGATTTTCCTACAGAAACAGTGGAAATAAATAAATGTTGAAATTGAATTGAAAACACAGTCATTTGTGCTTACACTTTCACCTGTAACTTCTTCCAACTATGGTAGATTTTTCAAAGCAATATACCATTACATCCGTGCGACCCTTCTTATTGCAGGGATATATAGGGTTTATAGGTTCCCCAAGAACCTGAGGAACACAGAGCCAATAACTGAGCTGCACCTTGCAATGGTTTTTCATTGTGTACCTGGTATACAGCAATTATTTTGGTAAAATATAAAGAGTGTAAAATAGACTCCAAGGAAACCTATTTATTGCACATCTCTGAATTTTTGGGTAGCCATACCAGCATGTAAATTAGAGTGCATTTTTCAAAATGTCTTCTTTTTTATACACTGTCGAACATTTGGAAGGTATTAATGTGTCAAAAGACAATTGGTGAAAACACTTGTTCTACTATTCTCTGTTCCCCTATGTCTCCCAATAAAAATGATGCCTCATTTGTGTGGGTAGGTCTAGTGCCCGCGACAGGAAATGGGTCAAAACTCAAAATGGACACATCACATTTTTCCACTGAAAACTGACCCTTTTTTTGCAATGTGCCTAGCTATGGATTTTGAGCCCTAGCTCAGCCGGCACCTACAGAAACGTAGAAAACCTGCACATTTTTAAAACCTAGACAGCCAGGTGAATGTAGGATGGGGTGACTTGTGTGGCTCTCACCAGGTTATGTTTTCCAGAATCCCTTGCAAACCTCAAAATATGTCTAAAAAACAAATGTCCTCACAAATCAACCTTCTACTCTGCTGACATCAGAGAGACCAACCTCACATTAACTTTCATCACTGATATTACTCCCTTAAGCTCTTTACTTTTATCCAAACAGGAGGAATGGACTAACCAATATTCACAAATTATCTGATCCTTGACTCAGTAATCGTCGCTAAATGTTTTTGGTTAGCACTTCCACCTCAGACTCACGAAACATTTGGCATTCTACTCAAACATCAGGCCCCCAAGGCTCAACAATTCCTTGATTGATAAGTTATTTAAAATCAAAAATTTCACGTGTCGCAAACCATCCAATAAAAATTCATCCTGAAACTTCACTCTCCATGGTGACTTCAACAAAATCATGAAAGATGCCTCCTAGGTCTTTCAAATATCACTAAAATCACATCAAACCTCCTCATAATCAGGACAACATACTTGTCCACATCATGAACTTTAAGTCTTTGCTTGCACACCATAGCCTACTGGATTAGTCAGATCACTTTGGTATACTGATCCCAATCCACATAACTTTAGTAAATGTATAACTAATTCATTGAAACTGCTCATTCTGTTCTTTGAAGGTCTTATCTAAAATGCCCTCCTCCATGACCTAATTACTTTTCCACATATATTCACAATCATGTCAGACATCGGTAAGGCTTTAAGCCCCCTCCACCAGAAACTGCTGTGTACATTCAGCCTACAGTAAAAGTAGTCAAACCCAAATCATGCACGCTCTGTTGCGCTCATGACCATGTAGGGAAAGGGTCACTGGGAAAAAGAAGTGTTGGAAATTCTGAAGGTTCAACGCAGTATATTGAAATTGGTCACTCCATCTCTCACATTACCAATCATACCCATAATTCCCTGGAGTTTCCTCCTCATCATGATTGACATTGAATTTTTTGGGGCTTACTGAGTGAGAAGGCATTCCATACCCAAACACACACAAAGTATCACAACCATGGGCTGTATTATACATTGTGACCCTGGGGCGCAATTGCGTGTGCCCCCACTTGTGCGCCCCCAGGGCACAATGGTAATATAGAAGGGGCTGCAGACACTTGTGTATCTCCTTCTATATTACTGATAGCGCTATTATGAGATGACGATCCCTCATTTGCATTTGGGAGCTGGCCCCATGCAAATAAGGGAATCACTTTCCTTCTGCAACCACACCATATTACTGATATAGGCTCAGAGGCAAACATGCCTTTAGGAGGCACACTGAAAGTCACCACAAAAAATGGTGGCGCACTGTTAGTGCTCCTCCTAAAGTCAGCTCTCTGGGGGAAAGAGGGGGTTTCAAGGACCCCCCTCAGACATTCCCCTGCAGGCAGGTGCAGTCGCTCACTGTATCTACCTACAGAAGGATATCTAATTCCTATAGAGTAGATTTTAAACAGCTGCTCCATATTTTACTTGAATGCACAGCCCCCAGGGCAGTCTGAGTTAACAGCTTCCTTGGGGACAGCACATTATTTCTAATATGGAGCACCTTCCGTGTTTGTGCACTGTGCACCTTTTGAAAGGTGCGCTGTGGTGCAAACAAAGAAAGTGTGCCTATTTATAATACAGTCCCATATCTAAAAGTCCCATCAGTCAATGAAGCCTAGGGCTTCAGGCTAAGCCATGCCTTTCCCCCTCATCTAAATCTGGATAGTCAACTTGTATCTAAAACTAAATTTCAGCAGAATTATTACTTTTCATGAACAATAATCAACACCACAAAATCAAGATCTGGCAATGACCTTACCTCTCTTCTATTCATCTGACATTTTCCTCACTTTACTTCCAGTCCACCATTCACAAGTGTCACACTTCCTTCCCTGATATCCTTACACTGCCACATACTCCTTCTGCCTCACTCTTCCTCTCCTACCAAATCTCACTTCCTTCTCTTGTTAGGGCACCTATCTTGCCCTGACCAGGCCTTAAAAAGAACTGTCCTTATAAACGACGCACAGTAGAACACTGTCACTACTTCATTCTCAGTGGTAGAAATCTTCACTGCAGCTTCATGACTTTCATTCCAGCATGCAAAAAATCAGTTTCTGAGGATGCTGCATTTTAATCGGATAGAGTTAACCTCAGCTGTGAATATCTGTAATATTGTTGTAAAATTATCATGATAGAAAATATTGGTCAAAAATATCGTCAACTCAAAAATATGGTGGGACATATCATAGAAGGTAAGAATGTTGTGTTTTAGGTATATAATATTGTTTTTATTAACATTGTTGTATATAATATAATTTTATTTAATATACCTGCATAAAATATTGCTTTTTAAGTAATGGTATATATAATAGTTATTGTATCATTATAAGGTATTAGTATTGGAATATTTGTATTTAATTTTTTTATATAGTTTGTAAAGTTAATTGTGAAATTTTATTTTTTATATGCAATTATACATTTTTAATTTAAGACCTGCTTGTTGGGTTTGTACGGGATTAGGATGGGAAGTCATTTAAAATGAAAATTATTATTTCTAATTTTAATTTTTTTAAATGTAAATTAAATTAATTATTGATTATTACGCATGCAAATTATTTCATTGAGTATATTGTAATTTAATTATCTGTTGTTTTCATTTAAATGATAATTGATTTTTCAGTTTATTTAAATATGAAATCATTTACATTCATTTAATATTCATTAAATGTTTTATTTGCTATATTTAATAATTTAGTTACTATCAATACTTCTTTTAGTTTTATGTTTTGTTTTATTAAAGTAAATTACTTGTTGGTGTTATTTTCAGATTAGAAAAAAGAGAAATGCATTTATTTTATTTGAAATATTTTTTATTGTTACATATTCTTAATTTTATTTTTAACATTATATTTTACATTTTTAGCATTTAGTCTAAATGTATGTATTTCTAATGGATCAACATTTTATTTTAAATGTTTACTTTTTTTTGTTTTATAGTTAATTGTTTTTCAAAATATGATTAGAAGTTAGAAAAGTAAATCTGACTCCTCCAACGTTTACAACTTACCCTTCTTTTGTTTGTGTTGTGGTGGGGTTAGTAAATGTAACCCCTCCAAAGTCAAACACTTTTTCTACTGTCGCTCAGATTGGAGTGAGAATAGTAAATATAACCCTCCCAAAGTCCAACACTTTCCCTATCTTTGCTTATGTAAGAGTATGAATAGAAAATTGAGCTATCAAAAGTCCAACACTTTCGCTACTGTTGCATCGATTAGAGAGTAAATAGTAAATATATAAAACCTGATAGTTTTGTTCCAGATATTTTTGCTGCAATATATGTATCACAACTTTTTTGTTCCCATCAGTTTGTCATACATTCACCTCAGTTGCAGATGAAATCGTCTTCAGCACTCTCATAGATAGTGACTACAGTCTCCAACTGAGCCAATTTGCTGGTATTTTATAGTCCACAATTAATGTTAATGGAACATCTAAATGCCCAATTCAATATGTTTAGGTTCATTGTTTTATTGGGATATTTCTTTAGAAACTAACAATCCTTAGCATGATATCTTACCAATATTCCCCCATCTGTTTTGCTGATATCAGAACTCTGTGCACTTTATCCTACCTAATAATGAGTAAAGTGCCTGACCTTCCCTAAAATGAGTACATTAGCTTATCCATGATTTAAGTAATTAACCTGCCTACATGCCCCTTGTATAAGGAGTAGGCAATGAACCAATGGCCCAGTAGTTAAATGCCCCCTGGGGAGACTAGCACTTATTGTACAGTCTAAAAACCTGTTGTCAATTCTGTCAAAATAAATCCTATTGACGGGCAGAAAATCCTGCTTTTAAATATGAATGTCACACCTAAGTACATCTTGTTGCCCACAAGGTAATGTGCCTGTTATGTAATAGTATAACATGTGCAACATTACATTTGCCATGCTCTTCCAGTGTGTAGTCTGTGAAAGCTAGTTTCTTGGCAAGTTTGTAGCTAGGCCCTAGAAAACATCAAAGTACAGATTATAAACTGTCATCTGCAACCGTTGCCAAGAAACTGCTAGTTGATGTTTCATATTTAATAAAAATCCAATTAATTCGTGAAGTTCAAGTTTTTAATAACTATTTCAGAAAAGTACATTTCAAAACTACCATTTCCCTGCCTGGAGCTCCTGGAGGATAATTTGCATTAGCCTGTTAGCATCTGCCCAGCGAGTTATTGAACCTAATTAGTTGTAAAAACTAATCAGAGAGCAGGACAATGTCTTAGGTCTTGTGATAGGACAGGATGGGTGTTACACATGTGATCCCCATCAGCTCAGGAGGAACTGATATGAGATTTTAGGTGCTTTATTAAGTTGAAAGAGACAGAGGTGAAACCTGTTTAGTGTAAGTGGAGACCTGGGAGGGGTAAAACCCTTGTTCTCTAGGCCAACAATATCCAGGCTGGCTCTAAACCCAGTAAGTGAAAGCTGCCCAACCATTTTGGAGTGTACATAAAGGAGGGGACTTTTTATTTCCTTCGCCATGCCTAGGAGTGAATTCACAGGCTTCGCAAATGGGCAGAATGGTTCTCCCACTTTGGTACATTGTAGGATTGTTTGCAGAAGGGCAAACAGAAACTGCTTAAAAAGTGGTTATGTTTACCCCTAGGAACATTTGCCCTATTGGCTAAAAAGGTGCCGAGAGTCACTGCCACTGACTAGCTAGTACAAACAAAAAATGAGGCATCACAAGGAACCCTTCTCAGAAGACTTACGAGACCTGCGAAATCAGAAGAGAACTGGACCTCACTTTCTGAAACCCAAGAGGGACACTGAAGGACTGAACCTGCTCCCTCTTGTACCCAGGACAAAGAAGTAGACTCCAAGGGTCAGTTGGATGACCTCCTTTGAGGCTACAGAAGCAAAAGAAGCCACAATAGGCTTTTGTCTCTGAAGTGAACAGTTCACCATTACCAATTGGCACCTAAGTGCTGTACCTAAAGTTTTGGGGGCCTTAAAAGTCACCCTGAGGAGCTGCTCCAGAAACCCTGAAAAGTTGGGACTTTGAAACTTTTTGGACTTCCAAAACCTCCAGGGCATTAGCAGGACCTTACTGCAGAGGTGCCTGGTTTTGATGCAACTTTGTCAGATTCAGCTTCAGGCTTGACATGCTGGAGGATTTTGAGCTCCACAAAAAAGACTAATAGTCTGATCACCATCAAACGCGTCTGGCGGCAGTCCTTTGGCGTTCCCACAGTGGTGCCTGCCAAAGCCCATTCCTGCATGGCATGGACTCTTAAGTCCGTGCCGTGCAGGAAAGGGGGTGCATGCACATAGAGGGGCACACCTAAGGGCCCAGAGGCAACAGGGGACCCTGCAGGGCCACCTTTTTCCCCTCCCCACCAGAAATTCATGGCGTGAACACCGCCATTTATACCTGGTGGTGAGGAAAACTCATAATATGCTTGGCGGTGCACCAGGGGCACCACCAGCATATCGCATGCCTCTCACTTCGGGGTTCCCTGGTGGTTGTGGTGGTTCCCTGGAGGTCCGACTGCCATAGTTGTAATATGGCAGTCGAATCACTGGTGCTGTCGTCCCTGACCGTCACCGCACCTCCACCACGGATTCTTCAGTCCAATGGACTGCTAAACTCATAATCAGACCCTACATTAGAAGGCAGAATCTGTGACTGGGACAAACCCACTTGTTGTATCTAACCCACACCCCATCTCTGTCAGCTTGAAATTGTGCCTACGTCCAGATCTTCCTTTTTGATAGGGTATCACTAATGCTTATTTCTTTTTTGCGCTATTTATACATAGAACTTTGAAAAATCATACATCCTGTTCCCCTTATAGGATTTTGTTGTCATTTTGTTATTATTCTTTTTATTAAAATTGACTCTATATTTCTAATTTCATTTTGCTGATTTTGGAATTCTTTGCCTTTATTACTCTTTTGGCACTGTATAAATACTTAAAAAATGTCCCTAAGTTAACCTTGTCTGATCTGTTCAATACCCCCAGGAGGTTGTGCTCGGGTTAATTTTGGTGGGATTTGGAGTTCACCCTGACACGTTATTAATATTAATTGGGGTGGGTGAATGCCATCCCTTAATAGCAAGCCACAAGGAATTAACAAGTATGTGGTACACATCACAAGCAAATGTTTCTTCAGTGAACTGGATATTGCATTTTATTTTTATCCAAATAAATGCCAGATATTTTACCAAATTTATGAGGATGAAAAGCTGAGTTGGAATACCAAGATTCATGCAAGTGACCATCATGCCACTCAGCTTATGATCTGAATATCTAGAGTTTCTCATTCTTTTCCCTTTCCCACTTTGTCACTGCTGGTATCCGCTGTATCAAAATAGAATTTATTTCAATGGGCTGTGCTGAGAACCTAAGCCTTTAGCTCTTCACCATTTAGTGCTGCCCACCTGGAGCTATTTTGGAACTTTATTGATATCAATAAACCTCAGAGGAGCCTAGCACAGAAACAGCAGAAGTTAAAATATTGATATGGAATCATCTTTGGAGAAGAACGTTCACAGACCATGCCAAAGGGTTTAGTCCAGCAATTTGGAAGACATACTTTCTAATTTATCTTTCAATAATTCTATGTAAACTGAAGTTCTTTATAACCAATCCCCAAAATAAATCTGAGTTGAAATTACTTTTAAACTGTCCCTTAACACTTTATTAATATTCAACACTTAGATTGATGAAACTATAATATAAAGCACTAACAAACTATCTAGCGCTATATAAAACCAAGTTGTTCTATATAATGAAGTTTCCAGATACATTTTCCCAAAAATAAAAGGTGGGTCTAGTTTCTTCAAATACTTAGAAATACAATGCACTGCACAGTCTAATGGAGCTGCTGAGGCTCATGGGTGTAGCTTCAAGGAAGGGTGTTACAACCCCCATAATACATTTATTTTATAATATATAGTTCTGTACAGGTGCTTTCAGTCAAATATTGTGAGATGTGAGTCGGATTTCACCAGGGATGTTTATATACACTAGGACAGAAATGCACAGTCACTCTCTCCCTCTCTATTTTGAAAGTCCTCAAAATATTGGTTAGTTGACAAAATATTATGTTGTCTCTCTTAGTTCTCCTACAAATCTGTCTGCCTCTCCCTTTCTGTTGCACCGTAGGCCCCTCTCATACACCCTGCTTGTCATATAATGTATTGAAACATTATATGCCAGCCTGTTTGTCAGAAAATCTGAATCTTACAGTCCCCAATCTTACGGACCAAGCTACGCCCCTGCTGAGCCTCTCATAGGCACTGCTTGAGTTCTGTTTCACTCTACTATGAAAAGCACCAAGATAAGTGTTTTCATAATGTGTAAGTACTATTTACAAAGAGGTTTATTTACAGGAATTCACGGTAGCTAGGCTTAATGATGTTAAGCTTAATTTGAATTGACTAATTGAAACCAGATAACTCAGCAGCTACATTTAAAGCACATGATAAAACAAATGAAACGTTCATTTCATTTAGAGGTGATGTAAAGAAAGACAAAAAACAAGGACAAATGCGGTAAAGGTTTAGGGTTCATGGCTTGACTTATTTTCCTATTGATCTACATAGGAATGAGAAGGCATTTCTAAGCCACAATGGTATTATCCCGCACAACTAGAGCCTTCAAGCACTTTCCATATGGTGCTATGCTTACGATCGCATGGTGCTTTGCCAATGAAGAGTTTTGATGTTTATATATCACTCTAATGCAGTGGCGGCTGGTGACATTTGAAAGTGGTGAGGCGTAAACATTAGGCATGACTTTTATATAGACAGCGATGTGGACACGTTCAATGGACAAACCCTGGTGTCCAGGGTGAGTCCCTCTTCCGAGAAAGAAATTAAAAAAAATTGTTCAATGGTGCATTAATATGTTCAACAGGTACTCTAATGTGTAAATTGCACAGCATGACAATTTCAGCCCTTTAAAATGTATGCTTGCCCCATGTCTTGCATTGCATGCATCATTAACTTTGGAAAGATATGCTCTAACCACAATTCCAGAAGCACCCCCAGCTGCTGGCTGCAACCAGTCATGTAGAAATATGTGCAGACAGATCTTTAAGTGAGATGAAAAAAGTGGGGGCTCTTTATAAAGAAACATGTCAAATATATTTCTGAGATTCTCATAGTGTGCCACCTGACCGGTATTTTGGTTTCTCTCCGATAATTAATTGTATCCAGATAAATGACACAACAACTGACAAACACCTAAAGCCTATCAATATGATTGGCTTTGTCAATGGGTGTTAGCTGTTTAAGGTAGATGAGTAACAACAAGGATTTGTTATAAATAATTAACTTTGTAAATTATTACATTCTGAAACTGTGAATCTGTGAATTAAATAGCATTAGGGGCGTGTGGAAGGAGTTCTGACCTTCAGTTATGTGTGCTTTATGTTAGATATGCATCCTCATTTTTTCTGCTTATGTTGTCTGTTAGACCTGGCTTTTCCAGCGGGTTTATCCTCAGATATTTTGTTTTTTGGCCTCCTGTTTTGGACCCTGTTTTTGTTGGTTTTATGACTCTAGGCACTTTACCACTGCTGATCAGTCCTAAAGTGCATATGCTCTTCCTGTACATTGTTATGATGGATTGATGTTTCAATAATTCTTTATTTGGTTTACTGCTAAGTCCCTAGTACAGTGCAATGTGTGTGCCCAGGGCCTGTAAAGCAAATGATGCTAGTGGGCTTGCAGCACTGATTATACCACCCACACAAGCAGCGTTGCAAAAGGGTCTCAGCTCAGGCCTGCCATTGCAGTGTCTGTGTGTGGTCTAGTACTGCCATGTCGACCTGGCAAGTGCATCCACTTGCCAGGCCCTAACCTTACCTTTCCTACATGTAAGCAGTGGCGGCTCTAGAGGTAATGCTGTGGGGCGGTGTGGTGGGGTGCAGCTGGGTGGAAGGGGTAGTGGAGTCCGACATAAGATGGAAAAATGTTCTTTATTTATTTACTTTCACCTTTGCCATCGTATGTCGGACTCCACTACCCCCCATCCAGCACAGCCCTAACTCACCGCTCCACAGCGTTACCTCTGTGAGCCGCCACTGCATGTAAGACACCCCTGAGGTAGGCCCAAGGTAGGCCCACGGGTAGGAGGAGGTGTATGTGAAAGGCAGGACATGTACTGAGGTTTGTGACATGTCCTGATAGTGAAATATAGTGTATTTCGTTTTTCACTACTGAAAGGCTATCGGTCCCATTGGATAAAATGGGACTTTATTAATAACATCTTATAAGTATAACTGTCCATGGGAAGAAGATAGAAAAGTGTAGCTCAGTATGCCTGAATTCAGATTCTAAAGATGCATTTTCTAGTAAGGATGATATTTACATTCTGGGTTTGAAAATACCTCTTTTAGAAAGTAGGTATTTTCTTCCGGTGTGCCTCATCCAGTGCGCCTCTGCTAGGTTTGTTGATTGACTGTCTGGCTTATGAGTAACACTGGTTGTGGATGTGCATTCTATTCAGACAGCCACTTGTGGTGGTAAAGTGTGTACTGCCTTTCCAGGGTGAGTCAGGGCTGGTCTGAATAGACCTGGGCTGCATTCAGGGTAGGAGGACGAGATTTCCTTTACACCTTAATGGGCCTGGTCTGCCGTGGACAACGCTGTCTCCACCTCCTGCTGGGAAACTGCACCACAGAGAACAGAACATGTTTTTGCTGAGCACAGACACTCTCTGCCTTCAGTGAACAAAGTATTTTGTACTATAAAAAGTGGGGACAAGGGCCCTGAACTTTAGATCACTTTTGGAAATCCAGAGGAACCTCTGCCAAGGAGAACTGCTCCTTTGCTGTGTGGGTTGCGTGTTTATCCTGCTTGACAAAGTATCTCCAAGGGCTTGAGGTAGAGCTTGCCCCCTGTTTAAGAAGTCAGTGTTAACTTAGGGGCATGATGACACAGCCTGTTTTAATGTCATACATCAGAGAACTGTCCACTGCAAGCACATATTTCACACCATGCTTGACTCGAATATTTGGATCAACTTCGCAAGGGAACAAGAACCCTGCTTTTTATCTGGATACCTTTCATGTGAGAACAAATACAACAGCTCCACTTCTATCAGAGCCAGTAATCTGCAGCGAGGGCCTGGGGTGTCACAGTGGGGGAGGTTTGTGTGTGAGGGGTCTCTGAACAATATACATAACACAACATTAGCTTGCAAACACGTACTATTACCGAGAACAAGGCATTAGATCAGACGTGCTTGTATCCACTCTCACGCATGATGAAAGGGTGGGATATATGCCTTTGAATGACGGACATCTGAAATAATGCAGAGATGAAGACTCCAACGTCTGAAAACCTTGACGCTGACTACGTCTCTGGCCTACAGAGTGCATACAACCATAGACCACAATGGCAAGGAAGGGCTTTATACAGAAAGCCCTGCATCGTGCATCACAGATCAGAAAGTTGACTTACTGCCTGGTTTCTGTCTCTGGCTTCAGAGCAAGGCGAAGCAGCCAGCCTGGGACAGACAGCCCAAACTGATATACATCGATTTATTTAGAGATACGATCATATCTCTAAATAAATCGATCTATTTAATATCTTTTTATGTAAATGTGTAGGAATTTCAGAGGGGCACAGCCCATGAGCCCTAATGGAGAAACCGCCCTTGTATAATGACCAATGCCAGACCTCTGACTTGCTTCCTGAGGTAAAGGCAAACTCCTCTGCACGTGATTCCCCATGTCAGGATGCACAAACCATAACAGGAGGGCAAATTGCACTTGTGCTCATTTGTGTTCCCAAAGCCACTGTAGATTAGCAGGCAATATTTGCGGCCTAAATGCGGTCAGGCCTCTACGATTATACATATCTGCAACACTACCTCATGCATTTCATCCAATCTCAATTGATACCTTACAGGTCTGGATAAAGGAGAAATTAATGAAACAAAACAAATCAGCTCATTGGAACTCCAGACAAAGAAGGAAAAGTAAATCTTAAAACTACCGAACGATGCCTGCAGCTAAAACCAGATGCATAATCTTACTAAACATGCAAGCAGTGTTTTTGCAAGCGTTTAACACAAAGTTAAAATTTGGAAAGAACTTGTAATAATGACTCACCCAATGTAATGATAACACTTCTTTACATGTGAAATCTTTCCCCATTGACACTGTTGCAAAATACGTCTCAAAGCATCAATCCCAAATCTTTTGCAAATTTGCACTGATAGCACGATTATCGTGGTAACAATATTCCCAAAATGGTGACATTCCCACAAAAGTCAGAAGAAATTCTAAATAAGGTCAGCTGTATTTTAAAAAGATAGTCTCAGTTAGAATAAAAAGCTAAGAAATATAGTAGTCTCATTCTCCCAGTGATGGATTTCCTCATGGTGACTGAGTGTTGCTCTTATTGGATGGGTTGGATTTAGGAAGCATACTTAGGGGCATATTTACAAGACAATGGCGCAGCTTGGTGTTGCAAGCAATGTTGCTGCACGAGCTGTGTCATTGTCTAAGTGCAGGAATTTTCCATTTTTATAAGAATACAGCACATTCCTGTACTCACAGCGGTGCACAAACAGCAGCCGAGTGCCAATGCAGACACCCTTGCACCATGGTATGAGGGTGCCTGTGTTGCAGGGATGATTGTTGTTCGGCAGAAAGAGACATCTTTCTGCACAAAAATAATCATTAATGGCATTTTGGTCCTTCTAAGTGTGCTGCAAAATGCAGCACACATAGAAAAATGCAAAACATGAGGAGAAATACAAGTATTTCTCCTCTGTGCACCACCCTTACTCCTCCCCTGGGGAGGCGTTGATTTTTAGCGCTGTCTCAGATTTGCAAATCCTTGTAAATCTGGGGCAGTGTCAAAAAGCCATGGGTGTTGCTAGGAACAGCCACAACAACACGCATTGCACACCCCTTTAACTCAGAAAACTGTGTTAAAGGGAACTATAGTTACAATGCCATGTCAAGCCACACAAAAAGTGGCTTAGAGCAGCCTTGTAAATATATGGAGCAGGACACAGCGCCACCGGAGCATCACAAAAGGTGGCACAGGCGTCTTGTAAATGAAGCCCTTAATGTACACTAGATTAGAGGATTTTATTTATGTAGTACTCATAATAAGGCCCTATTTTAGAGATTGTCAGAACATCTTGCTTATACCACTATATCAATAATAGCATAAGCACAACAAAAACGTGTAAAATGACAGTGATGTTAGAACTAAGGACTTTGCGCTTTTGTAGTAGCAAACCCAGCATTTCCTAAAAACACAGGTATTTTAAGTGCAAGTGTTATTTTGGATCACAATTAGAAGGGGGGTGAAAAAGGGCATCCACTCCTAATTCTAGTCAACAATTTGTGTCTACAATTGTGGTTGCAAACCATTGATAAACACCAGATCCCAAGTTGAAAAGGTGTTTGAGTCACAAAGGGGAAGCCCCCTCTTTGTGAATCATATTAGATGGCCTCAAGGAGCAAACAGTGGTCCAGGTGACTACTGTATGTTCCCCTGATGGCTTCCGAAATGGAAAATATGTTTTCTGAAGAGCAGCTCCTGTTTCTTTAAAGAACTTGGACTGCTTTTAAAAAAAGCTTTCTATTTTGCAATGTGAATGCAGGGGTCAAGATTTGTTGTCCCTTGCTGACCAGCATCTCTGTTCATGACTGATAACATGTGCTTACAATAGCAATCTGATTAATTAATATTCATTATGAAGGTTCATTTTGAACCCTCTGCAAATGGTGATTTTGTGATGCAGGCTATTAATATATAGCACTGAAAAATGATAGACATGTTACAAAAAGTTGGTGCACAATTTGTATCCTCTATTTGGGTCTTGCCTTTACATGCATTCTTACCTAAATGTAAAATAGCACATGTAAAATGTTTTTTGGTATGTTTTATTGCGTGCAAAATTAGATTAAACTTTTTTGGTACATCCTGGGCAGTCTTTGAGCTCTTACTAATGCACCCCCTTGTCTCTATTATCTATTACTTAGACAGGACCAATTCTTATCCTCCACCGGCTCAATTTCTCAGCAGAGTTCCATGGTAAGCACTAATCCTACATGGACAGAACTAGAGATGCAGAACTGACCTTTCCACCAGAGGAATCTGGGGGCATATTATCAAGCCAGGCGATAAAATTATCGCCGTTTTAGCGGCAGAAAACTGCTGCTAAAACTGCGATTATGGGCTTGATAATATGCTCTATGGAATTCCAATTGAAGCCCATGTTAGATGTGAAGGACATCTAACATGGGCTTCAATTGGTATTCCATAGAGCATATTATCAAGCCCATTATCGCCGTTTTAGCGGCAGATTTCTGCCGCTAAAGCGGCGATAATTTTATCGCCTGGCTTGATAATATGCCCCACACTGTTTAAAAAAAAAAAAGAATCAGGAACGTGCAAATTTTTGAGGGAGGGCGGGCAATTCAGAGGACTGAAAAGTGAAGCACTGGAGGAAACAAATGAGCCTGTGAGTTGATCTCACTTACATGCCAACAGGACATCACCCAAGTGCAGAAAGTGCAATGACCTATACCAAACAATTGTGTATAAATCACTCGTGTGTACAGATGTATGACATTAAAGAGAAAACAAATAATTCTAAAATAAATAGAAGTGTTAAAAAACGAAGAAAAATGTAACATTGCAAATTTTTGCCTATCGTTACTTCTGCTTAATGAGAATTAATGACAGAACTGATCCCTGGTCAATCAATAAAAAAAAAATGTATTTAGACCAATGGGTTTTAAACAATACAGCATTAAAATATGGAAACAAATACATGTAAAATAGTAATTTCCATCTAGCAAAACCATAAATAAATTAGTCAGATAAAACCGATATTTCAATCAAATCTGTATGAAGTTCTTAAAAATACAGCACACTTCTACTTGTTTTCAATAAACACTGCATTAACTGCCCTCATAGATCTACCAATAGTGCATGCTATATCTAAGAAACGCATCTCAGCTAAAAATTCTACAGCATCCCTTGTCCGCACTGTATCTTTTCTGCCTGTTATCCGTGCTAAAAACAGCATGACATTGACATCAGAAACTAGCACCTGAGAAGAATACGATTTTAAAACTTTTAGAATTGTGACTAATTTCCAATTCTTTGTTGAAAATAATATGCTATATGCTGAACGGTAATTCGCAGGCCAGTGTGTCCAGGGCTATTTTAAATGGTGGTCTAACTGAGAAATGTTAGGTCAACAGGCCAACATATAATAACGTTCATGATATGAGTTTGGCAAAAGTGGTGTTGACAAAAAGAGTAAGGGGCATATGCATCAACATTGGCATTTGCGATTCCTTATTAGCGAAAAATAAGGAATCGCTAATAAGGAATAGCAAAAGGCTATGCATGTAGGAATCGCTATTCAAATAGCGATTCCTTAACTTTCCTTAATTGCTACTAGCAAATTGCGAGTAGCAATTAAGGAATGCCATCCCAATCATTCCTATGGGCCTCCAGGCCCATAGGAATGAATTGGAGATTGCATGAGCAAATAGCGAGTACCAGTATGTTCTCGCAAATTGCTCATGCAATTTCAAGGGTGCAAGAGTGTCAAAATGACACCCTATTGCACCCCTGAAATTGATATGTGCACATATGTTGCGCACACACATGCTCTAAGGGCATGTGTGTGCGCAACATGAAACTTTGAAAAATGCACAAAAGTGCATTTTTCAAACTTTTAGCAAATCACCATGCAGTTCATCTTCATGGTAATTTGCTCCCCCTATTAGCGAATTCGCTAATTTTTTTACTTTCATGCATTGCATTTAAGGAATCCCAAATAGAGATTCCTTAAATTAAGGAATCTCAATTTGGGATTCCTTAAATGCTATCGCTATTTAAGGAATCGCTATTTAAGGATTCCTTAAATAGCGATTTTTGCTTTTGGGTTGATGCATTGGGATTGGGAATTTTTAACTCAATACCGGGAGCTATTAGCGAATCGGTATTTTACCGACTGGATTTTGGCTTGATGCATGAGGCTGTCTGAGAATAAAAACAAGTCTAGGGACACTATCAGGTGGGCCTGGTACTTAGTAAACGAGGTTAAATTTAGACAGTACCTGGCATCCCTAATTTGGTCTCAATATCCGTCCTTAAAGTATTCTTTGAGTAAAGCTATGTACAATTATGGAGCTTGTCCCTTAGTTATACCCTATTTAGGGAAGGCTTTGATAGCTACACATTGACATGCTAGCCCATTACAGTAAAATAGATCTTAGGAGCAAGGGTATCATTGTAGGATGGAGAACTGATTTTGCATATCATTCTTCTGAGATATATTAATTAAGAAAACAAACCTACTTAAAACTGCCATAAATTTTCTGCATTGCAAGTCATTAGTGTATGCATCATAAAATCAACAACCGCTAATTGTTTGCTTCTGGGGCTCCCCCGGGTTTATTTGCTGTTGTGATAAATAAAGTATTTCCGTACCATCAGGCAATGCAAACTAATCTTCGAACATTCTCTATTGGTCCCCAGTGGATGTGCCATGAGCACGCCTACGTTGCAGTAGAAAATTTAAAACAGGAGCCACTGTTTGTCTTATTTATGCCCAATAAAAATATAGTTTTGAAATTACTTGAAAATAAGGACTAAATTATAAGTTAGCCTATCCATGGCGAAACATCTTTGACAATATGGGTACATCTAGTTGTGTTACAAGATCTAAACATCACCTGCTAGCAGAAGGGTAGTTGATATGAAAAATAGCATATTAGTAAATAAATAAGCATTTCAAATCGCACAAATCTATGTCTGAGGAGCATTAAAGGGAAATATGGGCCAGATGCATCAAAGGGTTTTGCCCATTCTGTGTCTATGGGAAAATGTTGATGCATATGGCCCTATATTTTGTAGCAAGAGTACTTTAAACATGAGTTACATGGTGAATTATATATATTTCTCTGTTGTTACTCCCATTTGTTTTCCAACTAGCCTCTTTGATGTCTGCTTTGATCTAAGGTCTGCCAAAGAGGTCTCAACCACAAGTCCTGCGTAAAAAGGGGAATTTTTGTACCGGCAGTGTAGCTCATCCTTCTGTTAGTCTTGTCCTAACTATTTCAGCGCAATAGATTGTCGCTGAGACCATTGGACATATTAATACTTCTAAGGAGCTAGTTAAGAATTTTTTTGGCTGGGTAAATTATTACTTGTCAGCAAATACCTGAGTCTTTGTTGCAGACATGCAACTCCTTTCTTTCTCCTAAAATAAATGTAACTTTGCAAGCACATTGATCCTCAAGTTTTCTAATATCAAATATTGCGAAAAGCATATCTCAAATGTAAGTAGGCCTGAAAAGCTCAAACCTGGAATCATATTTCGGCTATCTTGTTTAGTTGTGTGACTTTTAATAAATGGCGACTTGCCTAATCCAACTGCAGTGGCTTCATGAGATCTCTGCTTATTGGAGAAGTGTTTTCATAGTTCTCATCACCTTTTGGCTGGAGTGATAATCAGTGATGCTGGTATTGACATCAAATGACAAACCAATCATTTGAAGCACACAATGGCCAGTAAAGGAGAGGCCAGTTGATGTGCACTGTTTGACATCTGTAACTGAATGGAGATGTACACTCCTGGTTCTTTCTCACTGGAAGGTCCTTGATTAATAGGCTGGCTTCATTACCCTGCAAAACATTGTATAATATAGGATCTGGAAAACGTCTGAATGGAAATGACTCAAATAATCTAGTGGGGTTATTTACTACTTGTCAGAATTACTATGTGACAGTGAAAAACGTGCGAGTTCCTTTTCACGGATATTTGAGGTCAGCCACCAATGGTATGTTACTTCTACATGTAATAGTTTAAAATCTCTTGCTCGGTCCAGTGGTACCTCACAGCTAGGTTGGAGGTGGAGGGTAAGAAAAAGAGCTGGTTTCAAGAGGTCTTTCTACTATCTGCCATACAATGATTGAGTTTCTCCCTTCTCTTACTCGAATCATAAGGGCCAGGACTTTGTTAGCTAGTTCTGCATTTTTGCATTCTTCAAACATTTGCTGATGTTTGTGTTGTTACAGATGGTGGAACATTGCTCGAAAGGGCAGTATCTAATATACATTTTAACAGAAACCAGGTTAGGAGGGGGTGGGAGAATGAGAAAATATAACTAAGCTAGTAACAACAGCTTGCTGTGCATTTTGTTTTCTTTTTTTTAATCGATTTGTTGCCACACCTGAAAGCGCAAATTAAGCCCCAGGTTCCAATACTTGAATGAGAGACACAAAGCAACAGCTCCTCTACCAGGTTGCAGATCAGAAAAATAGCATTACCGTAATTTTGGAAATTACCATCTTTTGTGTGGTATTCCCCCAGAGGTTGCCTTCTTTGCTGGACCTGTTTGTGCAGGCCATATGACGCAGCCCACTTTAGTCCTTTTATGGCAGTGGTAAAGTGCTTGTGCTCTCTGCTCTCAACTTATTAGAACAGGCATACTTCGAATTGGCACATTTAGTGTAATTGTAAGTACCAAGTAAATTGTACCATTTGTACCCAGGGCCTGTAAATTAAATATTACCAGTGGGCTGCAGCAGTCATAGTGACACCCACAAAAATAGGACTGAAAAACTTGTTTCCAGGCCTGCCACTGCAGCCTAGGTGTGTAGTTTTAGTCTGCCATTTCGACCTGGCAAACCTAAACTTTCCTCTTTAATACTTATAAGTCACCCATAAGGTAGTCCTTAAAATCCAATAGGGCATGTGGCAAGGCTGTCTCTCCCATATGTTGACAATGGTTTACACAGTTACCTAAATTCAGTTTGAGAAAAGCTTGAAAAATGCTTGAAGGACTCATTTTAATAGTAATTTAAAATCCAACCAAATGGTCAAGTCAGATTTTATATTACTATTCTGGAACTGACACTTTTATAGAGTTGTCATTTTTCTGCCTAAAACCAAAAAGCTTTCCTGCCAGTGTCCAGTTTTCACCTGACATGTAATTGCTTTCCTGTGGTGAGATGTGCATTGCTCCCAGACAGTAGACAAAGGGCTCTGGGAGGGGGAATACTCCTTCTAACAGCATGTCTTTAGGAGCTGTCCTTAGCCTCTTCCTGAGCTTCAACGGATGGCCACTCTGTCGCTGGCAGATAAAGCTCATACCTAGACCTTCCTCCCCTTAGTTTCTCTAGTCAGGCTGGCACTGAATAAAGGAATTAACTAGAACTGCTTTAATGGAGAGACATAGGCTTGCCCCCACCCACAGATAGGCAATAAGCTTAAATATGATTGCTTCTGAGAAGACTGCTTGCCCTGTAAATACCAGAAAAAGGACTTTCCTGCTGGGGCACTGGATCCTTGATCCCATGATCCCAACAGTGACTCTAAGGGCCAGCTAGCTGATCTCCTGTTTCAGCTAGAAGATTACAACAAGAGTTCAGAGGCCTCCCTCCCATCAACTGCCCAGCTGACCAGCTCTCATTGTACCTGCCTTGGACCCTGCTGCTGGCCTCTGCTGGAGTAAGTACTAACCCCCAAGGTTCCGGAAACATGGCAGGTGTTAGAGTGTACTCCTTCTGTCCCCAAACTGCAAGACGTGAGACTTGGAAAATCGTTGCCAACTCTCTTATAGTAGAACCAATGAAGTCCGGGATCGCTGTTGAAGCTGCAGCCATCAATGTTGAATCTCCCGTCAGCCCAAGCTTGCTATTTTGCACCACTGAAGAACTGACTTTAAGAAAAGCTTTAAAGGTAGGAGGATTCTTTTCAATCAGCAGCCAATCGATGTTGGGGCCTTCCTGGGGCCGTCTTTGGACTTCACCAGCTTGAAGCTTTCCTGCCTTCGTCTACGATCGTACCAGGACACAGCTCTTTAGCAACTCAACATTGTCAATCCCTGCTTCAGATCCAGCTTGCAGCTTACCCCCTGATGAATACCTGATGACCACTTTTTCTCAATAAATGTTTCCAAGTCAGAAGGTAACATTTCCACCAGGATGAACATGGCCCCCGTATCTGACCCCTGCTTAATTGCGGTTGGCCTTAAATTTTGGCCAGATGAGATAATTGTGGTTGGCGCTTAGTGCTTTTGGCAGATATTTTCAATTCACACTTTAGAAATTCTTATCTCTAGTTCTACCTATTGTTTATTTTTTTAATATGTTGATGCCATTTTTAAAAAAATGTAAATATTCTCTAGTGTTCTAAATTGGTTTGGAATTTTTCTTCTACGTGAATATTTTACACATTGCCCCCAAGGTAAACTTGACTGCTTTGTGCCAAGCTACCAGTAAGTTAAGCATAGGTTTATTTAGTGACTTTAGTTGTTCACCCTAACAAGGACTGCAAAAAGTATTTGAACTCCTTTGAACATGCACATGCCACAAAGTAGAAAATGTAGACCACAATGTTCTTTTTCACTAGCTTGACATTGGATTGTATGCGTCACTCATTATTCCTTGCTTTTTTGGGGTTCAAAAAAGCATTTCATTTGTTAGAAATTGAATACAATTAAGTAAAAACAATTTAATCTTGGTTGCATTTTCCCTCATCAATAATAGGGTCAGATTTATCATAGTGTTACATCATCCTTGCACCATGCAAGGGGACACAATGGTGATGCAACACTAAAGTCAGATTTATCAAGCCAAACAAGCCATGCATGGCTTGAAAATCTGGAGTAACGCAAGGCAGTGTAAATGGCTGCCTAGTGTTACTCAGCTTCAGAGGTTTAATGGGTGAAGCGTAGATGTTCCCACGCGTCCACCCATGGATTTTGGTACATTCCCAGATTCACCATTAGAAGTAGACATGGGAATGTGTCAAAACGCTATGCCTCCCAGTTGAGGCATAACAAGGAGAAATATCTTTATTTCTTACTCTTTCTAC
Organism: Triturus cristatus; assembly: GCF_964204655.1. NCBI lineage: Eukaryota > Metazoa > Chordata > Amphibia > Caudata > Salamandridae > Triturus > Triturus cristatus. The sequence goes on along the minus strand of NC_140582.1, from coordinate 170,893,976 downwards.
ATGAGCTGAATTTTGCAGCACACGCCAAAAGAGGACAGTTCCTCCCAGTAAATATGCGGTCCCTAAACAGTAATAAAGTAAAGACATTAAGAAATAAACATGCAAACCAAATTAGAAAAAGAGAGTATAGTTTAATGAACAAATTGACACCAAAATTACAAACAGCCACTTAAGGGAACTAGAGATATGAATGGTAAGGATCGAAGTGAAAAAATATCAGCAAAAAGCTAAAAGTGACAATTGTAGTTAATGGTAATAATAGACCAGGAAATAGGCCTGATTTGAGGCCAACTGGATGGAGCCCTGGTCAGATACACCAAGTAGATTGGTACCTGTCTGGAAGTCAAAAAGTCGGAAAAGGTTTCAAATTTCTAATCCAAAATGGGACGTAGCCATTTTTTTCCAGAGATGCTCTAGCCTTGCAGCAGGATTAATCTGAAATTCAATTTGACACTTTGGAACTGCGAGTCTAGTTCTTTTAGCAGTAGGTCCACTGTGCTCTTGAGCTCCGGAACAAAAGTTTGCAAGTTTTTTCCTGGTGCTCAAACAACCATAAGAGTACACTTCTAAGCAACCAATTAAATTTGTCTGGGCATTACAATTATTACAACATCAGTGATATGCAAACCAGTTTAACAAAATAAAACTGTATGTGTGTACTCCAAAGGAGATACGCACACGTGTTACAGGAACCTAGAGTAACTGGTGTTATTTCTAAGCCCTTTTATGGTGTTTTTGTTTAAGGAAAAGAGTTAAAGTGAGAGCAGTATAAGAGGGGAAGACAACATATAGGTTGCGTAGTAAGGGTTTGTGTTAAAGAAAAGGAAAACAACGTATTAGTAGCAGCTAGTTTGTAAAAGGGTGTAAGGTTGAAGTCATGTGTGCAGCACAAACATTTACGTTGACTCCGCCTATTCCATTTTACCAGTTCCTGGTGAACTACGCATAAAGTAGCAGGAGTGGAAGGTTTCTTTTTATAAATATATGGATACTATAAATAATGAAACCTTAACAGCTGAAACTAAAAAAGGCATATTATTATATGCTTGGGGCCAGAAGGTATATGTCAGTATAACCAAATGGAGAAAGAACTTAGGTGTGAGGAAGAAACAGATGTGTATGCAAATGCACTGGATGATTTAGAAAGATAATATGTGCCTACTGTAGGTATTGCTATTGACAGATATATGTTTTACCAACATTGACAGAAGCAAAATGAATCAATTGATGACTACATGTCAAAATTAGCAATTTCTTGCAGATTTGGAGCACTAAAAGAGGAATTCATTAGAGACCAAGTCATTATGAATGCTAATAACTTGTGCACTACAAAGACAATCCTTTGAAGGAAGCATACTTCAAAGGCCAAGAGGGGTATAAGTATTGGACCTAAAACCCCAGGGGCATATTACCAACGAGTTGCGATAATTATCGCAAAGCGCGCTTAGCGCTGTTTTTCTTATCGACGGCTATCGCTGGATTTCATCGCTGTTATAGCACGGTATTATCAACGCTCATTTCAAAGGCGATAAGAAATCCAGTGATAGCGGCGAAACACCCATTATCGCGAGGAATCCAAAGATAACTGAGCAGCGATAATAGAAAAGCTCGCTGATACGATAGTGTGTACTTAACCATACAATCCACCTCCCATAGGCAATAAGGCTAAGTCAGGTTTTTTTCAGGTGTTAGAATCATGCGATAATGGGGGCTTATCGCGCCTTTTGTTATCGCTTCGCTGTTCAGGGGCCGCGTTGTTAATACCGTGATGTTGGTTTTGCGATCATTTCTCATGTTGTCTTAGGAGGGAACTCCTACTTTGCATCTCATTAGCGATATCTATCGCTGTAATGAGATGCGTTACAAAATTGGCTGCTAACATGCGCTAATGCATGTTAGCGACGCCTTGATAATATTGAGATATAGCCACTTTTTCGCCGCTATGTGCCAAAAAAGCGGCAATATATCTCTTGATAATATGCCCCCCAGACTTTTAGAACACTTCTGGATCAAGAGGAACCTCTACCAAGGAGAAGAGCTGAAGAGCTTTGAGGAGGAGTTATGCCCATTTGTTATGTGTTGCTTTGCTGGGTTGGCCTGCAGTTGCTGCTTCTGCTTTAGAGAGGAAAAGGCCTGGACTTTGCAATGTATCCCTGCTTTTGAAGTTTCTCTAAGGGCTTTTGTGTACTTGCCTCCTGTGATGAAGTCGCAAGGCCAGCAAAGACTTCACCTGCCGCATCCCTGTACTCCACTGCTGAGAGTTCTGACCTGCCAAGTGGTGCCAATTTCAGTTCTGGGCCCTTGCAGGTTGTTCCTGCCGCAAAGATCTGCTTGAAATCTTCAATTTCAAAGCATCACCCTTCCAGCACATGGTTTTCCGATGCAGCACCTCAAAGCAGGAGAAAATTCCATGCACTGTCACTGTGTGGCCAAAGAAATCGATGCAGTGCCTTCTCACAGCCGAAGAAACTGCTGCAGCCCAAGTTCAGCGCACTGTGTCTCTGAAGTCCGAGACCCTCGTACTGACTCCAATACAGGCCCTGCTGTGTGGCTGAAAGAATCAATGCATCGTGGGACCACGCCTGAAGAAATCTATGTAGTGCCTCTTTGCTGCCACCTCATTGACCTCCAGCGCATTTGGATTTCCATGCATTGCACCTGTGAGGCAAGTTTTTCCGACACATCACTCGCAGACCAGAACTATCTTGGATTTTGAGGTATCAATTCCCCCTACAGGCTGGATTTGAAACAACACTTCTCCTGCGTGGAGCAAAACTGATGCATCTCTCACCTGCCAAGGACTCTCGAACTGACGCATCACTCTGTTTTCTAATGCTTTCCTCCTCTGTGGCTGTTTTGCCTTGTGGATTTTGATGCATCTGAGGTACTTTGTGTAAAATCACTGCATCCACAGAGTTCTATGGACTGAATTGATTGAAGCATTTTCAAAGTCATATTTTGATTTGTGTATGCTGGATTTTTAATGTTTGGTTAAGATAAAGATACTTTATTTTTCTAAACTAGTCTGGTGTTCATTTGTAGTGTTTTCACTGGGTTACTGTATGTGTTATGTACAAATACTTTACACATTGCCTCTGAGATAGACCTGACTGCTTGTGCCAATCTACCAAGAGGGTGAGCAGGGGTTATCCTTGGTGTGTAATCCCCTTTTCCTGACTAGAAGGAATGGTCCTTACTTGGACAGGCTGTATAGCACTGCCAACTAGAAAACTGCCAGCTCTAACACAATTCCTGTACTTTGAGGGCCCTTTAGATGATATTTCCATGATTGTTTCCACTTTTCATGGGTTTTTAATTTGGAGTGCAATATTTACATGTATACGTATTAAAGTATGTTTTCTTTTCAAAAGAAAATGCAGAGGCCGGGCAATGATTTATTGCATGCTGTTTGTTGTGTTTCTGAGTTCTGAGTATCTAGCCTACAGCACCACCCTGTGTGAGTCTTGTACTGCTCACTACCATCTGATTAAACTGATATAAGGGGTTCTTGTTTCTCCATTTGACGGTCTGCAGTATGGGGTCCCGAGACTAGAATGGCACAAGCCTGATTTTCACAATTATGATCTAGTGACCTGTGATTGCTCCGATGCCTTCCTACCCTCATTTCTCACACACTGTATTAAAATCATTCAGCTACAGATATGCATTAATGCTCCTTCTCTCCCGCCTACAAAAAATAAATGTTTAAAAGTGCATTTAGGAAAATAAGTCTAAAGTGGGTAATCCTGAAAGGAATGATTATAATCTCCTTTGTTTCCAGATAACGGCCCAATATTAACATATTTGGCAGCTAAAAAAACTATTTTCTCTCACCAATATTTATACTGGAACAACTTTATATTTGGGTAAAACTATTTGACCTATATGCTCATCTATACTAAAAAAGAGAAAAAGAAGAGAGGAAGAAAGATGGGAAGAGTGAAGGAAAGAAAAGCAAAAAAAGAACGAAAGACAAAGAAAAAGATAAGAGATAAGAGATAAGGAAAGAAAAGGAAAGGATGAGAGAAGGAAAGAGAGAAGAAAAGAAGGAACGAGAAGGAAAGAAAGAAATAAGGAAGGAACAAAGGAAAGACAAAATGAAAATAAAAGAAGGAAAGTAAGCAAAAGAGAGAAAGAAGGATAGCAAAATAAAGGCAAAGAAAGTCAGGAAGAAAGAAAGAAAGAAAGAAAGAAAGAAAGAAAGAAAGAAAGAAAGAAAGAAAGAAAGAAAGAAAGAAAGAAAGAAAGAAAGAAAAAGAGAAACTGAAAGAAAAGAAGCAAACAAGAGAAAGAAGGATAGAAAAATGAAGACAGAAAGCACGGCAAAAAGTAAGAAAATAGTAAGAAAGAAAGAAAGAAAGAAAGAAAGAAAGGAAAAAGAAAGAGCATGAAAGAAAGAGAACGAAAAAGAGAGAAAGAAGGATAGCAAAATAAAGACAAGGAAAGTCAGGAAGAAAAAAGAAACAAACAAACAAAGAAACAAACAAAGAAACAACCAAAGAAAAAAAGAGAAAAAAGAAAGAGAGAGACTGAAAGAAAAGAAGCAAATAAGAGATAGAAGTATAGAAAATGAAGACAGAGAGAGCATGAAAGAAAGAAAGAAAAAAACAAGAAAGAAAGGAAGAAAGGAAGGAAGGAAGGAAGGAAGGAAGGAAGAAAGAAAGAAAGAAAGAAAGAAAGTAAGAAAGAAAGAAAGAAAGAAAAAATAAAGAGAATGGAAGAAAGAGAACGAAGAACAGAGAAAGAAAAAAGAATGAAAGAAGAAAAGAATGAAGGAAGGAAAGAGAATGATGGAAAGAAAGAAGGAAGGAAAAAAGAAAGATCTGATAAAGATGGAATGTGCATCGGAAGCATCCTTCTATCACATCAGGAGATGGGATCTGATAAAGATGGAATGTACATTCTGCTACCACATCAGGCTCTAAACACTGCTGCGGTCTCCTCTCGAAGGTTTGTGAAAAGCGTTTTGTAGCAGTATGCTAGTAGGACTGTTGTAGTACTACTTTACATTATACAAAATGCAGTTTGTGAGTGAGCCCCTATATCATACCATGAAACAGCTAACAACGTTACGATCAATGCAACATTATTTTACACAGAAAATAGATACCTATAGGCTTTGCCAATTCATGTTTTTAAGTAGTTAAAATCATTCAAAAGAACAGTTCGTCGAGTATGCTTCTGCACCAGGCCGTGCTGGCAGTGATGTTTCCCTATAATATGTACTTGGGAGCGGCCGCTGCAGCAACAGCTAATTGTGTAAGCATTCAACGACCACCTATCCACTACCCTAAGAAAAAACAGTTCGACCCATGCAGAGGATTTGTCAGCTACCTATAGCTTTACACTGCAATCCAGTCCTTCATTCTAAAGGCAGTCAATCACAGGCTGGCATGGTGAGCATAAAAACGATGGATTTAGGCCCAGATCTCTGTACTGGGGTGAATGTATGACATTGTTCTGCATTCTGTCCATCAACTGTTGTTTTTGCATTTGTCACCCCGAGTGGGACAGGGATGCTCAGATATGAGTCCCGTGCTCTCCATGCCACTGGAATCAAGCTATCCTGGCTGAAGAGGGGTGATACCCCGAAACCAGTCCTAGGATGCTTGTTTCCAGTCCAGGGAGGATCTGGCTTGCCAGTTCGGGCTGGACTGTTCCCATGGGGCACAGGGTCAAGACTGATTTGCATATGGCTGGGTCCAAACTGGAATGGCATGGTGAGCAAAAAAACGATGGATTTAGGCCCAGATCTCTGTACTGGGGTGAATGTATGTTCTGCAATCTGTCCATCAACTGTTGTTTTTGGATAAAAGTGACTCTGCCAGTCAACAAATTTGACAAGAACTGGATGAGAAACAAACCGGTTCCTGATTCAAAATACTGCCAATAAAGGCAGGAGTGCACATTGAATGTTAAGGCTGTTGCCACCTGTTAGGCCATTCAGCCTCAACAGTAGGTATAATGTAAAATGACCAGACTACACATTTACAACTCTCCACAAACTTAGCATAATGCCATCGCCTTCACCTGTCTAATTTATTTTCAGCATTTTTCTTTCAAAGAAACGCCAACCGTCACCCACTTTAATGCTGAATCAGAGCAGTGCAGCATTGACAGAAATGTGTAACAATCAGTTTAGTGCAGATTTCTGCTATTAACACCCATTTAAACTTCCAGTACTGTTTCATTATCTGAAAAAATCACCTTAAAAGCGTATCACTAAGAACCTATTGTAAATAAAATGCTAAAGTGTGGTAAAGTTGTTCTGCAAATTAATCCTCATTTATTTTGTAAAAGTGCTCAATCCGGGCCTAAAATGATACGGCAACATTGTAACAGTTTTTAGGTTCCAGGCACTACCCCTAGATTTAATGCACTTATCAAAATTAGCAAGTCTGCAATGTAAAGGCACATTTTCTTCATAAAGCAGATATATTTGGACATTTAACCATTATTTTATATAAATCCTATCTCACGGTATTAGTGTAAAGAAACAAAAGTGTGTGTTTGGGACACACGTGGCATGGGACACCTTCACACTTCTCCCCTTAAAAGAATAGGACACCTTGTTGTTTTTTTAAGAGATAATGTATCTAAGACCTACACTCTTGCAGACGATATGTATCAGTACAGTGTGTGTGTATATATATATGTGTGTGTGTGTGTATATATATATATATATATTGAAATAACACTACAAAGGCGCTTCATCATGAACCAAGAGATGGGACTCTCTCCTGCAGGAACCATATTGGCATTTTTCTTTCTTATTGCTGACATTTTGCTCATCATAGTCAACTTGGTAGCATGGCAGGCAATGTATCAGGAGTAATAAAGAATAATGCTGCTGTACAGCCCACCGGGGATTAGATAATAACCTCTGGAAGCAGAAAACTCTTCCTCCTCGCCCCTGATTCACTCTCCTGCGGTGATTAAAAGCCTCCGCTCAGAATTGCTACATTAGGGGGGATGATTTGCTTTGAGTAACAGCCATGCCATAAGTCAAACTGTGGCACATGGAGGCTTCTTACGAGAACTGCTGAATCAGTTACATTTTCCATACAACCTGATCTCACTCATGGTTTGTGAGACATGCAAGACTCAGCTGTGATTTAGACCACAGACTGATCATGATCACACCTATTTCATAATCTATACATAACTCATTGTGTTTAAACTGATGATGAAACAATATCAGATAGGTTTAAAAAAATATCGTTCTGCTGATTATCGACACCAACATTATGTTGGCATGCTAATATCGAGAGTAGAATATCGACTGACAAAATATCGAAAGGTAAGCGCCTATAGGGAAGTATGGATTTACTATTCCTAAAACCACATCTACTTATCTTGAAGATATATGTACAGCATAAGTACATATATGTAGAGTTAGGTATAGTAAATGTAGACGTACTTACCTGTCAGCATTTTATTTTCGATATTCTGTCATCAATATTCGGAACCATTGGTATTGTTGATTTGATATTCAGGAGGCATACCTAAATAAATATATGTGGATAAATCAATCATAAGACATGAAAATAGTTAATAAGATGCAGGGGTGTAACACAGGCCCCCACAGCCCCAAGGAGTGCGGAGGGACCCCCAAGCTCCAGGTGGCCCCCTCAGCACAGCACTCTAGCTGCAGAGCTCCTGATTGAGCCCTGAGGGGGCCACACCACGTGCCTCGCAGGGAGGCCCCCTCAAGTTTTGTTATGCCAGTGATAATATAGACACATGGTGTAGTTGCAGAATATTGTGTCAGTATGGGATTTGACGTAAATATAATTTCCTATATAGATAGTTTACATAAAAAATGCTTCATTGGATTTAATATTAGAAAATATACACACAGTCAAACAATATTTAAGAGAACAGATTGAGGTCAGATAATATCTCTGTACATGATATTCTGATACAAAACCAGACACTTGGTGGACAAGGAGAATGCCAAACAGATATGCAAAATTTGTCTCCATCGAATGAAGAAATGTGACAGAGGGAATGAATGAACTAAGATGTAGAGCAAATTATCCTGCATAACCAGGAAATGGAGAGATAGAGCCATGAAGGATGGAGTTTTCAGGTTTTATGTGTTGGTATTTTGAACCACCAACCCTGCTGCAAAATACAGAGTTCTGTTTATTTATGGGGTTCTGGGTCAGTGCTTCATTTTTGCCTGTGGTTAGAGGTGGTGGACAACAGAACCCATTTTTGGAGACTGTGAGTTATTTTTCATTATCAGGCCTTGGCCAACTACAAGAGAGACAGCGTCAGCAAAGGGAAAATGAAGAGACTAAAGATGGGAGTGAGATAAAGGGTTGTAGAAGAAAGAGTAAGGACTAGGCAGCCTTGGTATTCATGAACACTGGCATCACATTGGCAGCTCTTAAGAATCTTTGGGCCTCTCCACTTATTATTTTTTTTTACAAATTAAGCACTGTTGGAGAAGACTTAAAATTGTGTACACCAAGTGAGAGTTTACATATTTGAATCATGTTATTAGAATTCACATACTTACAATTTTGAAGCTTATTGAGATTAAGCCACTTGTCTAGAATCACACAACGGTTTACAAATGTGTGATTTGACTTCATGGGCCAGAAGTACGACCATGTCATTTTGCGAGTCGCAAATTGCGGTCAATTGCGAATCGCAATTTGGGACTCGCAAAATGATATGTACAACAGTGTCAGAGACACCGTTAGCGATTCTCAATGGGGTCGCAAAATCAATGCCTCCTCAATATTCATGAGGCACTCACAGTTTGCAACCCCATTGAGAATGGCTGGCCCTCCCAGGTACGGTGGCCTGCTGGGCTCAGCAGACCTTCATGTCTGGGACTGCTTTTAAATGAAGCAGTTATATTTTAAATGCAGCCCATTTTTCTTAAAAGGAAAACGGGATACATTTTTTTTTTAAAAATGAAACATTTTCGTTTCATTTTTTAAGGGCAGGTAGTGGTCCCTGTGACCACTGCCTGACTAGGTCACTTGAGGAGGGTGACCATCTCCCTTTAGGTCATTACAGATGTTTCCTGTCCTGGTCTTTTGTATGATAGCTTAGTGTATTGCGAGTTTTGTAGTCCTGTCTTGCTCCAATTGCACTAATTAGAATAACACACCTGAAATCAATGACTTGTAGGTGAAAAATCAAGATCAGGCTAATGATTTGGTGTGAGGTGGTCACCATACACAGGAAGCAAGCCGCACAGGTGGAGGTGCATACCATTCACAGTGCACCAGCACACCCTAACTGCTTCTGCTTGCCGTAGAGTGTCGAGAGTATTATGATCAGTAGGAAAAATTGCAGGACTTCTCTTCTGTAAAAGTCTAAACTTTATTTAAAAAAGATCGCAAATTAAAAAAAACTAAATGCACAAACATATGTCTGTAATAAAACGTTTTTTGTGAGAAAACATTCCTTTAAAAAACAAATTAGCAGGAAATTTCTGTGGCAAAATCTGTTGTCACATGAGAACTGCAGTTACTTGAAGTAGACCCAATTTCTACTTTGGAATTAACATTCACCCACCTAGAAAAATGTGTTTATTCAGGATATGGCATACTTTTAAGAAATATTTTCCCATAGTGATGGTGTAAAATCGTCTTGTTGTGATATCGTCCTTAGGCAATAATTTCTTAAAGTGAACATTGATTAATACAAAATATATATTAGTATAAATAGAGGTTTTAGAGTCATCGCTTACTCTTCACAAATACACTTTCTTTCTCTTGTTGCTCCACTTATGCTTGGAGAGTGATGGGTTTGAATTGAACTTTACAATGCTCAACACTACATGTTATATTGTATTAAAACAAAGACTTTCTTTTTAAACAGTAATTCACACTTCAATTCTGTGAATGTTAGGGTTTTTCAATAACAATATTTTGCTACACATTGTAATAGTACTCAGTGTACCTATCTTTGATGGATGGAAGGTTGATTTGGACTTCTTGGGATTCAGAAGGTAACTTTTCTAATCTCACAGGATGTCAAGACTCACATAAAGTCACTTGAGCCAACTTACTGACGTGTTACTCATGTTTGCAGCATGTGACTCACAGGGGACTTTGACCGTACCTCTTGATTGAGTTTGAAAAGCGTTTTAATCCCTCCTTCCCTGACAATTCTACTCAGTCCCAGTAATCAAGAAGAACATATATATTGAATAGGGGCATATTGCGTTAATGACAAAGATCCTTCAGGTATGCCTTGGTTGCTATGGGTCCAGCAGAATTCTTTGATTAGGTACTCTTATAAGCCCCTTATGAGGAAGAAAGTCTGGATTTTATCCTTACCTGACCCTTTCCCCAAATATGAATTTAACCGAAAAAACACAAATGTGCATTGAGCAAGAAAAAGTAATGAACGACAGGGGAAAATACTTGGGGAAACAAATTCATTTCCTTGAAAAAATGAAAAGTAGGACACCGGGGAGAGTACAGAGCGCGTCTATAATTTGTTTGTTCCCTTACAGCTTTCGGAGTCTGGCCGCAATCTACTGTTCTGGGAATCTAGACCAAGGCAGTCAGAGAAAATCAGTCTGCCCAACGTTTTGCTTAGTAATGGAATGTGCTGGATAATCAGATAATGAGCCAACTACAATGGCTCCAATCTTGTTATAGGACTTCCTAGTGAGCCATCTGTAAAATGAACTCCAGACCTACAGTGCTTGGGAGACCGCCACTCAATAAATCGGCCACCTCGTCCTCTTCTTTCTCTCTGCCCCGGAACCTCCTAAAGGCTCCTTCCTGCTGTGTTTCGCCAGCCATCTTTTGTCAGCTGTGTTATGAAACAGTTTTGTGATTGGCTTAGAGCTACCCATTGGAATACTAAGTATCAGAGCACAGCTTTTCCTCAATATTATCAATTAGTACAAAATGCAAATTTAGGGTATCTTACTAACATCATCTAAATAATTAAATGGATCTGTACAACAAATTATAACACTTTGTCATTTGTCTTTCCTCTGGCCTCTCCATAACTACCTTCAGTGTATAATTCGAATAAAAAGTAAGGGCATACACTCAACCATTTTCTTTAGACTTAGCCCATTAGCTGCCGAGAGGTGGAGCTGCCAAATACTAATGCTTTCTAGTTCCCATTTTTGTCTTTGTGTAGCTTGAATCTACACTTCCTGTCTTATCATCTTATTGTTAATGCTTTTTTATCCCAGATTTCTTCATGGATTTTTCTTTGTTTTCCTTCTTGTTTCTTCCTTTTTCCTTGTTTCTTCCTTTTCTGCATTTTCGCTTGCTTGATGTGGGCTAAAAATCTGATCATGAAAACAAACCTTGGCCCCCACAAATTACTGGCAATCCCCACCACCTGAAACTGCCTACACAAGTCAAACACAGCCTCCCTTACTTGCTTTAAATTCTTTTATTAGAGACTGCTTGATTGTTTTACTGTGGTAGTTTGCTATCCTTGTATCTGGATGACAGCTGCATTTGGGTACAATATTTGGTCATGCATTACCCTTTTCTGTTGTATCCTCACTTCAATGATAAATGGCATTTAAAAAGCAGAGTATACAACAGATGCAGTTTGCATAGTGTGCATTAGGGTAATTTTGGCAACATCCTTAATTATGTTTAAAGACGTCCATTCAGCTCAAATGTGGTGAAAGCATGTGCGACATCAAGTTCTAAGTCACTGAGCAAATAAAGCAATGTTAATTCACGTTAGTAGAATTCCTGTTTACTTTAATAGGATGGGTCCATCTGCTTCAGAAAGATCTGCAAAGTGGCCATCGAAACAAAAAGTATGCTAGGTCTTTAAAGCAAGCCATTTTTCATTCTGACATAACTGTGCCCCATTGCTTAACATCGGGAGGCATTCTAAAGGTAATGAGTCTGTTGTCAGAAAACATTGGTTACAGTGTTGTACCGTAGAAATCCATAATGTAAAGGCTAATTACAGAGATTGCAATAAAATGTATACATTGACGGAAAGTCTCGTTATAGTTCTCAATAGTATTTACTCTATAACATTTAATATTGGTCGGTAGTCTAAAAAACATAATTGTGATAAGAAAATTCGCTATGGTTGTAAAATATTTGTGGTTGATTATGAAATATTTTTCCTAGACAATGTAAGGTATCTAGAAAATTCAGTTTACCATTTTTAATTCTAGAAATATGATTAGGTGCTTAACAAATTACTTACCAAATTCATTGACAGCGCGGAAACCAGGGCTAAAGTAACAAACTATTTTAGTTGGAAGCTCACAAAATAATCCGTTTTGATCATTAAAGGTGGCATGAGGTATCTTGTTTCATTCAGCCTCATGTCACCTGTCTTGCCCCATCAAAAACATAAAAATTATTTGAACATTTAAATGATTTTGATATGTCATGGTAAAGACCATTTTAGAAGACCAGCAACAATTCATAAACGTCCATGCCCTGAACCTTTTTAAAAATCAAAATGTCAGATATCAGATGTCCATAGATTTCTCTTTTATTGATTACAGAGTGCTTTCTTTCTTTTGTAAAGGACAGCATACTTTTAGGGAAGTATTATAGATGGTTATGTATGAAAATGAACACTGATTCATTTTATTCACAAAACATTTGCCACTTCACTTTGCAGATGCTAATTTTGAGATTCTCTTCTTCTTTGTCTTACTTAACTATTTTATCCAACATCTAGTTGTTGGAAATGGCTATCTTTGGGAGGTATTCCCCCAGAGTTTTGCCTTCTTTAACTGAACCCGTTTTTGTTTGCCACAGGACTATGCAAACTACACATACCAGGGCACGCAAATTAAATGTAATAGTAATACCTCAATGTTCTTACCGAAAGACTTTCACTGATATGAGCTCACAAACATATTGGATGTTACGCCTTGCTTTCCTTTGAATAATGAGTGATGAGCCTCTTTGTGCTTTTTCTTTTTTCTATCCATAGGATAGGTGGCTGATTGTGACCACTTTTAACTTGAAATATTGACTTTCGAAATACATGTTTCTGACAGATGAGGGGACACATTTTAGGATTTTAGGTATGAATTATATATTTTTCTTTTCTTTTCGTTGATCTCTCATATTTTAATTACTTTTATGTATATAAGCATGATGGCTTAATAATGGTCACCAAGATATCACGATTATTAAATACTCTTGCTAATGATAAGTGTTAATAGATTGGATTTTATATTGTATTGAGATACATGTCTGTAATGGAAGGTCGGTGTGCTTTTGACCTTTAGGAATTCAAGGGAAGCTTTTTGACGTAACTTTGAAATACGGGATGCTCTTGAAATCTTGTTTTTTTGGTAAGTGTACTTGGACTTACATAGCATGCTCCGTGGGCATATGGGTGTTTACTCTTTTCTCTCTGGGGTTTAAGGTAGAGTAGCACATCTTGCTTTCCTAACTTTGAGAGCACATTTCCACTGTAAAGGTGAGACTTTCTATGGCTTCTACTTCACTGATACTTTGTCACTTCCCAGGACTTTAAGGGAAGAAGTTAGTTTCCCTGTCTGTTGCTCTTTTGCTATTCCTGTTTGCATCACTTATTCTTTTTTCTGACACACCAGTGGTGTACTATACATGGGGGAAGTATGTAACTTACCCCATATGTGTACTATCAAGTGCAGAAATGTAATTAGGTTACATTTCTCTGTTCTAGCCCTGATGAAGTCCATGGCTTACAGCCGGATGGACCGAAACACGTGTTGGCATGGTCTGTGGCTGGAACCTACTCTGTTAAGAAGATGGATATCATGGAATGGGACCTTGCAAACTTGGAATAAAAACAAGAAGAATATATCCTGGACTGAAATTTGGACTATATTTTGTTGCTTCTATTTGTGTGCTGTTTGCTCGGGCAGCCAATTGTTTACTTTGTACACTAAAATGTGGCCCTAAATGCCCATGGGGCAGGGTACTGGATATTTAGAAAGCAAGATATATTTATGTAATGTATTATGTGTCCTGGCATTTAAAAACCTCCAAAGATGTTTTTCAGTGTAATAAGACTAGCTCTCACGTAGGGAAAGAATGGGTTTCATTATAGCAACATATGATCATTAATTTCAGTTTGGGAGCAGCTAGAAAAATAATTCAAGGACACATTTTATTATTAATTTAAAATACAACCGAATGGTAAAGTTGGATTTTATATTGCTGGGCTTACAGGGCAATTGCTCCTACCCATTTCACTCCCTGCATCCTGAGTATAGCAGAGAAGGAGAGCAGGAGTCTAAAGGGGAAGCAGTTGGCTTTTCCACCAGTGCTGCATGCTGGCTGGGAAGGAAAGCAATCTCCCTGTGTGGACTTGGGATTCTGAGAAGGCTTCTCTGGGTTGAGTGTGGGTGTCCCACATGGGCCAAGGGCAATCTCTTGGTAAAAAATATACAACACAGCAGTAGCTGCACTGCACCAATGAAAAGGAAAAATATTAAAAGAAAATAGTTTGTGGCCACTTCAAACATGAAGTCCTGAGGGAGAATGAGGGCTCCATTAGTGCCTAATGGGCTTAGAAAATTGCATAAATCCTTGGTGATATCCAAAGAATAGCATAGACACCCCAAGAAGAGACTGTGTGTGCTGTGGGTGGGAATCTGACAGACTAGCACTCTCCAACAGGAGCCCTGAAACAATCTTGAATTAAAACATGCTAGGTCTCCTGGATTTGAGAAAGTGATATCCCAGGAGAGTTTGGTTTGAATTTAGAGCGAGAATCCCTGGGCTTTAGATGACAGTCCAGCTCTTATGAAGTGCATGACATTATTTGCTTCTTAGTGGTTGCTAGGCAACCGTGTAAATATTGGACACAATATTGGGTGCATGTTTCTAGTAAATCCTGTATTGTTTTCATTAATACTATTTTTATCCTTAGGACATATATATTCTAATTAATTATTGTAGTGTCCTACTGACAAAGCCAGGATGTCTGCCTTTTTACTGATACGCCTTCATTTTGTGCTAGGGGCATGGTGCTATTGTATTCTAAGGGTTAAAGCTTGATGGTGTGCAGACAATTAGAGGTGCCTCCATCATAGTGGGACCTAGATACATTTATGGGATTACTTGATTTTTGGGATGTTGTGCGCCTCATGTAGGTTGTGAGATTTGTTAGAGAGTGCTCTGAATAGTATTTACACTTGCTATCATTTTTGTTTTTATTAAGAAAAATATCACTAACTATTCAGATATTTATTCTGCTGCCTGTTGAGCTGTTTGGTTCTGAGTACTAAATCAACAGCACCTCTGACACTAAGCCTTGGCCTGCTCAGTCTACCCTGAGAGTCAAATTTTAAAAAGAAGAACTGGTTCCCAGTTTGGGCGGTCTACAGTACAAGGGTCACAGGCGATTAGAGGCAAAAGATCCCAGTGGTTACAATTGGGCCCAGTGCCTTTCGACTGCCTGGAACCCTCTGAACTGGATATCTCACACTTATTTTTAAGTCTGGCTTGACACTGGAGAAATATAAAAGAGTTTTGGTTCACTACTTTTCTAAGAAATATATATTCAGTGGGCTTCAGTTGATTCCTCTTTGACCACATGCTATTGACTATTTGGTACAACATTCTCGTTCATATGAAGTGAACCCACCTTTTGTCAATTCTTTACCTAATACAAGCATTCTGTAAAAATTATAGAAGATATATACTGTTAGTTTTTTACTTCAGCAGGATTTTTGTATGCTTTGTCAGGGGTTGTGTATGAGTAATTGTCTATAAATCAGTTGATTACCCCTTGACTATGAGCAAGATTACTATTTGTCCTGGTGAAGGTATATTGGCAATATTGGAATTACTGACACCGCCACAGCCTCCACCAGGGCCTCCCTTACAACATGTGAAGAAAGCATCATATCTGACTAAAGTCACATGAATACACTGTGCTAATAGCACAATGGACTTAGGGCCTGATTTAGAGTTTGGCGGACTGGTTACTCCCTCACAAATGTGAGGGATATCCCACCTACCATATTACTAGTAATACGTTAGACAGGATATTCATCACAATTGCGACTGAGTAATCCATCCACCGAGCTCTAAATCAGGCCCTTAGTGTGAGTATTATATACACTATACCATCATTTTGCTGGTAATAGCTTGAAGAAAGAAGTGTTGGTAAAGCCAATAGATCTGGCTTCACTGTACTGTCATTGTCAAACATTATTTCTGCATGATTCTGTTTGCATGCACTGTCACACTGAAGTCAGACTTATTGGCTCTGCCCAGGCTTCTTACATCGAATGAAGATGTTGGTATACTTCAAGGTCCCTCAACTAAGTGCATACTAAATCAAGCATATTGCCTTCACATCAGTAGGGTATACTAAGCATGTATTTGCTGAAGAACTATGAATGGGGTTGAATTAATAAATCATTCTCAATCCATACAGGGCTAGAGAGAATGTAGTCTATGTGCCCCTGTATAATCAAGTCAGTCCAAGAAGAGCAACTGTATAAAACAATTGTACTACTGAATATTGACACAAACTATATGTTGGTACAAGAATATCAAGGACAGAATATTGAGGGACAAAATAGCGGAAGCAAAGTGCAGATAGGGAAGTATAGATTTACTATTATTATCTCCCCACCTACATACCTTGAAGGTATAAGTACTACATCTATGTGAAGATAGGTACAGAAAATATAGACTTACACACCTGTCAATATTTTATTTTCGATATTCTGTCCTTGATGTTGTGTCCCATTGATATTGTGGCTCCGATATTTGGGGGGCACACCAATTTTACTTCACACTCTCAAACCAGGATAGCTGGCCCCCTTTTTTAATGGTTGATGAACTATACGTGAGACTGCAAATCAGATGAGTCTTTTCAACAGAGAACATGGACGTTCCTGCAGCACTACATTAGGTAGCACAGCAGACAGACAGGTTTCCATCTTGAACTTCTCTTCCAGAAAAACATGCCCTCAGTCTGGAGCTGCGATCTGTCTCTATCCACCAGGAAATGTATGGCCCTTCAGAGACTAGGAAGTGACCCCAAAATTGTTTAGATGCCACATTGGTCACCATGACATTCTCAGTAAATTCCAGTCCTCCTAGTTATCAGAGGCCAATAGAATTGGTGTCAGACAAGGTGCATTACTGACTAATACAGAGCGCATTGCCTAAGACTAGCAGTGTAATGTCATCTGACAAGTGCAGTGTAGATGGACCAGGAGGTGTTCCAAAGATTCACAAGTAGTATTTACTCTTGCAAACACACATACTTAGAAATGTTAGGTGTGTGAAATGTAGGTGTTGCAAGTCAGGCTACCTTGACTTCTCTGAAAATAGAGTTAATATGAATGGGATGAGCAAGAATAAGCAGACCATTACTACTTTCAATGTTGCTTAAATTAGTTGCATAGTCGGCCATCTTTCTATAAACAACACACTGTGCAAACTCTAAAGAATGGTCTCTTATCATCAATTATCTAAATATTTGTGACACAGTTCATGAAATGTTGAAGCTAACTTGTTATGGGACACATTTAGAAATACAAAATCAAATGTTTATGCAAAACATTTGTCTGCAAACTTTTTTGGCATACATGTACAACAGTCCATTTTTAGAGTCTAGTGCCCAATTTAATCTCTTAGATTTAAACTATAGCAGCAGTTGAAAGCATAAGATGGGTTAATTTTTTGAAGCAGATTTCATAATTTCATTTTCAAAATATTATTTAAGAGAACACAATGTTTTTTTTTATAATGATACAAGGTCTTTGATTAGTTTGTTGTTTGTCGGTCTTTCTTTGTGGGTACTACATTTATTATTTATTGGTGTTTTCATGGGCAGTGAGTGATACGTGCAACCCATTTCAAAGAGGGATGTCTACCAGAACACCAGTGCATATGAAAATGTTGACATTTTGACGGTACACTTCAATCACTGATTGCCTTTGTTCCAGCTCCTGACTTTGAGTTACAAATAATTTCTGGAACATGCACTGAAATTCTTTGAACATTCGATTTGTTCAGTTGAAGGCAAAAAACGCCTCATGTTTTTGTCTTTTTTTCCAAAGACTGCAGTCGCCCAACTAGGCTTCCTCTGAAGTACATTTTGTTTAAATAAACTTTATGAAAGTGCACCAGAGTGCAACACGGTTTGGCTGTATATAGGATAATGTGACCTTTCTCAAACAAATTGGATTTCAATCAGTTGTGCTACCCTTGCACTCTAACATTTTCTATAGTCAGATTTACACTTTCTTTAGAGTACACCCCCCGCCAGTTTGGCAAAAGAGTATACCGTTTGAACTTCCAAATCATAGGTCATTGTCGTAAAAGTTCAAAAGGTCAAATAACGTAATCATGGCAGGTCATGGGGGGCAGAGAGGTGGCCTGCATTTAAGACTTTGGGGCTGTTCACAGCAGGTGTTAACATTCCTCATTAGTATCTCCTAAAGTAAAAACAAAGACTCCAATTACCAGGGCACCTTTTCTGTAGAGTGACCAGGTTTTGAAAACTAAAAATGGGGGCATTTCACAAACATAGAAGGAGTACAATTTCACATGGACCCATGGAGACAGAATGACTTAAAAGACAGCGCTTTCAACATAGAAAAAACAGACACGGAGGCACTAACTGGACTATATCAAATACTACTTTTACACAGAATATTATCCTTATTAATTACATTTATTTCTGAGAGGGCTGGTTACTAATATTGTCTTGAAATGCATAAAAGCTTGCCTCCCTCTGTGTTCGGTTGACCCTCTAAAAAAAACAGGGTATGTGCTGTATTTAGTGAAATCTGCTAGACAGAAGATGAAAAACCGGAACTGCCCTGGAACATCCAGGACTCCTGGTCACCCTACTTCTGCAGAACCTTCCTCCCAACCTGGTAAAGAAGTGCTGTTCCTAGAAGGTATCAATCACTTTGCAGCTCATGTGAACAGCGTGTAGGGCCCCATGAGAGGCATCCTGGACCTATGCTTGATTCTCTGTCCACCCCTGTGTGCAGCCATAATTGTATTCACATGATGCTATTGTGATATCACAAACTGTCCTTTATAAATGGGCTCCTGCAGGGGGCAAAGTAGTGCCATTTCGATGTCTGGAACCTGTGAGCACCAGGGCTGGTGCATCCATAAAGCAATGTGAGACAACAATCTTTGCCACAAATATCTCATATTACAGCTGGGATCTGTGTCATCAGATGTGCTAGAACTTTAAAAAGACTTCATAGTCTTTTGCTGCTCTTCGAAAAGGCTAAATATTCCTTGTTCCACCCACATCCAGCGCTTGCGTTGGAGTTATTGCTGTGTATCCTGTCTCAGTTGTAGCAGAAAGATATGCAGTAGTTAACCACTTTATGTCTGCCAGCATGCCTTGGTAAATTCTTGTGTATTTATGGACAAAAATGTCTTAGTGTATTGCCCCCTGAATATCGCCACTTAAACACCTTGGAATATGACTGATATCACTGCCCTTCTATGCATGAACGATAAATACTGGTCCAAAGAACTTTCTACGGCTCAGAGAGTGAAGCATTATGGTCAATCTTCATGCAGGAACCTCTTCAACTCAAGCTGTGTGATGTTGCTCCTTGAGCAGAGGACATTGAAGGAACCACATTCTTTTACTATGATTTAACTTTTCTATATATCATACACAGATTGTGCATTTCAAAGTCAAACCAACAGAAAGCAGAAGTGTTATAAATAGAGTAATCCGCAGCAGATCAATGCAGAAGGCTGATATTGAATGCCAGCCATAGTCCTACTTTGTAACACAACTATTTCAGAGCATTTGCTATTGCAGGTATTCACACAATACCATTTCCACCAGTAACTTCATGAAGATTATTTCTCATAACTCTGATGTATTATTTGTATTAAAAAAACAATCTGTTGTTTCCTATACAGAGAGTTATAGGACATTGGCAAATCCATTGTAAGGTTTCAGTCCCATTAATACATTTTCAAATGGCCTGAATTCAACTCAATTGCATACACATTGTTGTGGGATTGTTCTTTATAAAAGCTTCTAAGAAATTTGCAATTTGGAATTGTTAAGCTTTTCCACCAAGTAGATGCTCCTCACAGGTTCTCATCCAACAGGATCCTAATACGTTTCCCTAAATCTCCTGCCTACAATTATAATCAGTAGTGCTCATAATGAGCTTGTCAGAACATCATTTGACATTCTTAACACAATTTATGACAAAGGTCTCTTTTATGTATGCACTTGGGAGAAGTCCAAAATAGCCACTTACATTATTTTTAAATAATCAGTGTTTTTTTTTTAAATTTTAGGCCACACTTGCCATCTTCAAGAAATTCCACCCCAGGTTCAGTATCTTTGGTTGTTAACAATATTTTAGAGATTCAGGCTTTTTTCTGCTTGTCATGGTTTTTCAAAGTGACCTTGAACCTGAATAAAGGTTTGCAATTTTGCCATTAATCTTGTTCCAACATGTGATAATACTGGATTTTTATCATGATGTTTGAGTCCCATACTGCAGTGGAGCCCCTTGTTTGAAATGGTTGTAAGTGACAAGTAGCCCACTAATATAGAGTAGTAACTGAAATGCTATCCTAAAAATGGCGGCTTTACCATTAAACAATAATTTTCAGGAATATATTTTCATTCTTTGGTACTTCCAGTGTTTTTAATTCTATTTGGTTGATATCTGTAGAGCAGATAAAGACTCACATGACGTCTTTTTAGGCTTCGATTTTTTCAACGCCATTCTCTCACTGCCATTTTACTTTCTACTGATCCTTCTTGCACGAGCTTCCCTGTTCTTATTGCAATTTGAGTAGCTGTGGATGCAGTCATCAAACCAGAAGTTATTGTTGTTTCACCATTTTTAGAACAACCATTTCACATAGTAGCATTGATTTTTTTATTTTCTGTTGAAAGCAATGATGCTCAAGAAAAAGCACTGACTATAGAGCAGTGCAACCCATAACTCTGCACCGGTTACGTAGCTCGAGGAGCACCATTTTCTCCAAAATTAGTCAGTACCATGTATTTTGCCCAGAAATGCATGGTGAGTGCCACTGCCCATCTTTAATTTCTATGGCATCATTCAGTCAGATGGCAGGTCAGTCCTATGGCCAGCCCATGTGGATTGATGGTACTGCACTGGCTGGCTACCTGTCAGGAGCTGGCGGAGGCAACAAAAACAGTGGCGGTTCCTCCGCTAAGGCAAGGAGCGTCACCCAACTACTGTTCAGCAGTTAAGAAAGGAAAAATTAAAATGATAATAACGCAATGTTATTATCATTTTATTTTGTCCTCCTGCTGTGGCAGCTTTATGTGGGGGGGGCATGGCGGGGCCACAGAGCAGAGGAGGAGTTGTTTGCCCACTCCTAAGTGCACAATGACTGTTTGGTTGGCCCTCTTGGGCCGCCCAAAACAGTCATACGCACTTCCATGTTCTCCATGCAGGCTGCATTACAGTCTGCATGGAGAACATGCCCACCCTTCCAGCCCCTGGCTCAGCACCATATCACGGCGCTCAGACAAGTCACAATGCTGCATTGCAGCTTTATGATTGGCTTAGGGGATGGAGCCTGGCTGCCTGCCACCAGTTCCTGGAGTCGGACGTACGAGAGCAAGAGCAGAGATGTGGGACCCGACGGCAAGTTAAGTGTTCTTTTTAAAAAACATTTTTTTACATTGCAGCCCACGCCCTCCCCCCCGTATGCACCCACCCAACCACCTGCGAGCTGTACCGGCCGTCACTGAACAAAAAGCTCCTACTGGCCTGGGGAATCAGAATGCATATATTCGCAGCAGCACTGGCACACATAATACAATTCAACATTAAAAAAAGTTTATGCGGGGGCAACCAACAATGAATGCTCCATCGGGCACTATCAACACTAAAGCCAGCTCTGCTCAGCAATAAACATGTAGATCTTGAAAACCTACCGCTTCTACTTGTGTTCTAAGTGTAGAATGAATGCTTTTACAAGAATTTGTAAGTGGAAGTTCCCATGGTAAATTCAGAGAAGCAGTTCATTTATCAAGAAATTCCTCTGACTGCTTTTTCAATCCATTATCGAATGTTACTGAAAAGACAAGTTCAAATGTATAATCCATCAACAGCTTACAGAGATGTGTTTGATGCATACCTAGATGAATAACAAGGACACAGGACCTTTTGTATTCTAGCAAGTAATTTCTGTCAAAAATAAGATCCCTTTGGGCTCCTTCAAGCATACCGACACACAATTCCAGCATGCACTCACAACACAATCTCCAATATTGAATGGAATCAAAAAAATGTAGTATAAATGCTGTGATGTATTTTTATTATTAGCAAAATCTATATCAGTTCAAAATGTATACACAAAGCTTAAAAAACATAAGTATCATAAAAAATACATAGAGTAAAATTATGTCATACATAGACATCTGGGAGAGTTAAAACAAGCAATAAAAACATTGTTGATATTTTTATTGCTTGTTTTAACTCTCCCAGATGTCTATGTATGACATCTTGATGTATACATTTTGAACTGATATAGATTTTGCTAATAATAAAAATACATCGCAGCATTTATACTACATTTTTTGGTTTCCATTCAATATTGGTGATTGGGTTTTGAGTGCATGCTGGAATTGTGTGTTGGTATGCTTTAAGGAGCCCAAAGGGATCTTATATTTTAAAGAAGTGTCTGTTTTTGGTGTCCTGTCCCTTTGGTGAGTGGGACCCCTCTCTGTAATTTGGAAATTCTAGCGAGTAATGACATAACCTTGTTATACCATGTGAAAATATTCTGGGCTTATTTATGAAGCCCTGCATCACATTTACGCCACCGTTGTGTCACTGTTTGTGACTCTGTGGTGGCATAAATAATGCAACGTGTAACACTGCATTTACGAAGTGACGCATTTAGGCAGATGCGTCACTTCGTAAACCCTTTCACTACATTATACCTGCATCAGGTGTAATGTACGCAGGGTGGGCGTTTCCCCACATCAAAGCCTTGTAGAAGTGGCGCATTGAAATCTATAAGATTTCAGTGTGCCACTTCTAGGAAGGCATTGAGTCAAAACCTTACGCCTGCTTCAGGGTAGGCATAAGGTTGATGCAGGCCATTTCACAAGGGACTTGCCCTATGTGAAAGGACACATCGCTAGAGTTGCGTCTGTTTTCAGACACACCACAGCAATGGGTCACTTTTGCACCCACAGATACGTCAGTAATACTGAAATATCTCTGAATCCTTGTGACACGATGCTCTGTACTGTAAATACGGCACATCCATGGTGTCGCAAGGAGGGGGCACTGAGAAGTGTTGCATCACTGTTTTGTTGCAGCAATGCAACACTTCTTATAAATAAGGCCCTCTGTGTTTTTATGTAATTTTAGGAGTTTTGTAAAATGCTACTGGTCACTTATTTCACTTTGGAATCCCAGTGCAAAAAGAAGACCATAACAATGATTGCTACTGAATTTATGAAAGTTACAGTCTAACCTGATGTTTCAAGTAGACTTAAGTGAGGCATTATTTGCTTCCTCCATGAGGATGTTGAATTTTGATGAAACTCTTTGAAAATTTCAATTTAACTACTTTCCTAAAAAGGTTTCAGCTTCAGATTGAGGGTGACAAATGTGGTTGCAAAATAATTTTAGACTCTGGTCCTTAAGTATCTTCTGCCAAACCTAACTTTAAAAAAATGCTTGATCATATGAGCCAACGACAAGTGAAAATGTCTACCAGCGCGTAATGGCATCCCAGATCTTACCGATAGCTAGGATCTTTGCCCCAGTCAAATTTGTCCATCGTGCTGAGCAAGTGAGAGATTGGGTTCACCTTTGACGTCAAGACAATCAAGCTCAAAAAACCTTTTAACAAAACACAGACTCAGTTATTCATATTCTGAGAGAAAACACAAACAATTGACAAAGAACTCGAATGCTAAATGTATTCATTTTAGCAGGCATGACTAACTATGCAGTAGACATCAATTTCTAAAACAGAAAAAGGGAATATCATTTTACTTCTTGATTTGGCAAAATACGTGTAATTAATTAAAAAATTATATAAATAGTTTGACCTAATCTAGAGGAGTTAAATTAATGTTCTCATGGACGAGAGTGAAAAACGTTCCAGAAACTCTGAGATGAGATCTCTAATTGCAGATTTTTTCTTAGGCAGCATTCAAGCTGGAGTTTATTTTCTGCAACTCACTTGGGAGTTAATTATCTTGTTAAAAATAACCGGTGACCTTTTCCATGCATTTTACAATTTGTAAAATCAGGGAACCCGACAAATGAATTTAACCAGAAAATCACCCCATAAAATGGCTTTACAGGCATGCTTCATGCTGCTTTATTTTGAAACCCTCATGTGATGATGTATTTTGTTGATGATTAACTCTCCCAGATGTTTCCTTATCTGCGTTTACTAATAAAAACAGAAAAAAGGGTAGCATTTCTTCTTGTGATATGCTCCATATGATGCCAGTCCTGCCTGCTAGGCCACTAGGCGTCCTGATTGACAGGATTTGGAACTTAGGTAAGGAGATCTCCTGCACTGAACTGTACTGCTTAACTAACTAAACAGCACAAAGTCAAAATATATATGCTCATGTTTAAGTAAAACTAACTCAATAGTAAAACTGATTGAAACAGATAGAAGCATGCATTATTTTCAGACAAAAAGAACTGTGACATTAGCAATTTTTCACTATTCTATAGATTTTATAACAGTTAAAATCATAAACAGCAGTGAGTACCATATACAATACAAAATTTCATGATGTAAGTTAAATAGCCATTCTACAGTGGCACAGTTAATAAGGAATCAACCGATTACGATGCGATTGAACACTGGTCGGTCAGAGTCCCATTGTTCCCTATGGGAGCCAACCAACACAAGCTTCTATGGGGAAATGGGCTGTGTGTGTAAAACCCAGCACCCTGTTGCGGGCACCCAATTGTGCCTGCCACACAGTGTAGGGTTGTACAGGGCGGTCCCTTAGGTACAACCTAGATCCCCAACCGGAGGCCTCAGGTTGAAGGGGGCCCTGCTAAGGGCCCCCAAAGTCACTTTCCGGCCTTTTCGTGTCGGACAGGCCCCCTCAGAAAGGCTGTTGGAAATCAACATCAGAAGTGGCTGGTCAGAAACGTGGTCCATAGAGGTGCAGAATGCGGTTGCAACCGACACAAATACTCCGAGAGCCAGTCGGAGCCGATTCGGAAAAAACACGCGGTTTCCTTTCCAACCGCGAACATCATAATCGGTCGGGTGGATTGTAAACCGGCCAAGTCAGTCGGAAGGGTTCTGACACGGTCTAGGAAGTTCCGACTGTTGGGCGGGGGCTTACGCTCATCATCATAATGAGGCCCGTAATGTTCCTAGATTTAATCTCAGTTGGGTCATTTAGGGGTACCATATAATGAAATTCTGCCAATTTGCAGGATTTATGTGCCTCACTCTTATAGGACAGTTTCTTAATTACGGCTCAACCTGTAGCACATTTGGATTTCCTCATCACTCAGCGCACTTTAGGTCTTGGCAATTGATAACAATGGAGAAAATGGAGAAAAGGTTATAGGGTGGCATCCAGGCTACATGCATATTTTCCAAATAGGAAGTTGTGTTCCTCTATCTGGGCTCTTGCTATAGTGCCCAGGATCCACCGTTCCAGAACAGGCACACAATCCTTTTCCTACTTGGACCCTCGGCCTGGAACAAACTTCCCCCTGATCTTTGTCTAATTGATTCCAAACAATGGTGCAAAAGAAGTTTAAAACTTAGTTCTTATCTCAAAGTTAGTCCACTCTACCCATGCTTCAATGCCGAGGCACTCCTTGGAGTCGCTACACACTATATAAATCCCACCCATCATCATCATCACTATATAAAATGATAGATTGTATGGTTTTAGTCCTGCAAAGATTTGTTTTCAATTGCTCCCTACCCTGTTACACCTGTCCAGCCAATAACATTTCTATATACGATTCTAGCTAGAAGCCCCTCAAGATGTCATAAGTATTATCCTAGATGACAGAGTGCAGTGCTCCCCCACCCATCACTTATTAGGGACATGTTAGACCTGGAACCATTGGCGTGGGTCTCCCTTCCATTTTTTGTTTTTACCTCCTGTGTTTTGCTGTGTGTTGGACTCCATTTTTGTTGGTCTAGATGCTTTGGGCACTTTGCCACTGCTGTTCAGTGCCAAAGTGCAAGTACTTCCTCTGTAAATTATTGTTATGGGTTAGTGATTCCATGATTGGCTTATTTGTTACAATTTGCTGTTGAAGTGATGATCTGTTGTTTTTATGCTAAGGTTTAATTGTGTTGCCATGCTGCCTTGTGTTTTTTCTATTTTCAATTGAAAGAGTTCATCAAAATATATCAATTTATCTTATGACATAGAGATCATATTCTTTTGCCACTCCCATTTTACAGCACATTATAAAGTAGAAATGAAAAAAAATCCCATCATATTTTAACAGCATGTCCTAATAGTACATAATTGGTGCACATTATCCGAATGTTTGACTCTTATAAACATATCCCACCTATTCCAAGCTTTGCCACAACTTCAGGAATTTATTATATGACCCTGATCTGAATTGTGTTGCGATTTGCCATTGAAGTGATGTTCTTGTGTTGTTTTTATCCTAATGTTCAGTTGTGTTGCCATGCTGCTTTGTACTATGTTCTATCAACAAACGCGGGTACATTTCTTTAAAATAGCAGCACACTGTTTTAAGTTTAAAGTGACAATTACCCACCACTGTCTAAGGTGCTAACATTACACAGCTCCAGCTATTTAACTATTTATGGCACCAATCTAGCCAAAACAGTGGCAGAGACCTGTCTTAAATTAGCACATCCAGTGCCCACTTTATGCCTCTTGCCCATTCCTTACACTAGCAGTTTCAGTGCTCACCTCATGTGTCCAATATACAGATGGCAAGCACAGGTCTCTCTCTTCTCCATTTGCCCGTAACCTTACAGAGCCCCACATACAGACTGCAAGAACAGGCCTCCCTCCTCTGTACTATCCATTCTAGATTGTAATCTTTTCAGTGCCCCGCATACACACAGCAAGACCAGGCCAATCTCTTCTCTACTTGGCTAGGCAATTTGTATAGACTGATATCTAGCACTAACATGAATTATTAGTCCTGATTATTATAATAATAATAATAATAAAGGAGCTTGTAAAGCGCATGGTGACGCCATCTCGGCGTGTCCCCGCGCTGTGGAGAAAAGTCAGAGCCAAGATATGGTAGTTTAGGAGGAAAACAGATAAGTTTTTAAAAGTTTCCTAAATAAGGGCTCTTATTCCATGCGATGCTACACCAACAACAGTGCTCCCGCGTAAACGTAGGTCGTAGCACGCCCTGTCCCGTAGAGGGGCAGGAAGACCCCTATGATGAAGCATGACACCAAGGGCCCTTTTGGTGTGTGAGGGGTATTTAAACAATTAATGTGTATTCTCCACGACCGTGGGATACATATTGAGTAATCGGGAGATCTCTTATCCTCGTGGGTGGATCCCTTTGTTTATGCATAATTGACTGGGAGGAAGTATCAACCTCCACCACTCGCTGAGTGGTACCTCTCTACTCCTTTCCTTGTTTTCCTTTCCATGCGATGCTATATCCACTCAATCCACTATGCACATATTGGTTTTTTAAATATGTTATAGCGTATTAAGAAAAAGATGGATTATGCCAATATAAGGGTGTTAGGACTAAGACAATGTCGCCCTGCCTTTTTGAAACTGCAACTTCTAGAATATGATGTGTATACCAGTCATTTGACTAAATATTTGAAGGGCGTGATCAGAAGTACGAAAACAATGTGACTTCTTTTTTTACAAATTTAATGTGATTGTTTTAGACTTTGTGTGATAATGTATGTGCAAGGTGTTGATTGTTTTATGTAATGTGCTTTTATGAATTAATCTTTTAAATCGAATGAAGCTTATTTTGAATTTGAATTTTGACTGTAGACATCTTAGTGCCTCATAAACAGAGTGCAAATAGAGGCTTTTACCCTCTCTACTTGTCTGTAACCTTCATAGCGCTCCATGTAGAGGCTGCAAACAGATCCCCACTCTTCTCTACAGACCAGCAGCTTTCTTATTCCAATTAGTTTCTTTCTAAAACAAAACTCTCTAGTTGTGAGATTTAGCCCGATGAAACAAGGCAGACATATTACCAGGGCCGGACTGGGAACCAAAACCGGCCCTGGCAAAGTGCGCGGCCGGCTCCCCAGGGGGTTGGAGGTGCGGCCGAGCTGTTTGCCACAGCCGGTTTCAGACGATTTTGGTGCAGAGGTCGATATTGCAGCTATGATGCAAACGTCGCCCTGTAACAAAATCAGCCCCCCTGGGGGCCCAAAGCCAGCCCCCACCCTGGTGTCCCACCGAGGAATTGCCCGGTGCCCGCTACGGCCAGTCCGGCCCTGCATATTACACTTTTTGGGCGCCCTCACTGATATCATAAAGTTGGTCTTTGTGTCTAGGCGCTAAAATACAATCACGGAAACCTAATAAAGTACAGAATAATGGCTGATGCAATTCTCCTTGGGAAGCCTGATAACGCGTTTATATTCTCCCGGCCTTTGAGTGGCAGACAAACGCTTGAAAGGGACTGCATTTCACTACGGGCATATAAATATTATAGAAACGTGCGTAAATTGGATTTTAGGAGAAATATGGACGTGACCCCTTTGCAGTCTGCTAGAATAAATAATTCAGGCGTTCCTGATTCGGTAAGGACAGAGATTAAAAAAGCATTTTATTTCTGACTTCATACGGGGTAATAGAAGAAGGTGTTGGTAGTCAGCAGAGGGTACAATCTCATCTGGGTATTTCTTTAACCGAACTTGTTATAAAATGAGCTTTTTTCTCAGCAGTATGAATTGAAAGTATTGCATTTTAAAGTTATAAAATGCCATATGCAGCCCGCCGTGCTCAAGCTGTAATGCTGCCTTCTGGAAGCGCTATCTTCCGTTTGAAATATACATTGAAATTAGGTTACACATTTAGAAGGCTTAAACTGGTTCCTCTGTGGATTACTTTAACCACTTTGCCAGGTTGCTTTGGTTTTCGTCAAATATTAATTTCAGGCTGTGGCAGGGAGCATCTGTCCAGACAACAACAGAAACAAGACAGCCAAGAATGAGCATCAGTAGGATTATGATGTGAAGCTCTGTTGATGTTTAATTTGTAAAAAAAAAAAAAAAAGTGCATGGCCAAGAAATTTCTGAGCTGCCCACCGCCAGTGCTGATGGTTGTTGAACACCAAGCCTTCCTAAAATGAATTCCACCTCATGCCTCTTTCTGTCTGAACCCTCAAGGCGCTGTCTCTTGTCTCACTCATACAGGTTCTTCCTCATCCCTTCTCTATCTGTTTGTCAAAACTGTCCTATATTTCTCTTCTTCCTACTTTCTTCCTTTTCTGTCTTTCTCTCTCTTGCTATGGGTTAATATCTGATGATGAATTTAAATCTGGGTCCCAAAAGATAGTGCTGGTGCCCCCCCCCCACACCTGTAAATTAGGCACTAAAGAAAATGCTGCTCCTTTTCTATGGATTTTCGTCTGGACCAAGAGTATTTATGTAGGACTATTTTTAGGTGTTCCTATAGTTTAACGTTTATGCCCAAAGTCAAGCAAGTGTATACAGTCTGTCGTAAATGATTATAAGAGAACGAGGCAAAATGATGTTTTGCAGTTCAGACAGTCACATTTTCCTAGCAATTACTTTTTACGGCTGTTTAGTGGCTCATTTTGTGCCCTTCTGGCCATATGTGGTGTGAGAGATATGGTGCAGAGGCCAGAGCAAATGACTCCAGAGCGCGGGGCCCGTGGAAGGATCGCCGGCAGCAGCTCAGCTCAGTATCATGTGACCCTGGACAATAGCTCACATAGGGCCTCATGTAGGTAAATAAATTTTACCGGTTCATAAATACCGAGCCGTACCGAATCGGTAAATTAGAACCGGTAAGTTATATGTAGGTAAAAATTCGGTAACAGTTACCGATTCGGTAACATTCGGTAAATACGAATCGGAATTCACCGAATCGGTAAATACCGAGGTGGTATCCACCGAATCGGTAAATACCGAGGTGGTATTTAGCGAATCGGTAAATACCGAGGTGGTATTTAGCGAATCGGAAAATACCGAGGATACTACCACCTTCCCTTAACTAAGTAGCCAATATCATAATCATGTCATTATAGAAGGTATCTCAGGCTTGAATAGGGGACCCCATACCTCAAAGATCAGCTTAGTGAAATCACAGGAGCATCAGGAGTCTCCTCGCAGGAAGGCTCGTCTTCGGTCTGAATAATAAACATGATGTCTGAGATATGAAAAGCACCAACTGTCAGGTATGTGCAGCTGCGCGTGTGCCATGGCTAAATCGTGGGTCGAACAACCTAGAGTGGAAAACATGCATTGTGTAAAATTCCAGACTGTGTGTCACAGCATGTACAGACCAAGGTCGCTGCGCAGAGCTTGGGATGGGAACAACAGAATGCACTCGTCTGAAGGAAGTCTCGAGTCAGCAGTTTATTCAAGAAAGAACATGTAAACGCAGTGTCGTGTGCAAAGACACAAATATGGCTACATAACATTCAACGTGGTTATGCCAACTGAACAATGCATGTACGTATTCAGGGAGAACTCACTACACGCCCCCTTGAGCGAAGCAATATGTAATAGGCAAGAAAAGAGAGAACGCAGAGTTCAGTTTCGTCAGAGCAGAACAGGGCGTAACCAATGCAGCGCCAAAGTCTTACAGTCCAATTAATTGCAGCATACAATTCCAAAAAACACAATGCAAGTATAGTAAAAAACTCAAGCAGACCATCAGGAAGAGAAAAACGAGAAATAAAAGAAATAAATGTTGCGCCAGGGTGCTGTCCAGTAGCACAGGCGCAATGGACGACAATCCAGTTAATCCATGAATGTATAGGCAGCATATGTGGCCACGGCTTCCAACAAGCAATCGTTTTCAGGGCCACTAAAAGTCTCAGCCATCCAACTGAGTAAAGAAAAGGAACATACGTGTTCTCCAACCAACGGAGCCTCTAGCACAATCAGAGGGCACCCGGAATGTTCCTCCAAATAGCTCATGGACAAGAAGTCGTAGGCTGCCGCTGAGATGTCCCAATTACCCAGGATACCATGCGCCGCTCCACACGCCATGATCCGGACACCAGAACAGGACAACTCGTGAGACACTAAGGGCCGCATCAGTCGATCGAAATCCGGCACCGGAGACACCATGTTGGTCAAGCACAAATCCAGAGGCCATTCAAAGGGACAATCCAGGCAGTGTAATACAGGTTGTACGCAGGTGAAGTAGGAATACCTGAAGGATAATCCATAAGCCAGGCTCAAAGTCGCCAATGGCAAAGTACCATAGAAGTCAAGCATCCTATCACGAAGATGATGCAGACGGGACAGGTGCTCGTGTGGCACAGAAGGAGCAGCCATTCCGTAGTATGAAAAGTAAAAGCAGCACACCTGCCACCAGCGCCAGAAGCAGCGGAACACCTCCAAAGATGCTCGAGAACAGTGAATGAACAAATGCCGGAATTACACCAAAAATAGTTTGGAAAGAGGTCACGAGACCCGAGCCCCACATGTTAAAAAACAGTGCGCCAGGCCGGTCGTGGACGAGGCATTGATAATACTTTGGATCAAAGAGCCGAAATGCAGGGGGAGGTCAGTATTCAGAGGCGCCTGTTCATCAGTGCGCGTAGTAGCAACGTGAAGGACAAATATTTCACGAGAGGAAGTCAAAGGCACCTCTTTGTGGGACAATGGCGCTCTATTCTGCTCAACTTGTTGGACTCTGCTTTCAAGGTTGGAGTCGAAGGCCAGATGGAAACATCCCGCCGCCCATGCGGGGGTGGAAAGAGAACAGTATTGCAGCAGACAACTTCATGCGAGACAGTTATGTACGGGATTACCACTCACATCCCGCAGCAAACTTCATTAATCATTATTAAATGAATACCGTTTGCAAGCACAGTGAAAGAAGGTGTAATCACAGGCACTGGGATACCTCGTAGGACGCACGCCAAAATCGGGGCTTGTACATTGCATGCGCCGTGTACTTGCATGTGCCTATTGTCTCATGTATGAATCCTAGAAGTGAGAGTGCTAGAGCTAATATCTATAACGGCTTAGGCCTTCTCCATGTTTGCTTGGTCAATAGCTCTCAGTCTGGAAGCCGCCTCACTGTGCGACAACTTGCAGACCTCGTTGTAAATAGCATACGCGCACCTTTTGGTTCTGCCACCCACGGGACCATTCACAACATCATTCCATTCGGTATGCACAGTGATGGAGTGGGTGGACTTCCTGATCCTGTAGATGTGCTCTGTGTCAGCTGGTGGACAGAGTGGGATGTGTGTCCCATCAATGCAGCCAATATAATGGTGGAAGAAATTCCTGAAGGAACGGGACAGGCAACTCTGGGATACACCACCCACCGCAGCTGTCACCACCTGAGAAATGCCGGATGCCAGCAGATGTGGGCTGCAGAGCACCTGCACATGTGGGGGTATGGCGTGCGCCCTTCTTATTGGCTGGTCCAGGAGTGGGTGCGGGTCCCTGATTGAGTCCATGATGGTTTCGGGGTGTAGCCTGTACCTCTCATGTATCTCTGCATCAGTCAGCTGGAATAGTGTGATGCGCTGTCTGTGGATGCGTTCCTTCCGTCGCCAAACCCTCAGTCCTGCTGCCTGTAGACGTAGGCGCCTTGCAATGACGTACATAGCTGCCAGGGTGTCCACGCTGTTGCATTTTGGGATTGCTTGGCTGCACTGTTGTTGGTTACCACCTGCTTTCAATCCGTGTTAATTACCGACTCTTATTTACCGATTTTCTTGGATTTCTTAATTACCGAGTGCTCCTACATGTCATTTTGACTTTTTACCACTTCATATTTACCACTTCATATTTACCGATTCGTTAATTATGTAATCGGTAACTATGAATCGGTATTTACCGCCTCATATTTACCGAACAGTGGTTTTTGGACTCCTACATCTCACTTGTCTGAATACCGGTCGGTAACGGCATATTTACCGAAAATCGGCCGTTACCGACCGGTATTTCGCTACCTACATGAGGCCCTTAATCTCCCCAAAGGCCCCCAGTGCCTTGAAACCCTTGAGGGGTGAAATCTTTGCGCTTTACCGATACAAATTATTATCATTTGTGGTGGTAACATAAAATTACTATCAACAGTGGCCTTAACATAGGATAGATCAAAAGTGGCAAGCAAGTTACAAGAGATTTGGATGGTGAAGGTTATTCAGAAGATGCTTGCTGCTGGACTGGACTCGTTGTCCACAGTGCAGGCTTGTACCACCTGTGGTGGGGAGAGTGCTGCAGTGAAAGACAGCAAAACATGGTGCACAGATATCAAACTCTTCAATGTCTATCAATATACATTACTTATATTATTATTATTATTATTAAATGAAATTTGTAGAGCGCACTGACACCATGGGTTTCCTGGCGCTATATACTTGTGAAAATGGAGGACTGGCCTGATTTTGGAGAGCGGACCCCCCTCAAGGACTGGTACAATGTATGGGTGCATTCTCCCGTGGCAGCGTGCCTTTGGGTGGCAATGGGCCCTGTGCCTAATTCTGAAACCCGCCTTCTCTAGGTGGGCACAGTTAGAGCACTGCCGATGAGCTTGTTTGCCGCTGATCTCCCATCAGTAAAATGGTGTAGATGCATGGGTGAAGGAGTTTTGTCATTTGCATGGGTCCTGCAGCCATGCATATGAGAAAATGCCTCATTGACATTGGGGTTAGGGGAGGTAAAATGTATGCCCGTGACAGGTATGGAAGATTGGGGCCTTGCAAGCTCCTGAAGCCCCATTTATATTATTGAGGTCATTCTGCGTGGAACCATTAGGCACAACATTGGTTGGCAGGTGCTATTTAGCTATAAACAATACATTAAGGTGAGAATTTACAACTAGAGATGGATGGTGTAGATAGTAAGCAAGAGGGAAGACTGTGATGGTCATGCGATTACAGTGAAGTGAAGAGGGGTAAATCAGTAATCCAGCTTGGTTTCTACCTCTTTCACTCCCTGCAGTCTTTCTTCTCCAGCCTCATCTCTACCCGCTTTCATGTGTGCCCTCACTTACACTTACCTTTAAGTAATTGCTATAAACTTTTCAAAGATTTCCTGTTAGTACATCTTACAAAAACATACAACCCAAATACAAACTCATCGCAGAAGTTTGCTGTTAAAGATTTGTGTGCTGAAGTAATAGTATCCATTCCATTTTTGTAGTTTGTAAACCATTTTAAATCGAACTCTAATTGGGCCTTGTTTGGACAACCCTGCTTTCAGATGTTGTCCTCCACAGAGTTGATTTTGCATGGATGATAAGTGACAGTTGTCATCCACCAATCAAACATCACCCAGGTCAGTGTTCTAGCATGCTGCTACTATCTTTTACCTCTTTTGGCATTCCAGAGTACCTATGACGGAATGACTAGGTAAACTCATGCCTAGGAAACCATGTGAATGAAATCAGAAAATTAAAAATATTTGTATCACTGCTGGGGACACAGCCTCTCCCTTCTTTCTGTTTGCAGCTAGAGGACATGAAGGCTCCCAAAGTTGAGATTAGGGTTTAGTGAAAGGTGGCGAGTGACTAGGGCAGAAGGATTATGGAGTAACAGTATTTGGCCTGTGTGGGTTGTTGGTAGACCGGTGTGTGAGCCCTGGTCAAGCAGCAACCACAATCCTTGTCATGGTGAAGCACAGGCCAACACTAAATTGCCCTGTGCTCAACCCTATGTCAGTGTGACATGGAGCAGTTAGGCTTAACTTAGAGGCAATGAATAACACATTTGTGCAACACTTAAAACATTAATAAAGTGAAAAACACCACACAAAAATGATCCCGTGCCAGATTAGAAAAATAACAGTTATTTGTAATAAATAAAACAAAAATACAATCAGTAGAACTGGATAAATGCAATTTTGTATATTTTAGTGAAAATGGCACCACAAAGCGCCAACTTTGGATATCTCTTCATGCCAGACTGGGACAAAGTCACAAGTTCAGGCCAACCACAATGGAGTGTGGGTCAGCTACACAGACCCAGTTAGGCTTGCTTGAACAAAGTACCATACATCCTGGTTTGCAGAGTGTTGCAAGGATCTGGTCGAAGATGCTTTGTGCAGCCAAAGTGATGCGTCAGTTCTGAGGAGCAGCGCGGCTGAGATACGAGGTCCTGCACTGTTGTTGAAGATCCTTTCGATGAGAGCATGCGATGCGAAATCTGGCTTAGTTGGGGCAATGCGTTGGTTCTGAGGAGCTGTGAGGCTGGGATACAGAGTCCAGCATTGTTGAAGGTGCCATCAACATGGAAAGGGAGGGCTTGCACTACAGATGCATTGCGCAGTGGCAGTTCCGGAGGCTGCACGCTGTGGAGGCGATGCGGTTCTTTGCAACAGGTCCAATCCATGCAGCAGTGACAATGCATCAGATATGCTCGGGGTTGCGCCGTGCAGTAGACGAGATGTGTTGATTCTGCAGGATCCACAGAGGCTGGCAGAGCATCTTAGGCCCACTTTCAAGGGTCCAGGACTAGGGTAACACCACCTTGCATGGTAGACTCACGGATGCCAGAGTTCAGGTGCTAGGGTCGATGTTGTTGGTTTCTTCTGTCACTGAGGCTCAAGTGAGAAAGCCAGCCAACTAGCACTTGGAGTCATTCTGGTGGTTCTGGGTTCAACAGATGCAGGTCTAGTCCTTCTCACCCAGACAAGGGGTCAGCAGGCCAGCACAGCATGGCAGTAGTCCTTCGGGGCAGGGGTCCAGCAGAGTGGAAATCCTTTCAGCAGCACAGTAGTCATTCCTGGCAGAATATCCACAGGTACAGAAGTGCACTGAAGAGTTGGTGTCTGAGGTCCACTGTTTATACCTAGTTGGGCCTTTGAAATGGGAAGACCTTCTAGAGGCATGCATTTGAAGTGCACAAGTCCACTGCCTTCCTTGACCTGGCTCCAGACTAACCACGGAGGTATGCAGCCCTTTGTATGGAGGCATGATGCATCCTATTCAGTTGTACGTGGGGATGTGCCAATATCCTCCCTCCATCTTGTCAGTGATGGCCCATCCAGAGCGCACCTTAGTTCCCTATTATGTGTGGCTGTCTATGGGGACTACACAAAGTCCAACTGTCAACTAGACCCAGTCAAGAGACAGGCTGCAGGCACCATATGACGAAGGCAGTAAAATGCTAACTTTCTAAAAATGGCATTTTCAAAATTGATATTTAAACTCCAACTTAATTAATTTTAGGATTTTCATTACAATTCCAAAGACACCAATCATGAGCTGGTTACATGCTCCAATTTGGGAAATATAACTTATTAAATGTAATATGGCAATCCCAATGTTATCCTATGTGAGAGTTAGGCCTTGCATCAGTGAAAAATGAATTTAAGTGGTTTTCACTACCAGGCCATTTAAAACTTAGGAGTACATGTCCAACTTTTTAAATGGTCTGTACCATGCCTTTTCTTGGCTGTCCAGGGTCTACCCTAGGAGTAACTGATATGTATTAAAAAGGAGGTTTAGGCCTGGCAAAAGGTTTTTATTTGCAAGATAAAAATGGCAGTTTAAAACTGCACACACAGGCTGCAATGGCAGGCCTGAGCCATTTTTGAAAGGGCTACTCAAGTGGGTGATGCAATCAGTTCTGCAGGCCCACTAGTAGCATTTAATTGACAGACCATATATACTAGGGATTTACATGTAAATTCAATGTGCCACTTGGGTGTAAGCCAATACTGCCATGTTTTAGGGAGAGTGAACATGCACTTTAACACTGGTTAGCAGTGGTAAAGTTCCCAGAGGCCTATGAGCCAACACAAACTGGTTCAGAAAATAGGAGGGTGAAGGCAACAAGTTTGGGAAATACCCTGAAGAAAGGACCGTGTTCAACTTGTGTGATGAGCATCTCATAGACTCTGAGAGAATGTAGAAGGGCTCCAGTTATTAGTTAAACTGGCAAACTTGTCTGAGTCCAAAATCAGGAAGCACTAATTGGCATACATTTTCTTTAATCAGGCAGCACTAATGACATGATTCCTTTAGTCACTAAGAACATTAAATGTCATGAGTTTTTTGTGTTAGCCTATGCAAAGCCAATCCATTGTGCTGTTACTTATTCAATAGGTTCTTTCATTATTCTGCACTAAAAAGTTTGCATTTCAAATTATGTCAGCAAGGTACACACAAACAGACCTTGACATTTGATCAGATAGCATATATCACATATGCCAGTGCCAGATGATGCCATAGATATCAACACAAGCTTGACATTCTTTTCCACATGGTAAACTCTTCATCATTAATCAATTTTTGATTTTTAATGTACACATACCAATAATTGCACAGATTTTATATTTTTTTCGCATTATTGTGGTATGAATCTCAGGGGGCTTCTGTAGCTCTTCAGAAACTCTTTAAAATGATAAGAAAATATAAATAAAAAAATACCTAAATTAAAAAAATGATAAAAATTGAAATGTGAATTAAAACAAATGCCTATTTTATGCTCTTAACAAACCGTGGACATATTTTGCGGTTCCATGTTAAGAAATGAGATGGGGCACTTGAATTATTTGTGAGGAAAGCTCTTTCCGAGATTTGAACAATGCGTGCGGCACATTGGTTGAATGATCTCGTGAACCGTGCTGCAGAAGGAGTTCTGACATTTTCTTTCTGGAGGGATCCGCCATAATCACGACTCTTTCACGGTACATTTCTTAAAAGCGAGCGGCACAGCGCAGTTGGAAGGCAATGCCTTGTATGATAATGATGTGTCCTTCAGCCCTGATTTTTCTTGATGAACATTATCCAGGAAACAGAGGATTAATCGCTCTCCTCTGAACGCAGCTGCTCCCAGTTACATATAAATAGTCTTTTATATCATTACAATGGCTAACATGCAGGAAGAGCAAGCGGCAGGTCAGAGCGGGAGAGTTATGTTTTGCATCACTGAGAAAAACCCATCACAATTAGTGCTGGGAAGGCGGCTCTCCCCGCGCATTTACATTCTGCGCCACGCCATTGATAACATTTGGAATGTTTCAATGCCGCCATTACAGGGGATGTTATGGGCCTGCTATTGATTGCTTATAGGAGGTATGCGTGCTGCCTGCCGTACGGCTGACTGAATTTGAAAATTGACCAGCAAAGCTGAGGAAATTGATAATTTCTGATTTCCAACAGGGTTTTATACAAACACAAAGGCATTGGACGCCCGGCGCCCTGGCCAAATGTGTGGTAATAAAAAAGGAATCTAATTCATGGCACTATCATGGGTGAGCATAGTGAGGCCCATATTTCCAGCTGGTATGCAACAGGGGAAATGCATAAAAAATGCAGTGCTGCGTTGCATGAGGGATAACGCGGCAGAGCCACATTTTCAGAGCCATGCGCCTATGCCTTCGACAGCGCTCAAGCGACAGCGCTCTTTTACCAAATGTGTTGTGGCACAATCCTTTTTCTCAGTTTCTTTTCTTATTGGAGAATAAAAACAATATATCATAGCATGTCAGTACGTCATATATTCAACAATATACTAGGATGTGATCAATATATAAAAATAAAGAGAATAAAAAAAGAAGGAAAAGGAAGAGAGTGGACAGACAAAACTAAGGAGGACATCAAGTACGTTAAGACAAAATTATATTGTTCAAAGACAATCCTAAACAACAAGCTATGGTGCAAGGGCGAGGCAGTGGTGTTTTGCGTGACACTTGTAAGTGAAGTACATCTACCAGATCACGCTCTTTTTGTGAATTGGCTCTGTGAACTTAATAGTGTTTTAAAATAGAAATTAAGGGCCTTATTTATGAGGCTTTCCTGCTGCGCTGCCTTGCGGCAAAAGAAAAGGGCAGGGAAGTGCCGTATCTATCAGATACGGCGCATTCCTGTCCTTTTCCCCAGTGCTGGTGCACAATGGGCTGCCGTACGCCAGTGCAGGCACCTTTGCACCATGGTGCAAGGGTGCCTGCGTTGTGGAGATGAATATTTTTGTACAGTATGGGAAACCTTCCTGTACAAAAATAATCACAAGAGGATTTTTGCTCTTTCTGTGTGTGCTGCACAATGCAGCACACATCGAAAAAGGTAAAATGAGGAGAAATAAAGATAATTCTCCTCGTTGTGCCTGGGGAGGGGACATTTTTGGCACTGCCTCAGATTTACGATTTCTCGTAAATCTGGGGCAGTGTCAAAAAGACAAGGATGGGGCAGGGAACGCCCCCAGCAACACCCATTGCATGCCCCTTTAATGCGGAAAACTGCGTTAAATGGACCGATATTTATCAGGCAGCAATAAGCCAAAAAGTGGCTTAGTGCTGCCTGATAACTATCACGCAGGCTTCTGCAACAAAAAGTGTTGTTGCGGCAGTGCAAGGGGCGTCATAAATGAGGCCCTAAATTACCATTTTAACTAATGCGTCAGTTCTTGCAGCGGCAACAGGGAGCAGCGTTGGTTCTGCAGTGGAATGGCGATGCGTGGAGATCCTTCTCACACAGCGGTGCTGAGTGGGAAAAAACAGCCACAAGAAGAGTGAAGGCAGGATCACTGTACCTTTTGCTGGTTGGCCTCCAGGTTTGGGGTGCGCTGGCTGTCCTCAAATAATCAGGCAGGTTTGCAAACTACCAGGCACAAGAAAAGCTAGCCTTGTCCTGAACAACAGCGCCTACTTCTGGTAAAGTTAATTACCTCTATTTTGTATGTGTTGCCAATTATATTAACAACAGCATGACGTGTCACGTCTCCCCAGAAGCATGGTTTAAGCATTTTAGGGGAATCTATGGGCATGACTGGTAACGAATCTAGGGGCATGACTGGTACCGCAGGCAGGCACATCTCATTTGGTGTTCCAGGTACGAGACGTCAAGGCAGCCATTGAGGGTATGTCGAACAATAAAACACCTGACCCGGATGGGGTTCTAGCAGATTTCCTTATAACTGACTCAGTTAATAGGCTAGACTTCTTACCAAAGTGCGGAATGCCAGTGTGATGGATAGCATCCCACAATCATGGGCTGGGCCAATAATCGTGCTGATATTTAAGAAAGGGGTCAAGAAACGATCTGCACTGTTATCAACATATTTCTTTAATAGATTCAACAGTTAAGGTTATGGAACAAGTCATTCTTTTAAGGCTGTCCACATGGCTTGAGAAAAATCAGGTTCTGAGTGACCTGCAATGTGGTTTTAGAGCTGGCAGAAGCAGCCAGGATCAATGCCTATACTTGCAGCTGGTCGTTGATAAATTTACTATTACTAGACAGCATCGTTTATGTATGCCATTTATGGACCTATCTCCGGTCTTTGATATGGTCAATAGATATGAACATTAGTCGATTTTGTTAAATATGGCCTAGATTAAGAGATAGTGCATTTTTTGTTTGACTTGAACTCTGACTTGGAGGCCAGTATTTGATATGATCAAGATGGTAATACCACAGCCCCCTTTAAAGTTCAGCGTCTAGTGAGGCAGAGCTTTATCTTGGTGCCAGTACTATTTACCATCTATATTAATGAGTATTAGGGTGACTCTGTGTGCAGACACCCCAGATATCCCTTATGCAAGTGTTTGCAACATTACAGCTCTTTTATGCGCCAATGACGCGGTCTTACATTCTAGGACCACAGTCAGCTTTCAAAGGATGCAAAATACCTTTTGCTACATTTATGGATGGGCGGGATTTGTGCACTTATTTTAAAAGGCACGTATAAAGGTGGTGGGAGGGGAGCCAAGTGGCGGAGAGCTTATAACCTGGCAGGGGCTGAAATCACTTGTGTTAGCCCTCTCCATTATTTAGGAGTTCTTTTCGATGAGAAGGGCTCATGGGCATCACTTTTAAAGGCTAAAAGAAATGTTTTTTTCAAGTCATTCTTCCTCTGTGTTTGATTTTGCAAGTCGTTTAGGGGCAAAACCAAGTTAAGGCTCTCATTCAAATCTATCAATTTAAGTGCATCTCTCTGGCTTCATATGGGAGCAATATTTAGGGCCATAAAAAACTCATGACTTGCAAATCATTGAGACTATATTCCTGAGATGTCTCCTGGCAGTGCCCCAATCCACAGCTTAGCTAATAGGTGAACAACTGGGGGTGGGTAACATCTTGGATTTACTGCCAATACAGCCCTAAAATGGATTTCAATATGGTCTAATCCTGATTTGAAGTTTACTAGGATTATTCTAAGTGATTGTATGCTTCTGGATAAGTTAAAATCCATTCCATAGCTGAACTATGTCAGCTCTATATGCCAGGAGTTGGGTAATCCTGACTTGTATTTTCATCCTGAGAACATTAGTAGGGGAGATTTATCCTGGGCAAAAAAATATTTTTGTGCTAGAGCTCAGACTACCAAGGAATGCACACAATAAGTAAAACCATATGTTTGCATGCATGTTATCATTTCCACCTTCGGGCTTACCGAACCATATCTTACCTTTGTCACTAAACCCTGCATTGTTTTACGTTGACTTGCTTTAGGTTTAACCAATTGCACTGGTCCTTAGAGGACCCTATCGGTTGGAATAAATACATTAATCTAGCCCCATGTATTTGTGATAATTTTTCTGATCAAGAAACCTTTAATTTTGTCCTGTTTTGTGATTTTTATTGTGTTTCTCGCAAACAATTTTATTTTTCCTCTACTTAAAGGGAAGCAGTTTACTTAGGCCAGACCTGCTTTTATCTTTTTACAATTGTTATCTGATGAGTGTGTTTATTTTAATGTTGCTGGGATTTTAATGACTGCTGTTATGCTCAGAAAAATAAGGGGGTGATTGGCATTCTGTTCATATTATATGCACACATGGTTATTTTTATGGTGTTTTTTTAGGTTTTTATGGCGTCAGTATTTTTCTCCTTTCTCTTTTTACAGATGTTATTGGTTATATCGTGCATATTGTATTTGAACCATTTTTCATGTTTTTATTATGCTGATATCAATTCTGCTTCTGAGGTTGTTTAGTTCTTGCTGCTATTTTTGTATGTAAATGTCTGTCATGACATGTTTTTACTGTGCGTTTGTATCTCTTATGGTTTTTATTAACGGATTAAAGATGATTTGACTGATTGACTAGCTATAGTCTCACTACCTGACTCACCAGCTGTAGAATCCTATGGCAGTGGTAGACGGGAATGTTTATTGGCCCTGAGATTCCCAACAACAGGCGGTAAGCCAACAAGCCCTTGGAGAATACTTGGGTTGGTATCACAAAAGAAGGTAACAGGCAGCAGGCCTACACAGGAAAGCAGTTAGCACAGTGGCCGTCCCACCTGGCAGCATAGCTGATCCTTCTGGCAATGTACAGATGGAGAGCCAGTGGCATCTGGTTACAAGTCCCATGCAATGTCTCAAGATATAGGTTCGGAGCCCCAGTACCTATACCCAAATATGCCTTTGATGTAAGGGGTGACTTCAAAAGAGCCCTCAGAAGTGCACAAGGATCCCTTTCAGCTGTGTCCAGGCTCCAGATGATCAGTAGGGGGCAAATCAGCCCTTTGTGTGAGGGCAGGACACAAGCCATTATAATGTAAGTGTAAACCACCTCTCCCTGCACAGGAAGACTATCAATATGCAGATGTATCCCCTGTCATACCCAGCACTTCCAGTGTTGTGACTGTTTGGAGAGAATGCACAAAGTGTAACTGTCACCCGGCCCATATCTGTATTGAAGACAGGTTCCAATGCACAAAGAGTTATAAGCACAGAGAAATGCAGAACTTCTAAAGGGGGCATTTCTAAAACAATAATATAACATCCAACTTCACCAGTAATCAGGATTTATCGCTACTATTCTAAACATACCAAACATGGCAACTCCACTCCTTTCTGATCAGGAATTACCACTTACAAATATATGAGAGAATTCCCAATGCTAGCTTATGAGAGTAGTAGGCCTCACAGTAGTGAAAAACGAAATAGGGTTGTTTGTCACTACCAGGCCATGGAAAACACAAGGGTACATATCCTACCTTTGACTTACACAGCACCCTGGCCATAGGACTACCTAGGGTCTACCTTAGGGGTAAACTGCACACACACACCCTACAGTGGCAGTCCTGAGACAGGTTTGAAAGGCTACTTCTGCGGGTGGCACAATCAGTGCTGCAGGTACACTAGTCTGCAGACCCTGGGTATATGGTATACCACTGTACAAGGGACATACAAGTAAATCAAATGTGCCTGCAAACTGGTGTAAACCAATCATACCAGGCTTTGGGGAGAGAACACATACGCTTTAGCACTGATTGGCAGTGGTAGAGTTCACAGAGTCCTAAAACCAACAAAAAGAAGGTCAGAAAAAGGGTGGAGGAAGGAAAGATGTTTGTAGATAACCAAGTAAAAAGGGCCAGGGCTAACAGTCCAAATGCCTGACCAGATTTAGAATGTTGCACTAATATGAGCTATTCTAATCTGTATGTCGAGAAATTGATGACTTGGCACTGAAGCTGTGCTTTGTAACTTTTTCTGCTTGGTGACTTGCAAAAGTTC
The DNA here is from genome assembly GCF_964204655.1 of Triturus cristatus. Taxonomy (NCBI): domain Eukaryota; kingdom Metazoa; phylum Chordata; class Amphibia; order Caudata; family Salamandridae; genus Triturus; species Triturus cristatus. The sequence goes on along the minus strand of NC_140582.1, from coordinate 170,850,454 downwards.
TCTAGCATTTCTAATTATACCTTGTAAGTGAATCTCTGTCCAGCACCTACAAGCTGAATGAAAGGTGGCATTATTAGATAAAAGTAAACACCCAGTCATGAAGTTGCTGATGGTGAAATGGATGGATCACTGATAGAATATTGGAAAAAAAAATATTGAGTGGTCAGAATATCGTGTCAAAAATATCAAGGATCAAAATATCGAGAAGGTAAGGACAAATAGGTACATATAGATAAACTATTCTTTTTTTTTTTTTTTAAATTGTTTTAAAGATTTCTTTATTGATTTCAAACTTCAAAGAATCACAAATATTGGTATGTATACATTTCAATCTGGTTACAGCAAGCACCCATAGCATAACAGTGCATGGTAAATCAGTCAATCATGTCAGGTGAGTGTCTATTGTTTCTTGACATTTCCATCTCTATGGTTGGGAATATATATGAGTCCCCCCTATGCACATTCCACCTGCTCCATTTTTTATCCCATTTCTTAGGACATCCTTAGATAAACTATTCTTATCTGCACATCTATGTACCTTGAAGTTATATATATTATCAACGTACATATATGCAGAGTTATATATAGTAAAACTTTTCTTAGCTGTAGGCACTTACCTTCACAATATTTTTATCCTCTATTTTCTTGACACCATATTTTGTCCCACAATATTTTTGTTTACAATATTTTGTCTAACTTCCGAAACTGAGATGGCCATAACTCGCTCACTGTGAGGCAGATAAAAAAATAGAGCACATAAAAACATGTTGTCGGTTCACATCTGATTTCAAAGTGTGACTGATTCCAAATTAGTCTTCGACTCAAAAGTGCACTTCTTCTCATATATATCCTAAATAAACTATGTAGAACAGGGCTGGAATATTGTTTTTGAATTTTCAGTCATACACCTGTCAGAGGAGAATACAATCTGTCAGGCTGACAATGCCGAAAGAGTACTATTAGTATTATTACCACCTCAGTATCAATTGTTAGTACCTAGTAACCCTGGATCACCCAGGCACTATACAAATGCAATTATTAATTGAGTATAGGAAACCTGCCTACATTGATACTGTTGTGTGCATGATTTGAATATTCGTTCCTGACACACACATAAAGTGTGCAGCATCAAAAATATAAAACAGCAAAAAAGTAAACCTCATTTAGTTTTGTCATTAGGTCTCTGTCTGCATCTTAGAAATCTGATCATTGCAGGGCTCTAAATGTCTCATCCTTGAAACACAGAGTAGTCACGTGGGCTGTTGAACATTCTTCCAAATAGGTAAATGTCAAGGGTTTTAAGTCAACTTACAAAAGATGAAGTATAATTAATTGCATGTCAAGGGCTTTAAAGGCCACAGGTTACACAGGCTCTGCTTTTATCAAGTTCTTGCAGCAAATGCGAGGAAGATAGATCTGCAAAGCCCCTCTAAACCAGTCACTTTTATTCTGAAAGCGTTGAAGCTTTTATATGGCTTATTTAAGGTATGGGTGTAATTTATTAAATGGCAGCACAGTCAACAACTTTAACCATTCATTTGTTTGACATAATGAGATAGTCCAAAGGTTGAAAGCATGAAATGCCAACCCCACTATTTCAGACAGGAACTGCTGTATAAATTAAGATTTTCGATATAAAACGTTTGCCCAATATTAGGAGAGTATACATCAATCAATCAATCAATCAATCACTGCATTTGTAAAGCACGCTACATACCCGAGAGGGTCTCAAGGCGCTGGGGAGGGGGAGGGTGCTACTGGTCGAAGAGCCAGGTCTTGAGGAGTCTTCTGAAGGCCAGCAGGTACTGGGTCTGTCGTAGGATGGTGGGGAGAGTGTTCCAGGTCTTGGTGGCGAGGTAGGAGAAGGATCTGCCGCCGGCGGTGGTTTTTTGGATGCGAGGGACTGTGGCGAGGGCGAGGTTGGCTGAGCGGAGGCTTCGGGTGGGGGTGTGGAAGCTGAGTCGGTTGTTGAGGTAGGTGGGTCCGGTGTTGTGCAGTGCTTTGTGTGCGTGGATCAGGAGCTTGAAGGTGATCCTTTTGTTGACGGGGAGCCAGTGCAGGCCTCTCAGGTGGAGTGTGATGTGGCTGCGGCGGGGGACGTCGAGGATGAGTCGGACCGAGGCGTTCTGGATGCATTGGAGTCGTCTCAGGAGCTTGTTAGTAGTTCCTGAGTAGAGGGCGTTCCCGTAGTCGAGTCTGTTGGTGATGAGGACGCGGAGACGGCGTTGATTGGCCAGGTCATGGAGAGAGTGGAGTCGGGGATGACCCCCAGGTTGCGTGCATGGTCCGTGGGTTCCGGGGCTGTGCCTAGTGACGTGGGCCACCAAGAGTCGTTCCAGGCTGATTGGGTGGGTCTGAGAATGAGGATCTCTGTCTTGCCTGAGTTCAGCTTCAGTCTGCTGTCCTTCATCCAGTCGGCTATGGCCTTCATTCCTCTGTGGAGGTTAGCTTTGGCGGTGTGGGGATCTTCGGTGAGGGATATGATCAGCTGGGTGTTGTCGGCGTAGGAGATGATGTTGAGGTTGTGTTGTCATGCGACGTGGGCGAGGGGGGCCATGTAGATATTGAACAGCATCGGGATGAGGGAGGATCCCTGTGGGACGCCGCAGATGATCTCGGTGGTTTTGGAGCGGAAGGGTGGGAGGCGGACGCTCTGGGTTCTGCCGGAGAAGAAGGATGTGGTCCAGGCCAGGGCCTTCTCTCGGATACCGGCATCATGGAGGCGTGCTGAAAGGGTGTGGTGGCAGACCGTGTCAAAGGCTGCTGATAGGTCCAGGAGGATGAGGGCGGCTGTTTCTCCTTTGTCCATCAGGGTCCGGATGTCATCAGTGGCGGCGATGAGGGCGGTCTCGGTGCTGTGGTTGCTGCGAAAACCGGATTGGGAAGGGTCCAGGATGTTGTTAACTTCGAGGTAGCGGGTCAGCTGTTTGTTGACAATCTTCTCGGTCACTTTTGCCGGGAAAGGGAGCAGGGAGATGGGACGGAAGTTCTTGAGGTCCTTGGGGTCCGCCTTGGGCTTCTTCAGAAGGGCATTGATCTCGGCGTGCTTCCAGCTTTCTGGGAAGGTTGCTGTCTCGAAGGAACAGTTGATTGTTTTCTGGAGGTGGGGCGTGATGGTTGCGCTGGCTTTGTTGAAGACGTGGTGAAGGCAGGGGTCCGATGGGGATCCTGAGTGGATGGAGTTCATGGTTTTGATGGTGTCTTCGTCGCTGACGCTGGACCAGACGGTCAAGCGACTGGTGCGAGTGGTAGTTGCAGGGGTGGTGGACTCGGTGGTGGGTGCGGGGGGGTCGGAGTTGAAGCTGTCGTGGATGTCGGTGATCTTGCGGTGGAAGAAGGTGGCCAGGGAGTCGCACAGGTCTTGAGATGGCGGGATGTCATTGGTGTTGGAGCTGGGGTTGGAGAGTCCTTTCACGATGCTGAAGAGCTCTTTGGTGTTGTGTGCGTTGTTGTCTAGGCGGTCCTTGAAGGCAGTCTTCTTGACGGTCCTGATGAGCTGGTGGTGTCTGCGGGTGGAGCTCTTGAGGGCTGTGTGGTTGTCTGGTGTTCGGTCATGGAGCCATTTCTTCTCCAGCTTCTGACAGGTGTGCTTGGAGATCCGGAGGTCCTCGGTGAACCAGGCGGCTTTCTTGTTGGTGTGGTTGGTTGTAGAGGTCTTGAGAGGGGCGAGGGTGTTGGCGCAGTCGTTGATCCACTGTGTGCGGTTGGTTGCGGCGGTGTCTGGGTCGGTGGGGTCGGTGGGTCATCTCAGGGCAAGGGCGGTAGTCAGTTGGTCCTCGGTGACCTTGCCCCAGCAGCGGCGTGGTAGCTGTTGGGTGCGGTGGTGTGTGGTGGGTTTTCTGAAGGTGAAGTGGACGCATCTGTGGTCGGTCCAGTGTGGTTCGGTGGTGTGGTTGAAGGAGATGTGGGGGCTTGCGGAGAAGATGGGGTCGAGCGTGTGTCCAGTGGCGTGAGTAGGTGTCGTCACGAGCTGTTTGAGTCCAAGGTTGGCGAGGTTGTCGATCAGGGTGGTGGAGTTGGCGTCGTTGTTGTTCTCAAAGTAGAAGTTCAGGATCCCGAGGAGGATGTAGTCCGTGGAAGTGAGGGCGTGGGTGCTGATGAGGTCGGCGATGGTGTCACTGAACAGTTAGTGGGGTCCGGGAGGTCTGTAGATGAGAGTTCCTCTGAGGGTGGTGTTGGGGTCGGTGTGGATCTGGAAGTGTATGTGCTCGGCGGTGGTGAGGGTGTCATCAGTGTTCGTTGAGATTTTGATGGAGTCTTTGTGGATGATGGCGATTCCTCCACCCACTCCGTTGGTGCGGTCTCTGCGGGAGATCTTGTAGCCCTGTGGGATGGCTATGGCGATGTCTGGTAATGAGGTGCTGCGGGGTGGTGGGGCAGGGCGAGGAGGAGCAGGGTGGGGGTAGTAAACTCTGGCTCACGGCCGCCCGGAGTAATGTAAATAAATTAATAAATAAAACGAATTTCATTGCGCAAGCTAAAACATCAAATTGCAATGCAGCGCGCGCAATGAAATTCTTTTTATATATTAATTTATTTACATTACTCTGGTCTGCCGTGAGCCAGAGTTTACTACCTCCCACCCTGCCCCTCCGCCGTCCCATCCCACCGCCCGCATCACTCGCTCCAGGAGCCGCTACTGAATACAACCAGATAGTACTAGATCGTGGATCTGCTGTGTTTTCTCTTTTACTGCGGGTAATCTTTTTTAAACTTGGAAACAAGCCCATCCTTTTAAAGGCCCCACTTTGGTTTGTTGAACAGAGCTGCACAACCATTTCTGGCATGCCTGACTGTAAAAGGAGAGAAAGAAACCCTGAAATATTGGCTCTGGCTTTTAGCCTCCCTTTCATTATTCACTTTTAATTTCAGATATGATTTAGGCACCACACTAATTTCTATTAATATAACTTGAGGAACTTCCATACTCTGAGATAGTCTCTTTCTGACTTAGGAACGCAAAAGGATGTGGTGGTTTTCAGGTTCGGCTCCTCCATTAGGGCAGAGGAGCGTCACCCCACTGCTTTCTGGCAGCGCATTTTATGTTTCTGTTTCTCGTACTGAGAGAAAGCAGAAGAGTTTGGTTGTGGGCGGGAGGATGGGCAGGTCTGCTGGAAAGCAGGGTAGGAGTGGCTAGCCCAATGCTCTAGGCCCTGACTGGTTGGTCAGCCTTCTGGGGCCGACCAAACCAGTCATGCGCACTCTCAGTTTTCTCTATGTAGGCTGCATGCAGCCTACATACTGAAAATGGCCTCCCCATAGGCGCTTTGCTGTGCGCCGTACCCACCAATTACAAAGCTGCCATTGCAGTTTATTTAATTTTTTTTTGTTATTAAGCCACCGCCATCCCCCTCCCCCCATAAACCCCTGCACGAAGCCCCCAAGGAGTCATGCCGGCCACGAATGGTAGTTTGGTTGGACACCAAATCAAGAAAATATTCATAGTTGCCCTCTTTTAACAATTAACAATTATTCCTGTATAACTCCTCCCACCTAAGCCCTGCATGATCTTATGACTGATCTGTCACAAAACCAACTGTGTCTCAAGAGCTAAAGAGCTCGCGATCATCTAATTCCTCAAACAGTTTACCATCTCACATCCCCTCTGTCAGGTCTTCACTGCCAACCAAGGAATCCAGACCCACGAAATCTTGATTTATAAAGCCATCTCTGGTGTACCTGTTCAGATATTTAGCAGCGATTCTGCACTAGTCCACCCCACTGTTGTAGGAATCGGGCTGCATAATTCTGAATTATTTTAGGATAGCTGGTTTTGAAGATGCTTCGCCTTGATATGGGAGAGAATACAGGGTTTTGCCAAAGCATGCTGCAGGAAGGCATAACCAGCTCACTATAAATTAAGAATAGTTAATAATGGCCTGTATCTATAGATGAAAGATCTAGGGTTTGGGCCGCTTTCAATGACGTATAATAAGGTTCTCATAAATAAAACTTAGCTTCTTGGAGACTTGCAATAAATGGGAAACTGTCCTACAAATGTACAAACAAGAGGATTTCTATAAACCTATTGAGGAATAAGGAAGCATGCCTAGTACAGCAGTGCAGGACATAATAAGTGACCTGCAAAAGACTAATGACTGGTAATCAAACTCCTACCAGATGGACAAAGTTTGTTTGTATTGATGCCATCCCTGATCAAATTCTGGCTTTAAAATTCACCTCATGCTTAATGAAAATAAACTTTGCAATCACCTCTTTGTAACAAATACTACTAATAATAATAGAAGGGGAAGGAAACGCGGCAGGAGGGCGAGCACTGTGACCGCCCACATCTTTCTGATACATAAGAAGGTGCCGCATTGTCTTTGGACTGCATAAGAGATTGCAAAAGTGTGAATTTCAGGGACAGAATGGGGATCGCAAACCAGCCCTGGCAATCTGGACCCCGAAACCAGTCCTAGGATGCTTGTTTCTGGTCCAGTGAGGACCTGGCTTGGCAGTTCGGGCTGGACTGTTTCCATGAGGCACAGGGTCAAGACTGATTTGCATATGGCCAGGTCTAAACTGGGGTGGCATTGTGAGCAAAAGAATGATGGATTTAACCCAGATCTTTTGACTGGGGGTGAATGTTTTGATTTGTTCTGCATTCCGTCCATCAACTGTGTGTCTTCTACCAATGTACAAACAAGAGGATTTCTATAAACCTATTGAGGCATAAGGAAGCATGCCTAGTACAACAGTGCAGGACATAATAAGTGACCTGCAAAAGACTAATGACTGGTAATCAAACTCCTACCAGATGGACAAAGTTTGTTTGCATTGATGTCATCCCTGATCAAATTCTGGCTTTAAAATTCACCTCTTGCTTAATGAAAATAAACTTTGCAAACACCTCTTTGTAACAAATACTACTAATCATAATAGAAGGGGAAGGAAACGCGGCAGGAGGGCGAGCACTGTGACCGCCTACATCTTTCTGATACATAAGAAGGTGCCGCATTGTCTTTGGACTGCATAAGAGATTGCAAAAGTGTGAATTTCAGGGCCAGAATGGGGATCTCAAACCAGCCCTGGCAATCTTGACCCCGGGTGGGCGGGAACACTGCTGTTGCACTGTTACAAGGGGCAGATTATACAGCACTGCTGCAGAACGGGCCCCTAGTTAAAAAAAAAAAACGGCCCTCATTGGTCTAAAACCGGCCCCACCCTTCCGGCCCACAACGGGAAATGCTCGGTGCCTACTCCGTCCAGTCCGGACCTAGTTGCTTTCTATAGCCCCGCTAGACCAGGTCTTTCTCATTTGCTGGCACAACTGGTAATTTTAGTTGAAGGCTAGCAGAAATGTATTAAAATCAACAGATATCACCCCTCAATCAATCAATCAGAGATTTGTGAAGTTCACTATTTACCTGTGAAGGCGCTGGGGGAAGGGGGTATTGGGGAGTTCCTCGTCAACCCCTCCTTAGCAAAAATACTAGAAAAGGAAATGCAACCAAAAAGCATTAAAAGATTTATATAGTCTTTTCTAGATTGCCCCTGAAGCTATCATGATACACACAGAATTGAGATCATCAAGCTAAAATACGAAAAACAATAGAATGCATATTCAACCGTCTGCACACTACTATCGGGCTCTCAAAGCAAATGGGAATATTTTTTCCATGAGGTGTTGGCAGACCCCCATCCATTTTATGTGGAAACCAATAAATTTAGACCCATCAAAATGCAAAGCCAACTCATAACAAAAGCTTAATTTCGAGTGCAAGTTTTTTGTGAAATTAACGTACCGCACAATTATAAAATGTTGTGATTGTGGAACTATGGATTTGCACTCGGTAAAGACAGGCGCTTTTCTGCTTACATTTTACAACCCACTGTAAGCAAATGGAAAATGTCCCGGAATCACATAAAAACATGCATATACTGACTGGCTAATTCTGGGCCCTTCGTGCTATTTCCCATTCCAGGCTTCAAGATTATTAGGAATGGAAAATGGGGAGGTGATACCAGTCAGAATCTATAAAACCAGACCAATTATAATCACACCATCAGGGGGCACGCTAAGAACTTTTCTTAATGACAATTAATATCACGGAGGGAATGACCCTGTTGGTTTTTTATATAACCATTGATCCCATTAGGTGTTAAAATGCGAAAGGGTGGTAACCCAATATTTTAACTCTTTTTTTTAACTGAAGTTATAAATGGACACATAGTAGTAAATAGAGCCCATGTAGCCACAGTGCTATTTTAGAGCTGAATACCGGGTTGTTCCTGGGGGAAGGGTGGTTGGGAGGGGGGCGCTGTTCATGTGTTTTATACTGTAAAGATTTTAAGTACTAGCACAGTTAATAAAAGAAATCACTAATCACACCGTGTTACCAGGCAACTATAAACGGTAAAACTCACTACACAGAGAAGAACTACAAAAAATTATTAGTTACAAGGCAATATGATAGTGACAAGGAAACAGTTATATCCTTCACTATCTAAAACCCAGAGGTATAGTAAGAAGGAAAAAACATTATTCTTATAATACTGCCCTCACACACTTTGCAGTGTCATGCTTCATCATTGGGCCGCGTCAAACGCCCCCGTGCAGACCAACACAGAGGGCGGAGCGCAATGTTTTTTAGAATGAAGTGTATAGTGGTGAGGTTGCAGAAAGACGGACAGTGTCCACAGAAAACACAAATAGTGAAAACAAAAACAAGGAGAATTTTTCCATAAAGAAGGGACCACAAAGTGCAGACATAAACACTTAAAACTGCCTAAGAGGGGACTGTCTTCAATTTTATTCCTGTCACCGCCTGCCAGGGGAGTCAGAGAAGGCTCTTGTTCTCCCTAGTCTCTCTCCTTTGTGATATTATAACTATAAACGATGCCCTTAGTGGCCTTCGACTGGTAAATCAGAGACTCTGGATTGTGCAAGGGTACACAGGGGAACTCTGGTGTGGGCACCACACCCATTTAACTGTAAATTGAGAGATCAGGGAAAGAAAGATTTGTTTTGGAAGTAAAACCTCAATGTGATGGAGTACTATAGAGTTACGCTAATAGCTTTAGGGATGGCTCAGTGAGCTGAACTCTTGTTGCAGGCAACTAGGGAGGGAGTAGAGTCACGAATTAAAATCCCTTCAAAGAAGACTCAAACCTCTGTCCTACCCTGGTCAATAGGTGGAGTGCCACAAATCGGGAAGGGATATATCAACCGCTGATTCTTACAGCGTTTCCAAGTGGCCCAACTGCGCTATTATGTAATATAACAAAACACGCTAAGAATGTGCTGTCATGTGGATAGTGCCTGCCATAAAGATTGAATCAATAATGTGTTTTTTATGCTTTCTATTGCATATTCGGCTATGATCCAATTTAGTGGTATGCATACTTTCCCGGTTCCCCGTGATACTACCCTATTCAGGTAATGCTCTTTCACATGCTAAAACACAGAATAACACGTTCAGCAAGGCCTCTTAAATACTTCACCTATAGATTTTCCTTTACGACTCATATTCAAGTGAATCTTGGCCATAAAACGAGTCTCTGCGCTATTTAAAACATGCAAGCCTTTAGAAAGCCTTTCGCTTCCAGCCCTGCAATATTTGTGAAATGCCAATGTCATTTGTCAACGAAAATAGTTCCTATTTTTACATCACTCTAGGCACTCTGTGTCAGCCAACTTCTAATTAGGGATGACAATATGCCATGGGAATTAACAGTGCTTTTATTATCACACCAAGGGGAAAAGCATCAGTACACCCTCAGTGACAGGAGAACCGTAGGTGTCACAGACCTTCTCAGTCTGCTTGGAGAGCCAGGAACTGTTTGTTGTGATCCGGCTCTGGCATGTTTAATAACACTGCTTGAAATGAAACCCAGTGCTGCTGGATACAAGTGAGCCATTTTAAATGGCATGGCAAAATATGCCCTGCTCGAAATGACCCCTTATGCCAACTAGGTAACTTGTGGCAGTCAAAGGTCAGATTTCTGATCATATAAAAAATACATCTAAAGATACTCTTTACATTTTTGAATTTGCCTTTCTATGCAAAATCTTTCTAATGCAGAGACTGTGCATCCGTATATTTCAGGAAAACTGACATAGACCAGGAAGGTGCTTACTTTTGTGCAATGGTGTAGCAAAGATGCAATGATACATGTTGCATGGAAAACAATTATTTCCAATGCAATAGGTCTCGCATTTACGTGAGTTTAAGCTATTGGCATTGTAAATTACAATGCCCTTTATTTATGTTTTAAAAACAAAATCAAAAATAAAAGGCATTGTTATTTGTAATGTCAATAGCTCAAACTTGCATAAATGCGAGGCCTATTAGATTGCAAATGCTTTTTTATATTAGTGAGTAGAAACGCTCCCTTTCACAAATTAATTAAATAAACAAGCGCGGCCGCTAAAGTGAAAGCAGGACCGCGCAGCAAAAAAACATACAAAATAGTGCTTACCGACTTATGAAGGAGACCGTGTAATGCCACAAGTAAAAGAACCAGACCTCATGGAAGGTAACAAATGGCGACAGGGTGGTAACAAGGAGGGACTAACAAACCTCATTATCAATCAGAAGCCAGCATTTACCAAGGCCAATGACACCAGCCAATCAAAAATATGGGTGGAGAGAAGGCAAGGCTTCCACAGCATACTCGACTACTGCATGCCTTGCAGAGCGAGCAGAGCATGTGCGCTGCCGCTAGGCTCGACCTAAAAAATGGTTACCCTTTTCTGCCTATTGGGACCAAAAGACGGCTATATTTTATGTCTGGTGGGCCCTTTCGATGCCTGAACGTGGATGCAGCTGCACCTTTTTCCCTTGTTTCATACTGCTTGTTGGACTTGGCCCTTCTGGCAGGTTCACCCCTGAACTTTTTGCTTTTACTGGTGACCTGGTGGTAATGATTTTTGGTTTCTGCGCACTTTCCCTGTGTCCCAGAGTAAAGTGCGTGCGCACTCTGAGTGCATGTGGTGAGATAGGCCTGCACTCCCATAGGAATGCAATGGGAATGTATGTGTCCCTGGTAGTTCCTGATGCGTGGGGTGTGCAGGCTCGAGTTTGGTATGTGCGGACTCGCGTGATCGAATGCTTCGCAATGATGTATAATGCGTGATTATGTCATGTGCGGAAGTGCCACTTCTAGGAGTTGGCATATTAGTGTAAAAGGTGTCTGGCGTGTGATTGGCTGGAGCTGGCTGGTGAGCCTGGCTCCAGGAGTCTGGGTGGGTCTGCCCCAGTGGTGAGTGTGAGATTAGCATGCGGATGGCTGGGGAGGAGTGCACCTTGGACCTGAATAGGGCAGGGCTTTCCCCACACAATGCTGGCTCCGCGCCCTGTGGTGCGACTGATGACCCTAGCCCTGCCAGTGAATAGAGTGAGGGGCTGAGCACATCGAGGATGCTCCCCAACCAGCTGCGACTGGTTTTCCCCCTCACCCTGAACCAAGAACAAAGGGTTTTACAGTATAAGAAGGGGCTGTGTCCCCTTACATGTTGTTCTCTTCCAGGATTCTGCCTGAGGGGGGCTGCTGCTGTTGCTGGGCCAGAGGACCGCCACTTGGACTACCTCCCTGCCTGGAGGCCCAGTGAGCTGGCTCTGGGCACAGCCTTGCGCCCCCCTGCCTTGCTGCATGCAGAGGAGAACTCTGCTGGACTTTCGTTATTCTCCCCTAAGCGCTGGGGGCGCTTCATTTGTAAATCTCTAAGCGCCTGGAAGCGCTGGACTTGCCTTCAGCGCTGAGAGCGCTTTCACTTCTGTCCTTAGCGCTAGGAGCGCTTTATTTCTGCAAGCCGGTGCCCACCCGGCATTTGCCCCGTTCTTTGCCAATCGGGAAGTCCCCCAGCAGGTGCCTACCCTGCCAGGGACATTGTTGTGGCGTTCGTTGGCGGTTGCCCACCACGCTTATTTACTTATTTCCCTACGGCGGGTGCCCACCCCGCCGTATATTGCTAAAGAGGGAGCCTACCCCTCGTTGCCGCTGTGAGAATCACTGCCGCAGCCGGGCTTCAGCAGGAAGTCAGGCAGCCTTCGTTGGGACGGGGGCGGGACTTGAATAGGAAGCGGACGGGAGCCTACCTCGCGCTCCTACTGCCGGACGAGGAAGAAGAAGCAAGAAGTCCGGAGCGGCCGTCTCCGATCCGAGTCCCGGGTCCCAGGAGGGGGCCCGGGTGAAGGGAGGTCCGCGCCGCGGAGGAGACAGCCGAGGGAGGAGACGCCGCCTCGTAGGCCAATGGTGAGTGCGGCCGTCCCCGTGGGTTCCTCCCCCGCCTCGCGCTGGGTCTCCAACGTTGCTGGGGCCTTTCTGTGGTACCTGAGACAGGCACCAAGGCACTACAGGTATCAGGCGGCCCCGGAAGGCAGTGGGCCGCCCCCACGTGGTTAGTGCTCATTATTCAGAGCCCCGTGAAGGCTCCAACGTAACGGGGGCATTTGGTTCGTGATCAGAGCGGCCCCGGAAGGCAGCGGGCCGCTCCAACGTTATCTTGGGCCATGTTCATGATCTAGAGCCCACGAGGCTCCCACGCTGTTTATGGGGCATTGCTTTCTCAGAGCCCAGTGAGGCTCTGACGTGCGGCATAATTCACTCCCAGAGAGAGCCTAGGTGGCTGCAGGGCGGGACATTTGATTTAAAAGGCACAGTGGTGCCCAGGCTCATTTCTCAGCTGCCCAGCACTTAGTGGGCAGCTGCAACGTTTAGGTTGTGGCCTTTGCGCTTTGCCCTGACTCTGCTGGACACAGGGCGTCCTAGCCCCGACAAGGCCAGTTGGCCTAGGGACTGCCACAGGTGGTGGCTAATGTGAGTTTTGCGCTATTGTTCCTAAACCTGCACCTCTGAATGTGTTTATGCATCATGTGTAATGTGCTTATACCCCTACAGGTATTGTGATACTTAGGTGGTTGCTTTTCTCCTAGTCCAGGTGGTGCTAGTGAGGTCCTGGTTCCCTGCGTGACATTCTCCTAAGGTGGTTAGGGTTGCGTAGGTGGTACTTACCTGTTGCCAGTAGTTACTGGTCGTGTGCTACATGTGTAATTTTGTGCTACAGTAATTTTATATCCTATGTTCTAAGTGCTAATTTCTACAAAGTGCTAATTCCTGACAGTGGTCCATGTGGCCCTGTCCCCTGTACATATAATCCCTTGTAAATTCTGCCCGTGCCTGTTGGCACATTGTAAAGTGTGTGTTTTTATCTAATGTGTTTTGGTATAATACAAAGGCTATTTTTATATAATACCTTGTGTGGAGTTTCCTTTGTGGTGGGCCTTGGGTGTTGTTGCTGGGTGCGCGCGCAAACGCTTTACACATCGCCTCCGGGATAAGCCTGACTGCTTGTGCCAAGCTACCAAGGGGGTGAGCAGGGGTTATCTTTGGCGTGTAACTCCCCAGCCCTGACTAGAGTGGTGGTTTCTGCCTGGCTTTGGCGCAAGCCCTAGCCAACCAGAAATCCCATTTCTAACATTGGTGATCAGCGGTGGGATAGGACTTGCGTTTGCGCTGTACCGCAGTGGCAACTGGCTGCACCACAAAACTCTGCATTTAGATAATCACATGGTATAGGGATTATTGTGCTACGTTTGTTTTTATCATTTCTGTGGAAATGTGTTTCTTGTGCACTGTGAGTTAGGTGTCCCTAGCTCGGGAGGGTAGATCACCCCCCTAAGTGCAGTGTGTTTTCTGGATTCACCAGAGGGTGGGAACCACTGGTGGCAGCATAATAGTGTCCAATACATTTGTCCCCCGCCCTTCGCCAGAGTTTGGTACCTGTGTCACGTGTGGTCAGGTTGAGGAGTCAGGGGTGGTAGAAACTGCCTTACCAGTCTGAGGGGAGGGTTGTGTGTGGATGAGTGGTGTGTGGCACTAGGCAAGTGAGTGTGAGTTCTCTGGGATAGAGAGCTTGCTGAATCCTTTGTGAATTGTGTGCGCCTGTTAAGCTCAGACCCCTAGGTTCCCTGTGTAATCTTTTCTCAAGAACGTCCGCCAGAATGGAGCCTGCTTTGATCTCCGTGAGCTAGTTTGGTACAGTATGCAGGATTTGGAAATGTTCTGTAGAGAGAGAGACATAGGGGTGAGAGAGTCAGACACTCTGTATGAACTTAGGGACCACATGATCCAGTGGGTTAAGGATCAAAGTGATCTTGAGCGCTGTGGGGAGCCCTGAAGATTCAGAAGAGGAGGAAGAAGATGACAATACCTGGACGCCAGTAGAGAATGAAGACCCCATAGGTAGGGAGTCCCTTGCTGGGTCCAGCGTAGGAGGCAGCGCCTCATCCCTTTCCCTGTCCCCAGAGGAGTGGGTAGATAGGAGGGCAGAGAGGGAGCATCAGCTGGCCATGGAGAAGCTCAGGATAGAGCATGCCAAGCTGGAGACCGAGAGGGTCTTAGCTCAGAAGCAGATGGCGGAAGCTGAGAGGGCCTTTGCCAGAGAGAAACTAGCTCTGGAGGGTAGGTTGTCCCCTGAGCGCAGTTGTAGTTGTCTGGATTCCCCAGGGAGGGTAGAGTCCAGTGGTGGCAGCGATATGGAGTCCAGTGCAGGATGTCCCATTCCCAGTTCCCAGAGTATGGTACCTGTTTCCCAAGAAGAGGAGGATAGGTTGAAATTCAGGGGCAGTAGGAAACTGTCTCACCAGTCGTGGAAGGAGTTTGCGGATGAATGTAATGATGCACTGGTCAATTGGGTAAAGCTTGACCCGGAATATGGCTTTGGTGAACTGCTCAATATGCTTCTCGTAGAGCAAATGCTCAATAGTGGTTGTAGGCCAGAGTTGCGCCAACACCTGTTGGGGTTGGAGGAGTGTGATCCTTGGGAGCTTGCAGAAAAAGCAGACCATTGGGAAAGTGCTAGAGGTTCTCTAGAGTCATTAGGGAGTGACTCCAAAAGTAGTGGGTCAGGTATCTTCCAGCCCAGCGTGGTGGAAGAGGCTCAGTGTAGCCCAGCTAGGTCCCAGGATAGCGAGGAGGGTGTAGGGGCTCACTGCCTGGCTCAGTGGAGCAGGAGTGAGGGGGTGACTGAGGGTCCCCAGACTCATGAAACCCTGCCTCAGGACTTGGATGGTTTCATGAGGGAACACCAAGTTGGGGACCTAGGCTGTCCTGTTAGTCCATTTGAGGAAGATCTCCTAGTGAGTAGAGGACCTGGAGCGCCTATAAACAGGGCTCCTGTGGTTCTAGAGTCTGGCAGTACAGCTCCGGTAGGGAGGGTACAGGAGTCCAGCGTGAGGAGTGATTGGGGGATGAGTTCCCCAGTGGAAGAGCCAGTGGGTCAGGGACTACCCAGTTGGGCTAGGATCCCGTGTAGTGACTATGGTGACACCACTTCTGTTCTGGGGGATCTCTGCGCACTGTCAGATGGATAGGGGACGGGAGATCCGCGCCAGACAGACAGTCACCCGACTTATGTGTCGTTTGTTAGCCTCAGGGGGATGGAGTGTAAATCTCCAGAAGTCCTGGAGTGCCAGGCGATTATTCCACCAAAGGTTCTAGGCCGGAGGTTGGGAGGCCAGGTTCAGGATCAGCCTGACCTGAAGGGTGGGACGTCTGTAACCAGCGTCCCAACCGGTTCTTCTTCCAGAGGTACCGCCCCAGTTGGTAGGGAGCAGGGCTCTGGAAGGGGGTGCAGATGGTGGGAGAGCCCACCTCTGACCCCGGTGCAACCTAAGGGTTTAAACCCTGGGTTGGAATGGCGTTCTAGGTGTACCCCTCGCCAGAGAAGGAGGAACCCTAGGAGAAGAGGTAGGGGGAGGAGAGCCTTCCCTGAGACTCCTGGTCCTCCTGAGGGTGTAGACCCTAGGCTGGAGAACCAGTGGCAGTCTAGTCCTGTCTTGCAGACAGGAAGAGTGGAGAATGGCCGCTATGTGCCAGGGGTTACTACCCCCCACTCTGTGATTAGGCAAGGACCAGTGGCACCTGGGTGGCCTAGGGCCTGGTCTTGGCCGCGGACAACTTGGGAGTACCAGTGGGGTAGCCCAGTTGGTCCAGACAGTGGTCTTAGAAGGAATCCCATGGGTTCACCGTGGAGTAGAACAGGAGGGTGTCCCTGCAGTTGCGGGGCCGCGTCCGTGTTCTATCGCCCCAAGCAGGGAAGTCCATCACGGTGGTGATTGGTCTGCCCTGCGTTTTGGCTGGAAGGGGGTTGTGTTGGACTTGGCCATTCTGGCAGGTTCACCCCTGAACTTTTTGCTTTTACTGGTGACCCGGTGGTAATGATTTTTGGTTTCTGTGCACTTTCCCTGTGTCCCAGAGTAAAGTGCCTGCGCACTCTGAGTGCATGTGGTGAGATAGGCCTGCCCTCCCATAGGAATGCATGGGGAATGTATGTGTCCCTGGTAGTTCCTGATGCGTGGGGTGTGCAGGCTCGAGTTTGGTATGTGCGGACTCGCGTGATCGAATGCTTCGCAATGATGTATGATGCGTGATTATGTCATGTGCGGAAGTGCCACTTCTAGGAGTTGGCATATTAGTGTAAAAGGTGTCTGGCGTGTGATTGGCTGGAGCTGGCTGGTGAGCCTGGCTCCAGGAGTCTGGGTGGGTCTGCCCCAGTGGTGAGTGTGAGATTAGCATGCGGATGGCTGGGGAGGAGTGCACCTTGGACCTGAATAGGGCAGGGCTTTCCCCACACAATGCTGGCTCCGCCCCCTGTGGTGTGACTGATGACCCTAGCCCTGCCAGTGAATAGAGTGAGGGGCTGAGCACATCAAGGGTGCTCCCCAACCAGCTGCGACTGGTTTTCCCCCTCACCCTGAACCAAGAACAAAGGGTTTTGCAGTATAAGAAGGGGCTGTGTCCCCTTACATGTGTTCTCTTCCAGGATTCTGCCTGAGGGGGGCTGCTGTTGTTCCTGGGCCAGAGGACCGCCACTTGGACTACCTCCCTGCCTGGAGGCCCAGTGAGCTGGCTCTGGGCCCAGCCTTGCCCCCCCCTGCCTTGCTGCATGCAGAGGAGAACTCTGCTGGACTGTCGTTATTCTCCCCTAAGCGCTGGGGGCGCTTCATTTGTAAATCTCTAAGCACCTGGAAGCGCTGGACTTGCCTTCAGCGCTGAGAGCGCTTTCACTTCTGCCCTTAGTGCTAGGAGCGCTTTATTTCTGCAAGCCGGTGCCCACCCGGCATTTGCCCCGTTCTTTGCCAATCCGGAAGTCCCCCGGCAGGTGCCCACCCTGCCAGGGACATTGTTGTGGCGTTCGTTGGCGGGTGCCCACCCCGCTTATTTACTTATTTCCCTACGGCGGGTGCCCACCCCGCCGTATATTGCTAAAGAGGGAGCCTACCCCTCGTTGCCGCTGTGAGAATCACCGCCGCAGCCGGGCTTCAGCCGGAAGTCAGGCAGCCTTCGTTGGGACGGGGGCGGGACTTGAATAGGAAGCGGACGGGAGCCTACCCCGCGCTCCTACTGCCGGACGAGGAAGAAGAAGCAAGAAGTCCGGAGCGGCCGTCTCTGATCCGAGTCCCGGGTCCCAGGAGGGGGCCCGGGTGAAGGGAGGTCCGCGCCGTGGAGGAGACACCCGAGGGAGGAGACGCCGCCTCGTAGGCCAATGGTGAGTGCGGCCGTCCCCGTGGGTTCCTCCCCGCCTCGCGCTGGGTCTCCAACGTTGCAGGGGCATTTCTGTGGTACCTGAGACAGGCACCAAGGCACTACAGGTATCGGGCGGCTCCAGAAGGCAGTGGGCCGCCCCCACGTGGTTAGTGCTCATTATTCAGAGCCCCGTGAAGGCTCCAACGTAACGGGGGCATTTGGTTCGTGATCAGAGCGGCCCCGGAAGGCAGCGGGCCGCTCCAACATTATCTTGGGCCATATTCATGATCTAGAGCCCACGAGGCTCCCACGCTGTTTATGGGGCATTGCTTTTTCAGAGCCCAGTGAGGCTCCGACGTGCGGCATAATTCACTCCCAGAGAGAGCCTAGGTGGCTCCAGGGCGGGACATTTGATTTAAAAGGCACAGTGGTGCCCAGGCTCATTTCTCAGCTGCCCAGCACTTAGTGGGCAGCTGCAACGTTTAGGTTGTGGCCTTTGCGCTTTGCCCTGACTGCATGCGCAGTCTTGCCCTGACTCTGCTTGACACAGGGCGTCTTAGCCCCGACAAGGCCAGTTGGCCTAGGGACTGCCACAGGTGGTGGCTAATGTGAGTTTTGCGCTATTGTTCCTAAACCTGCGCCTCTGAATGTGTTTATGCGTCATGTGTAATGTGCTTATGCCCCTACAGGTATTGTGATACTTAGGTGGTTGCTTTTCTCCTAGTCCAGTTGGTGCTAGTGAGGTCCTGGTTCCCTGCGTGACATTCTCCTAAGGTGGTTAGGGTTGCGTAGGTGGTACTTACCTGTTGCCAGTAGTTACTGGTCGTGTGCTACATGTGTAATTTTGTGCTACAGTAATTTTATATCCTATGTTCTAAGTGCGAATTTCTACAAAGTGCTAATTCCTGACAGTGGTCCATGTGGCCCTGTCCCCTGTACATATAATCCCTTGTAAATTCTGCCCGTGCCTGTTGGCACATTGTAAAGTGTGTGTTTTTATCTAATGTGTTTTGGTATAATACAAAGGCTATTTTTATATAATACCTTGTGTGGAGTTTCCATTGTGGCGGGCCTTGGGTGTTGTTGCTGGGTGCGCACGCAAACGCTTTACACATCGCCTCCGGGATAAGCCTGACTGCTCGTGCCAAGCTACCAAGGGGATGAGCAGGGGTTATCTTTGGCGTGTAACTCCCCAGCCCTGACTAGAGTGGTGGTTTCTGCCTGGCTTTGGCGCCCTAGCCAACCAGAAATCCCATTTCTAACACTGCTCTTTACACAAACTAGTGACTTTGACAACCTCAGCAATGCACAAGTGCATACCACACTTTACTGATGCAATACTCTCCTTATCCTTGTATTTATTTGGTCCGTGGACTCTAATCATGAAATAATTAGGATGGGCATAACTTGTGTAATTTGGTGTAGTGTAATTACACAGAATTATCTGAGAATTCTACGAGATTACGCATAATCATGCAAGAAGAGTAATTCTGCAATTAGTACCATTTCTTAGCACAAAAATAGCGAAAAATGCAATAGAACATGAATTGTGAGCAACCGTTCACACCCGCTAACTGTGCTCTTGGAGATAGGATTTTCACCTCAAATTACTCCTGCCATTTAGCATTATTTTCTAAGCAAAAAGTGCACCCTTTCGTCCAAAATGGATGCGAGGATGCATTTTGTGCAAACAAATGTAGCTAAATGTAACAGATCACAAATAGTGAGTTCGAGAGGCTGCTCACTCTTGCCAAATATGCTCTTGTAGTAGGATTGTTTTCCCCACAAATTACTCTTAATTAAACGAGCAGGAGTAATCATGCTATTTTCATTAATTCCACATCAAGCATTAATGCGGAATTACCAAAATTACTCTGATTATTCCAGCATAATTGAAATTGCACCAGGCCTGGATATAAGACAGCGTGCATGAGATTGTGTCACGGTGAAACGACATGTTTAAGTGTTCCTATACCACAGCAGTTTTTCGAACATTCACTTCTATATGCAATGGTCAGTCTGCCACTGATGTAAACAATGACACAATTAAACCTTTCAGGTAATTAGACCGGACTGGGAACCAAAACCGGCCCTGGTAAAGTGCTCGGCTCCCCCCCCCCGCCAGAGGGGTTGGGGGTGCGGCCGAGCTGTTTGCCGGGGCCGGTTTTGTCCGATTTGGTTACATGGTCCGATATTGCAGGCATGCTGCAAAAACCGGCCGCCCTGGGGCCCAAAACCGGCCCCCACCCTGGCGGCCCACCCCGGAAATGCCCGGTGCCCACTGAGGCCAGTCCAGCCCTGACTAGACCAGTCTTCAATGTGAGTGAAAGAAGCCAAGAATGCCAGGAAAAACAGAACGAAACATAACCTTGAGCAATCTTTAATTAACAAGATATTTCAAGTTGCTCTGCCAACTACCAATACAAAAACACATGAGTGTCTATTGAAATGATCTAATTATAATATGATCAGATAAGAACCCAACTAATAATGAAGGTTTGCTATTTATACACCTAAATTGTAACTCTTGTTGCCCCTACCTGTCTTTCCTGAGCCTTTCCTTTCTCAAAAAACTCACATATTCAGCGAAAAATACACAGGAAATCTTCATGCAATTATGCCCTCCTTGAGATGTGCTCATGTCCCCTCGAACCACACTCCTGACACCACCTGCTTGAACAATGTATTTTTATTAATATGTCTTATGCACAACAACATCACTTCATTTAGATTTCTCCATGTAGTAAAATATAAAAAATTGTAATGCGTCGGAACAACTGGTGTTTCAAAATAGAGTACCATACACACTTTGAAGAAAATATCATAAAAGGAAGACGTTAAAAACCAGTCACAAATATACCTAAAAAAAGTCAATAAAAGATTATTCCCAAAGTCTAAAGACCCCATGCTCTTTTATTTTCATACCACAGAAGGGTGTGTCTCCTACCTTGCTAGCATGGAGAAAATGATGCTACAAGAAAAGGCAAATTATGTGGCATAATGCAGCACATTTTGTGTTAATATTACTTCATTGTTTTGTTATTATAGCACTTGTTAATACTGTCTGGGCATTGGTTCCACCTCATTAGGATCAGGTTAACATCCAAATATAGCAATAAGCAACCTAAAGGAGACCAGTCAACCTTTGCATTTTTGGCCATTTTGTAATGGCCTCACATAAGAGAATAATGAGAATACCATGATCTGCTTGTGATTATGAGAGTTACGAAACGTTTCTTGCTTATGTATTTTGTTAACATTGGGAAAGGAAAGGTTTTCTCTAAAACGTTGAGTAAGGGCCTCTCAAAAGTTATATTAAAACATTGAAGACCTGAGAGCTCTTTTGAAGATAATGAGTGTCTCAGAGCTGATAATACCTGGTGTAAGCCTTCTGCTCCTACATTCCAAAGCCTGCCTTTCTGTTTTGCCATTTTTACTTTACAATATTCTATCCCTAGTGGGAGTAATAATCTAATGGTCTTATAGCCCTTCCGCCTCGATCTATAATGCTTGTTAAAAGTCATCAGTTCTGTTATAGGTCCTGACCTGTGGCACAGGGCTATAGCTCAGTTAAGGGGCATTTAACAATCAGAGCCCACAGCAGAGGGCTATAATGCGACAATAACACTTACACATTGCGAGAAATTGGATTATTAGTTGAAGTGGATTGTAGTTCTCTTCAAGTAATTATGGCAGTATTCCTAACCAGGTCCAGTTATGTCTCATTCATTTAAACCTGAGCTCAACCCTTGATAGCTGTTGCACAGAGCAGGCAGACTTAACTAAGGAGAAATGTGTAAAGCATTTATCAGTACCAAAACAGTTAAATAATTAAAGAACATAACACAGTAGAAATCCCAATCCAATTTATAAAACTTTAGAACACTTTAATGACCATATAAACACCAAAATGACAAATATCGGCTGTAGGGCACCGGAGATAAGATTTCTCTCTCCCTAACTTCTCTTATTTTCACTCACTCCTGGCGAGTTGAATCATTCTTTCAAATGTTTATTTTACCTCCGTGTTTTAAATGCTGATCCTCAACAACTTCTCCTGTCCACTCACCAAGCTTTTACAGCTGCTTCTAGAGTATAAGGGGCATATTTACAATGTGGTAAAGCCACCAGACTGTCACCTTTTCCCCCATTCTGGTGGTGTTAAGTCCTGTGCCTTCTTTAGAAGGCGGCATTAAGCCACTTAACGTGGCTTAACACCGCCTTGTCAATAATGCCCTTATTCATGCAGCACTTAGCATGAAAGGGGCATGAAATGGGTGTTGCAGTGCACATTCTACCCCAACACCGATTGCTTTTTGGCACTGTCCCAAATTTACAAGGTATGGCGCCAGGGAGTACAGGGTTTTAAACAGGTGATGCATTTTGCTATTTTCATGTGAGCTGCATTCAACAGCAAACATAGAAACAGCAAATCGCTTGTAAAGATTGTTTATGAGAAGGAAGGTGTCCTTTCCTGCACATTAACAATCACCCCGGCACTGGCGCGAGACAGTTTAATTATCGCCAGTGCTAGGGGAAACGAAGGTGTGTGCCATATTCTTGTAAATTCGGTGCATCCCTGCATTTTGAAACTGACGGAGTACGGCTTTACCAATTTTGGCGTGACATGCGCTCCGCCAGTTCTAGTAAATATGCTCCTAGGTGTCTGTACTGTTCAGCAGCAACCACATTAAATGTCTGCCAAACAGCACTGCACTTAAGAGCGTTGTCTGGTATTTGGCATGCAGGGGATCTCAGACAGACAACATTTTCCAAGAGAGAAGACCACTCAAACCTTAAGCTCTTCTTTTTAACATATACTATTGCTGAAGACATGTTAAGTGAATCAGAACTGTACAGATTGTCTGCATTTGTGATGGTGTCCTCCATGTGTTTGAAGGATACTATGAAGGAGCATTACACAGATCAATAGTTCCTTAGGCCCAAGTAGATCATCATGCAATTAAGGGCATTACCTTTTAGGGCACTATCAAAAGATGTCAGTGGGGGAGCTGGGGTAATGTGTACTCAATGAAATAGACAATGGAACAACGCTACCAGTATGAGTAGACCATGGTAAGAGAGTTAAAACCCTTCAGTACAGCTTGGGATATTTCCTTTGGTTCAACAAGTCCTGTTTAAAACATAAATCATTCTAAAGACTGTAGAGAGGTAATTGTCTAAATAATGATACTTCGGAGCTCCACTCAAACAGTTACCATAGAAACTAGACATATGAGAATTAAATAGGTTTTGGTTCTTTTAAAATGTATACACTTTGGGATTGCTTGCAAGGCATGTTTATAACAAGATCCTAGTTGGATATTATGTATGCATTATTTAAAGGGTATTGAATGACAATGAATATAGAGGCACACGAATGATAGAAGTGACGATGTGCATGTATGTTTTATGCATTTGCAGGTCGGAAGCACATGCATAAATATACAGGCACGGACTGAAACTTGTGTGGCGCTCTTTCTCAATTCTACATTTGCACAGTACTGCTTTTGCGCAAAGTGAATATGAAATGTTAGTGTGGTTTACTCTAATGAATGTACATCTCAAATTACATAGGAATCAACACGATTGTAGATCTTGAAATCATCCATACTACTTCTCAGAGCAGTTGTAGGTGCATGTTTGAGCATACAGGGGTCGTAATGTCCTAGGGACTGATTCAGATTTCAGCAGATGGGCTACTCTGTCCGCCCATCCGCCGAAATATAAATCTCATAATATCCTATGGGATTTATATTTCAGTGGATGGGATATCTGACACTTTTGTGACGGAGTAAAACGTCCGCCGAGATCTAAATCAGGCCCTTAGTTTCTTAGATCGCTCATACATACTGTGACCCCCTACATAAACGTATGGGACATAATGGCAATTTTCTCTTTAAAAATACATGAAACATGCGGTCTCCTCCTTTACGGTAGCATGACAGCCTCTTCAATGTAACCCACTTCGCTCAGATCTTAGGCACCAACCAAACATGACAGGCTCCCAAAAAATATCCCAGAAAACAAACCACCTCAGGGAAACCTTCTCATCAAATCCTGATGCTACTGGGAGCCCCCACCCCCCACAGTTCCCTCTGAACTCATATATCATCTTTGCCCCTCTTTGAGGTACCTGTTCACTAGGAAGCAATGGACTACAAGGACTGTTCATCTGCTGAAACCCGCAATGCAAAGTGGCTAGCTGCCACAGACCAGCTCTACAAATAAATGAACGAACAAATTAATGAATGAATAAATAAATAATAACCGTAATCAAATAAAGTGGTGTTTCAAAAGCAGCATTTTTCTCAAATCACTGTTGTAACATTCATTCGTGTAGTTTTTCTTCGGCGATTTAATGTCTCCACCAGTTTTCGGATCTCTACTTTGTACAGTTATGAGTGAAGAGGAAAAGTTGTGGCATTTCAACGTCACTTTTTAATATTATCTCACTGGTATTATCGATGGCAGTGACATTAGATGTAGGGCTTAAGGGCGCACACTACACTAGGAAGAATGATATTAGTTCTGATAAAATATATTTTTTTTTCATCACTGCAGCACATTTTCAGTTTCAACATTGCGGAGGTTAATTCCTTTATGTGGGTCTCTTTTTGCATTAACATGAATACAAATATATCTACAGCAGTGAAAGTGGGATGTGAACTACCTGCGTTTTCATATTGCCAGGATTGCCCCCTCACCAACGAGAGGGGGGACCTTGTGTGGACCCCTCAGGCAGGAGTTGACTACCTGCACGTGAGGGGAGCTTTGAGATTATCAGACAATGATGATGTGCTGTTAAAATCACTTGTCAATATTCATGAAATATATTTTATTTTAACTGAGCTGGGAACAAGTTATATAGCAAATCTATAACTGGATTTGCATCATTCAAGGGAAATTGTTCCCTTATTTCTAGTTCAATCACAGCACCACTTGCGTTTTGATTAATATAGCATTGTCGACATAACGAGTAGTCTTCTGTGTTTGTTATTAATTTAATCTATGGCCAGTAAATAAGAACGTGGGAAATACATATCTAGCACAATTCTAAATGTTCTTTGGTCAGCAAGACTCCTGTCACAATAGCAAACCAACACATAAAAGCACCTTGCAATTATGGTATGGTATTTAATTCAGGAGAAGGAAGCTGGCTCTTTATATAGTGGACCAAAAAGAGGTAAACTGTGTAAAGAGTCCAGGCAAATCCCAAAGGATTCACAGGGGCACAAATGACACCCCAAATGCTCTCTTTTGTGTTACACATATCAGAGGGTAGTGCTAAGCACCCATTGCACACACACAGGCAGTACGCCAGACACACACTCAATAAATAAATCCAACATCAATTTATAAAAATAACACATCATTTTATTTGAATTTAGATACCAGGATCATTGTAATCAGGTAAGTACTTTTCTA
Source organism: Triturus cristatus (assembly GCF_964204655.1). Taxonomy (NCBI): domain Eukaryota; kingdom Metazoa; phylum Chordata; class Amphibia; order Caudata; family Salamandridae; genus Triturus; species Triturus cristatus. The sequence goes on along the minus strand of NC_140582.1, from coordinate 170,825,551 downwards.
GTTATGAATTTTTATAGTTTTCAAAAGTTGACAGTGCAATGTTTGGGTGCGGTAATGTTATCCGAAGGGGGAAAGACATGTACTGCATTCAGGCACTTAACAATGACCTTCAGGACTCCCGGACTTAAGGTGAACATGGGGCAAGGCCATACCAACAGGTCACCTTAGGAGGTTCTGGGGCACCGGGGTGCAGAGGTGTGATACAGCTTAAGGTGTCCCATTCACTTCAATGAGGAACAATCTCGTTAGATAGAGGGCAGCATTCAAGGACTGGGAGACCAGTCCAGGGTAACCCATATGGGGCTTGACCCTTGAGATGCTTGGGTACATAGGGACACCCTTGTTCCACTTCTTTTTCGGCTGTGGGACTCAGATCAAGTGGTATCTTTTAAAGTCAAGTTTGGTGCTGAAGTCACTTGCGGTTGGAAGGGCCTGCAAAAAGAGGCTGCAGTCGGTGACTGTAAGTCCAGTCTAGACAAATCAAAGGTTGGGCTTAGCCTTTGAGGGTCTCAGTAACCCGTTGGCATCATCACCTCCCTCAGACTCGTACTGTGGGGCACAAGTTGAGAGGCACTTTGAGGTGTCAGGTGGCGGCGGTCAGAGGCTCTCTCATTGTCTTGGTTTCTGCTGCAGAGGGTCAAACAGGACAGCTGGGCCACTCATCATGTGGGTTTCACTGTCCCTAAAGTCACTCAATGTGCAGGTCGGATCTCTTCAGTGTTGGTGTCAGGTCTGGACACAACAAGCCTTGGTTCCTGCAAAGGGTCCAGTTCCCCAGCTATTGGTGTTGTGCGGCTCCGGCCGGTCCTGGCATTCCCACACTTAGAGGGACGACGAACCTGACCTGTAGGAGCACTACGATCTCTTATCGGGTGGCTGCTGTGTCATTAGTCCCAGTCAGCGGCAGGTCAGTGACCCAGATCTTGCATCTTTGGCACCTGCGGCCTCAGGTTAGAAGCTCCTCTACTCCAAGGGAGCTTCTTTGGCAATTTGTGAAGCACTGGCAGCCCTCTAGGTTTCTTGAAGTTCACACAATGGCAGGACAAGTCAGGTTCTCCACAAGGGTCTGGTGCAGCAGACAGGCTGGCAGGGTTGGTACCAAGCCTGTCGCGCTCCTTGGTTCTCGGGTCAGCAGTCTTCTTTGTCCATTCCTTCTTTTGTGTCCATTGAAATATGAAGTCCTAGTATCAGGGGGTCCTATAAATACTAAGTTTCGGGATGTTAAGAGGAGTGAGGGGTAGCAGCCAATGGGCTAATTACCCCTGGGGTCACTACACCCCCTAGTTGACCACTTCCTTTGGGGAGTGGGCATCACCCTGTCCCAGAATTATTTCAAATTGCAGCATACACCAGATGGGAAACTTCTAATTTTGTGTTCACGTCAGGCTGTTCACCCTATGGGTGTGTCCAGCCTGGCATTGCAACACACCTCAGGATACCTCATTTTCAAACCTGTCCTGGTGCCAAGTGGATGCAGGGTAGGGGGTGGTATTTCCCCTGCTTGGGGAAGTCCGGGGTCGCATATCAAAGTCACATAGACTTTTGAAGTCTCCTGCCTTGATATGCTGATTCACCAGCCTTCCTGGGGGAGGAGGTGACAACACCTCTCCCCAGAGCAGGCATTGTTTCTGTTCTCTGACAGTACTGCTCTCACCTCCTAGGGGGTCAGAAACTCATCTGTGGTGGTAGGGTGGACTGGAACAGTCAGCCAGCACACTAAAGGCTAGTAGGGTTCAGGCGGTGCCTCCAAGGTACCCTGTGGGTGCAAGAATTAACAAAACCATCACTGGAATCAGTGTGGGCTCATTAATATGAGGTGTTTGATACCAAACACCATAGGTGTCAGTGAAGCCATTATGTATCTGGAAAACTCGGTTTAGACCGGTGCCTAGTACATACCTTAATATGAATTTCCTGTTCACTTAGGTTGTCAGTAATTGAATTGGTCAGCACAGGGGCATATCTGCTCATGAAAATATGCCATTACATGTAATATAATGCACCCTACCTTAGGGCTGTAAGGCCTGCTGTAGAGGTGACTCACAAATATTACATGCACTGTTAGGGGATGTGGTACACAGGAGTGTGCCATGTTATGTTTTCACCTTTTAGAGCACCTTGTCACATAGCGTGCAGTGGCAGTCTGTATGAGTTTGTTGCTGGGTCCCTTAGAACGGCAAAAGATATGCTGCAGCTCTTAGCTCCCTGCTAAACATCTGGTCACAACAGTGCTTAATTTCAGCCAGTGGTTTCCAGTGCTCAGCACCGTCACTTAATCATCAACACCAGCAATTTTCATGAGCACCGGATAAGGACACATTCATTTACGGGGAGATTAAGTTATTTTCCCAGAATTACACAATGTTGAACCGATGCTGAGATGCAAACCTGGGCCCCCACCTCCGAAGTTGGCTGCCCTGGCCATTATGCCACATCCTCTCCCAACTTTCATAGTTAGTTGTTGGTTCTGTTTTAGACAGTGCTAACCAGAGAAATGTGCTGGTGGAAGCTGCCTTCTGACCAGAGACCCAGCGCTTATTATTTTACAAATTAAGCACTGGGTCCCTTGGGGATCAACTGACCAGTTGTCTTGTTTTGGAGAAAGAACACTGCCAACCTGGTTAGCAAGAACCCAGTGTACTTCAGTCAAAGTTGCATCAAAAAGCAGGCAAAAAGTGGGAGACTCCAGTTTCATGTATCAGGTTTTTCAAGAAAGCGATAGTTTCAACTCTGCATTTTTCTATCTGCAATTTATATGTGCAATTTATTGCGGCAGGAATCAATTTTGAAACAGAATGTTATTTTTAAGCAAACACATTTTTTGCATCAGGTAATATATTTCACTTATTACAATAGGCTTGGTTAATGTACACATTAAGGGCCTGATTTACAAAGGTAAGCTTACAATTTTGAGTAAGTTTATGATTGTATGCTATTCACAAAGGGATATACGAGTAATGTATTTATGAGTGCAGAATCTCCGCGCATAAAAAGAGGTGCAGAGAGTTTGCACTCGTAACAATACTGCTAGGAAATACCTTTGTGAATAGTATACAACCGTAAACTTACATGAAAGCGTAACTTTACCTTTGCGAATCATGCCTTATGACATTATTTATAATGTTCAATCTTTTAATTTTCATATTTTATGTTATCGCTAGTTATGATCCAGTATGATATTGTGGAACTTTTGGTGCAACATACATGTTGTGAACTAAGTATTCTCATATATTCTGATTAAAAATATTTGTACAAAATTTTTTGAGTCTTAGGCGTGGTGTCTCCAAGAGGAAGACATGCAAAAATATGAGAGGCATGGTGTCAATTATATCATTAATTAATATTAAATCGTAAATTAATTATTATTTCATTAACTGTGAAAATAAACTGCAAAGATAGAGATCAAACAAAGGCAAAACAAGGAAACACAGAGGGAGTGGGGGCTGCAAACAGCAAGACAAAAAGAAGATACTCATGTTGGCATAAATGTAAGGGTGATGAATAGAGTAGTGCAGTGAAATTTGATAGACCCTATCTGAACATGTACGATTATAATGAAAAGGAAGGGGAGGGAGATACTTATTTCCTGAGAATAAACTGTTGCACTACAAGGGACACACTAAAGTGTAATTTCGCAACAGCCTTTTGTGGTATGATTTGAACCGCACCTATAATTACAGCCTGGGAGACAGAGGTCTAACTAATATAATGCATACGTCACTTCTTGTGGCCTTCCACATCATAGCTCTGGTCACAACAGTGCTTAATTTCAGCCAGTGGTTTCCAGTGCTCAGCACCGTCACTTAATCATCAACACCAGCAATTTTCATGAGCACCGGATAAGGACACATTCATTTACGGGGAGATTAAGTTATTTTCCCAGAATTACACAATGTTGAACCGATGCTGAGATGCAAACCTGGGCCCCCACCTCCGAAGTTGGCTGCCCTGGCCATTATGCCACATCCTCTCCCAACTTTCATAGTTAGTTGTTGGTTCTGTTTTAGACAGTGCTAACCAGAGAAATGTGCTGGTGGAAGCTGCCTTCTGACCAGAGACCCAGCGCTTATTATTTTACAAATTAAGCACTGGGTCCCTTGGGGATCAACTGACCAGTTGTCTTGTTTTGGAGAAAGAACACTGCCAACCTGGTTAGCAAGAACCCAGTGTACTTCAGTCAAAGTTGCATCAAAAAGCAGGCAAAAAGTGGGAGACTCCAGTTTCATGTATCAGGTTTTTCAAGAAAGCGATAGTTTCAACTCTGCATTTTTCTATCTGCAATTTATATGTGCAATTTATTGCGGCAGGAATCAATTTTGAAACAGAATGTTATTTTTAAGCAAACACATTTTTTGCATCAGGTAATATATTTCACTTATTACAATAGGCTTGGTTAATGTACACATTAAGGGCCTGATTTACAAAGGTAAGCTTACAATTTTGAGTAAGTTTATGATTGTATGCTATTCACAAAGGGATATACGAGTAATGTATTTATGAGTGCAGAATCTCCGCGCATAAAAAGAGGTGCAGAGAGTTTGCACTCGTAACAATACTGCTAGGAAATACCTTTGTGAATAGTATACAACCGTAAACTTACATGAAAGCGTAACTTTACCTTTGCGAATCATGCCTTATGACATTATTTATAATGTTCAATCTTTTAATTTTCATATTTTATGTTATCGCTAGTTATGATCCAGTATGATATTGTGGAACTTTTGGTGCAACATACATGTTGTGAACTAAGTATTCTCATATATTCTGATTAAAAATATTTGTACAAAATTTTTTGAGTCTTAGGCGTGGTGTCTCCAAGAGGAAGACATGCAAAAATATGAGAGGCATGGTGTCAATTATATCATTAATTAATATTAAATCGTAAATTAATTATTATTTCATTAACTGTGAAAATAAACTGCAAAGATAGAGATCAAACAAAGGCAAAACAAGGAAACACAGAGGGAGTGGGGGCTGCAAACAGCAAGACAAAAAGAAGATACTCATGTTGGCATAAATGTAAGGGTGATGAATAGAGTAGTGCAGTGAAATTTGATAGACCCTATCTGAACATGTACGATTATAATGAAAAGGAAGGGGAGGGAGATACTTATTTCCTGAGAATAAACTGTTGCACTACAAGGGACACACTAAAGTGTAATTTCGCAACAGCCTTTTGTGGTATGATTTGAACCGCACCTATAATTACAGCCTGGGAGACAGAGGTCTAACTAATATAATGCATACGTCACTTCTTGTGGCCTTCCACATCATAGCTCGAATATACCATTGGCCTTATCACAGAGACCCTCATTGCGAGTGGACCTGAGTAATCCTTGTTATTTCCCCTCCTATATAATTATCTTTCCAGGGGTCCTGGCAGGGCCGGACTGGTCATAGCAGGCACCAGGTGTTTCCTCAGTGGGCCGGAAGGGTGTGGTCTAGTTTTGGACCACAGGGGGGCCGTTTTTGTTACCGGGGGCCAGTTTTGCAACATAGCTGCATTTTGCCCCCTGTAACAAAAGCAGCTGCAGTATTTTCCTCGCGCATACCCCCACCAGCGCCCCAGTCCGACTCGATTGCCAGGGCCGGTTCGCTTTCCCAGTCTAGCCATAGGTCCTGGTAATCCTATTCTGGAGGGGGGGGTGATAAGGGGGATTACATGCTTTTCTGAATAATGCACAGGAAGCAGTGCTTTCACAACAATTTCAGTGAATTTTCACAGATCTTTGAAATGAAGAATCTGGCTGCTTTCAGCAGCCATATTCTCTGGGTGAAACACGCACAACGTTTAATTCCGCGGGGTCCAGTAACCCTTCTTATGAGGCCCATTGGATTTACCACTCACTTATAATGTGGGCCAAAGTGTCCACCATTCTAGTTCCTGCAGCCGACAAAGTAGCCTGACCAATGTTTCTTTTGAATAAGAACAGATTTAAACCATTATTGCGGAACCCTTCTGCAGTGTAATATGTTATTTCATATGTAAACCTCTCACCCAGTGATATCAATATCAGAAAAATATATATATTAAGATGTGGGTGGTGGAATTCTCAGACATTTTAATTTGCCAGTTCATGAGGTGAAATATAAGAAACCAAAATGCATGCATAGTTAATGGTGTTATGCCTAACACAATTATATATGACTCTAATTCCACTGCCACAAGGGTAACACATCAAATTACTTATTCTGCGGCTAATGCAATAGGGCCTTCAGTGCACGGCTTTCTTGCACAGTGAGCTTAATCTCGCCTTCGCCACTCTTTATAATTACAAACAGCAAAAGCACGTTGGGTATTTATTTTCAAATGCTCTGAGCCAAAAATATAAGGATATAATAAAAAACACTTGTACAAAAACAAGAACCACACATACTTTGATAAACTTAACTGCCTTAAAAATAGCTGGTAAAGTGATAAATGTGAAAGATCCTGGGCAATTAAAATCAACTGCACAAAAGAATACACTAGTAGACAACTACAACAACCTAGACAGACAGATATACCATTAAAAGCTGGGGAAAGATTAACAAGATAGCTAAAGAAAAATAGAATTGTGGGGCAATATCTCGTCTATCTGGTTGTTTCATTAATCTGAACAGAATACATTCACTTTTTCTTTTTCCTAATAACTTTAGCGTGATTTATGAAATTGTAGAGCATCTAATTTAGGCTCTTCATTTTATTTTTCAGATAGATTGATAAAGTAGATCAAGCATATTGAGGGGTATCCAAAAGAAACATTTTATATTTTAAGACCCCTAGGGTTTTTTAGGTCTCGCTGAGTCAGTGCGCATGCGCTGCTCGGAGAGACATTTAGTAGGTGAGTTTTCAAGGTGCTGCTTGCTGGCCTAGCGCTTGCGTTCACGCGAGCGTGCACGTGCGCTGCCGGCAGCTTTCAGCGCCCGAGGCGCCATCTGGACCTTTCACTTTTTCCGCCGTCGCACGCGCATCCCTGCTTTCACTTTTGCCGTCCCACTCGCGTGTTTGCCGGCGCGCACCCCTGCTTTTATGTTTTTCGCTTGATCGCGATCACTTTCTTTTTTCTTGTTTCTCCACAAGCCAAGCTTCACCCATCTCCAAGCCACCTACAAGGTCCCCACTGCGTCACCGTATTGTATGTCTTCCTCCTGTCAAGCTACTTTTCTCCAGACGCCAAACCTCTTTCCAACTCGAGCCATTCTCATGTTCTTTGCCTACCCAGCTTCTCTTCCTCCGCGAAACAAACCTCTTTTATCCTGGTGGTAGAAATCTTCTCTTCCTATGCTAAGCTTCCTCCCCACCCTTAACAGTTTTCTATCCCAGTGGCAAGCTTCATCCATGCCAGGGAAGCTCACAACACAGCGCTTTCAAGGTGCGTGTGTGTTTATAATCATTTTTTTTTGTAAAAATTCTGAACCAGATGTACTATATAGACCAGAGAGGGTTTTGGAGACAGGATAATTGGCGCTAAGGCAGATGAACGGACAGATGGAGTCAGAAGAACAAAGAACCAATGCTTAACGGTGCAAACAGGTCAGGGGAATACCCAAAACCCCTGTATAAGGTGTGGGCAAAAGCCCATACCAGAACAATTATAAGCAAATCCTGTGCACACGTGACAATATAATTAATTTAGATCATAGCAAAGATAACAGGGTTCAAAGAACAATGGAAAGATGTTTTTTTAATTCAAAACGTTGTCTTTCATCAATACAAAGAGCGCCAGCCGACACGTGTTTCGTCAACAGTAAAACAACTGTGACTCTTCAGGGCCAGATGAGCAATGTCATATGAAAAAGATCGAAAGCCGTCGGGATTAAAAGTAAAGTAGTCTCCCACGGGTCAGTGCGACCAGGAAACCAACGGGCTGTGTATGTCGGTGTGTTAAAGCTGAGCTTGCTTCCGAAGTGCGGGAGCAAGCTCAGCTTTAACGCTTTCGTTACGGCTTTCGATCTTTTTCATATGACATTGCTCATCTGGCCCTGAAGAGTCACAGTTGTTTTACTGTTGACGAAACACGTGTCGGCTGGCGCTCTTTGTATTGAGGAAAGACAACGTTTTGAATTAAAAAAACATCTTTCCAGATGTACTATGTCACTTGTTTTCAGATGCCAGTCGTGCATGTTTGCCAAAGCTGCTCAGTGACTGGTGTTATCTTTGTATTCCTGGATTTGGTGAAGAGTAGGACTGGGCCAGGAAATTGCCCCCGGCACCAAAATAGACTGCCACCCTTTAGTAAATCAGATAGCTAAAAAAAAAAGGCTCCCTTCCTTCCAAAATACTACTTGTCCGCCCCTACCAAGCCTCCAAGATCGCTGCTTTTGTTTTGGTTTAATTCAAATTATATTTTGTATACTTTATCTCCATGTGCCTTCTTTCCTCACCCCCTCATCCCTCACAAAACAGTACGTGCGCGCCCCTCCACCTCTACAGTATCGGTATAATACAGTTTTTTTTCTTTCAATAACATTTGTGCGGGTGGGGGACAATGTGTACTTTACAAAAATGTAAAAATATTTCCAAAATATTGAGCTGACGCCGAGGCTCCAAGATAGGTACCCAGCTCCCTAGTCAGCAGTTTGCAGGAAGGTTCCAGTGTCAAAGGGCTCACTGATTGGCTGTGTCCCCTCTCCCCAACCAACTTAATTTTGCAGACACACTGTTATACCGCAAGCTTGCCATTAAGGTATTGGATCACTGAATGATTATTTTGAATCGTTGTCAGACTCCCTTTATTACTATGGTGAAATTGCTTTTTGTTATTTTCTGTAGATTGCGTAATAGCCCGCTGTGCATATCTCCAAGAACACAACTTACAGAAAATAACTAACAACAAGCAATTTCGCCACTGTAATAATACAAAGCAGGTGTTGCTTCGCTTCCCCCATCCGATGATGTTTTGTCTTTCCCCTGTGTTGCTTTTCCTAACCCCCAACCTCCTTTATGTTGCTTCTGTCCCCGCCCTTGCTTATTGTCCACCCCTATTTTGCTTTAAAGTAAATGGTGCAGCAGACTTCTTCCACTACAGCAGGAAAGAGGATTTTAAATATTGGGTCCAGGTTGTAGAGAAATCGTTTCAGAGGTAGTTTCGGGGTGTTCTCAAAATAGGACAGTACGTCAGTCATGCAGCTATAGAAAGTTTTCTCCGGTACCTCTATAATTGCCAGACAAAAAAAGAAAACAGGCGTACAAGTGTAGCCTTTTCTTATGTCATTTGCACTGCCCTGAAAGATCCAGGGCTGACACATCTTTCCAAAGACAGTGGTGACATTCTTTGACTACTAGGGTGTATGTGAAAAGCTGTGTGAGAGGTAGGTGGGACAATTGCATTTGCCGAATATATGAACTCAGGGGGAGCTCGTTTCTTTAAATATCTAAATTCATTCACATCTGTAATCTTAATTTTGGCAGCAAAAGAAGATCTCGGTGCTCGTTTCATTTGCAGCGAACACAGAGCTGGCTGCTGTGAGCAGTGCAATTGAAACAGTATTTATACTTCCCTGCCACTCATTTGTATAATCGGCCGCAGTTAGCCATGCCATAATCACATACACAAAATAAAACAAGCATTTGCAATGCAATCGGTCTCGCATTTGCGAGAGTTTGAAATATTGTATTATAAATGATAATGCCTTTTATTTGTGTTTTGAAAACCTGCAAGTGATACGTAAACACGTACTTTGTACTTATAGTCCTTGCTTACGAGAAGCAAAGCTGGCAGCAACTGCGCCTCTTTTACTGCCAGCCTGGATTCCCGTAAGCAAGCACTATAAGTACAAAGTGCCTGTTTACGCATCGCTTGCAGGTTTTCAAAACACATAAATAACAAGCATTGGCATAGCCAATAGGTCTCACTTTTGGTACCTTATAAGTATTTAGTTATGCAGCACAATATCCTTACATCAACTTCTGCATGGCTAAACACTTATAAGGTCCCAAAGGCGAGACCTATTGGCTACAAAACAAACCTGCAGACCAATAGAACAGCAAACCTGACATAAAGACGCAACTATACTCAGAATGCATTTTTTTGTTTGTTTTGTGCAAATCTGTTAAGTAAATTTTGAGTTTTTTGTTTTGAGAGAACTTGAAAGTGGTAATATTTTGTTTATTTGGACAGCTAATCCACACTTACTCGAGAATCCTTACTATCCAATGGTTCACATATTTATGTAAAAAAACTAAACTAAACAATTCCATCTCTCATCAGCTGTTTTGGGATGCAGCTGATATTTGTAACTGCAGATTCGGAAGCACTGGTTGGCTCACTTCAAAAACAAAAGCATATATATATATATATATATATATATATTTATATATATATATGCTCCAACCAAATGTTGCAGGTATCCCACGCAGCTCCAGAACGAGAGGGCGTGTCGCTGTATATATTACCTACTGGAGGTCGCCAGTAGGTAGTTATAGTTAGGACCTAGTTACAACAGGAAAATCTTAACATTCTTTTCCCAATAACTTTGGCGCTGGATGACAAATCTTCATGAAATTTTCAAAACTGGTGGGGCGCTCTGGTCTGCTCCTATCCTGAAAGTTACGGGGTGATTCGTCAAGCGGGGGCCGAGAAAAAAGGGGGGTCTCAAAACGCATTTTCTCCATGTTGTTTCCCATAGGAAATTTTGGAACAGGGTACAGCCCGAACTGCTGAATGGAATTACATCAAATTTTGCAAAACGGTAGCCCTTGGTTCAAAAAGAGACTTTTTTTTTAAATAGTGTAAATCCATCCAGTAGTCCCTGAGAAATTCAAAAAATAGAGGTAAAAAAATCAGTTTCCCATAAGAAAGTTTAGACATGGTTATAGAAAAAACTGCTGAACAGAATTACACCAAAAGGTACTGCTTGGATCAGAAAGCGACCTTTTAAAAAAAGGTGTAAATCCGTTCAGTAGTTTTTGAGAAATTAAGAAATAAAGATAGTGATATCTATGGCCGCGGAGGATCCGCGCTCCCTCCAGAACACGAGCTTCATGATAATTGGCTGCCAAAACTCCAAACCAGGAAGTGTTGGCAGCCATCTTGTGCCTCGGTAGAACCGAGGCACAAGAAAGCAGAAAAAGAAATGCGAAAAACAAGAAAAGGCGGCAGGGTAGGTGGCGGTCCCGGGGCAGTGTGTTAATATTTAGCCCCCGGGTGGGCCTGGTCCCGGGGGCAGAGAAAAAAGTTTGGGGGGCCCCCAATCCCCCCACACTGCCCCGGGACCGCCACCTCCCCGGGCTTGGTTAACGATTTGCGGGGGGCTCGCAGCCCCGGGGACCGCCACCCCCCGGAGCTTTAAAAAAAAAAAAAACCTGTGTGGGGGTTTGAGCCCCCCCACACGCCCCAGGTACCGCTGCCTCCCTGGGGCACTAATTAGTCAAATTAGGGGGTCTGTTACCCCGGGGACCACCACCTCCTGGGGCTTTGCATTAAGTGGGAGGGGGGCCGCGCGGCCCCCCCTCCTGGAGCCAGTGATGGCCCTGAGGACTGCCACGCCCCAGGGCCAGCTTCTGCAGTGTCTCGGGGTGTCATCAGTGATGTCATTTGAGATTTCATCAGTGATGTCATCAGTGATGTCACTGACCATGTCATGAGGGAGGTAATATGTTACGTCATCAGCAGTGCATTGCGGGGGCGTGAGTTATAGTTAGCTGAACTAACTATAACGGGGGAATTTCTATGGTTTTGTACGAGTGAAATGTCCAATTAACTATAACTTCCCCTAAAACCTATGTTTTTTTCAGTGAATATATATATATATATATTCAGTGAAAAAACCATAGGTTTCACACATGTTATAGTTAGCTGGAAATTTTACTGATAAAAAACCAATGAAATTGCCCCGTTATAGTTAGTGCAGGCAACTATAACTCACGCGACCGCAATCCTCTGCTGATGACATATGTGTCTTTATGAAAAAAAAATATTTGCAATATATGTATAGCTAAAATTTAATGGAAGAAGACATGGGAAAATAAGTGTCTAAATACAGTATTAGCATCAGCAGAAGATTGCGGTCGCGTGAGTTATAGTTGCCTTCACTAACTATAACGGGGCAATTTCATTGGTTTTTTATCAGTAAAATTTCCAGCTAACTATAACATGTGTGAAACATATGGTTTTTTCAGTGAATTTGCAAGGTTTTTTAAATGCTAAGTTACTTTACGCCATTCTTGGCGTGCGCGCCCACTTAACGCAGTTCGTTCCGTGCGCGCACGGTGCGCTTCGTGCACCGTGCGCGCACAGTGAGCACGCGGTGCGCTTCGCGCACCGCGCGCCCACTTTACGCAGTTAGTGCCGTGCACGCACGGTGGGCACGCGGTGCGCTACGCGCACCGCGTGCCCACGTTATGCTAGATGGGCCATGTACGCACGATGCGCTTCGCGCACCGTGCGCACATGGAGGACATATGATGCGCTTCGTTGTGAAAGGTAATATTTTACTTTTTCCTAGATGTGATATGCAAGGCACAATTGGTGCCCTTCGGGCACCATTTGCACATGGGGTGGGGAGAGTATGGATATTTTTTTTTTTAATTAATTTTTACCGTACGCGTACGGTAAGCGTAATCGGCGAAATTATCGAAAAAATTAAAATTCCGTTTTTGGCCTTGGGGGATCTTTGAGGACTCACTCAACATGGCTAGGTGCTTAGGAGCTGTCTAAACAGCCCCTTTACATGTTTTTGGCCTTTGTTTTTTAACCCCCTCTCAGACTGCGAGAGAGAAAATGGCGGCCGCCGCTTCCTGGTTTCGACCGATTCGAATGTTTACTAAGATCTAACAGCCAATCAGAATCGCGCTCGCGCACGGCGGTGTGCGCGTACGGTAAGCGCACCGTAAGCGCACCGTAAGCTGGCTCAGATATATATATTGATTTAAAGGCTATTTTCTCAGAATCTACTGAACAGATTTACACCAAACCTACAAAAGGCACTTCCTTGACCTGTAGACTACCTCTCTGCCAAATTTCAAGGAACTCTGTTCAGCCGTTCGGGCTGTAGCTGTGTCTAAAGGTCCTATGGAAAAATGCATGGGAAAAACGCGTTTTGGGACCCCCCTTTTATCTCAACCCCCGCTTGACAAATCCCCCCGAGACTTTCAGGGTAGGAGCGGAGCGTAGCGCCCCATTAGTTTTAAAAATTTCGCGAGGATTCGTCGACCGGCGCCAAAGTTATTCCAAATAGAATGTTGCGGTTTTCCTATGGAAACAGGATCCTAACTATAACTACCTACTGGCGACCGCCAGTAGGTAATATATATGTTTTGATGTTATGTAACTCTATGTTTCAAGGCGCTGGTCAAGAATTCAAGGAAGAAACAACTGTACATTTTATACCAGACCCTAGCACCATCGGTGATCCCAAGGAACAGATGTGTGATCATAGGGTGCAACATCCTGCTTCAAAATGAAAATAAATCTGTATTTTCCACCAAGGGACTCACAGATCCATTCTCGATTCTAGAATAGAGGAGAGATAAGAGTTGTGAGGGGACCCAGCAGATCTGTCCTGCTGCTCTGTGCTGGGGCCTCGACTTTTTGGAAAGAATTTAAGGTGTCATTTAGGATTTGTAGACTCAAAATGAGAAATGGGGTCTGCATGTCCCAAAAAATTGAAAGTGCTGAGTTTGGTCACACACGCATAAGCTCAATAAATGTAACATATATGAAGAAGTTATTTGGGCCGCTGTCCTTTTTTTATCCATGAAAATTAAACAGCATAAAACAATTGGCAACAAATGTGAAAATTAAATCAGAGAGCCTTATTTCGATTTTGCCCTTTAAGATATTCAAAACATGGCACATGTCTTGTCTGCTGTATTACAAGTACATCATAGCCAATGACACTTGTAATATGGTGATATCTGTTAAATGTTGACGGAGTTTCCCAACTGTCAAACTCTAAATGAGGCCTAAAGTCGCAAATTAGTGAATAATCTGCTTATTTTTATGAGAGGTGCTGAACAAACAGGTTGCACATGTCATGTTTAAGTATGTGCCAATAAAATGACTACTATTTATTAATAATTACCAAACTAGAAATATTTAATTGAAAATAATAGTAGCTATCAAACAAAACATGCTCTAAACCCGTGAAAGTGCATGTAAAGCAATGCAAAATTGGAATGTTACCAGTTTTGTGGGTTTACCAGGGGCAGTGCACAATGCCAGCATCACTCCCCTGTGCAATGCCCTTGCAAAGAGAAGTATGTCTGTAGGGATTGAGCTGTTAATCGACCTGCTGTCCTGGTGTGATCAGTCTTACTCTGGTTTGTCTCTGACAGCCAGCCCATCTTCTTATACAGCCTCCTTCTCAAAGGTAATTGCACATCAAGGTGAAATTTAGGAGATCAAGTGCCATAAGAATAGCGATGACCTAATTGCGATTTTCTGTGAATCGCAATTAGGTAATCGCTATTCCTAATGTATGAAATTCCATAAGATACATTTAGCGATTCCTAGGGGGTCGTAATTCGACCTGCCTCATGAATATTAAATGAGGTAGGTCACTATTTGCGACCCATTAGGAGTCGCTAAAATCACAGGAAGGTGGTCGGCTGGGGTCAGCAGACCACCATGTCCTCGATTGATTTTGAATGAAGCAATCCTTTTTTTTAAATGCAGCCTGTTTTCCTTAAAGAAAAAATGAAAACATTCTTTTAATTGTGTAAGAGCATGCAGTGATCCGAGAAAATAAAAGTTTATTTGTTTTGTAAGAGCAGGTAGTGATCCGTGGGACCACTGCCTGCTCTGAAATGTTTTTGTACTACCATTCAGAAAGGGTAAGGGCCCCCTTTCCAATTTGGTATGTTATGTTATGTTATGTTACCTGAGTTTATATAGTGCAGTGCAAAGGTTTACCAGCAATTTTAAGTCAGTGGTAAAATGCAAATGTTTTGCAACCGCATATGGGTTGCAAAACATTCTTACATACTGCTACAATTCTGTACTAGGAAGGGACGCCCTAAAAACGCCCCTTCCTAACACCGAATCACAAACCCTATTTGCGATTCAGTAATAGGTTACCACATTGCAAATAGGGTTTGGAACATAGGAAAAGTCTTTTTTCCAGGCACTAACGGCCCGATTCTGCAAATCGGGCTGTTTGCAACCTTAAAAAGGGTATATATATGTGGTCCAAAATACCTTATTTTATGTGTTGATTTCTAATTTACTGATTCATACACTGTGAATTTGAATTCTTAAGTGGGTTTCCTCACAAGGAAAATCCAGACAGTATGGTCGAATTTCCTGTCTGAGCAAATCTGCTGACTGGGGTGGGTATGTGGCCATTCCTGGTTGGAGACATCTTCTAAAAGTGACAAACTGTTGGAAACCCATGTTTACTCCAGCTAAGGTGAAGTAAATCCCCTTCAGGCTATGTATGGGTGATCAAAACCAATTAAACTAATGTGGGTACAGGGAAAATGGATTTCCCGTGGGAGAATAGCTTTCTCAGGAAGAAACAAAAAAACTACCTTGAAATATAAATGCACTATGTTTCTGCATATATGAATGTTCATCCTGTAGGTGAAAATATTTATCCATATTTTTAATTTTAGAAATCATCAACAGTTGCAGGTTACCATAAGTCGTCCTAAAATTCTTGAAAATCTCAAAGAAAATGCAAAATGTACTCAAAACATGGGTGTAATTCGAAGTAAAATAATTGTAATTGTTTTTAGACTAGCAGATTATATAGCTCAACTCTCTGTGCTCTTTTCAGTACACGCCTTGCTTTACAGGCTGACTTTTCTTCATCCAGTTGCAGAGGTGCTGCTACCTCGCTCAACATTTGACGACTTGGACATGACAGGGTCAGGAAAGTGCATGCATTTAGCATGTGTGCGACTCGGCCATTTGTCACAGCTGTCGCGGTACAGAAATACAACATGGCACAGAAGGTAAATGAAGAAAACAGGAATATGGCTGCTGCAGAGACCTTTATTGACAGGGGAAATTACACCTTGAAGGTAACTTGCTCTATTCCTGCTGACAATCACACTTTACAAAGAACACTATTTCATTCAGAGGATTAGAAGGATGGAACAAAACAACCTAAGACATGATGGTCTTTCAAGTTATTATTGATGAATTTCTAAGAAGAAGTATCTCAGCAATTCTAATGTGCACATGTTCGCCCCAGCTACATACATTGCACATGGCATTTCGCAGTGATTGATGGCAATGGGATCTATTTTAATCTGGACTGATTTGTACTTGTGTAGATCCGGCAGTGGACAGAGTGACTAATGCCATGACTCTCTCTGCTACTTCTCATTGCTAAAAGCAACCACCACATTTTGCAACATGCATTGATTGATCACCAAGAATTTTAAGGAGTTGGTGGCCTGCCAATTTTCATTTCAGCACAACTTTCAAATGTCCCAAAGAATGGAGCTCCAGATTCATAGTAACTACAAAACCATGATCATGAAATCATCTGTCAGTAAATGTCACTTGAAATAACTTAGCACTATGGATAGTTGTGTTAGCTTCAAAGAATGCTTACATAATACATTGATAGAAATGACTTCCCATTGGCTTTGCTTCTTCGTGAAGAGCATTGCAAATCGAAGTTCAATTCAATATTCTTAAACTGAACTATTTTCTGGAGTGAAACCAGATTTATTGGGGGATCGCATTTTTATTTTTCTCAATGTTCTGTCACTGAAATTTGAGTCACATCTCCCTTTGCCAACCTTCAGAGGAAATGGGGTGTAACAAGGATACGCATACAAAAAGACAATAGTGTAGAACAATCATGGAATATTGCTGGGAATATGACAAGGGTGCTTGAAACAAGGAGACTTCAACATTTGCAAACCTATTGAGAAACATTTTAATGACGGTTTGCACAACCCGTCAGCCATCCTTAGTCAATTCAATATTAATATATAAAAGTCCATCATCCTATGCCATCTTTCCCCCTAACACTACCCATTTTTCTGATATTTCCAATCATAATTATACCCCTCATCTGCTTGTGATGGATGTTGCCTATCTTCAAAAGACACTTTAGGCCCCATCTACAAAGTGTGTAAAGGGTCACAAACCCTTAGAATTTGAATGTTTGCAACTGGTAAAACAGGTTTTGAATTGTTTTAAATCCAATTAATAATTCGGAAACGTTTTTATGAATCATTAAATGAGTTTAGGAAACAATAAAGAAATGGTAATTGAAAGGGGTGTGTTTAGGGTGTCCCTTCCAATACTGATTCCTTATGTATTAGTGTTTTGCATTTGAAATCCACTTGCGAAATATTTTGCCCCCAACTCAAAGAAGGTGGTAAACCAATTGCATATGTTAAGGGGTACCCAGTGGATCAACTCCCCTTTGTGAATGCTGTTAAAATGATTTTAGGAGTAGGTCGTGATTCATAGGACCACGGCCTCTCCAAAAATAGTTTTGTGTAACTTTTTATTTTTTTTAATGCATCCCATTTACCTTTAAGGAACATAGGCTGCATTTAAAAATGCTTTACTTAAAAGCAATCAAAGAGATGGTGGTCTGCTGCCCCAGAAGGCCACTATCCCAGTGATTGTTGCGAATCCTGGTGGCTCACAATTTGTGCCCTACCTCAACAATTTTCATGAGGTCAGTCGAATTGCAACATACTAAGCTTCCGTGTTTTGTGAACTGACCTATTAGCCTGGTTGTTGGACTTGGCCCTCTTTGCAGGGTCATCCAAAAACCTTTTACCTTCACCCTCCCATTTTCTGGATCCATGTTTGCTGGCTTTTGGACTCTGAGCTCTGCTAACCAGTGCTAAAGTGCTTATGCTTCCCCCTTTAAGCATGGTGAAATTGTCTCACACCCAATTGGCACACTAAATGTTTACTAAATCCCTAGTAAAATGGTACTACCTTAAACCAGAACTGATAAATTACTAGTGGGCTTTCAGCACTAATTGTGCCACTCACATAAATAGTCCTTTAAACATGTCTCAGGTCTGCAATTGCTGCCTATGAAGGCAGATTTAAACTGCCATCTCAACCTGACAAAATAAACTGTTGCTGGGTCTAAACCTTCATTTTTAGTACATATAAGTCTTCCCTAGGGTAGGCCCTAAATAGCCCTTAGGGCAGGATGCAGTGTATTAAAAAAATGGGACATGTACTTTTAAGTTTTACATGTCCTGGTATTGAAAAACTCTTAAATTCATTTTTCACCACTGAAAAACCTATGTCTCATAAAGGGTAACATCGATTTAACATATTACATTCAATAAGTGCTCGCTTTCAATGGGGAGCAGGGTGGATTATCAGGCTTGGTGTCAAAAGACTCTTTAATGGCAAAGTCAGATTTTATGTCACAATTCTAAAAATAACACTTTTAGAAGATGGCATTTTCTTATCCCAAACATTTGTTGCATGCTGCCTGTAACCTGGGTCACATGACTAGTTGTAACTGTCAGTTGTTTGTGTATTACTTCCAGACAGTGGGAGGAAGGGGGAATGGATGTTGGCAGAATGGACAATCTCTGACTTGATAGAGGGTGGAGCTGTCACCTAACACACTTGCACATCACAATGACTTTCCCTTAGCACACTCGCAAAGGCCTATACACTGTTCTTTTGTGCCTCCATACAAACTGGGGCCAGGGCAGCAAGGCAGGAAAATTCTAGACACTTCTGTAGGGGCGAGGACTCTTGAAGCTTCTCCCACTTTAAAGTGGGCACCAGCTATCACTAGTAGACCCTGCAATCCAACTCTTCTCTCAGAAGAAGGGCTGCTGTGCTGCTCTACTGTGAAAAGTAATTTTGCTCTGCTGCCATGCCTCTTTGTTGCCCCGAACAACCAGGATTTAAGGTACTTTGTTCGGTGGGCCTAACTTGATTCCTGAATCCAGCCAGCTCTCCATTGCGGTTGGCCAGAACTTCTGACTTTGTCCTGGTCCGGCGCAACCTAAAATCCACAGTTAGTGCTTTGTGCTTTTAAGCAGTATTTCTAATTAAATCTTTAAAATTGCATATCTCTGGTTCTACTGATTGGATGTTTGTCATTTTGGTATCAAATAATGTATTACATTATACTATATGTTTCTAAATTAGTGTGGAATGTTTCTCATATTTTCACTTTATTACTTTGTTTGTGCTGCATGAATACTTCACATATAGCCTCCAGGTTAAGCCTTACCACTTCTGTTATAAGCTACCAGTGGAATAATCACAGGTTAATTTGGAGTTTGCTCATGTTTCATCCTGAATAGAATTGTGATTACTGCATGATTAGGGTTTCACCCCCTCAACCAGTAACCTCATTTCCTACACCAGATCACAAAATCAAAAATAAGTGTGTAAAAGTAGGTGCAGAATTTGCGACTGCCTTTACTGACTCAATTCAATGCACATGAGACCCATGAAGTACTATCACCTCCAAATCCCATCTGTACTGTTCTAACTTTTGATTGTGAATTATTTCCTCGCTTTTATCTGCTCCTCAAATCTTGTTGTAAAGCATGTCTTATGTCACTTTTGCAGTTGCAAGCTTTACAGGCACATGCATCATCATAGGGTTTTGCGATTCCTTAATTGCGATTATTAAGGAATCGCAATTAAGGAATAGCAAAACCCAATGCATGTAGGAATCGCTAAAGAAATAGCGATTCCCACAAATTCCTTAATTGCGACTAGCAAATTGCGAGTCGCAATTAAGGAATGTCTTCCCCTTCATTCCTATGGGCCTCCAGGCCCATAGGAATGAATTAGATATTGCGGGAGCAATTTGCGAGTACCAGTAGGTACTCGCAAATTGCTCCCGCAATTTCGATGGTGCAAGGGTGTCAAAATGACACCCTATCGCACCCATGTATGTTAACTCTGCACATATGTTCCATACACACATGCTCTAAGGGCATGTGTGTGCGCAACATGAAACTTAGAAAAATGCAAATAAGTGCATTTTTCTAAGTTTTCGCAAATTACCATGAAGTCCAGCTTCATGGTAATTTGCTCACGCTAATAGCGAAATCTCTATTTTTAAAACTGTAATGCATTGCATTTAAGGAATCTCAATTAGGGATTCCTTAAATGCTATCGCTATTTAAGGAATTACTATTTTGAGATTCCTTAAATAGCGATTTGTGCATTTGGGATGATGCATCCCAAATGCAAAAATACCGGTTGCAAAGGGGCAGATTCTGAGAATCTGTCCGTTTGCGACCTGTTTTGTGCTTGATGCATGTGCCTGTTAGTCTCTAATTTTGTGCTACATTCTTTACTTCAACTCCTTCCATTTGCTAAAAATGTGCCTGCTATGTTCCTTTAAAACCAATTAAAGTATTTATCAACTTCCTCCAGACCTGAATTTCTGTGCGCTTCACTCAGCAGGAATGAACAAAAGTGTCAAAGTCATCAACTGATATCAGATGAATACAATTATAAATATGATATGGTATGAGAGACCGGAAATTATGCCATATTTTAGCCACTCATCTGCTTCAACACTTTCTTAAAACATTACATATAATTAATAGCATCACACATTCAAACAAGGAAATAATATTTTGATTTGAAATATAAAGATCTCTATCTCACTCAAAACAATAACTGACCTGGAAACTCACTCAAACTGAAAAATGATCAAATAACCTGAATGTTACATTAGTTAGCACATATCAAACGTATGCTGTTCACAGGTGTTGCAGTGTAAAGTTTGTTGTTGCTAAGAAACAAAGATCTTGACATAAAGCATTAAAGCTATTGATGTGATGTTCTGGATTGTGCTGTCCTGTTATCCCAGGGGATTTTGTAAATGTTCAGGTAACAGAACAGGCTATGGATTTGTGCAACTGTCAGTTCACTAACTAACCTTGCTTTGAACTTTTTTCTAATGTACAACTTTCAGATTGGTGCAGAGGTCTGCGAGCACAACAGTCACTAAGGGGCATATGTATCAAACGATTTTTTAATCGCACACGCTGCGATTCGCAAAATAACAGCGTTTGCGATTAAAAAATCGGTGATCGGGATGTATGAGCCAAATCCCATCGCAAAATTAAGGAATTGCTAATTTAGCGATTTCTTAATTTTGCGTAAGCATTTAAGAAATCGCAAATTGCGATTTCTTAAATGATATGTAAAAAGCACCCAAGTTGTGCGAATTATCCTTAAGAAATCGCAAATTACCACCAACTTCCAGATGGTGGTAATTTGCGATTTCCTTTCAAAATGCACTTTTTTTAATTTTACAAAGTGCCACGTGGCGCTCATACATGCCCTTAGGGCATGTATGTGTGCCATATGCACACACATGCTCATTTCAGGGGTGCATCAGGGTGTCATCATGACACCCTTGCACCTTTGAAATTATTCTCAAATTGCGATTAGCAAATTGCGATTCGCTATTTGAGAATTACTTCCCATTCATTCCTATGGGTCTCCTGGCCCATAGAAATGAATGGGCAGGTATTCCTTAATTGCGATTTCGCAATTTGCTAATCGCAATTAAGTAATTTTAAGAAATCGCAAAAAGTTTGCAATTTTTTAAATACATCCCGTTTTGCAATTCTCAAATGGCGATTCTTTAAAAATCGCTATTTGAGAATCGCAAATGGTGATGTTGATACATATGCCCCCTGGACACTATAAGACACATCAACACGAACATTTAATGGACTTAAACTGTTTCAAGGATTACATTAACTTTGGTATGGGTAGTATAAAGACTTTGGGCCAGGGAATATACTGACACTTAAGCTGGGAGGCAAACATAAGAATCCAGAGACAATGGCACATGCAGAGAACACTTATGACTCTCATACTTAGGTAACAAGTCACAGACATGCAAAGTATTTACAAAACACAAGGCCCATTGATTTTAATTACTAGGCACTGAAAGAAAGACTTGACCAGCGTAAGAAGCCCCTGCCAATTGCAAAACCCATTTGACTGCCAGTTTGGCTAGAATATACATACCAAAATTACACAGCTCCAAGTGACAAAGAAAATAGCAAAAATAGTACTATCAAAATACTATGGGGCATATTATCAAGCACGGCATTAAAATTATTGCCGCTTTAGCGGCAGAAAACTGCAGCTAAAGCGGTGATAATGGGCTTGATAATATGCCGCAGAGAATTCCAATAGAAGCCCATGTTGACACCAAAACCTGGGCTTCTATTGGAATTCACAAGGGTATATTATCAAGCCAATTATCGCGATAATTTTAACGCCGTTTCTTGATAATATGTCCCTATAGAAGGAAACTTAACTGATAGATTAACTTTTTTTTTCATTTAGTAAAATTTGAATGTGAATCACTCTTGCTGAGGGTTTTCTCCTTTTTGGCTCATATGAAAAATAAAGTAAAGCCTCTTAACCTCTTCAGTGCCCATGACGAGATAGTCTCGTCATGGAGCACGGTTGCGCTGTGCCCATGACGAGACTATCTCGTCATGAACCCCGCCCGCTAATGCAACGCCCGGCACAGGGCGGGGAAAAGGCGGGGTACTGAAGGGGTTAAGCGCTTGTTGGTTTGATAGTTGCCCTTTACTTATACTTCATAAACTCCTAACAATAGTTAAATCTAATCGCATGTGACGAGTAGCATGAGAAATTAAATGTTTCATTATATATTTAAAAGAATTAGTCAACATTCAGTGGCCTTTTGTGAAAACGTAAGTGTACCTTGGTTATTCTGTAACATGGGGCACACCATTTAGCAACAATAAGTTGAAATACATGTTTCTTTTTTATCAGTTTTTCACATCAGCTAGGAGGAATTAACTGTCTCCTCCTTGCAAAACTACTTATGGTCTGTGGTATTTGAAGGGTATTTACTTATGCTGAGCTCTCTTTGGGTCTAGCACATCTCAATGATGTGGAAGTCTAAACTTTGGTTTGGCCACTCTGCTTCTTTTCCTTTTTCGGCAGTTGAGCTGCAGATTTACTGTTGTGTTTTGGATTTCTTTTCAGTGGCATGATCTGGTTTTGGCTAGGACGTAACTGTAGTACACTTAGTCACATATTTTCTGGCAGTTTATCCTGGTATGGAGAACAATTTGTTGGCGGACTCAAAGCATGGCATCTTGATCTTTCAGCTGCAAAACAGGCACTGGTCATCACCCTTTCTTGACTTTGGTTCTCAGTGTTTTTTTTTCTCTCAAAAGACAAAAAACTCAAGTTTTCTCCTAAAAATTCTGTTTTGGTATTATATTTCCAGAGAACATTGTTCCCAATGTCTTAAGGTTCATTGAGGTGCTGTTTTCTGAACCTGCTTCAATGTTCTTTTTGAAACAGAGAGGTTTTCTCGTGGGTACCTGTTAGAAATGGCGTTCCTGGTTGGCTGGGGTATGCACCTAAGCAGGCAGAACCCACCACTCTAGTCAGGGTAAGGGAGTCACACACCGAAGATAACCCCTGCTCAACCGCTTGGTAGCTTGACAGAGCGGTCAGGCTTATCCCAGAGGCAATGTGTAAAGAAATGTATTTGCGCAATACACACTCACACCCTTGGCACACTACAAAAGAGACTCCAATCAAGGTTATATAAAAATATCCTTTGTATTATTCATAAACACACATTAGATCACAATCACATAAATCACTGTTCCACCAGGCACTTGTCATGATGTCATATAAATTACACCAATCACTTTGCCAATAAGGCAATTTTCATAGCAATCCCTGCAGTGTACTACAGTAAGTTCTTGTAGAGTGCACACATCATAGAAATAACAAACGGACATTGAACCCCACTGTACCCTTGGTGTAAACCCTGGCAATGTAGCCCCCCCCCATGCATATTCACATCAGGGCATAGCATATACAAATGACCAGCATCACATGCCCATGAGTTAGAACAACAGTAAGTGTGGCACCTGTGCTCCTATGACACACTAAGCATACTATCTCCCCCCTCGTAGACTCCTGGGCTACCTGACCGCCTACAACATGGAATGTAGTAATTCAGGAGGGTTCCTTCCCACTCAGGGATCTCTAATAATACTCCTCTTTCCTAATGAGCAGTGTGGGCCTCTGTCAAGGTTTACCCCTTATGCCTCAAGAAGTGAGGGGCAACTGCCCACGACACAGGGCGCAGCTGCCAATAACACGGGAGAGGGTCTGGGCCACAACTTCAGGCCAACGTGGCCAGCCATGCCCCCCTCCCCGTATGATAGCAATCTTCAGGTTCCCCCCAACAGGAGGCAAAAGCCTGCAGCAGCCCACATTTGGGCTGTGCAGCGGTGTGTACACTCACCCATCCCCGGCCCAGCATGCAGTTCTCCGGTCGTGGCATTGTCCTGGGTGCCCCCCTCCTGGCAGCTACCGGCACGTGGCTGCCTTCCTCTTCGACCAGGAGCGGTTGCACAGAGCCTGTGAGGCTGCCTTGACATCACTATGCCCCCTGCGGCTGAACCTGGAGCGAAGTCTCCGCTGGTCCTGCGTTGGGTTGTGGACTTCCTCGGGTGGCTGCTGATGACACGGCATCCACGCTGGCTTCTGGGGGTGTGGCCAGACAACACCAAGAACTCCTAACAGCCACGCGGTTGCCAAGGAATTCTGGAGAGACCCTCGCAATGATTTTGCCGACAAGTGGCCACGCTTACATGTGTAGATCTGCCTCGGGTTCTGCATATAAAGGGGTGGTCGCTCATCCCAGAATGTCCCACAGAGCGAACGCTCCTGTGGATCTCAAGGAGAAACAAGCGGGGAGGTTTTCCCTTAAAGCAGAAGCACCAGAAAGCACTCACCATGTGCAGTAAGAATAAATCAAGTGCTTTTTATGAGCTGTATTAGGGGAACACGCCACTTAGTCCATGGAGAAACAAGGGCACAGAACAGGGCACAGGCAGCCAGCACACAGGGCCACTTAGCAGAGTGGCAGTCCTTTCAGCCACCCAGTAGGCAGCAGGTTAGTCCCAAATGGCGGTTGCTCCTGGCACACCGCAGTCATCTGGCTACAAGTCCCATGCAGTGTATTCTCCTTTTCATGGGGTCACAGCCCCTGTATTTATGGTGCCAAAGTCTTTGTTCTGGGAGCACTTTAGACACATTGTAGAAGTGCTCAATACCCCCATTCACATTGTAAGCCCTGGTCCCAGACACACCGCAGGGGGGCGGAGACAGCCTTGTAGAAGGCATGCACAGCCCTTTTCAGGTGCAGGTGCAAGTCCTCCCATAACTACAAATGCAGACCAGTCCTATTCAGATGCAAGTGAAACACCTCCCGCTACTCTACATTCAGCCAAGGTCTATTTAGCCTAGCACTGAGTCACCCAGGAAAGGCAGGACACACCTCAACCCCCATGTGGCTCACTGGAGTGAATGCACATCCCCTCCTCTAGTCAGTCAGAACCAGATGGTCAATACACAGCCAGGTAGTGCACAAAGACTGAAAAGCACACCGAAATGCCCACTTCTAAAAGTGGCATTTCTGAAATAGAATAATAAATCTGCTTTCACCAAAAAGCAGGATTTATCACTACTATTCCAAACATGGTCACACCGCTGCTACCCCTCTCAGATCAAAAATTACCACTGAAGCATATATCAGGGAATTCCCAATTCAACCCAATGATAGGGCAGCCTCGCAGCAGTGAGAAACCAAATAGCCTCTTTGTCACTACTAGGACATGCCATACATTTAAGGCACATGTCCAACCTTTTACCTACACCACCCCCTGTCCATTAGGCTAGTTAGGGCCTACCTAAGAGGTGACTTATGTTTAGTAAAAGGGGAGTTTGGACACTGCAACCAGTTTACATGCCATGTAGCTGCAGCAGTAAACTGCACCTGCAGGCCCTGCAGTGGCAGAGGCCTGACACAGGTTTGAAAGGCAACTTCGGTGGGTGGTGCAAGCAGCGCTCTAAGCTCACTAGTACCATTTAATTTACAAGCCCTGGATATATTGGATACCACTGTACAAGGGACGTAAAAGTAAATTAAATATGTCAAACAGTTGTAGACCAATCTTACCAAGTTTACAAGAGAGAACACATGCACTTTAGCACTGATCAGTAGTAGTAAGGTGCCCAGAGTCATAAAACCAACAGCAACAGGTCAGAAAAAGTACAGAAGGAAGGCAAAAAGTTCTGAGATGACCCTGCAAAAAGGGGAAAGTCCAACAGTACCCTTCAACTAAAGCTACATTTTGTCAATCTTTTCCTAATAGTAGAATCATGGATTCTAGCATTCACCCCATTGAGAAAGGCATGTAGATGCCCTTATGTAGGTTTTGGGTCCTTATTAAGCTCTAGAAGCATCTTATGATCTGCTTTCAGGGTGATTTACTTGGATGTTCTCTCCTGGGTAGATTGGCAGCCACATTGAACTGTCTCCATTTTCAATGATTCTTTCTTTCTGTTGAAAGATGGGCTTATTGTCATATTGTTTGACTGTGTTCTGCAACCCTTCCCACAATGATGAGCAGTAAAAAAAAATATCTTTAACCATCAAATGGCTAATCAAATACCATGAAGGAAGAGGAGGAAGTAGGCGGCTTTTAACCTTTTCCTACAAGCTCAACTTCACCACCCAGGTCCTACCTGCAACCAGCCTGCAGTACAACTTCCTCACTGATCCCGACATGGTCATAAGCTTCCTCAACCTAGGTGAGTGCTTCACAATTTCCTTTTGGTTACGTCTGGGCTCTTTACTAGCATCTTTAATGTAGAACTTTCTACAGGAAACGCAAATCAGGGCTGTACCTTCAATACACTTAAAGCATATTTCACTTCATTGGAGCATCATACTTTCAGTATTAGTAAATTCTTCTGCAATTTTTATTATTATATCCTTGCACTTTTCTCTTTAGTGATTGTTCTCTTTATTCTGCTTTCTCTTCTTTCAGGGGATATTAAAATCTTGGTTAATTTAATAGGAAATACAGTATATATTATCTCACCCCATTATGTATTTATACATTGCTTAACAAGTATTTTTCCAGAGCTTCACATTGGTGGAAATTAATAATTTACAAGAACGATGCAATTACCTTGAAACATATTCCTGAATCCATTACTTTTTAAGAAACAATAATTACATATGTTGTATACATACAGTAGCTATAACTAAGTAATGCTGAAATTTAAGGAAATGCTAGGCTGTCAGCAGAACTTTGCCACAAGCAGCTGTAGTAACAGATGCAATCACCTACCCTGACAGCAGAATTGTATTGCCTGCTTTCCTAAGGTTGGGGGGGAACCAGACACTGGAGTGGGAACGAATGGTGATAGGGCACCACTTAGAAATACAATGAGGACCTTGTTAAGAAGGGGCTGCAGTTTCCATGACTCAGGTGAGGAGGTTTCCAGGCAGGGCCTTTCGTTTAGTGTGTCTGAATACTGTGCCTTTGTTGTGGGTGCTGTAGGCTGGAACCATTCCCAGTGTTACCTGCCTGAGAATCATGAATTTCCACAAATTCACTAAAGCGGACTGTGTTCTCCTGCAACCCACTCTGATCATCAGAGGGAATGGAAAGGAATATATCTAGCACAACCATTGAACATACAACATTCATGTGTTTATGTTTTCTTTCCATCTGATTTTATCAGAGAATGACATCATATTTATTTTTGTTCTATTTACCCAGGTGTGTGTACATTGGTGTTTCCATGGCATACAGTGATTTGGAAACACATACAAATATAGTTTATTTCTACAGTTTCCATGCTGTCTCACAAAACCACTACAATAATCCTAAAACCATGTATGTGAACTGACATTGACTTAAAAGGTCTGACTGCTAAATCTCCTTTTTCTTTTGAATGACTCTCTCCTTCCCATCCATCCTCCATATGCCTTCTCTTTCTGAGCATCAACTACCCTAAGTCACATACATGTTTGACTTATTCGCTGTTATTATATCTCTGCAAATTGCCCACACCTCATATCAAAGATTAGCACCCTCGTTTAAAAGTCATACTCCTGCAACCTAACAATACCTAATTTCCTGTAGCTCAGTAATTAATACTGCCAACCAACGCATCAATTCAGATACCCCCCTCTCCTACTAAATATCACTCCTAACCTCTATTTATTTAATCTTTCAAATAGAAACTGGAGCAAATGCATGGCATGTTTTATTTCAGAATGAAAAGCTAATCTCAGTGACCAATAACAAAAAAAGAAAAACACTAACCCTGGGTTATGAAGCATTGTGCTTCCTGCCTTGAAGTGCTAGATTGCCTCATCAGGGGAAGTGAGCGCAATATATATGCAATTACAACACAGTGCGTTATATAACACACACTAATACTAATTCCTTAAACCTCTGCATTCAGGCACACAGTTGTAGATCACACATGCTGCATGATAATTCTCTGCACGGCTTGACACTTACACTCACATAAGAAAAAACAGCTAAGGGTCATGCCCATCACAGAGTACTGCACCAGTTCACAGCAAATAAACTACTTATCACCAACTGACCAGGAATGGAAAAACTGACGAGATCTGCCACTGGCCAATGGAGGACTTTAATTTAGTCCACCACTGTAGGTCTTAATGAGCTACAGCCTATGACTTCTTCTTGACATCTCACAATGATAATCAGATATTGGATGATATTAATGAAATCCATCAATGAAGATCTCTATTCTATTTCGCCTTTTAATCTATGCCTGCTCAGGATCATAAACATTAAGCAAAATATCTCAGAACGGACATCCCATTGCAGTAACCAGCTAAGTGAGCTATGAACATAGCCAGAATACCATAAAGGGATCTGTGGAGCTACTCAAGCTGCCAGCTTACTGAAAACCATAACCTGCTTGCCTCTCTCACTCACTTCTTCATCCATCCCACTCCTAAACCCTGTGTACTGCAAGTGAAAACTGATCCCCGGTAGTCATCACGTATGGTATGGAAACACTTCCCACACAGGATAAAAACAAAGAAAACACCCAGGACATGGTGTACTATGCTACCCATGTAGGCAAGCACTTCAGAGTCCCACATAGGGGGAATATCCGCTATATAAATGCTGCAATACAATACAATACAATTTGTTGACATGATGAATTATAAATAGGGAATAGTTACTAGTGAAACTGAAGGGTTTGAAAATAGAGAAGCAGATGGAATGAATATGAGATTTGTGAGCACATTGAAACCACAACCCAGCCTATTTTAATAGACCAAGGGAGGGACTCATTATTTTTGTTTGTCCATAATAACATCTATGGCAACTTTAGCAGACTGCATGGTGAAAAATATTTCTTAAGGATTCATAGATCCAGCCCACAAACATGGGTCACAAGTGGCATGAGGGTGCATTCCTGATGTGTGGGTTAATTCCTCCCACATATAGTCCTCGAACTAAAGTAAAAGCCAAAGGTTTCTCATCTAAAATCATAGACCCCCTGCGATCACTTGCAGATTACATAAGGTCCTCAGACATAATGTATTTTCTGGGGATAAATTCAGCATGCAGAAAAAGAGGCCCACAGCTCATTTTGATGACCTCAGTAATGACAATGAAAACTCTGCGGACTTTCATAAAAAAGAAGATTCAAAATGTCAGTTATTGGATTGCAAACATTTTAGAGAGGATCAAATAAAATCTGAAAACCATTGAAATGTATTGGTTATGGCTATGGTTGTCTGCAATCCAGGAATAGTGATGCACCCACAATCACAGTTCAACAGATAGAACAGGGTGTTACGGTGAACGTGGTTCTAATAGCCATAAATGGTCAATATCGATGGCTTTGTTGTTTTACTTTCAAGATGACATCCCTTAAATGTTTCTGATAGATAAATATATACCGATGTAGAAGGAACATGATTTAAATGTTTACTTGTGCATATCTCTAAGAAATAAGAATATTTTAGAGCACTGTTAGTGTAAAAACAATCCTGGTAAAGATGGGTAACCAAACCAATACGGATCAGGCCCTACAGACAACCATTATTAGTTTTGATTGATGTCGAGCCTTGACTGCTTTGTCCTGTACCCAATTCTTGCCTACTATTTCATGCCAAGCATTATCGTTTTAGAGGGGCATATCAACAAGGGCTTTATCTCTGCTTTTTTGGATTAAAAGCCAAAAAAGCAGAGATAAAACTAGCACCCTATCAACAACAGGGTGCTAACATGCAAATTTGCATGTTAGCACCCATTTACTCTACGCTTCCCCTTGCATCTCTAATGAGATGCAAAGGGGGCGTTCCAGAGTACAATAATAGGAGAAATGTCGCTAAGCGACATTTCTCCTATTATCAAGAACGTCGCTAACCCTGTTAGAGACAAAAAAAGCAGCGCTAACCGCGGTTAACGCTGCTTTTTTACGTCTGGTATTTTTCAGATTTAGCCATGATATCCTATGGAAGGAGGATATCATGGCTAAGTTTGCCTGTCCCTATCAACAAGGTAACGTGAGATTATCGCTGGGTTTCCAGCGATAATCTCACGTTAGCCTGTTAGCATGAGGATTTTTATCGCTATTGAGATAAGCGTTGCTAATAGCACGCTATCTCAGCGATAAAAATTCACGCTAGCCGGCGATAATTATCCTAGCGCTAAGTGCGCTTAGCGATAATTATCGCCGGTTGTTGTTGATATGCCCCTTAGTGTCTAAATCACGTGTTGAAAACAAAATCACTAATAATCATTTAAAGATAGTGCAAGCTCTGTTGCTTATATGAAACCATTCTTAAATACAACTCCCTAAATCCATCTACATTTGGCTTTGCAGAACCTTATTCAGAAATAGAGAATAAAAGAGAAAGTGCAAAGTCTTTAAATGACTGGACATCATTTTTTAAGATTGGCCCTTTGTAGTTATTAGCACATGCCATGCAACAATTAGAATACATCCATTATTAGCAGGAGTTAGAATGCAGGCATTAACTGCTGTTGTTTGCTTGCACTCTAAGGTAAATGAAAGTGTTCAACAAGGTCATTAAGCAGATGGAGACAGTTGCCATGTTTGTCTCCACATGAGGGTTGCCTTAGTAGACAGTTGCTAGCAGTTTTACCGCCCACTTGCTGTTGCAGGTAAATTACTATTAATTTACCTCTACCCATATTATGCACCTTACAATATGTCAATAATTGGTTAATAGGCAATTTAGAGCTGTTAATGACTACTGCAATGCCTAATCGTTACCTTTATTGGAATTCTGAGCTTCTTTTAACAATATAGTGGCATAGCTCTCAAATGAGGGCTATGTTGATTGCTATAAGACTTCAGATTAGCCGAGAGCTATACGTGAGGCTCTACTGTTGCAGAGAGGGCATTTAAGGCTTGATTTAGAATATGATAGAAGGAGTGAAGGCAGTCCAGCACATTGCCTTTACTCTGCCCACCAAATTGAGAATCCACTGTCTACTCCGGGGCACATGCTATGGATTTCTATGAACCACCATCACTTTGGTTCATGCAAAGACATTGAAAAGTTTGGTGTACACGAAATTTTCCATTTTTCAAAAACAACCCCTCAAAGAGGGAGTTTGCTTTAGAAAAATGTGAACTAATGGCTCCTACACCATGGGAGTTTTCCCCCGTAGTGTGTGTGGGGGGTCATTTATTTTTTTATTATTTACTGTCCGTTACTGCCAGCTTTTACCTAGTGATGAAGGGCAGAAATAAAAACCATTCAACCACCCACTCCAATTGGCCAGTTGGTCGGACGACTTACCTTTCAAGGCCCATACTCCATCAGGCTGTCAGAGGAGTATGTCAGCAACGGGGTAGAAGTAGGCTCTCTTGTGGATTTACTGTTGGTACTCCATCCAGCCCTAAATTTGGTGGGTGGAGTACCCTCCCGTAAAACTCTAAGGGCCTGACTACGAGTCTAGCGGTCCATGGACCGCCAGACTCATGTGGGCGCGGTGGCCTACCAACCGCCTTATTACGATTTGGGCGTCAGACCGCCACAGACCCACCATAGCCACCAGGGAACTGCCATTCCCTGGCAGTGAGGCGGCGATTAGGAGTCCGCAATATGCTTGGCGGGACCGCTGTGGTCCCGCCAAGCATATTTCGAGTTTCCTCTCCACCAGCAGTGGCATGAAGTTTCCTCCTCCATAAACACCCTGGCGGAGAGGTAACAAAGGGGGCTCTGCATGGCTCCCTGTGCCTCCTCTGCATGTGGATGCACACAAGGGGGCACAAAATGTCTCTCCCTGTGTGCATTCACACCAGTTCCTGCATGGCATGGACTTTTCAGTCCATGCCATGCAGGAACTGTTTTTGGTGTTCTTATTGCGGTGCCCATGTTTAGAGCATCGCCATAAAAATATCAAAAAAAGCCCCGCAGACAGGAGGAAACACCTAATCTGGCAGGCGGTCTGACCATGGCTTCGGCGGTGCGGCGGCAGGGTGGACCCGGTGCCGCACCGCCAGAGCTGTAATCAGGCCCTAAATCAGGTCTGTAATTGTAAGTATTGTCTACCCGTTGAGCAAACCTATTCTAAATGAAACAGAAATCAAGCCATTGTAATGTTGAAGCAGAAGGCTGACGCGATTTCATTATTCATTTTCCATCGGCATCATGGTTTTCAATGGACCGCTTACCAACATCTAAAATATTTCACAATTATTTCTTTTCACACCATGCACATTAAACAGTTTTAATTGAACATTGCTTGTTAGACAATTTGTGAGCACAGATCTTTCTTTTATGTGCACAATGATAATTGGAGGCGTTCAAGGCCTCCCGCTGAATAAAATATCTTTTAAAAAATTAACAGTTGCAAAGGCTGCACTCCATTGGATGACATAAACCATAAGCGAATCCACTGACTCGATTGAATTTGTGTTTTAGAAGCAAACGTAAAAAAATGAAAGTATGATAGCAAAGTCAAAATCGACCATGAAAATTGTAGAGTTTGAAAACACTGCGCAGAGGTGCCTGATCACTGACCTCTGAAATGAAGGCCTTGGCGGTGGTCGGGCTCATCACCAGGATTGCTCGCCTCAGAGTGTCCCTGTAGCGGTTTAGCTCCTCGATTCGCAGGGTGGTAAATAGTCCGGTGATCATTCTGTTGATGTTGTTCTCTACCCTCTGCAGTGCCACATCCATTCCCTGCTGTGAGACTCGGTCCAGGAACTCCTGTATTCCACGGATATCTGAAAACATCAAATGCCAATCAAAATGATAATCAGCGCACAGCGGCCATGTCCGTCTTGTGGAACTGAAGGCTGCCTGTCAAGTGTTATTAACTGCCTGAACCACCTACACGGTTTTTCTGGAGCTGTGTTCTATTATGGGCAAGCTTAACCTGTTCCTGCTGGTCTGTTAGGATGTAAAAGTGAGCTTTCTGGCTTATTGTCACTTCCATGAATTCAGATCACTTATGATTGTTCACAAACATCAGTAGATATACTAATAGCATCGATACATACATTGCAGTTTTATAACTGAGCACATTTGATGGCCAACAATCCCCACTTTGGCTTAAAAGCAGACTTGGAAAAGCCAAACAAGGGCAATCTGGCAAAGTTTACTTGCACTGCATGAGTTTCTTACCCTTCAGCGAGAAGTGTGTACTTTGAAGCCAACTACATGCTTAGGAACCAGTACCACGTTCAGTTGTGCACATTTAATACAAATTATATCTCCATCTACATACTAACAAGCCTGATGTGTGTCATGCCTCATTCATGTTACCAGAGTCTATTTTATTGGAGCGAAGGATTGGTGCGTTTAAGTTGTTGATTGGAGGCCTAAAGACCCCAAAAGTTGCTTTTTAAACTTGGGGACCCTTGTTCGAATCCTGGCTTTGGTGATAGACCTGGCACCATGTGATTCTGGACAAATCACTAAGGGGCGTATTTATGTAGAAGTCACTCAATACTGCAAGTCACCTTGCTGCACTGTGTGACGAGGAAAGGGTAGAAATGCGCCGTATTTAACACAATACAATGAATTCCTGCCTTTTCCCAACGCTGGTGCAGAATGTGTTGACTGCTGCCAATGCAGGCACTCTTGCAATGGCGCCTGTGTTGTAAGCTGAATTGTTTTGGTGCAGAAAGGGCTTTCATTAACCAATCATATTGTGTTTTGTCATCTCTAGGTACTGCGCTATACCATGAAGGTATAAGATGGCCACATACATCAAAACATGTTTGGCCCTGATTACTTAAATCTATGAAACCAATTTAGATCAAATAGCAAAATGGACCCTTTCCACACCATAATCTATATTCCTGCCAAATTTCATGAAAATCTGTTCAGCCATTTTGCTGCTACGTCTGTTTAAGAAATATATGGAAAATGTGATTGTTACAAAAGGGTGTTTTAGGACCCCCTTTTTTCTTTGCACCCTCTTAAATAATCACCACAAACTTTTCTATCATCAGTCAATATAGAAAAAGTAATTAGTCTGCAAAGTTTTGTGTAGATTTGTCAAATGGTGTTGCACTGTGTGTCATAGAGGAGTGGCATAGAGTGGAGTGAAATGTAGTGGCATAGAGTGGCGTCATGTAGGGTGAAGGAGTGAAGTGCAATGGAGTACAGTAGAGCATTGTGTCATACAGTAGAGTGGAGAAAAGTGGTGTGGTGTGCCATAGAGGGAGTTGGTAGGGGGTAGTAGAGTGGAGGAGAGTGTCGTAGAGTGCCATAGAGTGGAGTAGAGTGGCACAGAGAGGCACAGAATGGAGTAGAGTGTTCTAGAGTGGAGTGTTCTAGAGTGAAGTTGAGTGTTGAGGAGTGGAGCGGAGTAGAGTGTCGGATCGAGATCATACAATGGAGTGGTGTGTCATAGAGTAGTTTGGATTGGCAAATAATTCAATCAATCAAATAAATCTTTATTCAGATGATTAAAATCCATAAGAGATAAGTTAAGAAAACGGGATACAAATTTATATTCTTGAGAGTAAACACTAAAACAATTACAATGCATAATATAGGAAAAATTATAACATAGAATGAATACTAATAAAATGTTAATAAAGAAATTGGAATAAAACATAGATGCACAAAATAATAATAGTTATATTAGTGCACAATACATTTCTCTTGTCTCTCTATCTTTAGAATATACAAATCTTGTTGGTAGTACAACAAACTGATGCAGATTATCCATCCATAATCTGGTACGGTAGAATCTCTGCTGTTCATCAGTGACTTTTATCAGATACATTGGCAAACTTTGGAATAAAGGCCCTTCCAGGTTTTGAGATACAGTTTGTTTTTCCACGTCGATGTTCTGTCTCTCCAAATCATCTTTATTGATAAAAAGCACTTTAAGTTCTTTTTTACGGAACTGTAAAACACTAGCCGGACTTTCGATAAAAACATTATCATCAATTTAAGTAAATATTCTACCAACATATGCCAATCAGGGTATCTCATAGTAGCACATAGTAGCACAGAGCAAGGCACTCGCAAATTAAATGCTTTGTAAATTTGGTGCCAACCTTGCCCCAAATGTTATACCACCCTACCAGGGTGTATTGATCTATGAAGTCATAGAGAAAAGTTATACCAAGTTCCCTGTGAGTGATATAAGAAGGCACTGAACGGGGCACAGCAAGAAGTCTACACAGAAAATACTTGTCCTGTTTTTGCAAGATCGAGTGCCCTGCCAATCCCCAAAGGGTTGCCCCTATATCTTACAGTAGAGATGCACTTACTCCTATACAGCTGCAGCATCTTGAGTATTGGTTTAATACCAATTATCTTGGCAAATCTGAACAAGGCCTCTATTGTCCTTTTGAATTTAAGTTCAGCTAAATCTATATGAGTTCCCCAGAAGCTAGAACAAAAAAAAAAAGTACACAGAGATAAAGAAAAATATAGATCTCTTCCAATTTATAGCCCCTTGCAAAGTGAGCTTTCTTCTTCACCTTCCCACCCCCATACACCATTACAATTGATTTCCCAGGTTTAGTTTTAAATCCTTTTGCTCCATATAGGTAACAAACCTATTAATCAACTGTTGGAGTCCATTTGTGGTTTAAGATAACAGAACTGCATTATCGGTGTAGAGGAGCACAGGGATAGGGAGCGGAACCACCCTGGGCAAGCCAGCAGCTATTTTTTGTAACCTTCTGTCAAGCCTGTTTATATAGAGGGAAAAGAGGAGGAAGGTTAAAATGCAGCCTTGCATTATACCTCTGGTAACTTTAAAACTTGGGGTACATTCTCCCTCTAACCCAAATCTCACATAAGCGGAAACAGAAATTATACTATGTCTACGGGGATGCCCATTTCGGCCAAGGTCTTCCACAGTTTGGAATGGGTGACGCAATCAAAAACTTTGCTTAGGTCAGCGAAACAGAGAGAAACTTAGCTGCCAAATATTTAGAAATTAAAAGTTGAAGATGTATGCATTGCTCTTGTGTACCTATGTCATTCCTAAAACCATACTGAGAGTCTGTGAACACATTTTTCTCGGCCACCCAAGAATCTAATCTCGCCAAAATTATTAAGCAAAAAGCAATATCGGGTGACAACACTTGGAGACCCCCCTGTCCCCTTTTTTAAAATAGGGACTATTATAGAGTCAGTCCAAGTGGATGGGATAAGGCCCTCCCAGCGCAGCATTAAAGACCTGCATCAAGATTGGTACCCACATTGCAGGACAAGATTTACAGGCACTACCAGGGACCCCGTCAGGGCTCGGAGCTGTCATACTGCTTGACTCACTAACTAGCTGTAAGGGGAGTGGAATTAATGTAAAACTAATGCCCTCACTGATGCTAAATTGCTCATTCTGAGTACTAAATATTCTTTCAAAATGGCTTATCCAGTCCAGTGGGGAAACTAATACCTCAGGTGTGTATATCTTTAAGAAATGGGGAATGAATTATGTTCCAGGATAATATACTATTTCTAGTTACTGCAGCTTGCTCTTAACTAACCCATGCCTGTTCTTGCAATATTTTTCTTCTCTTGCTATTTGCCTGCTTATAGTTCAGTCTGAATAACTTTACTTCCTCTTCATCCCTCTCACGGTTAGGGTACGAGTCAGAGGTGGTAATTTTGTTATGTGCTCCTGAACCCCTTTCATTAGTTTTGCATCCCCCCAAACTAACTGCGACCTTTATCCCATCATTCTCCTGCTGTCAGTCTTTTTCCTCGAGACTTAAAAGGGGGGAAAATGTATTTCTAGTTGTCACAGAATAGTGGAGTGCAGTTTTCATCATAATGTGATGAAAATGGATCCTGGAATTTAAATATAGACTCAGGTGGTCTGTAAAAGGAGCTCAACGGTATCACAACAATCAGAGTGGCAAGAATTATGTGGAGAGGAGTTGGCCTAACGGTTAGGGCGCTCGACCTCGGACCTGGGGGAACTGGATTCGAGTCTCGGTAATGACGCTAAACATCCTGTGATTCTGGGCAAATCACTTAATCTCCCCGTGCCTAACAAAAAATGAATGTTTGTCCTCATGTAACATAACTGGTGCTATGTAAAGCACTCTGATACCTGATTGGATTCGGGTCAGGTTTGCGCTATATAAAACTCTGCAAAAAAAAACTCATAGAGTGGTAGAGTGGAGTGGCATAGACTGGAGTGGTGTAGAGTGGAGTGTCGTAGAGTGTCATGTCATAGAATGGAGTGGCACAGAATGAAGCGGCATAGAGTGGAGTGGCAGAGAGGGGAATGGTGAAGAGTGGAGTGGTGTGCTGTGGAGTAGAGTGGAGTGGCAAGTCATAGAGTGGTATGTCGTACAGTGGAGTGGCATGACATACAGTTAAGTGGTATGTCATAGAGTGGAGTGTAGCAGAGTAGAATTGTGTTTCACAGAATACAGTGGGGGGTGTTGTGCCATAGAGTGGCGCAGAGTGCCGTAGAGTGGAGAGGCATATAGTTGATTACAGTGTTCTATAATCGGGTGGTGTAGAGTAGAGTGTTGTCTCCTAGAGTAGACTGGAGTGGCATGTTATAGAGTGGCTTATTATAGAGTGGCTTATTATAGAGTGTCTTAGAGTGGAGGGAAATAGGGTGGAGTGTCGATGAGTGGCGAGGCATGTAGTGAAGTGGAGTGGTGATTTGTGGAGTGAAATGGTGTGTCATAGAGTGGAAGAGCATGTCATGTGGAGGAGTGGCATTGAGTGTTTCATAGTGGAGTGGCACATCAAGAGTGGAGGCATATGTCGTAGAGTAGAGTGGAGTGGCATGTCATAGAGTGGCATCTTGTAAAGTATCTTTGAGTGATGGTGCAGACAGTAGAGTAGTGTAAGGTGGAGTGGCATCTCATAGAGTGGAGTGGCGTAGAGTGTCATCAAGTGGAGTGTCATCAAGTGGAAAGTCACTGAGAGGAGTGTCTTCGAAAGCAGCATCACCGGGTTGAGTGTTGTAGAGGGGCATAGAGTAGAATAGAGTATTGTAGAGTAGAGTGTTGTAGATAGAGTAGAGTGTGATAGAATGGAGTGGCCTAGATTGTCATAGAGTTGAGTAGCATAAAGTGCCATAGAGTGGAGTGGCATAGAGTCAAGTAATGGAGTAGAGTAGAGTAGTGTGTTGCAGAGTAGAGTGAAGTAAAGTGGCATGGAGTGGCACAGAGGGAGTTGCATAGAGAGTCGTAGAATGGAGTCATGTGTTGTACAGTGGCATAAAGTGGACAAGAGTGTCTTAGAGTTTCATAGAGTGAGGTAAAGTGTTGTATAGTTGAGTGGCATAGAGTGCAGAAGAGTGCTGTAGATTGGAGGGGCATAGAATGCCATAGAGTGGAGTAGAGTGGAGTGACAGTGCAGTAGTGTTGTGTCATAGACTGTTATGTTGTAGATCGCTGTGTCTTAGAATGTCGTGACACAGAGTGGAGTGACATGTCAGTGAATGGCATGTCATAGAGTGGCATGTTATACAGTGTCTTAGAGTGGGGGGCATAGAGGGGATTGATGTAGACAGGAGCAGGGTGTCATAAAGTGTCGTAGAGTGGAGTTGAGTGGTGTAGAATGGAGGGGCATAGAGTGGAGTAGAGTGTTCTAGAATGCAGTGCAGTGGAGTGTCGTAGAGTGAAATTGCATGTCGTAAAGTGGAGTGGAGTTGCTTGTCATAGAATGTATTTTGTCATATATATATTTATGTGTATGTATATATTATCTACTGGCGGTCGCCAGTAGATAGTTATAGTTAGGACCGTGTTTCCATAGGAAATCCGCAACATTCTATTTGGAATAACTTTGGCGCCGATTGACGAATCCTCGCGAAATTTTCAAAATAGGTGGGGCGCTCCGCTCCGCTCCTTCCCTGAAAGTCTCGGGGGGATTCGTCAAGCAGGGGCTGCGAAAAAGGGGGGTCCCAAAACACGTTTTCCCCATGCATTTTTTCCATAGGACCTTTAATCCAAGCTACAGCCCGAACGGCTGAACAGAATTACTTTAAATTTGGCAGAGAGGTAGTCCTCAGTTCAGGGATGTGCCTTTTGCAGGTCTGGTGTCAATCTGTTCATTAGTTCCTGAGAAAATTGCAGTTAAAAGCATATATATATCTATAGGCGCGCACCGTGCGCATACGGTAAGCATACCGTACGCGCACGGTGACGTGCGTGAGCGCATTTCTGATTGGTTGTTAGATGTCAGTAAACATTCGAATCGGTCGAAATCAGGAAGTGTCGGCCGCCATTTTGTCTCTCGCAGTCTGAGGCAATGAAAAACAAAGGGGGAAAACGTGAGAAGGGGACAGGATGGACAGGTTCTGATCCCCTAGCCTTTGTCAGGGGGTCACTGAAGAACCCCCAAGGGTAAAAAAAGAAAAAAAAAATTTTGCGAAAAATCGCGGGGTGCGCGCACCGTATGCGCACGGCACGAACAACGCATCGTGGGCGCTTGGTGCGCGAAGCGCACCAAACGCCCACAGCGCGCACACGGTGCGTGAAGCACACCATGCGCGTACGGTACGCGCACGGTGAGAAAACTTAAAAAAATAAAATAAAATACATAACTTAGCATTTAAACAACCGTACAAATTCACTGAAAAAACCATAGGTTTCACACACGTTATAGTTAGGAATTAGCATTTAAAAAACCTTGCAAATTCACTTAAAAAACCATAGGTTTCACACATGTTATAGTTAGGTGGACATTTCACTCGTGAAAAACCATTGAAATTCCCCCGTTATAGTTAGTGCAGGCAACTATAACTCACGCGACCGCAATCCTCTGCTGATGATGTCAGATATTACATCACTGATGACATATGTGTCTTTCTGAAAAAAAAATATTTGTAATATATGTACAGCTAAAAATTAATGGAAGAAGACATGGGTAAATAAGTGTCTAAATACAGTGATGTAATATCTGACATCATCAGCAGAGTATTGCGGTCGCGTGAGTTATAGTTGCCTGCACTAACTATAACGGGGGAATTTTAATGGTTTTTCACGAGTGAAATGTCCACCTAACTATAACATGTGTGAAACCTATGGTTTTTTAAGTGAATTTGCAAGGTTTTTTAAATGCTAATTCCTAACTATAACGTGTGTGAAACCTATGGTTTTTTCAGTGAATATATAAATACATATACATATATTTATATATATTTATTTTATTTCACTAGATATTGCAGTACTATCTAGGTAATTTTGTGAAAGTAACATTGTACATCATGAACTTTAAAAAAAAAGTATAAATCAATAAAAAATAATTTTCCCTAGCTCTACGGAGTTTTCTTAACTGACATATGCATTTCTATACATAACAAAAACTTAATACACTATATTTCTCTTGAAAACACAGAACAAAGGCAAAGTGATGTCTGAACAATATGGCTACCTTTTCATTTTGCAAAGGCGTTTATTAACAAATAATATTGTGATTGCTCATCAGGTACCGCAGTATGCAGCGAAGGTATAAGGTGACCTATTACATCCCTAATATTTAGTCCCTAATTACTTAACAACTACTGTACGAATTAGATCAAATAACAAAAAGGACCATTTCCAAACCATAATCTATATATCAGACTCATGAACCCACTCACAGACCCACTCACAGACTCATGCACTCACTTACAGACCCACTCAGACACTCATGTACTCACTTACAGTCACACTCTCATACTCACACATCCACTCACAGACCCAGTCAGAGAATCACACACCCAGTGACAGACCCATTCAGAGAGTTGTATACTTACTCAGAGATCCACTCAGAGACAGAGTCACCCACTCAGAAACTCATGCACCCATTCACAGACCTACTCAGAGAGTCATGCACCCACTCACAAACCCATGCAGAGACACTTGCACCAACTCACAGACCCACTCTGAAACTCATGCACCCAGTCATTGACCCACTCATGTACCCATTCACAGACCCATTCAAACACTCATACACTCACAGATCCACACAAGAACTCACACATGCACTCAGACATTTACTCAAACCCCACTCATATACTCACTCAGTCACCCACACATGCACTGGTGCACTCAGTCAATCACCCATGTATGTACTCATGGACTCATTCAGTCACCCATACACAAATCATGCACTCACTCAGTGACCCATACATGCACTCAATCACTCATACACCACTCATGCACTCAATCACTCAATACATACACTCATTCCATCAATCATTCATGCACATTGTGATACACTCATTCAGTCACTATATACTACTACTCATACACTGACTCAGTCACCCATACATGCACTAAGTCAGTCACCCATACACGCACAGATGCACTCTTTCAGTCACCCATACTCCACTCATACACTCACTCACCCAGACATGCTTTCATGTACTCAGTCACCCATGCACGTACTGACACTGTCATTCAGTCACCCATAAACCACACATACACTCACTCACTCATACACTCACTCATGCACTTAGTCAATCACCCATGCATACACTGATACACTCATTTAGTCACTCATACACCACTCATACACTCACTCCCTCACTGATACACAAAGTCATGCACCCAGTCAATAACCCACATTCCACTCATGCAATCCTTTAATTACCTATTCACCAGTCATACACTCAGTCACTCACCGATAAATGGACTTATGCACTAACTTACTCACACATGCCCACACTTATACCCTCACTTACTAGCACATGCACCACTCATGCAATCACTCACACACCCACTGATTCACCTATACATGCCCTCACACACTCACTCACTTCTACACCAGCCTTTCTTACATATACACAAACATACAGTTAATCTATTTTTTAACCATGAAAGGTGGTTCTAAAGAGAACCTTTTCTTCTTTTTTCATTTAATATTTTTGTATTTCTTTTAAGTTATTTTATCCTTTTGCATTTTTTGGGGCTTTTAAAAAATAAAATGACAACTAGAACAAAAAAAATCTTCATGAAGTAAAAAAACTGCAACAAGTTGTATAAAAAACATAATTAGCACTTATGATTTCTGGCTGTTTCCAAATGATCTGCAAAAGACTGTTTGCCAGCAGCCAACACCTTATTGCATCCAGGCAAAAGCTTGCTATTCTCCTTAATTCGAGAGATAGTTCAGGAAGACATTGTTCAACTGCATCAGGAATCGTCTCTCGTGGAGTAGGTGGTGGAGCAGATGATGCTGAAGGCTCACTGCCAGTTGTCTGCCTCTGAGCAATCTGCAATTGTCATTAGTGGTAGGTTTTCAAATGGTATAATGTACTTGTTGTTCAGCATGAGTATTTTATTGCATTGCCCTTAGAAAGGGTTTTCTTACACTGGGTGTACTTGGCAAATTTAACAACAGTTTTATTTTCGCCTGATGGGATTGTAAAAAACTTCCATGCCACGACTAGTGATTTGGGGCAGGTTCTTCCTCGTCAGAATCTTCTTTAGGGTATGGCTCTCCTTCTCTATTCCCTCCAGAAATAATTTTAGAATTAAAGAAAACAACACAAAAGCAAACAGGAGTTGTTGCAGCTGCAGTATAAGACAAATTGGAAAAACCACCCAATACCTCCACTGGAACAATGAAAAAGAGAAACCTGGGTGGATACTTCCTCTCAATATTAGTGAAAACTGTCATATTCAATCAAATCTCTTTGTAATGTAGTCACTGGTTATTCGCGAATGCCGACATCGTAGCGAAATGCAACATCATCTCAAAAACAGCAAATAGAATTTAAATGTATTTTTCCAAATAATTAGCTACATAAATACAAGCTTCAACATTATGTTACTAACCTACTACAAAAGTTAAATTAGTATACTAGGTGCACTACCTGTGAGTGATACTACTTCTAACATATATTATGAGTGACTGTGTGACTGTATGTATACTTGTGTGTATGGGTGTGTGAGTGTCTGTATGGGTGTATACATGAGTGTTTGAGTGCTTTGTGTGTGAGTGACACACTGTGTGAATGGCTGTACTGGTAAGTGAGCGGGTGTGTCAGAGGCTGTAAGGGTGAGTGAGTGGGTATGAGAGTATCTCTATGGGTGGGTTACTAGGTGTGTAGTGACTGTACGAGTGAGTGAGTGGGTGTGTGAATGGCTGTATGAGTAAGTGAATGGATGTGTAAGTGGCTGTATTCGAGGGTGAGCGTCTGTGTAAATGGCTGTATGGGTGAGTGAGTAGATGTGTGAGTGCTTGTATGAATGTATGAATGGGTACAGAAGTGATTGTGTGGGTGTGTGAGTGAGTGTTTGAGTGCTTGTATGGGTGAGTGAGTGGCTGTTCTGAGAGGCTGTATGGGTGGGTGAGTGGTTGTGTGAGTGACTAGGTAGGTAAATAAGTGGGTATGTGAGTGGTTGTATAGGTGTGTGTGTGGCTGTGTGAGTGGCTGTATGGATGAGGGACTGCTTATATGAGTAGTTGTACAGGTGAGTGAATGTTTGTATGAGTGGTTGTACAAGTGAGTGAGTGGGTATGCAAGTGCCGCTCTGGAGGAGTGATTGGCTATGTGAGTACTGGTATGAGTCCCTAGATGGGTATGTGAGTGGTTGTGTGGGAGTGTGAGTGGGTGTGTTAGAGATTGTATGGGATGTCAGTAGGTGTGTAAGTGGTTCTGTAGATGATGTCATCAATGATGTCATCAGTGAAGTCATTTGGAATGTCATTAGTGATATCATCAGTGATGTCACTGACCATGTAATGTTTGATGTAATATGTGAGGTCATAAGCAGGGCATTGCAGGGGCGTAGGTTATAGTTAGCTAAAGTAACTATAACTGCTGAATTTCTATGTTTTTGTGTGTGTAAGATGTGAGCTTAACTATAATGTCCCTTTAACTTTTGTTTTTTAAGTGAATTTTAAGATTTTTCAAATTCTGTTTCCTAATTTTACCATCCCTGTAAACTTTGTTTTTTTAAGTACAAATGTATGTTTTTTTAACTAGTAGTCACATCTGCGGAGAGGTGGAAAAAGGGGGCGGGCCTCTGACCAGCTCTCAGGAATCCTGCTGTGTCAGACTTACTGGAGGTAACAGGAGGGCTTTTAGCCCCCCAAGAACCCTCAGCACCCAAGAGGACTTCATCCTCTAACCAGCAGTGCACTAGGAGGCATGTTTGCAGAGCAGTGGAGAAAGGGGGAATGGCTTCTGAAGAACTCTCAGCAATTCCTCTGTGTGGGACTTTCTGGAGGAAACAGTAGGACTTGTTGGCCCCCAATGACACTTTAGATTCAAGGCGACTTTATCTCCCAACCAGCAGTGTGCCAGGAGGAGTGTTTTCAGAGTGGTGGAGAAAGGGGGAGTAGCCTCCGAAGTCCTCCCAGAAATCATGCTCTGTGGGACTTACTGGAGGTAACAGGAGTGCTAGATGGCCCCCAAGGACCCTCAGCATCTAAGGGAACTTCATTCCCCAACCAGCAGTGCACCAGGAGGTAAGTTTGTACAGTGATGAAGAAAGCGGCGATCCTCTGAAGACCTCTTATCAATTCTGCTATGAGGGGCTTACTGAAGGTAGCAGGAGGGCTTGTTGGCCCCCAATGACACTCCATATTCAAGGGGACTTCATCCCCCAACCAGCAGTGCACCAGGAGGTGAGTTTGTACCATGGTGAAGAAAGGGGGCAATCCTCCAAAAACCTCACATCAATCCCACTGTGTGGGACTTACTTGAGGTAGCA
The DNA here is from genome assembly GCF_964204655.1 of Triturus cristatus. Taxonomy (NCBI): domain Eukaryota; kingdom Metazoa; phylum Chordata; class Amphibia; order Caudata; family Salamandridae; genus Triturus; species Triturus cristatus. Next base: position 170,780,681 of record NC_140582.1, on the reverse strand, counting down.
GGAAGGCTTGTTAGTTTCCAGTGACTCTTTGGAGCCAAGGGGACCATATCCCCAATAAGCAATGATCCAGGAGACTCATTGGCAGAGTGGTGGTGAAAGGGGGAGGCCTCCTACAATTTGCCAGTCAGTTTTTGTTCTTATTTTGTTTTATTTACTACTGGGGGAGCAGGGCTGTGTGGCCCCGTCCGTGAGGTGATTTTGGCCCAGGGAACCACATTTTTTTAAGGGAGGTGACCCCCTGCCAGGCTGATTTCGGCCCTGGTGGCTCCAGCCCCGGGAGCTCAGACTTTGTATTTTATTTGTAAAAAAAAAATAAGGGACGAGGGAGCCACGTGACCCCCCCCCCAGGCTGATTTCAGCCCTTAGGTCCCCATTCCCTGGGGTCAGGGCTCTGTCGTGGGTTCCCCGGTCCCACCCAGGGCACCTACTTACATCTGTTGGGGACCGCAAGGGGAGCCTAAAGGCCCCCTATGGTACCTGCTGGCATGCCCGCTCTCCACCTCCTGTGGGAGCTGGCATTATTATTATTATTATTATTATTATTATTATTATTATTATTATTATTATTATTAATAATCGATTCTTGGTATAGCGCATGGCTACCCTCAGGCATCCCAGCGCTGGTTTGCGGCCAATCACATTGCTATTTTACTGCAGTTTCTGGAAAGGCAACGTCTTTAGTTGTTTCCTGAAAGAGAGGTGGTGAGTTGTGGATCTAAGCTGCAGGGGAAGTGAGTTCCACAGGATGGAGGCATTGTATGAGAAAATGCGTCCCCCCGATCGTACCCTTCAAATCATTGGTACCATGGCTAGAAACAGACTGGCAGATCTCAGATTAGGCAGGGGACGGTGGAAGGAGAAAAGTGTGGAATTAATTTTTGGGCCCGTGTCCCAGAGGGTCTTATGTGCGATGCAGAGTGATTTAAACATTATTCGTTCTGAGATGGGAAGCCAGTGCAGAGTCCTCATTGCTGGCTTAGCCAATTGTTTTCTGGGGATGTTGTATAGTAGTCTAGCTGCACAGTTCTGTACCGCCTGGAGTTTACTAATTACGGAGTTTGGGGTGCCCAGGTATAGTGTGTTGCAGTAGTCCAGCTGGGGGAGTATCAGTACTTGAACCATTGCTCTGCATGCGGTATCTGGGAGTAGTGGTAGTATTTTCCTTAGTTGTCTTAGGATGCCAATGCATGTGGCTGCTACTTGTATTGCTTGATGGTCTAGTTTAAGCGACTTATCCAGCCAGATTCCTAGGCTCTTTATTCTATCCTTGGGTTCGGGAGTTGGTCCCAGGCAGACAGGCCATTTTAAGTCTAAGGGGCCACTTGCTGTATTGCCGAGGATCATTAGTTCAGGCTTATCCCCGTTAAGCTTCAGGTAAGACTTGTCCATCCGGATGGCCACCTTTGTCAGACAAGTTTCAAGGTCGATTTTGCTACCATCAGGGTGGTTGAGGGCTACCACCAGTTGGGTGTCATCGGCGTATGTTACTATCTGGGCTCCATATGGGAGGACTAGATCAGCTAGGGGTCTCAGGTACACGTTGAACAGGGTGGGGCTCAATGAGGACCCCTGTGGAACCCCACAGGCGAGGGGGATCTTCCTTGAGGTATGCTTGCCTTCAAATACTTGGAAGATTCTGTCCATTAGAAAGTACCCGATCCAGGAGAATGCCTTGCCTGTCACTCCCACCTCTATGAGTCTGTCTAGTAGAGTGCCATGATTTATCGTGTCAAATGCGGCACTCAGATCAAGTAAGATGAGTGCCACATTGCCCCCCAAGTCGAGGATTTTCCTTGATTCCTCTGTCACTGTTATCAGTGCTGGCATTGCTTTAACAGAGATGGAGCTGCTGAACATGCCACTCCCTCTCCGTGAAAGCAATTTTGCTCTGCTTCTAGCAATTGAGAGCATTTTTTATGCTCACTCTTGCTTGAAGTGGAGCACTTGCTATAGCTTGGCCGGGGCGGTAAAGTTCTTGCCAAGCCATAGCAAACAGCCATGTCCTGGGGGTGGGCACCCTGGGACATAGTAGGAGGTGGCCCTGTGGGGTGGTGGTCCCAAGGGCCATCTATGGCTCCAGGAGTGTGGTCATGTGGCCCCCTCCTTTAATTGATCTTGTCCCAGGGAGGTGGTGGTCTCTGGGGCTGCGTGGGAACTGCACTGCCCCTGCATGCAAATTTACAAAACCCCAGGGAGGTGGTAGTCCCTGGGGCTGTGGAGGTCCACATGGCCCCAACATTTATTGAAATTAAAGCCTCTGGGAGGTGGGGGTCCACGGGGCCAGGGGCATCCAATAGTCTCCCCAATTAAAAACTAAATAAGGCACTGGTTGGTGTTGGTCCCTGGTACTGCGTGGGAGGCCGTATGGGTCTCCCCCAAATTCATTTATAAAAAATCCCTGGGGAGGTGGTGGTCCCCGGGGTAATATTAAGCCCAGGAGAGGAGGGCCCATGCTCACCCCTCCCTTATTAAAAAATGCCACCGGCACATGGCCCACCTGGGAGCCAATAATTAATGAAGCGCAAGAGGGCAAGCTTCTTTTTTAAACATTTTCAGCAGGATCCATGGATTCCACTGAATGATTTAAAAAAAAAAAGATTTTTTGGGCCCTGCCAGGTCCTTGTGGGACACCCAAGAGGCCTAGGGGTCAGGGTATTTCTACCCTGCCCCCTTTTCTATTTTTTAAAATGTTTTTCTGGGACTCAGCTTAAGCTGAGTGCCGAGATGGCTGCCAACACTTCCTGGTGTGTAGTGTTGGCAGCCAACCAGACCTCGGTAAAAGATTGGAAGGGGTCGCAGATCCTCCGCTTCCCTATATATACAAATTTAGATTTTCTTTAATATTTCAAAAACTACTGAACAGATTTACACCAAATTGCAAAAACGTCGCTTTCTCAACCATCCGTTACCTTTCTGACAAATTTGGTGTAATTCCGTTCAGCAGTTAGGGCTCAAGCCACATCCAAATTTCCTATGGATATTACCATAGGGAAGATGCGTTTTTGGACCCCCCCCCCCTTTATCTCAGCCCTCGCTTGAACGATTACCCCAAAACTTTCAAGACAGCAGCTGAAGTGAGTGTCAAACTAGTTTTGAAAATTTCGCTCTTCCTAAGGAAACTAGTTCTGAACTATAACTACCTACAAATGTATACATATACATTACCTTATGGTGGTCACCAGTAGGTAGTTATAGTTAGGACCTGTTTTCCATAGGAAGAATTTTTGTTCATTTGCCCATAACATGGGTGTTGTTTGTTGAATACTTATTACGTTTTCAAAGTTCCTGCAAATAGCCCAGTCTCTTCCACCAGGCGAGGCCAGGTACCAATGAACGGATTCAGGTCTGGTAATGAATTACCAAAAAACCAAGGTGTCAAAGTCAGGACATAAAGTATTCCACACATGGCAAGGAAAAACTGACATTGACACTTTGGTTTTTTGGAAATATATATATGTGAGTGGCAGAGAAGGGTTGTCACAGTTAATGAGTAATATATATATTATATACAATTTAGAAAGTAATACAGAAATAATCGATGAAATAATATAACAAATTAAGACAGTAAGCCATAGCTTTACTCAGAAAGCATGCTTTTTTTATTTGGTGAAAACCAGTTTAGCAGTCTTTTGAGAAATTAAGCTTAAATGGCAGGTTTGAGTGTGAGAGGCCATAGAGCAGGGTGTCACCACCATCCATATGTGAGAATCTGAATGCTTGAATAGCAATTCTGAAGTTACTAACTGGAAGAAATGGGTTAAGTCTCTTTCGGAAAAAAGAGCTGATACCAGGCAGTCTTTGTATATTTTAGCACAGTATCCATTGAGGGTGAGGTGCCTGTTGAGGGTTTTTGAAAATTATCATCTTTCCAGTGGTGTACCCCCCGATTAGTGTCTTGACTGTTTATGCTGGCTATAGGTCTTCGTGCACTTTACCCGTTCTAACCGGAGGTAAAGTGCGTGTATTCCCCCTTTCAACATGATGAACTCTTCATACCCATAATTGGCATATTGAAATGCCCTAGTATATGTTGCAAAGTGTACACCTGTGGACTGTAATCTACATTTGACCCATTGTGCCATCCACTGCAGGGCCAGTGGAAACATGACCGCAGTCCTACCATTTGTAGTGTGGCCTCACACTTTTAAAACTGCAAATCTGACCTTATAAAATAACTAAATTAAGTTATTTCTACTTCTGAAACGCCTACAAAATGTATATTGGACTTTTTGAAATATTTATTACAAGCCAAATTCGTAATAAATATTTAGGAAAATGTACTTTTAAGTAGTTCACTTTTTGCTGCCTAAAGTCTCTGGGGTCACATTTGCATTAGCTTCAACTGTCACCTGACAGCTAAATAGTCCCCTTAATGAGGTGTGAAAACTGTTCTCGGAGTAGGTCAAAGGCTTGGGAGGGGGAAGTATTTTCTGTTTCTCTGGAAGGATGACCATCTGATCTGTGCCCCAGGAACTTGGTTAACTTCAAAGAGTCCTATCCTGTCACAAACAAATTTTAGCTGACACCTGGGCAGGGAGCTTCTTTGTGTCCCCAGCCAGTCAGTCAGTGAGCCAGTCAATAATCCCAGGGAGAAAGGAGCTGCCCCTTAACTGGTTTAAAGTGATCACTAAGGAGGGGTTGCTCATTTGCCCTGGACACACTCATGAGGTGAGCACAGGAGGTCTGCAAAGGATAAGAATGTTTTTCTGTCTTTTATTTAGGTAGAGAGAGAGACACTGTGGGATTGTTTGCAGTAGGGCACACAGAAAATGCCTCAATGCTGGGTAGAGTCACCACTGGGAACTTTTATGCCATTGGTTAGGGAGAGGCCAGGAATTTCCCCAACTAACAGGCTGGTGCCTGTATATATGAGGTCCCCTGTACATATGTCAGAACACTTTCTGGACCTCTGGAACAGCAGAAGATGACTGAACCTGTGTCTGTGACCTGAGAAGAGCATAGAAAACTGGACCTACTCTCCTCTTTGTAAACAGGATGAAGACGGGGACTCCAAGGTTTATAAGACTAATCTTCTGTTCCAGCTACAGGGACATAGCAACCTACAAAAGGCCTTCTGTGCAACTGCTCAGCTGACTATTTCCAATTGGAGCTTCCCTGGACCTTGCTGCTGACCTTTGATACCTGAGACTTTTGGCTCCAAAGACCTCTAGAGGACTGAGGCCAAACTGATAAGACAAAGGTGTATTGTTTACTGGGCCAAAGATTCAGGTTGCTCCCGCTCTGAGCTTTTCCACAGCAGCATATCTGTTAGACCTGAACCTTAGGATGGTCTTCCCCCAAACGTTTTGCCTGATTATTTTCACTTTTTGCTGCATTCATTTTGTTGGCCTTGGGACTCTGAGCAGTATACCACTGCTAACAAGTGCTAAAGTGCATGTGCTTCTCCCCTAAATATGGTTTCATTGACGTATCCACAACTGGTATATTTAATTTATCTGCAAGTCCCAAGTAGAGTGTACTACCTGTGCCCAGGACCTGTAAATGAAATGCTACTATTTGGCTGCAGCACTGATTGTGGTACCCACACAAGTGGCCCTTTTTAACATGCTTTAGGCCTGCCATGGCTGAGGCTGTGTGTGCAGTTTACACTGTCATGTCAACTTGGCATTTAAGACTCCTTGCCAAGCCTTAAACACTCCTTTTATTACATATAAGTCATCCCTAAAGTAGGCCCTAGGTAGTCCATAGGACAGGGTGCTGTGTAAGTAAAATGTAGGATATGTACTTTTAAGTTTTACATGCCCCGGTAGTGAAAAACACCTACATTTGTATTTCACTATTGTTAGGCTTAACCCTACCCTTCTCATAGGTTAATATTGGGAATTCCTTGTTACACTTTTAAGGTTTAATTCCTGATTGAGAAGGAATAGCTCTGTCATGTTTAATATCATTGGAATCATAATAATAAATCCTCTTTGCTGGCAAACTTGGATTTATCATTACTATTTTAGAAATGTCACATTTAGAAAGATGCAAAAGGAACAAATGATGGACGGAATGCTGTAAAATGCAAACATTCACCCCAGTCACAAAGATCTGGGTTTAATACATCATTCTTTTGCTCACCACGCTTCCCAGTTTGGACCCAGCTATATGCAAATCGGTCTTGACCCTGTCCAGCCCAAACTGCCAAGCCAGGTCCTCACTGGACCAGAAACAAGCACCCTGGGACTGGTTTCGGGCCATCACCCCTCATCAACCAGGCTAGCTTGAATGCAGTGGCACTGTCAATTTTCAAGTTTCAAGGCACAGTCAGCAAGGGATCCAGAATTGTTTCTTTTACTTTTTAGAAAAATGTAATTTCTCTGCTCTGTGTGCCTGCAGCCTGTCTCAAATTCACGTCTGAGGTAGGTGACAGCTGAACATTGTGCATTACCTCTAGACAGCAACATACAAAGGAAGGTTAGGTGGGACTGAGTGGCCAACTGCATCCTGGTAGATCCTCTTGAGTAGGATGGAAGGAAGGAGCTGACAATTACACCTAAATGGGCAGGATACCCTCCCTTAGGAAAAGGGTTGCATACCCCCCTGTGGTGAGTCTGGAGCTAGGGCTGGGAGGAGAGGACCTTTGTGCACTTCAGAGCCCCTCTTTGAAGTCACCTCCACTTCAAGTGCACAACTGGGTATAAGTACAGGGTTCTGAACCCCACCAAATCAGGCACTCAGCACCTGTAAGGAAACTCTGTCAGGAAGAAGGACTGTTGTGCTGCTACGAGGACTGCCACTCTGCTGGACTACCGCTCTGAAAGAACGTCTTTTCTGCTGTGCTGCACTGTTGCCTGCTATCCTCTGCCCCTGCTGAGGAAGAACTAGACTCTTTCTTGAAGTTAGAGTGATTTCCAATAGCATGCTGGCCTGCCTCTTGTTTGTCAGACTCAGGGATATCAAAGTCTCACCTCCTGCTCCTATGCCAGGTCCATTGAAAGTGGACCCAGGTGCTTGCTCCAGTGGATACAATGCATCCTCTGCTGCAGAAGGCAGAATTGATGCATTGAGGATGTTGCAGAAACAGAACTGGTGCATAGCAATCGGAGCCAGTGAATCGTCTCTAGAACCGCCGCATCAGAACCGGTGCATCGAGAGATATGTTCGCCGCATCTCTGTTGAGAAACCCAGCACATTGGCTTCGGAACCAACGCATCTTGATCTTAGCGATTTTTCTATGGAACTGGCGCATCACCATTGTTCCATGGAGAAAATCGACGCATCACCTGGACTGTGGGATGGACATCCACACATCACTTAACTCGATGCTGCATTTCACTGTAGCGACCAGGTTCAAGGTACTTTGTTCAGCGAGTCTTGCATGTCTCATGTATTCAGCCTGCACTCCATCAAGGTCGACCTGAACTCTTAACTTTGCCCAAGCCCAGGATGAGCCGATAACCTCCATAGGCGCCTATTTCTTCTAAGCACTATTTACACTTTTTTTTTTTTTTAAATTCATATCTCGACTTCTACTTATTGGATTATTTATGTGTTGACCTTGTTTTATTTATAACATTGTAATCTATTGATCTTAACTGGTGTGAAGTCTTTTTGTGGTGTTTTTATTGTATTACTGCTTGAAATGTTGCACAAATACCTTACACATTGCCTCTTAAGTTAAGCCTGCCTGCTCTGTGCCAAGCTACCTGAGGGTGAGCAAAGGTTAAATTATGGTCTATATCTGGTTAGCCCTGGCTGGGATTGTGGTTCCTGCTTGGACAGGGTGCATACCTCTGCCAACCAGAAACTCAATTTCTAACAATATCTGATTAAGCTGGACTTTACAGAGAAGGTATCTGGCCTCTTGGAGCCCTGCTCTGCAAAAGGCTGCAGCCTGGCCCAACTGTAAGAATCCAAATTCAGTTCAAATTTCTCCTGCTCTAAGCTTTTCCATCAAAAGTCAACAGCTTTAGTGTGCCCTTGTCCAGCAACTATCCGATGATTTGGGAGCCCTCTGCCATAGCCTGCTTTCTTCCCTACTTATGGTTGTTGACTTTATTTCAGAGACTAATTCCTAAGGTCAAACTTCCAGCTGGGTCAAACCTGGTTTCTCTATGCGACCTGCACTCCATTGTGGCCAGCCTTAACTTGCCCCTAGGTACTGGTAACATTTAGCAATATGGAGGTGGTTTGCGCTTAACCCCTTTTGGCTGTAATTTTCTATTTAAAATTTCAAAATTCATAACTCCAGTGACTCATATTCGATTTTTGTTGTTTTAGTGTTGTTTCATTCATTAGAAACGTCTTTATTTTTATAAACTAATTTGGGATTCTTCTTGTGATGTGTTTTGACTTTATTACTGTTTTAGTACTCCATAAATACTTTACACGTTGCCTTTAGATTAAACCTATGTGCTCTATGTCATAGCTTCCAGAGGGTTAAACTTAGGTTTATTTAATGATTTTAGTGGTTTACTCTGACAAGGGTTGTAGTTATTAAGGGCCTCATGTAGGTAGCCAAATACCGGTCGGTAACGGCCGATTTTCGGTAATTTTACCGTTACCGACCGGTATTTTGGCTAATGGTATGTAGGGGGACAATTTTTGGTGTCGGAATTTACCGAATCGTTAAAATTACCGAATCGGTAATTTTACCGATTCGGTAAATTCCGACACCAAAATCGAGATGTAGGGGGAGTGTGTGGGTGTGTTTTAGAGTCGGTATTTACCACCAACTTTTAGTTGGTGGTAAATAATTAAAGTATGTATTAATGCATTTTTACGCGCGTAGCAGTGTGCAATGTGGCATACATACATGCCCTTAGGGCATGTATGTGTGCCACATGTGCACACATGGCCGAATCAGGAGTGCAACAGGGTGTCAATGTGACACCCTGCCACCCTTGCAAGTGTTCCCCCCATTACCGAATCGGTATTTACCGATTCGGTAATGAGGCATACCTTCCCATCAATGGGAAGGTATGCCTCATTACCGAATCGGTAAATACCGATTCGGTAATTACCGAATAGTAACGAATCGGTAAAAAATACCGACTCATTACCTACATACGAGTTACCACTTCTAAAATACCGATTCGGTATCGTTCGGTATTTTAGAAGTGGTAACTGGTATGCTACCTACATGAGGCCCATAGTGAGGTGGGTAGTCACCCTTCCCTCAACTTATACCCCAATGTCTTTCAAAGGTGAATCCAGGTGACTTTGCGTTCAGTTAATGTTGGTTTTTGAAGCCGTCATGGTTCATGTCTATGAGCCAGGTTTGTACTATTCCTTGCTTGTTGTTCTTGGCAAATAACAGGGAATTTGTCTTGATTGGATCAAGCTTCAGGTAGGTCCTGTACATCCAGGTTTGAATGAGGTAAAGGCAGGGTTTGAGGCATTGAATGTCTGGAACAGAAAAGACTTTCTAGTAGAGTTGCGATCGTGTTTGGCTCAGTTAGTTTTTTAGTTTTATGTTACCTGGTGAGATATACTATTTCACCACATAACCTTTTTTCTTTATCTTTTCCTTAAACCATCCAAACGTTCTCAACTCCATAATTATATTAATGACATAATTTACCAAGAACCAGTTCCCTGAACTAGCACAGTGTTGATGATCTATTCGATTATATAACTCTATCGCTACTTTGCAACAAGCATTTGTGGCATTCTGCTACTGATGTTAATGCATACTGCTATTACCAAAACAACAATTTGACCAAAGACGAAATTTAAGGACTGCATTGCTAATGCGTGTGTCAAAAAAATGCAAATTATTTTATTTTCATTTACCAATCATGTTTTTGAAAATGTAAATTAAGGAAAAAGAGTTTTTGCCAGAATAAAAATGAAAATACCTATCTCATTTTTTCTAACAGAGCGTATGTAGCGGACACTATCACCAACTATAAATGTAATGTAATTTAGCATAGAATGTCAGTAGAACAAGCCAGATTAGTGGGTATGGGGCATTTCCTTCTTCTCCCCAGAAAATACTAAATCTTACTCTGGATGCAATTTACAGAAACTTAATCGATGATGTTTTTTTGTAGATTATGAATTTTAGAGCAATTTCCCGATAGTATATGACAATTCTTTGGAGGGTTGCATAATATGGGAGGCAAACACTTCAGGTTTAATGTGGTTTTGCAAAGCACTCTAATCTGTCAAAATCAATTGTATCCTGAATAAATATATTTGTCTGAAATCAAACACTGTTATTATTTTGTTTTATTTTAATATTCTTCAGATTTTATGGAATTTAATCTAAAGAATCAGATTGTATAAGACCTGATAGTATTTAATGCAGCCAATGCCATAATTGTGAGCACATCCGGTAGTCGGCAGCCGCCCTAGCAACTGATGGTGTGTCCATACTTATCATAGGTCTCTATCACTCCCACAATGTTGCTTCTATTTTCCTCCCACCACTCCATCAGTGATGCCAGCATGCCTGTGCAAACATCTTTTTTTAAACCTGATATCAACAATGAGGACAATTGTTCTCAGACAGAAGATATCAGCGTCTGGATCTTTATCAGCAATTCAATCATTTCAAGTCATCAACTCCGTCATATTGCTGAAAGAATGGCAGCTAAGGAATTAGAAAGACCTGCAACTCGTTTTACTTTTTTTCCCATCATGCTTGGTTGCTCATTGGAGCTAACAAGCAACTATTGGCTCAATTGAGATTGGCAGGAACTGCTGACTTTAGAACCAGGTTTGAGTCCCGGTGTTGGCACAACATCCAGTGACTCTGGTGACTGACCGGCCTATTTACAAAGGGGTCACGCAGTGCATGTCAGCAAGTCACCGTGCTGTGCTACACTGCTTGTCAGGGAAAGGGCGGGAATGTGCCATATGTGCATCAAAACAGAACATTCCTGCCTTTTCCCATGTGCTGGTGCCTTTTGCCAGCCTAGTGTCAATAAAGGCCCCCTTGCACCATGGTACAAGGGCGCCTCTGTTGAATGCAGGATTGTTTTTGTGCAGGAAGTGGCACATGTAGAAAGAGGAAGTAACAAGTAGAAATAAAGATATTTCTACTTGTTACGCCCCCCCTTGGAAGACATATATTTTTGCCACCTTCAAATGTTTACCAGTTATGGTTAATCTAGGAATGCGTACAAAACCATGGGAGTTGCATTGGAAGACCCATGCAAAACTCATGGAATGACTTCCCAAGGCAGAGTAAGGCAATGCAGAGAGTTGCGTTGCTTTACTCCAGATTTATGGAGCCACTCAGTTCCACGCAAAGTGGCTTTGCATGGCTTCATAAATAGCATTTAGGACATGTGTCACTCTTGCACCACCTTGCTTTGGTGCAAGAGTGACACAACTCTGCTCCTAAAAAGGCCCTTTTGTCTCCCTGTGCCTAAAAAAGGAACCTGACTTTGTGAAATGTAATTTGGTGCTTGGTTAAAGCTCTGGAATGCCTTTTGGCCAAGTCCGGGCTATATAAAAACTGCAGAAAAAAGCTGCTATCTGGACAAACATGTCAGATGCACTTGCATTATGAAATCTTCCCCTTAGCCTCAAAAATGTTTCAGTAAACTCTGCATTGAAATGTCTGATTACCCATTTTGTATTTCACAAGATTATCTTCTGATCCTGTAATAATTTTCAACGTGAATCCTTAAAGCTCACTCTTACAACAACACCCTTTTAATCATAAACTAGCAGATATAATGCTTTCTATACCTGGGGGCGCAACATGACAATGTGACAATGCATGATTCTTCCCACAAAGACTTTTATTCATGTGTCCATTTCCTTGGAAATTTGCAATGCATGAACTCCATGGTTTTATCCCTAGACCCAGCAGGTTAATTGACCAGTCAGTTTAGTGGCCTGTAGGGAATCTTTCCTTTTTTTTCTCTTTTCTTTCTATCAGCAGTTTCCATGGCTCGCGTGCAGTACAGACGGACAGCGGGTTGCTATGGAGTACAGAGAGCATGGCAGAAGCACGTCCCTTCCCCAGCAGATGAATAAACTGAGAAAGCCGTTGAGCCACTGCGTGATGGTTCTGGTGAGGAGAACGCATTCTTTGTGCAGATCCGAGGGAGGGAGTCGATAGAGTAAAAAGACAGCATCAAACTGTGGCGTGGTTTTTCTGTGCTGTAAGTGTCTACAAAACAGACTGAGTCACAATGGAATAGGGAAGGTTAAGAGTGATGAAGTATGGCAAAATACTAAAACATACAATTTTTTACTCAGATTTGGGGAAAACACATTTCAAAATATGATTTTGCAACTGCATGTAAATGTTGAGTGTTAATGCCTTATGGGCCACATGTCCGACTGGTTTTAGGGGTCGCAAATGGAGAATCTGGCTTTTTGCAACCACTAAAACAGCTTGCAGCATATATTAACCTTATTTTGTGAGTCAGTAACCTGTTACAGACTTGCTAAATAGGCTCTGTGAGTCGCTATTAGGAAGGGGCATGCCAAGGGCGTCCCTTCTGAATAGCGAGTCGCAGGGGGATGTACAATTGTTTTGCAACAGAAATGCACTCACAAAACAATCACAGTTTACCGCCTACTTCTAGTAGGTGCTAAGCCAGTCGCAATCAGGAAGGGGTCTTTAGTGGAACTCGTCCTATTTTGTAATTGGCAGCTTAGAAAAAGAAATAGAAACATTTCATTTTTATTTTGAAATGCAGCTCGTTTTCCTTCACGGAAAACAGGATCTATTATAAAATATAAAGGCTTTATTTAAAAAGCAGTGACAGACATGATGGTCAGATGACCCCAGCAAGCCACCATTTTTGTCAGGGCCAGCCATTCCCAATAGGTTGTAAATTAAGATCCACCTCATAAATATTAATGAGGCAGGTCCCTTGCGACCCATTTGAGAATCGCAAACAGTGTCTGAGACACTGTGGTACATTTCATTTTGAGTCTCGCAAATCAAAATGGTCGTACATGTGGCTCTATATATTTAAGGGTGTTTACCGCCTCGTGTCATAAGACATTTTCTAAAAACCTATCTTGCTTTCTGTGGTTTCACCATTGTACTGAATATTTTGTCAGTACATTCCCACCAGAACTGCAATGTTTAGGAAAGCAGTCTATGACATCTCTCATGTTATAAAACCTATGGTGTCTGAACCGCTTTCATTTTTTGTTCAGAACTATTTTACTGAGAAAGAAAAAACAAATTAGTCATAAATATATACATAAAGCAATACTAAAAAAATCCAATTTCAGTCATATGTTAATACAAAGAACAGAGCAGCCATACATACAACTTATAACATAGAGTTAGATCAAACCTGTATTATGAAGAATGCTTCAAGGAAAGGAAAGCCTTCAGTAAACTAACATTAAATCGGTATAAACAAAACAGTGGAGTTATAATTTAAAAACACAAAGCACAACAAAATAAAGTGACCAAAACAAAATGCCAGACACAGTTAATTGACAACAAATCAACAGAAGTACTGTGAAGCTACGGGCCCATGAAGAGTTCTCTGTGGTTGTGAATACCATTGACTTCCAGTGGAATTTTCCTCCAGCTTGGTGACCTTTCTCACGGTAAATCCGTGCAGACATGCTCATTCTTTAATTCTCTGTGGGTGCATACTCTGATGCTCATGTAGCTGGTGCCCTGATTTAAGAATCCAGGGAATGACCTGATTTCCTTGACTAAGCTGTATTTCCAGGAAGGCCTGCATGTGTGTAGAACGGTTATGCAGGATTACATCCTATTATACTTTTTGGGGACTGGGACTTAGTTTTCGTCATCCGACTTTAACTGAGATCCAGAGAGAGAACAGCAGCAAAGGAATAAAGTAAGAAGGAAGTGAAAAGAACAGGCGGGCATATTAACAAGGGCTTTAGCGCCACTTTTTTGGCTTAAAAAGCCTAAAAAGTGGAGATAAAACTATCGCCCTATTTACAAGAGGGTGCTAACATGCATAATCGCATGTTAGCACCCTTTTTCCCAACGCCTCCCTTTGCATCTCTAATGAGATGCAAAGTGGGTGTCACTGGGCGTACACCGGATGGAGTACCTTGTAAAATATCGCTGATGTTCACATCGCGATATTTACAAGGCAGCCCACAGGAGTTTAGCTCAAGTTACATTTTGGCGATTAACTGCGGTTTTCGCCAAAAACTAACGTCTGATAAAATCCTGACTTACCTATGCTTAACATAGGGGGTGGATTATGCTGATACGACCACAGGGTCGTATCAGCAAGGTTTTTGCCGTTTTGCAGGGAACATTGCTGGAAAACCAGCAATGTTCCCTTCAAAACGGCGATTTCCCCGCTATCGCTGGATTTCTTATCGCCGTTGTGAAAAGCGTTGTTGATACAGCGCTATCACGGCGATGAAATCCAGTGATAGGATAAACATCGCTAACCGCGCTTTACGATGTTTATCTCTAATCGTTGTTGATATGCCCCAAAGTGATTAAGGTGGAGAGCACGGATAAAAAAGAACCTGCAAGAGTGACATTTTGGACAGGGAGTGTAGATGGCATAAAAAGCATGAAGGGGAATTAAGACTAGCCAGCCTTGGTGTTCATCAGCACCAGTTGTAGGCTCCTAGCAAAAACTTTGGACAGTGCACATTTTATTTGTTTACAAATTGATCACTGCCTATAATGAGACTCTGAACTATAGGCACAAATGCAGTAACTTCCAGTACTGGGCTCCTCTGTCTAAATGTGTATGACATTTTGTTTTATAAATTAAAATACATCAAGATGGTGGTCAGTTTCAGCATATCAAGTGACAATCGATTAAGTTTAATGACACCTTTGACATTTTCTTTTACAGGCTTAGGTCAAAAATTGCTACTCTACAAGGGAAGACTCTGAGTAAGAATTACCCAAGGGTCCTGATTTTTCAGAAATTTTTCAAGATCGTATGTTTTCCTCTCGAATTTTCTTCATTATTTTTTATTTTGTCCTACTCATTTTGTGACAAGTATGGTTGTTTATTTTTTAAGCTGTGTATATTTTTTAGTTTTAAATATTTTGCACTGGAATGCATTTTTGTAAGAGCGTATATAGCTTTGTATCGTTTCAGATCACTTCTCGTACCACTTTTTTAACTTGTCTAATTTTATTTAATTGGTAGATCATCTCTTCTGAAGTTAAGGTTGTGGGTGGGCTACTATTAAAATTTGAAGCTTCATGACTTTGAAGCAGCTGGTTTTACAGTGTCTGAGACTGCTCTAGTTGGAACCAAGCAATAAAATCACACAATGTTTTCTAAATGTAAAAAAAAAAATCACTACCGAGGGTAGGTTTAAAGCCCTAGGCTCACCTGTGCCTCTCACTAACTCATTTCATACCACACTATAGGTGACACCTTTGGTCATCTGCAGAGAGAGCCTTAATGCGCACAAACAGATTTTTAAAACTGAGAAGGGAAATATGGCTTTCTTGTGGCAGTTAAAATCCTTCAATCCCAGGCAGCTGCATTTGTAAGGTTATTTAGCATTTACCTAAGCAAAGGCGTTTTCATTATAGAATTTCTAAACTAACAAAAATATTTAAATTAGTATATAATTAATTATGAACACGGCATTTAACCCCCCCCACTCAATTTGGGTGTCATGTTATTACACCCTGGTAAATCTACCACTTACCCGCCCCTCAGCACTGTAATACGTGTTACTTTTGCCTCCAGGATTAAAATTTCTGACGAACCTTGCAATTGTAATAAAGCCCTCTAAGCTAATCTCCCTGAACAGAAGGGAGTAAAGAAAGAAGGAAGAGAAGAGAAGAGAGAAGAGAAAAGATAAGAGAAGAGAAAAGAAAAGAAGGGAAAAATAAGTTTTTAATTTTCTCCTTACAGGAAGAGCCTTATATCGAATTTACTCCTATATCCATGAATCTTGCAAAGGGGGCAAATATAAAACATAGACTATAACTACCTAATCTAACACCATTCTACACCCTTGTAATCTTCTCCTGAAAACCCTGTGCCTCATCAACATCCGTAAACAAAAAAAACTTTCCCTTCACTAACACTCGCAATTTACATTGTTGTGCAATTGATGCTTGTGCCCCCTTTGCCTTAAATAACTGCAGCATTTTTACGAATTCCTTCCTGCGGCGGGCAGCAGCGGCAGACAGGTCCGAAAAAATTCTACATTTAATAGTCTCGTTAATTGGGAACTGTCTCTGCTGAATAGCCTTTGTGAGAACTGCTTCCTTTATTCGAAAATCTGCAAAGTTGATCAGGATCGTGCGTGGAAGGGTTGAGTTAGGGAAAGGATGAGCTGGGACGTGATGGGCTCTCATAATTGTGAGGTCTCCTTGGAAGTCCGGAATACATTTTTGTTTGATGAAGGTGTTGACCCAGCTTAAAGTTTGCGACCCTTCCATTCCTTCAGGAACGCCTACCAGGCGAAGGTTAGATTTACGTGAGTGGTTTTCCAACTCCTCCAGTTTTGATTCCAACGCCTGTTTGCTCTTAGCTCCTACTTTAACCTCTTTTGTCATTTTATATAACTGGTCCTCCAATGCGGAAATTCTCTCCTCTGCCTCCTGGAGCTTAACAGGGAGACTACCCATAAGATTTTCCATTTTCTCCAAACGTTGATTCAAGGAGTCCAGTTCCACCTTCTGAGTTTTTTTCATATCTTGAATTTCTTCTAGAATCAGATTTAACATGTCCTTGACACTGATCTGAAAATCTTCAGTCAGATCTATCAATCGATTAAAGTCCAGGATAGTATTGACATTGGGAGTAGATGACAACATTACAGTTGTGGCCCCTGTGGAAGGTGGGGTAAATCTTGATCCCCCTTCCCGAACTACTTCCTCCTGTTGTATTTGGGCCACAGTTGATATAACTAACCCCACTTTCTTTGCAGAGCTAGCCTGTTTATCAAATCTCTGATCCGAGATTAATCCCTTCCTTAGCTCCAAGGGATCACCCCTGAGTTCTTTGCTCTGAACAATAGATGGAGAGTCCAGCCCTCCGTCTAGAACACTAGATGGAACACAATTAATTAAGTCGGCTGGTAGTGTAGGGAGAACAGGATCTAGAGAGATTATGGGCTCATGAGGTGATTGGGGAAAGTGGAAGGAGCGGTGGAGGGGGGATAGTCTACTTTTCTGGGGGTGGGATGGGGGACTAAAAAATAGGGAAAATGCAACCGGTAGTTTCAATGATAGGTCGGCTATTTTGTATGTTATATTTGTTCTTTTTTTTTGGAATGTTACATTGATTGGTTCTTTGAAATTTTTTGTTTAAATGGCTAATAGGCTAAAAATAATTTTGTTTAATGTTAACGGCCTGAATAGTCGGAAAAAAATGCGGGCTCTTGAAGCATGGCTAAAATGAAAATCCTGAAATTATTCTGTTACAAGAAACTCATATCTCGAATATAAAATTTTTGGAATTTTCAATGTTTAAAACCTGGGCTAGCTACAGGGGTTTTTCATCTATCTCTGCATCCCATAGAGGGACTGCTATATTTATTAAAAAAAGGCTTACAAGTGGAGTGCATTAATTCGGGTAAGGATCATTTCGGGAGGTGGTGTTGGGTGACATGTTCTGTTAGATCCAAACCATGCCCTCTGACATTTGTAAGCTACTATGCACCCATGGAAGATGACGCCAAAGTATATGACAATCTTTTTCTCTCTTTAAATCATGTTGTAGGAGATTTGATTGTGGGAGGGGATTTTAATATTTTGATGAATCCACATCTCGATTCCACAGTCCAAGGGAAAAGGCAGACAAAACCTAGATCTTTTAAAATATTGAAAGACCATGCTGATATTCTAAATCTACAAGATCCTTGGCGAACAGCATTTCCGACTTTAAAGAAATGTACATGTGGATCAGGACGGTTTGGCTCTTCCTCACGCATTGATTTTTTTCTGATCTCCCAGAATTTAGATTTTTGTCAACAAAATTTCTTTTTCAATGGGTTTTCGGATCATGCCATGCTATCTTTGGAAATTCACGTCGGCCCTGGTTTAAAATTACCTAAACGCTGGGTATTTAACAAGGTGCATCTGAATGATGCCGAGTGGGTAAAATTTATGGATGCTGAGATCAGACAGTTTTTAATTCAGAACATTCATTCCGCATAACCAAATATAGTCTGGGATACCTTAAAAGCCTTTATCCGGGGACTAGTAGTAAGCAAAGAGGCAGTTACTGCCAAAAACGCTAAGGTTGAGAAATTAAAAATTGAAGATAAGCTCCATATTTGCAATGTGGCCTTTTTAAAGAATCCCTCTTCCACCAACAAAGTTCAGCTTGAACAAGCCAAGCGTGAGCTTTGCACTATATATAGCACTCAAAGCGAGATCTTTTTTCAACAGTCTCAGCAAAAAATCTATGAAGATAGTAACTTTACTGGTAGGTTATTGGCGTGGCAGGCCAAGGAACAAGCAGTCACAAATCAAATCAAAGCTTTGAATTGCCCATGCGTAGCAGGCTTTACGGAGGATTCAGGTGAGATTAATACCATTATGCTTGCACATTATCAGACCATTTATGGCCAACTTCAGTTAGTTGATGATCTGTTGTTGAAAAAGTTTCTGCTTGAAAATCCACCGCCTATGTTGATGGAAATAGATACAAATCTTATGGTCCGTTCGTTTTCATTAACAGAGTTGGAAGATGTGATAAAGAGCTTACCCAACGCTAAAGCATGTGGCCCAGATGGCTTAGCCGCCGAATTTTATAAAACAAAATTTAAGGCGTTCGGTGAATTCTTTCTTTCCTTGATAAATTCTATGTTAGAAGGGAGGGGGGGGTATTCCAGATTTCTTTAAACAGGGAAATATTGTTAGTTTTCCGAAGAAGGGTAAAAACAAAAGGGATCCAAACTCTTATCGCCCAATTACATTGCTGAACTCGGATTACAAAATTGTCACAAAACTTCTATCTCTCCGGTTCAACAAATATGCGGCAAAACTGATACATGTCGACCAAAATGGATTTTTGGCAGGCAGACAGTTAGCTACCAACACTCATTTTCTCGCAGAGGCTTTGGATTATTTTGAAATTCAGAACATCCCCGCGCTAGTTTTATTGCTAGACGCTGAAAAAGCTTTTGATTTAGTGGTTTGGAAGACGTTGTTTTGTATTTTGAATTCTTTTAATATTCCAACGTCTTTTATACTCTTAATTCAGAATTTGTATAAGAATGCAGTGGCAAATGTGATTATTAATTAGACCGTGGTAGGGTCCATTAATATTAAGCGTGGCACAAGGTAAGGGTGCCCTCTATCTCCAGTACTATTTGCTTTTTTATTGAACCCCTCGCAATTGCAATACGGAACTCCCCAGATATCCTCCCTCCAATCCCGACTATGCCGTCGTTAAAACTTTATGCAGATGATGTTATGCTTTTAATTAAGCCTACAATAGGAGTACAAATCAAAGTCTTCAAACTATTTGAGGACTTTGAAGCATAAGGAGGATAGCGAATAAACAGAGCTAAGACGGAAGTTATACAATGTGGTAGAGCTGCTTTCGATTACATCCAGATATCCAAGGCTTAGTAAATCTCAACCCAAAAAGATATCTGGGGATTTTTTATTCAGCGTCGTTCGAAGATTTATTTAAACTAAATTATACGCCACATTGGAATATGCTTCCTTTATCCATTTTAGGTCGTGTTGCTCTTATCAAGATGTCTGTTTTACCATTGTTTAATTTTCTGTTCACTTCGATACCATGCACTTTATCAGGCTCGTTTTTCTCTCAGGTTGAGTCCATGTTTACAAATTTTGTATGGGCAAAAAAAAAACCACGTTTAGCACTTGGCACTTTATATGAAGACTCTGGGCCCGATTCACAGAACTAACTTAAGACAAAATCCTAAACTTACTACCATTTTGGTATTCACAGAAGGCACTTACTCATTTTGGTATTCACAGAAGGCACTTACTCATTTCGGTATTCACAGAAGTTAGGAGTCCTAACTTTAGGACTCCTAAATGCCTTCTGTGAATACCGAAAGTCTTAAAATTAGGATTTTTCTCAGTTTAGTAGTAGTATAGTTAGGACTCCTAACTTTAGGACTCCTAAATGCCTTCTGTGAATACCGAAAGTCTTAAAATTAGGATTTTTCTCAATTTAGTAGTCCTAAGTTTAGGACTCCTAACTTTAGGACTCCTAAATGCCTTCTGTGAATACCGAAAGCCTTAAAATTAGGATTTTTCTCAGTTTAGTAGTAGTATAGTTAGGACTCCTAACTTTAGGACTCCTAAATGCCTTCTGTGAATACCGAAAGTCTTAAAATTAGGATTTTTCTCAATTTAGTAGTCCTAAGTTTAGATTTAGGACTACTAAATTGAGAAAAATCCTAATTTTAAGACTTTCGGTATTCACAGAAGGCATTTAGGAGTCCTAAAGTTAGGAGTCCTAACTATACTACTACTAAACTGAGAAAAATCCTAATTTTAAGGCTTTCGGTATTCACAGAAGGCATTTAGGAGTCCTAAAGTTAGGACTCCTAACTTCTGTGAATACCGAAATGAGTAAGTGCGTTCTGTGAATACTAAAATGAGTAAGTGCCTTCTGTGAATACCAAAATGGTAGTAAGTTTAGGATTTTGTCTTAAGTTAGTTCTGTGAATCGGGCCCTCAGATCATGGAGGGCTTGCACTCCCGAATCTGAAATATTACTATGACGCATATTTTGCACAGTATTTATCTAGGTTCAAACCTCTACCACATATACACTTTTATTGCAATTTCTTTTTGAATTTAATTTGTTCTGAAACTCAGATCAACTCTCTCATGTTATTGTTTAGGTACCCAAAGCTGGTATGATATAAATTTCTCCAATGTATTTTTAAAAGACGGCAGGCCTTCTTTAAAAAATATTCTATCCCAGCAATTAATGCAGCCACCTTAATAGAAGAAATCCTCCCCTTAATAGGAATTAAACAACCAACCTACCTGACATTAAAGTGGGCGGAAGTCGGGTACCTTAAAGTATCAGACTTCTTAAGGGATGGTAACTGGATGACGGTAGCAGACATATCTAAAAGGATTGCTAAGGATTTTATTTTGGTTAACTCTTATATATAAATATTTAGTAGAAATAAACCCCACTTCTTTTATGACCCAAAACCAGCTTGTAGAGGATTTGTTAGCTAAAGCAGTGAATAAGAATCCAGGTGCTTGGAAAACATTACTGGCCTCCTTCAAACATCCGGATCTAGAGTCAAAAGCAATTAAGAAATAGGCAGTTCATGAGAACTGTGTAGTCTCTCTTCAGATTTGGTCTACAATTAATAAGTTACATTTCTTTACTCTAAGAGGGGCTAATTGGCGTAGGATGCTTTTTTTTAGTAAGTGGTTATTGTATCGAACTCCCGCCGTTTTAGCTAGGATGTTCACTAACTAGTCCTCTCAATGCTTTTGCTGTATGAATTATACACACGCCAATTGGTCACATATTATGTTGCGTTGCCCAAATATTAACATTTATTGGACTGAGGTATTTTTTTCCTTAGAACAAGAGTGCAATATAAAACTTGAGGTTAACAGTAGGCTAATTTTACTTGGTTATGACCCAGATCTTCTCTTCTCGGAATCCATGACGAGGTTGCCCTACATAGCAACAGCGATCGCAAGATCACTTCTGCTTCAAAATTGGCGTTCCGCTTCCATACCCTCAGCTATGAAATGGGTTCAGAAGATGAGGAGGGTCAAGAAGAGCGAATATACCTATGCCGCACGCATTGGAGGCCTTAAGAAGTTTGAGAAAATATGGGGTACCAAGTTTGATTCTGATTATTAGCCATGGGAGATATCTGAAATTGTTATTAAGAAGTGATTGAGTTATGGGAGGTTTGAGCTTTTTATGAATTTTACTAAAGTTGCGTTTAAGATAACTTTTTGTCTTAGATTGTTAAACAGGCTGATGATTTGTAATATTCTGTGATCTAAAAATTTATTTTTTCAGCAATCATTTGTGTTGTAATGTAATATCATGTTTAACTCCGGCTGCAATATAAAAAAAAATAATAAAAAAAAACAAACAAGGGATTTAAACTCTGACGAAAAGTAGATTGCAATTGAAAATGCTCACTTCTCTCAGTGGCGTAGCTGGAGCTCGTGGCGCCCGGGGCTATCCCTCAGATTGCCGCCCCTGGGGAGGGGGGGTTGCTGGGGAAAAAGGACGGCGAGCACTTGAAAGAGGTCCGAGAGACATGTAGTATTGCCGCTAATAGTTACCTCGATCATGCAAGTTACATGCACATACATGACACGGTCCAAGGCTACACAGTTGAATACACCGGTGACTGGCAGTACAAAAGAGAACACACAGACTGCATGATCTATCTGGGGACTCAGAAAAAACGCATGTGACATCCATCACAGAGCTGCGTGAATAATTACCAGGTAATTCCCTCAGCACAATGCAAACATGCACATACATGACACTGTTCAGGGATCCATCATCTACAGCTGACATTAAATGACCATTCATCATGGTGCCCCCATTAAAGCAGTGCACTTTGTGATTTGCATGGTACATGTTCTTTGCAGCAGGCACATTAACCCTCTGTGCTACCTTTCCAGGAGTCAACCCTTCCACTAGACAAAACTCCGATCTCTCTGTAGGAAGAACATGAATC
Source organism: Triturus cristatus (assembly GCF_964204655.1). Taxonomy (NCBI): domain Eukaryota; kingdom Metazoa; phylum Chordata; class Amphibia; order Caudata; family Salamandridae; genus Triturus; species Triturus cristatus. The sequence continues at coordinate 170,758,148 of NC_140582.1, read as the reverse complement.
ACCGAAGTAATCATGACATTTTTATTGTTTCTGAAAATTGCTGGAGGCCAGGAAGGAGGCAGCAAGTTTTTTAAAAACCATAATATACTTGCAAACACTACGCACTCACCCGAAATAGGTACCCAGTGCAGTCACACCGTTCGCATCGCCCTAACCTGCTCAAGGTTCATGTGACCTCAGTGACAGAGTCACAGTGACTGGATCACTGTTGCTCTAGGGTGTGCTGCTTCGTAGGCCTGTCCGCAAGACTGGAGATAAACTTCAGTATGGATTGTGGAGGACAGGCCTTCAAGGTTAACCCACAATTGACACCACTAGGGTACACCTGCTTGTGCTAAGACATCAAGCCTTCTAAGGTCTAGTGGGGCCTTCTAAGGTCTAGCATGGGAATGTGCTCCCTCAGTAGAGTGGTCTGGTGGACTAGTCATGAAGGCTGAACCCGGTTCCCCAGTTCCAAATTCGACAGCTCTAGCCATAGTGCCACATCCTCTACCCCACTGAACACCATACTTCCCCACTGAGAGAAACTCGTACTGCCTTCAGCTATAACCTAATTGTGCCCGCTATAAACACTTGGATGTGGCTCAATTCAAATTATGCACTTGATAAGAGTAATATGCTGCCTAAAAAAAACGTAAAAGCAACCACTCATAGGGAATGCAAGATTAAGTAAAGCATGTGAAATGTAAGCAGAAACAATATGGTTACCTTAACGATCTCTCACTCACTATTCAGAAATCAGCTAGTGGTTTTACCTGAAAAGTTATGGACATGACTACAGGGCCCTGAAGGGAACCGTTTCAATGTCCATTGCTTATATCCGTAAAAAACGTAAGCAGTATGGTTTAAAAAGACCACATCCATAAACACAGAGCCATGGTACACATTTTGTTTTCCAATCCACCCATCAACCAGGTATTGCAGCACCTCCAGGAATGGTGCACTTCCCCACCTGGGAACAACAATGCTGTTCAAAGAAAGACCAGAAAACAAAAGTAGCGCTTCACTGGCAAACTCTGTAAAGTGATGCTGATTTATTTGGATGTAAATACAACCAATCTGGCCACTTTGCAACCACTCTGTCTTGCTTTATTCAGTTATGTATTTATTTTTCATATTTAAAACCTATTTCTCTCCATTCCGCTGCTCTTTGGAATAGAAAAATGTCAGAAAAAGGGCATTTCCCGCAAGACTGTTTTTCTTTTTTGGATCCATTTCACAGGGAAGCAACTAAATGAAAGAAGGAAAGAGGTTGTGAACAGTTTCTTCAAGTCACGGTTTTCAGTAAGTGAGGAGCAAGACAGAAAGAGAGGGAATAATTGGAAGAGAGGGGGGGACAGCTGTCAGCACAAAAAAGAAGAGGACATTGCCCGAGTCCTATTCCTTCCCTGCCCGTCCACGAAAGCAAGCCGAGCCTTATCTCAATGCCTTTGTCCTCCCCCAAAATAGTGCCGCCTGGGGCGGACCGCCCCCACCGCCCCACCCTAGCTACGCCACTGGCTTCTCTATTGGACTTTGTTTGATGTTGTTACATCTCTAAATCATTTTCTGATATTTTACTATAATTCCAAGACTTACACTTCTATTATCAATACCATATTTCAGTAACAATGTGTAAAGTGCATTAAAAAAAAACGAAAAACCTGCTATTTCAATGCCCCTTCAAATTGTGAAAGATGTCTTCTTCATGATGTAACTTTTACAACGAGTAAAGGTATGGTAAAAAAACAATATTTCCCACGCTATGCTACTGACATTGATATCCTGTTTACTTCATACTACTGCTTAGTATAATTATATTAAACATTCTAAATGTATTATATTAATATTTATTGTATTATATATTATAGCTTAATATCTAGGCGATCTGCCATATACTGAGCCTTGTTCACACTGGATAAAACGGCTGATAGATACATTATGACATAAATAAAAATGAACAATTAGCTAAAAAGAAAAGTGGATGTCATTCAAAAGCATTCCTGCTGGTTTTAGCTGTAGAATTTGCTTGAAGTACAAATACATAGCATGCAATAGTACAGACAATGTCATATGTTCTTGGTGAGTATAAATGTAGTAACTCAAACATAGTTAGCTCACGCTTTAAGAGTGCATGCACATGCTCTGATTTACAGTATCTACTCAGTTGGTTAGGATATTTAACTCCATATAATTGATAAGTGCCTTCAGGAAATGTTTACACATTTATTTTAAGAAATCTTCTCCCGATCAGAAAGGTTTATGTTGTGTAATGCACATCTTCTTAAGTTTAATCTTTTTAGGCTTTTTAAGGTCGCAAAAGGCCCGATTTGCAGAATCGGGCCATTTGCAACCAGAAAGAAGGCTTTTCCAATCTACCAAACAATACTTTAATATTGGGTAACCTATTATTGATTCGCTAATAGGAAAGGGATTGTTGAGGGCTTCCCTTTATAATACCGAATCGCAGCGGTATGTAGGAATGTTTTGTGATCGGACTGCAGTCGCAAAATATTCACATTTTATCACCTGCTTCAAGTAGGTGGTAACCCATTCGCAAATGGGAAGGAGTCCCCGGGGAACCCCTTCCCCTTAGGTGAATGGTAGTGAAAACGTTTTTTCAAAGCAGGCAGTGGTCCACCTTTACTATTTTGTTTTTTTTAATGCAACCTGTTTTCCTTTAAGGAAAAAGGGCTGCATTTAAAAAAGAAAGATTGCTTTATTTAAAAGCAATCACGGACATGGCGGTCTGCTGACCCCAGCAGGCCACCATCCCCGTGATTTCAGCGATTCCCAATGGGTCGCAAATTGCGACCTACCTCATTAATATTCATAAGGGAGGTCGATTTGCGACCCACTACGAATCGAGTGGGGAGTTTCATACATTGGGAATAGTGATTACTTAATTGCAATTCACAGAAAATCGCAATACGATAATCACTATTTCCAAATATTATACACGTGGCCCTATGTCCGCTAACTGCGAGCTCATGCATACGCACACAAACCTTCGTGCATCCATCATTGAAGATAATATCCAATGCATCTATTTAGTTTATTCTGCATACAAAAGCTTGTAAATTCTTTACATTTTAGTTTTTTCTTTCACATTAACAACTTTCAATAACGATTGTTTTCTCTGTTGACACATTTTTGATTCACATTAGATGTAACAAACTACTGCAACTAAACCTTAGATTTATATTGGCTGGAAAGATGGACTTTGGGAAGAAGATAAAAAAAACAAGAATATTCCTCACGCATTGTAGAAGTCAGTGTTGGAAATTGAAGCATAAAACATTTTTATGGAAATCAATAGTTACCATAGTTGTCGTCGTAGAAAATGATGAACTTTTGCCAGGCATATTCAGTAACAACTCTGGTCAATACATTATTGAGATAGACCGGCGGTCGCACAGAGAGGGTGTAATCGTCATTCCGGTCATTTCTGATGAGTTTGCAGCCACTTCGAGGAGTGCCCTCTGTGGAGCGGTGGATGAAGAGATGAGGAATATGCATTGCATCTGCCAAGGCCTGCAAAGATCCTGCTGATTCACATCCTATGGAGCTGACCAGGGCCAGTATCCCATGGTTCATCAGTTCACAGGCTGAAAGAAGGAATGACAGTGGTTAAGCTGACGTCAGCACAACAAGCACTTGCAAGCAGGAAGTATGTTATCGCAAACAGCAAATGGAAGTAAACCTTCATTGCTAACTTATGATCTCAATAGGATACACAGTATGCAGTGATTTCACAGGATGGTTGCCTTATCCGAATCATTGCCCAGAGTCTTTCTTACTGTCAATTTATCATGATTTTTGTGAATATTTTATCATTCAACGAACCAATGCCATTATATGTTTTGATCCACTGGTGCCAGATTTGTGTCCTACTGCCTGCAAATTCTTTTTTTTTTCTTTTTTTGCTGAACGTGAAATGCACAACATTGCAATTTTCTGTATAGTGGTTCATGGTGGTTTGTTAGTTGGCTTGCAGGTGGGAAGGTAAAAACTTTCATCAAAACTGTAAATTTCATGAAATGCCAACATTCTACCATTTCCGTAAAAAATAGTAAATGCATCCTGTGAGCAACAATTTTCCTTAGGCAGGTTGCTCAGATGTAGGCTGTTTCACCGCTGCTACAAATCTGCATGTCATAATTCTAGCCTGCCCATAGTAGCCACACTATAAAAAAGGCAAATACTATCACTACAAATCAAAATCTGTATGCATGGTGCCTGCCACGTAGTGCAGGGAAATGCACAGCATCACATTTTTACATTGCCTACGATGCTGCAGCCAGCAGCACCGTACGCAATGTTAAATGTTCAATGCCCTGGATCCTAATGCCAGTGGTGGGACCACCGCATGTCAGGCGAGCAGTCTCAAACACCGCAACAATGGATGGCAGACTCAGGTCCGCCCGCCATCGTAATGAGCCCCATAGAGTCTTTTTAGCCAAGTGTTGCATAGAGTGCACACTGTTTTTAGGAGATACTTTTTAATATTCTATGGTGTATTTTTCATGAGAGTCTCACTATCTGCAAACAGTGTGGTACAGAGTTAACTCTCTCCATAGAGTAAACACTGTTTACAGTACCTACTTTTCTACTCATATAAACTTAATTCCTCAATGTAGGTTCGGTGAATGTGATGGGTTTGATTCAGGTTAAATCTGTTCACATTAGGACATTCATTTTGGAACAGATGTTGAGTATCTTGAGTAACTTGACTTTCTCTGAACAGCATATTGAGCACTGTGTGCAATGACGGCTTTCCATATATCTGTGGTTGATTGTTAATGTGAACTAGGCTACCCACGAAGTGTATGGGATAGGGTCAATGTTGCACGAAACACATGCTTGCTACAACCAAGAGAGCTGTATCTGTGAGTACATTATTGATTGAGTGAGTGGCAGTGTTGAGAGGCTGTATTGGTGTGTGAGTGGGTGTGTCACAATCAATCACAATCGCTGCTGCAATTCTGGAAGGATCTCAAGACCAGCACCTAGAGACCCTCATGGGTGATTAGTCACACTTTACAATATTCTGATTGACTGATTGATTGGTGTCTGAGTGGCTGTTGTGGGGAATATGTCTGTGTGTGAGCAGCTATGTGGGTGAGGGTATGGCTGTGTGAGTGGTTGTATGGAAGAGTGACTGGTTGTATGGGTGGCTGTTTGGGTGAATGAATGGTTGTGTGAGTGGCTGCATGTGTGAGTGAGTGAATGAGTGAGTGGGTGTGTGAGTGGGTCTATGGAGGAGTGAGTGGTTGTGTGAGTATTTGCATGGGTCTATGAATGGGTATGTGAGTGGTTGTCTGGGTGTGTGAATGGACGTACCAGAGGTTGTATGGGAGTGTGAGTGGTTCTGAGGATGATGACATCAGTGATGTCATGAGTGATGTCATTTGCAATGTCATGAGTGATGTCACTGACCATTTCATGAGTGACGTAATATGTGAGGTCATAAGCAGGTCATAAGCAGTTCACTGTGGGGGTGTAAGTTATAGTTAGCTAAGGTAACTATAACTGCTGAATTTCTATGGTTTTGTGCATATAAAATGCAAGTCTAACTATAACATCCCTGTAACCTTTGTTTTTCTTCAGAGAATTTCTAAGGTTTGTTTTAATTCTATTTCCTAACTATAGCATCCTAGTACCCTTTGGATTTTTCAGTGAATATATATATTTATATATCATTGAGAGTTTACTAACCATTTGGGTACCATCTGCATTATGTAAATTGTGCAAACTATCAAATGACACTAGAAGTAAAGGAATAAAGTAGAAAAACAAAAGCAGCACAGGCTTGGTTGGGTGATAATTGAGTAAGCCTTAATAAGTCCACTTCCAAAACTGAACTCATTCTAGTTCATCTAGCACCTGGATACCCTCACAGATGACAAGTAGTGCTCTACAAATCTGCTGATTGATTGATTGATTGATTGATAGTTAGTTCAGATGCCTGTTTAATAAGGATTATGGCAAGTTATCTGCTATATAGGTTTGTTGCTCAGAACTACGTGCCTGGGACAACATGAAGGTAAAAGGATGTCTACTTGATTTCAAAATGTCTTTGGATTGCTAGCTCAACCCTAGCTTTTCATCCATTAACAATCACCATTGGCTAGTTTGAAGGAATCAACTTCATACTTGAATAACACAATACAATTATTATAGCAAAAACTAGAATAGGATCTAATATTAACTATTGTAACATTATTTTAGTTGATATCACATAAACCAGCATTAGGGGTCACACCTACTTTAGAATTTGGTGGACAAGGTTGTAACCAGTACCCTTCTCAGAAATCATAATGATTTTTTTTATTGAGGAACATACATTGTCTACCCATTCAGGACAGAACAGAACTTGAATTGCTGGCGGTGGTACATAAATCAGTTAATGAAATGATGACCAAATGATTTGATGTGAAGATCAAGTAAAATAAGTGCTTGAAAGTTAATAAAGTAAAAAAGAAAAGAGCAAGAGTGTCAACCTCGCCCAACCATGAAAGAATTATTTGGAATTAACTCTCACACTAATTGATAACATATCAACAACTGCACCCATTAGGGAAGACTCCCCAGGCCCACTGATTTTAGACGGATCTCAATTATCCACTGCCCCATGTTCTTAGATGTTTATGAGTAGTTTACTGCTTTTTAAATAACATGCCTGATTGATTGGGGAGGGAAGTGAGTGAATGGAAAAGTAGTGGGAATGAGGGGTTCTGTCTCTTTATCTATGATATCTCTTGTGGCACCCCCTACCCATTCTATAGACAGACGGAGGTGGAAATATACTCTGTGTGAAATAGAGTCCAGCAGCACAAAGCAAAAGAGACTAAAAGAGAAATGTTACATGATGGGTAGAAACATGAGGTGGAAAAGAACAAGAGTAAGAAACAGAAATGAGCGCATAACAATAAGGACAGAATTTTGTCAGGTAAAATGATCTAAACAAACAAAAATAATTCTCTGGAATCATCTTGAAAACCTCAATGTGTTTGCACAAGGCCATACAGCATCTGGTCTATAAACTCCACTGCTCTGCTACTGAAATCTCAGTTAAGTGTGTCTTACTGTTCATTATAATTAGGACTTCTTGTTGGTGATCGCCTCATTCTTTTGGAGATTTTTTTCATACTCATTTGCAGACCCAAACCCTATGATTCCCAAAAACACAGGATTCACAACATAAAAGAGCTTTTTACAATGTACTAAAGCACATTCATCAGTTACCGGCTCCTGAGATGGAGTGGTAACTGCTCTGCAAAGGGGGAGCTGTGGACAGTGGTCCAGAGGGATGCTACCTGCTTCTGTCTGAGGTTGCGCAAATAGAAAACAGTTTGTTTAAGCAGTGCCTGTACCTTTTAATGTATACAGAATGCTTTAAAAACATGTTTCCACTTTGGGAAAGTATATTTATGAGTAGAGGTCTGCAATGCCGTTCATGCCTCCATTCCTGCATTCACAGTCAATCACAGTGGCTCTCAAATTGTGAGCTGAATGATTAGTATTCATTAGGCTGGGCATTTTGTGAATCCCTGTGAATGGATAAACCAGTTGGTGTTCAAATTGCACGCCCTAATTTGCAAATAGATGTTTGTAAATTGGGCCTTAAATGCAGCTGTTATTTCTGAAACTAATGTTAATGCTAGCCCCGCTGCTACATATTATGTTTTTGAAGCTACATGTACCATTTTTACCTGATTGAAAATATGGTTCTGCTGTGCTGCCTGTGCTAACAGAACCACTAAGAAGATCTATTTTTTCCATTGCCAATTAACGAGCGAGTGAGTGAGTGAATGATTGAGCGAGCGAGCAAGAGTGTGGGAAAGAGCAAGGGATTATTGTCATTAGTATTTCATGTATGAACGCAAACTGATCAGAGCCTGCATGTATTCTAGTTCTTACAGCCTGAGCAAATACGCTGCTACATATTTCACACCATAATTTTGATCAGAGGCTGCACATATAATTTGCATTGCAGTGAATTTCTGCTTCCTTGATATCACAGAATTTCAACCACTTTCAAAATGGTTTGAAATTATAGCACAGTAAGCAACAAAGTAAAATCCATTGACCACATGAATAATTGTAATAGCCAGGTAAATCATACCAGAATGGCATATCTTGAATCTCTATAGTGATTACCTCCTAAGATTATTGATTTCTGCAAAATGTTCATAGAGAGCACATGATGTACTCCTTCATATACATGATATTTCAGGAGCATAGCCACTTGTGTTTCATTTCTACGCCTGGCCTTCATAGCTGACAGTGACAGTCCATATGATTTCAACTTCCAGTACAATAAGAACTCCCGTTTTCTAAACAGGACAGAAAAGTTCAGGTTTCTCTGTTATTGGGACTGACTCATGTTTCATTATGCAGCACCAGAGTGTTAACACCAAGTTACTAGACACCCTGAAATGTTCCCAGTTTACCCTTTCTCCAGCCATCAACCCCAGGCACCACATATGAACCTAATTCTTGCATCCATGGTCTGAAACCCTGTGTGAATCACCTAGCTTCTCTTACCTCTATGCACTGAACCTCACCCAAGTGTATGTGTCTCCAACCCATTTGTGTACGCTGCTCTCTTGATTTTTAGTTAAGTACAATTTGTGAACACACAAATCCAGGTTTGAAACTCATCCCTACCTACATGTAGGAACTGGCCACCTGTATAGTGCTGCGGGTATATTCAAGGAAAACTTAGTGGAACAGGAAGAATCCCAATAATTAAGCATGCCACAAAGGTGTAACCCTGGCGGGTGAGAGTTCTACATATAAAAGTAAGCATTTTTTCTTGTTTTTAAAAAGCAGCCTACCCAGTCCAAACAGTTGAGTAGCGCGCTCTAATTTGTGCATAGTATGCAAGGAAAGACCAACATTTGATCCAAAGAGGAGTAGGTTGTTTCAGAGAAGACGTTCAGTGAGAAAGGGGGAATTAAATTAGGAGGCTACTTACTGCACGAGTTGTGAGTTGCTCTAAATGTTCTGTTTCACAAAAGAGTGAAGAGAAAGCTCACAACATCAACTATAACCAAGTTGTAGTAGTTGTTGATATGGAGATGCATAAAGTATTTGATCTTATGAGCACATCATCAAACATAAAAATACCTGGGAATAGCATCAAGGGTAATTAATACAGCTTAATTCTAATTTACACATTGGTTTGATACTTCATAATATTTTATGATGGATTGTAACAATACAATTCAAATCCCATATTCTATTATGGTGAGAAATCCCTAAAAGTGGGCAGGACTAGAGAGTCATTTAAGACCAACCCTAGGGGGGCCTAGTCAGCAAAAAACATAAATGTACAGGCGGATAGTTACATCTCCACATAAAAGTACTTACAGATTTATAAATTATTTTGCCATTCACAAACATTTGCAGTGGTATGCCTGGAAAGCTGTGCCAGCTTCAGTTTTACAGGAGTACTACTGGGAATATCATGTAACTATTCCTAAGGCTCCTTTCCTCTGTGTGTGGAGTTTAGCATAGTGTAGAACTCCACTCAGGAGAATGGAGCCTCCTGAGCAAACACACTTTTCCCCTACTAGGATACAATACCTGTGTGTGGGTGATCCCAAACTTCCAAATCAAATCACACTGTTGAATTGCCACGTTTTTAGTGGGATTTACTACAGTGGATTTTTTTCGAACTCGCGATAAAGAATTGCACAGTAAGTGTATTTAAGCCTGTTAGGAATCTCTTTGTAAGTTCCTGGTAGGCACACAAAATATAATTTTAGTCAGAAGACTACATTTCCAAACAAAATTACCACTGTTACTAGGGCCCTGATTTTACAAAAGAATTAATTAAGCCATCTGATGGTTTACTTTGTACAAGTGGATTATAAATATTTTACATATCGCCTGGAAGTCACATGCTTCCAGAAACCGTGCCTAATGCAACTTGAGTATTGGAAAAAGTTGAAAGTCAGTAATCACTATATACACTCATACCCCTCCAGATCCCAGCTACAGTGGTGCAGTAGTTTCTTAAAATCTTCAATATCTCATCTTCAGGACATGTCACATTTGTATATCTCCTCTGTGCTTATATTTAAACTCACTTATTTGACCAATTCTGTATTACATAAGAAAAACAAATGGTCCACATGGATTTTGGGTATCTTTTTATGCTAGGTTAGTTCGTGAAAATTTTGGAAGTGCTGGTTAAAGTGCATCTGATTCCTACCCTGCAAGCAAAGCTTTAAAACACCCCACATCTACCATGACACCTGTGTGGCAGTAGGGAGGTTAATGTAGGTGTCTTAGATGAATGTCATACTGCATATTGGACAATAGTTTGGGTAGGGGTCATAGGCACTGTGAAAAATTCAAGCATCATACAAAGGACAAGTGTACCAAATCAGCCATGCCCGTCCATCATGAGAGTGGTAGGGGTGTGGTATGTAGCTGGTGGTGCATTTTGTAGCAGAATGTCACAAATATATTACTAACAAATGCTGTGGTAGTGTGCTGTCATTTACAAAGATTACACTTTCCGTTGAAATGGGCAATACATTTTGCATATACATGTAATTTTGCTGATAAAACTATACAGTGCACAAATGATGTATGGAAATTGGGTGTCAGTAGATATTTAGCATCTGTTCGTCACCAAATAAAGTGTTTGGTGATGATCTTAAAATATTTGTTTCCATCACATTTCAGAATTACAAAAGAAAGTGCTCGCCGTCCCCCAAAAAAGCACTTCCTGGGCTGGTTCCCTCCCCAGCTACCCCACTGTGATATATTTTGGAATATTTGAACAGTTCAATTTTTGTAGTATGTTAGAAAGAATAGCTTCCTTCAGCCTATCCTTTCACACTCACAAAGATTGTCACGCAGTTTATATTACAAAATCCTGTCACTTTCCAGTTAAAGAATAGTAAACACAATTCTTCATATTAAAAGAAGAGGCAGCAATTTATCAGAAGACAGCGCTTAATATTTGACCTCTGTGGCAAGATGAAAATAACATTTAGAGGCATCTTTATTGCGCATTCGCCTTCTGAACTCCTTCATGGTTATTATGGGGGTGCTGCAGCACCCCTGCACTCTCTGCCCTGCGCTTATATGTCTGCCCAGCTCCCCCATCACCCCTAAAAGAATGCAATATATTTTTCTTGAAAATTACCAGCTCCTTTTCATTGCATAACAGCCCATCTTTAGTAATCTGTTTGGGCAAACATGACAACAAATTAAATAAATGAACAAGCATCGTGAAACAATTATGTAAATGGGGTCACCACACAGCAAAACAAACCTCCAATGTAAATTGATTAATGCAAATCCCGTCGGAGCAAAGGTCATATAAAGTGTTGATTCATGTGAATCAGTGACTGTTCAGTAAGTAAGATAACGCTTAGCATCTTTTACCAATTACAGATCTTGTTTGCCGGTAGGCTGCACTTTTAGATATAAAACTATCTTAATAAATCAATGAATTAACTGTTCAAAGTTAGAATTTTAATTTCATCAGCACTGGGTACATGTTTTATAATGTAACCATTTAACTATCAGTGCAGCTCTAGATTTGCTAGTCTTTAGAAGGCAAACTTGGCTGTCTGTGTCTTCATTTAAATAAATGTTTTCATAATGATAGGAATGTTGTTATAAAAGTAACCATCGACAATTGTTACGGAGTTGTCCATAAAATTGGACTTCAGTAGTGACTGGACCATGTCTGCATTTTAGGATAATCATGTGAGGTAGATAACAGGATCTGTAAAGTTACAGAAGTCATATTCATAAAGCCCATGGTCATTGTGAACATTTATCATTAATCTCCATTTCGGTGTCTTATTTTCCCTCTCCTCACTTTGCAGTTGGTGATGGCCTTACTTGATTCCAGTTGCAATCTTTTCACTCACTATATCTCATCATGTCTCCTGCAGCCTTGAGAAAGCCCCTGACTAGTGGTCCATCAGGGGGCGAAACACGTGTCGGCTGGCTTGGCATCTGTCATATTGTGGGATACTCCAACAATGATGAAATGATGGAAAATGTACTACTGTGAATAAAACATAACTGAGATAATAACCGAGAAGTGCCTTCTATACTTATTACAGCTCGGAACACCTCTGGAAATGGATCTATGACAAGCTTAATACAAATGGGAGGAAACATTCAGCCCCATCACAAAGCCTTTCATAATATGTTCACTGGCGCTTCGAACAAAATGTATAACTCTACTTCATCACTACTAAGAACCCAGTAGAAATGCCTCTCCTTGAGACTACTAGTAAACAAATATGTAATATTTGTGCCCACTATCACGGGCAGTATGTTTTAAATCCAGTAATTCATGCAATTCTGTCCCAGCAGCAGAAAACAAACTTGTTTTCTACTGCTGTGACCACCAAAGTTCACTTGCCAAGCTTGTTTGAGCAAACAGTGTTTGTCCAATAAGAAAACAATACAAAAGGCCTTTCTTTCTTTAAAGAGACTATATAAATAACACACCTATAAGAAACCGTGCACGCTGTTCTGAAAAATCATACGTTTCTTTTCTCACAAATATTCTACTATTTTTGTATGTTTAAAAACACTGCACGCAAAACACAACCATGCAACTCAAAAAGGCTTAAAGCCTGTTTATGACAGTGGACTGGTATGGGGTCCATATGTAACATAAAATTACAGTTCAGAAGCTGTGATAATGGGGATAATTTCCAACTCATGGTTCTTCTTCTTAGTTGGCTATCAGCTGTCACTCAATACCCCTCTGTGAAAATCACAATACTACTTCAATCTGTTTCATCTTCAGAATAACTCTAGTGAGTCTATTCCTGCTTTTTATTTATTTGATAGATATCCAATTATGTCCTTTACCTACAAATGTTAGTGTCTTGTTCTGTTTAAAGTTTTTTTGCAAATACCTTTTAGGTGCAATTGTACTGTAGACTACTGGCAAATACACATCAACTGTGTCTCTAAGAATCAGCCTGATTAGATGAGTGAACAACCCTGTACTTTTAGCAGTTAGAGGACTTGCAGATATATTTTGATTTAATCCACAGAACATGACACATTTGAAGAATTTTGGTTAATTTACAACATATTTTTAAAACAAGGTATTCCCTCACAAAATGTCTTCTATTAAGAACTGGGAGTTGATATGTTTACCAGAGGGTCAAAGATTTTTCAGAATGTAGTCACTGATCAGTATTATCTTCAGTTGAATTTGTAGTCCCTGTCTTTCTCATTCATTTGATGTCATGTTTTCTTGTATTAATGTATTTTCAGCCATAAACTTTATTTCGGTCTTATGACCATAAAAGTACAAATACAGATATTTCATTAAAGAAGAATTGTTATATACATGCTGAAAATACAACGAAAGTTAGTTAAAATGAGTGCTAAAAATGCAAATGGTACAAAGCAGTGAAGCACAAATATGCAGCAAAGGCCCATAACGTCAGAGTAATAAATAGCAAGGTCCATCATAAAACAATAATTTGTTATTTATGTAGAGCTAACATGGTAAAGAATGTAAAAACATGATATGCAAATTAAAATAGGAAATGGATATAAATAAGAATTTAAGAACTAGGTAAAAGGTACATTAGCAGAGACCTTATTATCAATATTAAAAAAGTTAATGTTGTAGCTTCAAGACAGACCTTCTAATGAACCACATGGTACCAAGGAACTTTGATACAGCGCAGACAACTACAAAGCTAGCGTCAGATTTTAGGATGCGCAGCACCTCTAAATGGCACCGTATACCAAAGCATTTATACATGGGAGCTAACCATTTGGCTCTCGGCCACTTGTACAATGGGCAGGCAAAAAATATATGACCTATTGATTCCTCAGCATGAGGACAGACTGGACAATATTGCAAATCACTGGAAGGTGGGTGCCAATTAATGTATTTTCTCATTGAAACACATTTTTACGAAGGGTGACCTTACCTTCTTGTCTGTGAGGTTGCGATTAAGAGGAAGTTATACAAATATGTATAGTTAGTAGATGGATGTTAAGGGAAAAGCATGCTAGATTTTTTTTTAAAGTGGTTAAGATAAGGGGAAGGGCAGGTTTATTTTAGAGAAAATTGCTTTTATAATGGATTGCTAGGATTTGAATTGAGGATTTAAGTGGTACATTTGGTTTAGGGCCAGGTGTCTCTCAGTAGTTGGAGTTGTTAGCAAAGTCTTTAATAAATAAAAATGAATGATATGGTGAGTATACATGCATAACTGCTTGTGAGTAGTGCAGAATAAAATAAATAATTGAATGTGTAAAGCACCCAAATGAATACTTGTTGCATCTTGAACTCAAGCCACCTTGGGAAGAGAGAGTAACCTTGGTTTTGTGGAATATACATTCAGTATTTTTAGATCAAGTGCATAATTCTTTGACCAGGCTGCCATTATTTATATTCTGAGGTTACTGATTTAACCCCACAAGGGGGAAGTTATCTTACTTAGTTAGTCTAGGTGTCCAAAAATGGGGCTGAACATACAAAGACTCTTTTTTTACACAAACTGAAAATTTGAGTTCCAGAAACTTCAGTTTCTCTTCATTTCAAGAGATTTCCAAGTCCTGTTTTTGATCTCTGTGTGTGATCCTTCTTCTCATGTGCTTGTTGCTATGCAGTTGATGAGCCGTTTGCTACACAATTCATGAGCAAAACAGCTCAACTTTATCCCAAGCTTTTTTGTTGTTGCAGATTTTATATAGTGCGAACTCAACCCGAAGGTATTGGAGTGCTTTACATGAGCACCAGTTACACAAGGACACATTCATTTTTTTTTTTTTTGGTAGGCACGAGGAGATTAAGTGATTTGCCCAGAATCAAACGTTGTGGAGTCGAGCCCGAGGCTCGAACTTTGGTTTCCCCGCTCCAAGGTCGGCAGTCTAGCTGGAAGACCACAAGCTCTCCCCCAAGATGTTTTGCCTGTGCAACATACACCACAGAGGCCTTTGCTTTTGCAAACACCCTTCAGAACTCTAGTCTGCTTATATTGCCACTTTACTACACTACACACAAAGGACATCAAAACACGTAACCTTCATTCTTCTTAGCTTACTGCTTCTGTACTCTCAACAGAGCACACTTGAGATGCCACATCTATTGGTAAGATTCACCAACATTTTGCTATGAGTAGTTGTGACTTACTCTTGTATTGCTGGTAGCTTACTCCTCCGTTCTGTGAGTAGTCCAGGATTATTCCTGGCTTTCTCCTGCAATTCACGAGTGAGCCAGAAATAGTAAAAGAATAACCCACCGCAAAAGCTTTGCACATTGCGCCTTGAGCACTTTCTTCGTTTTTCTTGCACTTACATTACCCATCATATTCTACAACATTTTATGTTCCCTGTGCTCTTCTAGCTGAGGAAGTTTTTGTGGAAAAATATTAAGCAAAACCTTGGAGTTCAAACAATTAACCTGAGGTTAATAAAATAGCAAACAGAACTACTAAAAAGGACCAACATAGCTCCCCTGCTGCAGGGGCGTAACACAGGCCCCCGCATCCCCCGTGGTGCTGGGGCCCCCAAACTGCAGGGGGCCCCCTCAGCACAGTACTCAGGCCTGAGCACTCCAGATTAAATCTGGAGTGGGGGCCCCTCCGTGTACATTGAAGGGGGCCTCTTAAACGTTAGTTACGCCACTACCCTGCTGGGACGTTTCTCAAGAAAAAAATTATTTCAGGCAAGGTATTTTTCGGAAAATGTAAAAAGGAGCTGCCTGAATTCATCAAAGTACAAGACGCTGCAATGAAGATGATGCAGAGAGTTAGTGGTATTGAGGCTGATAAGCAGTGCACTTCAGAAGATATAATCTGTGCCTGATATATGAAAGCATTTTGTAGTTGCAAACCATGTGTTTCAAAAAATCATAGAGTTTGTGAATGCAAACTGCTATTTTTAAATGCATTAATCCCCATTTAGGCGGGAAAGCCTTTAAGGAACAGGGGCTGCTTTAAAAAAAAAGATGTTTTCCATTTAAATGGCCTGCAGTTGCTTGCATGCCACAATACCTGTGTTTGCAGACAATAACGGAGGGTTGCAAATGTGCCTGTTTCATATTTATTAGTCAGGTCACGCTGAGATCTCCTGCAACTGGACATTTTGTGGCACAACCTATTAGTACACATGTCACATCAAAATTATAGGCAAGTCTCAAAACGTCGGTGCAGGATTTTCACCAACTAATTGCTACCTGTTTGCTACATTATTTCCAGCCCTGCGCCTGTGTAATCATAGCTCTGTCTCTTCCCTATCATCCAAGGGGCCTAAGTGTGGGTCTTAAGGGACATGCCCCCCCCCCCTCCGAAGCCGCATTCATTGGGGATAACGAAGAGCTGTGTTGCAGACACTCATTCTGGTCGCTGGAGACAGATTCAGCTGCACGAGAAGACAGTCATCTCTCAAGGCCTGCAAGAAAAGAACTGCCCACTGTGTCGTTTTTTCTGAGTTTTGAATATATTTTACCGACATTCCCACCAGGGGCCATATGTACGATAGTTTTGCGCATGCAAAAAACAAATGGCCCATGTACTAACACAATTTAGCAAGTCGCAAATGATTTGAGACTCACTAAATAGGATTAGCGACTCGCTATTAGGAAGGTGCATTCCAATGGCGTCCTTCCCTAATAGAGAGTCTGAACCCTATGTAAGACTGTTTTGGGACTTAAATTGTGGTTGCAAAACAGTTGCAGTTTACCACACTTCTCTGAAGGGCGGTAAACCACTGACAAACGGGATGGGGTCCCCAGGAGACCCCTTTGTGAATGCATGGGAAAATATTTTTTAGGGGCAGGCAGTGGTCCCAGAGACCACTACCTGCCCTTAAAAAATGAAACAAAAACATTTAATTGTTCTTTTTTAAATGCATCGGCGCATTAAAAAATAAATAAATGCTTTATTTAAAAGCAGTCCAAGACATGGAGGTCTGCTGAGCACA
This sequence comes from Triturus cristatus, assembly GCF_964204655.1. NCBI lineage: Eukaryota > Metazoa > Chordata > Amphibia > Caudata > Salamandridae > Triturus > Triturus cristatus. The sequence continues at coordinate 170,741,219 of NC_140582.1, read as the reverse complement.
GCAGGCCACCGTACCTGGGAGGGCCAGCCATTCCCAATGGGGCGCAAATTACGACAGCCTCATTAATATGCATGAGGGATGCAATTTGTGACCCCATTGGGAATCGCGAACAGTGTCTCAGACACTGTTGTGCATCCCAATCAGCGAGTCACAAATTGCGAGTCGTAATTGTGATGCAATTAGTGACTCACTAATTGGCGGATCGTACATCTGGCCCCAGATGACTGAAAGCAACATCCACTCATCTTGTGACACATACTTTCAGGCTGAGCTAAAGTTCCCACGTGTTGCACATTTCAGGCACAATTGCTTCTTTCAATGACTTGTCCTGACAGGCCTGTTTCTGCAAAAGTCTTTTCTCCTTCACATTTCAGTGCACCTATTTTCACGTAAAATATAGTGAATGAACTGCCCCATTTTGCAGTAGTCTCTTTGATTTAAAGCATTCCACAAAAGCTCACTCAAACAATGACTGAAAGATAATGCGCTAAACTGAAATTTCCTTATTTCATTTTGCAAGAATCAGGTGAAATAAGGCCTTCTATTGATGTGCATTGTGTTTTATTGTATTGCTAATTGCCCAGCACTTTCCTACCACAATAAAAAAAAAGCCTGGAGAGCTGAAAGAGAAACAGTATGGCTTCACGAGGTGTTACTGAAATGCTGTGTCAGACATTGTCGGGCAGCATCTCATAACATATTGTGTCGCCCTGCTTGGTCACTCATATAACCATCTGTTTGCACCATTAAGTCTGACAAACATTATGGTAAGCATGCCATGCACATTCATTGAAATGCTTGTCTGTTGATTGTGGCATTGAAAAGAAAATAACTATTCTGAGGGAGCATGAAAGCTTATCAGTGGTTGAATAGGAGCTATACTTATACCTATGACACACTGGAGCAGCCTGTGAATGTAGTAGCAGTGGAGCGCAGTGATGGGTGTGGGGGGATCGACAGACGATGAGGGAACATTTATTATTTCTTTCATTTTCGCTCGTCATCATGTGTCGAGTATCCCCCACCCTGCCTCACTGCCCCACCGCTCCCATCTGCACGGACCGCTCCTGATGTAAATTGATACTTGTATAGCGCACTACTCACCCGCAAGGGTCTCAAGGCGCTTGTACGAATACCGCTGTGGAACCCATCCTGGCTTTCCCTGTGAGGCATCCACTCCTGGGCACCCCCAAGGTGGAGGCTAGGCATTCTTAGCGTTGTGGGGGCCATTGTGGAGATTAAGAAAGCTATTGCCCAGAGTTGCAGAGTGGGACTCCATGATTGGAATAGGCACCGAGGCGAGAATTATCAGGTCCGTGGAATTTTTTGAGCCCAAGACCCGCCGAGGCGGGAAATTGAACCCTGGTCCCGGGCTAGACCTCTGCATCAGGGTCTGCCACTCTAATCATTGAGCCACACTTGTCACAACAGCATACCCCAAGCTTTGTGTAATCACCTGCGATATACAGATTGTGTTTCAGAAGATCCTGGGCAATGTGCATTGGCAAAGATTAGCGATTACAAAAAAAAGTGAAGTCTTGGAGTGAACATGCTTTTATGCAGGTGCGTAGCAGAATGCCACTCTTGGTGATGGTGAACTGAAAACACAATAACAAGCACGACTTCTGGGCTTACGAGCAAGTGGTTGTGCAGTAGCTCTTGCAAAAGGTGGTTGTTCCATTTGATATTTGTGCGTGAGCGTGTGTACTTGTGCGTGTGTGTTTATGCAAGGGAGTAATCAGCCATACGCTTGTGCGCTCTCCCTGTGTTTAGCTGTGTAAGAAATTTGAGAGGATCATCGATGTCTATGGGCAAACCATCCCTGGCATCTGGTCGGGCTCTCTAACATCTTGGTATCATCCAAACCCAAAAAGCTTCTACTTCCTGGTAGAAAGGTGGTTCTGGCACAGGGTGACCAAGCTAGGCATACTGTGGGATTTCCTGGCATAATGTTGGCTTAGTTTGCAACAATGACGGCCAGCTATGATACATTGGTGGGTATACATGATATAATAGTGGCCATATCTAGCATAATTTTGACTAGGAATTATTGTGGGAATATTTGCTTTAATGTGGCGGTGCTTGGCATAACGGGGCATATTTACTGAAATGTATGTTGTTTATTGAACGAGGCAAGTCCTTTAGGGCATTTTGCATTTGAGGAATTAACATGAATGTTTTGAACGTCCGCAATAAGATAAGCTGACTAAAACTAAACAAACTGGCATGCCTGAACAGAGTATATTTTTATGTGGTCTCCCAGTGGGCTGAAACCTGAAAAGGGCTAATGCTGCTCTACCCTCCCTTATGCCTCTGGAATAACCCTTAGCCCCCCTCCTCACAAACAGCTTAGCCACCTGACACCCTGACACCCTGACACTGTTTTGATTAGTAAAATGGCAGGGCAACTAGAATATATTTACAACTATAATATGACACTGGAGCACCATGAAACAGTAAATGGAAAAAGTAGTAATTCTTGATTAAACAAGTAGTCCAGAGGTACATTTGTCTTCTTCCCGGTTTATTCTCAATGTTTCCAGCTTTCCAAACAAGTGCATGCATCCAACAGCGGACACATGTTTTGTCTGATACAGACTTCTTCAAGGCATCCTGTATATCTCTGTGCATCTTCAAGGGAAAGCATGCCCATTATTTCAAGACAGGATACAAAAATAAGGGTAAAACCCCCAAAATAGAAAAAACACCAAGTACTATGCTCTCACCAAAGAAAATGGGAAGTACTAGTGCCCAACAAACGTGAATGTTCTCCCCGAGAATCCCATTAGTCAATACAAGAACCCACAGACCGCACAAGTTTATCCACCAAGTTTCCATTCATGCCCGATGTACCTTCACCAACATGCCAAAAAAGTGTATCCAAGTAATAGTCAGTAAGTCAGTTCTACAACACAGGAATATGTACACACAAACTAGAAACTGTCAAATGAACTTTTGTCATATTATCATCAGTAATTCTATAATAGAAAGCTGGGGAGGTCAAATTAAGTGTAATCCAACGAATAAATCTCACACGTCTGTTGGACCTGGCCCTTTTTGCAGGGTTCTCCCCAAATGTTTTACCAAAACTTCCCTTCCTCATCCCTTTTTTCTAACCTTCTTTTTGTTGATTTTAGGACTCTGGGCACTTTACCACTGCTAACCAGTGCTAAAGTGCATGTGCTCTCTCACCGAAACATGGTATGATTGGTTTACACCTGTTTAGCATATTTGATTTTTCTTGTAAGTCCCTTGTACAGTGGTATACAATATACCCAGGGCCTGTAATTTAAAGGCTACTAGTGGGACTGTAGCACTGATTGTGCCACCCAAAGAAGTAGCCTTTTAAACCTGTTTCAGGCCTGCCACCCCAGGGCCTGTGTGTGGAGTTGACTGCCACATCAACTCTGCATTTAAAACTAATTGCCAAGCCTTAAACTCCCCATTTATTAAATTTTATCACATTCGATATATGCTTTACAGTTATGTGCAATTGTCCAATTCTCCCAATAGCATTAGAACGGCATGAACATATATATTTACCCTTCATAGGAATTCACTACTCTGTTATCCCCCTCAGCCCCAAAGCGACATAAACCTATGTGCATCACTCTCCCGAGGTATTCACAATCCACGCGATCTCTCCTACATCAAAACAACACTTTCTTCTATCACATTAGTATAAACCACAACATTCCCAAATATTTCATACCCCATACTGTTGTAATGGTCAAGACATCACAGGTTTTGACTACACATTATGACACAGCCCTTCAGCCAATGATACATGCTGCACCGGCTGGCAACACTTTGATTAGATTGTCGGGACAACTAAAGTAGAAGCAAACAGTTACTTGGTTTCGTCCATCCAAATTAGGTAGTCAAGGTACCCAGCGGCACCTTCACGAACACAGGATCACTATCCTTCCAGTAGGCAAATGACTGTGACACCAGAAGCTGTCACGCTTCCAATTTGTAGAAATGTTGCCCCCAAGCAGAGGTGCGAGCCGCAGTTGCCCCAAGCAGCCAGCTGTTGATGCACACAAGGCACACAAAGACCCCTCGGGTCCAGTCATGAGGTTGCCAACAACAAAGTACCTTGTGGCATGGGTCCGAGGGGAGGTGGCCGGGGGACCTTGGACTTAGTCTGCGATGTCTGGCACTGTCGTCCTCCTGATCTGGAGGTTAGAGACAGTTCAGTCTTCCAGCTCGAGTCCCACGGATTCAGCAAAAGTCCCTCAGCACACCTTGGACACCACACTCTACTAAGGTCGAGCTAGCACAGGCTTCCAGTTGCAACATCTGGTCCCTAGGTAAATTTGCTCAGCACTCTTCGAACTCCTCACATTACAGCACCCCAGGTCAGCATCCTATTTTTAAGAACACACACCTCTGCACAGTGTGATTACTGCATACCTCAGGATGGTCTTTGTCCCAACCCACGATAACTGCCACCCATTTCGGCCACATCCTGTGTGGTCCTTACGATCTCGAGGAAACAAGGAGATCCTTTTTGTCTTTGGTATCTCATGGACAGGAGGTTAGCCAACCGACCCTTGGCGAGTGCTCAGGGACTCAGCCCACGACTGCTGGCAATTAGTCGCAGACCAGCAACTTCCAGGCAAAATCCACCAAGTGATAGTCCCATTTCCCAGACCACTAGAAGTCTGTGGATAATCCAGTTGCAGTCCCTCCTTCCCCAATGGTTCCTCTTATCGATGCTCCAGCATCGAGCCAGTGAAGTATGGTTTCAATCCCAAAAGCGTCTCTAAACTGCTGAGGACAGAGCCTCAGTAGTGATTCCCACAATGACCTTTGAAGATGACATCAGTTCAAAAGACCACCTTTGAAATGCACAGGCCCCCTCTAAATGTAGTACTGTCTAACATCCTACCCTGTGTGGCTTGATCAATATCTTTAGTGGAGTCAGAACACTGCCCCTTAGGATGCAGGTGCCAATTCCATCCCCTCTCATCCATCCCAGGAAGGCCTCTCAGAGTAAGAGGTCTGCAGGTTCCCCTTGAGAGCCCCTAGTTGAAGTCCATTTATCAGGCATGCACAGATGCAGCTGTCCCTCACACCCAGATGTGGATTTGAGACAGGCTGACAGGCACACTGAGAGGCATGAGCAATGAAAGGCCCACTTTCGCAAAATGGCATTTCCACATTAGTAATGTCAAGTCCACTCTCACTACCATAGAGAATTTGCCATTACTAATCTATTGATATCAAACACCATACTGCTACTCTTCTGCATGTGGGAAATGCAGCTCAATAGCCTTTCGATAGATCCCCATGTTAATCCATGCAAGAAGCAGGCCTCACAATGGTGAACACAACATCTGGTGGTATTCACTACTAAGGCATGTAGTGAACATGAGTACATGCCATAACACTTCCCTACACCACACCCTGTCCCCAGGGAGTACTCAGATGTAGCAGGCAACATGCTCAATTTGGGCAAGTAGCTTTTAAATGCCATGCTGAGTAACTGTAACCTGCACATACAGGCCCCAACATGGCAAACCTGTGGTATGTTTGAAGAGCTACTTCCGTTGGTGGCACAACTAGTGCTGTAGGCCCAAGGCATAGCATTCTAATTACATGCCCAGCCTAGATATATGTCTTAGCAATGGACAAGGGATTTACAGCTAACTGAAATCAGCCAATCATGTATACACCAATCTCTAGAATGTATATGACAAGCACAGCACTTTGGCACTGAGTGGCAGTGTCAAAGCACTCAAAGTCCTAAGCCAGCAAAACAAGGTCCAAATAGGTGGTCGGAAACCACAACGTCAGGGGAGACCACGCCAAAAGATGCCAGGTCTAACATATATCCTATGCAAAAATTTGTAATGGATCGATCTATAACTACCATTTGGGGAGACCTCCTTTGTTGAGTGGCAACAGTATTTCCACATTGTGTCATCAATGTCTAGACCCAGATCTGAAGACCACAGATCTCTCTTTCTGGAGCTGTGTGTCTTTATCAACCCCATAACTGTGTTATATAGTCTGGTGATCAGTTTAATTGGTTGAGGAGAGGAAAGCAGAATATAAATCACAAGCCAATCAGCTGGCTCAGGAGTAAATGCAGGGAAGAGTTGGTGTGTTGCATGATATAGTTTCCCATTAGCAATGGTATCCATTAATGTATTGGTGGATTCTCTCAGATATTCCCAAAATGATTACAATTTGTGTTCCTTAAGTAAGTCTCCTAAAGAGTTGACAATTTTGGTATGGAGTTGTGACATTTTTGTGGGAGTACTATCCATCTGCAGCGGAGAACAATGTTTGATTGAGATTAAGGATGAGTATAATATAGTGACAGCTCATACCAACACAAGCCACGACAATGCCCATGTAGCACATTTCACAGTATGTATCTAATTGGAGGGTCTGGTAAATGGTGAGTTTTGGGGCATACAGTACTGGGAGTGGGTGTATCAAGCTCTTCTGAAGGGGAACATGTGGCGCATGCCTGCTATTTTGCATCCAGTGATTGATAAATTGAGCCTGTACGACTAAGTAGCACACTTCAAAATACAGTGCTACAAAATCCCTGCTGTGGTACAGAAGATGCAATTCTAGGCTGTTTGTCTGCCTATGCCAACTTTAGCATGAGTGCGTTGAGTTGTGTAAAAAAGTCTTGTGTAATGGGATGGGGATATTTTGGAACATATATACTAGTTTTGGCAATATCACCATCTTCATCAGTGCTATTCTACCTGCTAATTATAGCAGTAGTTTAATCCATCTATCCATATACTTCCCATAGTTTTTGAAGAGACTGACTTTAAGTTTATGAACTGGCTGCCAGGGGTGTTGTATCATGATGTCGGGAAGATGGGAGGAAACCTAAGTAGCGTGGTCTAGAAAAATGAAGGAAGAACTATCCTTAACATGGCAATAGTAGTTCATGTGTCTACCATATTGGCATTGTAGTAATAGCTTGTGTTGTCTATTAAGTACTGTACTACTCATTAAGTACATAAAGCTAATTCACAAAGAAGTAAACTCATGTAGTACATCAGAGGAAAAATGCATCTGTTCTGTTTTAAAATAAACGTAAGATAACAACAAGTCATTAAGCTGGCTGCAAGTTAAAAGTTACCCATGCCATGAACACCTATTAAGGAAAATGCTATGAATCTGCCATATTGAAGTGGTGTATAACACCCTCGTATAAAATACTGACCTTCAAGTGTTACTTGAGAAAATATCTACCATTTAGATTCAATTACCGCTGTTTGGTATTATTCTCACAATATACTTTTAAGGTCACTCGCAAGCTTGCACTTACCTAATAGGGTGACACTCGCCAGAGATATATTTTACGTTTTTTAAAACGTGTCATGGAAGCAGTTTTAAAATATTTCGATATACTTGTCAGGACGTGTCTCATGAGTTTTTTTTTTTTTTTATTTATTGGGACTGACACGAATAAATGGTGACCAAAACCTTCATGAGCGACAGTTGTTGATGTTTGCTGACTGTGCTGTTATGATAAAAGCCCTTTCTTTGGAATTCCTGGAGTGCAACATTTAACTTTGTGTGATGTTATATTCCAGAGACCATGTCCATCCTCCATGCTGACACCAGCTGTGAATGTGCACATCATTTTGAAAAGACAACATTGAAGATTGATATATATCTCAAGACAACACCCTTTCAGGCTTAGAGTACTATATAAATATATAAAACAAAGGTCAAAGTAAAGTTATGGTTAGCTCTGGTAATAGCACGTTACAGACATGCAAACCATAACTCATACCAGGATTCAATGCTCAAGAACCCCCCCCCCCGAAGTAAAAGGTTAAATTACAACTATTGTAGATTATCTAAAATATGCAATGATGTATCATATTACTCTTAACACAATGAGATGACTATGACTGTATTAATATGTATTGATTTTATTTAATTGCAGTTTATTATAGGTGCTGTAAAACATTTGTAGAAAAACTGATGGTATAGGCATTACATTTGATGTGCAAATTATAGTTTGCATGTCTGTTGTGTGAGTTATGGATTGTAGTCCTAACCTTGCGAACTGCTATATAATTTTGGTTTTAATTCACAATCAGAGCTCCATTTTAATTGGGCTCTTAGGTGAATTTCTAAGGTTTTGCAAACCTATATTAAGGTGTTATAAAAAAAAGCTAATAATAATTTCTTTTTAACCTTTGTGTTTTACCAGTGTAATTAGTTTTTTGTCACATACTATATGCAACTGTTCCCTGTACCCAACCCGTCATAGGTTGCCGATCTCTGCTGCACACTGCCTTCGGTTGTGTGCAGCAAGAGTTCTCCGAATGACAGGTTTTTAACGAGGTCCTGCGAACAACTCGTTACAAATGCCCGCTCACCAAAGTTTATAGTCAGGATGTATGACTAACCTGCCCCTGTCTGTCAACCCCTGCTGTGCCCAACCATCGCTGTGCCTTGGACTTCGGCTGTGTGCAGTGGTGGTTTGCTGAGCAATCCTCTGCATTTGCCCAACACCCACTGTGCTTGGACATCATCTGTCTCCTTTGGCAGAGTGCTGCGTTTTAAATACATTTTTAATATTTTGTGAACCATATATGTGGGGTTCAAGGAGCCAACTTTGAAACTTTGGCCCCAAAATGGACAGCGTGAGCATGAAGTTCCTTTGTCCAGTGGGAAAGCTTTTATTTTTTAACCTTAGGTAATCAGACAGTGCATTCTTCTTCCAATGTACATTGAAAGCCACTAAAAAACGAAATATCACAGAATATTTTTAAAGTGTAAGAGATGTGACTGATAACACAAATTTTTTTCTTCCATCGCTTCCTTTGGTTATTACATAAAATTGCTGGCGGTCGGTGCCTCTGATAAACACTGGGCGGCATTTGTTTCTTTTAAAACACACAACAACATGCTCATAATTATTTGCTCGCAATTTGTTATCACCATATTATACATATTTGAAGCCTATGACATTCTCCATGCTACTAGCAAGAAAGACGCTATGGTCTGCAGAGTTGGCTGACCCGGAGTATAGAGAGTGATCAGCGATAGTATGTTCTGTTTTATGAGTCACCTTTTTGTGTCAGTTTAATCACGTACAGGACTTCTTAACCAATCACTTATATCCTCTTTATGTCACCTGTTAAAAAAAAGGTAACAATGGTTCTAAAAGCAGGTTTTTCTGTTTGTGCCACCCTAAAATGTCAGTGCTCTGACAGCGAGTAGCTCCAATTATCAAGAAAGGTGGTGCAAAGACTAAACAGCCCATAAGCAGAGAGTGCTCATTAGGAAGGTATTCCAGGAAGCTGTCAAACTGTTTTTTATTTATTTTTCTTGCAGTTAAAGGGCAAACATTTAAATGCATATACTTCTTTACTTCACCATCTTCCAGGAAACCAAATGCAAACCACAGTGATTAAAAAAAGAAAAAATATATGTAGTTAGTTATTTGTATCTGGATGAGACCAATACATAAATACAGTTTTGAATTATTTTTCTTCATGTGAATTTAGAAAATGCATGTTTTCCAGAAGGGCTATAATTATTCTGCCTTACACTTAAATGACGACTGAAAGATATGTTTAATATATTTGTTAAATGTTTTAAAATCCTATAATATTTTAAATAAAAAATGAGGTTAAGTTAACTAAATGACTTAATCTTTCAGTAAAGAAGTGTTGCTTAAATAATTATTAGTCTGGGTATACAGTTGGAATCCAACTTTTTAAAAGTGCCATTTTCAGAATTGTAGTTTAAAATACAACTTCACCATAAGTTAGGATTATAAATTAGGATTCCAGTGATGCCAAACATGAAACAGTTATTTCATCCCATTTAGAATGTTTGCTTATAAAATGTAATAAGGCAGCTCCAATGATATCCAATAGGAGAGATAGGCCTAGCAGCAGCGAAAAACAAAGTCAATAGTTTCTCACTAACAGGACAGGTAAAAATTGAAAGTACATGTCCTATGTTTTAAATACATTGCACCCTACCATCCTGGCTGTCTAGGGCCTACCCTGTGGGGTGACATTTGAATTGAAAAGGAAAGTTTTTTTTGCAAAGTTAAAATGGAAGTTTAGACTGCACACATAGGCTCTGCTAAGGGCTACTTGGATGGGTGGCAGAATCAGTACTACACACCCACTAGGAGAATTTAATTTACAGGCCCTGGATGCATATAATCCCACTTTACTAGGGGCTTATAAGTAAATTAAATAGGCCAATTGGGTATAGTCCAATATTACCATGTTTAAAGGAGAGAGAATATGAACTTTAGTACTTGTTAGCAGGGGTAAAGTGCTCCTAGTCCTACATCCAGCAAACAGGAGGCCAGGAAAAATGGAAAAGGAAGGCAAAATGTTTAGGAGAAGACCACCCTAAGGCTGACAGTTCTAACAATAATGAATCTAGTAAACAAAGGTTAGACTACCAAACACTTATAAGTAGACATCTGTAAGTCAGTAGGTTTGTCTCTCAAATTGCATTCCCCTTGAATAAAAGTATAGTGGCCCACATTAGCGCAATGAACAATGAATTACAAGAGTGAAATTGAGCTTCTCTTTGATGTATGTGATTTATGCAACTAATTTGTCCATTTTGATTTTTAGCTGTTCTATCAGTTTTGTTCAACAGATATAATACGCTTCATTTTGCAAGTGCATTAGTAGTTGAATAATTTATTCTGCTCATTCAACAATGTCTAAGAAAGGTGCACAGCGGAAAGCATAGGAACATGAGCAATTGAGTAAACAGGTAATGAAAATAATGATGTTACAGGTATGAATGTGTTCTCTTTCACAAACAGCAGTGCACAGGTTTCACTTATGTTTACAGTAATTTTAAGATCTGAAAAAAGTATTTTTCTCTAGTTAATATGTTCCATCAGCACTGTTTCCCATCCTCAGAAATACTTTGCTTACGTTCAAACATTTATGCTACTCTATTTATAAACTTTATAGGGTCTAGTAAATGTGCCAGTAAAAATCATACATTGATCACACCGATATTAAATTCACACCAACAGACTGTTGATGGCTAGATTGGGAGGCAGTTTCAAATAAATCCTCTTGTTTCTTATTTTTGCTTTTAGAACAAATACCTGTTGAATAAATCACTGTGGTACATACTATAGCATGTGGCATATACCTTATCCTCAGTTTACTCATTACATGGCCATATGACTCAATAGTATGTAATACTGTCAGGCTTGTGAGAGGTTTTTTAAAGGCTTGGAGCCCTCTGGATGTTTCTTCCATTGTTCCAGGTTGCAGAAGGGCTTGTTTTGGGTATTAAAAGCCATGTCCATCTAGTGGTATTTTTACACAAGCTGATATTTATTATTGACGATGGCATGTTTTCATTTCTAAATATGTAAAGTCCAGGGCCTGGATAGAGCAGGACATTGGGCAGAATGGGAATACCCTGATTTCTTTTACAACATAATGCATGAGTTGTGAGGCCCGCTCTGTACTGCTCACTACTATGTTATTGGGGTCCCATTCCATCTTCATGACTGTTTTTAGTTATAGACTGAACATGAACATCAAGGCGCAACTAAATGTTAGACTGTGCACCTAAAAGTACACCTGCCTCCCCCAGCACTCCATACTGAGGCCTGATTGCCTCACAGGGTCGCCTGTGAAACGTTGCAGTAAAGATCATCACCTCTCTCCGCAGGCCCCATTACATCACCACATGTTTACTGCGATGGCTATTGGTCATGCAGTTGTTTAAGGGCAATACATTGCTGAAATCTATTATTTTAAAGTGAACAATGGTAGGTACTGGCCAGGAATGTTATGGATATATCTTCCTGAAAAGATTTAGTTTAAGTCGGGTATACATACATGTACACGCATGTTCTTTGAAGAGATTTTCAAAGGGCTTTATAATGTGAACTACAGAATCTATGATAAACATCTTTTAATCCTGATTGTACAGTCAACTCATACAACAAATAAATTGTTAAGACAGCATCTACTTAAACAATCTAATCAACTAACTATAATTTGAGACAGGGAAACACGGAGGCTCTTGTAGTCAGACACAAAAGACCTCAAGGTAAGCGGGGCATTCCACCTTAGCAACGCGTAACTCACGTATCAAGTAAGACTCGATTTGAGATCTCAAAAAAGTAATTGTACTAAACAAATTTTCTAATTGTAGGAAAGTCATCCTTTCTGCCCTGATTCCCTCCATTTGTTTGACTGATACTGGTGGTTACTGACTCTGAAAGGGCCCTTGGCTCTGCTAACCAGGCCCAGGGCTACTGCTCTGTTTAAAAGTTATATGGTAATTGGCGTGATTACGATAGGTTTAGACAACCTACCTGCAAGTCCCTGGTACATGGTAAGGCATGTAGTTTTAGAGGTCCCAGTGGCCTTAATCCACTTAAGTGTGCACTGCTGTGGTGGCTGGGGGTGGCTGATGTCATTTTAAAAACCAGTCCTATCTTGCAGGCTGGTTTTAAAATGAAACTGTCCAAATTCATCTTTGGAATTAAAAGTACTTCCAAAGTCTAAAACTACCTTTGTTTTAGATATAAGCCCCCCCTAAGGTCTGCCCTAGGTGCCTCAAGGGTAGAGTGCCTAGTTATAAAAATGCAGGAACATTAAAAAAGATGTTTACATGCCGTGGTGAAGGAAAAGCAGCTAAAGTCATTTTTCCCCAATGTAGTGCTGCTAGCTTCATAAACTAACATGGGAAGTCTTTATTGAACTGTAATATCAAAGTATTAGTTACTATACATCCAACAAATTGCCAAGGTCAGATTAATTACATCTATTGCAGTAAAGGAGTTTTAGAACCTACTTTCACGAAGAAACCTAAAGCAGCCCTGTAGCAGCCTCTTCTGATTGGTCAGCCTTTGTCAGCCTGAGCCAAGCTGCTTCGTTAGTAGGTGTGAAGATGCCTGAAACAATACATCCATTTGGTGGAAGGAGATTTGGTTCCTGGATAAGCCAGGGACAGGAAGGGGGCTGGGAGATAAACTGGTCTTCAAAGGGAGAAACCAACATGTCACAGGACCTAGGCCAGCCCCCACTTCTTTGATCCCCGCAGATGGAAGCCTCTCACATTAGATTTAATTGTATGTTGTATTGTGGCATTTTTTATGGCTACATTTGCCAAATAAAAAATATATATTAACGAAATGAAATTAGATTAGGAGAGGGGCTTGAAGGGGTGTGTAGGGAAAAGTTAGCCACGCCTCTGGGTTAGGTTAGCTAGACCTAAACTCCAAGGAGAGATTTTCTCCATTTTGATTTTTGGGTGTCTCCCCCTCCGGCCATTCTTGAATGGGGAATACATATGTAAGAGCTGCAAGAGAACCTCATATCCCTGCTTCAAAACATCTAGAGAAGAAGGACTGTCCTGCTGGACTCGTGAAATGCATAAGAGAGGACTGCACTCAGAAGGACTGCACCTACTGCACCCTAAATGCTCCACAACAGAAGAACTTTGCCTTTCCTGATTTATTAGGAGTGGACTCCTTGGGCAGCAATAGGTAGAATAGTGCTGGAAGAAGCCACTTGCAACACCCACTTCAAGTACAGCTCCAGCTGACCAGCTTAACCTGGATTTTACTTGGATTGACTACATGCATTGTGGGAATTAGAGTCCCAAACCCCAAAAGGCAAACCAGAGCTTCTGAACCCTTGGCTGGTGCTGTGGACTGCTTCTGGCCATCAAGGAACCTTTCAGAGGCAGATCTAAAAGTTTGGGAACTTTTTGAAAGCTTTTGTGAAAAAGCTACATGAGCAGACCGGCATCGTCGAAAGGAGTAAAGACAGCAATGTTGAAACACGACTAGGCCAGATCGTGCAGGTTTGCACTGCTGAAAGCTCTATATCTCCTCGCCATTGATGACGAAGATAAAGAATTCCAGGACTCACTGAGGCATCACGCTGGGGAAGGCCGGTGTCATTGAATCTAAATCCGGATTCGAGAACCCTGTCGCTGAACGTCAAGAGAAAAAGCACCATAAAAGTGACTAGTCAGAAGGTAAAAACTTGACCGGACCCACTCACTCATCGTATCTGACCTGCGCTCCACCGCTGATGGCCTGAAACTTTGACTTTCTCCTGGTCCAGCATGACCAGAAAGCCACGGCTGGCACTTTACACTTCTAGGCTTTAAAAATTTACATCTCTGGTTCTCTACATTGGATTCCTGTTGTTTTGGTGCAATTTTTAAGATGCAAATATTCTCTATTTTTATGCATTGCATTGGATTGCCAGTGGAGGTTTATTGTGCTATGTGCTAGGAAGCAGAACACCTGCCCATTAATTCAGTAACCAGGGCCCTGCCTAGAGCTAGTGGGTGTAGATGATCCATCACAGGAGAACTGTGACTGTCCCTCTAGGAGAGAGAACTTGAGTTCCAGTTGGCCGATATATCTCTAAATGCAGAGAGGTTGGCCCTGGCCAATGAGAAGTGAGCAAGGGAATTAAAGAGAGAAGGTGGCACTGAAGAAGAGACAGAGGTGTCTAGGGGTGTTGCTTTGATCCAAGTCTTCCCAAGGTGATTGTCCCTAAGTATCAGGAGGGTGTTGATATAGACAACTTTTCAGACAGCTTTTGAGAGGGTCATCAAGATGAGGAGGATGAGTTCTCAGTACTTGGGTCCACTTTTGTAGGAACTGATCCCAGTGGTGGGGAGAGATAGGCTCTTGACCTTAGAGGTAAAGGAAGCTGAATCATATCCCCACATAAAGCAGAGCTTGATCACAAGGTTTGGTCTAATCCTTGAACAGTATAGAATGAAGTTTAGGGACACTCAAAGTCAGTACTCAAGTCTGGGTTGACTTTGCAAATATATCTGTCAAGGCACTATGGGGCTGTATACAGGCTGCCAATGTAAGTACCTAAGAGGGACTATAAACATTGATCATGAAAGAGCACATATTAGACAGAAAGGGGGCTGGAGAGATAAACTGTTTTTCAAAGGCAGGAGAACAGATGTCATAGCAGCCAGACCAGCCCCCCTAAGTAGATTAGGAGAGGGTCTCATTGGGGAGTGTGCTCAGATGTTAGCCACACCCCTGGGCTGGTTTACACAGACACACACACCAAGGAGATAATTTCTCAATTTTGATTTTTGGGAGTTTCAGGTCAGAAATATGGCACACTTTGCAGGAAGTGGTAATAGCAGAGGGAGTTAGCTTCTCCCCTATTGCCGGCAGTGTCCCCCCTTTCCTGCCAGCCCAGGATGGAGGATAAATATGAGAGAGCTGCAGGAGCTCCACAGACCACTGCCTGGAACATCAAAAGAAGAAGGATTGTCCATCTGGACCCTTTGACTGTACCACAGGAGGCTTAAACTCAGAAGGACTTCACATGCTGCACTCTCAAGGCTCTACAAAGAAAGGATTGTGTCTGACTCAAAGAAAAAGGAGTGGACTCCCTGATCATCAGCAGGTACAACAGAGCTGAACAAAGTCACCTGACAAGCCAAGAGAGGATCACTCTAGCTGACCAATTGCAATTGAATTTTTCCTTGACTGTGCAAATGCATCGTGAGAGATTAAGTCCTAGTCCCCAAGAGGCAATCCAAAGTCTCTGAACCATTGACCTGAGCTAGTGGACACTTATTTTCCCTAAAGGAACTCAGCACCAACAAGATCTCAATGTTTGGAAACTTTCTGCAATGTTTTTAATAAAAGCTTCAGGAGGAGATCGGCTCAACGTCGAGAGTCAAGCTGCCCCCATCAACTCGTGAATCCGCCTGACCACGCTGGTTTGCCCTGCTGAAAGCTCTGGAGCTCCTCACAATGGACATTGACGAGAAAGATTTTCAGAGGCTCACTAAGGCATCGTGCTGCAGAAGGCCACCATCATCAAATCAAACTTTGGACTTAAGAAACCCGAGGACTCGTCGTCGAGAGAAAAGTTCATGGAAAAAGACTAAGGGGCAGATTTACAAGCCCCTTGCATAACCTTTGCACTGCAGTTGCGTCACTTTTTTGACGCAACAGCAGCGCAAACAATGCGGCCTATTTACAACGTGACGCATCTAGGAAGATGCGTCACTTTGTAAAGCCCTGCGTCACATTATACCTGCATCAGGTATAATTTATGCAGGGTGGGTGTTCCCACGCAGGAAGGCCTTGTAAAAGTGACTCAGTCAAATCTACAAGATTTCACTGCGCCACTTTTAGGACGCCACTGCGTCAAAACCTTCTGCCTGCTTCAAGCAGGCGTAAGTAGTGACGCAGTGTAGTGGGAATAGGCCTCAACACGCATTGCTGGAGTTGCGTCGTGCTTGCGACATGACTCCAGCAAATGCGTGACTTTTCCGCCAGCAGATGCGTCCGCATCTGTCAATCCTTGCACCATAGTGCGCCGTATTGTAAATACGGCGCATCTATGGTGGTGCAAGGGTTTCTAAGGGTGGTGCAGGGAAAGTGACGCATCTGTTCAGATGTGTCACTTTCTTGTAAATCTGCCCCTAAGTCTGAAGGTCAAATTTTGACCGGAACCTAGCCCTCAGCCGAACCGACTTACGCACCATCTTGGTTGGGCTAAAACGTTTACCTTGTCCTGATCGAACTTGACCAGAAAGCAGTGAGTGGCACTTTAAGCTTTTTGGCAATAGAATGCAAATTTTTGTATTTAATCTTTAAAAATCCATACCTCCATTACCTACATTAGATATTTGTCATTATGCTCTCATTTTAAAGCCAAAATGATCCTCTATTGTTAGAAATAGGTGTTGGATTTTTAGTGTGTCTTTCACTTTTTTACTGTTATACTGTTTTGGTTGTATTAAATGCTTTACGTTTACCTGTCTCCTATGTTAAGCCTGACTGCTCGTTTGCAAAACTACCAAGGGTTGAACAAAGATTAATTTACTGAGACGTGACTGGACCTATTAGTGATTGTGGTATTACTACTAGCTGAGGGTGAATACCTCCATCTACTAATAGCCCGCTTTACTACAGTGCCTATAATGGCACTCACGCACATTATCACCACATACCAATATACAACAGAAAATCCCGAAACAAAAATAATTGCACCTGCGCAACACTCTTGACGAGTCTGCAAGTGGACTGCTTGACTAAGTAGCACTGACCAATATATGAAACACACAAATTCAAAATTGTAAAGCAATGCTTATTCTAAAGATTCCAAATAGCACCTAAGCACCTTGGCTAGATGTCAGGTGACCCACCAAACTTGCATTGCATGTTATTATCAAACAATAAAACATCAGTTATCTCACAAATACTCCTGCAAAATTTGACTCTGAAAGACCATTGTACTCCATTGTAAGATAAAACCTTACTTCAAAAGCTGGCAAATATATTTTGTTTCATTCCACACCAAAATTGAATGCATTATAGCACCGAGTGTACTGGTGACAAAACAAGAATATTTAATAATCATTGATAGATGTACTTTTTGTGTGTCTCATACCAGGTTACTGAAAACACTGACTCTTTCAGGCACACCACACTCAATCGCAAATCTGACAGTAAGAATTGCTACCTGTTGCAAAGGAAAGCCTTTTTTGCGTATTTTATCTAGACCCTAATTTTGTCTGGCTTTAGGAATCTTGGACTGTTATAATCCTATTCAGTCCCACAGAGCAAACATTCTGGCACTAAAATGATATTGACTAATATATAAAAATGACATGCTGTATATTATAAAATAGATGTCCTTGCAGTGAATGAATGCCTGAAAGCTATTTTCACCGTAGAGGCTTAAGTTAGATTTTCCATAGATAGTATAGTTCCATTTGTGATTAAAGTAATTGTTATATGTGTCATAGGTGGCTTCCCTTTGATGCCACTATCCAAAGCAAGTGGTTTAAAATATGGTTATTTAGTTGTGTGACATAACAATAGCAGGTAACAAAGGTAGCTATACCCTGTTGTAACATCAACAGGGGAAGTTATCACATACCCTGTGTACTGATGGTTTAAAGTGTCTTTCAAGATCTGAGGTCAGCAGGTGGTGGTCTCACCCACCTTCTTTAGCCTCTCTTGGGTCTCCACAGCTCATGGGAGATGGGAGAATGTGGGTGGTGTTGTACCCACTACCTTCTTCCATGTTAATTCTGCTAACCAATGCTGATGGGAGAAACTAACCCACTTTGTTCAGCAGCTCTCACAGATCTGCTCAGAAGGAAACCAGGTATTTTAGACAAGGACAAGATTGGAGGCACAGAGGAAGATGGGAAGGTTGCAGGAAGCCAGGTATTTATTTATATTTGTACTTGGGCTGGGGGAAATTATTTTCAGTGGATGGTGAAGTTGACTGGCAGGAAGCAAGTAATGTTTCATCATTTGGAAGTCTGGCCATGTGGCCATGTTAATTATGGCTTCTCCCAATACTCCTCTGACAGTTGTATATGGGGAAAAGCAAGGGCAGATGCTTTGGAGAGCATATATTGAATAAAATTATAGATGACTAAAAACTGAATAACACAAACATCGCTAATATCTTCACTCTTGTTGCCTATTTGATGTCACTCAGAATCCCTAATTGAAAAACATCCTTGTTAATCAAAGTTGCCAATCTAAAATCCTATGTCTGCAATATCTCTGCTTGGGAAAGTACTAAAAAAATAAAGCAAAGCTACTTTCCACTTAGTTTTCAAAATCTGAATTAACAGTTAAATCAGTTTTCTTTATAATATTAGTAGAAAAGCAACTTTATAAAATGTGCTTTGGATTGCCTGAGCGAGAAATCAGTTCTGAAAGTTAATATATCTATAGAGGCCAATACAGTGTCACAGCTCATATTAACAACCCTGCCTGCCAGAGGACCAGAGCCTGGTTCATAGATCCAGGAGATCTGGAGAGTTGTTAACAACTGAGAAAGATTAGCTATTTTGGAGGAAGCGGGAAACAATGACAGAACAGAGAACAGGGGATGCCAAATGGGACTGCTTCTGTTCACTCCTAGAGCCCTTCAAGACTGCTTGTCACCAACCTCGGAGGGAGAAATAAATATTTTGAGCCCTGCCAGAATGGAGAAGACAACATTTACATAGGGGAGTGGCTTTAGAGTGACCAAGTAACACTCCAGAGAGACGAAGGGTTAGTCATCTTGGATTTGTGAATTTTGGGTGTTTTTACAGCAAAGCAAAAATAAATGCTGCAAAAGAAGATAGGCAAAGAGTGAAAAAGCAGACAGAATAGAGTTGGGCAAGATAAAAAAGCAGAAGGACTCCTGAATTCATCAAGACCCAGATGATCATAGAGGACTGGACTCAGCTGGGGCCCTAGCAGGAGATAGACCTGGTGATTTGAAGCCAGTCTTGAGGACCATGGATTTGCAGGAGTGGCCAGAGAGACGTTTACTACCAGTTGGTGAAAAAGGTGACATTTTACCTTTTCCAACAGCAGAGCACCTAGACAAGGTGCTGAGGCTTGTCCTGGGCGGTTGCATCCTGGACATGCAAAAATAAAAACAAGTATGTCCCTCTTAGACATTTTTGCTGCATTAAGAAAGGGTTCCACTGGACCTCACGTAAATGTTGCCTAGCATCTTAAAGTGCTGCCCCGTTTGAGGAATTTAAAACAAAAAAAGTGATGAAGTTCAAAGATAAAACCTTGGACTGGTGAGCTGTCAAAGCGATTTTGGTTGCTAGGAAATCCAGGTTTGCCCTGGATGGATCTTTTATGATGTTGACATTGCTTAAACTTTACCCATTTTTTGGGGAGAATTGCCTGCTACTTGTCTCTTGCTACCAAAGACTTGCAGTGATATCTAACCAGGGGGTGTTTATTTGGTTGATAAGGCACACCCTTCCCAAATAAACACAAAAATTCTGACACTACCAAATATAGACTATCGGCCATCGAACCATAGATCCTAGTGGCAAGGAGCTACCATTTCAATTTGTATGACCATCTTCATTCATTGTGTGTTCTATTGAGACAAACACTGAAACTTTTAGTTTATCGTAGAGTAATTTGGTTCTTAAGCATTTTAATATATGTTGCACTTTCCACTTATTGACTGTGAGTAGGAAACTTTACCAGGATAATGGTTCACCAGAAAAGTGATTCTGATAAAACTCATTCTTTCTTTCTTTGAGGCTACTAAAAAGTAAGGTAAATAAAAAAAACAGCAACAGGGATTATTATTCCTTCTGAAGTTTTCTCGTAGAAAACACAATAAATTAAGTATTTCTACCAATTATATGAGCTGGATGTCATCATAAATAATGTCTTATAATATTATAATAATTTTGTTACTACTACTACTAGTACTACTACTACTGCTTTTACAACTATCCGGAGAGGGAGGGGAAACGCATAGTTCCACAAAACCGATATATGGCATCAGAGTTTTCACGTATATGGCTACAAATACACAAGGCAAGTTTGTGTACAAGTGTTTGTGACATTGACATTTTATCATATATGCTACACCCTTTGGCACCAATTCACAAGGGGCGCTTGGCTGACATTAAATTGAGGAATTCTACCTGACTGGTGCTTCTGCCGATAGCTCTGGTCCCGCCGGAGGCGTTTAAAATTGAGAGGTCTTCCCCGGTGGAGTGGGCGCTTGGCTGACATTAAATTGAGGAATTCTACCTGACTGGTGCTTCTGCCGATAGCTCTGGTCCCGCCGAAGGTCTCTCCCCGCTGCCGCGTCCTCTTCCAACAGCGCGGCCGCAATGAGGGAGGGAGGAACTACATCACCCACGAACCTTTGCGGCAGGAAGCCGTCATCGGGGGATCCCTTTTCGCGCCAGGAGGCGTTTAAAATTGAGAGGTCTTCCCCGGTGGAGTGGGCGCTTGGCTGACATTAAATTGAGGAATTCTACCTGACTGGTGCTTCTGCCGATAGCTCTGGTCCCGCCGAAGGTCTCTCCCCGCTGCCGCGTCCTCTTCCAACAGCGCGGCCGCAGTGAGGGAGGGAGGAACTACATCACCCACGAACCTTTGCGGCAGGAAGCCGTCATCGGGGGATCCCTTTTCGCGCCAGGAGGCGTTTAAAATTGAGAGGTCTTCCCCGGTGGAGTGGGCGCTTGGCTGACATTAAATTGAGGAATTCTACCTGACTGGTGCTTCTGCCGATAGCTCTGGTCCCGCCGAAGGTCTCTCCCCGCTGCCACGTCCTCTTCCAACAGCGCGGCCGCAGTGAGGGAGGGAGGAACTACATCACCCACGAACCTTTGCGGCAGGAAGCCGTCATCGGGGGATCCCTTTTCGCGCCAGGAGGCGTTTAAAATTGAGAGGTCTTCCCCCGCGTCGCGGGACGCGCGCGGGACACGCCGGGCTAAGCCCGGGCAAAGGGCGGGCCGTTGTGTGGCCGTTAGGAGGCCGGAGGAGGTCGGGGTTGGGCCACCCCTCTTGAGTGCATTGTGGGCAAGGAAATTGCAAGTATAGTCATTCTATCAGGACATGGTCAGTCATAAGCTATTATTGAGTGCTCAATGTGGTTGTTAGCCGATTGATCCCATTGAGGCGCTGTGGTTTTGTTTCCCTTACAAAAGTCACACATCTTACTTCTGTTTTGCCTTATTATTGCATTATTGGTTGATTTTGTTCCCTTGGCATTTTCTCTGTATTTCCAAGTACACTAGTAACTGTTATCGTTGCTATGTCAAAAGCAAAAGTAACAATGGATAATTATCTGGTTAAAAGGGTCAGCATGATTAATAGTGAAAGACGTAAGTCACTAGGGAAGGAGTCCTCGGTAGATAATTTTGACAATTTGGAGCTATGTATAAATGATAGTGTCCATAAGCTAGCCACAGGGGACTCTGTAATTGATGTTATTCCGGTGGGGATGTCGACTCATAGTATTGTGGGCAATGAGGTCGCCACTTCAAGACAAGATCTATTGGAACCCTTAAGTGAGCTTGAATCACCTCCATCCCCCCCAAAAAGAGTAGTTAGGAAATGCAGAAAGCCTCATCCTAAGAAGAGTAGCGTGCACCAAAAGGTACTACAAGATCAACCTCGGAGAATTACCGTGGCTCATGCTAAAACACAGACCCCCATTGAGGCTGAGAATTCCACACTTTCAGAGGTTATAGCAAAAATTTTAGAAGAAAAACTAGTGCTTATGATTAAACCTCTGGTTGATAAAATTGAGATCCTGACAACAGAGGTATTGAGGCTGGGTGGTCTGTTAGACGACATAAGACAGCCCATTGCCTTGCTTAAGGAATCTTTAAAACCTGTTCCTATTGCCCCGGAACCTCCTCTCGAGGAGGGGACCTCAACTGGCTCTATGAGATTATTGCAACCAGTTAGTGACGGTATTCGAACTAATTTAGTTACATCTAGTTGCAGGGAACCTATAGCTAATGTACACAAATCAAACCACGTTAATCTTCCACCAGCCTGCGAGCCATATGTGATCATCCTGTCAAATGTTCCTCCACTCGAATCTGCAACCTCCAAATCCCAATATGAAACACATGACTCACTTAAGAGGAAATCAGTTGCTTGGTTAAACAAAAACTGTGGTTTTCCCATTAATTTTTCAAATCAAATATTGTCAACCAGACGTGTTGCCTGGTTAGGTAACACAAGGAAAACAAGCAAAGGGGATTGTGTTATAATAAATTTTAGACACCCCCAACACGTGGCAACTACCCTTTTAAGGGCAGCTTCTCTTGTTTTAGGAGAAAATGCTGTGCGTGTACATTCCTTGGGCTACTTCTATAGACACCTAGATAGACCACCACAAAAAATAACTAGGGGAAGTATTACCCGTATTAATAACCCTCCAACATTTGAAATCCCTATGGAAAATAGATACACAGTACTGAGCAACCTAGATGAAAATGATTGACTTCCAGAGGATGGCAAAAATAAAACTATGGTCCCAATAATGGTTGCCCACCCATTGGATATTTTAAATGGTAATGAAATCCGTGGGTTTAAAATCACGGTGACACCGAGGGTTCCATCAAAGCCACTGGACGGGCATCAACTACATATAGTTGGGACCCCTGGAGACGAGAGGGGAGAGCGAGCTGTAGCTGATTTAGCTATATCTCTAAGGTTATTCACAGCACCGGTAAAGTCATCAGGTGATAACATTGATATTGACGATGACAAAGTGGTAGTGGATAGCGTTCCAGCATCAAATATTGTTAGTGACGACACTGGATTAAGGGAACCTTTTTTAAATATATTTGAGAATATTAATGTCAGTCTACTGTCATGGAATATTGCTGGACTCTCTAGGAACCTCATGGACGTAGAGGTATGTTCATTCTTTGATAAACATGATATTATTGTCCTCCAGGAAACCTGGATGGTAGAACCCCCCCACAGAGTAGGATATAAAACCTTTAGCTCTAAAGCAACACCGTCAAACAGGGGAAGAGCCTCTGGGGGGTTGGTTATGTGGGTAAAAGTTTCCCTAGAAATAGAGGTTAGCCAGTTGTTTATCCCCTGCCCTGATTTGTTAGGGGTAAAAATTGTAACCAGTAAGAAAAGTCTTATTTTTTTAATAAACGTTTACAACAGACCTTACCCATCTAATAGAGAATCCAAGGTGATAGAAATTTTGGATTCCACCCTAGAGGGATTGGGAGACAATGATGATTACTTTTTAATTTGTGGAGATTTTAATTGTAAATACGAACCTATTCGGGTTCTAGATAGATTGTTTGATGAACAAGATATTGCTAGTGACATAATGCCCCTGGAGGCTTCAAGTTATGCTAAAAATACAATAGCAGCCACACAGATCCTACAGATGACTGTGTCACACGATTTGAGATCATGTAACGGTCGCTTCCCCTCAGACATTCCATCAGCTCCCACTTATTTTAAGGGAAGTCTCAGATCTCATATTGATTTTGTAATGGCCTCTAGGAATCTATGGAGTTCACTAATCGATTTTAAGATCGATTCTAGATTGGAGAGTGATCACTTTCCCCTCCAATTGTGGTTAGATCCAACTCTCTTCCTTCTTAGACTACCTGTAGCAGGCCCGCTAAATTCTCCGATTGGAGATATACAGATTTCCAATAATAGGCGTGCCATAAAATGGTCTTACATTATGGGTAAAAAAGAAGCACTGACCAACATTTATGATAAATTTAGTGAGATCATTGGGTCGACCCCAATGCCTTCTCTAGGCACTCGGGGAGTCCTTGATTTACATTTGAAGTTGGTCGATGCACTATCTCCCTTATTGAGTAAGGCCTATAAAAAAGAAGGGAATAAAATTACGGATCATGTAGAGTCAGAAAACCAGTGGTATAGCCAAGATTGTAGGATTGCAAAATCACAGTTGATCTGTACAGTAAAAAATGGGAGCCAATGTGAAATTAAAAATGCAAGACAGGTCTATAAAAATACTTTGTATCAAGCGAAAAAACTATGGGACGCTAACCTATGGGATGATTTACTAAGTGCAGCTAAGTTACGTGACCAAAGTACGTTCTGGAACTTAATCTCTAAGGGGAATAAGAAGGGTAGATCTCCCAAGGACATATTTCTGGATGAATCAACTTGGTGCGATCACTTTTCCAGACTTTATACGATTAGTAAGGATGATCTGGCCATAGATAATGCAGATATCATCCCAGTTACCAGTACCACATTATTACATTTCACTCTTGAAGAAACAGTACAGGCACTACTAGCTGTTAAAATAGGCAAAGCTCCCGGCCCTGACAAAATTCCTGGTGACCTATTGAAACATGATGCTAAAGTGTGGGGACCATATATTAACTTTTTAAGCAACTCGATTGTGGCTGGTACACCAATTCCAGAATCATGGAAAGGGGCAGAAATCATAACAATTTTTAAAAAAGGTGATCGCCATGATCCTAGCAATTACCGTCCAATTAGTTTAATAGACGTTTTACAAAAAATTTTTGCCAGACATATTTTAAATAGGATTTTAGACTGGATTGAGGAGACAAAATTATTGTCCAAATACCAAGCAGGTTTTAGATCAAAAATAAGCACAGTTGACCAGGTGTTTAGATTCATGTGCATTTGTTGGAAATACATAAAGATCAGGCAGGGAAGTCTCTACGTGGCATTTATAGATCTAAGGGCTGCTTTCGACCTTGTTCCCCGCAAATTGTTGTGGTCTACATTAAAGAAGTTAGATATCCCTGGTGAGCTCCTTAATGAACTTATTAAACTTCACACAGGGAATTACGCAAAAATAAGATGGGGAAAAGCTGGAGAATTATCTAAACCAATCCCTGTAGACAGGGGGGTGCGTCAAGGTTGCGTACTAGCACCCACATTGTTCTCATTGTATGTTAATGACATTCCAACATACTTGAGGAATTGTGCCCATGACTCCCCGAAGCTAGACGGTGAACCAATTACTTCTTTACTTTTCGCCGATGATACCATCCTTATTGCCCAGACCCCGAGAGGCTTGCAAAATTTGGTTAATTCCTTCCATAACTACTGTGTGGAAAAGGGGTTAGAAATTAACCCAACAAAAACAAAATATATGGCTTTAAACCCAACAAAAACGCCTAGGAAAAACTTGCTTTTAGAGAACCGTACACTGGAACAGGTGGAAAGTTTTAATTACTTGGGTTTGTTGTTGGATAATAGATTGACTTGGCGAGGTCAGCAGAATAAAAGTTTATTGTCCCTCAAACAAAACTCACTTCCCATCCTAAAGGTGCACGGAGCAAGTAGCTCCAAAGCTATTTCACCGGCATTGGAGGTTTTTAAAGCTAAAGCCCAATCAGCAGCGCTTTATGGTGCTGAGATATGGGGATACTGTAACTGCACCAAATTCGCCTTGATTGAAAACAAATTTGTGCGGAGTTTACTCAAAATACCGCCTCGTACTCCCGTTGTTCCTCTGTTTTTAGATATTAATCTTAAAAGAACAGAGCATCTAGCTTCATTAAGACCACTATTGTATTGGATCAGGGTATGGTCAACTCCTGAGTTGAGAGATTATAAGGCCGGCCTGATTGAACTAATTAAGCTGGATGTGTATTTGAAAACCCCATGGTTGAAGTATATTTGCACGTCACTTAAGAGACTAGGGCTCCTCAATTTTTGGGAGGAGCCCCATAATTTAACCCAGTCTTCCAAGAAACTCCTCAAAGCCACCTTCTGGTCACATGTTAATGATGAAATAATTCTGGGATCCCAAATAGGTATCCTGACTCAGAATTTTCTAAATGTAAAAGATACACCAAACTTTGAGGAATTTATGGATGAAATTGTTCCCCCCTTAGCAAAATCTCTCTACCTACAATTTAGGTACGGGGTGTTATTGATAAATTCCTATACATGTAGGTGGGCTGGAGAAGATGGTTCGGATGCGTGTATTATGTGTTCTCTTGGGGCCCGGGAAGATATCCCCCACATCTTTTTCTTCTGTACTGCCTATAAGAAACCAAGGTCTTCTTGGATTAAACCCCTCTGTAGAAATATGGGGGTACAGTCATACAAAATAGCAGAGCGTATATTAAAATCTAATTCCTCTCAAGTGATAGTATATGGCATAAGTAGATTTTTATTCAACGTATACATCATTAGGAAACGCTCCGGTTATAAACTGTAATTGCAGTAGGAAGACCTAAGGATCATCCTGTTTATAGCTTTAATTGACTAAGTCTACCTCAGTTTTTTAGCATTATTCATTTTATTAATTCTGGCTTTTAGATAATTTAATATGCTTATTTATATCTTATCTGGTATTGCTTAATCATGGAGAATTATTCACCCTTTTCAATTCTATGTAAATTGTATGTCATGAGCTATATGTATTGTTGTTCATGTATTTGACTTTTATGGCTACATAGCCGAAATAAAGTATTGACTGACAATTCACAAAAGCACTTACTATTATAGGAAGAAGTACTACAAGAGTACTCATTTACATAATCGTATTCAACCCCAAAACATCCATCTCTTATTCTTTAAAATTAGTGCTTAAATTTAAGCTCCTCTTTGAAAAGTGCATCATCTCTCGAGTGCACAAAATCCTTCATTTTTAGCAAATACAACCTCCACTTCATAGACCTTAGTGACATCAGATCTTCAATCTGTAGTCACATTCACTCACACTTTAATATTATTTTCTGGGAAAAACTAAATTCTACATTTCCCATTTAATTATATTGTTCTATGTAAATATGGAGTGACTCATACATACATACATTGGCAGCTTCACATAAAAAACAAGATTTGTCAGGGCTGAATGCAGTTACTAGGAAAAAGATAAATTTAGCCATCTGGAGGTAATTTGCATGATTGGTGAGCTCATGCAACATTGAATATTTATGTCTCGTTTTCCTTCGAACTCTATGAAAGAAACATGTTTGCCATTGATAAGTTGACTTTACTTGATATGGATGGAGAACATAGTTGTTAACTAACTACACAACGTGTTTCCTTATGATTCAACTCAATGTTTCTAAAACCCATGTTGGCCAGAGGCACAATTTCTATTTTTAATTCACTTGACTGTGCAGATGCTCTGTACCACACTGGAACTGAGATTCAAAGATGATGTTCTAACCATGAGAAAGTGCAACAAAGAGTAACAATATACATTTTATGGTATATCTTCAGGCAAAATCACATTAATACCAATTGCATAACACAAAGCATTGTCACTTGTGAAACGAGCTAATTAGAGAAATGAAATACTACATTTCAGAGAAACATTACAAAAGGGTAGTACTCTGTTTTCATAGTGACTGAAATTAAAGCGATATACCGCCCTCTTGATTTGAAAAACAATCATGTTTTTGTGAAGGGGAAGTCAGACTGGCACAATATTTCAGGCTTATACTATTTTACATATCATAAATGCATGGAATATCTGCATTGCCTACAAAGTACATATGTTGGGTTAGGAATTTCATGGAACTTCACAAAATAGCTTCCTAGGCAAACTCAATTGGTTAATTGGTGTAAGGTGTCATCCAACCTACATTCTCTGTACCATTTACCTTTGTGTCATTCAGTGGGAAGCACTGAAGTACAGATGAGGGTCCACAATAACCACAAACCTATAGCTTTTTGGTCAACACCTCATTTGCATTGCATTGCATTTTCTCAACTATGCTAACACTACCCCGTGACTACTTATATTACTGTTGCAGGTGCCCCGTATTTAGCCACAGTGGAGGTTCAGGATGTGTAAGTATGTAAGCTTTACAACTCAACTGTTGTTTCTAGTTACCTGACAGCTATGAGCAAAATATTTCTGACATTGCCCATCAATGGAACTTCCGTTAGACATCCAATCTTACCTGCCATTCGTTAACCATAATGTACACACCCACACCCACACACCCACACACACACACACACACACCCCTAAAAGATACATTTGAATATTTGCAAATGGTTTAAGAAACACTAAGACAAGATTTAGGGTACAAAAGTCTCTCTAGTCATTAAAAGCAATTGCAGCTCTACATCAAATATACAACCTGGAGCAAGTCTTAGAAAGGTAAGCTATTTTTCAGTTTATCATTTAACGTTTCATCAAAAACGTGGGGTAAATACTATGGAACCACAAAATCACAAACTTGTATTGCTGGGTTTTAAAAGAGTAAAACATTTTACGCCTATTTTTTTGAGAAAGTTACATTTCATAGAATTGAGAGGGCATAAAAACGTCTCAGTAAAAGTCTACAACAGCAAAGGACATAAAATGAGATGGAATGGAATATTGTTTAAAATATAGGTTCATCAACTTTCTAATTTGAAGAGACACTACCAATGAAAACCAACAATGTCTCACCCTCTGATATTAGTTCTGGTAAGATTTTGACCTGTTTTACTAGATTACTACTAGCTCTTTTCCACACCTGAAATGCAAATCATCATTGCTCCTCTGTGCAAAACTCTTTGTTCCTATCAACTGTCACCCCGGAGGAGGGAGAAAAATATAGACAACTCAAAATAACTCAATGATCTGTGAATGTCTAGAGAATACATTTTGCAATGGGATCTCTCCCGTTGCATTCTGAAATGTACTTGTTTGCCTAGACACCCTTTATTCCTACTCTTGCATTTCAGTTGTTTCATTTCCTTAAACACCTTCGAAACATAAAAGTATTTAATTATTGAAATTAAATTATTTCTAAATCATGTGGTCAACAATGCGCTAAAAACACCAAGACATCCTAACATAAAGACAGACAAGACACAGGAAACAGGTGACTAAACAGAAGGCACGAGGAAGACAGACTATCTGAAAAATCTTTTTAACACTTTATGGAAAGCCTGATAGACAAAGTTCTTTTGTTCATGGGAAAAGCATTCCAGAACTGGGAGTCCATTGCTCTAAAGAACTTGTCTTCACAGTGGACCTTCCTATAATGAGGAATCATCAGAAGAAAGCGAGATGCATATGTCAGCACACAAGACAGCACAAGTGACACTACCAGGTCAAAGAGAACCTTGGGGCACTTCAATAGACAGCCCCTTGCATAAAACATAACAATTTGAATCAGATTCTTTCCCTGATTGGACCCAAATGGACTGCCCTGTATTGAATGTGCTGCAGTTTTCTCAGATGCTTTACTCTATACCAAGGTAGATCACATTCTCATATTCAATGCAAGAAGAAATCAGTGGTCCCACTACTGAGGCCAATTTCAAGTTAAGAATAAAATTAAGAATTATCCTTAAAGTATGCGAAGGAGGAAACATGAGGCACAAACCCTTGAATTTGAACTTAAATAATTAACAAACAAAATGCCAAGATTTTTTTCATTAGAGCATGGAGGGAATGTGTTACCTAGCGAAGCCAGTCACAACCTTCCAGACCAAAATGAAGGATCGCTGCATAAAAGGAAAACTTCAGTCTTACTGTTGTTGTACGTAGATATTAGACAAGATGGAATCCTTCTAGAGATGTCATTTTCAGCAGGCTAAAAATACGCTAGTGACACTGTTTGCTTGTGGCCTGTGAGAAAGCATTTAAACCACCTTAGCAAATTTCAGTCAGTTCTATTCTTGCTAGATCAAATTGAAGAGGTAGACCATATCAAAGACAGCCAACAGATAGAGGAACTTCAGTCTGGCAGGGAGACCCGGGTCTTAGATGGAGCACAGTTCATCAAGTGTTGCTATCAGAATAGCCTCAGTGCATCTTCAAACACTTTCTGCACCACCTCACCTAATCAGTTATAAACTTAGAAGTTCAGAGAAGCATAGCAGAAGCATAGGAAATGTTTGAAGTATCCCCAAAGTGGACCCTGAAGCTCAACTATATATGTCACAAATGAAGCAATATCTTCCTACCTGTTTTGGTAATGTATATTTAGGGGCAGATTTATGAATGGGTTGAGTCATGCTTGTACCATGCATTGTGGCGCATGTGCGACACAAGCCCAAAATGAGTGCCCATGAGGAGCTTGGTAAATCTGGAGTAACGCAACACCGCGCAAATCACAGCATTGCATTACTCTGCACAAGGGATGCGTTCCATAGGAGTTACTTGGATATGCCCACACAATATCCATTGATTTTGATTAATTCCCAGATTTACCAAAAGTGTTAGACCTGGAAATGCTCCAAAATGCTACGCCTTTCCTGGTGAGGCATAACGAGGAGAAGTATCTTTATTTCTCCTTGTTACTTCTTTCTTTGCGTACCACATTCTGCAGTACACATAGAAAGAGGAAACTGCCTTAGGGGATTGTTTTTTGTGAAGGAAGGTGCCCTTTCCTGCACAAAAACAACCCTCCTTACAATGCAGGCACTCTTGCCCCATGGTGAAAAAGTGCCCGCATTGGCACTATGTAGCCAAAATGGCCGCAGTACAGGGACAAAGGCAGGAATGCACTGTATTCTTTTACATTTGGTGCATTCCTGCCCTTTCCCTGTCATGCAGTGCAGCTAGGTGACTTGCTGCACTGCATGACTTTGTCATAAATATGGCCCTTAATATTTCGAAGCACAGCGCAGCAAGCAAATTTGCTGCCCTGCTTTGCACTAGAGAAAAAAGCATTACAAAGCCATATATACTAATGTATGAACTGCTGCTCTCATCTCCATCACTGGCACACAAACAGCCTGCCTAGCACCACACATAAACCTTTGCACCATTGGGCATATGTGTGTGCTTGATGTCTAGCAGTAGTTTTGGATTGGAAGGTGACACTTCCAGTACAACATACTATGCAGATTACTTTTCACATATTGGATGTATCCTGTACAGTGCAATACACATGCAATTTGGAAAAAGTTAGGCAAAATGAAAAGATTTCTCCATGCTAAAACCTGCCTGAAGGAGACAGTACAAAGTTTGTCCAAACTCGATTTACCAATTTTATTAGAAAGGGCTTTGAGTTAAAAGCCATGGGTGGAAGTGTGGAATGCCCTTGTACCAGCCATGAGATGCACCCTTGATGCAAAGCAGTGCAGGAAAAATAAAAACGCTATTTGAGTTACCTTTAGGGCAAAAAACGTTTTGCACTATGAAGTAAATACTTTAACAGTCTTTGCGCCAATGTGTGTCACTTTGCATGACTTTGCATCAGTGGAAAGCCGCGAATAATACTCCTATTAGTAGATCTTTATGTCTAGAACCTACAGCAAAATAAACTGAGAACATTCCAGTAGACGTCAGGTAAAGCCAACATCACCATCTATGGCCTTGATTTACACATGGCGCTTATGCGCCCAAAGCTGGACATTTTTGACCGGTTTTGCAAATACACAGTACAAACTCGAATGATGTATGTGACTGCAGATCTTCATTGATTTGTGAGAAGATAAACAATCTGGAATTATCAATGGATAAAGGAGGATGAATCAGATATGTTGGTGGAAAATAGTGTAATCTGCACCTCACACATAACATATTTAATGAAATGGGACAAAAGTACATGTGAGTTCTACTTCATCTCTAACAATCCAGACAACCAAAGTGAAATGTGGAAAAATTGGCTGCTGTAGTTCCATCTAAAAGGAAAGAAACGCCTGAAATAATGTAAGGAAAATTACATCACACAAATGTAAATAGGTTTAATTCAGATGTGTACATTTCTTTTAATAGAACTAGGTGTTAGAAGCGCATCTAAGATCTTTATTTTGAAAAAGACACCCTTACATTCAAAATCTAACATTACAACACGTCTTATGTTTCTAAGTTGGCTCTTGAGTAGAAAGATGCTTGTTTTTTGCCAGGCTCTGTGATAATTTGAGATGCCAATCAAAAGCAAATGCTGTTCCGCTAGAAATGCACAGGGGATTCACTCTTATAAGTATGCAACTTGTACAATCCTAGGTGACATTGCATCTTCATACAAAATTGAAATCAAAATATTACAAATGAAGGAACAGAAAAATGTTGCTTTGTACCAGAAAATATCAGAAAAGTCACCTAATTTGAATCCGAATTGTCAATGGAGTTTTAACTTTTGTTCTTGCAATAGATAACTTGTTCTCGAATTAAAACATTCATTGAGTCTGTAAGTGTATAATGAGCTCTGCTACGCTTACGTCAGTTTCGAAAGATTGCAGATTCTCAAAACCTATTTTGTATACAAAGTAGGTTTCGAGGATTATTTTCTGCCAACTAGAAATATTTTTAACTGGGTTTTTAGCCTCATATTTTAAAACTACCAATTTCACGAAATTGCCGATGTTTTTAATCGAAGTCGTATGATTGATGAAATTGACTTTCATGAAGGAATACAACGCAAAAAGAATAGTTTGACAATGCTTTACCATGTCAAGTGAGAATTTGAAGAATGCTTGGTCACCAGATTTTCTTGGTGCTATCCAGAAGAACCACATACCAGATCAAACAGAGAATTAAAATATAAACGTTTTAACGGTAGTCTGAGATAAAAGCGTACTGTGGAGAGGGGTGGGCGGAATTTGCGAAAGTGAATTTTGCAAATTATCGCAAAAATGTTTGAAATCTCCGCAAACATGCGGAAATATCGCGAAGATGCAGAAGTTTTTTTCACGCCCGTTCGCGGTATATTCTGCGTGGTCGCGGCTCGCCAACGTACCCATGCGGTTGCTTGCGGGCGCAGCCATCTTGTTTTCACTCTTCTCGCGGTGCATGATTGCGAGAAGAAAGACGTGATCGCGCGACCAATGACATTACTGCGGGCTCGAACTGTCGCGAGACAGCGCAAATGGCTACCAACAATCCAACATCTCGTGGAGAACGCGACCGGATTCGGAAAACTTGTCGGCGAACGCGGGGATTCAGGTAAGGCGATCGCGCGCGCGCGAGAATGTATTATTTTACAGCGCGAGCAAGAAACAAATTATCGCTAAGCTGCGGAATGCGGAAATTTTGACATATTTTAGAGCTCTCCGCGGAACGCGAAAATGTCAAATTATCGCAATTTCCGCGAGCGGAACGGAAATTTAGCCCAGGCCTAGTCTGTAGTGATACTTTTGCCACGTGCTATTTTTAGTACTCAAGGACAGACCGTCCCGTGATCTGCCGGAAGGAAAATGATTCTATTTTCTGTGCTCTGTGACAGTCATGCACATGTTCAGCTCCAAAGATTGGATGTTAAGCAATTCTAAGAAGGGATAAAACTGTAAGCGTGAAGTGTAGAGTGAAATTTCATGATTCTTACACACATGCACCTGCTAAATGGGTGTCCTAATAAAAACAGACGTTTAATAAGTTTAATATTTTTCGAATGTTTGCATAACCAGTGCCAATTGTATGCATACAGTGAATTAAGCAGACTTAAAGCATATATTTCTAAAAAATATCTTAGTTTATGGTGGCCTTGAAAGAATACAGAGGGATATTTAAGATATGCTCTTATACTCTCAGCTATAGTAACATTATTTTAAACACATTTTAATTTGAGAAATGCATTGTATGTTTTCCCTGGAGAATGATAGGGATTCCTACTGTTTATTGTCTTGACCAGTCTTTACTCACAAGGAATAAAATGTTTATAAGGGCAAACATGCAGGCCGACATATATTCCTACCTTTTAATGGGAGTCATGCAGTTGTCTCACTATGACCCCAGATTTCCATAAATATTGTTTGTTATATGCATTCCTTCTCCCATACTTGACCTCACCATCAAATTGTTAAAATTGTTAATGGAAGGGTGTCCGAAGGAACTGCATCGGTTCCGATCGGCGCAGTGGTGATGCTGTGTCGATTTGTGCAGAAGCAATACCCACTTTCAAGGCCCAGAACTGAAGGTGACACCTCAGGCAAGGGCAGGACTCACAGATGGCAGAGTCCAGCCACACCAGCAGAATTGCAAGAAGTCTTTTATGACCCTGAGACTTCATAGAACAGGAGGCAAGCCAGCAAGCCCTTGAAGAAACTTGGGTTCAAGAATGCAGAGCGCAGGTCCAGTCCCTCTCACTCCCAGCCAAGAAGTAGCAGGCAGCAGGCCAACACAGCAGAACAAGTAGCAAAGTGGCAGTCCCTCCTACAGCACAGCAGGGAGCAGGTCAACACAGCAATGCAGGTAGAAAAGTGGCAGTCCCTCCCACAGCTCAGCAGCTCTTCTTCCAGGAAGAAAGTTTAGTCCAAAAATCTGATTAACTTTTGGGATGCAAAGGATGACAAGTAACAAGAAAATCATGCATCTCGAATTATGATTTAAACAGATTAGCAGTTTTAAAAGACATTTGTAGTTGTCTTATGTGTATCTCCCTTGGCATGTTTTGAATTGCTTGTTCCTTTTTTACTATGTACATATTTTTTATGAAAAGTTTGGTTTATTGTTTGTGCCGTATTTGGATTTTTTAAAACAAATGTTGGATTATACTGCCTGATTTATCAACTGACAAGATGATGAGCAATGTTTTGTAACTTCATATTTATAAAGTAAATTGATGTGTTATTAGCATATGTGACATTGAAGCTGTACACAATCTGATACTTTTGTGGTACGAATTTGTCTTTGGACTGGGGGTATAACTGAGTGTTGACGAATTACGACAGGGGTGAGCAAATTAATGATCTTAAGCACTTATGATTGAGAAACATTGAGTTCTCAAGGAAAAGCTTTTTGACTTGAAAGTCTGGCAAGGTGTCCTATTCGCTTGGCTGTGGGACCCCACTCATTTTTGCTTCAATCTCGTGTTTGTGAAAGTTCAGAATCCCAAATTGTATTGCACTTTCTGCACCCCAAAATTACAGGGTAAAGTAAAGTATTCACTTATGCAGGTCAAACCTGCCAAAAGTGAAAAGGGCAAAAGTATACAGTATATACTATGACATCAGTTTTGCGTGGGGAGAACCAAAATCTGTGTGTTGTTCACCAAAAACTCAGAATAAGTGCAATTTATGATTCCTGATAAAATCTGAAACCTAGCAAGTTTGGTTTTATCACGTGCAATAAACTACATTTTCCCTCTGACCCAGGGCTTTAGAAATTCTCAGTCCATCTGTTGTTGCTCAACTTTGGGATAATATTTAAAGAAAATGTATTCATCTGTTTGTTGAATATTTCCCTTAACTCTTAAAGCATCCCAATAAACCATATTGCACAGATGGAAGACGAGCAGCCGCAGCCTGTTCAGATAAGAGCGGTGGGGTCGGTGAGGCCAGGTGAGGGGGGATTTTGACGGACGATCTCCAAGACAAAGTCATTA
Source organism: Triturus cristatus (assembly GCF_964204655.1). Classification (NCBI taxonomy): domain Eukaryota; kingdom Metazoa; phylum Chordata; class Amphibia; order Caudata; family Salamandridae; genus Triturus; species Triturus cristatus. Next base: position 170,705,723 of record NC_140582.1, on the reverse strand, counting down.
TTTATTTAATTTTCCCTGGTCATCGTCTGTCGAAATCCCTCTCCCCACCCGGCCCTACTGCCCACCGCTCTTACCTGCACCGGCCGCGGCTGAAGATGAGGCAAGTCAGATGGAAATATGGCAATGAACTTGTGTAGGTTTGGATGACGGGTTAGATAACAGTTTAGATGATAACTTGAATGATATGGCAGGCTATGATCATAGTTGAGCTGATGTAAATTACATGATGATTTTGATGCTCGTCTGAAAAACATTAAAGGTTTGGATGAGAGTTTAGGTGATGTATTTAGATAATAGTTTGTGTGATATGATTGGTTTGTGTGATACATTAGTTGATAGATGATAATTTAGATGATAACTTGAATTAATATATGTTTGAATGAGAGTTCAGGTGAGATGTTTAAACAATAGTATATATGAAATGAAAAGTTTTTTGTTGATAAGTGATAGATGGTTCTTTAGATGATATTTTGGGTGACATAACAGGTTTGGATGATAGACTAGGCGATATGTGGAGATGATAGTTTAGGGAGTAGGATTAGAGAATAGTCTGTATGATACAATACGTTTGGCTGATAACTTGCTGATAGTTGATAGTTTAGCTGATTAATGGTTGAGATTATAATCTGGATGATGTGATAGGTTTTCATGATTTGATAGGTAAGGGTTACAGTTTATAGTGATGTTTACAGAATAGTGTATGATGAGTTAGATTTGGGGCAGTATTTAGATGATAGTTAAATGACAGTTTAGTTGATATTTATTAGATTCCTTACTTAGGTATTTTAGAAGCAGATTCTTCTGCATTCTGTAAGCACCATGTCTGCAGAAACAAAGCTTTGAAGAACCCATCCCATAGGAGGCCAAAACACTTTCATTAAGAGAAAGATCATTTGCAGATCCGTGCTACATGCAGAGGATACTGTGGAGTGTTTACAAATGTACAGTAGGTTTGCCCTTGGCCTAATAACTTGTTTTGGGTATGATTCACAACAACAGGTGTTTGCAGAATGGAAACTCAACACATCAGTATTTATTTTAAAGAGCTCAATACGTGTCCTTCTGGCCACTATAGAGTTGTGGGTTTTACAACAGAGTGTGTAACTGCAGAATACTATGGAAATTAATTGTAATAGTAGGGCAAAAAAGAGGTTTGAAAAATGTATAGAAGGGTAAGAGTGATTGGTGACAACGGGCAATACGCATATGGCATATTATATAATCTTGTTGTCGCTAGCAGGAATCTATAGGAGAAAGCATTACTTGAGGGTAGAGAGCATTGCCAGTTTTGCAGGAAGTATCTCCTCAACGAGTTGGGTGACTGAGCTTTTTTGGAGAAGTGTTGGTGATGAGTTTGAGGGATTCAGCTTGTACTTGACGGCTGAATACATGTGTTTGCATTTATTCCAATTGTGGTAGTCCTGTGTTTTTTCAAGCAAATTTCTAGGCCACAGCAGTTGAGAACATCTCGGTCTAGAGATACAGTATAGAGTTCATTGGATGCATTGTAAAATGATAATTTGTAGAAATGCAAACAAAACAATCTGGAATGTTCTAGGATGCCCCTATTGCTCCAAAGGGCCTTACACTTAATTGGCAGGTTCGCCGTTTTGTTTTCCTCAGTAACAATGGCAGAATCTTTATCTTTGCCTTTCCAAAACATCTTTGCACCGAGTTATAAAGAAGCATGATTAACCTGTTTGGTTATGTGAAAACCTAGTCTTACAAAATGCTAGGATTTGTTCATAATGTACATTAATAGCACTTGCAAAAATCATAGTCTTGAAATACATTTCCTAAAATGTAACCACATTTTTTCAATAAAGCTTCTTAGAGAAAATTGAATGAAAGGTCGTTTTCGCTTCCTATTGTTTTTTTTTTAATTCTCTATATCAGTCCTTTTATATTCATCATGAATCATGAATGCAAATAAAAAGCAATCTGCAATCAGCAGATGCCTTAAGAGAACACTAAGGTGTTGCTATGGAAACATTCAACTGAGTCCTTGACCAGAAACAACGTGTTTTCATTCAGCTAGTGCAGATTTATCAAAATAAGATTTCATATCTATCTATCTATCTATCTATCTATCTATCTATCTATCTATCTATCTATCTATCTATCTATCTATCTATCTATCTATCTATCTATCTATCTATCTATCTATCTATCTATCTATCTATCTATCTATCTATCTATCTATCTATCTATCTATCTATCTATCATTTCTTTTTACAAATGTGTCACATTTCTTTGTCGTGTTTGGTTTCCGTAGGCTGAAGGTATGACTTTGGTGGGTGACCTTAGGTGGACGGTTCAGTTGATTGGTAGGGAGACCTGTAGGCTGAATGGCTTTTCTTGTGCAGCTTTGCATGTCATTCTGGTTATCATTTTTGCTCTGTAGTTCTTGTAGTTTGGGGGGGCTCTCACTATGCTGCCTTTCGGCTGCTGTTCCCCTCTGTGGTGCATAATTACCTTCCATGTTTATTTCTGCACTTTCAAGATGTTGCGGGTCTAGTAGCTTATCTGTTGTATGTGGCTGGCTTGTGTAGTATTTGTTGGTGCATACTAACCATGATAGGTCTGTGATGAAGAAGGTGGGTGAGATAGGAACGTCCTGATTACTTCTCAGTATGATCATGAATGAAATGAATGAATGAAATTAAATTTGTATAGCGCTTAGCTACCCTGAGGCCTCCTAGCGCTTGCGGAGCGGAGAGACAGAGAGGCATGTGGTGCTAGTGTGAGGTACTGAACAGATGAGTTTTGAGACATTTCCGGAAAGCCAGCAGGTTAGTTTCCCCTCGGAGAGTGGGGGGAGGGAGTTCCAGAGGCTGGAAGCACTCAGAGAGAAGGAGCATCCCCCCTATCTGGATTATAACTCTGAGTTGGGATTTTTCTTCACAATGCTGCATGCTCGAACTCCTTTGGTTTCCTCTTTCTGTGCCTTCAGAATGTGAGTGGGCAGCGAAAAAGTCAAAGATGGATGCTCTGAATCTTGGAGATGTCTTCTGTTGCATCTGCTGGCGCAGCCATCATATGGATGTTGCAAACAACAGCTCTTTTACCCTGGCTGTTTACACTTATGCTACTGTGCCTGCAGTGGCGGCCGCCGCACAATGAAAGTGGGGTGGCAGCAGGGGTGAGAGGGGAGAGGATGGGGCGATTTGAGGGTAAAAGAAATGTACCACTCGCTTCCCTCCGTGCTTCAATCCCAACAGTCTCTGGGAAGGCACGGGCTCCCCAGCCAATCCAGATGCTGCTCTCATGCTATGACAGCAGTGTCAGGATTGGTCTGAGCAGCCTGGTCTGACACTCAGACACTGCCTCAGAGTCTGCAGCTTTTCTCCAACCCCTGCTGTGAACACATCTTGGTAGGAGAAAATGTAAGTGTGCATGTCTGGCCGGCCTAGGACGGCTGGCCAAATGTACATGCGCACTTCTAAGTGCCCACCATTCCTGCCTGTGATGGCCCAGCATCACATGCAGGCACCATCAGCCAGAGCTCATCATAGAAAAATGAAATTATATTATTGTTTTGATATCATTTCATTTTTCTGTGACGGACTCTGACCAGTGGGGCGACGCTCCTCTGCCATTACGGAGGATCCGCCACTGTGTGCCTGTCCTTGGTCTTGCATCGCACATAAGAAGGAGTACTGGATAAAAATAGCAGCATTCACAAATGGGGCATTTGAAGGTGAAAAAGAGGTTCACACTGGTGCTCAAAGAGATGTAGGGTCTAGCTCTACCTCTCTGACAACTACCTGCCCTAATATTTACTACTGCTCTCAGTCTTATTAAAACATAGCCATTTTCGTGTTTTCAAACAAAGTTCTGTGTATGAGGTCACTGAATGGAAAATTGTCTACATATCAGCAGTGCTTTTTATATGTATATGGGCTTTTTTCCATGTCTTAAATGACGCATGCTATTAGCGTACAATTATAAGACGAGGTAGGGACTTTGTACGAAGCCTGTCAGTACCAAGTTATGTTTAACTTTTTCAACAAAGCAGGCGTATGAAGTAAACCTGTTTTAGCCAGAACTCCCACCTCCACTGCATACATTAGCACCCATTGTCTTCATTCTACACATTATCATAATGTGTCTTACAGGGTATCATTAGGAGCATTTTCTGAGAAAAATGACTGTATTTATTTCTACTAGTAGAATCATTCACTGTTTTATTTCTCTTTCATTCATGATTTTATGTGGCAACCCCATTAGAGAAGTCATTAGTGTTGACATTTTGATGGTTAGATAAAAAAGGATTATGAGATTTAATATGATTGCTTGTCTCACTTAACTGTATAATTTCATGATTTTTGTGAATTTAATTTTAAACATCTTTTTTATTTCAATTAATTTTTTCAGGGAATATAATAGTTTTTTTCTTTGTGAATTGCAAAACTACAGCTGCATGTGTTTAATTTCTGGGTTTTTTTTCAGAAAGAAGAATGCAGTTTTTTATTTATGCACGAGGAGGAGCACTACAGATCATTTCGAATTCATGAGTACTAATGTCATGGTGAAAGAGATCTTGTGGGCAATTGTAAAATTCACTGAAGAATTTAAGTGCCATTCGAAAAAGAGAAGTAGAACTAAGTGTTATTGGTGAAAGTACCCTGTCTCAAAGTATCAGTTGAATGTTACTTTGAGATAAGGTGCTTTCTGCATGAGTTGGGGGTCTCAAGTGTGACATCACATTTGTTAATGCTAGAATTGAGCACTTGTGTGTGTATATAAAAATGGGACTTAAATACCGCAAATCAAGATGCAAAGCAACAGAGCACTGTACATTGGGGATAATTAATAAGGGTATGCATGGGGGCAGAGTATCTGAGGGATGCGGGGGGTAGGAGTGGACATATATGGCAGGTTATGGGGAGGTAGGAGTAGACGTATATGGTGGGCTACGCCGCGGCCTCCACAGGGTTGGGGGAGGTGTGAGATCTTCTGTTCAAAGGAGCTTATTTTGCAATCAGGTGTTGCTGCAAGAGGTGAGTTTTGCAATTTTGCTGTCACAGTAAAACTAATATAGGGGTATTTTGTTTAAAGGATTCTAATGGATATAGAAACCCAACTATATATATTTAGGAAACTGCAGTTCATAAAGGAGGCTGCTGTCGACATAAAGGCAACATGCCACAGGCCAAAGACATACTTTTTACATGCAATTGATGGCTTTGTATATGCATCTTCATTACTTGCCAGCGATTGAATAAATTACTATTTTTTTACATATGCGAGCACACAATAGATTGAATTGCCTATATGTGCCAAGTATGATTAAAACATAAGATAATCAAGTGACTTACACAATACAACAAAGCGTAGTCATGTAAAAAAAATAGGATGGAAATCCTGACCTTTTGATGTCAAAGACTGCAATATAGCCACTAGACCGCATCTGGTATTTAAGCCTGTTAAACAAACGAGTGTAACTTAGATGGTTCTACGTAAGAGCTGAAAATACAACGTGCCATACATTGTCTAGTTGGGGGGAACAACCTTTACAACGCAACTTTTACAACGCACTACACTTACAACGCATTTTTTACAATGCAACATCCACTACAACGCATTCCATTACATAGCATGACACTACAACGCATTTTTAAAAACTACCTTTACAACGCATTCCATTACATCGCATACTACCTTTACAACGCATACCATTACAACGCATAATATTACACTACACTATCCAACACTTACCCTACTGTTGCACCCCCTGGTAGTTAGAATAGTAATTTTTACCCCTATACTATCCAACACTTACCCTACTGTTGCACCCCCTGGAGTTAGAATAGTAATTTTTACCCCTATACTATCCAACACTTACCCTACTGTTGCACCCCCTGGAGTTAGAATAGTAATTTTTACCCCTATACTATCCAACACTTACCCTACTGTTGCACCCCCTGGAGTTAGAATAGTAATTTTTACCCCTATACTATCCAACACTTACCCTACTGTTGCACCCCCTGGAGTTAGAATAGTAATTTTTACCCCTATACTATCCAACACTTACCCTACTGTTGCACCCCCTGGAGTTAGAATAGTAATTTTTACCCCTATACTATCCAACACTTACCCTACTGTTGCACCCCCTGGAGTTAGAATAGTAATTTTTACCCCTATACTATCCAATACTTACCTTAAATGCAATTTAATATTATGCATTGTAATGGTATGCGTTGTAAAGGTAGTATGCGATGTAATGGAATGCGTTGTAAAGGTAGTTTTTAAAAATGCGTTGTAGTGTCATGCTATGTAATGGAATGCGTTGTAGTGGATGTTGCGTTGTAAAAAATGCGTTGTAAGTGCATGCGTTGTAAAAGTGTGCGTTGTAACGACATACATCCTCTAGTTGGGATCTCTAATGTATTTCTACTTTTCCAGTTTAGAAGTTTAGAAGCTCTCTAGGTGACCTGACAAATCTCTCCTTTTTAGTAATTATTTCGTTGTGAATTGGATATTTGCCATCAGAATGGAATAACAGGGGGCTTTGGGACTTGAGATTTTGCTTTATTGAATATCTTTTAATAGCAAGAGTCTCACAGTTCTGCTCACAAAGAAAGACAAGCAAAGAGAACCATTTCCCACCACTGTGATCAGTTCGCCGTCCTTAAATTCACTGTCTCTAGCTGGCTGCCACTGCTCAAGAAAGATACCAAACACGATTTGGTAGAAGGTCACTTGTATCACCATACTCAGTAGAAACAGGAGGGACTTTGCCCTGAGGGTTAACAGGAAAGGTCACTCCCAGGTACGCTGGTCCGGTCTCCGCCATACCGACTTGACCATTCTACCCCAGTAACTTATATGCTTTGCATGGATATTTTAGGCACAAGCCATTGTCAGAAGATGCATTTTGGTCATTGTGACCTCATTGAGACTGAAAATAATGTATTACAGATGAAGTTTGATGTAAGTTTCTGATTACAAGTGTCACTTTTCAGAGGCCACTTGTAAAACAAAATGTATCTACTAGAGTCATAAGGAGAATACAACATCCCATTTGTATGAATTTGATCAAATTATTTATGTAGCTGTTTATTTACTTATTTATTCATTTCAAGATTTAAAAAAAAGAATCAAATAGTGTTCCAAATAGAATTTAGAACACATTTTCATATTATAAGATTGGGTTAGGAAAGATAAGGTGAGATTAGTAAAAAAGAGTCGATAGCAAATTAGATTTAAGAGTGTGACCAGAGAGGGCTGTTGGACTTGGCTCTCTTTGCAGTTTTATTTCCAAACTTTTTGCCTTCTTCCTCCTATTTTTCTGACCTATTTTTGTTGGCTTTAGGACTCTGGGCACTTTACTACTGCTATTCAGTGCTAAAGTGTATATGATGTCTCCTTTGAACTTGGTATGATTGGCTTACACCTCTTTGACATATTTGATTTACCTATAAGTCCCTTGTACAGTGGTATTCCATATACCCAGGGCCTGTAAATTAAATGCTACTAGTGGGCCTTCAGCTCTGCTTGCGACTACCACAGAAGTAGACTTTCAAACCTGTGTCTGGCATTTGCCACTGCAGGACCTGCGTGTGCAGTTTACTGCCCCATTGATTTGGCATTTTATATTACTTGCCAAGCCTGAAACTCCCCTTTTCCGACAGATAGCTCACCCCTAAGGTAGGCCCTAGGTAGCCCTATGGGCAGGGTGCTGTGTAGGGAAAAGGTAGGACATGTGCCTTCATTGTGTGGCATGTCCTGGTAGTGACAAACAGCCTTTTTGGTTTGTCACTGCTGTGAGGCTGCTCCTCCCATAGGTATGCTTGGGGAATTCCCTGATATGTGTTTCAGCTGTAATTTCTGATCTGAAATTGATAGTGTTGCCATGTTTGGTATGTTTGGAATAGTGGTGAAAAATCATGCTTACTGGTGTAGGTGGATTTTTAATTACTATTTTAGAAATAGCACTTTTAGAAAGTGTGCATTTCTCTGTGCTCGTAACTCTATGTGCTTTGCAGCCTGGCTCCAATCCACATCTATGTCAGGGTGACAGTTACATTTTGTGTAAATGCTTTTCAGAAAGCCATCACACATGAGGGGCTGGGTGCATCTGCATAGTGATTGTCTACCTGGGCTGGCAGAGAGGGAGGCGAGCGCACTTACATTTGTAAAGGCTGTGTCCTGCCATCACACAATGGCTCGTTTAGCCCCTACTGATATCTGGGGCAAGGGTGGAGGGAAACTCCTGGAACTTGTCAGACCTTGCTGGAACATTCTACCACGTTCTAGAACCAGGGTGACAGGATATAAGCACGGGGGCTCTGACCCCACATTTTGAGAGCACTTTTACAACTATGGCTTAACCTCTGCAAGAGGTACTGCTGCACTACACAAATGACTCATCTGAACTGCTCTTCTGTTGTTTCCCTGCTGCCTGCTACTTTCTGGTAGCATAAAGTACTCACTGGATTGCTTTTCTGCTTGTTGACTTGCTGCCAACTGCTCCCTGACCCTGTCCTGCAAAGAAGGTACTGTGGTGGTGCCAGGAGAGATTGCCCAGGTTTTGTTGTGCTGGTCTGCCTGCCCTGCTGCCTGCTTGAGAACCTCATGCTTCATTCTCTGTAGCACATGAGGAGCGCTGCCCATCCCTTCTTGTGAGACCACTAGAGGATGGGATGCACAAATATTTTCCCATCACTGGTTCAGCTCAGCGCATGGTGAGCTTTGTGGGCTCACCTTGAGTGCCCCAATCATAACACTGACAATAGCTGTGTGGTGAGCACTCCCTGCAATGGAAATCTGAGGTGCAGGCATTTTTGTTTCTAAAGTAACAGCGCAGTTTGTGCACTTCTTCATCTTCCTGACAGTCCGTAATGAGTGCATATGAGAAGAGCAAGCACCAGTCTCCTTTGTCCAGGCACATCACAGAGACAGCGCGAGGACCGCGCCCGCAAGAAGACAAGTTGCATGGGCGTCTGCCACCACGTTCGCCGGGGACTAGAGCACTAGCTCAGAGCTCCCGCTGCTGTGTTCTGCCAGACCGCCTCGACGAAGGTCTGCAGTCTCTTCACAGAATCCTGCCCTGAAGAGGGTTACTGGTTTCAATCCACACCTAAGAGGCCCCCACCGAGATCACCGGATGTGGCCGAGGCTGCAGCAGCAGACCACAGCCACGCACACAACCTGTCTACAACCCACCACGTGGGGGTACATACTAGGTACAGTGTTTTAGGCAGCTACACTGTGCATTTATGGGCAGCTGCCCTTTACAGTTTCACAAGTGGGGGACCCAGCGAGGTCTCTCGTGTGGCTAAAGTTTTTGTTCCCGCTTTTGGACCATACCTGGAGGTGCATGACCAGCATAACTGCAGACCTTGACGGAGATCCATGAGTGTTGCTTCAATACTTTTTTGCAAAACTCTCAAAGTACCGTAATACCTTTAGTTGGAGCACAGATTCTCCTGCGCCCTACTCTTTTTTAAAAAGCACATGTTGTAACTGTGCTCACCAGGACTCCAGTAATCTTGCTACTAGGAGTGCAGGGGTTCTCGTACTCATGGGTATCTACTGTCATTGGGATGCTGTTCCCTAATCTAATCACATTACCTACCAAGTGCTTATGGGGTTCTGGTGACGTAATAAATTCCTGTGCTTCCTTAATAAGCTGGTTTGCATCCCATGACCTAAGTATTCATTACAGTTACTGATGTGCTCATGATGATCTTTGATTCATGAGTTCCGCATCTAACCTAACTACTGCATTTCCTGCCCTGCTGTGGTCTTGTATATCATTTTGATTCTTGCATTTTCAGTATAATGAGTATTCTCTCAGGATTTCCACAGTATTTATGATTCATGCCATTTTGGTCTTCGTCTATATGCACAATACTATATATTTATATAATCTGGTGTGGAGTTTCTTTTTTGGTGTACATATTGTGTCACTTGCATAACTGTGTTGCGCAAACGCTGTAGGCATTGCCACTGTGATAAGCCTGACTGCTCGATGCCAAGCTACCGAGGGGTGAGCAGGAGTTATCTTGGGTGTGTAACTCTCTTACCCGGACTAGAGTGGTGGGTTCTGACTGGCTTAGGGGCATACCCAAGCCAAACAGAAACCCCGTTTCTAACAAGGGCCAAAACATTACTTAGAGGTGGGGCTTTCCAGAATTTCTGCACCATAAGTAAGCCCCATAGGATTTTCCCTAAGTACCTATGGACTGATGTATGGTCAGGAACAATGCAAGGATATTCATTCCATCTGACTACAGAGCGTTTTGCCTACCGAAGCGCTCCCACTACATGGAAAAAGAAAAGTTTCAAACCTTTTGTTTGACAAAAACACTAGGAGGTTGTTTATTAACCCCTTCGCCGTGGCAGGAATTCCGCCGTGGCGCTGGGGGGGTTTGGGGGCAGTTGCGGTGGCGCTCTGCTCGTGACGGAACCACTCCGTCACGAGTCACGGTTGAGCTGTGCTCATGACGGAGTGGTTCCGTCACATCTCCGCCCACTGCGCTAATCGCCCGCACAGGCGGGGTATTAGCGCCGCGTGGGCGGAGCGGCCGCCAACGGCCGCAGCATGACGGAACCACTCCGTCATGAGCACACGGCACCTGTGGCTCATGACGGAGTGGTTCCGTCATGAGCGGGGAAGGGGTTAAGGATTACAAGGGCGCTCCTGCAGCCCTGCACATTTTTGTGCTGCATCAGCAACAGTGGCATAATGAAACTTGAGGTCCCCCAATGCATAGTATATAGAGCCCTCCCCCCCACGCTCCGGATACAATTTGGAATTCTCAGGCCAGGGGCCCACCGCCTATGCACTGTGCCAAAGAGGGCCCCCTGGAGGCGGGGGACCCCCGCGGCACAGGGCGCTATTCGAATGGCACTGGTCAGCAAGCATTTATAATATTAAATCATTATAATGTGTTGCGCCATGGAAGTGCCCTTGCCAAGCCGCAATAAATAACGCTACAGGTGTCTGGAAAATTCTTGCCAGCTCTGGGAACAGTCAGTGGACCGAGAGCGATATCATACACATGAATGATAGCTTAGGTATTACCTTGTTTTACGATTTACTGGTTTCTCATAAAATACATTTCCCTGTGTAATAATGGAAATCATTTTTTGGAATGACAATCTTAAAAGACTCATATGTATCAGCTGACACTGCATGCACGTGGAGCGACACAGCAGTCTCCATAATAAACTGTTTGGCGCTCATCATGTCAACTTTCAGACGCATTTTCCTGCAGTTCATTCATGGCATGTTATGAAAAGGGTAGAAGCAAACTGGATATGTGGAACAGCACACTTAAAGACTTCATGTCTAAAAATATTTGTCTGGTACAATTCTGGAGTCAATGCAGTTGTTCTTTCAAATCCATCATCCCCCTGAAATGACAGTACTTCCTGTTATTAAAAATCATTTGAAAGGTCTTGTTGGCATATTTTAAGACGCATATTAAAGGTCAAGATAAAAAGGGATTTTGGGTGATTTGAACAAACATATTAAAATGTGAAGGTCCATGCATTCTTCTTTTTGAACAGACTTTTGCTTGCCAGGGATAACATCATATTGTAGATGGTAATTATAGAATGCAGGAGATTCCACTTATATATGCCTGTTATCTGCTCTAATTGAGCATATGACATCCACTTTTCTCACAGACTTAAAAAGGTGAAGTCATTCATTAGGACAAAAACGCGCTAATGAAGATCTGTGAGAAGGAAAAGAAACTCTGGTCTGCTTTGACTCCGAATACATCAGGCTGTATTGACAAGAATATACTTTTTTAATAACTACCTAATTAGACATTATTACAAAATAAAGCAAAACGGGTGTATGTCCCAATAGAATACGAAAAATACGTCTGATACAGCTATCCTGTCGTAAAAACACTTTGGAAAAAATATCGTTCCCTTATTTTTCAATAGTAAATCTAAAATAGAGATTTTTGTATACGATTTATGGCAAAAAATATTTTTGTGAGATTTGTGAATATATTCTGGCCCTCTACCTAATAGGAGTGGCTATATAGGCAAATATTTAAAAACACTAAAGTTGATAATGTGCAGGTTAGAAATTCACAAAATTAAACTTTTGACCCGGCTCAACGTGTTCATTATGAACTCTCGTTAGCACCTGTATCAAAATATCAACATTCAGGATTTTAATGGGTATTTAGCAGTGGGGCAGAATAGCAAACATTTTTTGCACACCCAAGTTAAACTTAATTACATACAAAGGGCCTGATTACGATGTTGGCGGACTTCAGTCTGCCTGACACCGTCTCGGTCCTGGGACCGTCCCACTCAGCCAATTACAATGCAACTGAACACGGTTTATTGCATGCTCCTTTTTCTCAATGGGAGCTTGTGTTACATCCACAAATCGGCCGTAACACAAGCTCCCATTGAGAAAAGGGAGGTGCAGTTCATCCCTGCACCCCATTGCAGGCACTGCAAGGTGCCTGCTACAAAATGCAGGGATCAACAGGGGGGCACTATAAGTGATGCATCAGCCTCCAACGGGAGGTCGGGCACCAAAGGGGGCCCTTCTGGGGCCCCCAAACACGCTTTCTCACATGGTTTCCATGTCGGACCGGCTGGCATGGAAGCTATGTCAGACACCGTGCATCGTAATCTCAAGGGCGTAAAGGACTGCCCTTGAGATTACTGGTCGGCTTCCGACTGGCCGACGGGCTCTCTGAGCCCATCGTAAACCAGCCGGAATGACCAGCCTGTTTACTTTCTGACTGCCTCCATCATAATGAGGTGGTCAAAAAGCAAACCGTATGGCCCATTACAATGTGGCCCTGAAGGTTCTGACCACAGGTCTGAGCTTTTACGGACCGCTTCGTAATCGGCCCCAAAGTGTTTTCAATGTGTTCTAATGACAAATATTAATTCAAGAAACACAACTGGCAGACATATACTCACAGAGAGAGAATCAACGATTATGTCTTTTGGGGACAGGCAGGGCAGAGAGTGGCCTATGGAAATGTGACGCACATCAACAAGGTCTAAGTCTACATTTTTTTACACAAATATTCTTTGTTGTGCAAGCCTAGAATGCCAATACAAAACAACAATAAACATCCTGGAGACAGATTCGAAGACTGAAACGGAAATGAATTGTAGAAAAATGCCTCTTTTTGAATGATCATCCCAATTTCTGGACTGATGCTAATGATTTTTTGACTGTGTGCACTGAGACTGAGACTCTGCTAACCAGACTGTAGTGCATGTGCTCTGACTCCTAAAACATATCGAAATTGTGTACATTCCTAATGAGCATATTTAACTTCCCTATAATTCCTTAGTATATGGTACAAAGTCTACCCAAGCCCTGTAAATTATGTCACATATACTGAGGCTTTCCTCTCACCACAAACCAGACACCAGGAGTTTGTTGTTTTCCATGGTTGTGCTATTTGCACTTTGGAATGGTCTCATATGAAGTGACCTCCTTTCCATCTCCACTGACCCCACTTATGCAGAAGTGATTAATCAATTCAAATTTAAAAAGTTAGCTCAACTCTAGCCCACATACTCTGGAGCATTTTTTTAGGGTATGTAGTTGGGATCTACAGAGAGGTGTGTAGTAAAATATTATCTGCCTCTGGGTTCTGTTTGATACAAGTACTTCACTGGGAAGGATCTGGTTAGAAAATATTAACTCACTGATAGTTAACTCCAGTAATGTTGAGGGCGTGTTTAAGAGTTCTGACTGCTGCTGGAGGCCCTGTCAAATGTCTGGACATGATGGACTACATTTGTCCTCATGTGCAGTTCTCTTGAGTCCTGTTGCTAACCTTATTAAGGATGTAACAGGGGTCATGTTACCTCCTAGATCTGATTTTGTTGTTGTTAGGCTACCAGGTGAGAATAGCAACAATCCCCTCCACATAGTTCTCGGGAAATTACTTCACACTTCTTTCTGACAGGCAAGCCGACTGTGGCAGGAGTATCAAGATCTGTATTCAAAATTATGTCATCATTTTTCACTGGAGAAGCCAAAGGCGTTGACTACTGATAGGAGGCCCTGTTTAAGAAGACTTGGTGCCTTTTAAGACCCATCTGAGGGGTCCTCAGGAGTGATGGGTAATGACAACATAATGTTGCCAATGTTTTAAGAGGGCTGGTTTCCATCCAATGATGGATTCCTCTGCAGTAAGCTGGTAGTCCCTCCATCTGACTGGACTGCCTTGTCGATTGGTACTTCTTGATGACTATTCATTGTTTTATCCTAGGGGGTATATGGTGATCAAATCTCTGTTATATGCCGTTATTGCTGCTCGTTTAACTTGCATAACAAATGGACTGTCACATGTCTATATTTCAATGTCGCTATGAGTCTGCAACCTCATAGCGATTAGAGCTGCACCATGTTTCCATAACATGCACAGTGTTAATGAAACCTTGAAAAAACAAAGTGTTTGAAAAATATTAAGAAAATAGAGGGTCCAGCACAGCAGCATGAATGTGTTAGGGTGCAAACCACTTTGCCCCTGCTTGCCATTGTTTTCCAAAGCCACAGCACACCTCTCATTTCCCTGCTGCCAGAAGTCCCAGGGCAGGTCTACTGGCTGTGGGGAAAGGTAGAGACGCAGCTACTGAGTGGCTGTAATAGTGGTGGCCTGGCGCAGCCTTGCATGACAACAGTGAACCACAAGTCCCTGCAGCGATATGGCCCATCCAGGATAAGTGGTGCATTTAGTTTCATCAATTGGAATGGTTACAAGGTTAGCTACACCTTAGGTGACGTCAAGGCAAATCACACTTATTTGGACAATATGACATTTCCAGATGTCGCCCTAATTACACATACACATGCATTGGTATAGCCACGTTGTGCACCCCTACAAACAGCATCCATTACTTACAGATGAGAAATATTCACAAAGCTACTCAGGCAGATTCTCTCTTTCAAAGTTCTGAAGTAGCTCTGAGGGAAAAGTCTGTAAGACATCCCCATTGGGTACTCTATACAGCAGATTTGAAGGTCTAAAAAACCCTCTTACATTAATACTCTTTTGCATTGTTCTAAAAATATCCATCTTAAACCTATAAAATGCCCAAGAGGGTATGAATGCAGTAGACATTATTTTAGCTAAAATATCTCTGGAAAGAATGGTTTTAATATTTCGAAATCATTTGTAAATTTGATAGTGAGTCACATATCCAGGAAACTATGTAATTGAATGAGAAAACTTCCAAGACACATAATCCAGTGCACGGCTTAGATGTAGATGACTTTCCAACTCAATAGCAATTTACGTTTCTTTTCTGTAGAAAATAATGGCCACACTTACTGCAATCACTTAAATGAATCATTTAAAGGTTTATTTCTAAGTTACTGGTATTCTCTGGGGTGATTTCTCATATGGCTAATCATAAATATACTATGTCTATGTGTAGACAAATGGGACTTGCTTGCTAAGGGAGAGCCGGGTGGAAGCTGCACTCTCAGTGCAGCTGCAGTCCAGCCCCGGCCTTTATGAGTTGTTAAGGCAATTGCTGTTCAGTACCCATGGGATATTTGAATGGTGGGACAGGGCTAGATGATGTAAGCAACCTCACTGATCTCCACCCACTTTGATGGTACGCACATTTTTCATGAAGGAACGTGAAGGTCACAGATAGGGAAAGGTCACTGATTTTATTACTGTCCCTAATAAAGAAGTAGAAAACCTATTATGTCAATTAATGATCATTCTTGCATTTGGTACAGGAACATACATTGATCACTAAGGGCCTCATTTATGAGGCTCCTTGCGCCTCCAGAATGTCGCTTTTTGCGACGTTCCGTGGCGTCGAAGCCTGCGTGATATTTATCAGGCAGCACTAAGCCACTTTTTTTGGCTTAATTCTGCCTGATAAATATCGGTCCCTTTCACGCAGAGTTCTGTGTTAAAGGGGCGTGCAATGGATGTTGCTGGGGGCGATCCCAGCAACATCCATGGCCTTTTGACACTGCCCCAGATTTACGAGAAATCGTAAATCTGAGGCAGCGGCAAAAGCTTACGCCTCCTCAGGGGAGGCGTAAGGGAGGCACCATGAAGAAAAATATCTTTATTTCTCCTCGTTTTTCCTTTTTCTAGAAAGAGGAAAAGCCTCTTGTGGTTATTTTTGTACAGGAAAATTTCCCTTCCTGTACAAAATTAATCATCTCCGCAACACAGGCACCCTTGCACCATGGTGCAAAGGTGCCTGCGTTGGCGCACGGCAGCCCATTGTGCGCCGGCGCAGGGGAAAAGGACAGAAATGCGCCGTATCTCATAGATACGGCATATTCCTGCCCTTTTCTTTTTCTGTAGGGCAGTGCAGCAGGAAGGCCTGCTGCGCTGCCCTACGGCAAAACCTCAGAAATTAGGCCCTAACTATATACCTGTGTCCAGTGCTTAATGGAAAAAAAATAGTGCCGGGGCCAAAAGTTTTTACTAGAAGCACCCGGCTGGTGCTGCATAATGCCAAAGCCATCTAGCCATGAATTCTTCTCAAGTGTCTTTCATCAACCACAAAACACTCCCTGCCCATTTATATCACTCTTGCAGGTTCGTTTTTGGTACTTACGTTCTGTTCTGCCTGTAACTGTTTTTTTTCTGTCATTCTCTTCGTCCTTTCTTTCTCTTGCTGTGGGTCAAAATCTGATGATGAAAAAAATTATTGCTGGTCCCCAAAAATAGGGTCCAGTAGGCCCCATGTGCGGCAACTGGCTCAAAATAAGCACTGCCTGAGTCCGGTGTCCATGGTGTGACCTAATGCATTGCAAGGATGGCCAAGTGGAGAGTAGAAGCAGAGGCATCCCATTGTGAATGAGCTGTTTGTTATGCCCGCCACAAACCTGTGGACACCTTTTCACGAAAAACGTCATTTGTAACTTACTGCATGAAGGCACAAATGTGTTTTGTGCTACACACAACGCACACTTTAGTTTTTACAATCTTTGGGAACATTTTGCACACGCAGGTTCAAAACTGCTTTTTGCTAACTTTGCAATAGTTTGCCACGGGCCGTCCTTCTCATCCATTGACTTGGAAGCCATTTTGTTGCTCTGAGTGGGCGTATACCGAGGAGGAGGGGAACTCCGCAGAGCCACTATGTGTCAGTGAAAAACCTTGCCAAAAAACATGAAAATCCGCTTAAGCTGTTTAAATGGGGTGTTTTGAAATTCACAGTTATGGGCAGGCAACAATCTGTTCATACTCCATTTCATATTCATATCTCATACTTTATTGCAAAAGACCAAAAGTAGCCAGATGTCGCGGTACTGTGCTAACAAGTGCATCAGATTCTCCAAGGAGAAAATGGATTATGAGGCAAAATGATTTCAGAGGGAGCAGGGCTGTGGGCAGCTCCAGCGTAGGTAGCTCCGAACGTGTGATGAGAGAACGTGCCAAGCATTTTGCTGCTCATTTACATATGTGCCAGGAAATGGTACATCACATTGGCACAGGCATTGCACATTAGTCATCTGTTTTAGGGCTCTTTATTTAAGTATCCGGGTTTTATTTTTTGTAACCACCGCCTTTCCTCACTAACCAGCCTATCGATTGATACCAATGTCTGTGTATCCGTTTTCCAACTGAAACAGCCAATAAATAATAAATGCAGCTAACAGGATGTCATCCTTTGTCACCTCAATGTTTATTGCAATGTTCTTGGACATTCCCCATGCCTACTAAATTATTTGCATTCTGTATATAACAAAACGAGACAAACAAATCTACCAGGAACATAATCCAGGGGCGTAGGATGGGCCCCTGCAGCCCCTGTAGCGCAGAAGGGCCCCAACCCTTCAGGGGGCCCCTATGCAGCCCAAGGCCAATGCATATCTGTGAGATATGGAAGACTCACATTCTGCAGGGCAGCCCCATCGTTTTGTTTTACCCCCTACATAATCATGCACCCTCTAAGGCCAGGCAGGCACAGCAGATATGTCTCTCAGGCTTCAAGATTTACAGTACTGATCAGGGAAGTGCCTGCCAAAAACGGAATGTGCAGGTGTGAAAATGCAGGCGGCTCAGGGAATAAAAAGGGAATTACTGATAGTCGTTGACACAAAACAGATAAAACAGTCTTAGCAGGTTTTGATTACGTTTTTTTTTTTAAATCGTTTTTTTTGTTAATCTAGAGGCTAGAAGGGCTTTTTCATGGAACAATGAAGGAGATAGTGATAAAACTGCGAATGTCCCTCTTTGTGTTTCAATCATCTATAGTACCCCCAGGGGCACCCCGCTGTCCCCCCTCCCCCATAATGGGTTACCCAAATGACACACACAAGACAGTTGGTGTTGGGTAACAAAATGCTGCATGTTTATTACATAATTCCAGAATATGTAATGGGTGGGTTATCTTACGGGCGATCCAAGGGCAGGCAACCAACTGGGTCGCCTGCCCGCCTGATGAGCCGGGCAGCGCGGGAGCGATGCCCGCCGTTGCTGCCCTCCAGGTGATTCTTTCTATGATCACGTGCCGTTGGTAATTCTACTCACGCCCCCCCTATCGGGGCGGAGCGTCGCATAGCAAGCCCCCGGTTGTTCAGGCCCACAACCGCCCGCAGGACTAGCGGGGTGCCGACACGGCTTCCGGGACCTCCCATGAGGCTCCTCGTTTTTGGCTCAGGCACCACCTCTGGTGCCGCGCAGAGGTACCCTTTGTACCGGCCTGCTTCCAGATCGCCCTGTAACTCCGCCTGCAACGAAAAAGGAAAACATAACAACGCTCAGCAAAACCCCCCCCACCCAACGCCTACGCCGGGTAAGCGGTAGGGAGGGAAAAGGCGAGGTGGGCGACAAAGAGGTCGCCAGGAAGGGTGGGGGAAGGCTAAATAGCCTCCCCCTCACACCAGGGCCAGGAAGTGACACGCATTGCGCGTCACTTCCGGCCAAGCCCGAGGAGGGGGGCTCCGGTCTGCGTCCCCGCCCCCCCGGTGGGAGGGGGTGGGGAGGGGTGACCGGTGCCCCGGGGCCACTAAGGCGCCGACCACCTATTGGCCCCCTGCGGGGGCCGCGGTCAGCGGCATTCATTGCTGGGAGATCTAAGCACTCACTAGCAACCATCACGTGATATGAAACAGCAGCGTGCTAAAGCCATCACCCATTGAGCAATGAGTCACAGCCGGATAGGCTGGGAGCTAAAAGCATATAAACTAAATATTCTGATATTAGACCTATAATTTTACTGCGCTAGTATATCAAATTATGGGCCTCCCTAGAGTATTTTTAATGGGGTTGTGCAATACATAACATATGTATATTTAAATGGGCCTGTGTGGTATTGTGATAGAATGTAAGAACAGTAGGCCATGGAATGTGAATATGGTGGGGTGGCTCTAAGGTTGGCTGTGTGGGTGTTTGATGTACATGCCACACGCTGGTGCTGCTCCTTGCGAGGACATTTTGTAATTAACAAATACTTCATATCTTCTTACCGCGTGATGGGCCCTTTACTTCCAATAATGGCAATGAAATAATATCTTGGGCATGTAATTTCTAAAGATGGAATTAGACCAAAAATCAGTCATCTGGAAATCATTGTGGAGGCACCGGAGCCCAAAAATTAGGAACAGTTAATGTAATTTTTGTGTCTCACAAAATTGTATTCACGGTTTGTGGAAAACTATGCATCTAAGGTGAAGCTTTTACTGGCCTATTTACAAAAAGGCAAGATTTATATCTCTGATGAGCAGACTAAGGGGCATATTTACCATAAGCTCCAAAATTGCTAATGTCGTGCTCCATCAGTTAAAAAACACAGGGATGCACTGTATTCACAAGTATGAGGTGCACCCCTTGTTTTTTCCTAGCGCTGGTGCTAAATCTAGCTGCCTAGTGCCAACGCAGGTGCAAGGGTGTCTGCGTTGCAGAGAATGATTGTTCATGCGCAGAAAGGTGCCCCTTACTGCACATAAACAATCCATAATGGCGATTTGTATCTCCTTTGTATTATACACCGCGTGATTTTCCTAAAGGTATGAGGCCTAGTAATTGTGGGTAAAAGGGCAAATCTTTGTATATGAAAGCGACCCGAGTTCCCTCAATGCAGAGTCACAGTGCATGGCATGGAGCCAGCATAACAACTAAGGTTTAATGCCAGCGTTCAGCATGCCAGGTTTGTGCTACAGCCTCCACAGGTATTTATCTAAGCAAGGTGGCAGGAGTGCCTCAGTGCAGGATGTCCCTACAGGGCAAGCTGTGCAGAAGGGATTTGTGACCGGCAGCTGTTAGACATCACATCAGCATCTCATACTACCTGGGAGCCTGCATTACCCTTTTACAATCCTGTCTCTAACTGCTAACTTCAGGCAATCTATGACAACTCCAGTCATCTGTAATAAAGAATAAAAGAATAAAGTATAGCTGCTCAGCTGTAATAAGTTATTAAAATTGTACTTCTGATGCCACACAAACTCCTGCCAGACCAAGCAGCCAACATGAAAGGCAGGTCATGGACCATAATTATAAGGTTTAGTCCATAAAATGAGAGCTGGTCTGTTTTTAACATGAACCCTAAACAGCACATAGAGATATTTATAAAAAAATGTTCATTTTCAATGCTGTATATCACTGCAGTAAAAACAGAGTCACTTTGCATGTTTCTACACATTCTGAGCTAAAGCCTTTTTTAAAATATGACTATCATTAAACTGATTTGAATACCTCTTTGTAGCATGTTACTACCGGCTTTTTGGTATGTTTACTTTACAACTACAGATTCTACTGTTATTCTTTATGTCTGCAAACGCTCTCTTATTTTCATATGAAAGAGCATAACACCATGAATGTAAGTAATTTGTGGGCAGGATGATGGCGTGAAAATGTAGGGCAGGATGATGGCGTGAAAATGTAGTCTAAGTAATAAAATTGACTCTGCTGTATTTTAAAAGGAAATTGAAAGCCACCTTAAAGTACCATTACCTTATAAAGAAAGTTGCCCTTTACATTCGTTACTTCATATAGCCCACAACTCCTCTGTGACCTGCAATATCCTTTTAATTTAGGGTAGGGAGTAATTTATCCTATAATACACACTTTCCGTCAGTATGATAGATCCCATTTGAAAAACTTGGAGAAATTAGGCAGAAGTTCAGTGTAAATATGGTAAGAAAATAGAAAATTCCAGCAACTAAAAGAAAAAAATAACCTGAAAATAATTAAAATATAGTGAAAGGTAGTAAAAAACTGTATTTAATGTATCGGGCGAACACACCATATTGAAAGTGACTACTTTAGAGTTTGGGGGATAAGGGACATCCAAAAGTGGTGAATGTCCCGCCCACGCGCCACAAGTGATTGATACCAGAGGCTGATGAAAGATCTGATGCAGCCCCACACCCCACACCACAATGCACCCCCCTTGAACAGAGAGTTGCTCTTCATTCCTGATTCACACCATCCCATATTTATTTATTGGGGAAGGGGGCACAAGCAGGATTCAAAGATTATTGGAATTTCTACAAGTGGCCCATTTGCCATTGATTCAGAAATCAGGCTTGATTTTGTGAAGCCACTGTCGAAGGAGGCATTATGTCGAATCTGCAGATGCTATTTTGAAAGGTGAGTCTTGAAACAGAAGTCGTTTGAGAGATAGGCGAACCAAAATAACAAGCATTGGCATAGCCAATAGGTCTCGTCTTTGGGACCTTATAAGTGTTTAGCCATGCAACAGTTGCATAACTAAATACTTATAAGGTACCAAAAGCGAGACCTATTGGCTATGCCAAGCGGCCGTGAACGTGAAAGAGATCGCGATTGCGGTCATACATCAAAGCGGCAGTGCGGCCGTGAAAGTGAAAGTAATCGCGGAAAAGCTCGGCGCACGCGCCCACGCACATGCACTGTAGCTCTAGGCTGGCCTGGTAGCACTTTTTGGAGTACTCTCAATAAGTCTCGCCAGACTAGCGCATGCGCTGGGTCAGGCGAGACCTAAAAACTGACAGTACTTAACCCCCTGGAGAAATAGCACTCTTTTACAAGATGTCTCAGCACTCTGATAGAAGCCTTGCAACATTATTCAGCTTCATTTTTAAAGTTAAATAACTACCTTTAAATGCGATGTGTGTTTGTTGACAAACACTGCATTTCTGACAGGTCAAAATGAATGTTCCTAACCCGTGTTGGTATAATTATTGTTTACGTTTCCATTCACAATCAAAAGATACATGTTAGCTAACTACTAGGTTTCTCATGAGCAGATCACACGCCCTTAACCGCCTCTGTTCTTAACAGCAAAACAAGCAACCTTCTGCATTCATAAGAAAGTCACAGATTCAATTAGTTTTTTGTTTTGCTAACACGGGTAAACAGATATCATTTCTTAGACATTTCTCAAAATAGACCATTTTTTAACAACCAGCCATCTCAAAGTGTTCAATTTAATTGGTGGGGTTTTTAATTTTATTATATTGTAGGTACTTATAAAATGGGCAATGGAACACTGAACATGGCACCAGAACATATAGCCAAATGTTTGAGGACAAGGTGACAGCCAAATATGTTTTACAAAAACACCAGGACAAATAAAGAAGAAACACGGCATGGCTGTGGGTGCGGAGAGGAAAGATTCAGTTCAGTGTGGTAGGAATATTGTGAATAGGTGCATTTTGAGACCTTCCCTAGGGGCATATCTACAATGCGGCGATAGAAATTTATCGCAGCTTTTGCGGCCGTTTTTGGCCGAAAAGCGGCGATAATTTTATCGCCTAATTAGCAAGGTCTCGCTAACGCGTGAAACCTTGCATTAGCGCAGGAAATCTTAACGCCCAGCTTTGCATCTCTAATGAGATGCAAAGTGGGCGTTCCTGACCTAACATGACAGGAGAAATGTCGCTAAGCGACATTTCTCCTATCATCAAGCCCCACGCTATGAAGCATAGCGTCAAGAAAAGTAGCGATAACCCCTGTTATCGCTACTTTCCTTACACCTGCTTCAGGACTGACTTAGCCATGATATCCTATGGAAGGTGGATATCATGGCTAAGTTTGTGAGGCCCTATCAACAAGCTAACGCCACATTTCGTGAGATTATCGCTGGGTTTCCAGCGATAATCTCACGTTAGGCAGTTAGCGCTAGGATTTTTATCCCTTTTGAGATAAGCGTTGCTAATAGCACGCTATCTCAGCGATAAGAATCCATGCTAGCCGGCGATAATTATCATAGCGCTAAGTGCGCTTAACGATAATTATCGCCGGTTGTTGCTGAAATGCCCCCTAGTGCCTTAAGGATCAGGGGGGCGAATATCTTTCTTTAAAGATGGGGAGTTGTTCTCAGACTTCTTTGCTTTAAGAATTAGCCCAACATCTTCATGGACATACCTGCCTATCTTTCTTTAATTGAGTTCATGCATCCTTTATGTATTGCAAGAAGTACTGTTACAAAAGAAGACATTTACTTATTTCCCTTCCTTTTTCCTAGCCGAATCACTTTATCCACACCAAGGCAATTGTAATTTGACAAACATTTTCAGAAACAGATCCAAAACGCTGACTCCAGAAATCTAGTTACCTTTATGGTATAGACATTGAATTTTATAAGTGAGTGTTCATATCTTTCCTCATCCATGGTTATTCAGCACTACCTTCTCCAAAGAACCCTACAGTCTCAGGAAATAGAATTCCAAGCTGAAAACCAATATTTTCAATAATGAGTCAAATTATGCACCATTTTCAGTATGCTAATTTGCATAATTACTAATTATCCAAATTAGCTACTCAGCATGATAATCAACACCAACTGACTGCCTCTTGGCGCCCCAAATATATCATGGCAAGAATGGAAGCCTTCCCCCCCCCCCAAAGCTGCTAGGATAGAAGAGGATTACTGACCTCATAATGTATTCTGGATTATAAAGTCGGTCAAGGCACCTGCCTTATAGAAGCACTTCTGCAAAACATAGCAGTGGCATTGCCAGGCAACTCTACAGTGGGAGCCCAATTCATCTAGCCAGAAGGTCCAGACAATTGGCGGCATGACATCAGTCTGTTTGCAGGAGGGCATGGAGGTGATCACACAGATTCCACTTTCACTACAGGGGGAAGTTTGGGCTTTGTGCTACCCGAAACATATCAGAGGAGACAACCAAAATTAACCTGTATGAGTTAAAACAAGGGGTTAGGTAGAAACATTTCTATTGGGCTCATATGGGCCGAACACATAAGAGGTTCAGACTCACTGCTAGGAGAACCAATGGTAGATGTAGTGTGTTTCACCTTCAAATCAGGAAGGTACATAACCGCAGACTCTCCCAAGCCTTACATAAAATTCATATTAAAAGCATGTTTGTTTAAATAGTTCACTTTGTAAATATCAATGAATATCCTTTTCAGAAATTGAGAGGTTTGGAATGTCCTGTATCATATCATATGATTTATCAATTATTTCTTGTTGTGCTACTGTTTTCTTGCTGTTGATAAATTGTTTTCTTGCTTTTGAAAACTCTGGAGAAGGGGAGGTCAGATATTACACCCTAGATTCTCAGATTTCTCATTATGTAAAGAAATTCTCATGAAGCATGAATATTTAAATACAAAAGTGTCCCATCTCACTTATTAAAAGTATATTAAAGACAACCACCAGTAACTTAAATTAACTTCTACATGGATGTGCTCTGAAAACATGAAAACAAACATTTGATATTTTCACGGCCATAGCAAGGAAGGCATAGGCCATGATGCGTGCATCCTTTACACCCACCAACTAGTCACCCACCAACTTTACACCCACCAACTAGTCACCTCATCATAGAATAATTACCCCATTTGCACATTGTTGTGTACTTTCAGATGGGAAGTTCTCGGAAATAAAATGCAATTGGTACTTGCATTAAAATCATGAGCATAACACACACTCTTGCAACACCTGTGGAGCATATTGGGCCCACCCTAAATGGGCCCCCCATAAAGTTCAAGGCCCAAATATATGCATGAGAAATGAGAATGTCAGGGACCTCTACCACACTGTCCACACAAAAATCCTCACGCTAACTGCCTAACGTGAGATTATCGCTGGAAACCCAGCGATAATCTCACGCAATGTGGCGTTAGCTTGCTGATAGGGACTCACAAACTTAGCCATGATATCCACCTTCCATAGGATATCATGGCTAAGTCAGTCCTGAAGCAGGTGTAAGGAAAGTAGCGATAACAGGGGTTATCGCTACTTTCCCTGACGCTATGCTTCATATCGTGGGGCTTGATGATAGGAGAAATGTCGCTTAGCGGCATTTCTCCTGTCATGTTAGGTCAGGAACGCCCACTTTCATTAGAGATGCAAAGCTGGGCGTTAGGAATCCTGACGCTAAAGCAAGGTTTCAAGCGTTAGCGCGGCCTTGCTAATTAGGCGATAAAATTATCGCCGCTTTTCGGACGAAAACAGACGCAAAAGCGGCGATAATTTTTTATCGCCTGCTTGTAAATATGCCCCTATGTTTTTCTTTAATAGATGCAGGAGAATGGACAGGGAATTTTACTTCATGTCCTTTGACTTACATTAAATCTACCTTTCCCAATGACATTTGTACTCATCTCTGTCATTGACAATATGAGACTTTACCCACATGATGATAGCAATTGTCATGACTAAGTTGCTGAGGTCTGCAATGTCTACTCAGTTTTTTCTGTTTCTGGTTTTGTTTTCTGGCATTCGAGCACTTTACTTCAAATTATCTTTATTAATTTTCTGTAGAATCATAACAAGAGCTGGTTACAAGGTCGAGAACAACAGTATACTTGACATGGTATTTCAGCTGATCATATAGCGTTTACTGGCAATAGATGTTCATCTTGACAATGCATTCGAGCACTTTATAGCAAAACCAGACTAGTTGCACATTTTCTTTAATTTTTTTAGGCACACCCACTTCAAACGATTTGCTCAAAATCACACAGTGTTGAACCGAGGTTTGAACCTGGTGCCACCTCGATAGGCTAGTTCAGCTCTAGAGAAAGATCCATTAGGCAGGGAGTTTCTAGTGGCAGAGAAAAAAC
Organism: Triturus cristatus; assembly: GCF_964204655.1. Taxonomy (NCBI): domain Eukaryota; kingdom Metazoa; phylum Chordata; class Amphibia; order Caudata; family Salamandridae; genus Triturus; species Triturus cristatus. The sequence goes on along the minus strand of NC_140582.1, from coordinate 170,679,759 downwards.
TGCTCTTGGTTTTAAAGTAATGGTTGCTTGTAGAAAAGATTGGAGAATCTTTTGTAAATATGCAAGAAATACTCTATATTTGCTGGTGCATGATTTAGATAAGGCATTGTTTTTCGCATATCTCCAGATGCAGTGGCCTGGCAGAATGTGGCATACAGCAATCTGTCTAACAGCAGCTGCTCTTTCCCATGCAGCTTCGCCTTGCATCAGTGTGATAGAGCAGTCTGCCACATGAATAAAACATTGTGCCTCTCTTGCCCCCAGTGTCATAATTAATGGCACATCCCTTTGTTCTTGGTTTCAACCTTACTTTCTTCGTAATATTTTTCTAGGAACTCTTCCAGATGATTTGCGGCAGAAATTAAAATGGTTGAACGTCGCAATAAAATTGCTCATTTTTCCTGCATTTGTAGTTTTTGTACTTGGGCTTCAACGGCGGTAAATCCCAATGAAATTTTAATAGCTGCACCCAACCACTGAAGCTGATCAGTTGAAAAAAAAAACGCTTGCTCTACTGGAGGCAATATTTGCCAACTTTTCATGTGATCTCTGAATACATGGAAGCCAATTGAAAAGCTGAAATCTCAGAATGTTAGCTTGACTACTTAAATAACAAGAATTTAAACATTTATTGATTTTTTTTTCTTTTTTACGTGAAAGTTTTTTATATAGTTCTTTAAAAGAACTGAATGGTGGTGGCAGAGCCTTTGTAAAGCAAACAAAGAAAAAGACAAGATAACACAGAATTTTTCATACAAAAAGCCAACAGCAGAAATCGAAAGTTAAAAGCAAATAATATGCAGCAAGTGATAATATGGCTCGCTCAGCAAACATGCAGATCCTGTCAAATGGGTGGGGGCTATCAGAGACGTAAAAAGGCTCAGCTACAGGAGGTAATATGAAGAGTTGGAAATAAATAGGAAGAAGGGAGAACAGGAGATAGAGTGTTGTGATAGGGCAGAGGGACTGAAGATTACCTAGATTTTTTCGAGGAACGCTTAAACACTTGCAAGAAGAGAGTGAGATTGATGTGACCTTGAAGAACATTCCAAATCCTTGGTTCATTTTCTGAGGAGGAGTTTTTGAGGGTAGATTTATGACGCATGGAAATATGAGGTTCAGATGAAATCTGCTTCATAGGTTTATGTTCTTACCAGAGGATTCTAAAAAATATAGGAACCTGAAAGGCCAAAGAAAACCATGCTAGCTTTTGTTAATCATAAAAATAAGCCTACAAATAGATTGGGAAAAATATTAGTGACAATTCTTTGACATGCTGTCTTGTAAAAGATGGACAAAGTTATATTTGAGTGTTGGTTTGCCAAAATCTATTTTTGCAAAAAGTCATCGTGTATGCAAAATCATCTCTGCCTGAAAAAAACGAGGAGCAAAGAAACTAATTGGGCACATGGGTATATACCACCTTTATGGGATCTCTCTTCACCAACCACCTCTCCAATGGCATGCAGCAGTCGATAAAGGTAATTTTAGAGCCAGTGGAGTAGCTAGGCAGTTTGCGGTCCCTGCCTTTACCTCCCCGCTGCCACACTGAAGAGCGTGGGGAGGGCGGGGGTGCTCGCGATATTTGCTAAGGTTGCTGCCCCCGCTCGCTTAATGTGAAATGCTCCTTGTGTCATATTCTCATGGATTGTGCTATTTATAAGACTGTATTAAGTTTGTGAGATCCCTATTTTGACACCAAAGGGACTATTGTCTGGAATGTGTTTTATGGATTTTGTTGTGGAATTTTACGTTGCATGCTTTTTATTAAGGAATGTTTTAAAAATGTATTAGGCTAGATTGGCTTTAAATTGTATGATTTTATGTTTTTAGATCATTTCTATATATGTTTTGTTTTTAGAAGGTTTTACGGACGATTGTCCTAATGAACTTGTTGTCTCGCTATCTCCTGTAGTGCAAGAATATATCAGATACTAAAAATATTGCATCCCCTCTGTGCCAGCTGTAATATGATCCTTGATCTGTTTTGCATCTGCACCAGGCTGTTACCATGGGGATATTTCCAGGACCACAACTGCACTTTATCCTGATGAAAAACCAAATATCGTTCAGACAAAGTGTCACATTACTGTCTTACCTTCTTCTTGCCAATGACCCACTAGCAGTAGGTAGATATGAGTGACTTGAAACCCCCTGCCTAAATTCACCGATAAGCTACATGCAGAGTGGTAGTGATCTTTCACATGATTAAGAAACGTTTGTATGGCTCAGGCTTTCCTGTTTTTTCCCCCTTCCTAATTCAGATACATTACTGCCATTCAGAGCTGCCCATGAATACATTTCCCCACCTAATTTTGTGCTCAAAGCATTAATTTAATAAGGCTTCCAGCTTTATTCATATTTGATGGCCAAATTAAGGATAAAAACCGACACTAATTTTGTGCTGCAGCTACTGCGCTTGCAAAATGTACTGTTTGGCTATTAGCCAGATGTTAAAGTTCATGTAAACTGCAGCTGTTGTTCTATCACAGAACAATAACACAACTCATTACTACTAGCTTGGAGTGACTTCAAAGACTGTAAACACAACTGCTTTTGTTTGGATGCAGAGCCCGTCGATCCAACACATGTTGACTCCCTCGTCTCAGACTCTTCCACAGCGGTGTGATCCATTATTGTGATAATGTTCACAGAATTATGCATTCTCAGTCTGACAGGATAATTGTCAGCTTCTATAGGGTAAATGCAGTGGCATAGCATTGGCATTTAAGAAGCACAATAACACCTCTTGTTTCACATCACACATCAATCCTTTTCATAGATAATCACAGAGGGTTGAACAATGTGGTATGCATCTTAAAGCTAATTAACCTACACCTACTATGGTCATAAGCAATGCATAATGATGTGCTAATTGTGGTGGCAGGTTGCCTAGATACTAATTTAGGACTGTTTCTTCCACTCCTGGGTCAACAGCATTGAGAGTGACGTATCAATCATTGACAAGTCACAATGGAGAAATCTGTCATCGACTACACAATTCTTTAGAATGCCAAATAATTTTTATTGATAACCGTACAAAATGTACATTAAATGAACAGCAAGTGGAACATCAATAATTGACTCATACATATTCTGATTGGAATGATATCCTGTAAGTTTTATATAAGGCCTTCCTGATGGTTATAGAATAACTTGGGCTCAAACCCACTCTTGCCAGGTAAGTGTGAATCAGCTGACTAAGTGCACTGATGTTCTTACACAGTAAAGCCCTTACTTAGGTCCTGATTATGAGTTGGGGTATTTTACCCAGAGGGATCAGTCCAGGTGAAACTCTGCCTCTCACAATTCCATTGTCTCTGGGTCCCTGAATATATATTCCTAAAATATAGCCCTAATAATCATTTCAGACCTGGAGACACAGGACTACCCTCTGCTGCTGCAGGGGTTGCAGAAATCAGCACAGCCCAGGCGACGCCTGATCCAAAAGCAAAAAATGCTCCAGCAGGACAGAGATCTGCCGGGCCTGAAACCCCAGAGCTTCGCCCCAGACACCTGATCCTTCTTGCCCCATATCAGTCTTCCTGCTGAAACTTTCCACCAACACCAGTTTTTCTCCCTGAATAGGAACATATCCATGGTAATGGACCCAGTTTTTCTGAGTTTATGCAGTCATTCCACATTCCAGAGAGAAAATTCAGCAAAACCCATAATCAGGACATTAGTGATGGGCGGAAATGGACAGCATTTTCTTCATATTCCCCCAGATTCTTACCTGCTTATGCTGAACCCCTTTTTGTTGGAAATAACCATATTTTGCTTGGTATTCCTATCAGAATTTTGCCTGATTTTGCTGAACCTTTGTTTTGGGCCATTGGACTCTGCACACTTTACCCTTGCTAGCCAGTGACAAAGTGTTTGTGCTCTCTTTTTGAAACTTGGGAACATTAGTGTGCACATTGCCACATTTAATTCCTATAAGTCCCTAGTATGCAGTGCTGCCACCTGTGCCCAGGACCTTCACATTAAATGGTTCTATTGGGTTGCAGCTCTCATTGTGGAACCCACTAAATTAGCATTGTAAAACATGTCTCCAGGCTTGATAATGCAGCCTGGGTGTGCAGTTTTAAACTGCTATTTTGCTGTGGCAAAATAAAGGACTGCCCTACTGTCTAATGAACCTTAAGGGAGGCTGGACCTCCCTGCCTTGAACCCAGGGCTAATAAGTGACTCCAAGGGTCAGTTGGCTGACCTCTTGTTTGAGCTATAGAGACAAAACAAGCTTCTAGATGCCTCACTTCATGCAACCAGTTCCTATAGGGCCTACCCAAGACCCTGCTGCCAGGCGTCTGTTGGAGTGAGTCCTAACCACCAAGATTGACCCTCCCCCAGGGCCTATACCCTTGGCTGGTGTTAGAGTGTACTCCTCCTGCCTCCAAACTGCAAGAAGTTGCACTTAAAACGTTTTGTCAACTTCCTTCTTGGAGAACTGACAGGGAATGTGGTTGCCTTTAAACCTGCGCCATGGACTTTAAACTGACTTTTGGCCTAAATTGCCAGTTTATCCTGCTACAACAAACATTTCTAAATCTGAATGTACAGGACTTCACCAAGGGTGATATCGAGCAGAATCTGATCAGTGTTGAGGCCTTCCTGGGCATGGACTTCAGACTTCAGTGCACGGAACTTTCCCGCCTTCATCACCAACTGCACCAGATCCCTTCTCTTCAGCAGCACACCATCATTGAGCCCTGCTTCTGATCCAGCCACTTTTCTCCATAAACGTTTGTAAGTCAGAAGGTAAGCTTCCCATCGGAACCAAAACCTGGTCCCTGTATCTGACCGGTGCTCTATCACAGGCGACCTTAACTTTTGAATTTAACCCTTGCCTAAGGGCAGCCAGACAGTGGTGGTTGGTGCTTTGTGCTTTGTGGCACTATTTTTAATTCAAACTTTATCTTTTTTTCTAAATTGGTATGGATTTTTTGTGTTGTGTTTTCACTTAATTACAGTTTTGATGCTGCATAAATACTTGACACATTCCAACTATAGTAAGCCTGGCTGCTCTGTGCCATAGCTAACAGGGGCTTGAACAGAGATTTATTCATAGACTTTTGTGTTTTACCCTGATATGGATTGTGATTATTATTTGAGGTGAGTTGTCTACCCCCTCTCCTCCAATTTCTTACCGACATTGACTTTTCTTTTCCCATTCTAGCACCAACAATTAAGAATTATTATTATTATTTTTATAAATCCATTTATCAAACAGTTGCTCAGTATGCATCAGAGTATACAATTGTGGATAATAACATGACAATCCAGTTTGGAGGGAAATCTTCCATAGCAATTTCAGGTAATGAGAAACCAACAGATAGATCATTTAGATAGAGTGTATGCATGATGAAGCATATGTGACTATAATCCTTGATAGAACCACAATCCTCCTACCATCCCACAACCCCCAGTCAGATCCCTGTTTCTTTATATAAGCTCCACTTGCCCCAGATGTTCTCATATTTCAGTGGGCAGCCTCAACCCTCATAGAGCTCCTGTTCCTCTTGTTGACACCAGTCTAATTCATTTTCCCAATCCTGGACACTCAGGGGTCCACTCACCCCCTACGTCATTACTACATTGTGTTTCATCACGCCTGATGCCAACATTAACCATATTTTTTAATACAGAGACTAGGATAACTGTGGCCAAAACTCGTTTCGCTCTCTTTCAATAATGTTGGATCTCATGGCAATCCCAGAGAATGTGGAAAAAGGCCAGGTCCGACGGCTGTTGCACCGCGGACCGTGATTCGGCCCGTGGTGCTGCCCGCTACTCCCTCTTTTCTTTGGGCGCATTAGGGTGCTATGCGGTGGCCTGCTGTTGCATTTTTGGCATCACAAGTGCGTCCTGCAGCGCCTGCTCTCTTTCTGTGTCGGGCACCCCGCATACCTACGCGGCGGCCTGTTATATGACAATTTGAATGCCGCAGCTCCTGTTTTGGAACTGCTGCTTCCTATTTTCACATGTTGGGGCATTATAGTCTTACCTTCTTTACACTGGATATATATTTGTTTCTTCATTTCTTCTTGGGGCCATCTTACCTTACCATGATTCTATACACTCTCAGAAGGCCTTCTAAAGTATCTGTTCTACCAATTTAAGATTCCTATTCTGTCCACTATCCTTTTCCTTATCCAAGATGGTGGTTACTTACTTCCTGTTTGGCCACTTCCTGTTCCTGTTTGGTCACTTCCTGTTCCTGATTGGTCACTTGCTGTTCCTGTTTGGTCACTTCCTATTCATGGGCATTTGAAGGGCTGAATTCTTCATTTCCTTGTGTTACAACACTCTATGCTCCTGCTGGTGTGTCCTCGCTCCTCTTGGTATTCTGTACTCCTGCATGGTGTATCTGTGATTCCTGCTGGTGTACCTTGTTCCTGATTATAGCCTTCTATTCCAGTTTGGATTCCCTGCCTCCTAATTCCTCCTTAGCTTCTTTCCTTCCTTTTCATTCCTGGAGTCCCCACTTCCATCAGAAGTTTTTCCTACAGGGTTTTTTCCTCTTGGGATTCCTTTTGGAAGTCACAATCTACTTTGGGCTTTTTTGTTGTCGGCAGTACCGTGGCTACCAGAAGGGGTCGCCCTTACCTTGGACAGACCAGAACCCTCCAGAACTGAAGTTAAGAATCTCTCCGTCACGCCAGAACCGGTAAGAGCACTACAAGTCGTTACAGCGGTGGTCGCCATAAATAAAGGGTTGTGGAGTGGGTGAGGTTGAAAATTACAAGGGTTGCGTCTCATTGTGCCGCCTCTCCTCTTCCTGTCTGGTCCCAGCAGCCCCTGGGACAGACTCCCTGTCCATTCCCAGTGCTGCAGAGCAGTGCAGGGATAGTTTTGAGTGGGCAGGAAAGACGCCCTGCTCAGACCAGGAGGTCTGTGGGGTTTCTCCAGCCCGGCTGCTCAATGCAGCTGGGCTTGAGAAAACCTAAGTGTGCATGTGTGTTTTGGTCAGCCTGAGACGGCCGGCGAAACACATATGAGCACTTAGGGAGTGGAGTGTACTAGCACTCCTCCTCTCCCCTCCAAAGCCTCGGCACCACCCCTCCCAACACTGCTGGCTAAGAGCCAGCAAATGCAAAATTCAACGATGTTTTTGCAGGCTTCTTGCGGTTCTTGCGGAGGAGCCGCCACTGGCCAGGGCAGTATTATATCTCCCCCTCTGCTGGCAGTTCCTGTAGGACAGGCCTCTGAAGTGCACATCTCTGGGCCTGCACCTGGCCTGTGGAGCATCAATAATGACCCGCCTCTTTAAGCTGGTACTGCCACTGCCCTGTTTTGCAACGCAACAAGGGTACCCCTAATATAGTTTCCTATCTCAGGGTTTTAAAGTAAATATTTGTGAAAAATATATAGGAAACAATAGTTAAAAAGGTATGGTGATGTACAAATTGTTCAATATCCAAGGTTAAGCATGACTATCACAAAGAGGGGATTGATTGAAAATTCATTCTTTAATGTTTTTTGTAGTGATATTTATAAAGTTATATCGTTTTTTTCAAACTTTTTTTCCTGATTTTTCCTTTGCTTTTCTTTTCCCTTATTCATTCAAAGCAATACTTATATAATCAAATTATTATAGCGTCCTAACATAGTTTATCTAAACCTTTCTTAATTAATATATGGTTTGCCAGACACTATACAATTACGTATTCAATCATAATACAAATTTTATCAAACAAAGATAATACATAATAAACATGGCTTATTTCAGTCTACGCGCGTTTCGGCGTTCAGCCTTCCTCAGGCGGCCATGGTATTCAAAAAATCCTAAAACATAATAAAGAAAAAGAATAGTCTATGATAAATTGTACATACCCATCAAATCAAGTGCACATTACATTAAAAAGGCCCCACATTGACCCTATACATATATACATATATACATCTATATACACTTTATTTATATAGCGCTAACTGTAAGTTGATTATAAAACAGTAACCATCTCTAATTAGAATCTAGGTGTTTCAGAGACAAAAATACGATTTTTATCCATTATAATGACTACAAAAAACATTAAAGAATGAATTTTCAATCAATCCCCTCTTTGTGATAGTCATGCTTAACCTTGGATATTGAACAATTTGTACATCACCATACCTTTTTAACTATTGTTTCCTATATATTTTTCACAAAAACTGCCACTGCCCTGCACAGATTTCCACTTGACCCCTGATGGTAGCTTGCCACATCGACTTCTGAGAAGCCAGTATCCATGAACTTTGAGAGAAGATCCTTGGTCAGTGCCCGGAATAAAAACATGGTCCAGATGGTCAGAAAAGGGCAGCTGGATATTTATTTTGAATGGATGAGAACTTGATTAGGACATTGACTTGATAAGTCCCTCAGGGTGTGGACAGTTGGTGTGTTTTTGGACACCAACCAGGACAAAAGGGCAGATTGTTTAACATTTCCGGTAAGAAATATTGCCCACTTATTTTTTTCTTTTTCTGTTCATGTTGTTTTCTTCTTCTATTAATGTTTTCAAGCGATGGACAGCAGACTAAAACTAGTGATCGAATGACTGAGACAAGGACATGGCAAAAAGCAAAAATGTGTGTCATATAGGGGTAAGACTGTAAGTTGCAGGACACTGAATTTCATTCTCCCCCTTGAAATATCTGAGATTTTCTGAACAGAGTAATAATAGTACTCATTTTTATGAAACATAATTCCATTTGTTGTGTATACTTTATAAAAGAACACTGTAAAACAATTTTTTTTTTTGTGAGGTATCAACTGTGAGTTTCCTATTTTTTTCTGCTCAGTTTTATCTGGCAACTTGTTCTCATGGTCTTTTTTTGAAGCATTTTATTTCTATTGTAATCCAGTGGTGTAATGCAAAATGATGCCTCCCCATCAGAATCGCAAAATATGGTGACGGGCTACCAGCCGCGGCCAGAGGAGGGAGTTCTGTGGGGCGGTAAGGCGGGGCGGGGGAGGGACAGGGTGGGGGGTTCTAAAAACCGGAATATGGATAATTGCAGGTAAGTAAACAATTAAATAAATAAAACGAATTTCGTAGCGCACGCTGCATCGCAAAATGCGATGTAAGAGCAATCACGCTATTGAGCCTCTAGTTCAGCGAAAGCCAAAGGTCTGGTACCAGAATGCCCTAGCCTAAATATCTCTGACACAAACATTGTGCCTGTAATAATTTTTTTAACATATCTACCTAATGAAGTTAATGAGAGAAAATCTAGACCGAACATAGCAATATAGTCATATTTTTGTAAACAGTATTTAAGCCATGATATCATGTGAGACTAAAGCAGTGTATATACTCAATTTCTTGGCTCATTTAAGATTAAATCAGACTGCATGCCATTAGGAGGGAGGGTTTTATACACACACAGTTCATTCTGTGTGAAATATATCCCGTACACAGAAGATATTGCTTCACTAGACTGTGAACATAGCTGTTTCAACACGAGCATTACAAAAATATTGCCTATTACTACATACTTAATAGCCCATGCAGCACCAAACTTTGCTGCATCATTATCTTAGTATGTAAGGTACACTCATAACTCATTCTCGAAGGGTTTGGTCTTAATTTTAAGTAAACATCAATTACCAAAATGTATTAATGGATAAGTATGAGCTGCTCATATCTGTTTTTGGGTTGGTTATATTTGCACCATTTTAGGAAACTATTTTCTCACATAATGTGATTACTCTTTTCAGTGTAATATCCCATTCCTGAAATCCAGTTACTGACAGCATACATTTCACAACTGTCTCTAGCTTGAGTAGGACTTACAAGAGGTCATAAGTATTTTACGAGTACTTTTTTTTATTACCAACAGCATTTACCATTTAACGCTGACTTCACTTTGCCAACCTTTCCAAAATAAACCTCAATGACCCATGAGACCAAAACAACTCTGTAAACCTTTTGCAAATAACTGTAAGGGAGTCCATTTACTGCTGGAGATTTGGAAATGTCTGGCAATAAAATGTAAACCAGAAGGTAAAACTTCATAGCAAGTGAATATTGAGAATTCCAGTTTCAGAAAAAAGTAAAGATGATACAAAGGCACAACTTTGCCCCTCAAACCTATGTTTACATCTTGAGTAATGTTCCAACTATTCCGGGGCACACATATAATTCCACGCAATCCTGGGCATTTCTGACAGTTTCAGTTTACTAGTAGTATATCAGTAATTATTTTGTGAATTGCAAATTTCTCATCTGCAACAAAACGTTCTAATGCATAGGTTTAACCATACTGTTTTGATTTTATATACAGGTAAATCCATTTGCCAGTGCAAATTTTAATTGTATGAATACCAAATGTTAATTTGCACACATAAACAGGCCCTGTGTTCATTTGAGTTTAACCTAGGTAAACGGATGAATTTTAGAATCTGGCCCTAAGAGTTTGCTTTAACCCCTTCAATGCCCCGTCCTTTCCCCCTGCTGTGCCGGGCCTTTCATTAGCGGGCGGGGTCCATGACGAGATAGTCTCATCATGGGCACAGCGCAACCGTGCTCCATGACGAGACTATCTCGTCATGGGCATAGAAGAGGTTAAGACCCGTCCACAGGATCCGAAGGAAACGATGCTTCTGCTTCAATGTACAATCAGTCAAAGTTCTTCCAAATTCAGATAACCTATTTAGAACAAATAATTGAAATATAAAGAAAAAATATATTCCTGATCAAATGCTGTGCAACTAAAAATAGTACTTCGCAATAAACATTTTTAAATGCATATCAAATTGTTTTGGGCTGCTAATTTGAATTCTGATAATATTCTCATTGTTTTCATTTTGAGATTTTGTGAAGATTTCAAAAATAAAAAACAGATAGGAACATACATGTTTTAGAGTGCTATCATTTTTATTGCGTATGTTATTAACTTGTGTTATTACATTTGTTTAACTTCTTTTTTATTTTAATACAAAAACTGCATTGTTCGATTTTTGAGTACAACAAACATCTTGACAAACGTTTTCTTATTTGCCCGAACAAATTTACATGCTAATCTGTGTTGAGTAAATTGCGACCGAAGTGCGCTACAAATTTTGTGATACAATAGGTTATAAAACTATAAAAGGGATCTGGAAACTCTTACTTTACTATTAAATTTTGAATGAGAGGTGTTGGTTCACTCTCACAATCACATAGAATGGACGCTGATTGAGGGACACTCGATATATTTGAAGGAGTTTGCAGACACAAGGCTTCATTGATACATAAATATTCATCCTACTTTACCTTGTGGCCTTCATAGAATAGCAATGGCATTTTCTTTTTATAATCCCCAGGCATCAAGCTGCGACTGATTCATTTATTCTGAAAAGGCATTCCGGCTGAAGCAACATTTATCATGCTCATTGTCAAATATACCCCCCACACACATTAGACAAGTGCTTCCTTCCACACCACGCGCACCCCGAGGTTGCTGCAGGCTCCAGGTGAAAGGGCTGCTCTGATTGCTTGATCTCCAAAATTCTCAATGATCCTCATTAGAAATGTGCATTTTGGAGGATATATTGCTCAATGACCTCAGCGGAGAGATTATGTGAAGTCAGGGAGGTCTCTCTGGCAGGAGGCACAGTTTGTTCATCTCTTGATTAATCATGTGGAAGGTGTAGCTTGCTCTTGGTGTCGGTTCAATTTCACTTCATGCAGAGACAGAGTGAAGTGCTGTTGCTTTTCTATATCCATAGTGGAGAAAATACAGCTCATTCTACTCATGTTGGACACTAATGCCAGGTTAAAATGAATACAATTGATCACAACTTTGAAAATGTGCGTGATAATTTAATTAGACTTCAACTCCTTAGCATGCCTTTGTAAATGATCTAATTGCTTACTGTGGAAGAAATAGAGCCTCACTGATCCCCATAATTCATATGCTTCTTGTTACATAGACTCAAATGAATAACATATGAGCATAGTGTATGTTTGCAGAAAAGCAAATAAAAACTAAGGGCTGATATAGCCCTTGGAGTTCTTTACCCTATCAGGGTGGTGGAGGACATTATGTACTCCACACAGATGGCTATAGAAGAGAAACCTTTTTTTATTTCACGGCCAAGCCAGTGATGATCTCTGTGTGTTCACAAGATCCACCACCAGGCGGCTCCTGTCAAGGCACAGAAATTTGGTGTGCCACCGCCATCATTTAGGTGACCATGCACCAAACATTTTTTTTTCTGAAGCAAACTCTCAGAGCAAAAGTTTGTTTTTAAAAAACACACCACTAATGGCTACCGCACCCAGGGGGTTTTCTCCCATGGTGTGGGAGTCATTATTTTTTTGGTTTGTGAAAGACAGGAAAAAAAGCACATTACATTGTCTGCTTTAAATATGGCGGGCATTCCGATGCTCCTACTCTGACTGCCTTACATGAATTGTATTTTGGTGTATTGTCTTCAAAGATTAAGCATCTAATTTGAATTTGGTGAAAAAAAGTAACCTTTTGCTAACCCCCTCTCACCAAACCCACTGTTCTGCTGCTCCCTTTAGCATCAGCGAAAAGGTTGGATAGCCATTGGTAAGGTTTCACTGCCTCCACATGTGGTAACCCTTGACCCAGCGGTCCATCTGCCACTGGACTGCTGGGTTGTAGCTTATCCCTGCCTATGTCTGCCACAAACCTCAGCTGTGGGAGATTGTTTATTGAAAACAAAGAATTCAGCTGTGCTGTATCTTTACACATAGTGTCCTTTTAGCAAGCTTCACTGCTGGGGCGGATGTTCCCTTCAAAGCAGTTGGATGGCTAAATATGGTGGGCGGTCCTCAGCTAGGATGGCATAGGGTATGACCTTTGCCACCTGGCCAGATAGCGAGCCACCTGCCATGGGCTAATTAAGGCCCCACATGTACCAGAAACACAAAAAGTTGGTTCAACACATTTTGGAGCCGCTAACAATTCATAAGCTTTTAATATATATGGTAATTTTATCTTTTTTAGAAATGCACAGACTGTGTTATTGAAAGCCCCTTATCCAAGCATCAGGATATTAAGATACATTAACACCAGTTCTGGGATAAAAAATAGGTTTCCAAATATGTCTTCAACTGATCAAAACCTTTATAAACAGATGATCAAAGCAAGAAATAGTTCAAGTGAAGAATCATGCATGAAAAGATTAGTCTGAGTGTTTGAGGCCCTCCTTTCATATCTGACATCAGAGTACCGCCAACAGGTCCTTTCTGATACTGCCAGGATTATTGTACTGCAAATTATGCATTCAAATGTATAGCTGCACACCATCATCTGCCAAATGTTGCAGGTGTAGCAAATAGTAAAGGCAAAGGACATTCATATGAGTGGGGTTATGCTCCATGAACAATGAAAACGCAGCCCTCTAATTCTGTCAGTGGTGTAATCCATTTTGGAACGATAGGGGGAGAAAGAGCGCAACCCAGGTCATGTTTTTGTACGTCTATTTTGAAGGTACAATTTGGGGCTAGTAGTGGATGAATTCTCTCTAGAAATCTCCCTGGAAGGCTCCATTTTCAGAAGGAGAGGACTAGTGCCGGTCTGTGCAGGTAAGCGTGGTGGGCGGGGTGGGAGGGAGGAGTTGACAGATGACGAAATAGGGAAAAATAAATAAATCCTGTCCCATCTGTTGACATCCTCCCGCGCTTCGCCCCACCCCACCACGCTTACCTGCACAGACCGCTGCTGGAGAGGACGATCCTCTCTGCCACTCTTCAAGCTTGCAGGGCCCTAGAGCACAAACGGAACCACTCCACCACAACTCTCTCCAGGAAAAACCTATCACTAGCCTAATACTAAAAATGGAGCGCCACTCATGCATGTATTCACAGTCTTTTAATTACTAAGTATGTATTTTATATGCAATTGAATTCATCTACAAGGTGTTAATTGTGCTTTGGTGTATATTTCCAGTACTACAAGACCAGTATTCAAGAAAATGATGGATCATATATGTTCTATTGGGAATGTTTATAAACATTTCCCCAGGAATAATGTTACGCCTAAGAACATATTAAAGACTCAGAGCTGTACATAAAATTCCACAGAATTGAGCTTATTCACAATGATGCTAGACATGTTGACAGAGAACTAGCTAAAAGTACATTGTAAGCTAGGTAGATCATAAAATTGAGAGAAGTTAGGATGGGACATACCACTGGCCATAAATTACAATACTTTTGGGGAAATTCATAAAGACTAGAGAATACTTTGGAATAATTGTCCTAGTTACTATGATTATCTTCACCCCTCGCTGAATATCAATTTACAAAACGTTTATGTTAATTAGCAAATATGATTCTGATAAGAAAATTGCTACATCATTGTTAAATATAGTTACTAAACATTTGTTAGCATGCAAAATTGATATGTAAATTTTATGAATTACATCAAGAAGAATGAATATTCTATGTATAGAACACGATGCCTGCTATAGAAGGTTCTGAGTGCATTATCTTAAATTTTCAGCTTTTAATTACTTATCTTTTATCACTTACATCACTCATGATTGTGAGTATTTGATACCTCATTATACATGCAAAATTATAAGGTATTTTAATAAGGGGATTGTAGCTACACAAGAGCTCATCTTGTTAATGCCGTGAAAACTCTAAAGTTGTTCCACATGGTTAACACAACATGTGGTAAAGTAAAAGAGTACATGATCACTATATTAAACCTACATACTAACATGTTTATTAATTATTAACTGTGTTTATTACCAATAAGATGTAAATGATCCTTAAAATATCAGTTTGGAACAGATGGGCATGATTATGATATTGGTAGTCAGGGTTACTCCTTAACAAACGCGGCGGATGTCCCGTCCATTGTATTGGAAGTTCCATAGGATATAATGGACTTGTGATATGGCGGACGAGATATCCATCATGTTTAACACTGTCTGCCAAGATCGTTGATGTGGTATACAAAAAAAGCCATCATGATGTTGATTTTTTACTCAGGGCACGTGTATTTGAAGGTTAACATCGCCACCTACGTAAGATATCTTCCAGAGGGAAGGATCTAATTTATATACTGTTACACATGGAGGATTTGGTACACGGTTTTAGCTGATTATAGATTACAGTAAAATAATTATATATGTATAGCTCTGCACTCCAAAATGTGCCCATTTTCTGTTAGTTTCTATATATGAAGAAGCATCAATAAGCTGTTGACTAATAGCATCCGATGCACGTCTGGTACTGCCACTTTAGAGTCCAAAGAGTAGCTATTTTCAGATTTATAATTCATTTATGTTTTTGAATATTTAATTAGGAACAGATTAGAATTCCCATCTTGCTGACATGGTTCTTTCACACATATAGGACTTGGCGTCTATAATTTGTCCTAGGATTTTATTCAATATTAACGCTCAAAGTTTCCAGTATTACCTGGAAATATTTGTTATTGCTTATTTAGCAGTTCTAAATGTGGACTTTTCGCCCTTGTTTATTCAGTGACTTTTGATGATTTTGTGCAGGATCTCTAGGACAGTAAGCTCATGGTCAGAGAGCACTGTGTACATACATTGCCACCATTATGGACCTACAGCCTATAGTAGCAGAAGCATAAAATTGGGTAGCGTTAGTTGCCCTACAACCCTTCTTGACAACTTCATGTTATACATGAAGGTTTTTACGTACCCTTATAGCATTCTGCACAGAAAATGAAAATAGTTTGCTTTTATTATTTTGAACCAGACCATAGATATGCAATTGGTTAGGGGAGTAATGAACTGTGGGTCTTACACATATTTAATGAAGACATGAAATCTAGTAGTTATTTTACCTTAAAGTCATGACTTAAATCCAAGATTACCATATGTTTTACAATCTCAGAGTGTATTTTTGCGTCAAATTGACAACACTTCTTATTAATGACGATGTGTCAAATACTTTGATATCCAGAATAATTATGTTGGTTGCTAAATGATGCATTATGAGTCAAAGGATTTTCTACCATAATGCATATCGCTTTAGCTGAAAATGGTATTGTAAAGCTTTGTGTTTATGGATGCAACAAAGAAAAATGAAATGGAATGGAAGAAATACATTTCATTTGATATACATTGATTGGGTGTGCAACTTGAATTTTGTTTAGTATTTGATTCAAATTATGAACTATTCAGGCCTCTTTTGGCAATGTATATCATCAGCAAGCAGCACCCTTTTTTCAGCGTGGGCAGCGCATGCGTTGCTCTGCAAGGGATGCTGTATTAGGGTTAGGCATAGAAGCTCCACCCATTTCCTGCCAATCTTTTCAATTGGCTCCTGTTACTTTCCTTGCAAAATCGTTGCTTTTCATTTGTAAATATGCTTAGTAGCCCCTCCTTGGTACCGCCTTGTTATTTTTGTAACTTTGTTATAAATTTAGAGGATAGAGTGACTTATTCCCTGAAGTTGCCTCAGTGATATTTTACGAATTTGCAAATAATATACACCTGGAAAAGCTTTGCAAAATCAAATCTATACAAGTAGCAGGGCACCCTATTAAATAATACAGATTACAAGCACTTTATTTCCCAAATTATCATTGAAACGTTTGACACAGTCAAGTAAACACCCAGGATAATTCTTAAAAGCATTGTCTCCTATGTCAAATTGTTTTAAATCAATATCTTCCTGTTTGGAGACCCTTAAAAATCAATTATTCTGCTTTAAGGGATTGACTTTAAAGTGATTAGGCCATTAATACTCAATGAACTAAGGCATATGTTTATGCTTTAAATTTCAGACAAGACAACCCAATGAGTTGAGTGTTCCCTGATGACATCTGCCTATTATCTGATTGATGGATTGGGATGCAGCCCAGGGCACTTGCCAGCGGCTGATATTAATTCAAAGATTCCATCCATCACCTTGTTGTTTTTGCATATGATCTGAAGGTTTCACGTTGGAGGCTCCAACTGACTGACACCGGGCACCATGGTTCTGCAATCACTCAAATAGCACAATTAATTTTGGTAACAGTTGACTTATCCATTTACAGTACTACAGAATAGCTTAAGTTCGGCTGCAAGCAGTGCTTAAAACATGTAATTTGTACTTCTGCATTAAGTACTTGGGCGACACATTGTTTAATCACTCCACGTTGTTCCACAAATTTCAACAGTCATTAAACAGTATAGTGAACATTCTAGCAAGCCTCAGGAAAGAACTTTTACAAGGGAGACAATGTCCTCCTACTGATATACTAAGAATGACTGAGTAGAATTACTGAGTAACTGATATTGTTGAAACACAATGAAGGCATCTAATATACAGGACACAATATATTGTTTCTTCGGTGCATATTTACAAGCCCCTATCGCCACCACAACATCACTTTCAGTGACGTTTGATGGTGATATGGGCCTTGCATTATTTACAAGGCAGCGTTAAGCCACCGTTTCACACTGTATTTAACGGCAACTAGGAGGGCAGTAGGTGTTGCAGTGGGCGTTCCACCGGAACACCCATTGATTTTGACGCTGCCTCCTATTTACAAGGGAAACGTAACTAGGAGACAGTGCCAACATTAAGACCAGGGAAAATCTGGTCTTAAATAGCTGAAATGAAGATAAATGCTTTATTTCTCCTCGTTTCTGCTATTTTCATGTGTGCTAACTTGTGCAGCACACATAGAACAGCAAATTGCCAATGATTGTTTATGTGCAGGAAGGTCCGTCTTCCTGCACATAAACAATCATTTAAAAAAAAAATGCAGTTTTGCAACTTTCATGTGTGCTTCATTAAGCAGCACACATAAAAGTTACAAAACAGCATTTAAAGATTGTTTATGTGCAGGAAGGGGGACCTTCCTGCACATAAACAATCTTCCCTTAACACAAGAACCCATGCACTATGGTGCAAGGGTGCCTGCGTTGGCGCTAGGCAGCTAAAGGGGGAAACGCAGGAATGCATCAAATTCTAGCAAATATGGTGCAGCCCAGCCTTTCTAAAGTGACAAAGCGTGTCGTTAGCCTCCTTGCCTTCACACGCTTCACCACTTTATTGAAAATATGCCCCTTAGTGTCTTCCCACCTTTTAATCGTGCATGGCAATTGTGCGTCTCACATCGCGTGTACATAATTTGCTGTTAGTACATTGTGTACGGTACATAATTAATTCATTGGAGGTAAATTATTTGTGTGCGTGGGTGGCTTATCATCTGTTCATCTTTTTGTAAGGTACAGCAATTTGTGCTTGCTTCATTCTAGTGATATGCCATTCGGCAGTGAGCAGTAAATGATTTGTGTATAAATGAATATGTGTACATAATTTGTGTGTGGCACGTCTAATTTGTTTGTGGTAGATAACCTACATAGCTATACTTTTGGCTGTGATGCATCATTCTTGTTGCAAAGCAGCAGAAACCTAGAAATGTTCTTATTTTGTCTATAGTCAGGCCCCTGCTATACACGTTGTTTAGTTTCACAAGAAAACCATTTTGTTGACAGCAAAAGGGTAGCAGGCGATATCAGCATTTAAAATCTATGGTTCTGCTATTCATATGGAAATGGCAAAATGTGTCAATAGAGCGGATTATGAAGTCAACCTAAACCGCCCATGAAAAATTGAGACTGACAGGATAAATGTGATTGTGTTTGCCCCTTGCTTCATTGTTAAGTCTGTGGAGCAGTGTGAGGCTTTTCACAGAGTAAAATACAATTTATAATATATTCATTTGAAGCAGAGTATTTTAAATGTTAAACATGGCATGTACTGCACTCTCTGGCACTAGTCAATTTCTTCAACACATTTCTATGTATGTGCTTCTGATACAACATCATAAATAGATAGACACATAAGAAAGGATGTTTTTACATTCTTTAGTACTTGCTCTTTATACTCTTGTGTCACAAAATCATGGGATACACTAGTTCATTGATTCATGTGATGAAAACTATTATCTGTTTTCATCTTAAGTATTACATAGTCTATAATAGGGAAAATCAATGTGAAACTGTCCGCCCAATTCAGTAAGGGTCTGTAGAAATATTTGGATATTGGGTCCGGTAGAATTACTGTTATGTTTGGAGAAATTTCACATTTTTTTAGATTCACAAAAAAATCCCAGAAAGCCTACTGAAAACTATGACAATTGTAATGATCTGCAGTACTCAAACTTTATGCATGAACAATGTCCACCAGGTGTAAAATGTACACTTGAACTTTTAACTTTTTCAAACTTTTATCTATATGGAAAATATTTTCACACAGAGAAAACTCTTCTTCTATAACCCACTTAAATATATAGCATTTCTGTAACTATTTGCAAGCTGGAAACACACTTACCATTGCCGTGTTCCGGAATACATGTGCAAGCATTACCATGCCCCCACCCAGATGTAATAATGCTCTCCTTCCATCCCTTTCCTACCCTCTCACTCCGCCCCTGCCCCACACAAAGGCCCCCCACACAAGTCACACCTACTCATAGAAGATACTGACTGCCTGCATTAAGTTCCTCAGAAAATGGAATACTGTCCAGAATACCCCACAGTATTTCAGTGTCTACTCTGTTATTCCCCATTTTGAGGAGTTTAATCTGAAATTGCATGGTACTGGCAGGGTGTTACCACACAGTAACAGTAATTGCGTACGTGGAGCTTGCACCCAGTCAGTACTGTGCAACTTGAAATCAGCTCTTATTTGGGACGTGGTGCTATAAAGTGAAAAAAGGGATATCTGAAGCACATAATAATCAGCAAATAAAAATGTAGTGTAGTATGTTGATGAACAATTTGATAAATTGCATATGAGTGATCCAAAATATATTTTGAGCCTTAAAAGCACATAGACATCGAGGAAACAGAGAAAGGGCACATTGCTACATTACAAAATCGCACAATGGTCAGAGTCAGAAAGAAAGGCTTACTTTGCTTCCTCACTGACACGTAAACATGAGAAGTATTAGTTGAAGAAAAAACACAACCAGTAAAGTGATGATATAGTTAGGTGTTGAAATAAGGTAAACCCAATAATGTTTAAAAGTCTCACAACACTCTGAAACTCACCAGTTATAGTTTACTGAGCTAACTTTAGGTTGTGTCCTTGCCATGCACTGCTTGTGACCTTACATACATCACCTACATCACTCATTACATGCTAAATGACCTAATTGATGACATCACTGATGAACTCATATATGAATTGTGACACCATCGTATTGGGTTTGTGGACTTGAAGTAATTCCATGTGCTTCACCTGTAAAAATATTCTCTATTCAACTTAATGGGATTACCTTCTTAAAGAATTCACGTTACCTGCAATTTTAAGTCCAGAGATTTACAGGTATCCATTTGCCGCTATAAGGACAACTTCTCTCAGGCCCTGTGGACAATGCTCTGTAGCTCAGTAAAATACACTACACTCATTCCTGTGTTGGACATAATTGCATACAATCTTACTGCTATGCTCACAACACCAGTAAACCACGTCTGAGTGGGAAAAACCTACATTCTACATTATTCAGTAATCTGTCATGTCTCAAAATCTCTAGTGATGTTCTGGAAATAAACACACACAGAAAACAAAAGTTGTCAATAACACTATATTAACATGGGCACATGCCTAGAAATCCACTGGTGGTTAATGTATTTTCAATAGCAGATTCGACCATTCTCACAGATGTTTTAGAAAAGGCTTTGGCTTTAATCCACCACTTACTTTCAAACATTCCTCTGCAACCTTCATCAGGTGCGCTCAGTGAAAGAGAAGATATGTATATAGATGTGGAAAGAGAATGCTGAACTTATACAGATGTCTCTCTCTTCAGCTGTTTTTATCCCATTTAAAAATACAGTATGTCTCAAAATACTAAAAGTCCACACCTCTCCTCACATTTCTAACTCTCATGCGTGCATTAACATTTCAATGACCAATTAATTTAACTTCATATTTAGGAGAGACTTTAAACTCAGCAGCTTCTATTTCAACCAAATGGCATTCAGAAGTGTCTTACTTTTGTCTTGAATACAAAATATAAGCTCTCCAGTTGTTCATTAGAACTCTGTGGTGATACTGCTGTTGATTACTAGGGAGGTAGCTGACAGACTGCTGCCTTCAGTTTGCACGTCAGAATGTTTTACTGCTTTTGGCTCTTCGCTAATGTGAAAGAGCCTGTTCGCGCCAAGATCTTAATGCCTATACTGACTGACAATGCGTAGCACCAGTGAACCTGACTCTTTGTGCTAAAGCTCCAGTTGGCTGGCCTACTGATGAAAGCCTCAGGGATAGAACAGGCTCTAAATCCTTGAACCCAGCACCTGGACTCTGCCAGCTGTGAGTCTTGTCCCTTTCAAGACTACGCACCAGAACTTCGCACCGCCATCGCAGCTCCTTTTGAACTGCTGCTGCATCATGTGTCTCCATGCAAGGACCATGGATCGCCTCTGCAGTGTGAAGCATCCTCGACGTAGGACTTTGCATCGCTCTGCAACCAGGATTTAAAGTACTTTGGTTCAGCAGGCTTAACAATTGTAGTTGTCGCCCCACACCCTCAACCAATAACCCAATTTCTTATAGCAGATAAAGAGAGACCACTGGCAAGATTCTGCCCAACTTTGGGATTTGGTGGAAAAATTAATTGGGAAACATTAAGGGCCTGATAATGATCTTGGTGGATGGAGACTCAGTCACAAATATGACAGATATCCTGTCTGCCCGATTACAAGTTCCATTATATCTTGCGTGACACGTCACCATCGCAGCTCCTTTGGAACTGCCACTGCATCATGTGTCTCCATGCAAGGACCATGGATCGCCTCTGCAGTGTGACGCATCCTCGACGTGGGACTGCGCATCGCTCTGCAACCAGGATATTAAGTACTTTGGTTCAGCAGGCCTAACTTAATCCCTGTAGCAGGCCAGTGTACCATCGAATTCAGCCTGAACTTGTGACTCTGTCCTGGTCCAGAAAGACCTGATAACCACAGTTATTGCTTGCTTCTAAGTACTATTTTTACTTAAATCTTTGGAATTGGATACCTTTCGTTCTACTGATTGGATGTGTGTTGCTTTAGTCTCAAATCATTTATTAACTTTTTTTCTAAACTGGTCTGGGATTTTTCCTGTGGTGTGTTTTCAACTTTATCACTGTTTGAGTGCTGCATAAATACTTTACACATTGCCACTAAGTTAAGCCTGACTGCTTTTGTGCCAAATTACCAGAAGGTTAAGCACAGGTTAATTTAGTGACTTTTGTAGTTCATCCTGACAGCAATTGTGGTTGTCGCCCCACACCCTGAACCAATAAATCAATTTCTTATAGCAGATAGAGAGAGACCACTGGCAAGATTCTGCCAATCTGTGGAATTTGGTGGAAAATTTAATTGGGAAACATTAAGGGCCTTATTACAATCTTGGCGAATGGAGACTCCGTCACAAACATGACAAATATCCCGCCTGCCCTATTTCAAGTTCCATTATTTCCCCATGGAACTTATAATGCAGGGGGCGGGATACTCCACCACAAATGTGACGAATATCCGCCAAGATGGTAATCAGGCCCTTTGTCCAATTCTAACGTTCTTTGGGATTTTAGGTAAAATAAATATTGTCTTCACACTGGAAATATATGTACAGCTTTTATGCTCATGCAAATCCATTATCACTTTCACTTTTTCTGTGAATGTTCCTCAACAGCACTTCAAACCACACTTCTGTGAGTTCTAAGCTTCTCCAATAACAGGTGTTAATGTCATCCAATGTAACGGTATAATGCACTCATCCCGGAAGGATGAAAGGCAGAGAGGAATCAAATTTGTGGCTTGCGGCAGAACACTGCTTGACACACCCAGGCATGACACACCCAAGAATACTCTTCATGACATACTAACAAAATTACAAGCAGAGGTCACTGTTTTATACCTCCTTGTTTTGACATCAGTGATGTGTGTAGTAACAAACAGAGCTGGGGGTTCTTGTCTCTTTGACCTGTAATTCTTTCTCTGCCTTAAACTCTCCTTTGTAGTCTGATCTTTAGCTCCGTTCACCCTTCTGGGTGCCTGATTTTATCCTGATTTATCAGCAGATATGTTTTTCAACAATGCGATGATGCTCTAATGAACGTTGGTGTTCTTAAAATAACATAAAGCATAATTTAATTCAGATTGCAGCGGAGTTTGTTACATTTAATTTAAGAATATAAATTGGATACTGTTCTACGTAATGAAACACAGCACTTATGCTTCGCTTGAACATTTCATAGGTGAAATAGGGAAGTCCTCTCCTCTCTTTGTGAGGCAAAAGGCAACTGAGGCATGTTTCACTCTTACCTGGCCATTTGCTGAGGTGTGCTTTTGTAGCCTTCCTGGTAGCCTGCTTATTTTCTGGTGATGTTGTTGTAAATGAAACAGCGTTATGATTAAGCATTTACTGAAGACATGTGCTCTTCATGTCTGAGTTACGTTTCCTGCTTTATATTGACTAGTGTTCAAGACCCCATTTTGCTTAGCCGTCTGCCATCTTGTATGGCGACGAAACCACGTGCTCTGGACGAAAAGAGTCTTACCTCTTCATTGGTCACTCCCGAGATCTGCCTAGCAACAGTCTATGAATAACCCCTTTGTGCGTTTGGTGCATGTCCAGAACTGACGACATCTGTCACTAAGTAGGCTTTGCTCAAATGTGTTTTCGTGGGTCACAAGAACTGTTAACTCCACCCATGTATTGATCATGTACTGAACATGTCCATATAAGGCCATAAACTTTGCTTCATGTTGTATCCGCCTACTTATGAGCCCCCCTATTGTGTATAAAAGGGGACCACGTGCAGAAGTTCTGTGTGCTACTCTGTGCAATACTGTAGAGTGTTGCGTAGATTGTAGGACCACCTTTGAAGGTTAATAAACTTTGTCTTTGTATTTGCAGTTTCCGTGCCAACTTCCTTCTAGTACTTCGTATACAGAAGGGCGAACCCTCTGTACTTGCGGGCCTAGCTGGGGCCTGTATTCTTCAATGTATCTGAATTGTAAGAGGTCAGTCTTCGCATGTAATAGTGCGGATAAGGAGTTACTGAATTGCAAAATGGGTTTAGTACATTTAAAAATGCCTGTCTGGCTTTGCAACCACTAAATGGAATGGTACATCTGGCCCATAGTTTATAGCGGAGTTCAGCAAGTTCTAATGTAGAGAATATAAATAGACTAATGTTCTTAGTGATGAGACACAGCTTGTATGC
This sequence comes from Triturus cristatus, assembly GCF_964204655.1. Lineage (NCBI taxonomy): Eukaryota > Metazoa > Chordata > Amphibia > Caudata > Salamandridae > Triturus > Triturus cristatus. Next base: position 170,655,609 of record NC_140582.1, on the reverse strand, counting down.
TTTCCTAATGCATTTCTAAGGAGAAATAGGGAATAGACCAAACAACTTGATAGACGTATTTGGAATGTTTCATTAACGCAGTCTTTGATGATAAGAAAGAAGCTCTCAAAGAACATAATGTTATCACTGAGAGGGAGGCCAATTCTATTAGCGACTGAACACATTCAAAGGCACTTAATGTTATCACACATATCTATTGTCCCATCAGTCATGTATGTCATGAACTACACAGAGCAGTGTCACAGCCTCAATTCCCACCTGATAGCAACATCAAAAAAACCAGGCATGTAGCTGCGCAGTGTGGAATTGCTTACGTTCTATTATTTAGTTTTGCCTAGGTGGGAGAAAACTGTTGTCTGGAAATGCCTGGCTTAGCTCAACAATTCTCTAGACTACTTTTATACCATAAGAATTGGGGAATGCATTTAGAAAAACAGAAATAGGGGCTTTATAAAGAAAGACATATCGCAGTGATAAAGTCTGCAATTCACAAAATGACAGGCGTTGTGATGCCAAAATAGCTTTTGTGAATGCACTAAACTCTATCAGCGATTTGTTAAAATGTTACCTAGTCTTAAAATTGGTTTAGAAAGGCATGTGGGAATGTTTGAGATGTCCCTTGCAAATAGCGATTTGTAATGGCATTCATCAATGTTTTGTGATAGAGTATCTTACTAACTCCAGAGCTGGGGTGGTAACACATTCGCAAAAAGGAGGGGTTCCCTATGGGTCTCCTTTCCCTTTATGAATGTATAAAATAATGTTGTTGGTGATTCGGTAATGTTCCAGGGGACTACTATCAACTCTCAAATGTTTCCTTGTAAATGCAGACCCATTTCCTTTAAGTAAAATGGATTGCATCATCACGAACATGGTGATCTGATGACTCCAGCAGACCACTGTCCCTGTGAAGGCATTCAATTATTGTCAGTCACAATTTGCAATGTATTTCATGAATATTGATGATGTTGGTTGGCTTAAACTATGGTTTGGAATTTTATGAACTGACCTCTTATACAGATGCATTTCGCAAAATACTTTTCAGTTGATGAACAAAGTGCAACACTTTTTCAATAAGGACGAAAAGGTGACTGGAACGAATCAACACGGACAATGGGTAGGGGTAGGAGTAGAACTAGCATGGACATTAACAATAAATGAAATATTACCTAAGTCACAGCAAACAGTTGATGAGAAGGCAGCAAATAAGAGTGACAATGAAGCTAACAAATAGTAAGCAATTGGCAAGCTCCTATTCCCTAAGAGTAAACAATATGTCTCGTATTGACAGGATATGTGCTGTTAACAGGCATGACCTAAAAAAGTGCCCACTTCATTATCTCAGCTGTTGAGCCAGTTTCTGCTTTGCCATAGGACACTTTTTAGTTACTCTATTTGCAGGTGTTAGAAATTGGTTTGTTGGTTGACTGGGGTATGAGTACTGGCCAAGTAGCAACCACAACTCTAGTCAGGGTAAAGAACAAGCAAACTTCAAATTAAACTGTGCTCACCCTCTGGTAGCTTGGCATAGAGAAGTTAGGTTTAAATTGAAGGCAATGTGTAGTTCCTTTGAAGTGGGCGAGACTTCAAAGACATGCCTTTGAAGTGCACAGATGTCCTTCCCTGCCTGCCCTGGCTCCAGACTATCTACAGGGGGTATGCAGCCCTTTATGTGGGGACAGGACACAACCTCTTCAAGTGTAAGGAAGGCTGGGTCCAGGTCCTCCCTCCTCCCTCCCATCCTGTCAATGACAGCTCACTCAGTCCCACGCAAGCTCCGATTGAGTGTAGCTTTCTTGGTGGAATATATAAAGCCCAAACTGCCAACTACATCCAGTCATGTGACCAGAGACAGGTTGCATGTACTAAATGGTTAAGGCAAGAAAATGCCAACTTTCTAAAAGTGTAATTTTCAGAATTTAAATTTAAATTTTGACTTCATAATAAGTTAGGATTTTAAACAGGATTCCAGAGACATCAAACATGAACATGAAAAGAGCTCCCCATTTCTGAATTACACTTGTTAAATTTAATAATGTAATTTCAATGTTATCCTATGGGACATATAAGTCTTGGGGTAGAGAAAAACGAATTGAACTCGAAGGTACATGTCCTTCTTTTTAAGTACATTGCACGCTGCCCTCCGGGCTGTGCAATGACTACCCCAAGATTGACTTACATGGATTACAAAGGAGGGTTTGGACCTGGCAAGAGGTTTAACTTGCCAGGTCAAATGGCACTTTAAAACTGCACAAACAGGCACTCCAATGACAGGCCTGAGACATGTTTAAAGGGCTACTTATGCGGGTGGCACATCAGTGCTACAGGGCCACTGGTAACATTTACTTTACAGGCCCTGAGCACATGTAGTGCACTTTACTGGGGTCTTATAAGTAAACTAAATACACCAATTGGATATAAGCTGGTTCTATCATATTTTAAGGGGAGAGCTTTAGCACCGGTTAGCAGTGGTAAAGTGAACTAAGTCCTAAAGGCAACAAAAACTTATTCAGCAAAAAGGAAAGGGGGAAGGTGAAGCGTTTGGGGGTGACCTTGCAGAAATGGCCATTTTCAACAGTAGGCATACGCATGCCAACTTTAGACAGCAACATTTTTCATTTTTGGTCCTTTAAACATTAAATGCCTACTGCGTATGTGTGCAGAAAATAAAAAAAGAAATTACAGGCTTTCCAAGGCCAGAACTATTGGCTTTGATAATGTTTGATTTAAATTTTGTACACTAGTTGATAGAATAATAGTGTAATTGCTTAGTGTTTGAGTAGCAATAGCTGATAGATATAAGTAGCTTACAGTAATGCATGGTTACACATATCCTAAGCATTGAAAAACAGTATAATGTACGGTAGTTTCTGCCCTACAAAATTATAAGATGTGTGTTCAACAAATAGAACATGTCATGGAAATAGCAAAAGGGCATCTAAGTCAGAATAATGTATAATTTGTAAAACCATGCTACGCCATGCTAGGGAAAGTAAAGACTTCTTGGAGACCATTGTTGGTGTTATGCGCTTTCCAGTGCCCATCTGTATGCGTGCAGCCCTATCGACTGAAACTGCTCTGGGCTCGTGTTCAAAATGGGAAGCTTCTCATTAGAAACAGTCTAAAGGCAGAAGGAAATAACCAGGTCCCAGTAGTTTCAATTATCTTTCAAAGTAACTCCGAGGTTTGATATCATGAATAGAGATGACCATACCGCATACATCAAAATGTTCAACTAGCCTTCATTACCAGCATCTCGCCTTTACGAGGAGCAGCTTGACTCTTTAACAGTCATTCATCTGCCGATGAACACAACATTGTTATTGCTATTTTTACACTCACGCTTGGCCAACACAAACCCACCATATTGCAATGTTTACAAGGACATTAAGAATTATAGATGTAACTGGTGCATCTGAAAATTCACCGTGTGCAGGGCATTTACAAATATTCTGAAAAAGGCAGTTTGGGTTGTAAATATTCATTCTGAAGCAAACATATTTTTTTCAAAGTAGGTTGATTTGGGTTATTTGTTGTATGACGTATGTTGTATCTGTCAGGCATAGAGAGATACCTTTATGGTACCTCCACCCACACATATTCATGAACCTGCATGTCACTGATAAGTGCCATGATCATGTAGAGTTTTTACACTTTAGGTCACTGGCTTGAGAAGTTACTGACCACGATGATGTCCACATTCAACTGTTCAAAAACATTTTTGGTGGAGGAGCTGGAGAGGTTACATTGGGCATGAACACTAGTGGGATTGGGATTTCAGATACAGTGGGGGAAGGATTCGTTGAGGGACTCTTCTGTTTGCAACTCACAGGCCAAAGCTTGTAATTAATGCTGGAAAGGAGTAGAGTGCAAAAGGAAGAGCAAGCAGGAGCAAGAACGAAAGATGGGTAATTGACAAGGGCAAGGGGAAGAGTATACTAACTGAAAGGATTTGATTTAAAAATGTATAAAGCGCACGTATGCCCGTGGGCGTCTTGGCGCTGCATAGAGACAGAGACTACCCGAGAAATGACACGGCTTGGTCTAAGTGGAGGAGAACAACCAGGTTTTTACACCTTTCCTGAATGACAGCATAGAGGAACTGTTTTTGATTGTGATTGAGAGGATGTTCCAGGCCCTTGCTGCTTGTAGCAGAAAGCTTCTCCCCCCCACCTGACCTGTTTGTTTCTTGGGAGCTGGATCAGTTTTGCTTGGCTAGAACGAAGATTCCTGGATGGCTCATACAGTCGTAAATGAGTTTTTAAAAACTGAGAGCCACTCCCATGCAGGGCCTTATAGGCCAAGCATACCGACTTAAATGTTATTATTTTTTCCATTGGGAGCCAGTGTAGGGATCTTAGTTTGTGTGTAATCGGCTCAGACCTGGGGATGTCCAGAATCAATCTTGCCGCTGCATTTTGCAGGCGTTGTAGTTTTGCTAGGTGCTGAGCCTATATCCCAGCATATAAAGCGTTCCCGTAGTCTAGCCTTGATAAGGCCAGGGCTGTTACAACCGTTTTGCGAGAATCTAAGGGGATAAATGACAGGAGCTTCCTTATTATTTTCAGAATATACCAAATGGTTGATGCCAGTTTGTTGGACTGGGCGTCAAAAGTCAATTTGTTGTCTAGTATGACACCCAGATTTTTCACTTTGTTTACTGGCAATGGGCGATGGCCTAGACTGAGTGGCCACCACTCCGGGGACCAAATTTCCATGTCAGTACCTAGCAACATGACTTCACTTTTATCTCCATTTAACTTTAAACAGTTACTCTGCATCCATTGATTAACTCGTATCATGCAGTTTTGAAATTTTTCTGCCGTCTCTTTGACATTATTTTTGATCGACACCACTATTTGGGTGTCGTCAGTGTAAGAGACTGGCAAAAACCCACAGTTCCTAATGATTGCAGCTAGGGGCTCAACATACAGATTAAAAAGAGTGGGGCTCAGAGAGGACCCCTGAGGTACCCCACATGGAGAGCTAAAAGGTTGTGATTTTACTTCTCCAAGCTCCACTGTAAAAGTTCTGTTGGACAGATAGGAAGCAAACAATGATCGGGCCGACGAATGCACTCCGGCTTCAGCTAGACGGGTTAGAAGTGTGTCATGGTTTACCGCGTCGAAGGCCGCCGAAAGATCTAATAGGATCATGGCGGCCTTCCCTCCGGCATCCAAGACATTCCTGAGTTCCTCGACTACCGTGATTAGTGCTGTTTCCATTCCATGTCCCTGTTGGAAACCAAACTGCGAGTGGTCTAGGGCATTAGTATCCGAGAGGAACAGGGACAGCTGCTTATTCACTAATTTCTCGAGAACGTTTGCGGCGAAAGGAATTCTCGCAATGGGTCTGTAATTCCCCGGTATCTGCGGGTCCAGATTAGTTTTTTTTAAAAGTGGCAGCACAGAGGTAATTTTCCATATGTCTGGGAAGCGGCAGGAATGTACTATTTGAGAGAATAGTCTGCCTAGTTGTTTGCTCACCAGCTCAGGAAAAAGATGCATAACCTTCGGTGGGCAAGGGTCTGTTAGGCTACCAGACTTAGTCGTCTTAACTGTTTGAAGAATTTGTTCCACTGAAGGTGGCACGAAGTGGAAACAGGGGTTCTGCTCTAGTGGGCGAGATTCATCCTTGGGTTCTGTGTGTGAAGCAAAGAAGGATGGATGGATGGGTGGGTGGGTGAATGAATGAGTGGGAAAAGATGAGTGCATAGAAATTGGATTGAGAGGTGAAAGGATGGCAGAGTAAAGGGATGGATGGATAGATGAAAGAATGGCAGATTAAAGAGATGGATAAGTGGATGGACAGGTGAAATGGTGGCAGAATGAGGGATGATGGATGGTTGAAAAGATGAGTGAATGGATGGCAGAGAGGATTATGAGTGAATGCATAGCAGAGTGGAATATGAATGAATGGCAGAGTGGATAGATGAATGGCAGAATGGATGGATGGGAGAGTGGATAGATGGCATGATGGATGGATGGCAGAGTGGGTGGGTGGTGGATGCATGGCAGGCAGAATGGATGAATGGATGGCAGTGCAGATGGATGTAGAAAGATTGACAGATTGATGAAAGAATGAACAGGTAACAGAATGTATAGGTGAAATAGTGGATTTCAGCAGGTGGATAGGGGTGTGATAGGATAAATTGATAGATGCATGGACCGAAAAGACAAGACAGCTCTTCTAGGGAGGGTTTGGGTCACTGGCTTGGTGCCATCAAAGCTTTAGTTCAAAGTGGTGGGTATTTTAATGTTCTGGCTATTTCTGGAATTGTCATCCCTCCCTCTTACCATGGTCCTAAAACATTGCACATCCAGAAACTCGCATGAGCGGCAAGGCATGAGAGGCAGAAAATTCCTTTATCAAGAAACACCATTTCATCCCAATTTAAGTGTTCTATTGTCAGGGTGTCTATTTCACAGGGAACATGTTAAAGTCCCCAGTATACTGAGATGGACATGTGCTGTTTATATGTTTTTTGTAAGTAGTGGCTTTATTTGACATCCCTCTCTCTCAAAACACACACTGTCAAAAAATGCAAGGAGCACATTTTATTTATTCAGTGACATTGAAAAACGCTACACATACATGCGCTATCCAATCCTAGGTAACTTGCAATATGCTTTTACTTTGAGTGAGTTTTATGCTCATTTAGCCAGATGTATGTCATATTTTCAATATATAAAAATGTTATTGGAATTGTTTGTGCAAGGAACATTGTAAGCGCATGCCTTAGAGGAGAGGAGTTGGCCTAACGGCTAGGGCGGTCGACCTCGTATCTGGGGAGCTGGGTTCGAGTCTCGGCAATGACGCTGAACATCCTGTGATTCTGGGCAAATCACTTAATCTCCACGTGCCTAACAAAAATTAATGTGTGTCCTAATGTAATGTAACTGGTGCCATGTAAAGCTCGTTGATACCCGTTTCGAGACAAGTTTGCACTATATAAAACTCTGCAAAAAAAAAATGCCTCGAAGGTGCAAGGTGATGGGGCATATATGGGCTCTTTCATCTAGGCCAGAAGACAGTCTAGAGCTGACCCTGGCTTCCCATCTCAGTACGACCCTTAGACCCAACAGAAAAGGCAAAGCCAGGGAGCAACAATCATCCACTGTGCACCAGCCAAAGCCACAAATCCATGTGTGTCTTCTGCCATCCGCAGGCCATACATTTGCAAGATGTCAATGGTAATTACCAGCCCCAATACCCTATCCACACTCATTGTGGTGAAAAAAGCAGACCATCCCTTGAATATTTTACAATAAGCATACCCTGATTGAGAGCTAAATCACTGACATAACGTTGGATGATATCATATGTACTAGTGGGTTCGGACATTAGTTAGTTTGCGTAGGAGTGTTCAAATACGATGTCTTTGTAAATCAATTCATTTTGAGGCTCAAATGAGTTATTATTCAACCATGATAAGCCATGATTCAAACAAGTACGACTGAGACTTCTATTGTGGTTGTGAAATACAAATGCCCTCCTGCAAGATGTGTGTCTGGCAGCTGGAGGTCACTGGTTTCAAATCCAACAGGTCTGCTTGCCTTAGACTCTCATCCTGCTAACTAAGCTAATGGTACCACGGAATAACTAGCATAAGAATATTGTGATATCATATTACAGTAAAAAAAATATAGGGGGACAAAAAAATTGAAAGGTAAATGCATATAGAGGAAGAGAGGAAGTATTGCTTCACTATTCTTAAATCCACATATACTTATTTTAAATAATTATATATATATATATATATATATATATATATATATATATATATATATATATATATATATATATATATATATATATATATATATATATATATATATATATATATATATTCAATGAAAAAACCAAAGGTTTCACACATGTTATAGTTAGCTGGACATTTCACTCGTAAAAAACCATTGAAATTCCCCCGTTATAGTTAGTTCAGCTAACTATAACTCGCGCGCCCGCAATGCACTACTGATGACGTCACATATTACATCACTCATGACATGGTCACTGACATCACTCATGACATCACTGATGACATCTCAAATGACATCACTGATGACATCATCCTTGTGATAGAGTGGCAGACCTCCTCTCCCCCTAATATAACCATTGAAACACACATTCAAAAATAGAAACTAAAATGTTCAAAATAATGAACATATCAATATCAGTTACAACAACCTATTCAGTAATTCTAAGAACCACATACACATACAGTAATTCACCAACAGTCCTCTACAGTCACTCATACATGTACTCACTCATCATATGTACTCATACACCTGTACATCCCGTTACACAATGCCACTCATCCATAGAGTAACTCACACACATAGTCACTCATGCTAATAAAGAATCAATCATCCATTTACTTGCATATACAGTTATACACACACCACCACACTTACTTCTACAGAAACTTACATATACTTACTCTTTTAAACAATCACTTATAGAAACACATACTTATTCATACAGGAACTCTTCCAATCTCTCACTCTCACATATACTCACTTATATACACCAATAGTCATATATACTAGTTTAAAACATATGTAGTTACTCATAAAGACACTATTGAGACAGTCATTCACTCACTAACACACCCATGCACACACTCATCCACCCATACAGTCCTGCACACATGCTGTATTCAACACATACAAACAGTGAGTCACTCATTCATGCACCTATGCACTAAGTAATACCCCCTCCGAACCATACAGAAACTCAGACACTCATAGTGATAAAAAACCAACTAATAACCTATATAGACACTCATGTAGCTACTCACCAACCCATGCAGCCACTTATACACAAAGTAAGAAACTGATACAGATATTTAAATATTTAAAAATTACTCAGTAAGCCATGTATTCACTATGATACACTTAAACAGTCAGTTACACAAAAAAAATTCCAAAAAAAAGTATCCATTTAGACACTTATATACCCATTTATTCTTCCTTTGACCTTGAGATATACATAAATATAAAAAATATATAATTTTCATAAAAACACACAATCACTGGATGATGTCATCAGTGATGTCATCAGTGATGTCATTTGAGATGTCATCAGTGATGTCATGAGTGATGTCAGTGACCATGTCATGAGTGATGTAATATGTGACGTCATCAGTAGTGCATTGCGGGCGCGCGAGTTATAGTTAGCTGAACTAACTATAACGGGGGAATTTCAATGGTTTTTTACGAGTGAAATGTCCAGCTAACTATAACATGTGTGAAACCTTTGGTTTTTTCATTGAATTTCTAAGGTTTTTTAAATGCTAATTCCTAACTATAACGTGTGTGAACCCCATGGTTTTTTCAGTGAATTTCAAAGGTTTTTTAAATGCTAATTTCTAACTATGCCTACAGAGATAGGACATGTGAAGAAAGAAGAAAAAATGCACAGAAAGAAACAAAAGAAGTGCAGAAAGAAGCAACAGAAGTCCTCAAATACGAAGATAAGTGCAGGAAGAAGGATAACGTGCAGAAAGAACAAAAAGAAGAGCAGAAAGAAGCCTTGTTGCAAAATCATCCTGTACCCTCAACTTTTTCAGACGGATACTGGTGGTAACTGAGTCTGACTAACCAGTCCTAGAGCCAGTGCTATGTTAAAAGACACTTAGAATACAGTGAAAACACCTACATACACTAGGGAACATTATGCGTTGGGGTCCCCCTGTGATTAGCATGACGTCCTCTGTAAGCCCCTAGTGTATAATAGGGCATGGGGATTAAATCTACCTCTTAAAACAGGCCACAGGGCGTTTTTGCACACATTAACTCAGGCCCCGTCCCCTCCCTTCACCACTGTGTAAACACGCCCTGTGTCCATTTTTAGTTGGGAGATTAAGTTCATTTGAATCCTGAGGGTCCCTAGGGTCCAACTAGCCCACTAGGTACCTCCAGTAAGTGCCACAGAGCTGCGTTGCAGAGAGGTGTAAAAAGTGGCACGGCCTGGACCACCTCTCTGCAATGCAGCTCAGTGGCGCTTACTGGAAGCACTTGGTGGGCTAGTTAGCCCCCAGGGGCCCTCAGTATTGAAGGGAAATTATATCCCCAATTTAAAACATGCCATAGTGCGTGTTTGCACACGTCACCTCAGGCCCCGTCCCCTCCCTTCACCACTGTGTAAACGCGCCCTGTGGCTGTTCTAAGTTGAGAGTCCCCCTGAATCCTAAGGGTCCCTAGGGTCAAACTAGACCACTAGGTACCTCCAGTAAGCGCCACAGAGCTGCGTTGCAGAGAGGTGTAAAAAGGGGCTTGGCCTCAGAACACCTGGCTGCAGCGCAGCTCCCTGGCGCATACTGGAGATGCCTGTTGGGGGCGCGTTTGCAGAGTGCTGCACGGAGGGGGCATGGCCTCCGGCACGATGCCAGTCTTTTATTTATTTTAGTTTTTTAAGAAGGGGGGCTGTTTGGTTCCCCTTCTCATTCTAATTTATTGGCTCTGATGACCCCATCCCCCAGGGCCAGTCTCCTAATTATATTTTTTTGACCCCAATCCCCAGGGCCGGCCACTGTTTTTTATTATTTTTAAAAAATATATATTTATAGACACACCTAGGACATGCTGGACAAACCGTACGTACCTATCACCATGATGATTTGCGTGATATTCATTAAAAGGCGACTATGCATGCAATGAATCCACGTGGAATGTATTTACACCACTAGTGAAGCTCTGACATGTCTGATGCCCTACCGTGCCTAATCCTGGTAGACACCCGTGTCGTTTATTTATACAAACATGGGTAGCTATTGACGGGCACATTTAATACACATGCACACCAAGCCATTCAAAGGGGATTCGACAAAAATTCGACCAAAACTATGCAAGAAACCCCCCTCACGGTTAATAAAACACACATCCACTGCCGGATGTGTAATACTTTTTATTTTACTCTCTGGAAAGGGGACGAACATCACTTGAGAGTCACAGCGTGCTCCTGACAGAGCCCAATGCTGTGTTACACCCACCATTGCCTGCCGAGTGCCACACACCTCTGTGTTGTATTCCACTAGCTAGTGCATATGCTATGACACTCTCTAGCCCATGTGCACTGTAACACCACCCCGTGAATATGTCATGCCACACTTGTCTTCGCACGGGTTATATTGCCCCATCTAACGTGCCTTTCTCGATGCCTATGTTATAACGCACAGTGCTATGCCATACATATTACAATCTGGGATCCATATATTTGTCACAGTGCATATGCAACGTTACACTCCCCAGCACATATTTTATATTACAACTTTAGAGACTAGTTAGGTTACACAACACTGCCCTGTGCATATTACACTCCAAGGCGCATATCGCATAGCACGCGCTAGTGCCTGTGCTATCTCGCGCTCTCCAATGAATCTGTCATTGCGCACAATGTATTGCAAATTATATTTCACGCCCGGTTCATCTTATATCACACTTTTTGGTGCATAGTTTATACCATACACTATATCTAGTTTTCATTTTCAATCGTGCTCTCAGGACTATGTTCTATATAACACTGTGTTCACCTACCCTTTTCACAGGCATTACATTTTGCGATAGGGGGTGGAGGGTCAGGGGGTGTTTCTGCCAAGTGAGCCCGGAGTCACAGTCACAAACGTCCTCTTCTTCCTGAATAAAAGTGAGATTATGCTGCATACTTGTTCATATTTTAAGTAGTTCGCACAGACACAATGTTTTAAAAACAATAAAGTTCCTAATACCCGCCTTCTCTGAACAGTTAGCTTGCTGCCCCATCCCCTTCCTCCCTATCCTCTGTTGTGTGAATCCATGGACTAGCCTCCTCCCTCCTGCCATGCATGGTCTGATGTGCTGCCACTGCCCTCAATTTAGTATGATGTACCAGTCCAGTCCTCCTGCCCTCCATTGCCCAATTCTATGCCCCATCATTGACCTCCTGCTTAAACTCTGTGCTTAGCTTGCTGCCCCTATTCTCCTTCCCCCTGCCCTCCGATGTCTTTGTGCATGCCCCTGCTCCATCCTTTTTGCCCACCATGTCCCATGGACCTGCCACTCCTATCTACTCTGAGTGTTCTGTTGAGCTGCCACTCCCCTCCCACCTGCCTAGCATTGTCAGATGACTGTAACCTGTCCCTGCCACCTCCACCCTGCCTGTCCACATGCCATGCCCCTATCCTCTTCCTCCTGTCCTACATGGTCCATTGTACTGCCACACCCTTCTGCCCTCCCTGGTCTGTTGTGCTGCAACTGCTCCTCCTGCCTGCCCCGTGTGGTCTGTTGTGAGGTCCCTTCCCCTGAACTTTCTTGTCTGTGCACAGGTCCTGACCCTCCCTTCTATCCTCCATTGTCCTTTGTGCATGCCCCTCCACCCTCCTTCTTGCCCATCATAGCCATTGTGCTGCCACTAACCCTCCCACTTGCCATGCATGGTCTTCTGTGCTGCCATGGCCCCTCCCACCTTCCCTGTGTGGTCAGTTAGCTGCCCCTGACCCCCTCCCACCTTCCCTCCATGGTCTGTGTGTATGCCATCACAGTCTCACTGTTGCTCTTCATGGTGTGTCTTGCTTCTAGTGCCCATCCTGCCTGACCTCCATGGCTATCTTGCTGCTCCTGCCCTGCCCCCTTGCCCCCAGCCCTACTCCCTCCCTCCTGGCTTGTCTGTTCCATTGTAATGCCCCTGATCCGTCCCTCCTGCCCTTTATGGTCTGTTATGCTGCAGCTTTCTCTCCTGTCTGTCCATTATGGTCAGCTAGCTACCATTGCCTCTTGCCCCTCTGTTCTCTGTTGTCCATGTGCATGGTCCTGTCCCCTCCCTCTTGCTTTCTATGGATTGTTGTGCTGCACTCCCGTCCTGCATGCCCTGTGTGGTGTATTGTGCTGCTGCAAACCCTGATGCCTGCCCTGCAGGGTCAGTTTGGTGCACCTCTCCATGTCCCTCCTGTCCTCTGTTATCCAAGTCCATGTCCCTATCCCATTTCCTTCCATGATCCAATGTACCATACTTGCGAACATTTTGAACTTGGTAAGAGGGAGATTTTGAAAAAAAACTGGGGTATTGATTTTCCCCTTTGAGTTACATTGAAAAAGAGGATATTGTAGACAGGAGACAGATCAAATAAAGCCCATTTGAGCTTAAAAACATTGGACGTTTCCTGGCTGAATCGGGTCTGTTGGCATGTATGGTTGTACTACCATTGCCTCTTCCTTCTGCCCACAATGGTCTATTACATTGCCACAGCCTTGAAGGAGGGTAGATTTTGTATCACAGGGGGCCCCTGGCCCGTTCTGTCCACACCTGAAGTATGAGACCCTTGTCCTTGCCCTGCCAGCTGCATTTGTAGGCCGTATTAAATTGACCAGCGGGTCCTGTATTGCTATATAATTATCCTGAGACATCCTTACCACTCAGCCAGCATAAAACCCCTGTGTAGGCCCTTCTGTTCAATATGTAGGCCTCTTTGTTAAATTGACCATAGCTCTGCAATTTTAGTGTATAGCAGTCTGAAGGCAGGTCTGCGAGGCCTTCTGATCCAAACTAGTAGCCCCCACCCTACCCGAGTGCTCCGTGCTCGGTATCAAAGTTCAACATCCCCCTGAAGCTGTCGACATACAGTAGGCTGCATCCTGGACTGGTACTTGCTTCCTGGGCAGGTTTCCCGCTTTTAAGGAAGTGGCAACCGCAGAGCGTCAAGTTAGGAGAACTGAGGAGATTTTATACATGAATATATTGAATTCCCGTACAATACCCATTATTTTCTGCTTGCTCTATGGAACTTACGATAAGCGATTGGCCTGAGAGACTGACCTTTTCACCCAGTCCATTGTCAGCATTAAGTGGGTAAATGACGAAATGTCTGGTAAAATCTGCAGTCGAAGCTTTTGGGTAGCATACGTAGGTAGATGTAGCGTGCAAAGGAGCCCACAAAATGATATAAAAAGGGAGCACCCACAGATATCGACGGACTACCTCGCCGTCTGTATGTAGGTTAACAGGCAGTGCAGGTTTTCCCCAAGAGCTGGGAGCTCTTGTCTTCCTTTGCTTAAAATGTCTTGCTCTGCTTTGCTTGAAGTATCTTATTCTATTTTACCTATATGAAATGTCATGTTATGTTTAACCATTGTTCTCTTTACTTTTGCATTTAAAAGATTTTGTATTGTAATTGCAGGAATGCTTGCTCTAAGAGTAAACGTGAGTGTTCCTAGGTAACATTTTCCTTGGTGTAACTTGTTTCTCATGATGCATTTATAGATGTGTTTTCTCTCTCTCTCTGTCAGTACATTAATTGAGATACAGAGAATATTATGACAGCTGTATGATTATCTGGATTCTGTTTTTTGTACTTTATGTCTCTATTCTGCGGTTTCTTTGAAGTTGCATCTTCTCATTAAACTGCCATTGTATTCTGCCTCCAATTCCATGTCTCATATGTCTGTTTTCTTCATTTTTGGAGCAAGCGTTCCTAGGCACCCCGGCTCAAATTAAGGTGCCCCTTTTGTCCCTGACTCACTCTCCTGCTCAGTTCTGTGGTGGCTCCCGGGGATCTGGGGACCGCCCCTAGCTTCCTTGACCCGTAATAGATCTTCCCTCCAACAGCCTCTCTTGCAAGTCCTGAATTGTTGGTTTGTTGCCCCTGCCCCCCTTTCCACTGCCCTCCATAGTCTGTTGTGCTTCCACGGCCCTTCCTGCCTGCTCAGTGTGGTTAAATTGTTGCCTTTGCACCCTCCTACCTGCCTTCAATTTTCAGAGTCCGTGCCCCTGGCCTCTGCCTCTCAACAGTATCCTAATGAACAACTAGATTGCTAACATTCTATATTTATTACAAAAGTGTGGAACGCCTGACATCATCTTGATGTAATCAAAACTGTAATACCTAGAGCATTTCCTTTAGAAATTACATATATGAGAGGGTCTTATTGGCATCAAAATTATGGTTAGTGCTCTAAAAGACTAAAATAAGGACATATTTTCTGAGTTTTCAAATAGCGACAAAGCACTTTTAAATTATTTGTTATCTTTATGTTTTTTTATCCAGTTGACCACTTGATTAAATGTTGCACTTAGGGGAGAGGATGTGGTGTTACTTCCAGAACTGCAGACTTTGCAACTGGGGAACCAGGTTGAAGTTTCTGCTTCAGCTCGACATTCTGTGATTCTGGTCAAATCACTTAGTCTCCCCATGTCTACAACCAAAATGAATTTGTTCTTGTGTGATGTAACCAATGCTCATGTAAAGCACTCCAATACCTGACAAGTCTGCACTATATAACACTGCAAAAACACAAAATAATAAGTGTTTTGCACACTTCTGTCATTGGGCTATATTTGGGCTACATCTGGTTGATTTTGGGCTACATTTGGGCTCTTTTGTCTCCGGTGGCCATCTTGGGAGATTTATTTGTTATGAAGTTTCCTAATTTCCTCATGTACTGCAGTCTCCTCAGTAGGAAATGCTTTCAGTTTTTTACTTTGATTCCATCATGAAGCTATTCAGATATGTCACACATTTGCCATAAATTCTGAATGTTAGCACTCTAGTTGCTCATTAGATCACTGTAGTAAAACTACTCCACCATGGAAGTCTGCTCCTGGTATTAAAAGTGCATGTTTCAGTCTGCATGTCAGAATTTTTTAATGAAATAGAAGAGGATTTGAGAAGTCACTCAAAATGTGCCCTCATTTTCTTTCTTCAGTATTAATCATAATTTCTATGGCAAAATGAACCTCCTCATTGTGTTCCTTTTTAAATTAAATGTTTTAAGTGTTACCAGTTTATTCCAATCAAGATGGCTTCAGGTGTGCCATACTTTTGTCATAATGAAGACAGTAAGCGCTCTAGTTGTTTTTAAGAACATTCTGGGACATTCTGTCATTGGGCTATACTTGGGCTACATCTGGGTGATATTTGGGCTACATTTGGGCTCTTTTGTCTCTGGTGGCCATCTTGGGAGACTTATTTGTTATGAAGTGTCCTAATTTCCTCATTTACTGCAGTCTCCTCAGTAGGAAATACTTTCAGTTTTTTACTTTGATTCCATCAAGAAGGCATTCAGATGTGTCACACATTTGCCATAAATTCAGAATGTTAGCACTCTTTTTGCTCATTAGATCACTGTAGTAAAGCTACTGCTCACCAGGGAAAACTGCTGCTGGTATTGAAAGTGCATGTTTCAGTCTGCATGTCAGAATTTTTTAATGAAATAGAAGAGGATTTGAGAAGTCACTCAAAATGTGCCCTAATTTTTCTTTCTGCAGCACTAATCATACTTTTTATGGAAAAATGAACCCCCTCATTTTGTTCCTTTTTAAATTAAATGTTTTAAGAGTTACCACTTTAATCCAAGCAAGATGGCTTCAGGTGTGCCATACGTTTATCATAAGTAGGACTGTTAGCGCTCTAGTAGTTCTTTGGAACACTCTGGGAAGCTGCAGTAGAACACAAAGGAATCAACTGACAGTCTCTGCCCTTGTTGGATGTACATGTTTTACTGAGAATATCAGACTTCATTCTCACATGACTGAGAAAGATAATGTGAATTTACAAAAAATAAGCTCTCAGTTTAGCCTATAGATCACCTTCCAAACCTCTGTGGTAAAAGCATGAGAAAATATTTTTCTCTCAATCATGATATCCCAGCAGAAGGCTTTTTCACATGGTGAAATCACCTTAGAACATACCACAATTCCTAAAATGAGTATGGTACCATCAACAAATGATTTATAATGTAACTAAAGTCTTAAAACCTTCTATTAACTGCAATGCTTTTTAATGAGGTGCTATCATGTATATTTGTCCCAAGATGGCTGCCAACACTTCTCGGATGAAGTGCTGACAGCCAATCAGATCTCAGGATGAGATGTGTGGTTAGGCTCCGCCCACATATATATATGCTTTTAAATGCTATTTACTCAGGAAATACTGAACAGATTTACACCAGACCTGCAAAAGGCACTTCCTTGACCTTATGGCTACCTCTCTGCCAAATTTCTAGTAATTCTGTTCAGCCGTTCGGGCTGTAGCTCGTTCTAAAGGTCCTATGGAAAAATGCATGGGAAAAACGCGTTTTGGGACCCCCCTTTTATCTCAGCCCCCGCTTGACGAATCCCCCCGAGACTTTCAGGGTAGGAGCGGAGCGTAGCGCCCCACCTATTTTGAGAAATTCGCGAGGATTCATCGACCGGCGCCAAAGTTATTCAAAATAGAATGTTGCGGATTTCCTATGGAAAAGGGGTCCTAACTATAACTACCTACTGGCGACCGCCAGTAGGTAATATATATATATATATATATATATATATATATATATATATATATATATATATATATATATTATCTACTGGCGGTCGCCAGTAGATAGTTATAGTTAGGATCGTGTTTCCATAGGAAATCCGCAACATTCTATTTGGAATAACTTTGGCGCCGATTGACGAATCCTCGCGAAATTTTCAAAATAGGTGGGGCGCTCCGCTCCTTCCCTAAAAGTCTCGGGGGGATTCGTCAAGCGGGGGCTGAGAAAAAGGGGGGGTCCCAAAACGCGTTTACCCCATGCATTTTTCCATAGGACCTTTAGTCCAAGCTACAGCCCGAACGGCTGAACAGAATTACTTGAAATTTGGCAGAGAGGTAGTCCTCAGGTCAGGGATGTGCCTTTTGCAGGTCTGGTGTAAATCTGTTCAGTATTTCCTGAGAAAATAGCATTTAAAAGCATATATATATCTATAAGCGCGCACCGTGCGCGTACGGTAAAACTTACCGTACGCGCACGCTGCCGTGCGCGAGCGCGATTCTGATTGGTTGTTAGATCTTAGTAAACATTCGAATCGGTCGAAACCAGGAAGTGTCGGCCGCAATTTTGTCTCTCACAGTCTGAGGGGGTGAAAAACAAAGGTGGAGAACGTGAAAAGGGGGCAGGGTGGACAGTTCCTGACCCCCTAGCCTTTGTCAGGGGGTCCCAGAAGGACCCCCAAGGGCCAAAATGTCATTTAATTTTTTTGCGAAAAATCGCGGAGTGCGCGTAGCGTGCGCGTACGGTAGAAACGGAAAAATTCCGGGAACTGCGTAACGTGGGCGCGCGGTGCGCGAAGTGCACCGTGCGCCCACAGCGCGCGTACGGTGCGCGAAGTGCACCGTGCGCGTACGGTACGCGCACGGTGAAAAACCTTAAAATAAAAAATTAAATAAATACATAACTTAGCATTTAAAAAAACGTACAAATTCACTGAAAATCCATAGGTTTCACACACGTTATAGTTAGGAATTAGCATTTAAAAAACCTTGCAAATTCACTTAAAAAACCATAGGTTTCACACATGTTATAGTTAGCTGGACATTTCACTCGTGAAAAACCATTGAAATTACCCAGTTATAGTTAGTGCAGGCAACTATAACTCACGCGACCGCAAACCTCTGCTGATGACGTCAGATATTACATCACTGATGACATATGTGTCTTTCTGAAAAAAAAATATTTGTAATATATGTATAGCTAAAACTTAATGAAAGAAGACATTGGTAAATAAGTGTCTAAATACAGTGATGTAATATCTGACGTCATCAGCAGAGGATTGCGGTCGCGTGAGTTATAGTTGCCTGCACTAACTATAACGGGGAAATTTCAATGGTTTTTCACGAGTGAAATGTCCAGCTAACTATAACATGTGTGAAACCTATGGTTTTTTAAGTGAATATATATATATATAAGTATTGCTTCACTATTCTTAAATCCACATATACTTATTTTAAATAATTATATATATATATATATATATATATATATATATATATATATATATATATATATATATTATCTACTGGCGGTCGCCAGTAGATAGTTATAGTTAGGATCGTGTTTCCATAGGAAATCCGCAACATTCCATTTGGAATAACTTTGGCGCCGATTGACGAATTCTCGCGAAATTTTCAAAATAGGTGGGGCGCTCCGCTCCTTCCCTAAAAGTCTCGGGGGGATTCGTCAAGCGGGGGCTGAGAAAAAGGGGGGGTCCCAAAACGCGTTTACCCCATGCATTTTTCCATAGGACCTTTAGTCCAAGCTACAGCCCGAACGGCTGAACAGAATTACTTGAAATTTGGCAGAGAGGTAGTCCTCAGGTCAGGGATGTGCCTTTTGCAGGTCTGGTGTAAATCTGTTCAGTATTTCCTGAGAAAATAGCATTTAAAAGCATATATATATCTATAAGCGCGCACCGTGCGCGTACGGTAAAACTTACCGTACGCGCACGCTGCCGTGCGCGAGCGCGATTCTGATTGGTTGTTAGATCTTAGTAAACATTCGAATCGGTCGAAACCAGGAAGTGTCGGCCGCAATTTTGTCTCTCACAGTCTGAGGGGGTGAAAAACAAAGGTGGAGAACGTGAAAAGGGGGCAGGGTGGACAGTTCCTGACCCCCTAGCCTTTGTCAGGGGGTCCCAGAAGGACCCCCAAGGGCCAAAATGTCATTTAATTTTTTTGCGAAAAATCGCGGAGTGCGCGTAGCGTGCGCGTACGGTAGAAACGGAAAAATTCCGGGAACTGCGTAACGTGGGCGCGCGGTGCGCGAAGTGCACCGTGCGCCCACAGCGCGCGTACGGTGCGCGAAGTGCACCGTGCGCGTACGGTACGCGCACGGTGAAAAACCTTAAAATAAAAAATAAAATAAATACATAACTTAGCATTTAAAAAAACGTACAAATTCACTGAAAAAACCATAGGTTTCACACACGTTATAGTTAGGAATTAGCATTTAAAAAACCTTGCAAATTCACTTAAAAAACCATAGGTTTCACACATGTTATAGTTAGCTGGACATTTCACTCGTGAAAAACCATTGAAATTACCCCGTTATAGTTAGTGCAGGCAACTATAACTCACGCGACCGCAAACCTCTGCTGATGATGTCAGATATTACATCACTGATGACATATGTGTCTTTCTGAAAAAAAAATATTTGTAATATATGTATAGCTAAAACTTAATGGAAGAAGACATGGGTAAATAAGTGTCTAAATACAGTGATGTAATATCTGACGTCATCAGCAGAGGATTGCGGTCGCGTGAGTTATAGTTGCCTGCACTAACTATAACGGGGAAATTTCAATGGTTTTTCACGAGTGAAATGTCCAGCTAACTATAACATGTGTGAAACCTATGGTTTTTTAAGTGAATATATATATATATATATATATATTGTCAAAATACATATGTGTGGCATTACATATAGGAAGTCTATACTTACTTACACATATATGTATAGAAAATCTATACATACTTACCTTTCGATCTTTTGTCCCTTGATAACCTGGCTGCGATATTAAGGTCCCATGGTACTCTCAAATTGACATTTGAGAGGCACACCTTTTAAGCTGGATAAACTATGCACAGATACACTCGGCATTAACAATCCCTGACATCAGTGCCTAGTAATAATTATTCTCTCCAAAGTGTTGCACCCGATAGACAAAATAATTTATATTTCCATCTCTAAATTGTGTGCCTCGATGCATCTTCCATTATTTTTGTATTTATTATTAATGTATGTTAATATTGATGCTGTTTTAGACCCTTGTAGGTTTTATATAAGCCAGCAAGAAACGAATAAATAATAAGTGCACTTCGATGTAAACGAAAATGCTCAACACACACTAGTCAAGTCAGACTACAGACCGCCGAAGGTATCACATCCATTAAATAAATGTATGTATGCAAAGCGGTTTACATTTTCTAGCACAAACACCTCCTGTAAAAGTCTTGTTTGCACTTGAAGTGGTTCATATAGGCTGTGCACCTCCAGTGTACGGATTCATGCCTCTCTAGCCATTCGGCGCATGTTCTGGGCTCTGTGTATTTAAGCTCGATATTTGAGGCACAATAAAGGGACTTTTATTCTCATTTGCTGTGGTGGTCACAGTGGCGTTGAAGTTATTCCTGCTAACAGGTGGCGCTCCGTATGCTGAGTTGGTATCAGAAGAGAGTAACCACTCATCACATTGGGAGTCACCAAAGTTTCGTCACACCCTTCACCAGATTTTCACGCTGTCATCAGAACCAGTGACAGGGCAAAGCAAGTCTAGGAAACCAGCTGTGGCTCTGGCAGAAATCATGCCAGGCAGGATTAACAATGTTTTTAAAAGACCCCATTTTCAGAGGAGGCGATAAAATACCATTCCATTCATATACTTTATTTCAGTCATAATAGACCATAAAAGTGCATATGCAATAAATTTACAGACAATAAAACTATAAACAATCCTCATAAGTAGACAGACCAGTTAATAAGTATACAGCGTTAAAATGTATCACAGGGTCCACAGGGTGGTAGCCACGGCCGGTTCGTAACTTTTTTGCTTCACTATCCCCCCGCCTGGGACATCACCAGCCCTCTGTATCCCGCCATCAACCATCTAAACATATGTTTACCCCCTTAATAATACCACTTGTTAGGGGTGCAGAAATACTTGCCCCTGCCCGGAATCAACTGAAATGCAACAAGCGTATTAATGTAAGCACACAAAAACAAAAGATAAACTTCCTTTCCACATCTTGCTCCTGGCCTGGCTTGCACTGTAGGAGAGAGTCAAATATTCAGAAAATGCCTTTTTAGCATTTCCCCTGCCCCTGGGTGCATTTTAGGCAGCTTTTTGCTTTCTTTTTAATGATCAGTTATCAACAATTTACCAATGTAAAAATACAACAGCAAATTGATGGAGGACAGCAAGGGAAAATACTACGTGGACCACAAAATTGTTAAAAGAGAATGCCCATTTTCTTGAATGATCATTTTCTCTATAAATTTAATTTACTTATACCGTCCTTTACCGGAAAAACGTGTTATCACTGTGCTATGCTGTTGACTGTCAATGTTCAGAGGCATGCTGCTGCTGTGAGACCCTCTCAGATATTGTGTCTCTCAAACGAAGACATTAGCAGGCTAGCATCTCTTTTTGAGACTAAAGACATTGAATGGGGAGAGATCGGATTCATGGGGTAGCTGTTGCTAATGCATTTGTTTCTTTGGGCCGGATGTATCAAGCGTTTTACCGTTTGCGAAAGGTAAAAAGCCTTTTGGGATGTATCATCCCAAAAGGCATTCGCAAAATAGGGAATTTCAATTTTTGCAATTGCCTATTTTAAGGATGCACTTAAGGAATCGCAATTTGTGATTCCTATAATTCAATGCAGGAAACAAGAAAAAATTGCGATCTTGCTTTAAGGAATCACAAATTACCACCAACTTCAAGTTGGTGGTAATTTGCAAATTCCTAGAAAAATGCACTTTTTGCATTTTTCTATGTGCCATGTGGCGCACACACATTCCCCTTAGGGCATGTATGTGCGCCACATGTGCACACTTACCTTTTTGGGGGGAAATCAGCATGGCCTTTTGACCCCCAATCACCCTTGAAATTGCATTTGCAATTTGCGATTACCAATTTGGTAATCGCAAATTGTGAATGTCTTCCCATTCATTCCTATGGGCCTAGAGGCCCATAGGAATGAATAGGAAGGCATTCCTCAATAGTGAATCGCAAGTTGCTATTCGCTGTTAAGTAATATGTAGGCATCGCAACATTATTTGCAAAACCTACATACAGTGCATTTTGCAAGTCCATAATAGCGAATCGGTAAAATTTGCTATTAAGGGCTCGCAAAATACAATGTTGATACATCTGGCCCTAAATCTCTTACCACACCAATATCCGTCATAAGACACAAAGCTCTGAACTAACATAATTAACGATGGTCATGGTTGTGATGTTGCAGGAAGATATGTAGCAATATAGCTGTTTGACATATAAAAAATAATGCATATAGGTAGCATTTGCAAAAAGATTTAAGGACCAAATTAATTGATGGAGCAAAATCCTATGAATCTGGTAAAATAGCATGGGGGAACAAAGCCAGTGGGGAGAGCTAAAAAAGAACCGCTTTTCATTGGGTTCTGGTGTCAGAGTTTCATGATCCTCAAACCAACAGGTGATTCATGGAAGGCCAAGTGCGCTGTAGGATCATGGATTTCTGGACATAAAAGTGTCCCCTTAAAGATATTTCCTGATTTGGTTCAGGCTTTCTTGCACTGTCAGTGCTTTCTTGTCTTTATAGGGCTGACCTTTTCAGTACCTTTGGCTAATTCAACTGCAGAGCCTGGATAGGTAGAAAGGCCATGCCTAATGCTGTGGGTACATCTTAGTGCTATTAAGGATGAGGCGCAATATTTATAAAAGAAAGACATAACGAATATAAAGGCGAGATTGATTTAAACCTTCAAGTTGATCTATTAACAACCGTTCTGATTTTGAAGAGTAATATGTAATGTAATGTAATGTAAAAAATTCTTGTAAAGCGCAGCTTACACCGGACGGTTTCTTGGCGCTGTTCACTTATTTGGGGAAGATGGCATAAAGGGAAGGTGATGAGTGCTTATGTGTAGATGCTGCAGAAGAGGTGAGTTTTGAGGAGAGGCCTAAAGTGAGGGTAGGAGAGAGAGAGTCTGAGTTCCAACGGGAGTGAGTTCCAGAATGAGGGAGCCAGGAAAGAAAATCTGAGACCTCCGTGTTTTTTGCGGCTAAACCTAGGCGTCTGGAGGAGCGCATGGTGAGAGGGTCGGAGGTGCCTGGAGGGGACGTAAGGATGCAGAAGAGAGGAGATGAAGGAAGGGCGATGCCAGCCAGAGATTTGTGGGTCAAACAGCCTAGTTTGAACTTGCAGCGCTCCGATACAGGGAGCCAGTGAAGGGCTTTAAGCAGGGGGCGGACGTGGTGGTTTTTGGGTTGATGGTAGATCAGACGGGCTGCCTGGTTCTGTACCAGCTGTAGTCTTTTGATTTGATATTGTGGAATGCCTGCATACAGGGCGTTGGCATAGTCAATCCGGGAGATGACTAATGCCAGCAGTGCCAAAGTGAGGGCTTCGGTGGTCAAGAAATGAGCTATTTTCCGGATCTTCCTTAGCTGGAAAAAACAGGAGGACACAGTGGCACTGACCTGATGCTTCATTGAGAGATCATGGGGAAAATGCCCGTAATTGTATTATGATTCCATAATGCTTATAGTAGTGGTGTATCAAATCCGGGAAATTTGCTTTTATGAAAATATGTGCAATTTTAAGAAAACGAGATGAAATTATGCATGGTTGCATAAACTGAAAATATGTCATTTAGCGCAAAATTTTAGCACAAACTGCATCCTCGTGTCAACTTTTGGCGCATGGACGGATATTGCGGTAAACAAATAGCACAAATAACACAATTGCTGAAAACAATAGCCTCACTAATTGTGGTTGTTGGTGTTGCCCCCACACGCTATAATTTTGCTGGAAACTGAGGTGTAATTTAGTGGAGTAATTAGTGGTGGCGCCTCCGCTAAGGTGGAGGAGCGTCGGCCCACGGCAGAGAGCAGCAAAGAAAGGAAAAAACAAAATGATAATAACAGAACGTTATTATCATTTTATTTTTTCCTCCTGCTGTGGCAGTGGCGAGAGGGCGGGGCAGAGCTGCAGGGTAGGAGTGGTAGAGCGCTCCTGTGTGCAATAATTGTTTGGTCGGCCAAAACAGTCATGCACACTCACAGCCTGCATGGAGAACATGCCCACCCCTCCAGCCCCTGGCTGAGCGCTGTGTCACGGTGCTCAGACCAATCACAACGCTCCATTGGAGCCTTGTGATTGGCTTAGGGGTGGGAGCCTGGCTGCCTGCTTCCTGTTCCGACCTGGAGTCGAACACTGGCGAGCAGGAGAGAAGACGCGGCATCAGGGGGTGGAGGCGGCAAGGTATGTTTTTTTTTCAAGCAGCCTGTGTCCCCCCCTCCCGTGACCTACCCCCAACCGCGAGCCGTGCCGGCCGCCACTAGGGGCAATGGTCTAATTTTTGGAGTTTTGTGTAACAAGTTTAAGACAAAATTCCCGAAACTAAGCAAATTATGCCTGCGTTATCTAAATTTCGCAAGGGCCTACTTTATAGCTAGAAGAAACACTTACATAAATGAAGACAGCATGGAAAAAAGCAACAAAGATGACGCTGCCTTTGTGTTCATTTTGTTTCCTGATTGCTGTACTAGTTATTCTCCAGAGATACCAGTAACATTGTAAAATGTTATTTCTTACTTTAAATTCAATATTCTTGAAGGGCAGAGATATTAACTTCAAATTGGTTTGTAATCCTGGTGCACTATTAATACATTATTCAAGTTTCAAATAACATAGAAACACGGAAAATCTTTACTAACTCACTTGGTTTAGTCCTGAGGACATCTGTCTCAAACCTAAACGAGACCTGGTTTATGTGGCTTGAGACAAACAGCATTTCATTCTCAGGTCTGGGGGTATTGATTATGTTATCAGAAGTGCTGCAGAGTGCGCCAGTGTGCTTGCCTTTGGAAGAGGCGAGCTGAAATCAAAAGAGACAGGAGTTTTATTAGCGGCGGGGGGAATAACTGCCCTCAGGCTAAATTTCACCGCTCCTCAAAGCAACGAGTACAGAAGCAGAAACGAAAATGCAACACAACAATAAGGGAAGAGGAAAACTCACCAAGTTAAATCTTATTTTTGGAAACGGATTTTGCAAGTAAAGGGAGCTCTGTGAATTCATTGCTTTACGAGACACTCCTGCAGACCACCTACTTCAAAAACCTTTTCTTTGTAAGAGGAGGGGGCGGGGCATTGAAGGGGGTGGGGCTTTGCACCGAGCATTGATAGTGATTGAGGCCTCTGGAACTATGCAGCAGGTGGTGCTCCACCAAATTATGTAGCAAGTTTGACTAATTAATGCAGCAGGAAAAGGCAAATTATGCAGCATAATGTGGCATATTTTCTGATAGAATTACTTCATAAATGTGTAATTTGTACACATGGTAATGCTTTCTGGGTAAATATTTCACAACTATAGTACCAGTTTCACAGCAAAATCAATATAAAAGCAACTGAAAGGTAGCCGGTTAACCATTGCAGAGGATCTTTCAATGGGCATGAACACATTTTGCTGCGTTTTTAGTAACTTTTGATCCGTTTGAGCTAGAAATATTTTTTTTTGTTAAAATCGTAAGATTATGTGGCAGATGACTGATTATGTGGCAAATGGGACAAATCCTTAATCAAGCGAAAAAAGATGCCTCTGAAAAATCGCATCATTCCAGTGGCCCTGATAACAAGACACTTCGACATGCCTATTACTTTATCCACTTCCAAGAATTGAAAAAAAAACAATAGCTTCTCAGACAGCTGCCAATATTATGGGGAGGTTTAAAAGCCAATGATGGAACTTCCAAACAACCTACACTATGCAGAAGTTTCCAACTCAACTAGTATTTCAAAGTGCGCTATTCGATCCTCACTGGCTGACAGTCTGAAGGGAGATGATATCATGTGACACGAATTTCGTTGCGCGCCCTGCATCGCAAAATGCGATGCAGCGCGCGCTACAAATTTTTTTTTATTTATTTAATTGTTTACTTACCTGCAATTATCCAGGGTGTTTAGTACCCCCCACCCAGCCCCACCCCCCGCCCTGACTTCCCGCACCACGGAACTCCCTCCACGGGCCGCGGCTGACTGCAGCAATCCATGCCATGCAGGTATTGCCTTTGAAGTTCTCATTGAAGTGCCAATTTTATAGACACCACCCTAGGAATGCCAAAGAACAACCCGTCAGACAGGGGCAAACTTCTTATCTGGCGGGCAGTTTGTACATGAGTCTGGTGGTGCAAGAGTGGGCGGTCCCACTCCTGCCCCACCAAATTCATAATAAGGATCAACGTTTTGCATCTCCTGTTGTGCATTTCCTGCAGCTGGAAGTTCTGTTGGACATGCACCCAGGGAATCTTTTTACCTACCTTTAGTCAGGGTTGCCCTGAGTGACAACGGGGAAACAAAATGGCCACCAGAGGTGCCAGAGGGCAAGATCCGTGGAGCACAACACAACATGTCCATACTTTTTTCATTTAACTAAAAGAGTTCCCTACTTTTTGCTAAAAGACAACTGCCCATGACAGCTAATTCCAACATCTGAAATGCCTCAGCTAAAATGGAAAGGAGCGAGTCTCCTGTGATGTGATGCCAAGGGAGGGTCAGGGAGCTAAACAAGAAACACATCTTCTTGCCAGGGTGCCTGCTGCCTCAAAGAAATGTAAACATTTGTAATAATTAATCTGCAGATGTAAATGCAGCTTGGAAGCCAGAATTGCCAGAATTGGTTTCCAGTGATGGAGCCCGTAGAAGCTTTGTGGTAACAAAATCTTTTTTTAGATCTATTTTGAGAAACTTTTCAAGAATAATGTAATAAATTAAATATTCACAGTACTTTCTGTCACATGCTGCGTCCTCATGTCACTTAAAAATACATAGGTTGCTGTTTTCCACCATATCAACCTGGACTCAATTTGTGGCTTTCTGGTTAAATACACAGACATATGAAGTGATTGCATAAATCAATCGAGGTTTCATCATGTAAAATAGGGCATTTCTCACTGATGAGTTTAACTTGCATTTATTTTCAATTTAATGTATGCTTTATTTTATATGTAGTTATCTGAAGGTGAAAGACAAACAAAATAGTTACAAATTATTTAGTGTTGAGATCCCACTTTCTCAATTTTTTTTTGACTTGAACCAAATGCGACGTAGGTCTAAACAGTAATATAGGGGTACATGAGAGAGAGATCCCCCTCAGGGGACACAGCTATATATAGAATCAATATGACATTTTTTTGACTTACCAAGTATTTAAAAAAAATATTCAGCTGCAAAGTTTTGCTCTCTATGATAATGTATGGACACCTTGCCTAAAAACAGCATTTACTGCCCTATAGTGTGCTGATCTATTTGTGTAGGTTTTGCTCGCAGATCTGTGATTCCATGGCATAGAAGCTTATGGATGATAAATACAATGATGCAAATGCAAGTCCTTGTTTAGAAATTGCTCTGCATTTGAGACCATCCCTGGAGCACCATTACCAGGCCATCATCATTGTCAGTGCTGATGGCGTATTCAGATGGCTTCCTGCGGTTATTGCCCCAGTGGCCTTCAGACTGCTCTAGTTCAGCGGCTAATTGACACTGCACATGCAGAGAACAATAATTATGTGAGACACCTAAGAGAGGTCGGTGCCAAATTTGGTTGTCACTAGTCCAAGAAAGCTGTTCTGTTCATGCCACAAAGCTTTAACAATTCAGGTCTAATAATACGCCCAAAGAACATTACAAAAGTTCCTCATTATGCAACAGCCAAGCCAATGTGCTTCTACTTTAATTTAACACAGTTAAATGGAACACCTGCTAACAAAAGTGGTTTATGAACAAAGGCAAATGAAGTACATCTAACTACCAGGGGAACTATTTTTTGAATTTGTGCTATTATAGGCATCAGTTTGGGGTTGTTTAACTGACAGTGTAATCAGTATAGTGTTTAAATTTGAAAAGTGTTGTTGCGGGTATTATACAGATTTGATTTCTTTTTATTAAATCGCAAACTTATATAAGATGCACCCCAATGCAAAAAATATACTTGGCCCTTTTTCCTCTAAGAAGTTCAATTTCATACTACAATAGGGAACACGCATTTCCTTTTGTAATACAGAGTATTATAAATCTGTGCCTAGGGAAGTGCATAGAAATGGTAGAAGTCTCCCAATTTATTCCCGTTTTTCTGCAAATCAGTGAACCGGCTTTGCACATGACCATACCTCAATGTAAAAGCATGCATAAGGGCAATCAGTCACCCTCAGTAACATGGTGAGTCAGCCGTCCTAGTGTCCCTGCTGATTAAGCTTTTAAGAGAAGATATGGAAGAATTCAGGGGAAGTCTCATAGCACCCCTCCATGGCGATGGCCTTGACCCGTTCAACAAGATGCTTGGTGGTACTCATAATCCCATGCTTTTGTTAGGACCAGACCGTGCTAAGAGGTAACAAAAATACACAATACAAACTGTCAGGGACTCACTCCAACACCAGGCAAGATTGCAGCACACACTCACAGCGTAGAGTGACAGGTGAGCTTGCCTTTCACTTACTATGCAACGCACTCTTCTCAATCCATAACGGAGCAGTATGCACGCGTGCGAGAGGCTGTGAAGTTTAGTACGAAATCTGGCACGTAGCATTGGTTTGTGCACATGAGATGGTCAGTGACATAATGGGAGCACACTCTCCCCGAGTACTGATTTACCACAGCACAGCTCATTTTGCTTATTAAAACAAGCATTGGTAAAATCAATAGCAGAAACTTTTGACAGAGCTAGCATTTTTCTTGCATCTTTTATAAAAAAAATGTTAAAAACAAGAAAGAAAACATGCCTGCTGACATCTTTACTTGTGAACAAAAAACTGTGTATCCAACATGTTTTCATAACAAAATATTTAAAAAATGAAACGTGCAAGTATGGTTAGTCCACGGCATACACTGCACACTTTTTAAACAAAATGTCTGCATTTAGAATATTGTAGAGTGAGGAAAATAAATACATAAAAAACATATACTGGTTTCCAAATGACAAGCTACGTTTCATGTTAAATCTTCATTCTAACAAAATGGAATGGGAGCAAAAATGGGACAAAGTAGCCGTAAATGAAATGTTATGACCGTAATGGACCATCTATGGAAGCAATTACAAATCCTGAAAAGAACATGACAACCAAAGTCTGAAGGGGGCTCCCTCAAAGCACTTTCTTCCTGAACTTCATTGTATTTAACTGTTCTGAAGAATTGACAACACGAGGTTTTCTAAAAGAACTAATGCTATATGTACCCAGATCAAAAACACATTTTGCCGACTAGTGTCATTGTTATTCTGTGATGGATGCTTTGATTGCAAAACCTGAACTGGATAGCTTTCCTAAATTGTCTGGATGTAAAATGTTTCAGTTTTTATAAAATTGCACAATCAGTGTAATCAACTAAATCATTAACATGGTCTATGTTGGCAAAATAAACTCTGCCCCTCATCGATTTACCAAATGAAAACGCTGAATAATCTTATTATGAGGTGAGGCCCGGGTGAATGCTTTGTGATCATAGGTGTGATTTTGAATTAAGGATGAATATGTTAAATATTATTTTATAGATGTTTAAAAGTATTTTAACCTAATCTTAAAATGTAAGTATAATACTTTCATCCACTTTTTCTTTGTCACCGCATTTTCACAAATACATTATGGCTCTTTCGTTTTTAATACTACTTTTTTGATTCTATGTTTGGCCTGAAAACCTTAATAGAAAATATAGTGGAGGAACCGCGGTGCTATGAGTTTGTTTGTGTCAGCAATCTGGTTAATCATTTGGGAAGAAGGAAACAATATCAATTTAGGTAATGCAATTTGGAGAGGCTAGCACACTATTTTTTGAGAATCTCTGCTCAATCCCAATTTCAAAGTCATACAAACAACAGAACATAATTAAAAAAACTGTTTAAAGCAACAGAAAACAATGTGATGAGCATAATGTCAGTAAATTGATTAGAAAAGCACCTACAAAAGCAAAGTGCCATTGAAAAACAACAGTTCACATGTAACTGGGTCCCCAGCACATTTGCAGGCTGACCCAGGTGGAGCTTTGATCAGATACACTAAGTGGGTCATCCTGGTCAAGCTTTTTAACTTCTTTGCCCCATTTCAGTCCGCTTTGACTCACTCCACAAAAAAACGACCCGATGGTCCAACAGAGTATGGGAGGAAGGCCGGAACCTGTATTTGGGTAGGCCACCATGTGAACAAATACCTTTTCAGTTAGGTCCCACTGAATCAGTTTTCACCACAGCAAACAGCTCCAAGGTTTGAACCTGGTTTTCGTGCCTGCAATTGTTGTGGAATGCTTAGCACTTTGCCTCAGCCTTCAGAAGTTGGCAAAATGATTATTTCCCACTTTATCCCACTGCTGGAATAGCTCTTTCTGATCACACTTGCAGCCTACACAACCTAATTGCAGGCTTCGGGGCGCCAGGGCTCCCTTCAAGGGCTACTGCATTGTTCAGTCATCCATTACCACCCAGGGCCTCAGTGAGTTTAGAGTTTTTCTGCTTTTGTGTCCTTCAGCTGACAAATAAAATGTCAGCAATCTGACTAGTTAGATGGCATTGAGTCTTCTATGTTCTAGCAGGCCCTTTTTCTTTGGTGTAAGCTTCCCAGGTCTAGGAATGCTTAGAAGTGGTGGTAGTTTAGTGCTATTCTACTTCTTTTCAGTAGCCAGTTATTTTGACATCCATACCAAGTAGACGTCTTTGCCTACTCATTTGAATGCTAGAGCTAAAATGCCTTGGCAGTTGCAAGCGCTACAAGATTTTGTATTTACTTACTTAGTATTGGAGAATTTTCCCTACCTCATAATGACTATAATCTTGCTCTATACCTAGCACTTCAGATTCTTTATTGTAACAATTCCCAGTTGTGACGTATATATAAATATTGCTAACTTATAGTTAACTAAAAAGTAAAATGTGTAAGTTGAAAATAGTTTTGCTGGTGATATAATTTAACATTTTTATAACAGATTTTACTGCTTTACTTTTAGGTTTGAATGGTTTTTGGAGGGGGTTTGACGATACTGTTTATATTATAATCATTTACTCAATAGCTTGAAAAGCTTTTTTATAATTCTAATTTAATTGTGCATTATTCAAAATTATTTAAGGGATTTTTTTCAAAGTTTAAGATATGTAGTTTAAATGTAGGTTTTCATACCATATTTATTTAAATGTTTGAAATCATTTGTAATGTGTCCTACTATTTGGGTGTAGTGAATCTAGACACCCTTATGTATGCACTTTCTTCAACGTTTGTTGAACTAGAGAAAGAAAAAGTGAATGTGACCTTCGTTACCTCAATATATGAATTTTACCACAATGTGAGTTGGACTGGAATTTGAATTGTAAAATTGTCACCCTTGAATATGCAGTTTCCTCACCGTTTGTTGGATTGGGTTTAGAATATTAAACTAGACTCCACCCCATGAACACAATTTCACAATATTTGTTGACCTGGCGTTCCTTTAGTAAATCCTCACCAAGTGTATGCACTTTCTCCTAAGTTTATTAGACTGCACTAAGAATACTAACTCTGCCCCCACAGCCTATTGTATACTGTAGGAAACCGGGATATTGGTTGTGGAGAGTGGAAGCCCTGCTCAGGCAACAACCACAATCCGTGTAGGGTGAACCACGAAAGTCA
Source organism: Triturus cristatus (assembly GCF_964204655.1). Classification (NCBI taxonomy): domain Eukaryota; kingdom Metazoa; phylum Chordata; class Amphibia; order Caudata; family Salamandridae; genus Triturus; species Triturus cristatus. Next base: position 170,623,479 of record NC_140582.1, on the reverse strand, counting down.
CTAAGTTAACATATGCTTAACCCTCTGGTAGCTTAGCACAAAACAATCAAGCTTAACTTAGAGTTAAAGTGTAAAGTATGTATGCAGCACACAAACAGTAATAAAGTAAAAACACAATGCAAGAGATATCGCAAACCAATTTAGAAAAATAGAGTACATGTTAATAAATACAATGATATCAGAACAACACAAATTGAATCATTAAAATTGGAGATATTTAATTTCAATTTTAGGTAGCCATAGCACCAAAAAGCACAAAGCGCCACTCAAGGTCATCTGGCCATGCTAGACCAGGGGAAAATCACAAGTTTGGGCAAAGTGCAGTGGAGTGCAGGCTGGATACAGAGACCAGGTTAGTCCTGGTGAAATGGTTACCTTAACACAGTCTGATGTGAAAAGTTCTCTTCACAGTGGAGGAGGCCATGAGGTGCAGGGACAGCATTGTGGATGGTTGTCGCTATAACCGGAGAGCCGGTCTGGCATCATGGACTGTCATCGTGATTGCACAAAGAACATGTCGGGTGTCAGACAGTCATTGATGGAGCTCCTCATTGGCAGTCACCGCTGCTTTCATTGCTGCAGCACAAAGTACAGATCTTGCATTGTCAGTCGTTGCTGGCTTTCGCTGTAACGAAAAGAGTCAGGTTCACCGGAGCTTTGCATTGGTGATCATCACAGGCAGCAGAGTCTTGTCATGAACTGGCCTGTTTACAATTTTATAGAGCCCAAAACTTCAGGATTTCACTGTTCTGGTAGAGTGAACTCTGATGCCACCCAAGGGTCCAGGACTTGGGGAGTCACCTCTTGGGGATCAAATACTCACACCAGCAGAGGCCAACAGGGCTCAGGCAGGCCCAGTTGCCAGTCCAGGCAGGTCCAGTGCAGAGGGTCAGCTGGTCAGTTTTAGGGAAACCTCTGTAGCATGTTGTGTCCCTGTAGCTCAGAACAGGAGGTCAGTCTTCTGAACCTTGGAGTCACTTAGGTAGCCTGGGATGAAAGAAGCTGATCTAGTCTTTCTTGTCAAAGTTCAGGGCAGGCCTCAAGCAGCAGGACAGTCCTCTGGGGAAGAAGGCAGGGCCCAAGCAGGACGGCAGTTCTCTGGTGAAGAAGAAAGTTCTTGCTATTGTAAGGTCGGCAGGTCCAGGCGTGTACTGAAGAGTGGCTCTGAAGGTCTAATATTTATACCTGGTGCCAGGCTGGCCTTTGAAGTGAGGGGATTCACTACACTACTCCTGCATCTAGTTCTGTAAAGTTCTTCCTTTCCCTCTCAGGGCTCCAACAAGACTGGGGTGACAAAAGACTAGTGTTCGGTTTCTTTGTATTTGCAGGAGGCAGAGCTCTTTGAAATGTAAGTGGGGGTGGGTACAGCTCTGTCCCCAACCTTTGTAGCAGGATGTCCCATTCTGTCCACAGCTAATCCACTTTAGTGTCATTGTCTGGAAGGCATACACAAACTGCAATAGCATAGCCAATCACTGTAATGTGACCCATGATACTGACAGAAGGCACCAATGGGTAGGACAAGAAAATGTAAACTTTCAAAAAGTGGCATTTTCGGAATAGCTACTCAAAATATGACTTCACCACTAAAAAGGATCTTAAAAATTGCAATTAATTTGAGTCTAAACAGCATATCTCTGTCTGCTCCCAAACAATTGTTATCATTTATTAAATGTAATAAGGTAGCTCTATGTTAGTCATTGGGAGAGATAGACCTTACAGTAGTGAAAATGATTTTATGAATATTTCACTACCAGGACGTGTAAAACTTAAACCTACATTACCTACTTTTGGAATGCAAGGCACCCGGCCCTATAAGCCTTTAGGGCCTACATTAAAAAGGAAGGTTTAGACCTGGTAAACAAAAAATTCTTGCTAGATTGAAATAGGAGTTTAAAACTGCACTGTATGCTATAGTGGCAAACCTCAGATGTTTTAAAAAGCTACTTTAGTGGGTGACACAAAGAGTGCTGCATGCTCACCAATAGCAATTGATTTACAGGTCCTGAGTACATGTAGTAAAATGTACTAGGGGTTTAAACGTAATTTAAATGTAAAGATAAAGATGTATGCCAATTTTACCATGTTTTATGCTGGGTGAACCAGCACATTAGCACTGGTTAGCAGTGGTTAAGCGCGCAGAGTCATAAAGCCAACACACAACTAATTCCGCTAAATTGAGGAGTGAAGTCACAAGGTTTGGGGAATACCACCCAAAGGATGTCAGGTCTCATATATACATTTTCCCCAAAGTTTGCCAGACTGGTGCTAGAACAGCAAATTTGCCCTTCCAACATGGACCTCAATGTTGATACTCTGAAGAAAGAATAGTAAATCTGGCCCCTCCCCAAGTAGGCACTGTGCTCAATATTTGTTGGACTGAAGTTAAAACAGTAAATATGACTGTGTCTGCTGTATGCACACTCACTAATGTGTGTGAGACAGGAGTAAGAATAGTAAATCTAACCCGCCCTCCCAACATATGCACTTCCTACTCAGGTTCTTAGACAGGAGTTCAAATAATAGATCTGACCCCACCCCCAACTGCTTGCATTTTCCTCTGTGTTTGTAGGATTAAACTTAGAATAGTGCATTTGATTTGCTTTGTTTGTTTTTTATTTTTGAATACATTTGGATTGGAAATGGTTACTACATGTCACATGAAGATGAAATATTTTAAGCTTTTTTTGTACATATTTAGGTTAAAGTTATATTGTTTCTATGATTTCTTTAAATAATTATTCTTTTATGTTTTAAAAATATTTTCTATTTTCATGTTTTTCATTTAAGATAATGAATAATGTTACAAAAATCTACAATAGTTTCATAAATTGCAAAATGTGTTTACATTTGTTTAGTCATTATTGACTATATAAGGTTATAGAGAATACAATTATTTAAATAAATTAATAATATGAAATGGCATTTAAGTAGTATTTTTATAATCAATTATTATCATTTATAATTTAATACTATTTTTCTTCATTAATATATTTTTATAAACAGTATATTTTTAAAGATTCAAGTTTATATGTTGATTTCAAGGTACTTATTTTGACAGTTCTTACTTTCTAAAAAACATAATTGAATGGGTATTTTGAATTCCAGTAACAATAATTACTATTAATACACATCGTTACCAATATAATGCCAATATTTATGGACCATGACATTTTGGTAGTCTATATTTTTGCACTTTACATGTAGGTAATGTATTTTTATTTTTGTCATAGCCTAAATAGTCAAAACAGCTTTTGGGCCATCAGTTACTGTGAGGCAGTGGCGGCTCCCTCGCTAAGGCGGAGGAGCCTCACACCACTGTTTTTTATCAGTGAAATAAAGAGAAAATAAAATGATAATAACTTGCATGGTTATCATTTTATTTTCTCCTAATCCACAGCTTTGCGTGAGAGGCGGGAGAAGGGGAGGAGTGGTAGCACCCTCCTAAGTGTGCAATGACTGCTTGGCTAGCCCTCCTGGGCCGCCCAAAACAGTCTTGCGTACTTCGCATGTTCTCCATGCAGGCTGCATTACAGCCTGCATGGAGAACATACACAGGCTCCCAGTCTGTGTCTGAGCACTGAAACACAGTGCTCAGACCAATCACAATGCTGCTAAGGCAGCGTTGTGATTGGCCGACTGGGAGCCTGGGTGTGCTTCCTGTTGTTCAGGTCAGCGAGGAAGGACTAAGGAAGAGAGAAGCAGCGAGGAAGCGCCGAGAAGGTACATTTTGTATTTAATTTTTGCTACTTCTTCCCCCGTGTCCTCTCTTCCTACGGTTCCTGCCCCTACCTCCAATGCGTGCTGGCTGATGCTGCTGTGAGAACACACTATTTCAAATAAGAGGCACACCATTGTTTGATATGTTCTTCACATTCACTTGTAGCTTTACAAGGCACACTTTATTGGTGACTTATTAATATATGAAGCTAGGCTTTCTACATATATGTATGTATGACATTCCCCACAGTTCATAAAACATTATTTAACATTTTGTGCGCTCGTCCTCAGCAAATGGGAGGCAAAAGATTGTTTCCCCTATCAGTCCTCCACGCCTGGCATGCTCAGTGTGGGCCATCATTTAGAGAATTATATATTGTGCTACTTTGTTCAGGATGTTCTCCAACTTATTAAGGACTTACAAGAATTTTCATCAGCCTAGTTGCTGGCACGGGTGCTCTGTGAGCCGAGCATTTTGAAAGAGATACAAATGCTTAATTTCAGATGTTACTTACACTATGTAGTATGTGTTACTGAACACATACGGTTTTTCACAGTGACTTGATATGCTTCTTGTGCGAAAAGTTACAAGCAAGATGCTATGATTATCAGTTAGAAAATGCCACATTCATTTCTCAGTGGAACCCTTGTCTACTTAAGTGACAACACAGGGTACATCACTGCCTGTGCTGCATAATACTAACAAAAGAATAGTTTTCCCTAATGCATGTTTTTTTCTGTTTATAGTCATTGGCAAAGAGTGTTTGTGATAGCGCCTGTGAAATGAAGTGGCAGCAATTCTCGTAAGGCACTTCAAGTGTAATGCCTTTAATATTATTGCAGGAAATCTATTTCCACACGCCGCGGGGATTATGGTTATGCTGTGATATTCAATGGGAAATATAAATGTGTGTTTTTCTAAAGTCACAAACACTGTGTCAGAAGTATCAACACTTGTAATTTTCATTTTTAGACTATTTTATAGACTAACCAAAATAAATATGATGCTTTTTGAAAGCTCCTCAAATAAAATTACAAAATCTGAGACCTAAAATGTAGCCAAGGGGAATATGATGCGAATGCGACGCTGGCAACACTATTTATTACTCTTTATGGTACGTTTACATTGGTATAGGAGTAGAATTCAGTAGCAACCTGTACTTTATTTTTTACTTTGTCGAACAAATTGTGTTTCTTGTGCTTTAGCTGCATCCTACATATGTTAAGAAGAGAACGGTATTTTAAAAAGCAGTACATATCTCCTTTTTTTAATAACTTGTTTCAGTCATTATTATAATTAGGTCCCCTTTAATTATGCGGCAATCCAGGGAACAATTGAGCATGATGGTTGAACGAATTATACATAAATTGTAAATGTCAATTGGGCAGCATGTATTCTATTGCATGGAAAATATTAGGACAGGACTAAATTTTAATCATGGTGGTGCAATTTGTGGAAAGTTTGAGATATTTGCTTTTCTCATTACCGTAAAACGCAGAAATTTACCCCATTAGCCCAATCACGCAATTATCCCACTGTTCACAGTAAAAATATAGTGCGGGAACAGCGTGAACAACTAGAATGAGAGTTGTTTGTAGCAATTTTGTTTTCTCGCTTTTTTTTAAGCAAATTGTACGCTTATGCCGAAAATTGACAAGAGCCTGCATTTTGTGCTGAAACACAGTGTTAAAAATGGCAGATTTGCATTTTGTGTGATTCCGTATAATTTCATGCAATTTACTCCATTCTTACTTTTCTGTTAATTCTGCCAAAGTAACTCACAATTCGTAGCTTAGCCACTTATGTCATGTAGACACACTGGAAAATGGAAGTGAGGGCAGTTTTAAGGAAACCTTATTGGTATCCAGTTTCTTCTTCTGCTGTGTTGACCGCATCTAACCCTTCACCACAGTCACTCTTTTTGCTTCAATGTTTCCTCCTCAAACAGCTGAGAAAGCAGACATTTCTGTTTCCATGTAACTACAATTTTAGAACAGTTGAAAAATCAGACCCAAGAGTAAACACTTGGGAGTGTGTTCACATCTGAAAATTCCATGCACGTTTTTTGCTCCAGTTTGTAGTACAGTCTACATTGAAATAATAGGGAACATTTAAACAACATTATAAGAGACATTGGGACATATTTACAAGGGGATATTGCCACCAGAGCGGCTCTGGTGGCGCAATCCCCTTCTCCTTATCTACAAGAGGGCATTAAGCCACTTAACGTGGCTTTACACCGCCTTGTAAATAATGTGAGAAGTTGGCCTGATATGTGCTGTCCACTAGTTATAGTTATAGTGGGCACCCTGTATCAGTCCAATCAACCTCTTGAATGATTAAATAAAAGGACAACCACACCAGGTATCTATTTAAAATATATGTATTTAAGATAAAACACACCCCTCTAGTCTCTTTGTGAGACTGGAGTTCGAAGTACTTAATTTACAAGTTAGCAATCAACAATAATAGCACAAATACACGTTTGGGCCCTAGGGGCTTCCCAAACCATATACCAATAAAGTGGTATAAGAACCACGACTGAGCTAGACACAAGGCCTAGAGTCTGTAGAAGTGCTTGGACCACAAGGAACCACCCAAGCTAGTGACACAGGGGACCCACGGATGACGCGTGCAGTGTGAGAACACAGCCGCGAATCGCCGTTTACTTCTATGGGGAATGTCGCGGTTGGAAATTTAGAGTTTAAGGACACTTAGAAGATATCTACGAGCGAACCCTTTTGGATTTAGAGGTGTCTAGGGCCAACACCCACGGGAGCACCAGAGTACTCCAGTTACCTCACCTAGGGAAGCCGGGTGCATAGGTGTCAAATGATGTCGGGTCGCGTCGCTGTTTTCAATGGAAGCTGCTCAGGAAGTGCTGCTGCCGTGAAGAGGAGAAGTGTCCGGAGAGATCCAAGCCTCGATCTAGGATGGAAGGAACCTGAAAGCAGAGGGGACAGAGTCTGGGTCACTTACCAGCGACCAAGGGCAGGATAGACCAATGCCCACAGATGTCGGGTGCTTCAGGTGGGTTGACGGGTATCTTGACTCTTCAGCCACAAGGTCCAGGATGCACCAATGATGACCAGGAGCTGGATTTGATCTGTCCCACGTAGTCTGTCGAGTGCTGTGGTGTCGGCAACCAGATTGGACCCAACAAGCCTTGGCAACGGCAAGTCACTTGGAATCAGAGAAAGGACGTCGGTGCAGACCAGCAAGGTCTGGGAGACTCACCCAGCAAGGATAAGTTGGAGCACGTCTGGAGCAACCAGGAAAGCCCAATCAGAAGAGGAGTTGCCTTCGTAGGGACCTACTAGCCAACGGGCTAGCGATCACAAAGGCATCTAAAGCGGCCGCACTGGAAACTGGCCCACAGGTCACCTGTGGAGTGGAGGCCAGAAATCTTCGGTGCAGGAGGTGCTCAAGGTTGGGGCTACTTGGAGCCTAAAGCACAACTTCGAGGAAGACCAGTAAGGTGTTGGAGCAGCAAAAGATCACGGTGTCCAGGGGTCACGGTTCCACGTCACCCATGAAAGCCACGGGCCTCAGCTTTGCTGTGGACTCAGGGTATCCTCAGGGAAGTTTGGAAATCCATCTCTGGTGATGCAAAGACTTCGGCGTCCGGCGGCAGCTTCAGCGATGCAGACCGGTCAGTTGCTTCTATGGTGCCTGCCAAGCAGGGGAGTCACTCCTTGACCCCAAGGGAGATTTCTTCAGTCTTCTAAGCAAAGTAGAACGTCGAAGGTCCAGGATATATATATATATATATCAATACGAGGGCAAATGATTGCCTACAAGTCAGAGCAAACAAGAGCGTTCAAGAGTAGAATAGCAGAACTCCAGCAAGCTGTCGATGCTGCCTTATTAGGGGAAAATAGCTCCTCTGGGGGAGGTTATCGGGTGGGGGAGCAACTAACTAAAGCAAAGCAGGAATTGAGGGAGTTTCTTAGCATGGAAGAGATATGTAGCTCGCAATCATACCAGCAGAGGGTTTATGAGGAAAGCCAGTTGATAGGAAAATTGCTGGCATGGTCTACCAGAGTAAAACAAGAAGCGGCGGTAATCGATGAAGTGGTGGTACCCAGGATACAGATTTTAGCATTGGAAAAAGATGCAATTGCCAAAACTTTTTTATATCATTATAAGGAATTATATACAACTGATTACCGGATATCAAATTGAACACTTCAACATTACTTCCAGGGTTTAACACTCCCTTAGATTCTTAGAGAGCATAAAGAAGCATTAATGACTGATATTTAAGCTGTTGACATTTCTAAAGCCATGGCCTCAATGCCAGGAGGCAATTCCTGTGGAAATTATGGCCTTCTGATTGAATTTTACAAGGCGTTCTCGGAAGAGCTAGTACCATTTCTGCTGAAGCTTTTTAACTATGTTAAGCCGGGAGGCGATGTTCCAGCAGCCCTCAAAGAATCCTCGATAGTCAGTTTTGTTAAAAAAGAGAAAGAACCCCAGAGACGTTAGCTCATACAGGCCAATCAGTTTGTAAAATTCAGACTATAAGATCCTGATGAAAATTTGGGCTAATCGATTAACTCCAGTAGCCCAGCATGCGATTCATACAGATCAAACTGGATATATAGCTGGCAGGTCAATGTCGTCTAATACGGGTTATCTAGTTCAAGCGGTCGACTGTTTTTTAATACAAATCACACACCCGCCTAGATAATGATGGTCGACGCAGAGAAGCTGTTTGACTTGGTAAACTGGGGTGCTCTATTTTTTGGTCTCGAAAGGTTTGGTTTTCCTCCCCTGACTATAGCTATGCTTCAGACTATATATCAAGGGGCTCAAGCACAGTTTAGGATAAACTCTAACCTGGCAGGTACAATAGATATAGGATGGGAAACCCGTCAGGGATGCCCACTGTCTCCAGTATTGTTTACTTTTTTTATTAAACCCTTGAAATTTAGTATTCAAGATAATATAGAAATAAAAACTCCAATAGAGGGAATGACAAAACTAAAACTATTTGCAGACAATGTTATACTGTACTTGGAACCAGTACGGCAAAATATTGAATCACTTTTAAGAGAATTCGCTGAGTTTGAGGCAATTGGAGGTTACAAAATTAATCATTAAAAAACTGAAGTCCTGGCCCTTAATGACTCTAACAACTTTCTTGCAGATAATTTAAAACAACAAGCTCTTTCTCTTGAGCCGATACGATATCTGGGGATATATGTTTCAAATCAATTTGCGGATTTTTTTTTTTATTATTTTTTTTTTGAAAAACTTTATTGTGCAAAACAACATCATTACAAATATGGGCCTACAACCACAAGGGCCGGCCGCTAGTATATGCAAATCAATTGCTTGACGTCACAAAGCAGTGACTGATCCCCAGAGGTCCAGCAGAATTACAGGATATATTCTCGGCAACTCAGAAGATAGGCAGGATACCAATATTTTAAAGTTTAAGAAAAGGATCAAACAGAAAAACAATGAAACAAAACTCAAGGCGAGAAACATTCTAAACAGTGTCGAGCTCCGATGGGGGGGGGGACCTGTCATACCAGGTAGAGAATCAGGAGGACAATAGAGATGACCAGGGGGGGAGGCAGTGGGGAAGTAAGGACAATCAGCAAAAGGAGTACAGTATTCTAGGAACCTCAGGATCAGGGGGACAGAGAAATGTCCGGAATGTCCTCAAAGGGGGGCGTACAGATGTTACCTCGGTAGGTGTTCCACTGGCCCCAAATTTTACTCCACGCCCTAGGCTTGCCCCTAGCCAGATAGACCGTCTTCTCTCTAAACATGCACCAGTCCATGTTCTCCTTCCATACTGACACAATGGGAGGCCGTCGGGAACCCCAAAGCTGCGCATTTGCGGATTTATTTGAGTTAAATCACGAAGCCAAGTTGAGAAAAATTAAAGATTTACCTTGATTGGCCGTATAGCACTCATAAAGATGTCGATATTACCATTTTAAATCTTTTTGTTTTCATATATTTCTATTAAAATCAATACAGAATATTATAAAGAATTGGAAAAAATCGTTCGTCAATTCATCTGGAATAGAAAAGCGTCAAGGGTAAAACTATCGATACTCCAATTTGATATTAGCTGGGATGGGCTGGCACTCATATTCATACCTACTATGAAGCAGCATTTTTGGACATAATTGCTCGATTAATTGATAGTAAGGGATCCTTCGATTGCTTTCTCCTGAATCAGATGTTTCAGGAAGCGGGATCACAGCTTCCTGTTTTTATGAAAACATCAAAACTTCCAAAGAAAACAAGATATAAGACGCTCCAGGTGTTTAACAGTAGACTGCAGAAATGTTACTATTTAAAGGCACACTCCTCAGGATATGAATATTTTCGCCTTATAGAATGTAAAAGTTTGGGCCTTCATATTCAGAATAGTCATGTAAAACTCTGGCAAACAAAGGGTTTCAAGGAATTAGGCCTCTTCTTAATTGGTGGGAGATGTATTAATTGGGAGGAGGTTCAAGCTAGATGTGAAAATCAGAGTAGGCTCCTTTTTTTTTTGTTACCTACAGATTAGACTATTAGTAAACAAATATCTTCTTCCAGCCATTGCAGATACCCCTCCGGTTTTAGCCGCTCTGTTTAGGACTAAATTGCGAGGTATAGGGAATTGGTTTCAATTATTCCGAAATCAAGGGGAACCCCTAATGGTTACCAATTTTCTTGAAAAGATAAAATAAGAAACACTTTACCAACTTTCAGATGGGGAGTGGCAAATCATCTCACAACATGGTAGTAAGGCATTGAGAGCTGCAAACTTTAAAAGAATGGCGCTTCTATCTCATTGGATGGCTTATTACACCCCTAAAGCACTCCATAAGATGTATCCCGAGGTGGAGAATACATGTTTCCGATGTCAACAGATGGGAGAGGGTTCCATATTACATGTCTGTTTTATATGTCCAAAGTTGAGCCAGTTCTGGGAGAAAATTTGTTTTGAACTGAGCCATGCTCTTTTGACTAGGGTAGAACCCGAGCCAGAGTTAGCACTTTTCGGTTTATTAAAACAAAATTATCCTCAGTTACTAACTAGAGGGGGTAAATGTTTTTATCAATTTCTTCCTTGGTGGCACGTTCGTTGATCCTCCAGAATTGGAGGACAACCAGAGTACCAACCTTTTTAGAATGGTTTTAAATAATGAGCAATGTGAAAAAATTCGAAGAAGCTTATGCAAAAAGGTTGGGAGCTACTAAAAGATTTATCTCAATTTAGAGCTATTTTGATCAGATGGAGAAGGATCTCCAAGGGTAAACTCAGCTAGATGATTTTATAGCAATTCATGTATGCATTTGCACTTTGTTAAAGTATGGGATAGAAGCTAAGTCAATGTTATAGTTGAATGTACTGGAAAGTATATCTGGATAACATACTGGAGAGGAAGTTTGGAAAATACGGCACTTTAGCACCTGCACTTTATTATCTAAGAAGTAGCTTTTGTCAATGTAATATGTCTGTTGTGAGAGCATTTTCTAATGGAAATGATTGCACAAGAATCAATTTGGTTATCTGTATCGGTATTCCTTTTAAATACTCCTTCTATGTTTTATGCTTTTTACTCTGCTCAATAAAAGAATAAAAAATAAATTAGAGTTTTTTACATTTATAAAAATTAACTATTGGCGCAGACGATTGTTAAAACGTGTAAGATTATTTTGTTTATACTTTGGATACCAAATATTGATTGAATTTTATGTTACATGATTATGTTTGGTTATTGTAAGAGTAGACTGCTAGTGTATGTGATTTAATTATGACTGTTGAGGCTATTAGTGAATTAGTTTAATTGTATGCACCTTGAAGATAGTTTGGGTACCATCATTGGTAGCATTCTAAAATATACTAATACAAATATAAGCTTTATCAGAACATAAGCTGTTGAGAGCTCATTTGAGGACAGTGGAGTAGCTGTGGGCTTATATTGTAGCCGGGTATAATATTGGTTAAGATCCTGGTTTAATACCCTGGCAATCTCTGCCCAATCAAAGAACTGCTTATTCTAAATAAGCACCCTGAGTGTTCCGCAGCAGCAGTATCACAAAAAAATCTAATAATTGACCAACTTCTTTGTTCATATTAATCAGACCCTGGGCTAGATGTGGCACCAAGATAGTGGCCATCGGCAGGTATGCCATGGACCTGGTGGATGGTTGAGGTGGCAACATCCTTCTGCAGTTTGATCTCTCTGCAGATTTTAAATCATTTGAACTGCACTTTATAGAGGTTGAAAATGTATTAATAACAGTTAAATATTTGTTCTAATTATTTTTCTAAAGACAAAATGCCTTTAATAAATGGTCTTACTTTTAATTTTATTTCAATAATGCAGTTATGACACTCACTATGTACCACATGATATGTACATATATGTAGATAATGAAAGAGGGATGGGACTGAGGATGTGTAAGAGAAAGAAGGTTAGAGAAGTAGAGAGAACAGTAAGAGAAGATGGGGAGATAGGTAAAGAGACTCACAAAGAGCTAGAGAGAGAGAGCAGTGGGAACATGAGGGAGCGAGAGAGGGGGCAGAGGGAAGAAAAGAGGGAGAAATGGGAGAGACATGGAGAAACAGAAGATCGAGAAAGAATGATAGAGAGCTAGAGAGTGAGTGGAAGGGGACAGAAGTACAGACACCGGCAGACAGACAGAAGTTAAAAGTGATTCAGTGACATATAGGAGGATAGGAAGACAAACACACAACAATTCAGACAAATAGGGTAATAAAGTTAAATGTATTATATTATATAAATTACACAATTAACAAGACATAATAGACAGTTGTATAACCTCTGATAGTATTTTCCTCTGGGCTCTACTAAGGCCCAATTAGAGCTGAATTTGTTCTATTTTACATACCCACAAGTATGACTCGAGGCATGCATTTTTTCAAAGTCTCTTCTTTTACAAATCTATTATTATCCAGACTTTATAATTCAACTCGAGGTTAAAAGCATGCCAGGATGGCACATTCCCACTTCTACTCTCTCATGTAGAACTTATGACACTCTTGAGAATTTAAATGTGGAATGAATAACTTATTTACTATGAAATAAAACATTAGAAATCCATCTTATTTATACCAAGGAACACTGAGAAACAATATAGGCCATTTTATGCAGTACATCACCCATGTTAGAAATCATCAATTAATGAGGATCATGTCAATGTCAGGCTGCTAAACAAGATTTTAAACTTGCCATAGTAGACATTATGGCATAAAACACGACCCTAAATTCCCCAAAATAGGTGTGAGACTTGCATTTAGCTTACTGCCTCTAAGGACACTGCTTACACGTCAACCCTCCCTCGCAACCTCAGCAGGAGCATACTACTTTTTAAATGAGTATTCTTAGTTATAACTTGTTGTATATAGTGCTAAAAAGCACCTCTTCTAAGCACTGTAAAGAACATATTAATGTAAAGGTACTCACTAAATAGACCTACGAATCACACCAGAAGTAAGCAACAAGGGTTTAACCCACTGAGACAAATACTCAGTCTGGAAGGCCACTGGGAACCATACATAGCACACAGTGATGTGTAATCAGCTAGGCACTCTTGCACACCTAATGTGAGTTAAAATTGACAACGCAAGCAGATTCAGTAGGTGGGAGGAATATTTGGAATTCATGGGGTAATCCAAAGGGATCAAGCTGAACCATAATAGGCAATGCAGAGTTTTACAGCTCCTTAACTTGCAAAGCTAGAATAAAAGAAGAATTGGAAAAGACATTAGGTCTCAGCAATGCCTAAGCTATTGGAATTATCAATGGGAATGTATTTTAGATTGTTTCTTGCAGTAGCCTGCAGGTTTTGCAAGGCAAGCTTTGATGAGCTAAGCAGCTGAAAAAGTGAGTACAGCTATTACTCAATGCAGTGACCATCTGTGACTAGAAGGATTTTCCATTCAATTGAAAGAATGATGTGATTGATAACCAAAGATACTAAACAGCACTCATTTGGTACTTAAAGGGAAAAAAGTAAGGTAATAATCATATATCATAACAGAGAGATATAATACTTCAATGAACAACATCTAGCAATGGGGGCGAGTGGGAAGAGAAAGTAAGCACTTGTCTATACAGCATCAACTGCAGGGGCCGCAAATAGCGAGGCAATGAGTGGACAGCAGCCCACAAAGTACATACAACATGTCTCTTTTCAAGACAGCGCATGCGTGCCATCTAGAGTCGAGACCTAAAAATAGGGGCATCTGGACCTCTCATGCAATTCACAACATTCACATTTGCCAATGGTTGCAAGTGCCCCACTTACCTTCTCAAACCCCAAGGAATATATCTACTTTGCTGCTTACAAGGATGTAGTGTCTTCCAAGAAACTTCTTGCTCTCTGAATAAAAGCAGTGAGGTGGATAAATGTTTTTAGATTTCCCTGTAAAGCAAACCTGCTTCCGCCCAACAACCTCAAGCACCCAATCAAAATCAAGCCGGCTGCAGAGGCTCAAGGGTGCGTGGTCTGAAAAGACTGCAACTAGCCTTGATTATGCCTGTGTAAAGTTCAGAAGTTCCGCATAGGAAGAATGCCACAAAGTGAACAAAAAACTCTGCCGCACTGTGCTGAGTTGCACAAGCAGTAGAATATGTTCGGTCGGGCCGTTTGCTCAGATTTTTAGCGTCAAGTGTTTGTCCCATGCTGGAAACTCAGATCGAACAGCACCATGTGCAGAGCAAAAAGATGCTGCTTCTTTCTGCCACTCGAGTAGATGTTCTACTCGAGCAGCAGCTTCCTCAACGGGAGTGGTCTTGGCCATCTGCGACCGCCCGCATTGAGAAATTTCGCTGTACGGTGGTCTGAAGTAAGATTTTCCTCGCTCGTGCTTGCCAACTTAATGTTGGCAAGCATGAGTGAGGGAAAGACTCTGCTACACAGAGCAGTTATTGACAGAGTGGGAAAAACTCCCTAAACTCCGCAAGCAGGGCGTAATTAAATGCCCAGGACTAGCCTTGATAGCCATGTTGCAGGAGGCTCTGCGAACTACCTACAGGGAGCAGTAAGATATCCCGCCTACTAACTTGATGCTCGGTTATTAATTTTCCCGAAGGCAATTCCAGGTTACTTTTCTAGCTGTGAAAAAATGCATACAAAGTATTACGATGAAGTTGAACAATATTGGCATTGTTTGTTAAACAGAGCAGGGTGCGCTCTCCCTAGGTCTGTACTGATGACTATCAGTTCGAATCTTGGTGTTGGCTCAACATCCTGTAATTCTGAGCAAATCACTTATCTCCCTGGGGCTACCAAGAAATGAACGAATCCTTTTGTAATGTAACTGGTGCTCATGTAAAGTGATCCAATTCTTTTGGGTTGAGTTAGCGCTGTAAAAAAAACACAGCAAAAAAAACTTGTGGGATACAGAGAGAGGTTGCAACAAGAGACAGTGAAACAGCAGGGAGTGACAGAGAGCACCATAAAGAACAACAGACACAGAAAGGGAAGGGAGTGAAAGAGCACTATAGAGGTTTTGTGAGAGGCACAAAGAAATAATGAGGCGGCACAAGCAGGAAACAAAGAATGGTGCAAGTAAAAACAGTAGCTCTTGTGAACAGCGCTCTTAAAGTAATAAAAAGTTGTCCCAAAACAATGCCTTAAAATGGCCCCTGCGTATGTTTAGCATTAAATGGTTGCTGCTCCTGGCGAGGGCTGTAGACGAGAAGAGACATGACGCATGCATGCCATGGGTAAATGGGGAGAACGAATAATGGTACGACAAGGGAGACAGCTAATGGCAAGCCTATGTGCATGCTGAAACTCACAACTTTTGTACAACAGGTCTCTTTTTGAGACAGTGCATGCTTGCCATCTAGAGCCAAGACCTACACAGTGCTGTTTGAAGAAGAGTGGATCAGTGAGTTGAAACCTCCAAGCTGAGATAAGCGAGAAAAATTGTGTCCTAAGTTGGATCCTGGCAAGGTCATCTCAGCTTTGCATTTATTGAGTATCATTCCCCTTGGCAACTGTAACATCTGTTCTTTAAAGTGCTTAGAAACATCAGTAATGTGACATGAGTGCTAAATAAAAACAATTCATTATTATTACTTCGGAAACGTAGTGTGGTGTCAGACCATGAGTATAGGGTCATCACATCCGCTGTGAATAAAAATCACGGCTGCGACCCATGCAGGTAAGAGCAGTGGGGTGGTGGGGCCGGGTGGGGGAGGATTTCGATAGACGACGAGGGAAAATTAAATACGAGGGAAAATTAATTATTTATTTAATTTTCCCTCTTGGTCATCTGGCGAAATCCCCCCACACACACACCCGGCCTCACCGCTCTTACCTGCACAAGCCGAGGCAGACAAATCATCAGGGCCATATTGGAGTTAGATATTGGTAGTTCGGGAGGTGGTGTCGCCTGATTGAGTCATGTATTGTAAATCAATGTTGCCTCTGTACTTCTTACTCACCGTGAAACATATTGGAAAGTCCATGTGCCTGCTCAAAATTAAAATTCACAACTTGATCTCCTAGTGCACAAACTGCAAAATGAAATATCCGTGTTGAAGACAAGGCCGGTGAACGTTCTGTATGATTTATAGAAGCTCTTGTTTTCATAAATGCTGATTGGTTTTGAAATCACTGCTAAGTGTTTGTATTATTCGCCCAAAGCTATCACCAGTCATGCATGCAATAAAGCGATGGGCTCGCTGACAGCTTTCAGCAAAGATAAGTGATAAAAACGATGAGAATAAGCGCGGGAAGGCGACGCGCGGAGAAAACATCCAGGGGCGTACACTGTGGGTAAAGATAGGAACAGAAGTTAGATTTACAAAAGCAAGCTTCCAGTCAGTCTCGTAAGCGAAGAAATCATGTCCCTCTGCATTATAAAAACATAACGCAGACCTCACATTGCTTAACTAATGATAAAGCCACTGGGCCAGAGAGATGGATGGGTCCTTGCCGGTGTTTCCCGCTGACCGTGGTAAGTAAATGAGAAATTCCCTGACACCAGTGAGATGGCTTCCCATAAGCGCAGATTGAACCAAATTTCCGATGAGCAAATCGCTCAAGGCAATGGAACGAGGAAGCGCGCGCGCATGGGCCGCTTCCGCTAATTTCAAGTCAACCCGTTGCGTGCGAAGTCATGTAGCAGAAAATGTGGCACCGACGGTTGCAAAATAGGTTCACATTTTATATTAACCTTTGCTGCATTCGCAGATTGAGACGGTTTTAGATTGTTTTTATGACAAAGAGGAAACAAAGTTGAAGGGCGTGTGAAATGTGTATAATTTGTTGTTGTGTAATTACGTAAAAGTTTGGGAATATGGGGGCATATTATCTAAAGCGGCGATAATTCCAATAGAATTCCAATAGAAGCCCATGTTCACACTGGAACATAGGTTTCTATGGGAATTCTCAAGTCATGTAGCACTGAGGGCCATATTATCAAGGAATGGTGATAACATTATCGCCGCTTTAGCGCAGGAAACTGCCGCTAAAGCGGCGATAATGGTCTTGATAATATGCCCTTGTGAATTCCCATAGAAGCCCAGGTTCTGGGGTGAACATGGGCTTCTATTGGAATTCTCCAGGGCATATTATCAAGCCCATTATCTCCGCTTTAGCGACAGTTTCCTGCGTTAAAGCGGCGATAATTTTATCGCCGTTCCTTGATAATATGGCCCTATATTTTTCTGTGAAGTGCATCATCGCGTTCTCGTTTTGTACATCGTTCTTGTTTTGCTGCCTATAATTTTGCCACGATCTGCGGCATAAGTACGCAGAGTGATATAATGGCATTACATGCAGCAAACACAACAACAAATTCCCGAAACACACAAATTACTCTGGAATTTTTACTTTTCACTTAGGTCCAGATAGGATCTCACCCAAATCCATGGCAAGATCAAATCCGTACCTTTTGAGTGAGTGCAGTATATGAAATCACATATTCTAATGGATCATGAGTTAAAGAATAATTTAAACGTAATTAAGTGGTAGCTGAGGTGTAAGTGATAACATCCGTTTGTTAATTCGATATCAATGTCTGCACTGATGACCAATTTGTGATATCAGTCAATACTCTGAAAAAGTTTTCATTTTGGAAATGAGGGTCCTTTCAGAAATATGAATCGTTTTCTGTTGACTTGCATCTGTGAGGAAATCTGAACGAGTTATATTTGGGCTCTAGAAACGTGATGGCTTGAGTTACAAACAGGTTGTCAGTTATGACACGTAGAGTTTACTACTATCAATGTAGGTAAACATCATACACATTTCCTTTGGACCAATAATGGTAGTTGCAGGTAATAGCCCTAATTCAGCATGTTCATGAAAACTGCTACCACATCTAGGCCGACAACACACATATCCATCACATGGATGCAGGGAACACCACAATGTGAAAAAGTGACTGAAATGGCCCAACACGGGATGCAACTTAATTGTCTCTGATTAAAAGATGTGAGGGCAAAATTTTACTGATGGCTTTCTACTCCCATTAGACGGGGTGGAATCGTCCCTCATTGCCAGCAGAGAATTTGCACACACTGGATGTGTTGTCCATCAGTACAGGCTCCTTTGCAACTCCTGAAAGTAGTTGCCAAAGAGCATTCTACTGGCTGACAGCTGTGGCTGTTGAGAGTAGTCCTTTCCCTCCTACAACCTTTAAAAATCCATATGTCTTCAGAGTGGTAACCTCTTTCCCTGAAATCTGCATGTAATCCACCAATGGTTTCCTATATAGTATTTGCCAAACCCCCAGAGTCCAGAATCAGGCCCGCAGACCCTTAATCGTGGGTGTCAATATCATATTAACCTGGCACAAAATACTTTACTCTTGTTTGCAATCAAATGTTTAACCCATTTCCAAACTCTCTTTTGAGTCCAAAAATCAATGCAAAACGACATATACGGATATCTCTGTAAGGTATTACTCCCAGATATCTTTATAGTTTTTGCACCTAGATACAAAAAGTCACTGGAAACAAAGAAAGGACAGTTCTACCTACTAATACTCTGGTTTTTCCCATCGAAAATGAGAAGCTAATGGTCTTAATTTCAGGAGAGACCTGAAAATGACTCCCTAAATAATGGTGATGCCTCTAGAAATGTCTTTTTTTTAACCTATGGGCAGGAATGTAGCAACCAATCACTAACTTGTCTTAAATACCTTATAATTTGATGCTTTAAAATATTGCCAGTGTGTTACAACCTGTCAGACGTCAATGACAGGAAATCAGCATTTATCTGCAATAAAATACTAGCTTGGACCCTCTAAATCCCCTACACTCAGGCTTTCCCATCAGTTCAATACCGCGTCAACACATTACAACTCTTAGCGTTACTCTGGGCTGAATGATTATTTTTCTCTTGTCTCCTCTTTTAGTCTGTACCTCCATCCCACTATTTTATTTGTATCAATTTGTAAATGGGAAAGAAGACTAAAATATATGTGCTTGCCACAACTCAACATAAAACCACTACTTGCTTGCCTAGCTCTTTAGATTGCCACCTCGCGTCAGTATCAAATTCTAGCTCATAAAAAGTCAACATACCTTAGGCATACCCAGCATTCCAAAAGTGCGAGATTAGTTCCTGATCCCTCTTAAGACCTGCAGCACTGATTGGGATCCACAACCAATTATATCCTACATTGTCATAGAATCCCTTGATATCCACTTGACACTCAGATAATGATCTATAGTAGAAGCTGTGTGCCGTCCCCCTATTGCAAAGCTGCTTCCGGGTCTTCCTTTTAGGTAATATCCTCAATGTTCTAGACATATCATTCACTGATATATGTGTAGGTGCCTTTGCTTCTCTCACTTTGATTGTGAGTATGTCATATCAGCTTTGGATGCATCATGTCCAGTGTCTGAATAAAGTCCTTCATCAAGGCTCAAGCTTATCACCAATCCTGTTTCAATTATGTACACAACAGCTGAAATAACTTGTAGTGTAGCACAGCATCAACATACAATAATATGTATAATTCTCAGATATAACTAAGGGGATTCTCTATTTTTGAAATGTATAATTCATATGGAAAATCTGGATAACCATGCGACATAAAACGTCTAGCCGCCATCCCAATTTAACAAAATGTAATTTCTGTTGACAAAGTCAAATTCTTATAAAACTGCCATATAGGTGATTTGGGAAAGAGAAAAGTGCCATTAAAACTAAATCCATGAAATATTCTCTCTGCTTTGCTTATTGCACAATCATTGAGGACATGCATTTGTAAGGAAATTAGCACCAGTGGTGTTTGGCAAAGCTCTGCTTAACTGCAGTGATCATTCAGTCTTTGTACCCTCATGACATCTTCTGCGCCCCAGAGACCCCAGAATGTTATTCAGATACAGACTGTACCAATTCACATCTGGGGCTGGTGCAGTTGTTTCAATCTGTTCTCCAAAGATCTGGACTACACCACAATTGTAACACCACCTTGCTCTTAAAAATGAGCATTATCAAAAATGTGAAAGCTGTTTCCTCCACAGCTTTGCAGAGGTCGATTCAAGTCTGGGCAGTCTGATATGTGGCACAAACACTTTACACATTACCTCTTTAGATAAGTCTGACTGCTGTGTGCCTAGCTACCAGAGGGTGAGAAAACAAAAGACACACAGATGATGGACGGAATGTAGAGCAAATCATACATGCTCCCCCAGTCAATAGATCTTGGTTAAATCCATTGTTCTTTTGCCCATCATGCCACCCCAGTTTAGACCCAGCCATATGCAAATCAGTCTTGACCCTGTGCCTCATGGGAGCAGTCCAGACCGAACTGCCAAGCCAGGTCCTCCTTGAACCGGAAACAAGCATCCTGGAACCGGTTTTGGGGCATCGCCTTTCATCAGCCAGGCTAGCTTGAATCCAGTGACACAGTGAGCCCGGGACCCACGTCTGGGCATACCCTACCAGAGGGTGAGCACAGGTTATCTATTAGTGTGACTATAGTGTTGGTGCCTGCTTGTACATGATGCATACTCTGACAACCAGAAACCCCAGTTCTAACAATTACAAGCAGCCCAAATTGTGAAGTTTACCTATTTCTGACACCTTTGATTGCAATGTTTGGGTACCTACCTCTGCCAACAGTGTGTGTCTCTAGTTGGCAGAGGTAGGAACCTTTGTCCAAGTAGGAGACATTCTTCCTAGTCAGAGTAAGGGAGATACACTTCTAAAATAACCCCTGCTCACCCACTTGGTAGCTTGGCATGAGCAGGCAGGCTTATCTCAGAGGTAGTGTGTAAAGCATTTGTGAACACATACAATAATACAGTAAAAACGCTACAAATGGACACCACACCAGTTTAAAAAAATAGGTAATCTTTATCTAAACCAAAACAAGACCAAACAACAAAAATCAACAATACAGCTATCCTGATATCTTTACAAATAGGTTATTCACTCAAATAAAGTTTGTAGCAACAAATACCTCCACCTGGAGTTATTACGATGCCGTGATAGATGAAAATCCCAAAGTACGGCACCGACCTCAAAGGGTGCGGCATCAGATGCGGAGTCTAGCAGACCCCTAAAGAACAGTACCTTGGAAACGATGAAAGCAAAGATGGTGCACAGCGTCGGGGAGGGGATGCCTTGCTGGTACCGGGCGGCGTTGGTTCCTTACGACCCATGAGGAGGTGAAGCCTTAGTTCCTTACTGCGATGCAGGGGAGGTGAGTCGTTGGTCCTTACTGTGTCGGGAGGTGACGCCACGGTGGCAGCGAGGAGTCGGTTCCTTATGACGGTGCAGTGTTGTTGGATTCGGGAGTCACCCACATCGAGTTTCGGCTCTGCGTTGATGAAGCACTGGCATTGGTGAGGTCGAGGCTATGTTTCGAGTCAGGACGGTGCGTCATGGATGTCACGAGCGGTGCCCTCGGTTCTGGTGCAGGCAGCAACCTCGGTGACGGCTTCGGAGTCGATGTGGCACTGCGTTAGCAGGCATCAGGCCTACGATGCATCAGGGCGGTACGTTATGCTCTTTACAAATGGTGCCCACAGCTTCAGTGCAGGTTACGGCGTCGCTCTCTGGTGTCAGTGTTGCAATTTCCTTTTGTGGCAGCTGAAACAGCAGTTCCAGATGCAGAAAGACAGAAGAAATGAAGACTTTGTGTTCCTGAGACTTCAGAACAGGAGGCAAGCTCTATTTCAAGCCCTTGAAGATCTTCCTCAACCAGGGGACACAGCAAACAGCAAATTCATTCTCCTTTCCTTGGCAGCAAGTAGCCACTGCAGGCCAGCCCCAGCACAGGAGCAGTAATCCGCCTCAGCTTCTCTGGCTCTTCGCCTTGGCAAAGGTTCTCCTTGATTACCAGAAGTGATCTAAAGTTCTGGGATAAGGGCCCCAATATTTACACTACAAAATCCTTTGTTCTCTGGTGGCAGAGAAGCCCTGTGCTCAGTCAAAACCAGTTCTGTACTCTCTGATGCAGCTTGCTGGCAGTAGGTGGAGACAGCATTGTGGAAGGCAGACCAGGCCCATTTAGGTGAAAGGAAATCTCCTCCACCCTGCTCTAAATGCAGCCCAGGTCTATTTAACCAAGCCCTGGCTCATCAGACTCTCCGGAGCCACTGCACCTCCCCAGCCCCTGACACTCCAAACCCAGACAGTCAATCCACATCCTAGCAGAGGCACACTGGATGGCTAAGCAAGAATATACCTACTCTCTAAAAGTGGTATTTTCATACGCAGAATGTAAAAACCCCACACTAAAAGATGCATTTTAACATTCTGAGTTCAGGCATTCAAAACTTTATTTTCCCAACTTGTTCCCAGGGGTAGTTAGGCTTATTCAATCCTATGGGAACAGGTAGCCTTGCAATAGTGAAAAACGAAATTGGCAGTAGTTCACTATCAGGATATGCCACACACACCAGGGCATGTCCTACCTTTCACATACACTGCACCCTGCCCACAGGGATACCTTGGGCCTACCTTAGGAGTGACTAACATGTAAGAAAATGGAAGGCTTGAGCCTGGCAAGTGGGTGCACTTGCCATGTCGACATGGCAGTACTAGACTGCCCACAGACACTGCAATGGCAGGCCTGAGTTACATTTACAGGCTGCTTATGTAGGTGGCACAATGTGTGCTGCAAACCTACTAGCAGCATTTGATTTACAGGCCCTGGGCTCACACAGTACACTGTACTAGGGACTGACTAGCAAATCAAATATACCAATCATGGAAACACCAATCCATAACAATAATTTACAAAGGGAGCACTTGCACTTTGACACTGAACTGTAGTGGCAAAGTTCCAAAAGCATCTAGACCAGCAAAACGGAGTCCAACACACAGCAAAAACACAGGAGGTCAAGGCAAAAAACACAGGGGAAACCGACACCAATGATGCCAGGTCTAGCAACTTGAAACATTTTGCACAAGTTATTTTATTTTGTAGCTCCACTCTTCACCAACCAACGATATTTAATAGGACTTTGATAGCCTAGAAAAATTATCAAGCTAATAAGAGTGTCTTTTAATCATACAGTAGTTTTTGGTATGTTTCATGGCGAGTGAGGTTTAATTCTTGAAGACAGGTTTGCAGAATCTACGAAGAAAACCGAGAAACATTTTTTCTTATTTTGTTATGCTATTCCGTATAAAGAGCGTCACAAAATGTAGTTAAATCTGTTATTTAATTATGGTAATTTGCACCACATAAAGGGAGAGGATAATGATTTTAATTTTAGAATTGGCAATTTTGTTGTAAGAACAATTAACCTTATATGTAAATTGCGCATTTAAAAATGAGGGTGATGCATTTTTATGAGCTTATTTTTATATTTTTTATGGTAAATAGCCCAAAATACAGAAAAGCCATAAAGGATGCTATAATCGTATGTTCAATTGTATGACGTGCATTGGTGCTTTGAATGTAAATTAATAAATCCCTCAATATCAGTCTCCATCTTGAAATCATTAATGTCCTTTTTCTAATACACCAGTGGCCGGTATATAGAAGTGCCCTGGGGGCACGACAGGTATTTGTGCATGCCCCCGGGGCACTTTGGTATTACAGAACGGGCCACAGAGGCTTGTGCGTCCCCTTCTGTAATACCGAAAGTGCTGGTGCACATACAGTGCCAGTGCTTCCTCAAGAGGGCATTCCCTCATTTGCATGGGGGTTTGGCCCCATGCAAATGAGGAAATCCCTTTGCCTTTACGCCAGTGCCGTATTACAGATGCACGCGCAGAGACAAAGAAGCTGTCAGGAGGTGTACTGACAGTGTACCAGATAAAAGATGGCGCACTGTCAGTGAGCCCCCTGATTGCAGCCCTCTGGCGGGGGGATGTGGGTCTCATGGACCCTCACAGACATCACCTTGCTGGCGGGTGCAGTCACTCACTGCACCCGCTTGCAAGAGGATCTCTAATCCCCTCTGAAAGTGCAGATGGATTGCCACTTCAAAGCAGCCACTCCGCTATTCACGTAAATGTGCTGCACCCAGGGCAGTGTGATTTCGGAGCTGTCCTGGAGGCAGAGCATTCACTCTAATGTGGCGCATTTCCCTCGATTGCGCTGGGCCCATGTTTTAAAATGTTCCCAGTGCAATCAAGGAAAAAGCGCTGTATGTGTAATTTGGCCCTGGATTTATCAATGTTTTGTGTGCCCTTGAGCCACGCAAGGCGGGCACAAGGGTGACCCAAAATATAAGTGAGATTTATCAAACCATGCAAGGCCACCCTGCGTGGCCCTGCAAGGTTTGAGAAATCTGTACTAGAGCAAGACAGAGCAAATCACTGCTATGCGTCACTCTGCCCCAGGGCGGTGTTCCATGGGTGGAGCATGGGTGTTCCCACGCATCCACCCATGGAGTTTGGGACATCTCCAGATTTGCCATTAGTGGTAGACCAGGGAATGCATCAAAATGTTTCACCTTCTCAGGTGAGGTGTAACAAGGAACAAAACCTTTAGTCCTCCTCACTTTTTTCTTCTTTCTATGTGTGCTGCTGCATTCTGCAACACAAACGTAAAAGAGGAAATTACCTCTTAGTATTGTTTTTGTGCAGGAAGGTATCTCTTCCTGCACCAAAAGTAATCCTGCCTACAACACAAGAACCTTTGCACTGTGACGCAATGGTGCCTGCATTGCTGCTAGGCAGCTAAAAGTGCACCAGCACTAGGAAAGGACAGGAATGCACCCTATTATGTTAAATATGGCGCATTCCTACCCTTTCACGCAGCGCTGCAAGGTGGCTTACTGCATTGCGCTGCATGAAAAAATGATAGAAATGGGCCTATATATTTTACAAATTTCCCTTATCAAATCCTCAAAATTGTATACAGTACTAACTGGAGAACCCTGGGCTGCAGCGGTTTCTTGGTGGAGAAAAACCAACATGACAGCTGCAAAATGATATGTTTAGTCAGAATAATATTAGTTCGACCAATATGTCTGCTGTTTCTAATGCATGCATGCCGCTGAAATATTATTCACTTGAAGCAGGAACAGCAGAAATCACAACATGGTAGCCTGGCACGGAAGAGAGGGCACCGCAGACCCGCAGAGAGGCTTTTCAGTCCGCTGTCTCGAGCTCCATTTAAGGAGAAGAAACCTGACAGATACTGCCGGCGGCTGCCTATTTGCCATGTGGGCACTGATACCTTCTTTAAATTGAAGTAAACTAAACTCAGTGGGTTGGGGAAGACGGGGCAAGAAAAGACAAGCCTCGGGGAGTCTTATTATATATATTGAGCAATTGAAGCACAAAAGACGGGTCTCTGCCATTGTTTTAGGATGACTAGTGGTTTAAATTTGAGGAGCAGAGGATTTTACCACCTTAGACAATAGTAAATTGGTGTCTGTTACTGACTGTATTGCTTTTGGCTGGGAGTGTAGCAAATCGTGTTGATATAGTTGAAGTAATTAGTGAGCACGATTGAACACAAAATAATATGATAAAAAAATCAAAATGACAACTCAACAAAAACATAACAGGGCACAACTAAACAGCCAAAACGGAAGGCAATCCAACATCCAGAGTATCACACAAAAAACACAGAATGAAATAGCCCCAGTGGCGTAACAAAGCCCCATGCAGCCCCTGCGGTGTGGGGGGGGGCCCAAGCTCCATGTGGCCCCCTTAGCACAGAGCGCTGGCCGAGAGCTCTTGATTGATTCCGGAGGGGCTCCTCCATGTACCTTGCAGGGGGCCCCATTAAGTTTTGGTACACCAATGAATAGTCCAATATAAAATCTCAACCGCACAAAAAAACATAATTTGGAATAAAAATGGCTTGCTCCATCCACTGTCTACCAGCTACCCAGGACATGATGTAGTGCAAGTCAAAAATGTTTTGTGATCAGCCAGGAGGAGTCTAAGATAAGAGTTCTAAAGTGTATGACCAAGTCTTTACCTACACCATGAGAGAGAGGTACTTAGGGGCTCATTTATGAGCCCTTGTAACACTTTTGCTCTGCAGGTGCTTCACTTTTTGTAATGCACCGGCGGGGTGAAAAATGCGCCATGTTGCGCCCTATTTACAATGTGACGCATTTAGGCAGATGAGTCACTTTATAATCGCTGCACTACATTATGCCTGCATCAGGTATAATGTATGCAGGGTGGGCGTTCCCCCGCATCCAAGCTTTGTATAAATTTAGCATTCAAATCTATAAGATTTCAGAGCGCCACTTCTAGGATGCCATTGCATCAAATCCTTACGCCTGCTTATAGCAGGCGTAAGGAAGACACAGTGCTATATTCATAGCCCTCTCCTCTGCTTTGCTGGAGTTGCGTCACGCTGCTGACAAAACTCCAGCAATAGGTCAGTTTTGCACTGACAGATATGTCAGAATACTGACGTATCTGTCCTTCCTTGCAACATGATGCATCATACAGTAAATATGAAGCATCCATCATGTGACAAAGAGGGCGCACTGAGAAGTGATGCATCACTGTTTTCATGCAGCGATGCATCACTTCTCATAAATAAGGCCCTAAATGTGGGTTCATTGACCTGTGTAACTGGAAGAGCTGTGTCTGGAAGGGAACATCTTGTGAAGGAATAGGTCGATATGAAGCAATTTCTATTGTGTGAACAAGTTAGGATTAAACTTCATTGGCTGGCAGCGTTTTTGATTGGTAAGGCCTTTTCTCAGGTGTTTACCGTTTTGTTTGGATGGGGAGGAAGTTGGTGGTGTGCCACTTTTTCAAATGTCACATATCCATTGCTTGTGCCAAAACTCTAATTTCAAATGAACTAGTCAGCAAATAAGTGTTCGGTCTTATTTATGTGCAAAGAAGTGTGTTTTTAAACATTTCTGCGAACATTACTTGTGTTTCATCCGAACATGCTAAAACGAGTATGAATGGGGAAAAGCACCGTCCTAGTGACCAGTGTATACTTACATTTACACATAACACCGACAGATATATAAACATACTTTCTAAGTAAGATCTAAAACTCTAATATTTGATTTGTGTAGGCGTAAAATAAGGTCCTTCTTTACATGATGTTCGGTAAATGTTTTAAAGCGCCTTCCAGCAGTGTGGTGCTAACAGCAGAATACAGACATTGACAAGGTCAATAGGTTGTATCTTTTGAACAATGCATGCACACAGGTATACCAATCATACATGCTTACTTTCACACATAGATCCCACATGCTTTCAACTATGCAGACGAATAGGCGTCCATATACACACCGGCAGATTCTACACTGGGCAATTGTGGATACATGCCTTCAGAGAAGGGCGCACAGGTGGAGATGCCCAAATGCTAACACATGCATTCAGGCAATACGCATACAGCTTCAAATAAAGTCCCACAAAATACACATAGTCAAACCATATGCAGCTGGTCACTAACGGATGAACAGATAAAGACCTTACACTATGAATGGTCAGATTTTGAGTCTGAGTCCGACATTCGGAAGGGCAGCTGATTCACCTAGTCATACATTTTTCGAATCAAATGTTTGCACATCTCAAAGCAACGAGTATCTGTGAAGCGGAATGGGGGCCTCGGGGGGAGCAGAGCGGAGCGGTCTCCCCCCGGGGTCATTCGCCCAAATGGTACGGACACGGAGAGAGGTAGGCGGCGTAGGCGTAGCGTGCAGCGCGAGGCGTAGGTTATATAAGGAGGACAGGGGCGCGAGCGTGGAATGGTGCAGCGTCGTTTTAGAAGCAGTTAGGTGTGGGAAGTTTGTTTTCTCGCATTCACAGATGCCTGCGCAAAAGACGCTGGAGGCAGCCACGGAAGGTCACCCCACGGTGAGCTTTCATATGGCTATCTGGGGGCGATCCAGATCAGAGCAGACGTCGCTTAGTGGTGGAACCAGGCCTACGGCTGCGTCGAGTGTGCAGTTGGCATCGGCGAAGGGAGCTGGAGTGGCTTCCGGTAGGCATGTTGAAGTGAGGAGCGGGTCATGTGCGGACTTTGGCGTTGACAGTTGTCCCTTGGAGCGGGGGTCGCCTGTTGACTGGAGTTGTTACGATGGGGGGGTTGGGGATGGTGCGCGCCCTAGTGGTAGTGTGCAAGCTGAACAAGAGGAGAGAGAAGAGGATAGGGAGGTATTTATGAGTGTAGGAGATATGGGTCCATGGGTGGACTATGCGGTCAAAGACATGGCCCAGGATAGAGTTGGATCAAAAAGGGCACGGGGGGACGGGGGGGGTACAACATTTTCTGTTTCCTCGTTGCAGCAGTCTGGAGCGGACTTGCAGGCGACGGAGAAACCGCGAAAGAAGATTCAGCAACATAGTATGCCAGTGGAACTGCGGGACAGAGCGGCACAGCTACCTAAAGGTAGGGCGAAATGGTGGGATGTTTGGGGGATGAAAAGGGCTCAGCCGGGTTTGGGGGTTGTGGGGGTGGGAGGACAGGAGAATCTGGAGATGTCACAACAGGAAGACGTTCCCAATAGGGCGTGTTCCTGTGGAGGGGTAGTGGGGGTCTCTCAGGGAGTCCCGGGGTGGGGGAAAAAGAACGAAGACAGGTTTGGTGCCGCAGGGAAAGAAGTAAGTTTGGCTAAGCAGACTCGGCTTCCTTATATGGGTTTGGCGATGCCCCTTGGGTCCCATTTAGCAGGTAAGACAAAACAAAAAATATGGAACCACGATTTTGTGGATATATTTCGGCTATTACATAGGGATGTACAGGCCCCGGAGGGATCTAAGGAGGAGGAATTGGAGTTGTCCCGGCGTCCCAGTGTACCGCGTAACGTGGATAACTGGACATCAGCGTTCCTTATCTTTGCAAGCATTTATGTGGAGCGTTATCCTGAGAGGGCGGCATCGTTGTTAAAATATATGAACGTAGTGCGTAAAGCACATATGAATTTTGGAGGGTACTCATGGTTAAATTACGATGAGGAGTTTAGAGCCCGGATGAGTGTTTGCGTGGATAAACCTTGGGGTGAAATAGATTCTGAATTATGGCTCCAATGGATGTCATCTTCTAATCCTCCCACAATGACACATACTGCAAGTGGGTTACCGGTGGCTTATCGGCCTTTTCTTGGGCGTCCTGCCCTTCAAGGGGCGGGAATGGTTGGTAGAGGGCAGGCAGCAGGGTTCGGGGCTTGTTGGAACTTCAATAGAGGCTTTTGTTCCAGGCAATTGTATAGGTTTCGCCACGAATGCTCACAATGTGGGGGAAAGCATACAGTCGCCCAGTGTTTCAGTACGGTGGTGGGCTCAGGGGGCCAGAGAGGGCAGGAGCACGGGTTGTCAGCCAGAGGTTGTTGGGATACCTGAACTTCGCTTGTAGAGTGGTGCGGGCGGGCAGGACCTTTTCTAGGGCTTTAGGTATGGCATTGTCAGGGGTGTGGCTGCCCCACCATAGAGTGAGGTTGTCCAGATTGGTCAAAAAGGATTTACAGATTTGGTGGTCATTTTTGGACGACTTCAATGGTGTCACTCTGCAATTCATTGATGATCAATATCAGTGGCAGATTCAGATCTATTCGGATGCGGCTGGATTGAAAGGTTTTGGCATTTTTTGGGATGGGCGTTGGTGTTCAGAATCTTGGCCCGCGCAGTGGTTGAGTGAAGGAAGAAGTATCACTTTCTTGGAGTTTTTTCCTTTACTGGTCGCGTTGACACTTTGGGGGCAGGAGTTTCAGAATAGGTCTGTCCTTTTTAATGTGGATAACATGGCAGTGGTCAATCTCATCAACTACCAAAAGGCCAGGGATGTGCGGGTGTTGAAGTTACTGCGTGCATTCATGTTGCTTTGCTTAAGGCGAAATATAGTTTTTAGGGCAAAATATATACCTGGTGCAAATAATGTGATTGCTGATGCACTGTCCTGGTTCGATTGGCAGCGTTTTCGAACATTGGCGCCGGGAGCAGCAGACAGCAAAACGCCTATTCCGGACAGGATTTGGGAGCTAGGTGTGGGAGAATAGTTCAGCTGATTGAAAGCTCAGTGGCGCCATCCACAAGGAACGCATACCGAAGAGCATGGGCGGATTTTGCCAGTTATGTACGGTTGGTTTCTAACAATAAGTTACATGAGGTGAATGTACCTGTAGTGTTGGATTTTGTTTTGGATTTAGTGGACAAAGGTTTGTCTCCGTCCACCATTGGGGGAAAGTTAGCAGGCATTTCATTTTTTGGCCAGTTATATTGGGGTTTTGACCCAGTGACTGGCATTTTAGTTAAGCGCATGTTAAAGGGGTTGGGGAGATTGTCGGTTGGGGCAAAGAGTGGCCGAGCCCCTATTACATTTTTGTTGTTACAAAAGATTTTGATGGCACTCCCAGCATGTTGTTATAGCCAACAAGAAGTTGTGTTATTCCGCATTTGTATGATATGGCTCTTTTTTGGGGCGTTCAGGTTATCCGAATAATTGGGTTTAAAGGGTCAGGGAGGTTTGAGGTGGCATGAAGTGGTCCACGAGGGTGATCGAGTGAGAATTTGGCTACGGAAATCAAAAACTGACCAGTTGGGGAGGGGAGTGCGGATTTTCCTTCATGGCAGTGGCAGCAGTAATTGTTGCCCTGTACAGGAATGGGTAGTTTTCCAAACCTGTGTACAGATGAGAAAAGGTTTTATTGTCATACACTCGACGGGGAAGAGGCTGTCGGCGTCACAGGTATTGGCCATGTTGAGGAAGGCACTTTTGTGGGTGGGGGAGCATCCCGGGGATTATGGGACACATTCATTTCGAATAGGGGCGGCAACTGAAGCAGCCCGTTTGGGATTGGGGGAACAACCTTTACAACGCAACTTTTACAACGCACTACCTTTACAACGCATTTTTTACAACGCATAATCCATTACAACGCATGACATTACAACGCATGACACTACAACGCATTTTTAAAAACTACCTTTACAACGCATTCCATTACAACGCATACTACCATTACAATGCATACCATTACAACGCATAATATTACACTACACTATCCAACACTTACCCTACTGTTGCACCCCCTGGAGTTAGAATAGTAATTTTTACCCCTATACTATCCAACACTTACCCTACTGTTGCACCCCCTGGAGTTAGAATAGTATTTTTTACCCCTATACTATCCAACACTTGCCCTACTGTTGCACCCCCTGGAGTTAGAATAGTAATTTTTACCCCTATACTATCCAACACTTACCCTACTGTTGCACCCCCTGGAGTTAGAATAGTAATTTTTACCCCTATACTATCCAACACTTACCCTACTGTTGCACCCCCTGGAGTTAGAATAGTAATTTTTACCCCTATACTATCCAACACTTACCCTACTGTTGCACCCCCTGGAGTTAGAATAGTAATTTTTACCCCTATACTATCCCACACTTACCCTACTGATGCACCCCCTGGAGTTAGAATAGTAATTTTTACCCCTATACTATCCAACACTTACCCCACTGTTGCACCCCCTGGAGTTAGAATAGTAATTTTTACCCCTATACTATCCAACACTTACCCTACTGTTGCACCCCCTGGAGTTAGAATAGTAATTTTTACCCCTATACTATCCAACACTTACCCTACTGTTGCACCCCCTGGAGTTAGAAAAGTAACTTTTACCCCTATACTATCTAATACTTACCTTAAATGCAATTTAATATTATGCGTTGTAATGGTATGCGTTGTAAAGGTAGTATGCGTTGTAATGGAAATGCGTTGTAAAGGTAGTTTTTAAAAATGCGTTGTAGTGTCATGCGTTGTAATGTCATGCGTTGTAATGGATTATGCGTTGTAAAAAATGCGTTGTAAGTGCATGCGTTGTAAAAGTGTGCGTTGTAACGTCATACATCCTTGGGATTGGGTTGGGACGCCATCAAACGTATAGGCAGGTGGAGATCAAGGTGCTGCACCAGTTATGTTCGTAAATAATGTGCATTTGTAGGCGGTTTGCTCATTATGTTTTTCCACATAGGTGATGTTCGAGGCTTGTCCGGAAAGCAGCAAGTGTGGTTGGTAGGCCACTCCTTTATAAAGTGGGCTGCTATATTCGCGGAGCAGCAGCTTTACGGCAGGAATCTTGGAGTACCCAGCAGTGGGCACGAGCTGGTATGGAAAGGACGCGGAGGCATGAGGTGGGATGAATTGTTTCCTACTCTTACACGCATGAAATGTGTTAGAGGGTCTCCAGCGTTTTTAATACTGCACCTTGGGGAAAATGACCTCGTATCGCTCTCTGGGTTGTCATTAATAAAGCGAATGCAGCTCGATTTAACTGTTTTGAAGAACAATTGGCTTGGTATACGAATTGCATGGACTGAGTTTATTTACAGGCGGCGTTGGAGGAATGCAAGAAACGAAGCTGCAGTGGACAAAGCCCGAAAAAAGGTGAATCGTGCAATGAAAACATTCTGCAGTGCTATGGACATAAAGTATGTTAGCCACTCAGACATTATAGGCAAGGATGGCCACTTGTTTCGTTCGGACGGGGTACACCTCTCACAATTGGGCCTTGCGTATTATTTACTTGAAGTAAGAGATTGTGTGGCCACGGAGTTAGCAGTGAATTTATGGGGCAATGTTTAAAAAAAAAAGAAAAAAAAGTGGGGTCTGTTTCTCTGAGAAGGTGGGGTCCAGGAAAACTCTTCGGTTTTCCTGGGGTGGCAAGATGGGGGAGGGTAAATTTGGAGCGGATTTTACCCAACCCTCGTTATTGGTAAGTTGTTAACCCCTTCCCCGCTCATGACGGAACCGTTCCGTCATGAGCCACGGTTGCCGTGTGCTCATGACGGAACGGTTCCGTCATGACACGCCCGTTGGCGGCCGCTCCGCCTACGCGGCGCTGTTTCCCCGCCTGTGCGGGGGTCAACGCAACTGGGCGGAGTCATGACGGAACCGTTCCGTCATGAGCACAGCTCAACTGTGGCTCATGACGGAGCGGCTCCGTCATGAGCACAGGCCCACCGCGCTGCCCCCCTGCCCCCCCCAGC
Source organism: Triturus cristatus (assembly GCF_964204655.1). Taxonomy (NCBI): domain Eukaryota; kingdom Metazoa; phylum Chordata; class Amphibia; order Caudata; family Salamandridae; genus Triturus; species Triturus cristatus. The sequence goes on along the minus strand of NC_140582.1, from coordinate 170,590,412 downwards.
GCTGCAGCGGAATGTCCCCAGCAGCGAAGGGGTTAAAGAAAAGGGAAGAAAAAGGATTGAAAACAAAATATGGAAATGCAAAAGTAAACATTGGTTTTGCTTGGAAAATGTACAGTTTGTTAGGCATAGTGATAATAAAATGGTTTTGGCCCAAATTGCGAAATTGTTCTAGGAAATTAAGTTGCCTGAAGTAATATGAGTTACCTCGTCCAATAAAGTGGCCTTTTCTGCTATTGAGTTACATGTGTGGTGTCCGTTATTTTGGGCGATATGAAATAATGAAAGTAGTGTATCCCTGCTCATGTCTCCGGTCTGTAGGTAGGTGAACCAAAACCGCCTCTGCTCTATCCCCTCCGATTTCTGTCAGTCAAACCGGATCTAATATCCGGCAGCAGCTCGCGCTTCCAGACATGAAATCTCCCATGATTCACGAGGCAGCGCGCGAGCCAGGAAATACAGTTCAGCTGTGATTTACTGTTCCACACAAGCTGAAGCATAATTGTCCGGGCTAACATTGTTCTGTCAAACATCAGGTCAGCGTGTGGTGTCTTTATGCTCCTTTTAATTAACTTTGAAGCTATTTTATTTTCTAATAGTCGCTACTGCCGGAGCTTCCAGGAGCTTGTCTACCCAATGCAAGGGAAGATCTGGAGCGCAGCCAGTAATCAGGATTGCGCGCAGCGCCCGTTTGATGGTGACAACATTGCATAAATACAATTACAGAGTACAACCGGCTTTTACTTTTCAATATAAAAATGCTAATACTGCGATCTGTCTGGAATTTAAAGAGGAGCGGCGTTCGGCGGAGAACCGCTGACGCGTCGTGTGACATAAAACCGGAACAGCACTTAAATAATGAGAAACTCCGCATAATTACCCGTCGTCACGAGCACAGACATTACAACCATGACATAGGTGACACGGGTTTTACGTCCCTATCGAAGTACATGCCATGAAAAATGCTCGGCAATTAGATTTGAAACGTTAGGGTTATCAAAGTGCAGCATAGACAGGCAGGTACATGAAAGCTGTACTCTTGGTTTATGATATTTATATAAATTGTTACTTGCAGTTCAAAAGAAGCGGTTCTGTCATATAATAAGCAGACGCTGCAAATTTTCCCCAAAGTCTGAAATCTGACTTTTTCCTAAGCTAACGTTGACAGAAGAAGTGGCACAAGGCCAAGGCGTAAAAGGCCTGTTGGGCTTTTAGAGAATTTGAGAGTTTCATTTTCTGTGGCTTATTCCAAGTTATAACATTAGCGCGTATTCCCAGAGGGAAACTTCAAAACATTTTATTAATTTCTTCTGGAGGTAGTCTTACATTATTTCACCACCGAAACCCGAATTAATCAAAGGAAAACAAATTCCAAACAAGCTGAGAAAACTGACTCTAAAACAATTCTGAAAAGAGCAGAACAAGCAGTTCTATTTAATGCTTTTACTGAATCAATACCAGTGCACTGCATTTTGTTGCTGTGGGCACACTTGTACTTAATGAATATTGCATACTATCTCCCCGAAGATTACAGGATGATTCTGTGGTCATAAGCTTTAAGTGTAAAGCAAAACGAGAAGAAAGCACCGTGTTATCAATTTTAGTCACGTATGGTGTGAGAAAGTGACCACAAGCTCCTTTGCATCTGCAGTGTTGGGAAAAAACAGAACTCTTGAGCCAAAGACAAAAGAACCATGGACACCTGTCAGAGTAGAAAAATATAAGATTCAAATCACAAATAAAGAATTTCTGGAAAACGTTCAGGGGCTGTATCATGGTCCCGTTTTCTGTGCTGTACCGGTGCATAAGGGGTCGCTGCATTTCTTTTTCACATTTTCAGTGCATACACTACCTCTAAAAATCACTGCATCAGTGCATGTTTCTCTAACAGCAGACTATAGACTCGCAAGGAGGCTATTACTGCCTCGTGTTTCCGAGTCTCCTGTCTTCAGTCGGTGCATTAACTCAGAAGGTTTTTGTGTTAAATGTATGCACTGAAGATCAGAAAAAGAAAGACACAGAGTGATTATGCGCTGGTGCAGAGCAGAAAATAGGATTATGCGTGTATTGAAAAGGAACCCCAAATTACTGAAGGGAAGGAATGCTTCATGGTTAATCTGTCAGGAAGTTATCCAAGACATTAGTGGTGGAATATCAAGAAGACTTATAGAGCATAGGAAAATGAACAAAAGGTAGATGGAGAAAATGAAGTAAACAAATAAGAAACACGCTATTTTGAATAAGACCTTGATTGAGAAAATAAGATAGACATATCGGGAGTTGATTACATTGATACAAACAAAATGGTCAAAAAGAATTTGGATCGTGCACGAACCTCAGGGTGATGAAGTTGAATTGTTGTCGTGTGCCACAGAGGTATCACTCTCATAACCCAAGGAGTGTAAATGGTCAAAAAATTCTCATGCGTTGGCTGTCAACAGACAACGTCCCTCTGGGAGCTCCGTTAGAATCTTCGCTGAAGCGAATTAAAAGTTTGTAATGAAGCGTTGAAACAAAAAAGGTTGATGCTTTATTAGTCTCAAAAGTTTATTGACAAGATTCTATGGGTAATCCATATAGTTAAATACTGGAGACTTCCCAATGAAATGATATCGCTGTATAAGCTGCGTCTCAAATATTAGACGTGATCCCAATGCATTTCGGGCCCATCAGGCCCTTCATCAGGGTTATCTAGATAACAAAAGAATATATACATATGACTAAATGTTACAATGAGGGGTTATTCCATTTCAACAAAAGACAAAAGGACAATGCCTAGAAAGTGAATTTCGGTAAAAAGCCCACGGTGTTACGGTGTATTAAAGTGATGAAAGCCATAAACTCATTGGTGCAGAAATGTCACAATTTCATCATGTTGGTAAACAAAATTCAAAACATAAAGCGCAGTAAAAACACAGAAGACTGCTATCCACCATTATAAAGAACACAAGTGTGTTATATGGATGTTGATGCCATATCAGTGAAATACGAAGGTTGTTAAAAAGAACAGTTCGTAGAAAACATTGCCGTTAATCATGCTCCATGACTTGTTTGTTAAGGAGAAAGTGCCTACAGAACCAAGCTCTATCAAGGACACCAGTGCGATGTGGGAAACGTGGCTTTGTTTAACGGTTATCGGGGAGAGAAAGCCGGTGAGTGCCATAAAGATACGTAACGAAAAAAGGAAAGAAAACATGCTCCAGTTCGAGTCGTTCAAAAGGAACGTGTAAGAGAAAATCGCCAGTTTTAAATCGCGCTGAACAAAGCAACGCTTCATACCTGTTGAATGCAATGGTGTCAAGCAAGAATCTTGTTTCGGGTTTGTTGGTGCTTCAAGGGGCGTGCTCTTAAAAAGAAAGATATCCGTGAAGATGTCAGAAGTGGTGAAAGATGTTAGGCCGCGAGCGTGTGTTACAGTGATTGCCAACTGCAAGCGCCATATTGCGAGTAGTGTAAAGTGAAAAAAGGTGATAGATGTGATGAACCAGGTCAGTGAGAAAGAAACACATGCTGCATATTGAAACGGATGTTGATTGATCAGACAACAGAACAAAGAAGAACTACAATTTCAAAAATGTGTGATGGTTAATGCATAAATGATGAATAAACAAGAGGTGACATTTGTCAGCTGCACATTGACTAATAGTGTCATTGTTCACAAATAGCAAGCAAATTCCAAGCGGTCATTGAGACCCTTGGGTTTCAAAGATTCCAATTTGTAAATCCAATGATTTTCACGTGGTAACACAAAAATGTTATTGTCTCTGCCCTCCCTTTTCACCACAGTCTCTAATACCATGAATTTCAATTGTGCAATGCTGTGCTGATTCTCAAGGAAGTGTGTTGCTATGGTCGATTTTAAATTGCTGGTGCGTATGTTACTCTTGTGTTCATGTATGCGTGTCTTGATCTTCCTTTCAGTTTTTCCCCCGTATACAAGGCCACATGGGCATTTCAATAAGTAAACCACGTTGGTGGTGTCACAGGTGGCATTTACTTGCAATTTAATGGGGGTGCCCCACATGGGATGTGTAATTTTATTACCCTTAATGATGTTATTACAGTTACTGCAATTTAAACAGGGGATTGTCCCCCGAAATTCTGTGATGGGTAATTCAATATTTGGTCGAATCAACTCTTTAATGTTTTTACTCCTGGTATGTGCAAACATCGGTGGGTTGCTGAAGATGCCATTGAAGTCTGTTTCAAGGGCCAGTACTGGCCAGTGTTTTTTAATGGATTGTTTAAATCTGTGACTCATGGTGGAGAAACGAGAGACCACCACCATGCAACGTTGTTCTCTCCGTGTGGTTGGTTGTAATAGCGCCTCTCGTAATGTGCTAGCCACTTTGGTGATTGCATTCTGTAGAATCTTATTAGGATAACCGCGGGTGGTGAACCGGCGTACCATTGCCTGGGTTTGTACTTGTAGTTCTGAATGATCTGACACAATCCTTTTCACCCTGAGCAGTTGTGAAAATGGTAAATGATTTTTCAATGATGGTTGATGGAAGCTTGTGTAGTGCAGAAGATTATTGCGAGCAGTTGGTTTTCTGAACATAGATGTGGTGAGTTGTTTGTCTCTTATTGTCAACAGGACATCCAAGTATGTGATGGAAGTGTCATGAAAATTAAACGTGAATTGAATGCGATCGTTGATCAAATTCAGGTCGTCCAAAGCTGACTTGAGGGAATTTGAAGTGCCAAACCATAATATAAAAATGTCATCAATGTAACGTAAAAAAAGATGTGCGTGTTTCTGCCAAGTGTCCAAACTTAGAATGAATTTGCTTTCAAATGCGTGCATGAAAAGATTTGCGTAGGTCGGTGCAGCACAATTGCCCATAGAAGTGCCAGTTAACTGTAAATAATAGTTGTTGTTCCATCTAAAGTAACTCTGAAACAGTGTGAAGGTTAGAAGTTCCATCAAGAATATTTGAAAATCGTGATCCAATTCAGACTGAAGTAGTGTTTCTTCAATGGCTTCAATCCCCAGATCATGGGGAATCGAGGTGTAAAGCGATTTAACATCAATGGTGCATAGCCAAACTTCTTCATCTTTAGGTAGTGTGATCTGATTGATCTTAATCAAAAAGTCAGTAGTGTCCTTGACATATGTGTTCATTTACGATACAAATTCCTGAAGATGGATGTCCAGGAATTTGCCGATGGTTTCATGTATACTGCCCTTCGTGGAGACTATTGGGCGAAAAGGAGGATTCTTGAGGTCCCTATGAATCTTGGGTAGCATGTATAGAGTGGGTGTTCTAGGGTGCAAAGAAATCAAGAATCTCTTAGTCTTCTCATCTATGGTACCATTATCGACAGCCTTGTTCACTATCCCTTGTAGCAGATTTTGAAATGTAGCAGTGGGATCCTGTGACAGAATCATATGTGTCTCTGTCGTTCACGTGTAGGTCTACTTGAGCCTGGTAAAAAGCCGTGTCCATTATAACTAGGGCACCGCCCTTATCGGCTTTTTGACAAATAATGTCTCGATTGCCAGCTAGTGTGTCCAGTGTTGCTCGCCCCTTGTTTGTTAAGTTTTGGAGTTTGGATCGTTTTTTGAAGTTGAATGATTGTATGTCGTTCTTCACCAAATTCTCAAAGGAGTCTAGTGTTTTGTGGGAGATGGGTGCCTGGTAGGTGCTCTTGGTGCGAAGATGTTTCAAAAGATGAGTTTCATTTTTGTCAATAAAAAAATGGTTCACACACGGAGAAAGAGAACTACCCGAACGGCGTCCAGATTTTGGTTGGCAGGACTTATCATACCTGTCAGTTTTCTGTTTAGCTCCAGTGCAACACACGGGACCCCTACAAGTACATACATTAAATTAAATTATCTGCTCATAAAGACATACATATGGACGCTCTCTGACTTGTGGAGAACCAGCACTTTTTAAAATCTACGGAACACCTACATTGGCCATTGCATAGAGTATCTTCTAGTCGTATTTTTTTTATTGACATACATATGGACGCTCTTCAACTTGTGGAGAACCCGCACTTTTTTTATTACGGAACACCTACATTGGCCATTGCTGAGAGTACTATCTAGTCGTCATTTTTCATTGCCCTAATGATGTTCCCAGCATGGGAATGAAACGCGTTGGCTGAGTTTGAAAGAATTTGGAATAAAGAAATTGATTTTATACATTACTGTTTGGCTATTGGACTTTATGATCTGCGCACTCCCATTTCAAAACAAACAACTTTTTGATCTGGAGCACAGTTACGTCAAATAACAGCTGGCATAGGGGTGTGTGGTGCGGCGGAATTACTTATTGGAACTGGCGTGAGGTGCGGAACTAGAGGTCCGCCATTGCTTCATTGAACAAGGTTAGCAAATTTCTTTGAAATGTTGTTAAAGTGCAACATCTATATCCCAGAAGGAAAATAATATCTTTGTTAACTAAAGAAAATGAAAAATAATCATCTGGGTCAGAACACCAAATGTAAATCCTAAGCATTCTACATTAAGGGCCTCATGACAATGGCGGTTGGACGAGCGTCTGACCACCATAGTTTCGGACTCAAGACCATCCAACAAGGAGTAGCACAAATATGATATGACTGCTGTGGTTGTAAACATCCCTTTTTCTATTGCAGCTTGTGCTGCTACTAGAAAATGGCTACAGCACAAGCCGCAATAGAAAAAGGGATATTTTTATACATCCATACCACGTGTGCCAGGCACCACGTTATGCTTTGCACATGGTGCATGGATGTTTGGGGGGAACCACAAGTGACCCCCTTACCACATTGCCGAGGACTATGGGAGATGGGGGCCCTTCTAGGGTCCCCCAAAGCCAGTTTCCGATAGCCTTTACGTAACACCATAAAAAGGCTTTTGGAACTGACATCCTAATCCAAACGGCAGTGCCTCCATGGGCACCTCCTCGATAGTAGGGATAAGGCTCTGACTGCTGCCCCGACAGGCATCATTAAGCCTGTCGGAGGTGGCGGTCTTTTCCCCGCCTGCTGCACGCTAACCACCGGCATCATAATCAGGCAATCAGACTGCTGCACTTGATGTTGGGCAGACCGCCGCAGACAGCCTTTTAGTGGTGGGCGCCCAAACATCGTAATCGGGCCATAAGTATTTCAAGATGATAAGAGTTCCAATACCTAAGGCCTGCTACAATTCGAAAGGAAACATAGGAGGAGAAGCACTGATCATATGAAGATCTATTAATCAAAGATTGATGGAGTTTGCCTATTTGTAGCAGAACTATGCTATACAGTGCTGTAGTGGAGCTCCTGAACACAGAATATAGATTTGTTTGGAAAAACATGAGGAATTCCTTTTTCTCTCCCAAGCACAGTCTTTGAAGATGATTGCTGATATGCTTTAATGAGTTTGTGAGTATAGGTGTCTTGTGCTATATACAGGATGAAAATGTGAAGTTCCAAGTAAAAGTATCTTACTGATATATGGTGAAAATAACATATGAGCTCAAAAAACAAAAAACTAAAACAACATAAATAATTTGGCAGGAAACATCCGCCTGAAGAAAGAAGATAAGCATAATATTAAAATGTCAGTTATTAGCAAGAGCATTTATGTGAGTAAGTGAAAAGAAACTTCTCTGTAACAGGAAAAAAAGATCTGAAAGAGATGAAAGAGAATATAAAGCGTGGTCCCTGGAAAAAAATATCCGCTTGTGAAGGTTTGTACAAGTGCTACCTTTCGCAAATATGTGTAGTTGAGGACAGTAGATTATGTACCATGGCCGGTATGAATTGTTTGAATAATTATTCTAGAAGGAAGCAAAGTCAATAATCAATTTTTGAGTGGGGTCTGAGAATAGGCGATAACATGACATTTATACTATAAATACACATCTGTGAAGGAAATAGCACCTACATCTGTGAAAACGTCAGACATGAGCTCATAAAAGTATATCACTGTGTAGCTTCTGAGTAATAAAGACATAGGAATATTAATAGCTGTGGTGAGGTTTCTCAGGAGAATTTTGAAAAGGTCAATCCCACAGAAGAACTGAAATAGCCTCATACATGCAGGGGTCTGTATCCCAGACACAAATTGAATTGGCTTTTATTATTTGTCTGCCTCCTTTCCCTCCCCTGCTGTTTTTCTCTATTTCCTTTGAGTTTATGTATGCATACGTTCTGACTTTTGTATGTGCAAAGGTCTTTGGCTAAATGGAAATAGACAACATACTTTTCTGAATGGTGGTGAGATAGATCAGTGGGATAATACACAAGCTGCAAGCACCTTGATCTAACCTGCAACGAGAATGCCTGATGGCCAATAGGGCACACTAAATCAATTACCCTCTTGAGACCAATAAAATAAATTTCATTTTGTAACACCTTTTTTAGTTGTTTCTGACTTTTATCAAATGGGCTGTATGAAGTGTATGTAAGTTTTATATTATTGTGTTACATACTATTTGTGCCTAAGAACCAATAACCCAATAACTGGTCAAATGGTGACTTGATTATTTGGATGATATCAAAATGACTAATGCTCTGTGGTCTTTAAAGATCTGATACTGTGTCCATTAGTGACTAATTTCTTAATCTCAAACATTTCAGAATAACCCAAGCATATAAAATATGCAACTAAGCTGGGCTAAACAACCACAAAATGTGATTATTCTGCATGAGATATGTGATACCCGAACTTTCCAGAACATGGTGTCAGATTACCAAAATAAGGGAGAAAATGAAAAAGAAAGAATACAAAATTGATGGGTGATCACATATTGCTTTTGATCGTAGGGGTGAAATAGGCAGAACTGGCTTTACCTTATCCACATTTGGCATGATCCTATTTTCACTCTTCAGAGGCTGATGAGGGGAGCAGAAAGAACATCTATAGGTGCAGACCTTTTCAACTGATAGGACAATGTTTTCTGTGGTGCAGCACCAGCACTAATGTCCCTGCAGGATAATTGCCTGGACAGGGAATATTCTGGGATGAAAGGCTAAATGTGTGTCTTTTTGAAATCATTATGTTTATAATTCAGGGAGTGTCAACAGTGTCATTTCTTAATTGTTTGCTAATATTCGATTTGTTTCATACATTAGAAGACAAACATGTTGTGACTCAGAAATCATAAATTCGTACATATTAAAAACAATGACCAACACGTATACAGAACTTGATTTTGAATCGAGCAATGATGAAGATACCATCAGAAAACACCATATGAACCATCAAGTCTTTCAATGGAATAGCAGACATATTTGTGTTCTGTGGGTGGGACTATGGTGCTGATGGATTCAAAGTTCAGTCCACATTCACAGTGCCAGATTAACTACTGGCCCATCTGTGACTGGTCCATCACTATTTTAGTCAATTCTGTAAAAAACAGTCATGGAAACGGCGATAGACATTCACTGAAAGCCAAGTAGGGCTTCCTTACAATGCTTGTACTAACCACCTTAGCATGTAAAGGACATAAGATAAGTAGACATGCAGGTATTGCCAATATATCCCTAACATGGGGGTTTATTGTCTTTGCCCACTTTGGAGTTGTAAATTCTGACAGCAGTGCCCGACATTCAAGCAAGTTCTACCAGATAGTGCCCCCCCCACCCCACGAAAGCGGCTGTTCGCATGATGGATGCATCCACTTTATTGGAGAAACTTGCAATATATTGTTAAATTATGTCAAATATGAAATGCAAATCTTTTAGGTAATGAGAGAGTGCAAGATTGGGAGAATGAGGCTGATGAGAAACACAAATATCGCGAGAGACCACCTTATGCGCTAGCATCACATGATTTCCTGTCCTTGAAATCTTCCAAGTTGAATGCCTCATATCATATAGATAATGCACTTACAATACATCTAGGTATGTATATAACTATGATGGTATTAATATACTGCTTTACACTACTAGTAACGTCTTTGCGATTGACTAAAATTGCCACTTACAAGTGGAAGGCAGAGGATTGCAGTGGGGTCAAATGGAAAGCAAATAGAAGTGTAGAGTAGAATTAGAGGATGCTATTGAAGTTCTTCAAATTTGAAATAAAAAATGGAAATTCACACACTTTTGAAGTTTTCTACTCTGCATAGCCTTGTAATCCGTATTTTATTTACACACAACTCTAATAGTTTTAGTTTAGTTCCTGGTCATGTTCAACTGCAATGAAGTTGTTGATGCGAGAAGAGATCAATTGAAGTTCGGCTCCTGAGTCAAAGAGGGATGATCTAATGGACTCCTCATGCACTAGTACTAGCCTCACTATCCATTTCAGTCAATGATTGGTGACACACCCGGGCACTGATTTCTGAGTCCTACGCAGTTTCTTTCAACTATTAAATAATGCAATATATCCCAGTAGTAGTCAAGGGGATAATGCTGCAGTTTTCCATTAAAATGTTTGCTCCTTGGGCCCAGACAAGTATCTTTTACAGTGTAGAGGGCATTAAGTGTTCAATAAAGGTCAACATTCAGCATTATACAAATACAAAGGTGAATGGATAAATGGAGGGAATGGCTTAATAAATGAATGAGTGTATATCTTCTGTGGAGTTTCTAACAGGTATTAACTGAATAAGACGTATGATCTTTCTGATGCAAGTCGTCTTTTGGAGTGTTGTCTACTCAGCTCATATATTAACATGGCACATGTATCCAGCCTAAATAAGAAATAATTATTTTAATACTAAAACGGCATGTTAAAAATATACAGAATCTCATATAACTTTATAAATGCTCATCCTTTTGGAGAGCAAAGTCTATTCTGTTATGCATTGTTGATAAGCAAAGAGTGTACTGCAGGATCGTTATTTTGCCCAAGCAGAACACATTTGTTCTCAGCACAGAATGAAGCATCAATAAAATAACTTGTGAGCTCACTTGTGATCTCTGCATGGAGCTGCAGTCTTTTCCAACACCATTTTGGATGTGGCAAACTGCCCAGATCAGACCGCAAGTACAACTGATGTCAGGCACCCAAGTCATAGTCAAGTTTATATAAGTGCAAAAAGAGCAATTACCCATCTGGTTTTAATGGAATACAAGAGAATGCACAGGTATAAAAGGAGGGAGGGTTTGCTAAAATAGACCACTGGTTACCAACACTCCAAAGAACCAATCACCTTTCCAGACAATGATAGAACCAGACATCCAAGAAGCCATTTCTACTAAAGATTCATTGAGAAAATTGATTATTAGTTCGCGGGGATGGTAGGCCACTACAACTAATATTCTTATTATTCTTCCTAGGTCCAGCAAAAGTTTCAATAATCTAAACCTTAGCTAGCTTTTGGCACAGAGCAGACAGGTTTAACTGAAAAAAACGAGTAAAGCATTTAGACGTACATAAAGTATCAAAAGTCAAACATAAAAAATCCCACTTCAATTTATAAAAATAGAGAATAATTTAATGAACAAAATGACACATAAACATAAAAAATCAAGTAAGGGGAACCGTAAGAATGAATTCTTATTTTTACATAAAAATAGCATCAAAAAGCATTAATGGCCAACCGGAGTCATCTGGTTGCGCTTGAGAGGGACCTAAATGCGATTTACCGCAAACCATAATGCAGTGAGGGTTAGGGAAAATGGTGATAATGTGCCCAAATGAGGCAAAGGAAGAAGCAATAACATATGAGAGCTGGTTGAATGGGGGACTAGACTTGGTTGCAACAATGAAAAAGATGAAAAATACATGAGCAGCTCCATCTGCCCCAAGATGTTTGGCAAAACTGCTACACCTAAAACAGTATTGTAAAAGACTAGAAAACATTTGGAGGAAAGAATATAATCAAGAGAAAAAATGAAAATATAAGGAAGGGGCTGATTCGGAAATATAAATGTACAATTAAAGAGGAGAAGGGTACCTATTTCACTAAAAAAATAGATTGGCAAAAAATCCTGCAAAGAAACTCTTTTCAGTACTACAACTACTTATGAACCAGGGTAACTCCCCTTATAATGGGTTTACACCGGAGTTCTGTGATGAATTGGCAATAGTTTTTCAATTGAACATCATTCATATCTATACTGAATTTTCTTGTTGAAATCAAAAGCGAAAGAAAAAAGACCAGGAGGTAACACAGCCATTAGACTCTGTCACACTATTATTAAAAAAAATCAGACAGAACAACAAATTTTGAATCTCATTTGTACAGTTATATCAGGTTCACTATCGGATCCTTGTCCCTGTGGATTTTTCAGTTAGCCCTCGAAGAGATTGCTTAAACATTAGCACCTATACTTAACCTGATTATTGAATTAGGTACTTTTCCTAGTATTTGGAAAAGCTCCAAAACAATTCCTATTATTAAAGAGCAATCTAAGAACCCAAGTTAGTTAAAGGACTATTGCCCAGTTTTTTCCCCAGCTCAAATCATAGAGAATGCTTTGAATTCTGAACTAACTACAGTGCTGGATAGGTACACACAATTGAATTAGACACAATCTGGATTCAGAAGTGGACACGGCTCAGAGTCATGTTTAGTAGCCACCACAAATTATATCAGATGGATGGTAGACAAGCGAGGCTCTGATGTACTTATGCTGCTTGATTTTCTTGTGGTGTTCAATAAAGTTAAATGCTCCTTATTACTGTAATGTATGGCCCAGTTAAGGATTAAGGGTAAAGCTCTACAGTTAGTGAAATCATTTGTTACGCGAAGATGTCAGAAGGCAGTTTGTAACCAATTCTGTTCCAAAACCTCTCCTTGACATGTGGGGTGCCGCAGGGATCTTCATTAAGCCCTACTTTATTTAATCTGTATGTATCCTCATTAGTGACTTTAATTAGATCCTTTGGCTTATCAGTATATTTGTTTGCAGACAGCACACAAATAGTTGTCACAATCTCAGAGGATGTTCAATCCACAGCTTTGAATTTTCAAGACTGTATGGGAGCAGTTAGTGAATGGATGTCAAGAAAGTATCCTCAGAATAAATGCAGATAAGAAAGAGGTCATCATTTCAGAATGAATATATGGTCATAGGCTTGGTGGCCTGCGGAATTATGCTTGACCCCAGTCCCAGTTAAAACTGCTAGGAACTTGGGAATCATTTTTAATAATTCAATAACTTTTACGAAGCAAGTGACTTCCATCATATCGACTTGTAAGTAATCAGTAAAGTAATCAGTACATTTTACTTGATTCAGACCTCAACCGAGATCAACAAATACAAAGATAAAATTGTTATTATTGAATTTAAAATGATTAGATGGTAAAACTTTTGCTTTTAAAACACACTATAAAATGGAGCAGTAACAATGTTCTATAGCCTACCCATACAACATTTTCCTTTTAAAACACACTATAAAATGGAGCAGTAACAGTGTTCTATCGCCTACCTATACAACATTCTATAAAGATAAGATAAAAACTTCTGATTATGCGTTTTAACTTTAGAACAGCTTCAGAAAACCTTTTTAAAATGTATACAGGTTATGGCATACAAAACCATTGACTGGAGAGTTACACAACATAATTAAATCATGGGCCAAGGGTGCATTATACTTTAAGTGAATTGGAATTATATAACGACGTTGTGCTGCTACTATACTCGCATTAGGACAGATTAGTAAAACGTGAAGCAAATCTTGTCGGCCACCTTTGCATAAGTCACATATGCCTCTGGGATTATTTGTACCTTCCCAGCTAGGTAAGAATGTTGCTAAAGGGAGTATACCCAAACGTAAGAGTAGGATACATCGCCTTACCCCGTGCTCTAGTTGAAAACGTAAATAGGGAGCATAGGTTTTAAATTCTATGTTTTCTGCAAACACTTTATAATGCTTCAATTGAATGCAATGCTTTTTATCCAATTCATAATTGATTCTAGGGGCCTAATGTTTTTTTAAAAAAGTATAGTGTGCTGGAGACCACTCCTGTAAAAGTGCGACAGTGCATTGAGAAACCTCAAAGGCATTTTCCAAATTCCTATTAAAAGTATACCCAGATGCTTCCTCTCTAAAAGTCTCCAGTTTTAACAAATACCTTAATGTGTCTGGCTCTGTATGTAATAAGTTGTACGCCCACCTGATGATATTTGCAATTACTCTAGCAGAGATTCCGGCTTGTACCCTCATTTTAAAAATGCTTAGGAAAATCTTTCCTTACACTCCATTGCAGTACCGCAAGTCAGTGGTGTCAGCTCTAATCTTATCCAGGCTGGGTAACTGCAATGCCTTGTACATAGGTATGAACTCAATAGCGGTGAGGGGATTACAAATAATTCAAAATGCAGCAGCTCACCTGATGTTGGATATACCTAAATGCCAGTCTGTGGCCAAGGGACTGAACAATCTAAGCTGGTTGCCAGTAAGTAAAAGAGCAATATTCAAATCTTTATATATAGCACATGAAGCTGTGAATGCGTCATGTTGTAAATACTTGAAGGAAAAATTCCAAAGGTATGTCTCAAAAAGGGCATTAAGATCAGTGGCTAGGAAAAATATTGGTGGTACAGAGAGCTAGGCAATATCGAAGGGGTGGAAGATCATTTAGCCATGTAACAGTGAAACATTTGAATTCTGTCCCTGAAGATTTACAGGCTCTGGGCAACCATTCGTCTTTCAGGAAAAGATTGAAAACATAGTTGTTTAAATGTAGAGTATAAACATGAATATCTGTTGGCAGGGTTAGGTCCTTTTTTGTGGCAGCGGCAAGACGCCTTTGTCTACTCGAGTTCTATATAATATATATTATCATTGCTATTATTATGAATTCTCAGTAGGTCAAGTCACCAGGTTGTGGCTGAGAAGGGATCCTCGAGGCCAGATAGCCACTGGACAAAGTCCTAGTGAAGCTGTTGACTTTTGGTGGGAAAGTGTCAAGCAGGAAAATTCATAATTCATGGCCCAGGAAGTTAGTTCCCTTTCCAGCCGGATGGATACTTTTTGTGCCTTTATCCAGTAAAGATGTCTACACTCTAACTTAGGGCTGATTTAGAATTTGGCATATGGGTTATTCCATCACAAACATGACAGACATCCCATCTGCCATTTTACAAGTGCATGATATCCAACTGCATTTAAATTGCGCTGGGTGGTATATCCGCCACGTTTGTGTTAGAGTAAGCCATCTGCTGAAGTCTAAATTAGCTCCTTAGTCACTTTTTGGGAGCTCAGATTCTTCCAGCGAGGCAACGCTGCAAGCTGTGGCTGACCAGGGGGCCATGAGGCCAAATAGCCTCACCTTAACATCCCACTGAAACACATTTTCAGCTAAAGAAAAGCTCTGAGCTGGAGCATCCTGAAACTTTAGTTCAGCATCTTCATCAGATTGACTTGGAAGGTTTGGCCTGGTCCTCTGGAGGTGTTAGGAGACAAAAACGTTCTAAGTCCCATGTCTCTTAGGATGTTAGGCGAAGTATACTCTGACACAGCCATGTGTCCCAGGCCTCAGGAACAGCATATGGGGGTCAAGACGTTCTCCAGCAGAAGTTGATTGTGTTCCTGTGCACAGCCCAGATGATTATCCTTTCAAAGGAACAGAACATATCCCTGCACCCAGGGCCTTTGACTCGGCTCTAGGAGCAAGGTCACACCTCATCAAAGAAGTTGTTCAGCTGAAGGATGAAAGTTGGTAACTCTTTCAAATGGGAGGAGGGAGAAGAAGTCCCTGTTCTAAATATTTATTACAAATATGTGAATTGGATTTGCAATATATATTTTACAAAAGTCCAAGAAAGAACTTTGCAGCTGTTTCTCAGGTGGAGATAACAATATTACATTTTTACATTATATCTCAATGCTTTTTTGGGGGGAGTTTTACTTTGCGTGAACTCGACCAGAAGGTATCAGAGAGCTTTACAAGAGCAGAAGTTGCGTTACAGACAGTGTTGGACTTGGCCCTTCTGGCAGGTTCACCCCTAAACTTTTTTGCTTTTACCGGTGACCTGGTGGTAGTGATTTTTGGTTTCTGCGCACTTTCCCTGTGTCCCAGAGTAAAGTGCGTGCGCACTCTGAGTGCATGTGGTGAGATAGGCCTGCCCTCCCATAGGAATGCATGGGGAATGTATGTGTCCCTGGTAGTTCCTGATGCGTGGGGTGTACAGGGTCGAGTCTGGTATGTACAGATTCGCGTGATGAAATGCTGCGCGATGATGTGTGCGGCGTGCATGTAGCTAGTATGGAAGTGCCACTTCTGGATGCTGGCATAAATGTGTAGAGACTGCCTGTCACGTGATTGGCTGACTGAGGTCATGTGACGGACTAGGGAATCCCCAGTCAGGAGGAGTCACCCAGTGGTGAATAGGGAGATCAGCAGCTAGATGGGTGGGAGGAGTACACCTGGGTCCTGAATAGGGCTGGGTTTTCCCCACAAAATGCTGGCTCCGCCCCCTGTGGTGCGACTGATGACCCTGGCCTGCTCTCTGAATAGGGAGAGGGGCTGAGCAAAACAAAGTGCTCAGGAACCAGTTGTAACTGGTTCGCCCCTTCCCTGCACCTTGAGACAAGGGGAAAAGATGTCTAAAAATGGGGCTGTGTCCCCACAGAGGTTTTTCTCTGCCAGGATCCTGCCTGAGGGGGGCTGCTGCTGTTGCTGGACCAGAGGACTGCCACTTGGACTACCTCCCTGCCTGGAGGCCCAGTGAGCTGGCTCTGGGTCCAGCCTTGTCCCCCCACCCCTGCCTTGCTGCATGCAGGGGAGAACTTTGCTGGACTTGCCTCTAGCGCTGAGAGCGCTTTCACTTTTATCCTTAGCGCTAGGAGCGCTTTAGTGTTGCAAGCCGCTGCCCACCCGGCATTTGCCCCGTTCTTGGCCGATCCTGAAGTCCCCTGGCAGGTACCCACCCTGCCAGGGACATTGCCGCCATATCGAGTGCCCACCTCGATTTATAGCATTTTAAAAAGCGCCGGTGCCCACCCGGCATTTGTCCGCGAATCGCGCCGAATCGCCCTCCGGCGCCCGACCAGGAAGTCAGGCGGGCCGGGGGCGGGCCTCTGGGACAACCGGAACAGGAAATAGGAGGGCGGGAGCCTACCCCGCCTCCCTCCGAAGACTCGCGGCTGGTCTGGGCCTATCGAGACCCAGGCGGGAGCTTACCCCGCGCTGGGCCGGTCCGGAAAAGAAGCGTCACCCCGCGACCCAGGCGGGAGCCTACCCCGCGCTGGGCCGAGCGTCGGACCAAGTCCCCCGAGGAGGATTCTGACCGGTCTGAATCAACCCGGTGAGTGAGGGGGCGGAGTGTTCTGGTCATGAGCCGGCGAAGGCTCTGACCAGCGGGGACATTGTGGGCTTGGTTAGAGCGCTTGTGCGCTCCCACGAAGAGGGCATTGTGAGCATCTTGGCGGCCCCGGAAGGCAGCGGGCCACCCCAACGTGTTTGGGGCCAACTATTAAGAGCCCAGAGAGGCTCTATCCTAAAGGGGGCCATCAGCATTGCTTAGAGTCCCCCGAGCGGGACTTTAACCACGAGGGCATCTCTCTGGTGCAACGAGCGGCCCCGGAAGGCAGTGGGCCGCTCCAACGGTTGGGGCCATTGTTGTGTCAGAGTCCAGAGGGACTCCAACATACGGGGGCATTGCGTGCTCAGAGCGAGTGCGCTCCAACGAGGGCATAATCTGTCTAGAGTTCAGAGAGACTCCAAAGGGGCCGTATTTGTTCTAGAGCCTAGAAGGCTCCAACGACGGGGCACATTGTTTGTTTAGAGCCCACGAGGCTCCACCATTGCCCCAGGGCATATTTGCATACCAGAGCCCAGAGAGGGCTCCAGAGGCACGCCGGTGCCAAGTTCCTTTCTACAGTTGCCCAGCACTTAGTGGGCAGCTACACCGTTTAGGTTGTGCCCCTCCACGCTTTGGCTTGCGCAGCCTGCGCAGCCCCGCCCTGACTTTGTGACAAAGGGCGTTTGAGCCCCTGATAGGCCAGGTGGGCCTGGGGACAGTAGCTGTATTGTGCCCTCACCTAGGGTACCTGATCATTGTTACCTGTGTACTTTTGCGCCTGCGCAATGCCTTTGTGCTGTGTTTATTTCTAGCTGTACCTATGTGTAGGAGAGGGTTTTTCCTAGTGTAGGTTATGCTGATGTGTTCATGATTCCCTGCGTAATATTTTCCTACGGTGGTTAGGGTTGCGTAGGTGGTACTTACCTGTTACCAGTAGTTACTGGTTGTGTGCTACACGTGTTATTTTGTGCTACAGTATTTTATATCCTATGTTCTAAGTGCTAAGTTCTAAAAGTGCTAATTCCTGACAGTGGTCCATGTGGCCCTGTCCCCTGTACATATAATCCCTTGTAAATTCTGCCCGTGCCTGTTGGCACATTGTAAAGTGTGTGTTTTTATCTAATGTGTTTTGGTATAATACAAAGGCTATTTTTATATAATACCTAGTGTGGAGTTTCCTTTGTGGTGGGCCTTGGGTGTTGTTGCTGGGTGCGCGCGCAAACGCTTTACACATTGCCTCCGGGATAAGCCTGACTGCTCGTGCCAAGCTACCAAGGGGGTGAGCAGGGGTTATCTTTGGCGTGTAACTGCCCAGCCCTGAGTAGAGTGGTGGTTTCTGCCTGGCTTTGGCGCAAGCCCTAGCCAACCAGAAATCCCATTTCTAACAGACAGACACTTTAATTTTTATTGGGCAATGGGAGTTTAAGTGATTTGCCCAGAATCACAGGATGATGAGTGCCCCTGCCGAGACTCGATGCCGGTTCCTTAGCTTCGAAGTCGAACGCCCTAGCCGTTGGGCCACATTCTCTCCTACGGAACAGTTAATCCTGCTACTGTGAAAATAGCTATTGGGCCCCATGTCACTGTAAGGACATGCTTGACATTAATACATTACGTGCCCTACTTTGAAATATCATGCATCTTGTCTTATGGGCTTTAGGGCCTACTGAGGGGTGACATTGATATTTAAAAGAGGGTTAAGGCCAATCAAATGAGTTTATTTTGACAGGTCGAATTTACAGGCTACATTGGTAGGCCTGTGGTTAGGTTTGAGCTGTCATTGTAGTGTGTGGCACAATGGGTGCTGAAGCCCGCTAGTGGCATTACAGGTCCTGGGTACACTTTCTACCTTGTACTAATGCTTATAGGTAAGCTAAATATGCCAATTGGGAGTATAGTCAATTTGGACATGTTTTAGGGGTGAGGGCACATGTATTGGGGGGGTCAAGTTAGCAGACTCACAGTACACAGAGTAAATAAATAACAGCAGCACCAATCAAAAACAAATGGAGGGATCATGAAAAAAGATTATTTTCATATAATCCACATAAGGTCCTTGAATTTTAATACCTCCATTTAAACACTGCTTTGTTCCTGTGAGACTCGCTGTCTGATGTTTTACCAATTGCATTTCTATTTCTATACTAAAAACAAAATGGTCGCACTCATCTACCTCATTCACCTAAATTCCCAATTTACTGGTCAGTTTATCCCTAAGGAATACATGATTATCCAATTAGCTTTATACTGAGCACCTCCAAACACTGACAAACCTGTGGCAATGCTTTGTATCTGTGCCTGCAACCAAGGGCATATTGTTTAACATTCGAATCCGCGTGACTGGCTTTTGCTTATTAACAGTGCATGCGACAAAGAAAAGGAATAAAACATTCTGCCCCTTGATTAAAGTTTCATTGTTCTCAGGAAGGGACAATTCAACCTTCACTGCTCAATGAGGAACTTGCAGAATGTCTAGGATCATTAAAATGGGCTGATGAATCTCCTTTACTAAATGAGCATAAAGAAGAAATAATATTGAAGGCCTGTATAAAAAAACAATAATGATGCAAATCAGGCATTGCTAAGCAATAGAAAATCAATTATGTTCTTTTTTCTTTTTGTGCTGTGCCTATTGCTAGAGGTGACATTATTTTGAATTCAGATTCACATTTAAACTTATTACTTTTGTTTAGTATACTAGATGCTTTTGTGCCCTTCTCATTGCACTGCCTATGGTACTGCCTATACAGATTATCAACCAGAACAACTTAATTTTCTCCAATTACCTTTTTTAGGAGGATTTTTAGATCAAACGTAAGGTGTATATTTCAACACCTTCACGAAAATTACAGCGTCTTTGCCTTAAATATTCATATACGCATTTTTATTTATTTTGTGAGTTTTGTGTGTGTGTGCACCTGTGTGTGCCTTTGTGTGTTGTGCAGACATGCTTGAATTCATGCTTGTGTTCCAAATCATGGATTTGTTCTAGCATACAACATTCAAACATCTGAGACTTACACTAAAGCTTACATTTTGCTGGTAATTTTGGCTAGTCATCTGAGCACCAATGAAGAGGAACTGGAATTCCTTAACATTCGGCAAATCACTGCTCGTTTCACCACTTTGACTTCAGGGGCCACCCTAGAGCATTCTTTTATTCAAAGCACTAAAGGCAAAAATCTAGTGGTCTACCTCTACTAAATCTGGTAAAAAACAACAGAACCCATCAGTATATATTTCAGAATGCAGAAGGTTAGCGCAAATGGCACCAAGAGACAAATTAACCCCACCCTGAAAACACTAAGGGCCTGGTTACAACTTTGGCAGTGTAGCTCTGGGTCCGCCCTACCGCTGCACCGCCAAAGCCATGGTCAGTTCGCCTGCCAGATTAGGAGTTTCTGGGCTTTTTTTGGTGTTACCATGGCGGTGCCTCTCAAAATGGGTGCGGCAATGGGAACGCCAAAAAGCAGAACTGGTGATTGTGATTATTTTGCACAAATCTTTAATGTTTCTTAGGCTTGTGGTTATTGTTATTACCAGTTTGTAGTTGGGAATAAAACCAAGCACTAAACCCATAATCAGTGCCCTATGTCCTGTTATCTATAATTTAATGCAAAGTAAATGATTAAAGCCACTGAGGTGTTTGTCATTTTTTTTTTAACCTTTTAACCCTTAGTTTTCTTTCTCCAGGCACTGTGTGATTCTTTTGATATGCTTGGCATTCTGAACTTGAAATATACCACTGACAATGCTTTACAGTATTTCAGCTTGACACCTTTACATTGTTTAACTATCATAAACCGGCAGGAAGGTGCTCCATGTTCCAGCAATATTCAACCTAGATAAACCTCCAGTCCTCTAAGTCCATCATTTTTGCATGTTCCCAATCAGATCATCTAATCATCCCTGAGATCTACTCTCTTTAAAAGTTTTCAAAGCCACCTGGTCATGTTTTACTTCTTCAGAATTCTATTTTAACTTTTAAAATGTTTGTGTACCTCCAAACCTCTTTATTCTGTTGTTATGATATGGCCAAAGAATTTATATTTCAGCAGTTCATTATTTTTTTTCTCCGTTTTCACACAACCTAAGGTTTGAAACTTAAATGTGAGAACACTCAAATGTTCCCAGGAAGGAACAGAACTTTTGCTAACTATCTGATTCTTGATAATCTCAAACTGTTTTTATTATAAATTCAGCTTTTTGTTTTGTGATATAAAACTGCTTTCTTAATAAGACTCTAACCTGAGAGTTTGTTTACCTGTAATGTTCCTGTGGGGACACTGAGCCAAGTGTTAAGAGATTCTGATTAGAAAGTGAGTACTACTTTAAAAATGGCATGCTAACGTTCCTTCATAGATAGAACACAAGTGTTTGTATCACTGAAACGCCTAAGATGTCTTCCTGTTATGCTTCTTGTTACTTTTGCTGAGCCGGATAACTTCATTCATTTCAAGAGATTACATAGTTTATCTCATGTCTACTTCAGTTTTCTTCCTTTTACTTGCTCTTTTGCTTATTTGGCTAGGATAGTTTTTGTCTTCCTCATTTATTAACATTAGCTATGTTCTACTGTAACTGCATCAATAAAGCTCTAAACATTTTTTCAGTTAAAGAAAGTAATTTAAGTTGCCAAGTTTACCAAGTTTATTTATATTTTTATGATACAGAAGTCCTACGGAGGTCCACATAATCTTATACTAAAGATAAATCAAAAAATACATTGCCTCCAATAAATAATTTTCCTATATATAAAAATACCTCTTAAACACATTTTACCATACATACTATGCCTAATACAGGAGAGAATAAAACAATCTTATAAAACAGAAAAGTGCAGAGTGCAATATACAAAGTACAAGCAAAAACAGAACACTCCTGAGAAATATTACAATGCACAAATACCTAAATGAGAAGAAGTAGAAATATTCCTACATAAAAAATAACATTAACAATTCCTAATAGATAACCAGAAAAGATTTTTAAAAAATAGATGCGTCCTGGTACAAATCATTTCATTGGGAGGGAGGACAAAATAAATGAACGGGCCTCAAGGGCAGAGTAAAGGTTAAATTTAAGGAATAAAGGCCGTAAAAAACAGCGCCTAGCCTTTTGCAACTTCTGACACACAAATAGCATATGATCAATATATTGTACTTGTAGGTAATACATCTTACAAATTCTCTCCTTTTTCAGTATTTTGTCCCAAATATCAGTAATTTCTCTTAAGGGCAACAAATGCAGTCTCAACAAGAGCATCAGCCTTCTGACCCAATGAGGGAAGTTACAAGTTAAATAAGACTGTAGTCTGTTCCCCGAGGCGCTCCTACAGACCACCTCATTGTGCACCTTAGGCTGACTTAAGGCTATATATCTAGCCGAGCTAATAGTGGACACAGAACTCTTTATATCCACCTTCAATGTGGGCTTTAACATGGGGGAATCGATGGTCAATCTAAGCCTAAGTACACTAACCCACAAAATGAATGTTGAATCAGCCCCCTCTGATCTAATATCATCCTGAGGAGTCAGATAAACTATTCACATAAACAACAGTGAACGATTGTGAATGACTGCAATACTGCATACAAGCAGAAGAATCTTGGAGAAAAATAAAATACTGAGCCCATGAAAGCTTTGAACACAATGCCATTCAGAAGTAAACACATATAACTTGCTTGACAGCATTCAACAGTGATATTAAACAGAGCACAAACATGATGAGACATCTATTTTGAACAAGACAGAGTTGAGGAGTAGCTGAAGATTAGTTAGCATAAGTCATAAAAAACCTTTTAACATGTCATAGCAAAATCATTTCAAAAGAAAAATCATCTTATCTGTATAGACATGTAGATTGCTATTCTGCACGTTGTTAATTATAGACATTTGTGAGTAATTCACAAAAGCTTCTTCAACACCATCTATAGATCAGGGTTGCCCACTGAATGAGATCCAAGTGGCATTTATGGTTGTGTTTGCTGTGCTTAGAATTGAGTCAAATTGGGTAGTGGCTGATGATGCTGAAATAAGTTATTGCATTGTTTTGTAATGGATTTTATAATTCTGATAATGTCAATGCAGCCAAAAGGTTGAAATTACACATCCTTTCAATATCCTTCCCTGATTTCATGATTCAATTTTGCTTCCCAATCTACTTATGCATGAATATTCTAGAGATATGCTTTATTGAATGATGAAGCATCCACAATTACAGTATTTTACTTTGACACCACAAAATAACCGTTGGCTATTGTGTGAAGCAATTGCCCCATCATCCAATGAACCATGGCATACTTTGATAATGATAGTAAGGGCAATCATTATATTTTATTCTCGACTGGGAGGGTCGCAAACAAAAGCAGTCAAGGTGCAGTAGAGGATATAAACAAAAGCCAATCACATGGCAACTTTTATAATTTTGAAGTCAAATAGATGGTAATGGAATGGGTGAATAATGGTAAGTCTGACATTAAGCAACAGATAACAGCAGGCTATGAGGTGTTTCTCAGCATTTTAAACACAATTTAGATTTTAATCTTCAGTTTTATGCCACCACAAACCCTTGCTGACCTTGGAGAATTGCATCTCCCAGCTATTAATATAGGATTCTTGAGAAAATGGACAATTTCATATTTCTGCAGCACAAGCACAACATTACATCCACAAAATGACTGCCTTAGATATCATGAAACCAATGCACACATTCACCAGGTCTGTTTTTCATAGAGGTATAAGAAGGGTAAGAAGGAGAAGAAGGTGTGGGGTCCATACGTTCCCATTAAATCTAGCACACTGAAGTCAATCCTCTACATGTGTCAGCATTATAGAGTTTTCTAGTTGCCAGATTTTTTGTCAGGTTGCTCTGAGGCTCTGAGTGTCGCATGGAAGGTATAAATTGATTAGTAGATAGAATGAAATGAAAATAAGTGTTATGCTGTCACCATTCTTAGACACAGCTGATTTTCAGTCAGGCTATGCTCTCTGACTCTGATCTACCCAACCAATATATGGCTTGCTGAGTGTTTTGAGTGTGAACTTGGAAGATGTTTACTATACATTCTCAGTAGCACTTAATGAGGCTCTTCACTCTTTGCATTGAACAGCTCATTGCTGATTTACCCGCGACTAATAAAAACTAATGATGTTACTCTGACTCAATCAATGCACGGATCCTCAAAAGAGCAATGACATTTCTCGACCTTAGCTCTTGGGGTGCTGGGGACAGATAGAAATTTAATTACACAGAACAAAGGGGAATCTTCCAGCACTACACCAAGCATTAACTGGACAGAAATCCTTCAGTCGGGTACCCGCTTCCTTCTAGCAGTTGCATTTTACCCTGCTGCTATGTGTTCTGCTGGTAAATTCTGTGAAGCACCAGATGAATAATGTAAACAATTACTCAGTTTAAGGATCATATACCACCTGCAAAACTCAATTACCGTGCTGTGCTTCCCAAACTAAAGTGTTTTCATTGTGTACTATATTTTTTGTTAGTTTAAAAAACTTTAAATTATTATGTTGTACAAAAACTAGCTTATGACAGATTTTACAGTTTATAAATCACATCTGAACTTTTTTCAAGGAGAACCCCACTATCGATCCCCCGGCGCAATTTATTCCAAACACATGATATTTGTTTAAAAAGTCCTGTTTTTTAAAATGTATTAATTTGTCTCCCTTCCTTCTGGTCGTTTACCGTGCTGCAATGCTATCATATGTGTTTAGAACTGATTCGCATTTGCAGCCACATGCAATAATTGTCTCATTTACCACAGTGAAACATGAAATAAAGCCACTGGCTGGTGTTATATTGGCAACGCCACTAAACCAGCTGTTTCCGATGTGAACTGAACGCCAAAGAAGAAAATTGAGAAGCCCATTAAGCTATGAAGTGAATAAAGACAATGAAAGAATTGTTGCTGCCCAAAATAAAGTGCCATTTCAGGGGTGAACTAGGCCTCCAGGTTGTGGGGGCAGCTGCTGGTGTTGGCCATCTGCTGGTGCTGGTCATCGGTAAACAGCAACAATGTTCACACTAGGTAAGTGAGTGCAAGATCATTTCTCATTTGGAGTGGTGTGCTTGATAGACCCTACCAATATGAATAAAAACCATGAATTGTCAATGAACAAAATCATTACAATAAAGTGCTCAGTGTCACTGACACATACTGCGCAAGTAATACAAACATATTGTCTTTGTGATAAAAGAGGAATCAGGAAAATTGAAAAAATATGTTTTCCACCAGCACTAGCCCTGACATTAAAGTCATGACGCAAGCCATTATCTTGCCTGGCCATGTAATATATTGTAGCTTCACTGGTGCTCAGCATGGGTTTAACTACAGATGTTGGTGCTGGTTTAGAAAGCTGTCTGCATCTTCTGAAGCCTCTGCTTTTCATTTCTTCTCAAGAAAGTCTTTGTTGCTTTCACTTCTCAAAGGCAGAGAAAATAATTTATCTCCCATGAAGGATGGCACTTTCATTCACAGAGACATTTTTGGACCTGTTGCATACACGTTGGTGTTTAGATATCAGTATTTACAAGTGCAAAGTTAAATTGGGTTATTCACAAAAAGTGGACTCGCAGTCGTAAATTGATTTGCTCACTTTTAAAATAACACCATTATCTTGTCATGTTGTTTGTCAGCAATACTTCTCACAAGGTTGTGCTGTGGGTTTTGCAGAGAGGAGAACCTGTAAAGGTTGATAAAAATTCACAGACTTGTAGGGTCGTAGCTATTCACACAATCTTTACTAAATGTTTCCTAATCAAAACCTGTTCAGAAAGTTGCTTCTTTTGAGGGCTGTCAATCCATATGGAAGCATTTTCAGGCTGGGAAAGGGGAGGCAATATACCCCATCCTTCCATTACAGATGAAAATCTAGAAGGAGTTTCTTCTGGGGAAAATGTTTTCCCTACAGAGAAAAAAAGAGAAATAGTCAGCCAGTCCAAATGCACCTTTTCCTTTTGGGAAATAACACTTATTACATGTGCTTAAGTGCTTGTGAATGTGAGTGCTCATTGGAAGCTGCAACAGATGCATTCCCCCCTAGTCTATTCCTTTGCTTCTTTGTGAACTCCAAGAAATTCAGAAGTTTTATCCGTGTCTCGATTTATTTGTGATTTGGACTGGAAAGATCATGCAGTTTTCTGTAGACACATCTTGTGGCACACTCCTGCTAACATTGGAATTATTCTCACTGTGAGATCCAACAGAGCAGAAGAAAAACCCTTGGCTGCAGGAGGCAGGACTCTGGAAAAGGGCCATGGCTTTAAAGCACAAGTCTGTCTGAGCAACTCACTGGCAAAAGCTAGCCCTAGTGCACTCCACTAAAGGGCGTGTCCACCATTCGCAACTCTACAAATTAAGGCATCAGGGTTGTCTTCCACGTCCTGGAAGGATTGGATACCACACATGTTCTTGAGAATGCAAAGCCCTCACACTCAAGCTGTATATCTCATGTGTGTGAGAGTTTTCCAGCTGACCGCATGGATCGCCGCATAATAATCATGGGTTAGCCGTGAGTAGAGTGCCATTGCCATTTGACTTACTTGGGCATAATAGATAAAAAGCACAGTCCTTCATAAATGTAACTTAAGAATGTAATGCTGCTGATTGAGTTTTAAATTCTTGCAGCTTCTAAGAAAACTTTCCTTTGGATGAAAGCACACACAGCCACAGGGATCTATGCTAATGGCTGAGTTATTTCTTGATTAATGACACCACTGTGAGGACAGTAAGGGACTTGATAAAAAAAGGAAGCAAGAAAAGTGTATCTTCCTGAGTTGTGTTTTGTAGGTATCGCATGCAAAAAAGGTCATACTTTGGTTTTTGAAAATTTGGCGCTGCCTCTTTATCTGAAATTGTAGAATTTAAGTTTGTGGACAAGTTTGTGGAACAAAGAGGAAATACAACTTATAAAAGAAAGATGAAATAGCTCCCAGCTAACAAGCCACCTAGCAGCAAGAAGAAGTGAGAAAACACATTAAATGAGAAAGCGGCAGATCCTGCCTTCACATAATGAAGCGCCTACCAGCAGTTGCTCTGGGGCCTTGGTAATGGTGAAAAATGTGCTTTAATAACGCATGCAAAGCATTATAGGAGAGAAACGAATGAGAAGGATTGGGAATCTAGAGGGGAGGTGGGGCCTGAATTTAAGATTCTGCAAGGGGGTTTTAACGTATGCCATTCTTCATAAAGTCCTCGTGCTCTGTCACAAAACTTACAGTTTCTCTGGGCTATAACAAAATGAATTCAGCCTGGAACACATAGCCTCTTTGCAGGGTATCTATCTTGAAGATCTACAGATTTATACCTTGGTCCCTGTGACAGCCACCCACCCTGTGACATCCCCCTGCCCACTCCACAAAAATGTATTTACATCTATTTTGTCCCAGAACCAAAATTGGCGCATATGTGAAAGTAAATTCAATAAAATGTCAATATATGACATATAAGCTGATAAGTATACTGTTTGATACACCAGAACAGATGATGAAAACAGTATTAATAGTTTGCTAAAAACATTAGGTGTAGCAACCAAAGTCTGATGATCTGCAAATATAGTGCATTAGTTTAATCTGTTAAATCAAAGATCTCATCAGGTTATCTGAACATACAACATGTATTCAGTAAAATAAGTACCCAGTGGGTGTATTCATATAGGCGAAATCTTCTGATTCCCTACATTTTGCTGTTCTGCCTGAGTTTGGAATTTCTTCCTCTGTATTTGGCACAGGAACATCCAGTGATAAATATGAATTAAAGTTTCCTGAGAAAGTGTCAAATGTCATCCCGCCCCTTCACTGAATGTTAACTTTTCATCTTGCTCATGCTTTGTTTTCTGAGCCATACCACTGCATTTTGTCTCAATTAATTGTTGAATCTAAACACAAAGGGGCATATTATCAACAAAATGCGATAATTATCGCAAAGCGCTTAGCGCGTCTTTTACTATCGCCGGCTATCGCTGGATTACATCACCGTATTAGCAACGCTTTGCTCAGAGTCGATGTAAAATCCAGCACTAGCGCGAGAAATCCAGCGATATTTTGACTGCACTAATGTAAAGCTTGCTAATAGGCAGGTGTGGACTCAGCCTGACAATCCAACTCCCATTGACAAGATGGCTAAGTCGGGTTTTAATCAGGCGTTAAATACCAGTGATAATCGCAGTTAGCAGGACTTTTATTATCGCTTCGCAGGTCTGGGCCGCATTGGTAATAGAGGGAAGTTGTGCTTGCAACTGTTTCCATGTTGTTTTAGTGAGGAACGCCTACTTTGCATATCATTAGCAATAAATATCGCTGACATGCAAAGCGGCAATAAAAAGTCTGCTATCGCACAGAAACAAGCGCTGACGCATGTTCGCGAGTCCTTGTTGATAGTGCGATAGGAAAATCGCTGCTTTACCGGCGATATGTGCCGGGAAAGCAGCAAAACTTCTCTTGATAATATGCCCCAAAGAATGTCCAAAAAACTCAGTTGTTTCCACTTGAAGAAACATTTTTTGCAAGATTATCCCATTATCAGTCTTGCCTGGTCGACTAGTTACTCAGAAGAACTGAAATTGTGCACACTATGCTGTGTCCCACCTGCAGGAAGTGAGTGCCAGAATGAACACCGGAGAGATGCCAGGGAGAGGTAGAATCACTGCAGCGCCTGACCCACACCTGCCTCCTGCACCTGCCTCGTGGCCCACGGCTTATGGCTCGTGAATCGTGGCTTGGCTCAGCTTGGTTGCTGAGTCGCTCAGCTGCTGCGATCCCAGCCCGGTGTTCATGATTTCCCACAACTTTCACCCCTAAGGTAGGGAGATCTCTTTGTACCTGGGCCTATTCGTTTTTATGGGCTTTCAGCCCTTTATGTGCAACATGGATCAAGTCTAGGAGATCAAAAGTAGCCTGGTGAAGGATAGAGTGTGTGTTCACCCTAGGGGATGGCGGCTCCTTTCTCCGGCAGAATGCCAGCATTAGGTCAGTGTGGCTTGCTGGGGTTGCTGGCAGCTGGCCATTGTTACAGCCCCTCCCCCATGCTTTGGCAAGTGATTGTGTCAAATGAAGTGGCCAGCACGGAGTGTCCAGTCAATGCTGAGATGGGGGATGCAGGAGCACTGGTGTGCTTGTGCCTCCTCTGGCTGCCATGTTGTTGAGCAAGCTCCCTCGACGGCCCTGGGAAAACGGCGGCACCAACGCATGGCAAGGCAGTAGATAAACAGTATATAAACAGCGATACCCAACAGTAATCACTCAGCAAGCAATAAGGGGGACAACAAGAATGAAGAAAATAAAGGAGAAACCTAGAGGGTAAATTAAAATCCCCAAGCCCTCTAGTACAGTTCTACTACACGGTAGCTCAAATTCGCTACCCGCTAAATCCAGCAGAGTTTTCCTCATTGCAGCATATGTGCACATGGACTATTTCCAAAAGCCAAAACGGATCCATCACAGGCTCAATATCAAAGGATTAACTAAAGTGCGGTGCAGATTAGTTATCTTCACTGCAGGTGCCGAGCCACGATTTAGCAGAGACGGCCTGTCTAGGATTAGGTGTGGGTTGCATGCCCTGCGTGAGCTCCCCCACCTTTGAACTTTTGTATTTGCCTCTACTACAGCAAAAGAACCAAAAAACATAAAAGAAACCACAAAGAACCATCTTAGAACCCACAATGAGGTTGGGTCGCTCTCGAGGGCCGCTACAAACATAACCCAAATGGAAGAAAACAAAAATGAATAAATCTGAATCAGCCACTGATCTAAACACCCTTCAATCTGTTAATAATTCCACCTCAAGGGCTATGCAGTGTCCTGCCTGTCTAAGGCCATGATATGGTTGCCAAACCACAGCAGCTGTTTCGTTACTCAACCTGCCATTGTGGACTTCTTCAAAGTCACCCCAAAAAATCTAAAGAGGGTGGAAGCTTCCTAAATGCTGTCATCATAATAGAAATAAATCCCATCAAACCTGTACCAAGCGATGGACCGGGCACTCTTGGTCTGGCTTCCGCAAGTAGGCTACCATCCAAATGTCGTGCACCAAGTAGCTCAGATAAGCCACCTGCAGAAAAATTTGCATCATCCAACTTTTAGTCAGGCTCTCATACACTGACTGTCAAGGCTCAAGTTCATTTTACACAAGGTATTTGCCCTTCTACCCCCCTCAGTCAAGTGTCTTACCTTGTTAAGCTTGCAGCAGTATACACATGTGATCGCCAAATAGGATATAACAAATTTAGATCAGGAAATATTAAATCTGAATGGGAGTTCAAATATGAACGATACTTTTATCACCTTATCATCTGGACCAGACTCCAGTCTTCAGTCAGAACTAGACCTAGATCTCTCTGAGGACAAGAATCATTGTTCTATGAATAATTCCTTAAAATCGTCTGACCTCTATTTTCTGGCGAAATATGACAGGAATAATTCAGTGGATATTACCTCCTCTGAGGATCACCTTTGGGCTCACTCTGGAATTTGTGGTAATATGCTTAATACCATGGATGCAATTAACACAGAATTAAACTTCCACTTTGACAAATTGAATCTGTAATTAGAATTGCTCAGCACTTTTGTTCATCACGTCGCTGGAATTGATTCCAATCTACTCAAACGGACAAATTTACTAGTTAAGGCTCAATCAGATAGAGACAATCAATTAATGCCAATGACGAGCCAATTTTACAGTCCACACATCCAATTTAGAATGATAAAACCACCATGATCGAGCAAGACAACACACATAATGCACAGGATATTCTGCTATCTGGAAAATACAGTGTCTGTACATGAAGGTGAAATCATCCATGTAATAAACTCCACTAATTCCTCAACTTCCACTACAACAGATGGGCTCACAAAGAGAGCCAGATAAGGGCTAAGAAAGGCACTTAATAAAACCAATTGCTCAGCTAAGATGGCTAAAACAGACAGTCCAAAGGTTTGCTCTCCAATCTTTAAACTTATCACTCAGGGTAACCGACAGGTCCAATCTACAGAGGTGGTGATGGGCGAAGCTTCAACCAACTTTATCCAGTTAATATTACCAGTGGATGAAACAGGAGAAACATCACCAAATCCTAGTGATGGTTCCATGATTAACCATTCTCCATGTACCAGAAAAGAGGCAGCGGCATCGACTGCTGAGAAAGATTTGGTTGTATCACCTTTTGCGCAAAAAGATGTTCAGGCAATAGGGTCAAGACTGATTTGCATATGGCAAGGTCTAAACTGGGGTGGCATGGTGAGCAAAGGAATGATGGATTTAACCCAGATCTCTTGACTGGGGGTGAATGTTTTGATTTGTTCTGCATTCCGTCCATCAATTACGTGTCTTTTGCTTTCTCGCCCTAAGTGCGCCAGGTATGCCCAGACGTGGGTCCTGGGCTCTCCATGCCACTGGAATCAAGCTATCCTGGCTGAAGAGGGGTGAAACCCCGAAACCGGTCCTAGGATGCTTGTTTCCAGTCCAGGGAGGACCTGGCCTGGCAGTTCGGGCTGGACTGTTCCCATTGGGCACAGGGTCAAGACTGATTTGCAAATGGCTGGGTCCAAACTGGAATGGCATGGTGAGCAAAAAAACGATGGATTTAGGCCCAGATCTCTGTACTGGGGTGAATGTATGACATTGTTCTGCATTCTGTCCATCAATAGTTCTTTTTACAATCCAGAACGGTGGGCATCAGTTTTGACTCCATTATATATTGAGATCTTATTGACTAGACCTATCCCAGATTCATGGCAAGTGAGTATTCTGCAACCTATGTATAAGATCCGCCCTCCAGAAAATCCAGCAAATTACTGGTTAATAGCCCTCCCCAACGTCGTTGAGGCAAAGTTTTTCGAATCATCATTTACTTAAGGACCTTGAAGAGTGAGCTGCCACGACCAATATAATCCTAATCTACCAATCGGGTTTCCAAAAAGGCCAGTCAACTTTTACAAATGTCTTGTCTCTCACTTTAATAGCGTAAGTTCTATTGTCCAAGCTTGCAGCATGAGGTGTGTCCCGCAAACTCCTTGATATGATTATCCTCCTATCTACCAATACATGGGTCCAGGTGAAGATGGGAGAAGGCAACAGCGTGACTTGGTGACCTCTGGCGGCCTGAAGCCAGGTTGTGTGCTCTCACCATGGGCCTCATGTAGGTAGCCAAATACCGGTCGGTAACGGCCGATTTTCGGTAATTATACCGTTACCGACCGGTATTTAGGCTTTTGGTATGTAAGGGGACAATTTCTGTATTCGGAATTTACCGAATTGGTAAAATTACCGAATCGGTAAAATTACCGATTCGGTAATTTTACCGATTCGGTAATTTTACCGATTCGGTAAATTCCGAATACAGAAATGAGATGTAGGGGGAGTGTGTGGGTGATGTTTTGAGTCGGTATTTACCACCAACTAATAGTTGGTGGTAAATGAAGAAAGGATGTGGAAATGCATTTCTAAGCGCCTACAAGTGTGCAATGTGGCAGACATACATGCCCTTAGGGCATGTCTGTGTGCCACATGTGCACACATGGCCGAATCAGGGGTGCAACAGGGTGTCAATGTGACACCCTGCCACCCTTGCATGTGCTCCCCCATTACCGAATCGGTATTTACCGATTCGGTAATGAGGCATACCTTCCCATCAATGGGAAGGTATGCCTCATTACCGAATCGGTAAATACCGATTCGGTAATTACCGACTCACTCCGATTCGGTAACATTTACCGAATTTTTACCTACATACACTTTACCGATTCTTAAATACCGAATCGGTATGATTCGGTATTTTAGAATCGGTAAAGTGTATGCCACCTACATGAGGCCCCATGTATTTTAATCTCTTTATGGCTGATCTACATCTCCATCTGCATGAAGTAAATGCACACTTGCCCAACCTTGCAGGATATAATATAAAACGCTTGCAATATGCCGACTAGACCAAACTACTCAGCCATACTCCAATAGGCCTTCAATGGATAATTGAGTCCTTTGATAAATATATAACGGCAAACCAGATAAAGATGAACTTAAGTAAGAAAACCAAAATAATGGTAATAAGGTGAATTAGACAGAAGTCCCGAGTATGGAAAGAAGAAGGAATGGCAATCAAATCAGTAAGGTCATACAAATACCAGGGGATCACATTTTATGACAGAGTATCCGTCAAAGGCAACTTTAACACCTTAAGGGCTAAAACCGCTCCCCTAATTTCACCATCAAAACCTTGCATGGCAAGTTATCATCCCACACTAACGAACATTTGGTAAAAATGAAGTCTAAGCTAGTCCCTGCATTAACTAATGATTTATGGCATCAACACTTATGAAGTGTCGATGCCAATTTATTGGACCAGCTACAAATTAAAGCATTTAAACCCATCTTCAGGATCCCAATGAACACTGGCCATGCTAAAATTTGGATGGAGTTAGGCCTACAAAGTCAAATATTAGTGAGACAGTCTGCCTTTCTAAAAAGCTACATCTCCTGTTTTTATTTGAACATGGTTTCCTAGCCAAACTGTGTATGCAAGAACTTACAAATCATTGATTCTACAAGTGTTTGGAGATCTGACTTATCTGAGTGCCTCAACATTTTTTATCGCCAGTCATTTGGGCTTCCAACAATAAATAAAGCCTCATTTAAGATCATTTTAAATCCAGCTACACATGTGTTGTCTGTTATTAAGGGCAAAGAGGCCTTAGCGGCAAAAAGTTATGCCTGGAGTGTCATCAATTCATTTGGAAAAGTTGAGGTCTAGCCTTACTTACGGGCACATCTACCAACATGTATGAAGGACTTATTTCTCAAGATAAGCTTTGGTAGATACCCAACCAAGGATGGCTACCCCAGGTGGGTGCAACAATGGCAATCAAACTGTTTCAGGCTATGCAGCCATTCAAAGGAATCTTTATTGCACATAGCCTGAATCTGCCCTCGTCTACTGCAAGCAAGATGAACAATCGTCGAAACCATTGTTCATTGAAATTGGTGCGAGAACATGTCGCAAAGCCCTTATTCTTTGTTTATCTGGAAAATCAATCCCCCGATCTATATTCTTATCAAGAATTTGCTTTTGGTGGAAAACATGTTGTCCATGACTTAACAATCTCTATTGATTTCCATGGTGCTATTTTTATAAAATTATAAACTTAAATTTTAGCCTTATCGAGTATGATTTGATGATTTCTTTGGTACTGTCAAACTTTGCACAAACCTGTTTTTGATTGCAATTTGTAAAAAATAGTGGGGAATTGTGTGGTCCACGTAGGGTCAAAGCATCAGCCAGAGTTGCTGTCTGGAGTGCGGGGCCCACGGTTGGATCCTCGGAGCCGGTGGCAGCTCCTCTCAGCATCATGTGACCCTGGGCAATAGGTAACTTAATCGACCCCCAGCACCTGGATACCCTTAAGGGTGATAAGTCACTAATTGCACATCGGGAATAATTATTATTAATAAATATTAACGTTTTTTATTAATCACAAAATCAGTTTTATATAGATGCGGTTTTGAGTGGAATAAGCAAGGCTACTCCAGTGTTCACGGATTTTATTGGGATGTTATTATTGCTGCACTTTAGCGATACTTTGCACTAACCTTTGAACAAGGATAGATATCAACCTTTTATGGATTTTGACTGTTTTGAGGCACCCTAATATTTTTTCAACATCCATTCTTTTCACAGTGATAGATATTGTTCCTGGATATGAATTTCTAATCGACTTGCAACCAATGCATCACAGTGTGTTTTATGTTTAATGTACATTGTAATGAATTTCATTAATAAGACAGCTAATAAAATGTACTCACTTACATCAAAATGATGCAGAATGAAAATAATGGAACTTGGGGTACAGAATATATATACTGTCTGTTTTCTTTTAAACATATGTGAAAAGAGACTATAAGTGGCCTAAACACATGCTTCACAAATATTTTTCAATTTAGATTGAGTAGTGGGTGTCGAACAATCCTTTGGAAGTCATCATTACCTCTGCCTCGACACACGTATCCCTTTGCCCCGCTGTGTTCCTCCATGGGTAGTGGGTAGTGTGCAGGATGGAATTTGCCGATAACCACTGACATAGGAGGGATAGCAGTGCCCAATCTTCCCAACAGAACATAACATAACATAACGTGTATTTGTACAACGCACGTTCACCCAGCAGGGTATATTGGCGTTGAATAATAGATGTTACTGTTACCCACCTCAATGGTAGAAACCCTTCCTTGGACACAGACATGCCGAGTGGGAACTAGCATGAGATTTCATCTTTAAGCCTTAATGAGAAACCTGGTAGATCTGTGGTATGTATAGGTTCGATTGCAAAGAAATTTGGGATTCTGCACTTGTAGTTTTACACCTATGTGCGAGAGTAGATTTACAGATTTCTGAATTTCAAAATCATCTCCAAGAATCTGCATGGAAAACTCAGCCAGGGACAGGTTATCATGAAGATTCTGGCAAAGCTCATGTGGTATTGTAATTGGGATCCTATTGCTGTTATATGGAGTTCTTTTCTGGAACAAAGATACACTGTGTAAACCCATACTAATTTGTTTCCTTTGGGAAAATAGGTTTCCATTTTGAGCATCCTTTTCCCCTATATCCACACAAATCTAGGGGTGATTCATTCCCCTTTCTTTCTTGGCAAGGGATCTACGCCAGCCTCTGGGTGGAGTAACACTCCAACCCCTTCCAAGGTGCAAATGGGAAGGAGAGCAGTTGGTGTATGCCCACAAGCATACTTGTTATGAGCTATCACAAAGTTCCAAGGCTAACTGCACCTTGGAATGCCTTGAAAATCAATGTTCCCACTTCTAGAGTGGACTGTATGGGTGTGTAGGACACCGCACTCATGACTATGAATCCCTCTGTGAGTTCATGACAAGTGTAAATTGGATAACTGTGGTCATAAACTTACTTTAATACAACATATTTAACTTTGTGAATGGGGTCCTCTGTTTGTAAATAAAGAGAAAGTGCCAACACCTCAAAAAGCGTCCAGAAGGGGGAGTCTGAGCTTGGTGATAGAGTTGCGCTGCTGTTGGCCTCATAATCAGGGCTATTGTATAGTTCTTGCTGCAGAACGCACAATCTAAATCAGCATTAGCTTTACAAGCACATTTCACACATCACAATACAAACATTGCCATTATAAGCAAACTTGGTGTTAAACTGTGTTCGTTTCTCCTGAGGATGTGGAAATATTTCATGCTGTGTACTTTTTTGTGTAACCTTTTGTTAAGCTCCCATTGAGAGAAGTCCTAAGTGAGTCAAGTGGCTTTTAGATGTATCTTGTTTATTGCAACTATTTTCTTCACTGGAAAAGGTGATTTATGAATTAGACATATTTCAGTTAAGCTCTGAGCTGCCTTCCTTAAATATATAAATATTAACAGAAAGGGTAAAACTGCAATAAGCATGACCTAAGAAGACATCATTTTAGAATTAAAGCCATATTTTATTAAGTGTTTGATGCACTTTACATTACATATGCACATCATAAACATTAGGGAAGTTGATATGCAACTGAGTTAAGTGACTGAATGCCATGGAGATACCGCTGTTCAATTCGTTAAATGTCTCTAAAGGACGTAATGCTATCAAAAGCCAAACGAGAATAAGCAGCTGTGAAATACACATTACAGCACAGATTTACTGAGATGTTTTTCTAGGTTTGAAATTTCAATCACAAAAGTGTTGTTGTGGGTGTTAGAAATGGGGGTCTCTAGTTGGCAGAGTTATGCACTTTGTCCAAGTAGGGACCCTTGCTTCTATTCAGGATAAGGGAGTTACACACTTTAGGGAACCCATGCCAACCCCCCTTGGTAGCTTGGTATGAGCAGACAGGCTTGTCACCAAGTACAATGTGTAAATATTTGCGCCCAGACACACAGTAACACAGTGAAAACACTAGAAATGGACACCACATAGGATTTGAAAAATTAAGTATTTTTATCTAAACTAAATAAGAGCAATACAACAAAAATCCAACATACAGAATTCAAAATATGACTTTTAAAAGCTTTCAAGCAATTCTGTCCATAGAAATCTATGGATGCTTAACTTTTACACAAAGTAACTCAAAAGCGTCAAAATTAACAAAGCCAAACAGCCGCAGAGAAGGGAAGCGTCAGAAACCATAGTGATGCGTCAGTTTGTGAGTCCTTGGGGTGGTGATGCAACAGTTCTGCTGCACGCAGGAGAAATGATGGGTCGAATCTGGACTGTAGAGGGAAGTGGTGAGTTGATTCCAAGACAGTTCCGGTCTCCAGGTGATGCATCAGAACACTTGCCGCACAGGTGCGATGCGTGGAAATCCAGAGCACGTTGGAGGTCGATGCAGCGGTAGCAAACAGGCACTGCGTAGGTTTCTTCAGTAGCAGTCCCACAATGTGTTGATTCTTTCAGCAGCACAGTATGGCCTGCATTGGAGTTGGTGCGGTGATATTGGATTTTGGAGGTCATTGCACAGGACTCGGGTGTGGTGAGTTTTTCAGCTGCTGGCAGGTGCTGCATCGATTCCTCGGCCGCACGGTGGCGAGGTGTGGAAACCTCTCCCATTCGGCTGTGCTGCATCAAAAAAATAGGTGCTGGAAGGGCAAGGCATTGATTTTCTTAGTTTCTTCAAGCTCTTTCAGCTCCCAGTAACAGGAACAACCTCTAGAAGCCCAGAACTGGAACAGGTCAAAACTCTCAGGAGTGTAGTTTAAGGAAGCTGGTGATGAAGTGTTTGTGTCCCTGAGACTTCAGAACAGGAGGTAAGCACACACAAGTCCTTGTTAATTCTTCACAAGCAGGTACACAGCAAAGTTACAGTCTTTCCTCTCCATGGCAGAAGCAGCAACTGCAGGTCAACCCAGCAAAGAAACACACAGCAAAAGGGCAGTACTCCTGCTTACAGTTCTTCAGCTCTTCTCCTTGGCAGAGGTTCCTCTTATTTCCAGGAGTGATCTAAAGTTCGGGGGTCTAAGGTCTAATATTTATACCCCATTTTCTCTTTGTAGTCTCAGTTGCAAGAGACTCTGAGCCCAGAGAAAAACAGTTCTGTCCTCCCTGGTCCAGCTTCATTACAGGAGGTGGAGACAGCATTGTGCAAAGGAGACACAGCCTATTCAGGTGCTAGTGAAAACTTCTCCCCCACTCTAAATGCAGACCTGGTCTATTCAGCCTGGCTATGAGTTACCCAGGCAAGGCAAGGCACACCTCAACCCCCCTTGTGACTGTCCAGAGTTAATGTCCATCCCCAGCTCCTTTCACTCCAAAACCAGACAATGAATCCACAAA
This sequence comes from Triturus cristatus, assembly GCF_964204655.1. NCBI lineage: Eukaryota > Metazoa > Chordata > Amphibia > Caudata > Salamandridae > Triturus > Triturus cristatus. The sequence continues at coordinate 170,551,994 of NC_140582.1, read as the reverse complement.
CAGGCAGAGGCGAACAGAATGCCGAAACAAGAAAATGCCCACTTTCTAAAAGGAAAAAAAAGAAAGAAGAACAATTGATGGACAGTATGCAGAACAATGTCATACATTCACCCCAGTACAGAGATCTGGGCCTAAATCCATCTTTTTTTTGCTCACCATGCCATTCCAGTTTGGACCCAGCCATATGTAAATCAGTCTTGACCCTGTGCCCAATGGGAACAGTCCAGCCCGAACTGCCAGGTCAGGTCCTCCCTGGACTGGAAACAAGCATCCTAGGACCGGTATCAGGGTTTCACCCCTCTTCAGCCAGGATAGCTTGATTCCAGTGGCATGGAGAGCACGGGACTCACGTCTGAGCATACCCGTCCCACTCGGGGTGACAAATGCAAAAAGAACGATTGATGGACAGAATGCAGAACAATGTCATATATTCACCCAGTACAGAGATCTGGGCCTAAATCCATCGTTGTTTTGCTCACCATGCCATTCCAGTTTGGACCCAGCCATATGAAAATCAGTCTTGACCCTGTGCCCAATGGGAACAGTCCAGCCCGAACTGCCAGGCCAGGTCCTCCCTGGACTGGAAACAAGCATCCTAGGACCGGTTTCGGGTTTTCTTGTGTGTTTTGCTGTTCGCCTTATGTGGGAAGGGTATGCCCAGACGTGGATCCCGTGCTCACTACGCCACTGGAGTTAAGCTATCCTGGCTGAAGAGGGGTGAAACTCCGAAACCGGTCCTAGGATGCTTGATTCTGGTCCAGGGAAGACATGGCTTGGCAGTTCGGGCTGGACTGTTCCCATGAGGCACAGGGTCAAGATTGAAATCCATATGGCCATGTCTGAACTGGGGTGGCGTGGTGTGCAAAATAACAATGGATTAAACCCAGATCTGTGACTGGGGGTGAATGTTTTGCCAATGTGCAACATTCCGTCCATCATCTTGTGTGTTTTGCTGTTCGCCCTATGTGGGAAGGGTATGCCCAGACGTGGGTCCCGTGCTCACTACGCCACTGGAGTCAAGCTATGCTGGCTGAAGAGGGGTGAACCCCCGAAACCGGTTGTAGGATGCTTGATTCCGGTCCAGGGAAGACATGGCTTGGTAGTTCGGGGTGGACTGTTCCCATGAGGCACAGGGTCAAGACTGATTTGAATATGGCCATGTCTGAACTGGAGTGGCGTGGTGAGCAAAATAACGATGGATTAAACCCAGATCTGTGAATGGGAGTGAATGTTTTACCAATATGCAACATTCCGTCCATCATCTTGTGTGTTTTTCTGTTTGCCCTATGTGGGAAGGGTATGCCCAGACGTGGGTCCCGTGCTCACTACGCCACTGGAGTCAAGCTATCCTGGCTGAAGAGGGGTGAAACCCCAAAACCGGTCCTAGGATGCTTGATTCCGGTCCTGGGAAGACATGGCTTGGTAATTCGGGCTGACCTGTTCCCATGAGGCACAGGGTCAAGACTGATTTGCATATGGCCATGTCTGAACTGGGGTGGCGTGGTGAGCAAAATAACGATGGATTAAACTCAGATCTTTGACTGGGGGTGAATGTTTTTCCAATGTGCAACCTTCCGTCCATCATCTTGTGTGCTTTGCTGTTCGCCCTATGTGGGAAGGGTATGCCCAGACGTGGGTCCCGTGGTCACTACGCCACTGGAGTCAAGCTATCCTGGCTGAAGAGGGGTGAAACCCTGAAACCGGTCCTAGGATGCTGGATTCCGGTCAAAGAAGATATGGCTTGGCAGTTCGGGCTGGACTGTTCCCAAGAGGCACAGGGTCAAGATTGATTTGCATATGGCCATGTCTGAACTGGGGTTGCGTGGTGAGAAAAATAACAATGGATTAAACCCAGATCTGTGACTGGGGGTGAATGTTTTGCCAATGTGCAACATTCCGTCCATCATCTTGTGTGTTTTGCTGTTCGCCCTATGTGGGAAGGGTATGCCCAGACGTGGGTCCCGTGCTCACTACGCCACTGGAGTCAAGCTATCCTGGCTGAAGAGGGGTGAAACCCCGAAACCGGTCCTAGGATGCTTGATTCCAGTCCAGGGAAGACATGGCTTGGCAGTTCAGGCTGGACTGTTCCCATGAGGCACTGGGTCTAGACTGATTTGCATATGGCCATGTCTGAACTGAGGTGGCATGGTGAGCAAAATAACGATCGATTAAACCCAGATCTGTGACTGGGGGTGAATGTTTTGCCAATGTGCAACATTTCGTCCATCATCTTGTGTGTTTTAGTCTCTAAAAGGGGCATTTTCAAAAACACAATTTAGAAACCACCTTTACTAAAAGGTGTGTTATTCCTCTCAGTCCCTACCCCAAGCCCATGAGAACATTACTTTGTATATTATCGTCATCTCGATTATTACGTAATATTTTTCTTCTTTACTGACAGATGTTAATTATCACTATCTATATGGCTGTACCACTTCTATATGCTTAACAACAAATAAATACTACACACACAAAAAATATGTGTTATTAAAGTTTTAGTTCAGAGAGCCTAAATTCCATTTGTTTATCATGTCCCAATGGAAAGTAACACTTTAAAATATTACAAAGCAGCTCCTATTGTAGCCTATGGGACAGCCAGCCTTTCAATAGTGAAAAACGAAATACACAGTATTTTACTATCAGGGCATGAAAAACACACCAGCACATGCTCTACCTTTCACATACACTGCACCCTGCCCATGGGGATACCTTGGGCCTACCTGATGGGTGCCTTAAGAAAAGGGAGGGTTAGGGCATGGCAAGTGGTTCTACTTGCAATGTAGACATGGCAGTTTAAAACTGTGCGTGCAGACACTGCAGTGGCATGTCTGAGATGCATTTACAGGGCTACGTATGTGGGTGGAACAACCAGTGTTGTAAGCCAACTCATTGCATTTGATTTTCAGGCCCTGGCACACTCAGTGCACTTAACTAGGGACCTATCAGTAAATCAAATATGCCAATCAAGGATAACCAATCACAATCACAGTTCACACAGAGAGCATAGCCACTTAAGAACTGATCAGCAATGGTAATGTGCCCAGAGACCTAAAACCAGTGAAAAATGGGTCAAAAACAGGAAGTAAAAATGCAAAATGTCTGGGGCAAACCCTCTAACAATGCCAGGTCTAACAGTGGGACTTACTTTCCTACCCAAATCATAATTTACATTGGAAATCTGTGCATCAAAGTGGCATATCGTGGGTGGTACACATGCATTTCCACGCAACCATCCATGGGTTTTGATGCAAATTTCTATCTTCAAGCATTTGCAGACAGGGGTTTGCACCAAAAATTATGCCTCTTCAAGGCAGGCGTAATTGTGACATATTTTTTAAAACTACACATTTTCCATCTCTGCATGTATGAGGCAGTGTACACCACATATACAACGTGGGAAAAGTATATAAGCATAGTTTTTATAATGTAATAGTCCCCTTCCTGGACAAAACATATGTTTGCAGAACACACACAGTGTTGCACTATAGAGCATGTGTGTGTGTGCATGTGTGTGTGGGAGCGTGTGTGTGTGCATGTGTGCGTGTGTTTGCGCTCATGCCAACCTAAAGTGTGTCAATACTGCGGTAGTGAAAAATATCACCATGTCCTACTAGAATTATGATGCTGAGTTTCTCTCTCCTGCCAACCAAATGAATTAATTTCTTGTTCAATTACATCAGCATTTTCTTATTGATCCCCAATAGAAATATAGTAGCAAATGCATTGCCAGGGCATTATGTAGTAACAAAAAACCTCTGCAGCTAAATCCAGTGCTATCCATATTTAAATAGTTATTACAATCGATAATGTGACACACTGCTCAAACATGCTACAATGCGGACAGATTCTCTGTAATATGGATATTTTTACAATGCTTTCTCAATTATGCTGGGTAAGTTGGTCCAGGAGACTAATGCAGTCTCTCCAACAATTTGTGTGATCACGTTTGACGTTCAGATCCTGCTTAAAGTGGTAAAGTGTGTTACCGCTGTTGATTGAAGTTCACACAGACTCCCTCATCCCGGCCGGCCTCATCACAGGACATAGGATCACGTAAAAACAATTAACTCTGTATGTTAATTTGCCAACAAGAAGTGATGAGACTGAAGTTAGCTTCTTTGGCCTCAGGGGCGGTTCAGCGGTGGCCCCTCCATTAGGGCGGAGGAGCGCCGCCCCCCTTCCACCACTGCATATAAAATGATAATAAAATGGGTTTCTAACTTGTTTTATTATCGTTTTATTTTAATCCATCTGGACCCACCTTCAGGACTCTGCTGAGTTTTGGGGGCGGGTGCAGGGGATGACACTGTGGTGGGGGAGTGCACTTGTACCTTTACTGCGCCTGAGGTGTTTGGCCAGCCGTTTCAGGCCAGCCAAACATCTCATGCACAGTGAAGCTTTCTCCAGCCCCAGCTCTGTTGCTGGGACTGGAGAAAGCAGGCACAGGCTCCCAGTCTGCCTGGGGTGCAGAGTTGTAGCACTCAGGCCAATCCTAATGCTGCTTTCCTGCAGTGTCATGATTGGCTGCGGTGCAGTCTGGGAGCCAGTCCCAGAAGCAGGAAGAGCGGAATGAAGTGGACGGCGGAGGCGGTGGCAATCAGGTACCTTTATTTATTTATTTTTTATTTTGTGCCCCAAATCCTTTCCCCCTCCCCTCTAGCTCCTTCCTCCAGCCCACCCCGCCACTTTGGCAGGGGATGGGCTGCGACTAGGCGGTTATGTTTCTATGCCACTCCATCACATGTGGCGCCAGTTTGGTGCGTGCTGTGCCTCATCGTGCACACCCAATAGGAGGGCCGAGAGAATGCACAGAGTTATGCTGCAGAAGCAGGGAATATGTTTTCAAACCATCTGACTGCCTAACGTATGATGTCCTGCTGCAAAACTATTCTGCCGCTCAGGTCTGCTTGATCACTGACATGTTGATCATTTATATCAAGAACACTAGTAAAGATATAATTTAATTAAAGCAGCTTGAGCCTGCAAGTAGTGATGCAGGAAATGATTAGCCCAGATAAGGTTGTGGACACGGAGGTGGCAAACACATTTGAGAAAAGCCCAGTGTGTTCGGTACATGGTGTCTGTGTTATAAATCTGGACTTGTATGTGGTCTCTGAATCTGTCGTTTCATTTTTCCATTTCGGTCATTTATATACCTGGACAGTGGGCTCATGCATGCCATGTGTATCAACTCGACTCATGTATTTTTGTACACACTTTTTCTTGTTAAATTTGAAGCTTTGTTTTAAACTGTGTAACGGACAATAAAAATACGCACAGGCATTACTATTCATGGCTTGTCTCTAGTATCATGATAACTGAGCTGGGAAGATGTGCTGGAGAGGCCAGAGGAAGGCGCTTAGAGTTTCTTGATACTCAAATACTTGTCATTTCAGATATTTATACGTTTTCATTGCTTGAATTTTTGCTGGCAAGAAAGTGTCACTCATAGTGGTTGAATATCACTCCTAATTACACTGAAATTATGAAAATCTCACACTTAAGCAAACTGAAACCTTGGCAGCTATGTTTAAATATGGAGAATGCATCGGTACTATATTTCAATTAAGGAGCAAAAAGAAAATGCTGATGTAATTGAACAAGAAACGAATCCATTTGGTAGGCAGAGTCCAATACTAGCAAATGATTAGCAAAAGCTTCAGCATGCCGTTCAGGTGCAAGGAGCAGTGCTCGTTTCTCCGAGAATAATTAACTAAGCAATTAATAGAGCTGCTCCCGACATCTTGTTTGTCAACGCGGATGCCCTATGCGACACCTTGGGTGGTCTTGTCTATCACTGCCACTTCATAGCCAGGTCTAGCTTGTGATGGATGGCCACCTTCTAAGCTAAACACTCAGCACCTGCACATCACTGGCTTCTTTAGCTGTCAGGACCGGTGCCAACGCCGCGGCCATTCTGCTAGGGCAGAAGCTTCAATGACATTTACGAGTGTGGGGGCATGTTATCAAGGTTCGGCGTTAAAATTATCGCCACTTTATCGGCAGAAAACTGCCGCTATAGCAGCGATAATGGGCTTGATACTTCCAATAGAAGTCCATGTTGACACCAGAACATGGGCTTCTCTGGGAATTCTCTGCGGCATATTATCAAGCCCATTATCGCCGCTATAGCGGCAGTTTTCTGCCGATAAAGCGGCGATAATTTTAACGCCGGACCTTGATAATATACCCCTTTGTTTTTCTGCAGTTGTTTGTTATTTTTCTATTTTGAATCCACCAGTATACTGGTTTGGAGATATGAGACCGAGATGTGGTCATTAGATACAAAATGATAATTTTGACTTTCATGTTCCCGTTTTACCCATGCCAACGTTTTCTCTACTGGGAGTTCGGATTGCAATTTGCATTTTTTTCATCTCGGTTCAATTCGCTAATGCTGGCTAGCACTGTAAAAGTTATTAAAAAAGTATAATGGATGGGGGATTTTCATATGCTTTTAGAATTGATTTCCATATTTTTTCAACCTCCTGTATTTCATTTTCCCTTCATTGTAAAACATTGTATGTCCCTTTCTAAAGAACACTGTCTGTATTAAATAGTCCATCGCAAAGCGAGGACTGCTGCCGCCATTCTAGGTAACATATTATGCGGAAGATTTACCATGAGGAAGACGTGGCTTTTATTGCCGCACGGCTACTCCAGAGAGTGTCCCGGCGCATTTGCAAAGGTCAGACAAATCCCAACAATAAGAACAGAATACTGGTGGGATGATGTGGAATGTAAGGCTACATCCTTTGGGGACCATCTTTCGAAATGCTGAATCGATTTTTATTTGTTAAGGCATCACAGACAAAATCATCAGGGAAAGACCTTCGCCTATATAATGTTTACATCTGGTGCAGACAATCTCCCACAGTCTGACCACATACTCCATCACCTCGCTGAGGATAACCACAAGCATCTTTCCAAAGAAGGGAAAGAGACAAGTCCATCACTCACTCCACTGCAACCCATGACAGATTGGACTGGTCCAAGCCATGCAGATAGTACATCAGGAGGACAAGTTGCTGATCTTACACTGAGGACAAGAAGATGTGGGACAACCTAATCCATTCACCATTTGCTGTTACAGAACAGTCAACAGCGGAATTAGGAAACAATAACTCTATACACCATAGTTTCAATCACTCCTACCATTGGCCTTTCTAAAACAGTGTTTAATTGACAGAACCTCAACACCATCATGTCAACAACCATGCACCAATAACATTTAGTTTTTAAAGAACGTAACAGCATTGTTCCACACAACACTACTGTACATCTTATGACTGAACAGACAAGACCAGGCGAGACATACTGTGCCCTCAAGTGCACAACAGGGCACCATATATACTTAATAGGACTGTGATACCTATCTAGACGTTTCACGCAATTAGCCCTTCAACAGACAAATGAGGATCCAACTCGAAAGAAAAAAATTAAAAGTACTTCGTCCCGCTCATCCATACATATAAGAGATTAGAAAGATCTTCACCAAGACCAATCCAGCCTAGTTGCATATTAACAACCTACAAAAGACCCTTCTAAACTTTCAAGTCTCTACTAACCATACCTAACCACAAACTCACAGACTACATATATAAATGAATAAAGTAATGCCCAGAATCATGAGAAAAGGTGCACAGAAGAAGGCACTGTAGTGCCACGCTAATGATAAAAAAACACTATATAAATGCTGACAACATACTATTTCATCTAAACTCCTACAGATATGTTTGAGTAAATTAATCGATGATCCAAAGGTTTTAAGTGGTTTGGTATTATTTTTGTATTATTTTGTGTTCAAACATACAAACACGCTGGGCATTGTTACTGGCTAATACAAAAATACGTGCAGGAAAAGAAGCAGAAAATAATCATGCACAAGAAGAAAATCTTGAGGGACATGTACATTGTTGGAAAAGTAGGTTTAATAACTGAAGTCATGAACCCCTAGGAGAATGGATTAAAATTTAAGTGATAGAATGCCCCCCTACAGTCAAGATGAAATAGATACCTGACTCCATTGAGAATTTCTGACTTGTCACTTTGAAATATTATTCAAGCAAGAATTCCACTGCAGAGACTGATGGGGGATTGCTCAAAGCTGTTATATGTGCTTTACGTAGACTTCAAAAATAACCTCGTCAGTGGGACCTCCAAAGACCTACCAAAGACTTTTTTCACTTTTTAGTAATTTTAGTAGCGTTGATCAACCTCATTATTTTGAGGAATTACTTAGGACACTTGGGGTACAGGTACCGGAAAAAAAGAATATGAGTTTCAAAGCAAGTTTACTAAAAAGAAAAAAAAGATATAATTACCCTGTATTTGGCTAGGCTAGTTAACTCTTCATGGTGAGCAAGGGTCTGGAAGAGGCCCCCTTTTGAATGAGCATGAGATGAAGTTGTTGTGATATGCGCTGGATTACTTTATTTCTTTTAGCTCTGCTTTTGTGGCTTTTATGAATCTTCCCTCATATCATTTGGTCTAGTAGGCTGGTGTCAAACCAAATTCCATTGCCTTGTATATTTTACTGGATCCCATTGTCAAGAGCTATGTGAACATAATAGCTCAAGCAAAGGAAAGTTTTGCAGCATGCCAGAGAAATGGCGTCTTTACCATATTATTGTGGTTACCTTTGCCTCTGTCTTCACATGGAAGGCACAATTCTTAATAACGTTTTGATTGGGAAATTCCTGCCACTCATGTTTAGAACCTACCACTCGCGAAAATCTGGTATTGGTGTTTTCTGGACATTGATTTCAGCAAATCAGGTAAGTGTCTTCTGGGAAAGCTCTGTGAGTCCTTGTACATTGGCAACATGTGATAGGTATGCCTATATCTTCCTGAATAGAATAGCATTGAAACTTTGTGAGTTCAGATCTGATATCTGTCAAAGTGGTTTACATTAGCCTAAGCATGGCCCTACCTTGGGGGCAATTTTAGCTCCCTATAACAAAATAATTTTCCTGTCTAGGCTATTAAGTCTTTGATTAGTGACAACATCAAACAAGTGCTGGCTAGCTGCTGCATGACAGTTGCCCATGTCAGCACTGCTGACATTCACACCAAGAGCAGCCTCTGCCTTGTTAGATAGAGCCTACCAGACAGTGCTTTTGCTGTTTGCTGTCAGACATATTGAGGGCTTACCAAGAACAGACAGGGACTTGGAGTCCTTCCATTGTGTATCAGTGGTATCAGCAGACCTTGGATGGGGGGGGGCAGACCTTGGATGAGGGGGAGCTCTGCCATGTTCCTTTTGGACTTATCAGTGGCATTTGATATGGTTAATCATGAGCTGTTGATAGATCATTTAGCTTCCTTTGGGATCGGGGATAATGCGCTCTCCCTGCTGGGTTCCTTTCTGTCTGAGTGGTCTCAATTAGTAGCGTTGGGTGACTATGTTTCACCCTCCTTTTCCCTACCTTGTGGCGTTCCTCAGGGATCTTCCCTGAGCCCAGCACTTTTTAATCTCTATGTCACCCCCCTGGCAGAATTGATAAAAAAGCTACGGCTTTCCACTAGTATCGTATGCAGACGACACAATAATTCTCTCGGTGAGCAGTCATATACGTAACTGGGTGGCAGACAATTGTCTGAAGTTAAACTCCTCCAAGACTGAGGAAACAACCCCTCTATCTGGACAGATAGTTGGTGGCCTGTCCAACTTGGTCCCTCACCCACACCAGCGTCCAAAGCCTAAAACTCTAGGAGTCATCTTCAATACTAAACTATCATTTGAAGCACAAACTAACTTTATCACTTCTGCCTGTTTCTTTATCATCAAAATCTTGAGAAAAGTACTCCCCTCAATCCCTATATAGCTCAGGAAAACTGTGGCATCCATACTTAGTTCATCTAGACTGGATTACTGCAATGCTCTTTTTACCAGCGCCTCTAAACGCAGTATCCAAAATCTGCAGATTGCTCAGAAAATACAGCAGCAAGAGCACTCCTAGGAATATCTAAATTCGATTCTGATTCCAAAGCCCTATCCCATCTGCACTGGTTGCCAGTAGCAAAACGGATCCAGTTTAAATTGCTCTGTATTGCTTTTAAATCTTTGAACAAACTGGGGCCAATGCAGTTGGCAAACTATCTTAATCCATATATCCCAGCAAGGTCCCTTTGGTCAGCTGAGCTTGGAAATCTTGTCTCTAGAGAAAGTAGGGCCAGGTGGGGTGGCAGGAGTTGCACTACAACAACAGCCAAACTGTGAGACTCTCTGCTAACCTCGCTTATAAAAGAGACTAACCTGCTAAAATTTAGAAAGTGATTAAAAACATGGCTCTTAAAGGCATACATTTATTCCCAGATCTGTACATTCTGAGAGCAGTGCCTAGACACCTTAGGCTATTTGTCCCGCTTTATAAATTTATCACCATCGTCATCATCAGTGGTTGGCTTTCCCATCACTCTCTCTAAATTGCCTGCTTTTTATTTGTGTCACAGGTTATCAATTTTGTGTTTCTCCTTTTCCAAGGAACATAGCATTTTTACCAACTCTGTGGATTGCCTAGCATGTATGATGGTGTTTCAAGCACTTTTTTTTTCTTTTTACTTAAGCACTGCACAAGAGTGCATGGGCCTCATTCATGAGGTAGTCATGCAGCGCAGCAAGTTACCTTGCTGCGTTGTGCTTCACTGAGTGACAGGGAAAAGGCAGGAATACACCGTATCTAAGGCAATACAGCACATTCCTGTCCTTTCCCTTAAGCTGTTGACTTTTTGGCAGCCTAGGGCTAATGCAGGCACCTTTGCACCATGCGTTACATGCAGGATTGTTTTTGCGCATGAAGGGGCACCATCCTGCACAAAAACAATCCTGGGAAGCATACTCCTCTTTCTATGTGTGCTGCAGAATGCAGCACTCATAGAAAGAGGAAGAACTTTAGAGATATTTCTCAACATCCTGCCTCCCCTGGGAAGGTGTACATTTTTGGCGCATCCCCAGGTTTTCAAGTTCTTGCAAATATGGGGATGTATCAATGAGAGTTGTGTAGAAACACCCATGTAATACCCAAGGAACACCTGCCAATGCAATGATTTGTGCTGCGTTGCGTTACTCCAGACTTTTGGAGCCACTCAGAGCTACGCAAAGTGGCTTAGCAAGGCTTCAAAAATGTGACTTAGTAGTTTGTATCACATATGTACCATGTTGCATGATCCAAAGGTGATGCAAGCCTCTCCTAAATGAGGCCCCATGTGTCTTCCTGCTGTCTCCCTATAATACTTCTCTCCCCTTCCACCCTGTGTTGCTCTCTGTCACACAAGTGCTTCTCCCTGACCCCTCCATGTTGTTCTCGCTCTTATATCCTCCCCCGTTGATTCCTCGGAGTTGTGTTTGTTACCTGCCAACTTCTCATTGCTTTGTTGCCCATTGCCTCTCCTACCCCCACCCACCTGCTTGTTGTTTACCACACCCAGGCCCTTATTCTGTCACCTGTTGCTTCAACTGCCCACCCTTCTATGTTGCTTTTGTCTCCCTGCCCCCGTGTTGCTTTCCCAGCCCATCAATCCTTCTCTCTGACCCCTTGCTTCTCCTCGGAATCCCGAGTTTGTGCCCTATTTTTTGGCCACAATCTCCACTGATGTTTCAAATATGCTTTTGCACATTTTACCTTTTTTATTTGATAATCCAACTCAGATCAGCAAAACAAAAAAGCCGAGTGGGTCAATTTGCGCACATCTACAAAATGACGAGGCCAGCCACTTCATCCACTTTTTTTTCTTATTTAGTCATGCTGCACAGCATGAGCGACGATTACATCATGGGTAAAAACTACTGACAAAGTCAGTAGATCTCAAAGGCGAGACCTACTGACTTTGCCAGTGCTTGTTCATTTATATTTTGGCAGTTGACTATGCCATGTTGAAATGAGTTGTCCCAAATCTTACAAGATTACCTAGCACACAGTTTGAAGAATGTTTTGAACAAATTTGTCCTCTGACAACATCTCCAAGACAAAATAGATTCCTGTAACCTTGAATGCAGTGACACACCGACTCAAAAACGATTTTGATAACCTCTCAAATCTGTGATAAGGAAAGCCCACCACACGCTTGTTTCTGCTCTTTTTCCGCTTCTGTTAAGTATCAAGTACAGGGAAGGTGAAACAGGCACCTGTTTTTGCATCAGTATTTCCTTAATTACATTCTGCAGCTCTGAATTAATTTCAAATTGGACATTAGATATGTCTTGAAGTGCTGACCCATGAAATCGAGTTCTCTTTTGTTGCTATCGGATATGAGGCATAAATTCACATAAACATATCAATTGTTAGTACAGTGCAGAACTCCCCCAAGACAGCATATGACCTGATAATGCAAGAGGCAGGTGACAGTGACAGCAAAGACAGTCATGCCATGAAAAAATAAAATTGCATCTATTGAAGGATGCAACATAGAGCAAGAGGTGAGTTATGAGTTTGTTAAATTTTAACACCTTCTGATATTCTGAACACCTCTCAGACAGTGAATATAGCATGATATGACTCGAATGGAAAAAGTTCCTATTATATCAGAAAAAAACCTCTTTTCTCAATTAAGGGCTCGATTTTCAATCTTTTATTGTGTACATAATCTTTACCTATGTGTGCATAAAAGCAATTTGCAAGCACCAAATCGGATTTTATGATTCACAGTACAAGTACCTGGATACAATTATGCCAGCAGATGAATACCTCACAGTGGAAATCAAGCACTAGAGCAAAATGTCTGTAATATTGGGTTTAGGGCCAGAGGACATGAGTCCTCCCAGGGAAAGTGTGATGATGGTCATTAGCAAGGCGGTGAACGTCAACAAGGTTGCAACTTTGTGGGTTTTCACAATACTTCCCAATGGTTTTGACTCTCAGTTCACACTTTACATTTCTGCTAGCCAATGCTGATGCAAGGACCTTGATTATGTGTCAAGGACAGTCAAATAGAATCCATCTTAAATTCGACTGGCAGAAAGCAGTATCTGCTGATTCATAACCAGCTGAACAGATGGAAAAATATAATTTGCACTTAATTCAATCTCCTGACTTGTCAAAAGAAATCTTTAATTAGTAGATACAAATCTCTGCATAAGTTTTTGCAAATGAGGCCTACCTATGGTAACTAAGTTTTGAGGATAGAAATTTCGAGTGGGCCCTCTGGGTCTGCCACCTTAATTGCAGTCCCTTTTATGGAACCACTCCTGAGTCAAATAAAAATCATAATTAATATGTAGTCTGGCTTTACAGTGGGATAACTGTCAGGTTAATGAAGCTGTGTAATATTTACCTCATCTAGTAAATGCAGTGTTTCCTTTCTGCAGGCCTAGAAGATATGTAACACTTTATATTTGTTAACCCCTTCCCCGCTCATGACGGAGCCGCTCCGTCATGAGCCACGGTTGCCGTGTGCTCATGACGGAACGGTTCCGTCATGTCACGGCTGTTGGCGGCCGCTCCGCCTACGCGGCGCTGTTTCCCGCCTGTGCGGGGGGACAACGCAAATGGGCGGAGTCATGACGGAACCGTTCCGTCATGAGCACAGCTCAACCGTGGCTCATGACGGAGCGGCTCCGTCATGAGCACAGCGCCACCGCGCTGCCCCCCCGCACCCCCAGCGCTGCGGCGGAATTCCCGCCGCAGCGAAAGGGTTAATAGACCGATATTCCTTTTTTGCAGTGTGCCACATATTCAGTGGTGAGATTCTAAAACATGGAGTTGCTTTAGGATTTGGAAAGGTATAATAACAAGATCACAATTTTCATACAAGCATTCTTGTACTTTCTTAACAGTTCTGAGAATTTACATATGGTAAGTAACGGCCTGCTTTTCCCCCACAGTCTTGCATTGATTCCTTTTGTTTTCACTGCCTAACATCTGGAAAAGCCAGTTATACTGTGATACTCCCCTGGGTCCTGCCTGCCTTGTAGAAGGTGGAATGCTAATATTCCAAGACAGGACTTGCAGGCAGACTGGAGACCTGTGTGGATTGAGTTTCTTATCCTTAAGAATAAACTTGGAGTTTATCTACTACATTTCCTCCTGGACCTCTGGGGGCTACCTTCACACAAACCCTAATCATCAGAGACTCTGCCACAACCTTTCAACCACTTATTTCAGTTTTCAGCACACTAACATCCGATGGCAAAGCAGGCCACCACCCAACCCTGTTATATTATAATCCTAGCTTACCCCCTGCCAAGTCTGGCATTAGAATCCTCCTCTTGGTTTGCTAACTCAATATTTTGAGAGCCTCATTGTAGCTCCCGTTTGCGAACGGGAAAAAGCCTTTTGGGATGTATCATCCCAAAAGGCCTTTGCAAAATAGAGAATCGCAAACTTTGCGATCGATTCCCTATTTTGAGAATGCAATCAAGGAATCGCAAATTGCGATTCCTTAAGTGCAATTCTGGAAGCAACCAAGTTGTGCATAGTTGCCTTAAGAAATCGCAAATAACCACTAACTTCAAGGTGGTGGTAATTTTCGATTTTTTTGAAAAATTTACTTTTTTGAGTTTTTCAAAGTGCAATGTGGCACACATATTTGCGCCACATGTGCACACATGCTAATTCCAGGGTTCAACAGGGTGTCCTTCTGGCACCCTTGCACCCTTGAAATTGCATTCACAATTTGTGAGCACCTATTGGGTACTCGCAATTTGCGGATGTCTTCCCGTTCATTCCTATGGGCCTCTGGGCCCATAGGAATGAATGGGAAAGTATTCCTTAATTGCGATTCACAATTTGTGATTCGCAATTAGGGAATATGTAGGAATCACAATTAATATTGCAAATCCTAAATACACTGAATTTTGTGAGTCCTTAATAGCGAATCACTAAAATTTTCTATTAAGGAATTGCAAACTGCACAGATGATACATCTACCCCTTAGTTTCTACTTCTCAAGCAACTGCGCATCTAGTTCAGTCATGGATAAAAAATATCTCTACACTTAGATCTCACGCCTCCCTTATCTCCGCATTCCAAATTTCAAGGCATTTTCTTGTGTTCAACCTGGTCTTACAGCCACGCTTCTCCAGGTTCTCTAATACAGTGCTGTATGAGCTCCACCTCCTTTGGAACGTAAACCATCAATGGCAGATGGAACCTTCTGGACTATTATATAAGCACTGCTCCCCTTTCACATAGACAAAGGCCATACTTGAAGTGGACTCTCTGAAATCTTGCTCACCCAAGTCAGTGCAGTGCTTCATTCTGCTTTTTTACCTAGTCACTGAACCCTAAAACTTTGGCCTTTTGACAGTCCTGATTGATCTTCCGTGACTTCATCAAAGTGACTGAATAATCTTTAGGATCCCCTCAATGATTAATAAAGTAACTGACCTTGTTGAGCTCACATACCGCACAGGTGCACCCCATTCTTGGAGTTTCTTCTACTTATAAGTACAATTAACACCAACGTTAGAAATCCCAAGGACCACAAAATGGACTCCTCGCCCCAAGCTGATATCTCTTTAATGAGCTAGCTATTTCTCAACTCACATTCTGAACAGACAAGCAGCCCCTGTTTCCTAACCTCCTCTTCAACATGCACTTTGTTCATGTTCCACTCTTATCATACCACTATTATGTACCACACCAAATTATTTTAAACATCGATTAGGTTTCATTGAAAAAGTAAATTTCCACATCCAGCAATCTCCCACACAGCCCCAGTTCAGGAAGGACCTCAAGACCTGGCATTTCAGATGACCCCAGCACTCAACGGAGCTACCCCCCTTGCCACCGAGCGCCTTGAGACCCTCACAGGTGAGTAGTTGCGGTTTACAAACCCTTGATTGATTGCTCTTGTAGCGGTTCAAGCTCTATAATCACCTTTAACTAATAATAACAGCCCTCATTTGATTGACATTTAAAGTTGACACTGAATGAATCCTGATAGATGAATACCCAGCTGAGTGGGTACACACCGGTCTCTGTGGAGGGAGAATTATTATGGTGAGGTGTCTCATGAGCCCGTTGCATGCAGACTACATGGCTAATATAAGTGACAAAAAATAATATTATTAATAACATTCATTCGAAAATTCCTCTTGCATGCTACATATATATGAAGCCTATAGAGTGGCAATAATATCATTTCCCCAGTCAATTAATCAAACAAACCATGGTTACCAATGGCACCTTTAATTTAAAAACATATGTTGGGCATTTACCGTTAACACGTCCACGCTCCTTCACAAAATGTATTTCACTTAATTTTCCTAAAAAATCCAGCAGATAATTTCTTAAAACGTCAGCATTGTTTGGGAATGAAAGTCCGCACCCCCCTTAATATTTAATTACTCAAGACCTTCCCCTCCCTCGGCGTCGAGCGCGGTGACGCAGCCGGCAGAGTGCGAGAGCCGCATGCTGCCAGCCAATGGTTTAATTAATACAAAACACAGAGATCGTAATTAAAGCTAAACCTTCAAGGGAATGCTAGCGCACACAAGCAGGGTCTAATGCAGTAAGATATCTGGCTGTGACAGATTTTGTGCACTTTGTAGCACAGCCTCATAAAGTTGACTGAAAGCCCTTGTAAATGCTGTTTTGGTCTCTCACCACACTGGGCAGGCTGCCCTGGGTCTTTGTGTGGATATTCAGGGAAGCAGCACTCCATCAGCAATACATAAACTCATCTCCATATCATCGAAAGGTGGATTAATATATGTGCTGCATTTGGTCACAGGGGCTTCTGAACACTTTATTATGTTGGTTCTTAAGTTGTATCATATGGGCACAAAGCCTTGCATTTGCAGCTTCGTGTGGATGTATTGTAAGGTCTTTTTTTATTATTAAGCAGAAATAGGACTTTTTAACCTATTTTGTTTTGCACTTCTAGTTAGTTTTTTCTCCTCTTTAAATAACTGCTTATAACAATACATGGACTCAAAGTGCTCTTGGATGCTTTTAGAAAATTTCATGCTTTAAGTTTTTGTAAAAAGTCCACGAAAACCTTTGCATCACACACTAAAGACAAGTGAGAGATTAGTGAAACTGATAGCTACTCTATCAATTAGTCTAGGCCGGCATAAAGAATTCTATAAAATTAAATAATTCTCTGTATAGCGCATTGACATGCCCATTTCTGGCCACTTACCAGGGCTTAGATGCAGCATTTGCTATAGACAGGCATGCCAGAGGTTTGCTGGAACACAAGTTGACCTAAGTGGTAGATTGATGGATCTGACAAGCCTCTTTGAAGAAGCTGTTCAAGGACCTCTTGTAGGAACCTAAGCTGATCTTTCTCAAGTCTCCATTCAGGGCCTAGGATTGTCACTGACCCAGTGCATTGATAGTTCTGTGCTATGCTACATACAATTGAACGTTACCTAAACGGCTTGCTGTCTTTTGCCTGACCTGTGTGTGAATTTAGGGGGGGGGGGATGGGGGGAGGTTTGGCAATTATTTGTCACAGGCCTAAGTGTTTGCTCCAATTTCGCTGTAGAATTTGCAAAACATTCTAAACATTTTTATTTTCTCCATGTGGAGACAGTTGATCGGTTTCAAGGCCATGCATTTATATTTATATTTAGCAATATATTTTAATATTACCATATGTAAACCACCTGTAAACCTATGTGCAAAACGTTTCACAAAGCCTCTAAATCTAAAAGAACACCTCCAATGTATTGCAGCATGTGCATGCAATCTACACAGTCCATATTCAAAAACACTATCTCTTTTGTATCAATGTTTAATGGAGTATCACATTAAGCACGCAATGTTCTCCTCTACTCAAAAATGAATAAACATTTTCAAATGATTCTAGTGTGAAAATAAAAAACTGAAATATCATATTGCAGTTTGCACTATAAACTATACTTATGTTACCAGGAACAGTGTGGAGTGCCCAAAGACTTAGACACACTAATTTTCTGCACACATAGGGGCCCTTTATGTTATTATATTTATTAAAAATGGAACACCATTACACCATGGAATGTACATTTGACATTATTTTCTCTCTGCAAGCACTGCCATTTTTTGTGCCATTTAGATTTCAGTCTTTGGTTTTGTTGCTTCATGGACATTAGTTCTGCTGCAGACCATGGTGCATTGTGCGGTTGTGTGGTTGAGTTCATAATTTGTATTTACCCATGAACGCCAACTGCGGTTGAAGGGGCCACAAAGGCAAAGAGCTCGAAGGATATCACAACTGAGATTCTTTTTAATGAGGGTCTCAAGTAGCCCAGCAAGCAGCATATTTAGTTGGCCCCCCTCGATCAGGGGATGGGTTATTTTCATCACAGCTAGATTGGTAGTTATAAGGAAATGTCACATGTGTATTCGCAAAATAAATCATATTTTGGGGTTTAAGACTGCTCCCCGGGCAACTCTAACACCAACTCCAGCCTCCATATTTCTAGTGACATAAAGAAACTTGAAAAAGTAAACAGAACAATGCACAAGGTTGCTAGAATTTAGGTAGCCAAAGCATGCTGCCACATGTTAGAATGTGGATACATTAAGATTGAAAGACTTTCTATAGCAGATTTAAGAAGTAACTCGCCGTTTTAACACTAAATCCTGTAAGGGTCACAGGAACATTACTGTGGCTAACATAAAATTCCTACTATAACTTGGAGGCAAATTGGATAAGAAGAGATTTATGATCCTTAATGGTCTTAATTTCGGTAAGATCAGCAAACAATTTCCCATTGTACTTACTCATGTCAAAGTCTACGTATTTCAGAACTGGCCTACAAGGACTTTCCTACTCTATGAAGGTTGTTTGGAGATTCTTGTAGACTGACAGTGGTTTTATCCAGAATGTCACTACTATCTGCATTATACTATGCTCTGAGCATGACAAATCCCCATTTAGACTAAAAATATGTTCTAATTTTGTTATTTTAATTCAAGGGTGGACCGCCTGTAATTTTTAGGAGGGATACATTGTTGTGAAAATTTCAGTGGACTAGGTCTAAGTGATTTCTCCGGGGATTGAGGGAGGTAATGTAGTCCCCAGCTGCACCTGGAATGCAGGGGAATCTGAACCCTTCAGTGGGCCTCCATTCAACCCTTGGCCAATGAATATCTGTGAGATATGGAAGACTCAGTGGGTGATCATCATATTCTGCAGGGGGCAGTGACATTCTGCATTACGCCACTTCTTTCTACCGGCCTCTTTTAGCGCTGATCCAGTTTCTGGGCACTTACCAACCCACCACAGAGGCACATCGGGTTCTATTTTGCTCGATTCCTCTCTTAATTATATTGCTGCCTTTCTGGTGCCACAACACCCTGGTCGCATTTTCGTGACAAAAAAGGGGTATGTTCTGCTGTTTTCAAAATTGAGCTGGAGAGTTCTGAAAAAAAATGTACAAACTGCAGACATATTAGGAGAAAAAATGAAGCGAGAGGATTCAATCTTCCATTGATTTTCTGAGATGCAGCAAGTGAGTTAAAACCTCCAAGAAATGGATAGCACCGGGGACGAGGCCAAACCATCCGTCCTGTTTGCTTGACTGATTGGCCTCACCGGGCCTTATGAAAGGGATCATTTCCTCTTCAAATGAAAACAAACAGCCGAGGGACAGCAAACAGGCAAGCGCGCCGGGCCTGCAGTACCTTTTGTTCTGCAGCTCTTGTTTCGAAACGGAGAGCAATTCCAAAGGGATTTACTGCAAGAAAGGCGCGCTTCATTCACTGGCACCAGGCACGAGCCACTGGCAGGCTAGAACCTCCCTTTCTAATAAACACTTTTCAGAGCTTGGGAATTTCCAAAATAAAGTTTAAAAAAAATGTATTGTGTCTGAACAAGCTGCAATAATATAGATAAATGAATGTGAGCTTTTCCTGTGTTAGCAGAAGTATCACTTTTTCTACTTCCTAGCTGAAAAAAAACAATTTAACAGAAGGAGTAAATGAGGCATTTAATCGTGGCGGCAGGTGAGGCGGGGGGATATTTTGGAAAGAGCAGGGATACTGTAGTGTATACCTATTTAGTCTTGGTTGCCTTTTCCCTTTGTGCTCGTGCTTGCGTGAGCAATATGGAATTGTAGCATGTCATACGTATGGGATCTGTTGTCTCCAGTTCTAGAGTGTGGGTGATTCCCTGGAGAGGAGAGGTTGTGTTCCCTGCGCAGAAGGACTTCCAATCTGTGTCCTTAGTGATAATGGTGTGCAGTTTATGTCAAAATTGGCCAAGGATTATTTTGAAAGGTGTGGTGTAAGGCACAAAACTACTTCATTATACAATCCTAGTGGTAATGGCACCGTGGCACGCTTTAATAGAGTAGTTAAAGGAGTGATTCAAGCTGCCATGAACAAACAGTTGGATTGGAAAATACAGATACAAAAAGCTGTTTGGGTTTATAGGATCACCACTCAAACATCTACAGGGTTGTCCCCTTTTGTCATGATGAGGGGTAGGACCCCTAGATGTAAGTTTAACCCCTCTTGGTCTTTTCAAGGGGAAGTTCAGCAATGGTCCCCAGTGCAGGTTAAAAATGATTTAGAATCCACTCACACGAAGAGCAAGATATTTTATGACACTTGTCATGGTGCAAAATTGACACCTATAAAAGTGGGGGACTGGGTTCGTATAAAAAAACCTATCAAAATTTCAAAGGGAGAGAGTAGATTTGATGCACCACAGCAGGTCTTCGAGGTTCTACGCAATCCCATAAGATTAACTGATGGAAAGGTGTGGAATCTTAAAAATGTGGCATTGGATGTTATTCACCATAATGTGCAAGGTAATCAGCAAGTTGTAGTTTCATCTCAAAATGATTGGGTGGAGGATTACTTTCATAATAGCAGTTTGCAATCTCAGCTATTTTCAGAGGGTTATTCCAGCGAACAAGTCAACCTTACAGAAGGAAATCTGAATTCTGCACCCTTCAAGGGGGATGGTCATCAAGACAAGTTTGTTTCTGCTACAACAGATGGGGAAGGGTCTTCCATCATTCCGGAATTTGTTCAAGACTCTCTTTGTTCTGATACTGATAGTGTCAATTCTTCCAAAAGGAATAGAATTCGTCCAGCTTGGTTAAAAGACTATGTGATGTGATGTTGTTTAAGCACAATGATTTTGATGTGGTTTTTTTCTTGATTTCCCTCCTATTTATGTTCCTTCTCCCTGTACCCTTTTAACTCCTTGTATCCTTATCCTTATATTTGTTTATTAAGGGAGGGGGATGTGTAGTGTATACCTATTTAGTCTTGGTTGCCTTTTCCCTATTTGCTCGTGCTTGCGTGAGCAATATGGAATTGTAGCATGTCATACGTATGGGTTCTGTTGTCTCCAGTTCTAGAGTGTGGGTGATTCCCTGCACTGGAGCTGGAGAGGAGAAGTTGTGTTCCCTGGCACTCGCTTGTTCCTATATATGTAATATTTACTTAGTAAATATTTATTCCACTCATTCACCCTGCCTCCAATCCTCACTACAGATACACCTTGGCATTCAGACAGAGGCGGTCAGCTGGGGAAAGAAAGATGGCTGAAGATGTTTTGGGTGGGTTAACACGAAAACTCAGTCATAGAGTGCAAATAAGGGTCACAGTGGTCAACAACTTAGTGTTATTTCCACGCAAAGCTATTTCGCAGATGCTTCTGAATCCCCTCTTCTCCTTCCCTTTGAAGTAGGGTTCTATTGTGAAGGCAGACCCATAACACACAACAAACTTTCCTCTCGTTGGAGAACTTGTAGCTGGCAAACTGAATTACACGCAGATCTCTGAAGAAGAAGCCTAACTCACTGAGCTGTCTTGCTATCTTTTAGTAGTTTTGGACCTGGCCCTCTCTGCAGTGTCACACTCAAACCTTTTGCCTTTCCCCTCAATTTTTTTTGATGAATTTCTTTTTTGCTGGTCTTAGGACTCTGTGCACGTCACCACTGCTAACCAGTGCAAACGTGATTGTGTTCTCTCCTCTAATCCTGGTAGATTAGCTTGCACCCAATTGGCATATTTAATTTACTTATAAACCCCTAGTAAAGTGGTACAACATGTACCCAGTTCCTGTAAATTAAATGCTACTAATGGTCCTGCAACACTCATTGTGCCAGCCAGTTAAGTAGTCTTTGTTTCATGCCTCAGGCTTGCCATTGCAGCCTGTGTGTGCAGTTTTAAACTACCATTTTGACGTGCGAAAATAAACCTTTTGCCATGCCCAAACCTTCCTTTTTAATACATATAAGTTGCCCCTAAAGTAAGCTCTGGACAGCCCGGAGGACAGGGTGTATAGTATTTAAAAAGTGGAAAATGTATTTGTTTTCAGTTCTGCAAAGCCTCACTCTTCCATAGGTTAACATGAGAGTTACCTTATTATATTTAATAAGCTGTAAGTTTCAAATGGGAAGAGGTAAGCAGATCATGTTTGGTGTCTCTGGAATTGTAATGAAAAAATTCTCTCTTATGGTGAAGTCAGGTTTTAAATTACCAATTTTGAAAATTGCACTTTGAGGAAGTAGGCATTTTTCTGGCTTAGCCATTTTGGGCAACACAAGGGCAATGCAACACTAAAGTCAGATTTACCAAGATATACAAGGCCACCATGTCTGGTCCTGCCCAGTGCTGCTTGGTAAATCTGGAGTGATGCAAGGCAGCGCAAGTCGCCTCCTTGTGTCCTCTGCCCAGGGAACCATTTTGTGGGTTGAGTGTGGCTGTACCCATGCATCCACCCATGGATTTTGGCACATTCCCAGATTAACCATGAGTGGTAGAACTGGGAATGCAGCAAAATGCCACGCCTTTGTAAGGGAGGCAGAACAAGGAGAAATATCTTTATTTTTTTATTCTGCAACACATAGAGAAAGAGGAAAAAGTGTTAAAGAATTGTTTGTGTGCAGAAATGGGTCCCTTACTGCACAAAAACAATCCTGCTGGCAACACTGGCACCCTTGCACCATGGCACAAGGGTGTCTCTGTTGGCGCTAGGCAGCCAAAAGTACGACATTGAAAGGTGAGATCAGGATATGAGCCATATCTTTATAGATAGGGCACATTCCTGCCCTCTCCTTTTCATCAAGTGCAGTGCAGCGCATCAAGGTGCCTTCCTGCATTGTGTTAATAGATTACAAATATGTCCCGCATAGCCTGTAGCCTGTCTCAGGGGAAAATGACTGGGTGTAGCTGCCAGTATGGCTTTGTGTATTCCTCCCAGACAGCCACACACAATAGAGTTCTTAGGTGTGCCTGGATGAGCAGAACTGCCAGGATGAGAGGGGAGAGCTGGGCACAGTCCTTCTTACACTTGAATAGGCTGTGTCCTGCCTCCACACAAAGGCATACATACCACCTGTAATTAGTCTGGAGGCAGGGCAGGGAAGGCAGATACCCTGTACATCGCAAGTAAACCTCTAGAAGCTTCTCTCACTTCACAAGAAGGCCCAGATATAATTATTGACCCCAGACATCAACTCTTCAGTACACTTCTGGACCTGTGGAAACTCTGCAAGGAAGAAGGACTGCTGTGCTGCTTAAAGGACTGCAACTCTGCCGGACTGCTGCCTTGCTGGATTGCTGCCCTGCTGCCTTGGTTCCCTCCTGACTGAGTCAGTTTCTGCACCTGAACCCAGGGCTCCCGGTGTGACTCCAAGGGCTAGGCTGCTTGTCTCCTGTTCAGAGCCACAGGGACATGACAGGCTTACAACCACCTGAACCTGCACCTAGATCCAGCTGAAGCACCCCCCTTACCTCCCAGTGGTGCCTCTCAGGTCCTGGACCCTTGGTGGGGCCTTAGGGAGGCTTAATTGAAATTTGTGGGCTCTTTGAGACCCCGAATAGCCATCGGTGCTGAAACCTTGTCACTCACACATCCTGCTATTGCAAATTTCCATCAGCCCCACTCTTCGCGCTACAGCATTGCTCACTTTCGGAAAGCACCATCACGAAGCACTGGCCTGACTGTTCCAGATAACAACAGGATCCTCATGCTACTGCAATGCCTGTCCACAAAACCAGGCCTGCTCTTCATGCTACATTGACGACCGTCTCTGATGCTTCCCTGCTCCTTGTGATCCACTTCCCCTGCACACAGGGCTGTTTGGGCTGGACCGAGAAGGTAACTTTTCAGCTGGTCTAGCCTGGTCTCTATATCCGACCTGCGCTCCATCACAGTCAGCCTGAACTTGTAACTTTCTTTCAGTCCCACAAGACCAGATAGCCGTGAGTGGCATTCTGGGCTTTTTGCCACTGTTTTCACTTAAATATTTAAAATTCCATATCTCTGTATCCACTGAATGGAATGCTTTCATTTTGGTCTTGTTTTATTTACTAAAATCTACTCTATTTTTATAATTTGGTGTGGGATCCTTTTTGTGTAGTGTTGTCATTTTATCACTGTTTGAAGTGCACACACACTTTACGCATTGCCTTACTTCGTTAAGCCTTACTGCTCTGTGCCAAGGTACCAGTTTGCTTGTGGCTTCACCCTGACTGGGATTTTGGTTGTTGCTTGAGCAGTGTTTCACCCTCTCAACCAGTAACCCAATTTCTTACAGAAAGATGTACTCAATGCCCATGGAAATTACTTTGGTTGCTGCACTGCATAGTGTGTGAGGGAGAAAACAGGACGGCACTATGTCAAATGAGATTTCCTGTCCTACTCTCCCCTTAGTACTGATAAACAATTAGGCTTCCTAGTGCCACACACACACACACACACCTTTACAATACAGTTTAAGGTGTCTGAATCATGCCTAGCATGGGTTTTGTATTGGAAGGGTATGTTTCCAGTTCAAAAAACTATGCCGTGACAAACTTTTCCCACTTAGGATGTGTGCTGTACAGTGCAGTACAATTGCAAAGTTTGAAGAAATAAAAACCTTTTCAATGCCTGTTTCAAAGAGGCATTATATTTGTTGCAAAGTTGTGTGTACTATTGTTAGCAGATAGTGATTTACTTCAAAAGCCATAGTTGGCTGCAAAGTAATGCGAAATCGCACATAGTGCAGCTTTGCATGACTTTCAAACACATTTTTAAAAAGAAATTCCCCAAAATATTTTGCTCCGGTTTGCATTAATTTTGTCACACAAATCCAGTGCAAAACGTTTGCAAATCTGCCCATTTGCATTGTGATATGTAGTAAGGTCAGGACAGATTGTTGTGAGAAACAAGAAGACATCAGCCCCTATCACCAAACACAATTCGGCTTACTATATGTGCTTGCCTGAGGTAAAGTTAAGAGACCTGCAATATAATATGAGATTACAAAATATTAAGAAAGTAATGGAGTGCAGGAAGAGTCCGTAGGTCAACATAGTGAATTGAAATTGCACAAGTCCATGTTCCAGCTGGGTTATTTGTTGTTTTTGTAGGTCTTGTTTCTAGTGGGAGTGGTGTGGATGACGCAGTTGGTGAGATATTTATTGAAGAGATTGGGGTTGACATCGAGGTTACTGGTGTGGTTGGGTGGGCGCGGTCCTCCAGGGTCTTGGTCCGGTTTTCTTTAGATAATTTGCCCCAGTGTCTTTATTGTGCTTTTGGTTTTCTGGTGGGATGGCTTGGGGGGGGGGGGCATCGTGAAATGATGTATTGTAGTCGGACCATGTGAGCGAGGTCGTGTGGATGATGGTGATCCTGGTTTTGGAGGAGAAAATAGGGTTTAGGATGTGGCCTGTTGAGTGGGTTGGTCCTTAGAAGAGCTGGGTGAGTCTGAGGTTGCTGAGGCCATGGAGTTAGTGTCTGTGGTGTCTTCGAGGTGGAAATATAGTTCCCCAAGGAGGATGCAGTTGGTTGATCTGATGGAGAGGGGAGCAATGTGGTTGCAGAATTCTGTTTGAGGGCCCCGGGGATGGTAGGCGAGGTTTCCCTTAAGGGTGGGGTTATGGTCTGTTCGAATTTTGAAGTGGAAGTGTCATATGACATTCGTGTCCGAGTCTGTGGAGGTGGTGCACTCAATCGTGGTTTTGTAGCAATCGTGAGTCCTCTGCATGATTCGTAGGTTTGTTCTCGGTGTATGATTTTGTAGGCTAGTGGTATGGCTGTGGCGATGTCTCTATTGGAGGTTGGGTTGAGCCATGATTCGGTCAGGAACAGAAGGTCAGATGTGATGCTATTGAGGAGGTCCCAAATGCCAGTGCAGTGTTTCCCGCAGGATCGAATGTTGCACAGTTGTTGCCGGGTGGTGTTGGTAGGGTGTGTTGGTTGTTTCAAGGTGGTGGTGTCGACATCTGAGGTGTCTCAGGTGAAATTGCAATAGTGCAGGAGAAAAGTCCTACCAAGGTGCTGCGAAATGCTCAGCAGCAGCATGTCTGCTGGTGTGTGTAATTGAGGTAATGGAGGATGGTGGAAGAGTAGGAGTAACCTTCTTTACCCCCGGTGACATCTATGGTTGTGTTGTTGCATTGGATGTGAAGGAGCCAGGGTTCCTGGTGCTTGGGGTGGGCCATACCTAGATGGGTACAGACCGGCTTGCCTTTGGTGTGACTTCGGAGCACCAGTGATGTCTCCACTGCACGAGTCCACTGGGTGTCATGCTGAGGCCTGCATTAAGTAGGTGGTGGTCGGGGCTTCTGTTGTCAGGAAGAAAGGTGAGTTGGAATACCATGGCAGAAAAACCCAGTCAGCAGCCGTGTCACTTGGTCAAAAGGTGGCAACTGGATAAGGTTAAAACAAGCAGGAACTGGAGGGCCCTGGCAAGCTGGGTGCCCTGGTGCCTACTGCATTTATTGACACATATTAGTGCAAAATGCATCCTTGCATCCGTTTTGAAAGTGAGGATACATTTTTAACTAAAAAATTTGCGCAAACAACACAAGGGTTGTAAACAGCTTTTAACTACACACTATGGCCAGACAATGTAATTTTTGATACTTCTCATAGTAAACATAACATGAAATTAGAGAAGATTATAAAGAAATTTTGTTCGGGCCTACTAACAGCATTGAAATTCTACCTATTTAGGCCCACATCACAAGTGTGTTGGCAATCATGATTCAGGTGGAACCCGACCTTCTCAAATCAGCACCAATTTGCATGTGCATTAGGAATTGTAGAGGTGAAAACCTTTGATACTGTAGTATTACCAAACCCAATGACTACTGCATCTTGTGGTTATTGGTAATTCAGAGTGCAGAGACTCAGTTTTGAACAGCAGCTATGGAATAATGTTGGAAACAGCACCATTTCAGGACATTGTTTAGTCATTTGATTTTATAGTCCACTCATGTTCTCATGTTTAGTGCAGCCGCTTGGACCAAGAAATACCCTAATTACTGCTGACTTTCTCGAGAGTGATTGAACCTGGTGGGTCTCTGTTAGAAATGGGTGTCTCTAGTTGGTTTGCACCTTCGTCCAAGTA
The DNA here is from genome assembly GCF_964204655.1 of Triturus cristatus. Lineage (NCBI taxonomy): Eukaryota > Metazoa > Chordata > Amphibia > Caudata > Salamandridae > Triturus > Triturus cristatus. The sequence goes on along the minus strand of NC_140582.1, from coordinate 170,524,756 downwards.
CGGACCCTTGTTTCTAGTCAGTGTAAGCCCTTAGACAACCCCTGCTCACCCCCTTGGTAGCTTGGAATGAGCAGTCAGGCCTATCTCAGAGGCAGAGTGTAAAGCATTTGTGCACACATCCAATAACACAGTGAAAACACTACAAATGGATACCACACCAGTTTAGAAAAATAGGAAATCTTTATCTAAACCAAACAAGACCAAAACAACAAAAATCCACCACACATATGTCAAGATATCATACAAAATAGATTATTCGCAAAAATAAAGCTTGTAGCACGGAATAGCTCCACCTGGGGTTATTATGACATTGTGACTGATGAAAATCCCAAAGTGTGGTGCTGATCGTGCCGTTCTCAGGCCGGGCATGGACTCACATGGACTTCCAAGAACAGCACCTTGGCAAACGATGAAAACAAAGACGGCACCGGGCAGAGTCGGTTCCTTAAAACCACAGGGAAGGAGAGGCAGCGGTTCCTTACTGTGAGGCAGGGGAGGTGAGGCAAAAGTTCCTTACTGTTGCTGGGGAGGTGAGGTGATGGTTCCTTACAGTTGCCGGGGTGGTGAAGTCGCTGTGGCAGCGAGGCGTCAGTACCTTACAATGGCGCGAGATGATGGATTCGGGAGGTCACCCACTTCAGATATTGGCTCCGTGATGATGAAGCACTGGTGTCTGTGAGGGCGGGGCTGTGGTGTGAGTTGGGGTGGTGCGTCGTGAGCATCACAAGCGGTGCCCTTGGCTCTAGTGCAGGCAGCGGCCTCGGTGATAGAATCAGAGTGAATGCAGTGCAGCGCCGGGGCTGCGGTGCAAGTCGGGGTGAGCGTCGTGCACTTCACGAGTGGTGCCGACGTCTTTGTTGCAGGTTGCGGTGTCACTCACTAGATTCTGTGTTGCTTTTTCCCTCTGTGGCAGCTGAAACAGCAGTTCCAGGTGCTGGAGGACAGAATAAATGACGTATTTGTATCCCAGAGACTTCAGAACAGGAGGCAAACTCTGCACTAATCCTTTGGAGATCTTCTTCAAGCAGGATACACAGCACAGTTCAGTCTTTGTACTCCTTGAAAGAAGCAGTCACTGTAGGCACAACCAGCAAAGCATCCACACAGCAATCGATCAGTACTCCTCCTTACAGCTTCTCTAGCTCTTCTCCTTGGCAGAGGTTCCTCTTGAGTCCAGAAGTATTCTAAAGTTCTGGATCTGGGCCCCAATATTTATACCACATTTTCCTTTGTCCTCTTGTGGCTCAGCTCAGAACAAACCAGTTCTGGTCCAGCTTCCTGGCAGGAAGGTGGAGGCATTGTGCACAGGAGACAGGGCCTATTCAGGTGCAAGGAAAACTCCTCCCACTCCTTTAAATGCAACGCAGGTCTATTCAGCCCAACTCTGAGTCATCCAGGAAAGGCAGAACACACCTCAACCCCAACAGTTGCTGTCTGCAGTGAATGCACATCCCCAGCCACTATCACTCCAAAACCAGACAGTCAATACACAACTCAGCAGAGACACGTAGGATAGCTAAGCAAGAAAGGCCTACTTTCTAAAAGTGTCATTTTCAAGCCCACAATTTTAAAAACATCTTTACCAAAAGATGTGTTATTAAATTATGAGTTCAGAGACCCTAAACTCCAACTTTATACCTTGTCCCCATAGGAAGTTATTCTTGTTACAAAGTGTCTCCCATGCTATTCTATGGGACAGATAGCATTTCAATAGTGAAAAACGAAATAGGCCGTATTTCACTACTAGGACATATGAAACACACCAGTATATTTCCCACCTTTTCCATACACTGCACTCGCCTATTGTGGTACTTTGGACCTACCCCAGGGGTGACTCACACGTACGAAAAGGGAAGGTTAGAGCCTGTCAAGTGGGTGTACTTGCCAGGTCGACTTGACAGTAAAAAAGTGTGCAGGCATTGCTGTGGCAGCTCTAAGAAACCTTTGAAAGGCTGCCTGTGTGGGTGGCACAATCAGTGCTGCATTTGATTTACAGGCCCTGGGTACATGTAATGCACTGTACTAGGGTCTTAGCAGTAAATGAAATAAGCCAATCATATTCATTTACACAGAGCATATGCACTTTAACACTAATTAGCCATGGTAAAGTGCTCAGAATCCTAAATAGAACAAACACAGGTTAGGAAAAATAGGAGGAAGAAGCAAAATGTTTGGAGATAACCCTGCAAAAAGGGCCATTTCCAACAGTCTCACTTTGTTTTCAGATGCATGAGTGATGGATGAGAGTAAACTGCTTTTATGATCCTGGGTTGTAAGTAATGCTGTATCTAAAATGGTTTTAAGAGAATAAGAACCTCTGTCTTGATAAATGTGTGTGGTATTCTCCTGTCACTGCATTCTTCATGTAGCTTACAATGCAGAAGGTGTCAGGGGTGAGACTCTTCATATTCCCATCTCTGAGCACTGCTGAGCTTCCCCCTGCGTGGCTCCCCCCTCACCGACAATCCTGCATGGAACAGCGTGATCTTCAAATTCTGATGGACTATTGTACACATTTCATCTCTGTGACCTCTTTTCATGCAGTTCTGACACGATTCAATCTTGGCTGTTTCATCAGCTGTCAGAAGATTGTTCCTGCGAAACTTCAAAATTCAAAGTCTTTGGCTGACATTTTGACTGCAGCTGTTGTTAGGAACATGCCACACATTATCGTGACAGCCATACTGGTAAAAAAAGAAAGAAAGACCGGAGAACCTTTTTGATATGAATCCCAAATTCTGCCCAGTAGAATTAGCAGCCTGACAAAATTAAATGTGGAAATAGTTATTAATGCTGTTTATAATGTGCTTTGGATGAAGTAGACTCTCTACCATTTAAGACAAAATGTAGTTATGAAACCTTTTTCAGTCTCTAGACTGAGCTATCAGAACATTAGGATTGTGGGAATACATTTTCAGGATTTTTATGACAAGGCCGTGATCTTGAACACATTTTTTGACTAGACTGTCAATGTTGGCGTTAGAGGTGTATAACTGGGGATTTTTACCCCAAGTAAAAAAAACAAGATGTAAAACTTTTGTTTTATCCTTTGAAAGTTGATGAGATTTTTAAGAAGATGTCTTCTCTGTGTTGACAAGAGGGATTATACTAAGAAGATGAGCCTGCTGAAATTGCGAAGATCCACTGGCTACATTAATTATTATTTCACACATAAGTGTAACATTATATTCAAGAAATTGACTGTGATTGAAGCTATCGGAACCGGAGGCGTGTGAGATACTCCCAGTAGGTTCATAAATATTGGACCCTGGTGGAAGAATTATTCTTAATAAATATTTGTGGATGTGGATAATGGTAGAGGGGCTTTACTAACAGGAGAAAGCCCCAGCAGAAAACCCCAGCTCCCCTAATCATATTGTGTATTCAGAGCACTCCTCAGTAGATGGTGCTAGGAGTCAGGTCGGGTGTCTTAGTGGGCTAATGGGGACTAATGTATCCACTGCAGGGGCCTGTGTTCGACTTCATGGTCACACGTTGAAATCCTGGTAGGTCCACTCAGCATCTCATCCTTTCCATGGTCGATAAAATGAGTACCATTGAGTTGGGTATCAATAAACATCTGTTATTCAGCGTCAAGAGACCCCGTTGGGGGTGAACATGCGCTTACTAATACACATGTTATGTTATGTTAGGCGGTGGATAGCAGCAGGGATTACATGCACATGTACGGAAGAGTTAAAGAAAGAGAATAGAGGAGCAGTCAGTAATAGAGTGGAGGCCATGATGGAGCACATGTATATGATACATACATAATACTCACGGCCTTATTGGGAACTCTTGGCCAAAAGGTAATGTGCCAGGAAACAAAACAATCCCTGATTAAATGAGAGTATAAAATGTTTAGTTGATTGTGGGGGATTTGTGGGTGGTAAATATATACATATTGTACACGGGAAACTGTAGCCAGTTGGTAATATGTGCAACTAGTGATGTTAAGTGGTAGTCAGATAGAGAAGAATGAGATGCTGGAGAAGAAATGCGCTGTTAACAAGCTGATGGGTGTGGTGACTGAAAAGAAGTGGAGGAAGAGTAAACAACAATCATTGATTGGTTTATTCAGGGGTTCCTCATAGAATTAATTATTTCAACAATATGTATTTTTCAGCATCCAACACTCCAGTCTTATAGAGATTTAGAGGCACAGCTACCTTAATGTCACGTAATGGAGTACAGCAAGGGGATTTGCTGTGTTGCGTGGAAGAGAGCAGAAATCCGCCATGTTTACAAGGATAGGAAGGATTTCTGCTCTCTCATTGTGCTGGCGCACTGTGTGCTGCTTAGCACCATTGCACTATGGTGCAAGGATGCCTGCATTACAGGCAGGATTTCTTTGTGCCGGAAGGGATACCTTGCCACACAAAAACAGTCCTTAGATGCATATTCTTATTTCTGTATGTGCGCAGAATGCAGCACACAAGGAACGAGGAAGTAATGACAAGAAATAAAGATATTACTCCTTGTTATCCCTCTGTTGAGCAGGCGCGCCATCTTAGTACAAGATCAGGTTTACAAGTCTTTGCAAATCTGGGCATGCATCAAAATATATGGGTGGATGCATGTCCTACCCATGTAATGTCAACTCAAGGTTGCCTTATGTTAATTTATATTTAATAAACCAATCAAAGCCACACACAGGGGCTTTACTTGGCTTAATAAATGCCAAATGATATTTTGGATCGGATGCACCACAAAAGTGAGGTAAACCTGACTCAAAATCATGGAAACCCTGGGCCTTAGGGCCTTATTTAGTGTTTGACTGTGGGAAAAGCTAGTCAAAGCCTGGCGGATATCCCAGCCGCTCTATAACAAATGCTGTGTTCGATAAGGCACTTAAAATACGATAGACAGGACCTTAGTGTTTCCTGTTTTCAAGGGTACGATGTAAATATATTTTTAATAAGAGTTTCTAAATTTCTCCTTTTATGTTTAATACAGTATCACATCAAGCTAAGCGCTTTTTTTATTAAACCCTTTTGCTTTGTTGGTTACCAAAAGGGCCAGACTGGCCATAGCGGGCACTGGGCGTTTCCCCGGTAGGCCGCTAGGGTGGGGGGCGGTTTTGGGCCCTTGGGGGCCGTTTTTGTTACCGGGGGTCGGCAATATCGGCCCCCTGTAACAAAATCGGCCAAAACCAGCCCTCGCAAACTGCTCATCTGCACTACCCCTCACCCCAGGGGGGGCCGGCTGAGCAGTTTGCCAGGGCCGGTTTCTGTTCCCAGTCCGGCCCTGGTTACCAAGGTCTAATCTCAGTTTAGTTTGTTGCTATTTTCTTATTTTTGCAGTTGCTTTCGAAGATATATTTACATACAGCCATTTCTAAATCACATTTGCATGTAAACACAATTACTCAGACAGCATGACAGGCATGGGTTTGATCAATCACGTCTTTTCGTCTTTCATATTTCATCATTCCATATTCATGGAGAAAATCCTTGTAGCAATAGTTTTTTTCTAAAAAGCATCCAACTATGTTTTTTTTTGCTTTCTTGAGGGTAATTTTAAGACTGGCATTTCTCGTTAGACATGTACAGGAGGGACATCAATCCGAGCAAAATTGCAAATTGTGATTGTAAACATTTCACAACGTGTCAGACCTGAACATTTTTGCTTTCATTAAAATCAGATATGCCGTTGTGTATTTGTGGCTCCTTCCTACCTCAACATATGATCATTCTGCCATGCTGAATTATGTAGTACCTTTCAGAAAGGGTAAGACACTCTCCTTGTGGGAATGGCTTTCATTCAAGGAGGAGCCTTCAATAAACACTGCACAATACAACAAACCGAACTCATTACACAGAACTCCTCGCAAGCATGCAACCCTGCTCAGATATGGTATTTAGTTGTATATCAAGGGGGTGTCACAAAAGCACTTACATTTCAAATATGCCACACACAAAATCACCAAAAACATATGGGGCAGAAAACATCATATACTTCTAACACAGTTTTGGTACCCCAGGTAGTTAGTTAACACTGGCTCCCAAGAGCACTTCCCACTCCTCACAAAACAGAACCTCTTAGCCAATCCCTTTTAATACGTACATATGACTCTCAATTCCAAAGAAAATGTTACATCTCCATACACTCCGAAGTGCATATCACAGCACCAAAGCCATACAGCAAACAAAATGGTGCCGTACAACAGCGCATCCCTTGCCTGAAAAAAACACATGACTTGAAAAAGCTAACAAAGTAAGATTTTAGACTGGAGATTCAGGCATCCGCTCAACTTTTTTCTGCAAGCACACTCAGTATTCAGTATTCTTTTTCTAATAGTGGACTCTGCAAGTATTTCTATATTGTACTAGCCTCACAGTCGTTATAGAATACCCCAACTCAACCCAAAACCCTTAGCAGCTTGTCACACTTCTCACAATCCCAGAAGGGTGACAACACTGAAAGCCAATGATATTTGGCTTCAGGTAAGTCAAATTCCCCAAAACTGTCCTTTCTTTAATGGATGTCTTTCACCTACCGTAATTCTTTTTCCACGGGCTCACATTCCAGCCGACAGGAGAATTAAGGCTTTTATTGACTCTTGGCTACTGACCCCCAATGGTATCTTGAAACATGGAATCTGGAGATCCTATATGGCCCTCTCTCACTGGAGATGCCTGACTTGTCACACCTTCCCAGAAAGTCCAGGAATGTTCCTCCCATCTCTCATGTTTGAAGCAAAGTCCTTTGAAATATGCCACCTCTGCAAATGGCCACTATAATTTTCACAAGCAAATTGTATTTTCACCCAGCCATCCAATTGCTGCATGCTTTTTCCACTGGTAGACAGAGTAGCACGTTTACATCTATTTTAACTATTTAATTAAACAAAATAGCCAAATGCAGTCTACAGAATCACATCAGGGCACTGGGGTGTCTGAGAACTCCAAGAGGCTGGATACCCTGGATGCTAGATCCTGCTGAAGTTCTCAGTTTTGAAGCTTGGAGTGAACCAAGTAGGAATTTGTAGCGGTCAAAGTCCTAATGTCCCCAGGGTCATGGTACTTCTTTTGTCTGCTTCTGCTTTCTACCTTCAGACTTTGTCAGTCTTTTGAACTCAGAATCCTTCTGCAGAATGATAATGAGACGGTTCCTTGTGGCCAGAGACATGGATTCAGTGGCACTGCAGGAATCCTCAAAACTAGCTGCCAAAAGCTTATAGCTTGGTGAACTAAACAAATCTTACTTGCCAAGGCCACATCTTTCTCAGGTTGCCTCAGCACCTCAACCTGACCTCTTGGATATGGAATTTCTTCTAAGATCCATTTTTCTTGGTTGTTAAAGTTGAGAGCGCTCACCGAAACCAGGGCACAGCACAATTAAGTTAACTGTCTTTTACATCTCTGGGACCACATGGGGTCAGTCGGTCTCACTCTTGGGAAGCACCTACACTTATTGTTTATAAGATAGAAGCCCATGCCCTCCGCGGCATACACATGGATCAGGTTATTGTCATCTGTCCTTCTCCAAGTGCAATCATGTTCTGAGGTGATCGGAGCTCCAAGAAATAGGTGTTGGTGGACGGCCCTGAACATACTTCTGCCAAGTTTACACACCATGCCGTGGTCATCTTTCGCATCTCCATTATTCGAACACGGGGCTAAACAGATAGCACTTTTCGAGAGGTCTTCCAAAACGTCTGGACCCCAGTGCCACTGTGTAGAGCTTTGCATTTCCAAAAAGAGCTTTCCTGTTAAAAAAGAAAAACTATCTTTCCTACCTTAGGAACCCTAACTCAGGCTCGGTCTGGGTTTCGGAAATCCACCGGTGTGACAAAAGTCAGGGTTGCTGGGAAGAAGCAACTGTCAATGATAAGCTCCACAATAAAGCACTGCTTAGGATAGACATGTGAGAGTTCCTAGCAGTCCTTTGTGGTGTCCCACATGTTTACATATATACTCCCTTCACATTTGAAAGCAAACAGGCGTAGGTGGCCCGTATTTAACTTCCCTGTGCTTACCTACCAGAGATCTCTGAGCAGGTCACATGCCCACCGAGGTCCCTTGTTCTCTGATAGTGGCACATATGTTTTCCTGATTAAGTCCAGCTAATGTCACCATATGGGCAGGAACACGACAGACTCCGTTTGAGGAATGGGTAGGCTTCAGTTCGAGGACTACATCTTGTACCAGAATCATTTTTCAAACATATTTACCAAACACCATGTTCTGCATTGAATTTTATTTTTTATAATTATTGTAATAGTGCAAAGATGATTTCCGTTATTCTTTTGTAGGCTTTTAAAGAATGGCAAAGCCTGTGCAGAGTACTAGCTCTAACTACATATTTAACATGTCATGCTTTTACACACAGTGCCCCTATGCCTTATGGATTTCAAAACACTGGTTATATGAAACTGCGCTCATATTACAAGTAGGCTTTTCAACATGTCAAACATTTTTACTTTTACATGTACTTACTGCAGCGTTTGCATATAGAAGTTCATGGCTGCAGTGTTCGCACCGAAGCCATGCTTTTTCAGGTCACTCATGGCTGTAAGTATACACTGCAGCCACAGTGTGACACCGTGCCTTCAAACCACTGGTGCAAGTTCTGTGCTATACTGCACATGCCTTTCCTTAAACAATACGTCAAATGCAGTTAGTCAATTATTCTACACATTTAGGGACCAGAACACACATGACGGGAGGTCGTATACCAGTCTGTCAGAGTCAAAATATAGATGCTTGCCTAATGCTATAAAAGCAGAATACCAGGGAAGGCAATGCAACAGAATGTATTTTGTAAATGGTCGCAGAACCAGTTATGCTAAAACGTGTATTTCAGCACATGTTATATTCCAAAGCTCCTGTCGCCAAAACAGAAAGCATTTATATGCATCACAGGTATGCAACACTCAGCTCCACGCTCTATCCCAGATATGTTTCTGTAATTAAAAAAAGCAATGGCAATTCCAATACATCTGGATTTTAAATGAAAGTGCCTCCTCAGTCAATGATACGTTTAGGTATTGAATAAGTCATCATACATGCACTCTGTCACGCATCTTAGCATTCTTGCATCCATTCATTCGTGCATTCATCCATTCACATAACCACAGTAAATTCAAACACACCAACATATGCAGGATTATTTTAAAGCATCAAAGTCAAAAAGAAAACATGCCAGTTAAACATAGCGTGCAATAGCAATTAGAATTAAACACAGCAGAAGGTGGCCATATCTCAATGGTATTGTACAAGATGTTTCGTTGCTTTGAATCCAGCATGGCTACCATGTTTAGAAACATTGTGTTGGCCCTCTCGGATTTGTAAAACAGTGACACCATGAACAATACTATTCAATGACAGCAGTCTAGTCTGGATGCTGTGGCCTCGCAGGATACAGTCTACTGCTGATGAAATGAACGGCAAGCAAGCAGCCCGTTAGCACTGTCTGGAGAGCAGATGAATGTTATAAAAATAAAAAACAAATGAAAAGATGCAAAAAAATTGGGAAGCAAACATGGAAACCTGAAGGACTAGCCTGTCAGTCCTGGCACTGAAGTGCACTCATTTTTAGATGGATGTGCATATGGACAGAAAAATGACATAAATTATGATGTAATAGAGGCAATATCTGAAGTGGGTCACCCATTGCCCTTTGCTGAATGCTATCATGGATGCAAACTGAGTGCTTCAGCCATTGGCTCTATTACATTAGCCCCTTTGCCCTGGGAGTGACATGTCCTGGGAGTGACAGTGTCTGTCTGTCTGTAGCACTAGTGTAAACACATAGGTACACATGCATCAAACTAAAATCCGGTAGCAAACGGACATAATTTCAGAATCTGCCCCTTTGCGACCGTTATTTTTGCATTTGGGATGCATCGTCCAAAATGCAAAAATCGCAATTTAAGGAATCGCAGAATTTGCGATTACTTAAATTGCGATTTCATTTAAGGAATCGCACACTGCGATTCCTTAAATGCAGTGCATGATGCAATTTAAAATAGCGATATTGCTATTAGGGGTCGCAAATTACCGTCAAATGAAACGGGACGGTAATTTGCGAAAACTTTGATAAATGCACTAAAGTGCATTTTTTCAAAGTTACGTGTTCAAAGTTACATGTTACACACACACATGCCCGTGGGGCATGTGTGTGCGCAACATGTGTTCACATTACAATTTCAGGGGTGCCACAGGGTGTCCTTTTGGCACCCTTGAAATTGCATGCGCAATTAGCGAGTACCTATTGGGTACTCGCAAATTGCGCATGCGATTCCCATGAATGGGAAGCAATTCCTTAATTGCGACTCGCAATTAGCAAGTCGCAATTAAGAAATTTGTAGGAATCGCAATTTTATTTGCGATTCCTACATACATAGGCAATAGCGATTCTTTAATTGCTATTCCTTAAAAATTACAATTAAAGAATCGCTATTGACTTCTTTGATGCGTGTGCACCCTAATTACCGTCAAATGAAACGGTCTACAGCGCCACGACGCCTCAGGGCAGCAGTGCGCTTTACAAGACACATACATTTACATTTACATTTAATCATGGATCCAAAAAGCCTTAGATTACACAGAAATGTAATATTTTGTTGGGTGGCTATCGTTGACACGCTATCTGCTCTCTTCTCGATTCCTCACTCTCTAGCTTTGTTTGCTCACTGTCTAATGTTCGTTTTATTCCTCCTCTTATTCTTTCAAGATTTCGGATATATTTTGTGTTTCCTGTCAGTGCCTAATATAAACTTATCGATTCTCCTTCGCCTTAATTACTTTTTCTTTTCACCACCATATAATCAATGCCATTACCATAACTTAACCTAATTGATCTAACCTAATTGTGTATAATAACTTAGCCCTGTGGAAATAAAAGTATATTTTTAGCTTTTATTTGTTTCATCTCTCTTTATAAAAAAATAGGAAATAGGGATGTTTTCACAAGCCTTTTGCAAAAAACGCATCTTTGCAATATGGATTTACTAATAAAAGTTAAACATTAAATATTTTTGATTCCTTTTTTAAACACACCTCAAGAAATCCTCTATTGCGAAGTAGAGTTGTTTAATGTTGAAAGCGACCAGGAAATAGTCATGATGTATGTCTATTTGATAATTCTGACCACCAATGGTACACATGACTTCATGACTTATATTAATTTATGTATGTATTCCATAGGTAACCAGCAGCCCCACAGACTCCCTCTAGACATTAAAGGATTGTGAGGGAAATGGATGTATTTTGGAACCGCATAGGCATTTTTGCTGCATGCCTTTACAACATGGTCCAAACCACGAACACGTCTTTACAATGCATTCGACAAGTTGTTACAACGACTTGCCTGGGGGAAAGCATTAGAGTTGGAATAGTATAATTTAATATTCCAACTCCAGTCTGTGCAACAGTAGGGAAAGCGTTGATCTTAAAGTCCAACATCACTTCAACAATGCTTCCCTTCATTGTAACGACTTGCGGGGTAACGCAACGCTCTGCAAAGATGCATTAATGGTTCGGACCACATAGCAAAGGCACAGCATGGTTCGATCAGTGGAGTAAAGGCTGTTTCTTGAGTGAAATATGAGCAGGATGTCTGGTGTAAAAAGGCAGATGCTGATTATTAAATGTCTTCAAAGCGCATTGTGAGCACATTTACATAGCACAGTCAACCATCTGTCTGGTCTCTATGCACTGATACATTGGTATACATTTCATTAAACAGAAGGTTGAAAGGCTGAGTGGGCATATCAGGCATCAAACCTGTGACTTTCAAGTTTTACATAGAACCTTATAAAGGATGCCCTAATCTACACAGCTCTGCTGCTAAATGTAGGCAATTGATTCCTATTAGAAGAATATTTGCATATTCATATGCTTTGTACTGATAGTTTCAACTCATGCCACATGTATTCAATGTCATAAAAACAGGATGTCTAAATATAGTTTTGTGACTGTACGCGTGCTAAATATGTTCAGGACACTCTGACTGTATGTATATTCAGTAAAGTAGTAACAGCAGATGCCTATCAGACATGTGGGAATCAGGGTGCTACATTAATGCAATTGTAAGAATCTGCCTTATGGCACAATCAGACAAGCCTGTAAGTGTGAGCAGATTGAAAAACATGGCCTTAGAAATAACCTTTTTACTATTGAAAGGGAATGTCCAAATGAAAAACTTTTATTTGGGCAGAGGGACTGAAATCCATGCATTAGAGCTGGTTGCAGTATAGACGGTTAAATATTGTGGAAGATTTAAATAAACACACATGCATGTGACAGATGTGCCATGATGCTTCATTGAGCTTTATTTAGTGTTTCAGAAAATATGTGGAGAAACAAGAATGTAAATGGAAAGATTTACTTCCAAATGATGTGACACAGTGCACCACACTTCAGACTACCATGGGCCACACACACACTTTTAACACCCTTTCGCAACACTGGTCACTTCTGGTGTACTGATCATTCATTACACCAGGAACATGCAAGTCTTCTGGACAGCCACTCCTTCTGCAGGGTGAGGTACCCTCTCTCAGCTGGCAGACAGGCTTCTAGGCACTTCAGTCAGCTTACCCAGCAGAACGTACAGACTTCAGGGGATGGCATTTCACCTCTGAGAGATTTGCTGTCAGGGATACAACTGCCCTGGCTGCACAGCAGCTCTTGGAGTACCAAGAAGAGCTCTCTTTTCTTTGATTCAGAAGAACTTTTGACTGGCAGAAATTGGGGTGTTTTGGATTTTACTTCAATGCACAGTTTCAAGACAGAGAATGTGTATACACTTTCTAAGGCTTCAGAAGCAGTTTTGATTTACTTCCTTTCAAATTTAATTTTCAGGCTGCTCTCCAGAAACAGGTTTTGTGCCAAGTGATAGTGCTTAGAGCAAATAGCAATGAGGCTAGAGCCAAGTAGAAGTACCCAAAACAGGAGAAGAATAAAGCATGAGATCTCTGCACCTGGTTATCAGCGGTCTTCCTGAAGCAATAATAAGACACAGGCAAACAGCAGGCCCTGTTTTGCATACTCACCACAAATAACAGAACATGAGGTCCCACCCTCTAACCTACCATGTACCAAATGGTACTGAACATAAAGAACTAATCAGCAGTCTTTTGAAAGGTCCTCATTGAAGTTCTATAAGTACCCTTGTCTCCATACTCCTCACCTCAGTGTCTGGTTCTCTGTCCTCGACCCACAGGAGAGAAAGCAATACACTTCCACTGTTGTCTGGTTGAAGTGTACCTCATCCTCCATTTTGCACCATACTAAACCAGGGGCATCCAAAATGGATCCCAATTGCCCCATTACTTAGAGTCGTACAACACACAAAATGGCTGGTCTTTCCTAGAAACCTCCTCACCTTGAATAACATAAAATGCAGCCCCACCCTTTAAACCTACCATATTTCAATTTTTAGTGCTCATAAAGAACTAATTAGCAGTCATTTGCATACAAGGTCCTCTGGTCTCCATACTTCCCACTTTAGTGTCTTGGTTTCTGCCCTCCAGTCACAGGAAACAGGCAATGCACTTTCACTGTCTGAGGTAAGTTAACCTCATCTTCCACTTGGACCGTGCTAAACCAGGTACATTCAAAAGGGATCCTACAGGCACCAATACTCAAAGTAACATAACATAAAAAGTCCTACACATGTACCACACACACACTACAACACACATACACACGCACATACCCACACACAACCACACATTCAAAATGCACACAAGATGTCAGCTCAAGGTTTAGGTTTCCACATTGCAGTAAAACTGGACATGAGTGGAGTAAATAAACCTCACTCACACTTATACAGGGAAAGGGTGGGATCGCATAAAAAATGGTACACTGCCAGCACAACTTAATGGCAGGAGTCCACTTCCTGCTATGAGATTAAATTTGGAGTTCCCTTCCAGGTCACAGGACAGGTCTTAGACTTAGCATTTTCATCTGAAGTTTAGCCCTCATGGCAAAGACACACAGCTGTTTACTATACAGGGGATACTCCTGTCCTGACATACTTCATTATACAAAAAAATAAATACAATATACAAATTAACAAAATTGCAGATGAAATATCAATGGTGACACCCTTTAAATGGTCTCTCACCCTACAAATGGTGCACAGCAAGGAAAGCTGGCACAGATCTACTAGCCTCCTATATGTACCTCGGACTCCTATGATAGAGGCGCTTCTAATGGTCTAGAACCAGCAAGCCGTAGCCCATAAAAATATAAAAATTTGCAATGTGTATAACACAACATGAGAGTTGTATTAATACTAGGTTGGGCCTCCTTGCTTTGGCAGTGTATCACTACTGTAGGTGGCAAACATTTTGCACAGGCTGGAGTCCCTGACCTACTTGGGACACCCATTTCCTCAATGCTGCGGGCCGCGGAAGCTCCCACTCCCCTAGTGGTCCAGACCTTGCCATTACAGCCAACTTCTTCAGATCCTCCCATCAGCCTCCGGTTCCTGAACTGGCCTTTTATGAGGCACAATAGCTTTACTTCAAGGCACCAGTTGCAGTTCTTTTGGCTTGGGGAGTTGGGATTTTTTTTATAGGAAATCTTCACATACTTCGTAACAAATATGGATTGCATATTCTTTGATAATATTTTAGTAAAACAGTAGAATTTTCCTACAGGGCAGAAGTTTGATGGGGGAGACGAATGTTGATAAACTTATCTTTAATTAAAAGTTAAAGTTAATGGAATACTTTCATTTTCTATAAATCTATATGCTTTCAATGCAAACCCACAAATGGAATGCACCAATATATCACTTGACATGATACCAATGAGAGATCATTGTATCAGTAAAGAAAACGGAAAACCGCTTGGAAATGTCTAAATTGAGGATACATTTACTTCCATGTAAAAAGGGAGTTCATCTGCATGTAAATATCATAGTAATATATTGAATACAATTTGATTAGTAAGTATATAATTGTGAATGAAGTCAGAAAATGTCAAAGAAACTAGTTGGCTTGGTAAGAGCATTAACAGTAGAGATCTTTTATTTCCCTGAGCCGGAGTGTAAGGCAACAAAAAGAGCTATAAAATCTGTAGCTCCATGCTATGAAGATTTGACATTTTCTAATAAAGAAGACAGTTATTTAAATGATGGGGAATGCTTTTCTTCGTGGGATACAATTGCACAGTTATGAAACTCCATATCAGTAGGGTTTGAATCAGAGGATTGATGATAATTTAATAGAAACTCTTCTTCGGTTAGCATGCAGTACTATTTCTACATACCACAGCAAGCATTGGATAAAGAGAAGAATCATAAAGGTAAGGGAGAAGTGAGTAGGGTAGATGAGTTTGAGTAACAAATAACCTGTAACCTCATAAAATTTTAATATATCTACATTTCTGCCTGTGGAAACAGGAAATAAACTTAAAGTGAACCTAGTAGGAAAGAAGGTTACCTATATCCCCTTCTTTATACAGCAATGCACTCATATTTAGCATCTATACTTGCCTTGCCAGTGCATTCGTGATCAGTTGCCTGCTATCAGTTTTGCTTGTGTGGCAGGATTACAGCAAGAAAGGAGAGAGCTTCCTGCCTCACTATTTAATGTCCCTCCTGGCATCCTGCTGCCTTCACATTCACTGTACCTATGTTCATTTTTAGCCAGCTGACATCATGACAGGTTGAGTAAAAGCCTGAGATATAAAGGCCCTGCGTGTGAGGTACATGAGGTGATTCACATCAGACAGGAAATTGTTGCAAAAAACAGAAACTCAGCATTTTTTGTTGTCATGCTATTGCTGAAAACCCAAATGTGATATATGCGTACATGTTGAATCTGGCACTGTCATTCCGTTTTTAAAACAAAGTGACCTTTTTGTCTTTGAAATAAATGCAGCAAAACAGTTTAAATTGGTAGGCTGAACTTACTCGGATGGAGCAGAAGAAGGAACAGATACATTCAAATGGTGGAACGCAACACAGGCAATCACTGTAGTAGAGAGCGCAGTAGTGATAACTGACAGGGCGGATGTGAATTACTCTTGCATTTCAACACCTGATTAACAATTTTACCCATGATTAAATAAGTCTTACTCCGGTAAATTCATAAGTAAAGCGCTTGTGAGTCTAGGGTACGTAAGTGTTCCCAAAACAAGCATTGGTAAACTGATAAAACTTGCCTTTCATTGGTGTTACCAGACATTTTCTCAGCAGTCAAAGTTGCAACGTTTGTATACTCCAATAAATAATAGAAAGTTAGTGCACTATTCTTGAAAGAGATCTGTTCCAAACTCATTATATTAATATGTTAAAGCAGTGGTTCCCACAAATTTTAGAACCGCGACCCACGATTTAGAAAAGTTCAAACTTTTCCGACCCACCGACCATTAATGGGCATGAGATGGGACGATTTTTTAATGTAACTAAAGCATTGTGTGGTAGTGCATTGTCATTGACAGGCAGCACATTTTCCATTGAAATGGCCCCTGACTTTGCACACATGTATAGTTTTACTGATAAAACTATACAGCACTCAAATGATAATGTGTGGAAATCGGGTTCTGTCAATACTTATCATTGTGCACCAACAAGTACAGTGTTTTGATTTGTTTTAATCCTATTAAAACCTGTTTAAATTATACTTCAGAACTACAAATGAAATGTGTTTCACTTTTGCTAACCTACTGCTGAATACATTTAATATATTTAGCGGTATTTACATGTTGTTGTGTATTGCTAAAAAACAACATCCTACAGACTTTCCTCTCACACTCCCTGCACTCCATCAAGATTGTCATATAATGGGTTACGTTCATCTGCAGGAGATCTTGGCAGCCACAGTTAGAAACTACGGACAACCAGTTAGCATGGAGCGTTAATGCTGTTCTTTCCTTTGCTACCAAATTAGGCAAAAGATTGTTCGCCCATATGATGGCCATCTATTGTGCAAAATTATTGGCATAGCAGCTTATGGGGCAGGGGTCTTGGGTATACAGGTGGCAACCCCCTACAGGTCCCAAAAAATAAATTCACATGCCGTCTACTGGCCCTCCCACCGTCCACCTCCTTCTTTATCTCACATCAGGAAATAGGGCTTCAACATATTGAGAATGTCTTAAGAACCCAACTAATGATGTTATGACGGAGGGTCCAGGTCAACGAGAACCTCCCCCTTAATAGAATGATCATTGAGGATTGCCTGACCCTGTCCCGAGGTATTCAAATCCCCTGGTTGAGGGGTAATAGGTACAGAGATATGACTTTGGGTAGGGGGGGTTCTGTTTGAATAGCCTTAATGATCTTTGCTGACAATGAATTAAAAAAAACACTGTGGGCCATGTGCTATGCCCATGGGGAGAAAGATAGATGGGCGAGGGTATTGGAACTTCCTACTGTGGCCTCATACATGCAACTTAAACTATCAAGAAACATCCAGCCATTTTTGCTGCATGACATACCCCATTACCAGCACTTTATCATTCTTAGAGTGCCACTAAATCTCTTTCATAGATTAGTTACCCTTTCGCTGTGCAAGGATTGGTCGCAAGTCTTGTCACCCTGCCCATGCAATCAGAAATCTGCACAGAGCACTTCAGATGTAATGTTCTCCTGCACTTATTATTATCTTTATAGATCCTCGGTTTTAGAGCCTTTATTGATTAAGTATTGTTTGAGCCATTGCACAGAAGCACTGCACTTTTTACAATCTGTCCAGGGAGAGGAGATCGTGTTTACCATATATATCTTTTTGAAGCTGGTGCTAGAGGCAAGGAAGTTTCTTGGGAAGAACTCCATGTAGTTGTGTTCCTCCACAACAAACGTAATACAAAGATGGAACATATCCTTTGCTTTGACCATAATCACATCAAAAGTAATTTATTATCATTTTTTTTGTGTGGCCTGGCTGTTCGTTAAAGAAGTCTGCAGGCAGGCTATTTAACTGACGATATCTCATGTACTGTACTATGCAATTGGGTTTTACTTATATCTGGACGTTTATTTTTTTCATGTATTTATTTTTCCAAGGATTTTAGATGAGCTTGTATTGTGTTTTATTGTTTAGTTTTTTTCTTTTGTGGTCTATTTTAATATAATCGAATGAACTTAAATTGAGTGCACAAGAAATGGTATAAACACAAAACACAAGAAGTGAATATTTCTGTAAAGGTAATGTGCAGCACATAAATAATAAAACACAAAGAAGGGTGATGTTAGAACCGGCGGTCTCTAGTTGGCAGAGGTATACACTTCTGACAAATAGGGACCAACCAACTCTAGTCAGGGCAAGGGGATTACACACTCAGATAACCCCTGCTACCCCCTTGGTAGCTTGGCAGAGCAGACAGGCTTATCTCAGAGGCAGTGTGTTAAGCATTTATGACCACATACAGTAATAAAGTGAATACACTACAGATGGACACGACACAGAAGTTATTATAAAAATAGGATTTTTATATAAGGTTTAGCACAAGACCAAATAACGACAAAAATATACCACAGTCTTAATAAGTACTCTTCGGAAGGAAAAATAATAGTTCAAGTAAGGTTTCTTCTTGGCAAATAGTTCTTTAGCAAAGTATTCTTCTGCACAGTTCTTTGGCAACAATGTAACCCCCACAGGAGTCACACGACGTCGAGTCTACAAGATTCCCAAGGTTCGGCGTCGACCGCGAGGAGCGCTACGTCGAGCCTGGAGTCGCAATAGACCCCACAAGTACAGTACCTTGAGAAACGAAGGAAACGATGATCCACGGCGTCGAGATGTCGGCGTCGAGGTCGGCGTCGATCGTGCCTCGGAGTCGGGTCAATCCGCAGCGGCGTCGAGGGATGTCGGGCCGGAGCAGCGCTCACGGCGTCGAGACGGGCGTCGAGTCGATGCGATCAGCAGCGGCGTCGGGACGGGGTCGCTTGGAGGCAGAGCCGATACTCACTCCTCACTGGCGTCGATACCGGCGTCGAGACGGGGTCACTTGGAGCCGGGGCCGATACCCACTGCTCACTGGCGTTGCTGCTGGCGTCGAGACTGCAGATTTTCCCTTGTGTACTGGAAACAACACTTTCCAGCAATTCAGCAATTCAGTAGATGGGGAAGTCCTTTGGCCCTGTGACTTCAACAGGAGACTGGCACTCTTCCAGTCCTTGGAGATTTTCTAGCAAGTGTTCAGAGAGTACACACCAAGTTCCTCTCTCCTTGTTCCTTGGCAAAAATAAAGAAGCAGCTTTCAGGTTCCTCCACAGCAAAACAGCACTCTGGCAGAAAGGGGAGGCAAGTCCTGAGATCAGCAGGCTTCTTGTCCTTGGTACAGGTTTCCTTGTCAGAAGTGATCTGAGTTCTTGGTTCAGGGGTCCTTCTCTTATACCCCTTTTTCCCTTTGTTCCCTTTGTCCAAGCAGGGCGATTCCCACCATCTCAGGTTTGTTGTGGGTGTTGCCAGGCAGAGGCACCTGGCCTATTCACTGGGCAGGGCAGAGTCCTCAGCCGCCCAGCAGGAGGCGGAGCCAGTATTGTCACTGGTAGGAGCAGGGCTATCAGTCGCCCAGCAGGAGGCGGGGCCAGTATTGTGTCAGGCAGGGCAGGCTACTCTTCCCTCACTCTACGTGTAAACGCCCCATTCACCCCACACTGACTCACTCAGACCTCTGGAGCCACCCAGCCCCTGACACACACACCAAACCAGCAGAGACCGGTAGATAGTTGGACAAGAAAATAGCCACTTTCTAAAAGTGCTATTTTCAAACATAGAATTTAAAAACCATCCATCCTAAAGGGTGAGTTATTAAATTCTGAGTTCAGGGATACTAAACTCGACTTGCTACCATGCTCCCTGAGTCAGATAGATTATAATGGAGTTAATAATCCGTCTGCCCAGTCTGGCCTATTGGAGGCAGGTAGCCCTTCAATAGTGAAAAACGAAAATGGCTGTAATTCACTATTAGGTCATGCCACACACATCAGGGCA
This sequence comes from Triturus cristatus, assembly GCF_964204655.1. Taxonomy (NCBI): domain Eukaryota; kingdom Metazoa; phylum Chordata; class Amphibia; order Caudata; family Salamandridae; genus Triturus; species Triturus cristatus. The sequence continues at coordinate 170,504,850 of NC_140582.1, read as the reverse complement.
TGACCTACCTTTTACCAACAATGCACCCTGCCCTAGGGCCTACCATAGAGGTGTCTGAAATGTGGCAAAGGGAAGGTTTAGAGACTGGTAAGTAGGTTTCCTTACCAAGTCGACATGGCAGTCAGGGACTGCACGCAGGCGCCGCGGTGGCAGGCCTGAGACACATTTTGCACGCTGCTTCTGTGGGTGGCACAACCAGTGCTGCAAGCCCACCAGCAGCAGTTAACTTACACGCCCTTGGCACGCGCAGTGCACTAGACTAGGGTCTGAACAGTAAGTCAACCAAGCCAATCATGGTAACACCAATCAACGTAACAATTTAGCATAGGGAGCACTTGCACTGTGGCACTGATCAGCAGTGGCACAGTGCCCAAAGCAATAATCCAGCAAAAACATCGTAAACAGAGGAGGCAAACAGAAAAAAATGGAGGAGAGACTCATGCCAATGATGCCAGGTCTAACACGTGTCCCCTCCAGCTGAAATGTGGGGAGAACTACCCTTCACCCAGGGAGTCCTCATCACTAAGGCGGAAAAATCTGGACAGACCATCAGCATTGGCGTGATCTGTACCAGGGCGGTGTTCCACCGTAAAGTCCATCCCCTGTAGGGAAATGGACCACCTCAACAGCTTTGGGTTCTCACCCCTCATCTGCATTAACCATCTGAGGGGCCTGTGGTCCGTCTGAACCCGGAAGTGAGACCCAAACAAGTAGGGTCTTAGCTTCTTCAGCGCCCAGACCACAGCAAATGCCTCACGCTCTATCGCACTCCACCTTTGTTCCCTGGGAAGTAACCTCCGGCTGATGAAGGCTACAGGTAAGTCTCGGCCCTCCTCATTCATCTGTGCTAGAACAGCCCCCACACCATGCTCTGAAGCGTCCGTCTGGACAATGAATTCTTTTGAAAAGTCGGGTGCCTGGAGGACCGGTGCTGTACACATTGCAGTTTTCAGGGTGTCAAAGGCTTTCTGACAGGCGTCAGTCCAGATCACAAGTCTCGGCTGCTTCCTGGAAGTCAGCGAGGTCAAGGGGTGCACAATGTTGCCATACCCCTTGACGAACCTCCTGTAGTAACCCGTGAGACCCAAGAAGGCTCTCACCTGAGTCTGGGTTTTGGGCGGTTCCCAAGCCAGGATGGTATCTATCTTGGGTTGCAGGGGGGCCACCTTGCCGCTCCCTACTTGGTGCCCCAAGTACACCACTGAACCCTGCCCAATCTGGCACTTACTGGCCTTGATTGTGAGGCCTGCTCTGCGCAGGGCCAACAACACTTCCTGGAGGTGGCGCAAGTGTTCCTCCCAGCTGGCGCTGAACACTGCTATATCGTCCAGGTAGGCGGCGCTGAAATCTTCCAGTCCGGCCAATACCTGGTTAACCAACCTCTGGAATGTGGCAGGGGCATTCTTCATCCCAAAGGGCATCACCCGGAACTGGTAGTGCCCATCTGGTGTGGAGAATGCAGACCTCTCTTTTGCCCCATCAGTCAAGGCGATCTGCCAGTACCCAGACGTTAGATCAAACGTACTAAGGTACCGGGCAGCCCCCAACCGATCGATGAGCTCATCAGCTCTGGGGATGGGGTGCGCGTCAGTCTTGGTGACCGAATTGAGTCCTCGGTAATCCACACAGAACCGAAGTTCTGGTGAAGCACCAGGCGCTGCAGCCTTTGGGACCAAGACCACTGGGCTGGCCCAAGGACTGCTAGAGGACTCAACCACCCCTAAGGCAAACATCTTGGAGACCTCCTCCTTGATGTATGCTCTGACCTTGTCAGTCACCCTGTAGGCCTTGTGCCTCACAGGAGTGCTGTCCCCGGTGTCCACATCATGGACACACCACTGAGTGACACCAGGGATTAAGGAGAACAGATCAGGGAATTGTACCAACAGGTGGCGACAATCTTGCTGCTGCTCAGGGGTCAGTGTGTCAGAGAGGACAACACCATCCACTGACCCATCTTTTTCTTTTGCACCCAGGAGGTCAGGAAGAGGCTCACTCTCCTCCTCCATCCCAGCATCTGTGGCAAGGAGCATGCCCACTTCGGACCTTTCTAAGTGGGGCTTTAACCGGTTGACATGCAGGACCCTTAAGGGGTTCCTGGGAGATTTCAAGTCCACCAAGTAGGTGACATCGCTCTTCTTCTCCACAACCTCAAATGGTCCAGTCCACCTGTCCTTGAGCGCACAAGGTTCCACAGGGGCCATGACCCAAACTTTCTGACCAGGTTGAAGCTCAACCAGAGTGGCATTCTGATCGTACCACCGCTTCATCTCTTCCTGGCTGGCCTCCAGATTTGCCTGAGCAAGATCTCTGAAGCGCCGAGTCTGGTTCCTAAAGGCCAGCATGTAACTATATACATCCTGGGGAGGTTTCCTGGGAGACTGCTCCCAGCCTTCTTTGACCAGACTCAAAGGTCCTCTTACCGGGTGACCATACAAAAGCTCAAAGGGGCTGAACCCTAGAGACTTCTGTGGCACCTCACGGTAAGCAAACAGCAGGCATGGCAAGAGGACGTCCCATTTACGCCTCATCGGTTCTTCAAGACCCATGATCATGCCTTTTAGGGTCCGGTTGAATCTCTCAACCAGCCCATTACCTTGAGGGTGGTAAGGAGTGGTAAACTTGTAGGTTACCCCACACTCCTTCCACAGAGACTTCATATAATTCGAAATGAAGTTGGTGCCCCGGTCTGACACCACCTCTCTGGGGAACCCCATGCGGGAGAAAACACCCATCAGTGCCCGTCCCACCACGGGGGCCGTCACTGTTCGGAGAGGGATGGCTTCCGGGTACCGGGTGGCATGGTCCACCAAGACCAGGATAAACCTGTTGCCCATGGCTGTCTTGGGGTCCAGTGGCCCCACAATGTCAATTCCCACTCGCTCAAAGGGGGTACTGACGACGGGAAAAGGTTGGAGGGGAGCCTTCTGCTTCCGCCCACTTTTCCCACTTGCCTGGCAAGTTTGACAGGTCCTACAATGGATATCTGAATCCCTTCTCATCTGAGGCCAATAAAAATGGGTGACAAGCCTGTCATAGGTCTTGTCCTGCCCCAGATGTCCAGCTAACGGAACGTCATGAGCCAACCCCAGTAGGAAGGCTCTGAAGCGCTGGGGTACCACCAGCACACGGGCTGACCCAGGTTCAGCAGCCTTAGGCTCGCTATACAGGAGGTCGTTCTCCCAGTAGACCCAATGTGATCCTGACTGATCACCTGTCGTTTGGGCTGAGGCCTGCTGCCTCATACCCACAAGAGAAGGGCACACTTTCTGTTCAGCACAAAATTCCTCCCTGGAGGGACCACCATCCTGCTGCCAATGGGTCAGCTCGGGCAGGTCTCCCAGTTCGGCCACTTGTTCTCCTGTCGGTTCCAGGGCATCCCCCTCAGGGTCTGCTCCCTCCTGGACCGTGGGAACGATGGGGGACGGTTTCCCGCGCCCCCTGCCTCTTCTCTTCACGGTTGGGACCTGGGCCATACTTTCAGGCTCCGGGCCCCCATCAACACCCTTACTGACTGACATGGACCGGGTGGTCGCACACACCCACTCAGGCAGACCCAACATTTCCAGATGCGCTTTTCTCTCCACCTTAGCCCAAGGGGAGTCCTCCAAATCATTGCCCAAGAGACAATCAACAGGCATGGCGGGCCTCACAGCAACCTGAAGAGTACCTGAGACCCCCCCCCACTCAAAGGGAACTTGAGCTACCTCACACTTACTCTGTGAGTTGTCAGCAGCTACAACGGGGTAGAATGCATGAGGGACCACCTGCTCTCTGGACACCAAGTGACACTTGACAGCTGTCACACTCGCTCCGGTGTCTCTGAGAGCTTCCACCCTATGGCCATTAATGGTCACCCACTGCCTATATTTCTTAGTGTTACTAGGCAGAGGGGTTGGAGGGACCATTTCCACGTCTCCTAAAGAGACCAGGGACATTTCTGCGGGACCCCACCCACCGGGGGCACCCATCTCATCCCCTCCCAGGGCTACACTCGCTACCTGACGAGGGGGTGCACGCGGCGGTGCATTCGAATCCTTCATGGGACACTGGGGATCATAATAACGGTGTCCCACCTGCTTACAGGCATAGCAGGTCATGGGGCCCCTGTGAACAGGTTTACCTGTCGGGGCCTCTGGCTTCTTTACAGGGGGAGGCTGGGAACCCTTCCCTTGGTTCCCTTGGGGACTACTTTGGGGCCCTTTCTGAAACTCCCTCTGTTTACCCCTGTCCCCCCCACTCTTCTGCTGGGGACCCTGCCCACCTTTGGCTGAGTCTCCCACTGGACCCTTGTGGACCCTGGTACTGACCCAGCGGTCCGCCTCCTCAGCAAGTTTTCTAGGGTTAGATAGCTTGCTGTCAACAAGGTGCTGGCGTAGCTCTGGAAAACAGTTATTAGACAAGTGCTCCCAAGCAAACAAATCATAAAGAGCATCATAACTATCAACCTTGCTACCCTTTATCCAACCATCCATGGTTCTGCAGAAAAAAGACACATATTCAACCCACGTAGTACCAGGCAACTTCTTACATTCTCTAAAGGTTTGTCTGTACTTTTCTGGAGTTAAGCCATATCTCAGCATTAAAGCATCTTTCATATGAGTATAAGACATCCTATCCTCAGCAGGAAGGCTCAACAAGGTATCTCTCCCCTCGTTTGTAAAGCGGCTCCACAACCCCGTTCCCCAATCCTTCTCAGGGACCCGGTGGGCCAACAATGCTAACTCATACGCTTTAAACCATTGGCTAATATCTTCATTCTTACTGTAATCCTTGATCACATCTTTAGGAAAATAAAACCTACTTTCTGCAGGCACAGATGGAGTGCTGCCACCAGAGGGATTCAACTCTAAACTCTTAGTTTTAAGCTCCATCTCCCTCACCATCTTCTCACGTTCAAACGCTAATTTCTCTCTCTCAAAATCTAATCTTTTGCTCTCCATTTCAGCTTCTCTCTTGCTTCTCGCATTCTCTAATTCCAACTGCCCTCCTAATTTAAGTTTTGCCATTTCTAACTTGTACCCCCTCTCCTTCTCCCTGTCTTCTAATTCTTCGGGGGAAAGGCTCCTAGAGGACGCACTACTGCCTGGAGATGACACTGGCCCATTCACGGGCTCTTCCTCCTCTTCTTCCTCTTCCGGTACCACCACCGGATCAGAGGGATTTCTGGCCTCTAACCAGGCCTTCAGCGCTTTGAGGAAGTCGTCTTTCCTTGTGAGACCTGTGGTAGGAACTTTAAACTGCTTGCAAAATCCTTTTAGATCCTTTAGCACGTAGGAATCTATTTTCTCCTTATCAAATTCCCCCACAACAATCTCCACAGGTGTAGCAGCTCTGGCATTCTCCATGGTCAAAACTGGCAGTGTTTAAAAAAAATCAGATCCAGGAAAGCGGAGAACAAAAATAGGCAATCCTACCAAAACAGAATGTGGCTGCGTTATGGTCTGCTTTCACTATGTAGCGTACACTAATCACTGCACATGAGTCATAAATGCAAAGTTCAAATCCTCACCGCTGACCACCAATGTTAGAACCGGCGGTCTCTAGTTGGCAGAGGTATACACTTCTGACAAATAGGGACCAACCAACTCTAGTCAGGGCAAGGGGATTACACACTCAGATAACCCCTGCTACCCCCTTGGTAGCTTGGCAGAGCAGACAGGCTTATCTCAGAGGCAGTGTGTTAAGCATTTATGACCACATACAGTAATAAAGTGAATACACTACAGATGGACACGACACAGAAGTTATTATAAAAATAGGATTTTTATATAAGGTTTAGCACAAGACCAAATAACGACAAAAATATACCACAGTCTTAATAAGTACTCTTCGGAAGGAAAAATAATAGTTCAAGTAAGGTTTCTTCTTGGCAAATAGTTCTTTAGCAAAGTATTCTTCTGCACAGTTCTTTGGCAACAATGTAACCCCCACAGGAGTCACACGACGTCGAGTCTACAAGATTCCCAAGGTTCGGCGTCGACCGCGAGGAGCGCTACGTCGAGCCTGGAGTCGCAATAGACCCCACAAGTACAGTACCTTGAGAAACGAAGGAAACGATGATCCACGGCGTCGAGATGTCGGCGTCGAGGTCGGCGTCGATCGTGCCTCGGAGTCGGGTCAATCCGCAGCGGCGTCGAGGGATGTCGGGCCGGAGCAGCGCTCACGGCGTCGAGACGGGCGTCGAGTCGATGCGATCAGCAGCGGCGTCGGGACGGGGTCGCTTGGAGGCAGAGCCGATACTCACTCCTCACTGGCGTCGATACCGGCGTCGAGACGGGGTCACTTGGAGCCGGGGCCGATACCCACTGCTCACTGGCGTTGCTGCTGGCGTCGAGACTGCAGATTTTCCCTTGTGTACTGGAAACAACACTTTCCAGCAATTCAGCAATTCAGTAGATGGGGAAGTCCTTTGGCCCTGTGACTTCAACAGGAGACTGGCACTCTTCCAGTCCTTGGAGATTTTCTAGCAAGTGTTCAGAGAGTACACACCAAGTTCCTCTCTCCTTGTTCCTTGGCAAAAATAAAGAAGCAGCTTTCAGGTTCCTCCACAGCAAAACAGCACTCTGGCAGAAAGGGGAGGCAAGTCCTGAGATCAGCAGGCTTCTTGTCCTTGGTACAGGTTTCCTTGTCAGAAGTGATCTGAGTTCTTGGTTCAGGGGTCCTTCTCTTATACCCCTTTTTCCCTTTGTTCCCTTTGTCCAAGCAGGGCGATTCCCACCATCTCAGGTTTGTTGTGGGTGTTGCCAGGCAGAGGCACCTGGCCTATTCACTGGGCAGGGCAGAGTCCTCAGCCGCCCAGCAGGAGGCGGAGCCAGTATTGTCACTGGTAGGAGCAGGGCTATCAGTCGCCCAGCAGGAGGCGGGGCCAGTATTGTGTCAGGCAGGGCAGGCTACTCTTCCCTCACTCTACGTGTAAACGCCCCATTCACCCCACACTGACTCACTCAGACCTCTGGAGCCACCCAGCCCCTGACACACACACCAAACCAGCAGAGACCGGTAGATAGTTGGACAAGAAAATAGCCACTTTCTAAAAGTGCTATTTTCAAACATAGAATTTAAAAACCATCCATCCTAAAGGGTGAGTTATTAAATTCTGAGTTCAGGGATACTAAACTCGACTTGCTACCATGCTCCCTGAGTCAGATAGATTATAATGGAGTTAATAATCCGTCTGCCCAGTCTGGCCTATTGGAGGCAGGTAGCCCTTCAATAGTGAAAAACGAAAATGGCTGTAATTCACTATTAGGTCATGCCACACACATCAGGGCATGACCTACCTTTTACCAACAATGCACCCTGCCCTAGGGCCTACCATAGAGGTGTCTGAAATGTGGCAAAGGGAAGGTTTAGAGACTGGTAAGTAGGTTTCCTTACCAAGTCGACATGGCAGTCAGGGACTGCACGCAGGCGCCGCGGTGGCAGGCCTGAGACACATTTTGCACGCTGCTTCTGTGGGTGGCACAACCAGTGCTGCAAGCCCACCAGCAGCAGTTAACTTACACGCCCTTGGCACGCGCAGTGCACTAGACTAGGGTCTGAACAGTAAGTCAACCAAGCCAATCATGGTAACACCAATCAACGTAACAATTTAGCATAGGGAGCACTTGCACTGTGGCACTGATCAGCAGTGGCACAGTGCCCAAAGCAATAATCCAGCAAAAACATCGTAAACAGAGGAGGCAAACAGAAAAAAATGGAGGAGAGACTCATGCCAATGATGCCAGGTCTAACAGGTGATCAGAGAAACATTCCATCTATTTGTATATATCGGAGCAGTGTTCTTGGCAAAGGTCTTTAAGGCAATTAAAATGCCCTAATATAAACAAATTCCAATCAATGTTCACGGTAATATGTTTTCTTTGTGTAGGGCACCCACGTATATATGGAGAGAGTATCAGTGTGCTACTTTGTGAGAGCCTAAAACAAACAACCTGTTACGTCTGTGAGGTAGAGTGTAATTAATCGAAGATTAGTGTACAAACTGTGAACAGCTGGGGGGTAAATATGTCCTATCCAACTTCTAGCTGTAACAGGGATCTGGTTGTTTTTACAAATTAAAATCTTGTTTTCAGTGAAATTACAAGGCCTAGACATTTAAAATTTCCTCCACCACATTCCTCACACGTCTTCAAAGACAAACTGATAGGCTTAAGATTTACTTAGAATAATTCAGTAGTGGATGAACATTTGCAATTAAATGTTTACAAATGTACTTAAAATAGAAATACATATGTCCTTTTCACACTAAATTTTTCATGCATGTGTTTCTTTCTTTCTGTTGTCTGACTAGATAACTGTAGTCCGCATTGCAGCCTAATAGCTCCTTCGAAATGCTTCGCCCGACTGTAGGACACATCACTCACTCCGGACTTTGCACTGCAAGACTTCATCCGTGGAATTAAGGTCTATTTTCAAATCTGGGTTGGGATTCTTTTTGGGTGCTGTTTTCACTCTTTTACTGTTTGAAGTGCTGCAAAAAAACTTTACCTATTGCCTCTAAGTTAAGCCTGACTGCTCTGTGCCAAGCTACCCAAGGGATGAGCACGGGTTAATTTAGGGTCTGCTTGTGACTTCACTCTGACTAGGATTGTGGTTACTGATTGGACATTGTGATTGCTGCTTGAGAAGGGCTTCACTACCCTCAAACAGTAGCCCAATTTCCATCCAATTAGCATCCTCATATGTTGCTTTGTTTGATGATGTCTGCTCAGACACTGTGACATTATTCACTGAAAGACCCCTTCAACTTTAACATTATGATGTGGGTCACATGTTACACCAAAGTCTTTATGGACACTTCTTGCTGGTTGAGTGCCTTTTCACTGTAAAATGATACCTCCCGTAGAATGGGATAAGGGGCCTTGAGTATTCCATATCTCACATTTATAGATTGGCCTTTGGCTAAATCGCAGCCCCTTAACCCCTTGCCTGCTCATGACAGAACCACTCCGTCATGAGCCACGGGCGCCGTGTGCTCATGACGGAGTGGTTCCGTCATGCTGCGGCCGTTGCGGCCGCTCCGCCCACACGGCACTGGTTCCCCGCCTGTGCGGGCGAATAATGCAAGTGGGCGGAGTCGTGGCGGAACCATTCCGTCATGAGAACTGCGCGCCCGTGGCTCATGACGCAGTGGTTCCGTCACGAGCATGGCGGCGCCGCACTCACCCCGAACCCCCCCAGCGCCGTGGCAAAATTCGTGCCACGGCGAAGGGGTTAAAGGAGGGGAGTGCTTAAATGATTGGGGTCTCCTTTGCAGCAGAGGTTATTGGAACCTATGTTACACCCCTGATTGACATGTTAGAAGGTGCGATGTACCACACCTCCAAATGCTGTCTCACTCCCTGCATGTAAACAAACAGTGACTTTAAAAGCTCTTATCACATCACAGATCACAAACATAGAGGCATATGTACAAAGAAATGTCGGAACGTGCAGTTGGCCAAATTTGTCAGCGCTGCACTCCGGCCATAGTGCAAGGGTGCCTGCGTTGCAGGGAATGATTGTTTATGTCTAGGAAGGTGTTCCTTCCTGTACATGAACAATCAATAATGACGATTTGTTACTTCTATGTATGCTGCAGAATGCAGCACACATAGAAGTAATAAATCGTCATTATTTAATGATTGTTTATGGCCAGAAAGTGACACCTTCCTGCACATAAACAATCATTCAGGGCGTTTTGCTTTTTCTATCATAGAAAAGCAAAAATTAGGAGAAATAAAAGTACTTATCCTTTATTTTACCATTCTAACGCCTGCACTTGTATGGTAATCGTTTTTGGCGCTGTCTCAGATTTACACATCCTTGTCAATCTGGGGCAGTGTCGAAAAGCAATGGGTGTTGCTGTGGAATGCCCACACAACACCCATTGCAAGTCTCTTTCACACAGATACCGCGTGTAACAGTACCATATTTACAAAGTAGCCTTAATGTGACACAAAGTGGCTTTAAACCACTTTGTTAATATAGAGCAGGGCATCATGCCTCAGGAAAGTAATTAAAAGTGACGTTCCTGTGGCGCAATGCCCTTGTAAATATGCCCCATAGGAACCAGCCACTAGAGGCATCAAAATCTGCTTCGTAAAATAGAAACCAACCTATTCTCTTAATTTCAAAATGGATTTCAATGTTACTAGAGAAATGCCGTTCATAGGCTCATACCTGTGTGTGGTCTCAGATTTTCTGTGTGCAGTGTTAAGCGAGAGAGGCTGGGCAACCAGCTATGAGCACACTTTACAGGGAACAGAGGGTCCAATTTATATTTTATAAGATTTTACAAAATGTCAAAGATAAACAGTTGATAAATGCGGACCAGGAAAAAAGAGAGATGAAACACCGTACATTCTTCTGCTGGTTGAGTTTCGCTGCATGTCCTTTGTGTTGTACAAGGGTAGCTGTGGTCTTCATTGGGTGTAGAATATTTACTGTAAGCGAAAGTGGCTCTTCATTGTTTTTGGATGTTGTTTGGGTCATTTGTCAAGTTGCTTGGGTAGATGTTATTTCTGGGTATGTTAGAGTGAAATCTTGTTTTTGAGGTTGGATAGAATTTTACCCTTAACTGCGAGTCTAAGTGTAAACACACCGGAAATAGCTTTGTTCTCTTTGAGCTCACATCCTCTGTATATGCTGTTTACATTTGGTCCAATGAGAGATGGAAGCAAAGGACTGGCATTAACATTGTTGTTTAAAAATGAAGACCTATATTTACGGAGCCTTTGCATCACCCTTACATCTTACACAGTGATGCAGGACCACACAAAGGCTTATTTGGGACTTACAAAGCAACACAATGCTTGAGTTGCGTGGTCTCGAGTGGCTTTGTAAAAAAATGTAATGCCACACAACAGCGTAGCATTGCATTTGTTAGTGGTATGCGTTTCATGGGTACAGCATGGGCATTCTTGTGCATTCACCAATAGATTTCACACGCTTCCAGATTTCCTAAGGTTTGAAAGCTGGAATTGCATTTCATTTCTATGCCTATCACAGAGTGGTGTAACAGGAGAAATATGTCTCCTTGTTACTTCCTCTTTCTATGTTTGATGCATTCTGCCTCTTTTGATTGTTTTTGTGCAGGAGGGTATTCCTTCATGCACAAAAACAACAATCCTGCCCATAATTGAGGCTCCCCTGCCTCATGGCATAAAGGTGTTTACATTGGAGCTAGGCAGCTACAAGTGAGCCAGCACTGGAAGAGAGCTGAAGAGTGCCAAACCTTTGTAAATATGGTGCGCTTCAACTTTTTCCCATTAGTGCAACACAGCACAACAACTTTCCCTCAATCAATGCATTGTGTGAATTCTGAGTAAATCTGCCCCAGAGTGCTAAGCTGAAAGAATAAAATTGGGACTTCTTTAAGACTATTGTCTTGAAATTAAAATCACAGGACACATTGATTGAAATAAGCCTTCTCCTTCCCTATTCGATGGGATGCAATGCTTTTCTTTCAGGCTAGGCTACCTTATGTTCAGGAACTGTATTCCTAAGCAGTGTCTTTCATTTTTCTCTTAAATATCCTCAGAGGCAGTGAATAATGGAGCTCGCCTTCTTGTACAGATACTGCGGCTGCCCAAGGATCCCTTTTTTTTTTACAAGTCCCCTTAAATGGTTTGTTTACAGTAATCATAGACACAAACATCTCATTTTTACTGATAAAGGCCTAAACTTTAACCCCTTCAGTGCCACGCCCTTTCCCCCTCCTGTGCCGGGCGTTGCATTAGTGGGTGGGGTTCATGACGAGATAGTCTCGTCATGGGCACAGCGCAACTGTGCTCCATGACGAGACTATCTCGTCATGGGCACAGAAGAGGTTAAGTGAGTAAAATATAGGGGGGGGGGCAGGAAAAAGCAACAAGAAGAGAGTAGGAGGCAAGTATGAGGGGAAGCAACACACCAGTACCCCAGTGCACTACCAAGAGTGCTGAAACAAAAAGAAAGAAAAGTAGTTATCTGAATGTAAACAGTGGAAGGATACAAGACTTTCAGTCAAAAAGATGGTGAAGAAGAAGTCCTCCAAGGGATGAGGAAGGAACGTACTCAATAGGTCTACTATAGATAGAAAAACGATTTGTGACTAAGGCGCATGGAAAATATCCATTAGCGGGTAACATTGCCTTAGTCTATAGAGTATATTGAAAAAAATACAGGTTATTTTTTTTTATTGAGCCAGTTATATACAAACGATGTGACAGGGAGGTTAACTGAAATATGCATGGCATTTCTTTATTTACTAAAAGTATGCCATGAGCTGTGCATAATATCAGCTATATTGTCCTCCCTAAATTGATGGAAATTGTTATCCTTCTATATTGTTCAAGATTGCGTCTACAAAAGTGATAGCTGCAAACTTCCAACTTCATTTAGATTTAGCACAGCACATTGTACCTACTGTATATTATTGCTAACCCACTTGGAGAGAGATGCTAGGCACAACTAATTGGCTTAACCAAGACTACAAATAGTGCTACAGTAAGCTGTAAATCGGATTATTCATGTAAAAAAAGTTTGTTAAAGAAGTTAATAGGTTTATCCGCTAACTGTACGGCCACTGATATCTAATTACTGTGACCAGACATTCTCATAATGCCATTAATCTGACACATTCATATTCTAAACATATAGGAGTCACTCTGTAATGAAATAAAAGGTAATTGTTTTATAGAAGAAGAGTATATTAGATTGCAGAAAATTAATATCTCCAACTTTGTTGCATGAGAATACGTAATTTAGATGACGATCTGCAAGTAGAGAAATCTATAATATGCCTTTATATCGTGCATTAGTGGAAAAGAAATCTATCTACTATTGATCCTTTCTCTTCCACTATCTGCCCTTCTTAATAAAATGTGAAATGTATTAATAGTTTTTTTTTTTTTATATTGAATGCTTTATTTTCAAGAGGATGTCCCTCAAAATCATTGTGAAATAACACATCTAAACTAACTGAGCCAATGTTTAAAGGAGAAGTAGAGTTACTAGTATGTGATGTGACAAGGGGGCTACACTCGAGCTTCATAAATAAATAAAGTGAAATATGCATGTCTCACCCAGTATTCGAACGATGAGCCCATCTCTGCAGTCAGCAAGCCACTTGAACATTGCTTTCTGAGGTAAGATGTTCTGTCTTCTTCATCTTGAATGTACATGGCAGAAAACTGCACTTCCAAAGTCTCAACTCACTGGATCCCTATATTAGCTGGGACTCAGGAGAGGTGCAATGGCTTTTGCATTACGATGACACCTCTCTGTGTTGGTAGTTTTTTCACACTTAGAACATAATACACAATATTTACTATCCCAACTCAAAATGAGAAAGACCCTGGAAACCAACATGTAATGGGATGGAGAAGGAATGGTGTGAGGTATTTCGGAAGAAAGATAGCTTGCTAGGTAAGTTGCACATTGTGTTTCCTTAAAAAACCTCTATGTCATAAATTGACCTTTGGGGGAGATAGTACCACTACCAAATTAATGTATAAAAGCTAGGGTTGTTGCACCATTACAAATCTCATGCATCATCTTTCCAGCCAAGTTGGCAAGTGGCTGACATCCCAACAAGGACTGATCCTGACATGCATTCAAGCATACATTGGATAAAACAGCAATCATCTATGTGCTTCACTAGCAGCAGCAGCCGGTACAGGTAAGCACAGTGGGGTGGTTGGGTGTGGCGGGGCAGGGGGATGTCAACAGATGACGAAACAGGATTTCTTTCTTTCTTTAATTTTCCCTATTCCTTCGTCTGTCCACTTCCCTCCCGCCCCTCCCCACCTCACCGTGCTTACCTGCACCGGCCACTGCTGCTCACAACGTTTCAGAAGCAGGCATTGTGTGAGTTGTTTACAAAGAGCCATGCTGTATGAAAGAGGTGAAAGGGAGCTAAACCTTCCATTACTACTGAAGAGCTGCATGTGCCGTTACCCAAAACAAAAGTTGTACCCTTAGATTTGGCAGAGGCAGCTGGTTCCCTTTGAATGTGGTGGGGTGAGCAAAGTGCCCAACAGCTCTCAAAAAAATAAATTAAACTACCTCTACCTCAAAAAACCCAAAGTAAAACAGCCCATCCCTCCATAAGCCCAAATAAAAACAATCCCTTCCTCCAAACCCCCAAACTTAAACATAAACTGATTACATTCATTACACATTTAATATATAAAAAAGAAAAGTAAATTGCCCTTACCCATGGGCTACAATGCGCCTTACTCAGTGTTCTCCTGCAGTCTGCGACAGGAAGAGCTCCCCTAACCAATCCAGATGCTCCTTTCATGCTGTTAATCAGCATGAGAGGAGCACCAGGATTGGATGAAGGGGGTTGCACCGACGCTCCTTTAGGCCCTGGAGGCCTATGCTTGCTCTCCACCCATCTGTCAGAGACAGGTGGGTGGAGACCTGCAAAGTGCACATGTTACTTTGGCCGGTGTAAGACAGCCAGCAAAATTGGGTACTTTGCAGTGTCTGCCCAGTCCTCCATGATGCCAATTGGCAGCAGAGAACATGCCCCTGTTTCACCATGCAGGGGAGCAGGCAAGCTGCTGCCACGAGCCACATCAAGGGCCATATGTAGGGAGAATCACATTTACCGATTCATAAATACCGAATTTTACCGATTCGGTATTTATGAATCGGTAAATGTGATGTAGGTAATCATTCGGTAAATTTTACCGAATCGGAAAAATTCGGTAATTATGAATCGGTATTTACCGATTCGGTAATGAGGCATACCTTTACATTGATTCCTATGGGCCTGGAGGCCCATAGGAATCAATGGGAAGGTATGCCTCATTACCGATTCGGTAAATACCGATTCGGTAATGGGGGGAGCATATTCAAGGGTGGCAGGGTGTCACATTGACACCCTGTTGCACCCCTGAATCTTGCATGTGTGCACATGTGGCGCACATCTGCCACATGGCACTCTTAAATCTGCAAAATATTACTTTTTGCAAGGTATTCGTTATTTATCACCAACCTGTATTTGGTGGTAAATAACGAATTTCTCTTTAAAGTGCTCCCTACATCTGATTTCAGGATTCGGTATTTACCAAATCGGTATTTTACCGATTTCTTAATTTCCGATTCGGTAAATACCGAATCCAGAAATCAGCTCCCTACATCGCAAATGCCTAAATACCGGTCGGTAACGGGATATTTACCGAATTTTGGCCGTTACCAACCGGTATTTGGCTTCCTACATGAGGCCCCAAGTGTTCAAAATAAATGGCAATGAAGTCATTTCTTTGCCATTTTATTTTTAACACTTAGCATGGCTTGCAGCGGGCGGGGGAGCGATGATCCTCCGCCCTCACGAACAAACATCTGATTTTGGAAGTTTGCATGGATTATTGCCATAAGAAGATGGTCAAATTCAAGTCTTACATTTTTTTCTGTACAAATAAGTCATTCTTTCATTCTATGTGCATCAGCTGGTCTGCATCCACAAAAAGTAGCAATAACAAACACAGCAATAAAAAGTTGAAAATGAAGAGGTAAGTACTTCTGCCGTGTAGAATCATCTTTCAAAATGATATTGAAGGTTTCTAGTCACATTATTAAGCACAGAATTGCAGGTCAAGGCTTTTACGATGACACTAGAACCCTGCGATCACATTTTACAGCTTTCATTATGGCTGAGTTGACAAGAAAAGCCATCCTGGAATGCAGGCCAGAGGCACCTTTACAGGTTTGGAAATTCAGTTGAGTAAAATTCGGCCCCATAATTCAACGCAGCCTGTACTCGGAGAATTATTGCTTGGTATAAACTTTGATGTTTATTTCTGTGGCTGCATGAAAGTCCTTGAATGCTTAAATATTTAGTGGACTAAATAATTATACTGCTCTGAGCTGTATTCTTCATTCAGATATCATTTACTAACTGAAGATAATGTTTTTAATTGAAATATACATGATTAATATTTGCTATGAACTTGAACATTTGGACAGCTTTAGATTTTGTAGCAAATGTGACCTAAAACAGACCAACTGTAATTTAAAAAAATGCAAACCTAATATAAACCAGAAGGGTTTAGTTGCAAGCCCCCTGCGCTGCCAGAGCGTCACTTTTTGACACTCCATCAGCACAGATTACAAAATCTATGCAGCCACAGAAGGCCACTATGTGTAGCTTTGGATGGCCTGATAGATATGGAGTAAGGTAAGGCAGTGGAAAGCACTGTGTTGCCTTACTCTGGGCTCTGGAGGCATTCCATGGGCGTTGCAGTGGGTTTTCCCATACAACACCCATGGATATTGATGCTGCCCCAGTAAACTTGTGGAATGTCACATGCTTACGCCTCCTGAGGTGATGCATGATGAGCAGAAATGTTTATTTCTCCTAGTTTTTTCCTCTTTGTATGAACGCGCATTCTGCAGCACACATAGAAAGAGGAAAACACCTCCTAGGATTGTTTCTGTGTGGAAAGTGCCCTTTCCTGTACAGGAACAATCCTGCCGACAACACAGGCACCCTTACACCATGCAAGGGTGCCTGTTTTTGCCCTAGGCTGCTGAAACGGGGCCAGCACTGGGGGTTAGGACAGGAATGCACAATATTGCATAAATACAGTGCATCCCTGCCATTCACTTTGGCTAAGGGGACTTGGTCAGCTGCCCTACGCCAAAACCCTGTAAATGAGGGCCATATGGTTTGTGAAGTGTAGTAGGTAAAGAAAATTGGCATTTAACTGTCATGTCAAGTGTTATCCTGTGAAGTTCATAGAATGGCAGAACATGAATTAAAATGTGCATATCTAAGTAACAAATAGTATGAATGACCATATAGTCAGATGTACATACTTTCACAGCACTTCCATATAAGTTGCACATGAAGGTTCGAAGTGTTCAACCTTGTGACTACATTTTGTTCTAATATTGATGCCAAATAGTGACACATTTCATTACAGACACAGGGCTAGCATTGCATGTAAGGCAGTTGTAATCTATTAAATGTCAATAGCACAAGTCAGAAAACTTTGATTTCGACAGCGTCAAAAAGGCATTAGCTTCAATGTGAAGGAACTAGTGTTTGCTCAGCTCAAAGATTTCAGTTACAGAACAATAACCAGCAGCATAAAAAGTTTGAGAGGTTGGAAGCCTTCTTACTTCTACCACATTCATGTCAGGATTCTGGTTTATTAAATAGAGGTTATATTTTCTGACCATATTCCATATTAGAACATTGGAATGTGGAGCACTCCATTGTAGCCAATGGAGTGCTCCATGCTTCTACAGGCCGGTAAAGGCCCGCAGAGCAACATTCCAATGTTTTACAAAGGCCTCTCGAAGCTCGAGGGGATTTAAATCCCCTCGAGCTTCTAGAAGCCTTTGTTTAATTTGTTAGAACATTCTGCCCTCTAGTGGCAGAATGTTCTAATAGCCTTATAGCCCTTCGTAGCAGGGCTATACCGCTATTAAAGTCCCGCTGCTTTTGTTAAAGTCCCTCGCCTTCGGCTCGGGCCTTTAACGCTGCAGCGGGCCTTTAATAGCCGGTATAGCCCGCTACGGCGGGCTATAAGGCTATATTAGAACATTGGAATGTTAGAAGCTCCATTGAAAACAATGGAGTAGCTCCGGGCTTATAATGGCTGGTATAAGCCCGGAGCTCCAACATTCCAATGTTTCTTTGTTCACAGCTCTGGATGTGAACAAAGGCTTCAGGGAGCCTGAGGGGATTTGAATCCCGTCGTGCTCCCTGAAGGCTTTGTTTTATTTGTTAGAACATTCTGCCCTCTAGTGGCAGAATGTTCTAATAGCCTTATAGCCCTTCGTAGCAGGGCTATACCGGCTATTAAAGTCCCGCTGCTTTGTTAAAGTCCCTCGCCTTCGGCTCGGGCCTTTAACGATGCAGCGGGCCTTTAATAGCCGGTATAGCCCGCTATGGCGGGCTATAAGGCTATATTACAAAGAATTCAATCCATATCTTATCGGAGAATGCTGTAGCAACTATACCCAGGTTATTTTAAATTGGTGACTATACTAATGGTATATCCAACTATTGGATGTGTTTTTAAAATAAATAACACAAAACGAGTACGTTTTAGTATGCAAAATTGTGAGAGGGGTGAGTGCTGTCCCCAAATCTCCAGGATTTATGCTGCCTGTTTTAATATATATTTGTATCTTGTAATTTATTTTGGGTAATTTACACTAATCTGTCATAAAAGTCTCATCATTGTTCGCTCAACAAACATATCAGTGCTGTAATAACAAGGTTATAAAAGTACATGACACTTAACACATCCTAACATTATTTACACAAAGTGAAAAGCACACTAGCGCCACTTTTTCATCTTTCATAAACAATGTGTATGTTTTACTAGCTAGTCCTCGTGTTCGACCTGACAAAATCTAATAAGTACGTGAAAGCCATGAATGTGTGTTATTCCCCACTACCAACGCCAAAAACATGAAAGAAAAACAGTTGACTCCTAGCACCACAAACTAAAAATATTGATGGCTGTTTTTTTTAATTGGCATCTTTGATCTTTTCCACTTAGGCTAATGAGAAAGAAGTCCAATTAGCTTTAGCCGTCCTACTTTGAAATTCAAGTGTGAGCTCTCCATTGATACTCTGTATGTCCTTTTTCTTCACTAGTCTAATCCAACCAAATTGGGGGAAAGTGTTAGACACTAAAGGGGTGACATTTACTATTCCCACTCCAATCTAAGGATATTTGAAAAAGGTGTCATGTGCTAAAGAAGTGATATTTTCAAAATTGAATAAATCAAATTCAAGAAGGTAATCCAAATTAAACAATTTCAAAATGCATACTACATAATCATCATACAGTTTTTTAAACTAAATCAATATAATTTATTGTGAAAACAAAGTAACATAAACTACAAATCAATATATACAAACTAAAATGTTAAAATTTAAAACAATCATTTTATTACTATTAATAAATAAACAATTTGTGAAATTCTTTTTTCAACCTTTCTAAATCTATAAAACATAAAATAAATTAAATATGATTTCAAAATTAACAATCAAAAAATCAAATATTATTGCATTTTTTAACATGTTCATAATTGTATATTATATTTATAACATAACATTGCAATTTAAAAAATATATGAACAAATGTGTTCAATGCTGTGGAAACATTACAAAAATTATAAAATTACAAAGTTTTAATTAAAAATATATCCAAATATTATTTTTATGGCAACTTTTGAAATATTTAAAAATATATTTTTTGCAATTGTTTCTCATACTATTTATAGATATTTTCATGGAACTAAAAATGTTGCTACATATTAAAAATAAAAATAATATAAAATCTAATTTATAAATGTGCATATCTTTAATATTATTAACATTATTTTTCATTTTTACAATACTTTTCTTTTAAGTCTCACACCCTTATTCCCCAAAGACCCAATATCCTGCTGCTAAAATGTTTTTTTATTACTTGTATATATTAGTACAAATAATTATACAAATTTCAACAATTTAGTAACTAAAAATATAGCTTACTAAAAACACTTATCTAAAAAACATAGGGCCTGACTACGAGTTTGGCCCTAAGGGAACTGCCATCTAAACAGTGTCAGAAACCCTGCTGCCTAGTTGGCGGTCCACCCACTCTATTATGTTGTTGACAGTTGGCAGAACGAAAGACCGCCGAAGCACCGCCGCCACTGCCAGCCATATGCAAATTGCCTTGAAGGCGGTATGGGGAATGCAACTGGCAGAGGGTGGTACAGTCAAGTTCCCAAATTATAAATTGACATTCCGTTGAGCCGACTGTGGTTAAAAGACCGCCTGCTTCGAGTCAGCAAAATCGAAGGAGTTGGGGTGCATACTTACCCACTTTCTTTTCTTCCCTTCAGTCTCCCACGGGGGTAACTTCCTTTAGATCCCCCCTTCACAGCAGCATCTTGACCTTGAAGAAAACTGCCCTGTTGATGCCTAAATCCAGGTAAGTCAGGTTTTGCAGTTTTCAAACATTGACTGGACTGGGCACATATGGTCCAGACTCCGCCATTGGTTAAGTACTGGTAGTAGTTTTCTTTTCACATGTGTGATGCATAAGTGTACATTTAACACTTGTGCTGTCAAAATATACACACATGCATTGACTCAGATTAAAAAATATTTCCCACTGTCAGAAACACTGCCTCTAGCCCAGCTGTGACATTATAATGCGGTAGGCAGGAGACCTTTCAACTTTTTACTAATGCATGCCTGTCTCATTTCAAAATGTTTTACTATTTAATCTTTTATATGTTAATTAAAAAACCTTCACATGAAAGCAGTAGTTATGAGGGTAATCACCAGATTTAACTACTTGCATTTCCTGGTGCTAACTCTGACACAGGAGATGCACAACGATGTAAAATACCTAGAATATAACTTAAAAACACCTGTATATGATGCGTAATGCACTTTGAGGTATCTCATTTGAACGTAAGGGTATACCTTGTATCCAAACTTCACTTGAGATACAGACAAGTGGATTGGTTTGTTGAGAAAGTGTTCCTCACGACAAATTTCTGATCAAATATGTCTTCCACAAGATATAACCAGCCATATGCAGCAAAGCAAAACAAAAATGCATAATTTGTGCTGGTGTAATTTGCTAAATTTTTTATAATTTTCATATCATGAAATTGGAGGAATTTAGCAAATTATGTGAGCCAAATGCAACATTTTGAACGACCCCACTAAGCACCTTACTGTTAATATTACAAACTGAAATATTGTGGTGTGAGATTAGGCCTTTTAGAGATAAATGACTTTAGTCTGTCTTTTGGTCTGGTATTTTTTAATCCTCACTTATTGTTCTTGACAAGTATTTTACTTTAGGGTCACAACTACTCTCAAGCAAGTTTCAGTTTAAGACTTCTGCTGTCAGGTATAGTCATGCAACTAAGACCTTTGTATAACTAATATTAATGTGGAGGACACAGGAGACCATTGTAAGTCAAGCTGTTACCAACTGCAGGAAATTATAACTCAGCGGGGAAGAGGGAGGAAACATCTTAGATGCCATGCTCAATCTGGTCAATCTGGTCTCCTGGGTTAAGTGCCCAGGAGCAATAATGAGGTGCCACATCTTCTGCATTGGAATACCCTTACAAGTTTTTTATTTGGAGATAGTCCCAAAAGCAGTCTCTTAGGGTATACAGTGAGAGTATCTTACCAATGAAGTGTGATAATCAGGCCGAGGTCATGCCAGGGTAAAACATCTGAGTTTAATTTGATGATTAGGGGGAGAAAGAGGATCCTAAATATCTGACTAAGGACCTTCATTCTTAAACAAGCTAGAGTGTTTTGAATAATTAAGAAGTTCACATGGTTGGAGGTATGAGGATAGCGGAGCACTTTGGGGGCATTAGGTTCTATCAATTAAGTGCTCCATGTTCACAAAAGGCAAAAGAGCACTAAATTGTCACCCTTCAAGTATTGTGCTGTGGACATGCTCACAAGGTAACCACCATGTGACCTAAACATTAAGTATTGAACACACATATGCATTATATATGTTTTAGTACTCACTGATGGGATTCAAAAATAGCAAAGACACCTAACATGGATTCTAGTTCTGTTAAGTTTGTCCTGGATAAAGGTCAGAGAAAATTAAATGGATAGTGTTGGACTAACTGACATCATGTCCCATTTAGAGGTTTTTCCTCTTTACAAACGTTCTTTAGTGAGAACTCCATGACGTATCCCTGAGACCCTGAGGCTTCATTCAGGCGCCTCCTTTTATATTTTCCCCACTGAGGAGATCCACACACCATTTATATCACAACAAACAATTTGTTGTAGGAAGCAGTCAGGAGAGTTCAATAACTGTCTATCGGACAGCAGCAGGAGGATAAGTCCTTCGTCCGTTAATACCTTTTTCTTAACAGCACAGATTCTTCTGTGAACCTTCCTCTCAGACTGTCTGACCTTATAGAGTTCCATGATGAATCCAGCCTTGATGGCTGATGAAGTAGAGAACAGAGATCCATTGAAACCTGCAAATTTTAAGAGAAAACTTTCCACAAGCCCAACCACGAAAATCCAAATCTTCCCCTACACTCATAAATCTTCCTAACTTCATCCTCCTCATTTAAAAAAGCTTATCTAAACAATGTTAGGCTTTTTCAGACATGTTATCATTAGCAGAGGTCTTGCACTGGTTTACGTGTCGATGGATGACCCTATTAACTGTAAAAGAAAAATGATTTTACCTTGTGTTTATCCAGTTTATATTCATAATATCTTTCCTCACTTGTTAATGCAAATAATAACCATGTGTGATGTATTTCTATAAAATGATTGTTATGCCTTTCATTTCTTGTTGCACCTAATCAAATTGCTTTTTGACTTGTTGATTTTTTATCACCCCACTGCTTCCGTAGGACTTAGCCATGCCCTCAGCCCAGGCTACTACAAATCAGCTACAGTAGTACATTCAGCATAAGATAAAATAAAGTAGTACGCAAAGGCAATTCAAGAAATATATTTAGTTTTCCTGTGAGTAATGTGCCCAGCAGTTCTGTTTAGGAAATACTCACCTCCATTATGCCAAGAGATTTCTAACAATGGCATGGAGACCAATAACCTTGCGATATAAAATACATCTTTCATGTGAAATAATAGTGCTGCTTGGTGCATGACTCAGGGTGATGGCAGAAAGTGCTTAGCCAAGGAGGTTAGATGGTATTTTTGTTAATCATGACACTCTGGAAGGGAGAGATCATCTCCTGCTGTGCTGAATAGCCCACCTCTTGGTTCCATTTAAAATCACGCTACAGATGGAGAGAGGACAGCGGCAGAGTAATACTTCTACTGCCAGGAGATGGAACAAAATTACTCAGATAAACTGAAAGTAGAGTTGAGTGAATCCCTCACAAGGACTAGTAGCCCACTAGAGTATTCTGCTAAAGATTTTAGTTTACGGATAACTAATACCATTGATTAGATTGCCCTCGTTACCTCTAAAGCTAGAGCTAGAACCAGGACCTTCACTCCTTGGTTCTCAGAGGACCTGATAATGCTCAGACATCAGTGCAGAAGACAAGAGTGGAAATGGAGGCTTATGCCTTCTATGAAAGAAAACAATAAGCATAAATAACTGATGCACAGACATAAGTGTGCCATTGTTGTAGCCAAGTCTGCTTATTTTTCAGAAAAACATTAGGTCAGCAACCAACACACCTGAGGAACTTTTTAAAGTGATTAGCAGTCTTTACACCCTACCATCCTAGCATAATTTAGAGAGTTCAGAAGATTTCTATAACAGGATGGCAGTCCATTTTAGGGACAAAATATCAAAGATTATTTCTTGCTTCATCTCCAAGAAAGATAGTCCCCTATCAAATAGTTGTGAGGAGGCAACTAACCCCGCCTCATCTGTCACTATAGCAACTTTTCCCCCGTCTCAATTTTAAAAGTTAAAGAGCTTCTACTGCAGCTAAAATCAAGATCTCCAGATGACGTGTGTCCTCCCGGAATTCTAGCTCCTGACCAGATTGCCTTCTTTCTTGGAAAAGTCTTTAATCAAATTCTTTAACTGGGATCTTCTTGGAAGGTGGCAGTAGTTACCCCTCTTAAGAAGAAACTCAATGGAAACCCAGTAGACCTGAGAAATTGTGCCCTATTTCCTTTCTGCCTGCTCTTACAAAGATCTTTGAAAAATAAGTGAATCAGGTGATCATAGATCTTTTGGATCCTTTGCAGAATTGTTTTCGGAGAGGCCATAGCATGGAGTCCGCCTTGCTGGTGGCCACGGATGCTATGCACTGACTGGTGGACCAAGGAGGCTGATATGCTGGAGCTAATGGATCCCTCAGCAGCATTTGATACAGAGTCCTCCTCCCACTAGATACAGAGATTGCACCTAGCGGGTATGAGGGACTCCACTCTCGCTCTGCTGGATTCCTTACTCACGAAGAGGACTCATACAGTGAGCTGTGGGCAAGTAAGGTCAGAAGCTTACTAGCTGTCCTATGGGGTTCGGCAGGGTTCTTCACTCAGCCCAACTTTGTTCAATCTGTATTTTGGCCCTTTAGCAAAATTGATAAGATCTTTTGGGTTCCAAGTTTTGTCATATGTGGATGACACCCAAATTATTGTGCCGATTACAGATGACTTCCGTGAGGTAGCTGACAGGTTCAAATGCTGCATGATAAAAAAATTGCATCTGAATGAATGAAAACTGTCTACAATTAAATGCCAATAAGACTGAGACACTGGTCTTCGGTGAGCAAAGATCAGTATGGTCTGACTTGTGGTGTCCTGAAACTCGTGGTCCCTTACTAAGTCCATTCACTGAAGCTAAGAATCTAGGAGCTACCTTTGACAGTACCCTCTCTTTCGACTCTCCAGCTAAGAAAACACTGAGAGCCTGTTTGTTAATTATCAGAATCTTGAAAAGGTATTTCCTTTTATTCGTGTCGAGCTTAGGGTTTCAGTGGTCATTGCCTTGATTACCTCTTGGTTGGACTGATGCAACTCGCTGTCTTTCAATAGCAATAAATCTACCCTTAACAGACTTCATATTGCTCAAAATGCAGCTGTAGGCTTGATTCTTGTTGTCCCTAAACGTTCTTTGGTTTGGAAGGGCATTCAGTATCTTTATTGACTGCAGATCAGAAAGCATGTGATGTTTAAAGCTTTCTGTCTGGTTCACACTGCCCTGCACTCACGGGCCTGCTTGCCTTAAGATCATCTTTTCAATGGTATATACCAATGGTATACAGACTGTTGAGATCATCCTCTCTTGGGAAGGTGAATACTCCAAGATTCCGAAAAGCCAAATGGGGAGGACACACCTTTTCGCAAGCTGCAGCCACATTTTGGAATGTGCTACCTCCTGCGATTGCGAGTATCACACAGTATTCTGCAGGAAACTCAAAACCTGGCTTTTCTCCCTTCCTTGATTACTGGCGAATGCCTCCTGCATGCAATAACTTTTTTCATTAAGGCTATTGCTTTGACGCCCTCTGTTATAATGAGATCTACGAATTCCAAATACAAATACAAATTCTAGTGCTGTCTGCTGGTAAACTTGTAGAGTCACTTACTCCCTGTCCTATGGGAGGTCATGAACCACATGATCGCCTTGAACACCATGCTAGAGCTACGGGTGATCACCATATACACCCTGTTACCTCTTCCACCAGCGGCTGTGTAAAACCAGGTGGTCTTACATTTCTCGTAGTATAAGGGAAGGACTTCCTTTACCTGGAGCATTCATGCATATTAAGCCCATATGAAAACAAAGCTATTGATGAAATCTGCTGCTGCAATTTTATCACAAGCAGAGGAATGCACATAGTTTCCTCTGTTCTTAAATAAAAAATGTTAACATACTACTGGTGATAACCACCAGGGGGCTTATGAACATTAATTTGACTCTGTATGTTTAGGAAAAAGAGTCACAAGAGTAATGATTATCATTGTATGTGCAAAACCTCTGTCTATACCTATAGCTATAATTAACACCCTGATGCAGAAAGGGATTTTTTAAGACATCTTGAAAGTTCTCCCACCTTTCAGAAACCTATTAGAAGCCCTGTCAAGATATACTTTAAGGATTAGCAGACCATCACCATGCTCATCAATTACATCAAGAAATTATCAGTAATACCTTTCATAGGCCCTCATTACTAGTGGCCCGGTAATTGGGGCAATATTTATTGCACCTGATAAAATCAAACTTAGCGGAGTCGGGTATGAGAAATACTACCCAATTGCTAGTTTTTGGGTTATAGCAAGAGCATTTTGGTGACTTAAACACCAAACTCAACATGTTCCAGTAAACACAGCAGTTACCACACATATCTCAATTAACCAGGCTGCTCAGAAAAAGGGCCTTAGTAGATACCAGGTGCAAAACGCTTTACTTTTTCTCGACAGTACACTATATGCAATGTGGTTGGTCAGCTCTCAATTTTCATTTAGCCCCTACCAAGTTAACATTTGCAGTTCTGTATTACAAATTGCAAAGGGGCTCTTTAAACTGCTAATTTGAGGGTTGATTGGCGCCCTTGAGTGATCACTTCTGCAATGTGTTGCTATGTAGCCATCACGCTACAGTAGAACCATTGTAGTAAATACAGCATGAAAGACACCCTGTTTCTATGGAGATCATCTACATCCCAAGGAAGTGAAGCTGCAACGTCCTTGAGCTCACTTAGAGAGGAATGCGCATAAAAAACTCATTGTGCTTTGCCATCTGCAGATCCTTCTTTACGAAGTGTATTGATTTATGAAGCAGTGGTTTTGATTATAGGTTTTGACTTTGCTTTGTTGTCAGTAGTACTGTATAGATAAAGATGCAGCTCTATGAAAAGTAGTTTACAATCGCATCCCCGTTGGATTTCCAGCTTGCACATTAACATGAACAGCACTAATCCTTGTCACATAAATGATATTACAATAGGAAATACCAAGCAGAGTTTCCAAATGTCCACATTGCTTTGTACACAAATTTCTGTTTGAATTCATATAATTTAAGCATCTCTTTCTACCACAAGAAACCAGGGTGTTTCTTATGTATCACATAAAAAATTATGCTCAAGAAGACAAAGGGTCTGATTTAGATGTTGTAGGATGGGTTACTCCATCACAACCATGAAATATAAATCCCGTAGGATATAAAGGTATTTATATTTCGGCGGACAGGAAGTCTGTCACCGTTGTGATAAAGTAACCCGTCCACCAACATTTAAATCAGGCCCAAAGAGAACTGCACGTCACCGTGCAAAGTGCATGTGTCCAAGTTCTGTGTGGAAGTCACTGCTTTCACTAATCACATTTATTAAATTGTGTCAGCTCATCCCTCTAGTTTTGCCTGTGTCTGGATATATTGTAATTATCTATATTTCATTTTAATGAGAGTTTTCCTGTACCTAAGATGATCTGTATAGTAACCCTGAACTCAATGCTAAATAAAGAGTCTATCACACTCTAGGTTTAATTTGTGCTATATAAAAATGCTAAAATTAAAAATATAAAATGTACTGTGTCTTACTCTCCATTCGATCCTCATTTACACTAGTGGGCTTATTTATGAGACCCCTATGTCACTTTTGCACCATGTAAAGTGGCAATTGCGTGATGAAGGGCTCTGATAAAGATTTATGGAGCCATGCAAAGCCACGCTGCATGGCTTTGAGTGGCCTCATAATCATGAGTAAGGCGACAGAGTGCAAATCGCAGCGTTTTCCCATGCAACACCCATGGAATTTGTCGATGCCCCAGATTTCCAATGTGATGCAAACTTGGAGAAGCATCAAATCCATACGCCTCCCAAGGTGAAGCGTAACTAGGAGAATTTCTTTTATTTCTGTAGCGCACATAGAGGAAAAATCCTCATAGGATAGTTTTTTGTGCAGGAAAGTGCCCCTTCCTGAACAAATATATAATCCTGCATGCTTGCACCATGGTGCAAGGGTGCCTCAGTTGGTGCTAGGCTGACAAAACGGTGCCATTGCAGGCAGAAAGAACAGGAATGCACCATACTGCTTAAATGCGGGGCATTCCTGCCCTTTCACTTTGGCGTAGGGCAGCACAGCAAGGTGCCTTTCTCTGCTGCCTGACGCCACAATGTCATAAATGAGGCCCCACGAGTCTTGGCACTCATTGGTAGAGCCAATGATGTTTGTGAATAGTTATCAACTACAATGAGGTTGATAGACTTTCCAAACAAAATAAGCAACACGTCAACTGCTATTACCTCTTACACACACTGTTCCTTTGCTTGTATTTGGCCATAGAACCTCCATTTACAAGACAGAGTGACAGGCCCTTCTTGAGGAGCCATATTGCAAATCAATCCTGAGATTCCCCTGCTGCAACTACCCCGCGCCCCCCCCCCCCGCGTTCCTGCAGCGTTTCAATCGCTACCCACTAACCATTGTTCGAGTCATGGGAGCTGGCCTTGTGTGTGACAGAGAACTAGCCTATGTTGCATTTTAAATGCAGTAATTTCACAGACACTGATCAGGGGCAGTCCCAATGGCCATTAACAATTCCCCGACTGGGCATCAGTGCAAGGAAGACACGCAGCGGCCGACTGATCTCTGAATTGATTCTGCACTGATGTATTGTGCCACACTGAGGGAGTTGTTTTCAGCGGGTTTAATTTTTTTTGTGTTTGTTTCAAGCGAGCAGGCTTTTTTTCTCCGGTTGCAATGCGGACTTTTTCTGTGTGGGCTTTACTGAATGGATAATGGGTTCTGGTTTGTAAAATGTGTACTGTTCTTTAAAAAATACCTGTTCATGATTAAGAGAGCCTGCAATTTAAACAGTACTATTTAACTTCCAAACGCCTTTTGTAAATACCTCTGTTTAATATGCAGATATGTGATTCATTCCTCTGTTCAATAATAATAACATTGTTTATTCAATATAGTACAGATGTAATCTTACTCCGAGTGAATAATTCGAGAAAACCTACATATTTAATACAAACGTTAAGAATACTTTAAGAATTTTTTTGAAGGGTTACTTT
Source organism: Triturus cristatus (assembly GCF_964204655.1). Lineage (NCBI taxonomy): Eukaryota > Metazoa > Chordata > Amphibia > Caudata > Salamandridae > Triturus > Triturus cristatus. Next base: position 170,476,390 of record NC_140582.1, on the reverse strand, counting down.
CTTTGGCCCCATGACTCAGTATTTGAAATAAAAACACATTGTAATGAATAATGTAGGGATTCAAGAAGTATAATTCAAGTGGAAGACCTTTTAAATTTTGTGTGATTTCCAATCACATTTGCGTATACAAAATCTTAATTTGCACAACGAACACAATTCTTGTAAGCACAAAAGCCTACGCACATTTGCATCATCCTGAGGAAATAATACAAAAATGTACTTGTGAAACACAAATGTAGCTGGCTAAATACAGGACTTGTACTATTATCAGTACATCCCTCCTTGCTTTGAACTTAGTATCAGTGGCACAGATGCACAGACATTTTACAGCACCATGGTCCTACCTTGTGAAAAGACAGGGAAATAGGAACATAATAAGCACCGCTGGTACACAAGGCAACATTAGCCCATTCAAATATAGCAAAATGTTGGCGTCATGAGTACAATGTAATGTAATGAAATATTTTGTGACATATTGCATCACGTGAAAGAAGAAAAACATCCCTAAGTCTCTCTAGTGTCCCTTAGGGGGACCGGTGGGGTCAGTATCCCAATATAAACACTGGAAAAACCTGTCCACCAAAGGTCGGTGTTCCTTCTCGCCTTCTGTTTTACCACAGTGGGCTATCTGGCAATAATTTCCACCCTGGATGACCTGCGAGCTCCTCAGATTGTCCTGGGACAAATGCTAATCGATGAAGAAGCTTCACCCACAGTCTTGATGGACTTAATAAGCTGTGCAGTCATTGTACTCTGGAAAAGACAAATGTTGAACCATCAGTATTTTGTATAGGACTAAAGTTTGCTATCCAGGTTCTATGTAGACCTTCTGCTGAAGAGCTGTAGCTCACTAAAGAGCTGTAGTTACTTATCTCAATATCCTTTCCTAAGAAACAGCTCACATATATTCAGCAAGAACATCTTTAGCAAAGGTACCAACCAGGTAACGTGCACCCCCTTGTCTTGCGAGGCCCTACGTGGGTCCGAGAAGATCGGCGTCAGACCTCCTGGTCCAAAAGAGCCAGATTAGCCATCATGTGCCTCCACAAGCCCCATTTCAAAGCCAATAGTCTCTCTTCCCATCCTTATATGTGCATGCAAACACATAAATAGACAATCCAGAACAAAAACACCATCAGGTCACACAATCTCCTGATCATCACACAGCACCTCACTGCCACTTGCTCTCGACAATCAACCACACTCACAACATCCATATAGATCAAGCCCAAAAGAATGATGCCACCACATAGAGGCATGCAGCACACAAAGAAGACTTCTAAATCAACACACAACATAGATGCATTATTCATTACACAGGTATGGCTTATGTTTAATTATTCTCCATCGTCAGTGAGCTCACCCCAATACATAAACATTTGATCTCTGAAAAATCAGATGTGGGCTGCTATGTCATCAAAAGATCAACTCACTTAGTCCTTTTTCTCATTTACCTCCATGCCTTTCACATCTTTTAAAAGCCTGTCATCATCTTTTATCTAACAAAGGAAATCCTCCCTAAAAGAAAGAAATAATAAACAGGCATCCTCTTTCACCATCTTTAGTAATAAAAATGCCTACTTCTGAGAGATAACCCTCTTCTACGTAACTATGATGTCGCCAAAGGGTGAGCTTGTATACATAATGCAACATTTTATGTAAACCTCACAACTTACCCAGCCAATATTCACTTCAGTCGCGGACTTTGGGCCACCTTGTCAGTGTCATACATGCTCTTTAAACACATTGGGCCCGATTCACAGAACTAACTTAAGACAAAATCCTAAACTTACTACCATTTTGGTATTCACAGAAGGCACTTACTCATTTTGGTATTCACAGAAGGCACTTACTCATTTCGGTATTCACAGAAGTTAGGAGTCCTAACTTTAGGACTCCTAAATGCCTTCTGTGAATACCGAAAATCTGAAAGTTAGGATTTTTCTCAGTTTAGGAGTAGTAAAGTTAGGACTCCTAACTTTACTACTCCTAAACTGAGAAAAATCCTAACTTTAAGACTTTCGGTATTCACAGAAGGCATTTAGGAGTCCTAAAGTTAGGAGTCCTAACTTTACTACTCCTAAACTGAGAAAAATCTTAACTTTAAGACTTTCGGTATTCACAGAAGGCATTTAGGAGTCCTAAAGTTAGGAGTCCTAACTTTACTACTCCTAAACTGAGAAAAATCCTAACTTTAAGACTTTCGGTATTCACAGAAGGCATTTAGAAGTCCTAAAGTTAGGACTCCTAACTTCTGTGAATACCGAAATGGGTAAGTGCCTTCTGTGAATACCAAAATGAGTAAGTGCCTTCAGTGAACACCAAAATGGTAGTAAGTTTAGGATTTTGTCTTAAGTTAGTTCTGTGAATCGGGCCCTATGCAATTCTCCCTTGTTAAAAGGTGCCTTTTTCTGTGCAATCCTTCATTTACATATCAATACTTCACCAGAGGAAGACACTTTCTCCACTTTACTTCCATTTTGGCAAAATAACATCCTCCTTTTGACAATTTAACTATGTCCATATAACACTTCAATTATTAGACCATTAGCTTTATTTTTTCCTTTGAGTTTGATATATACGTAACTCTTGGGTCTCCTAGATTCCACCCAGACATCACTTAAGGTTACCATGAGTACCTTTGCTTGGCTTTTAATGGGGCGGAGCAATTTCTTTTTAAACTGAAACCTAAGCAAACCCGCTAGCTCTATCTTCCACTGATCATTAAATAAAAAACCCACAGCATGACCTTCTAGGACATCATCACCAGGAAGACAACTTAGGGCCTGATTTAGAGTTTAGTGGAAGGGCACTTCATCACAAATGTGACAGCTATCCCGTCTGCCTTATTAGAAGAAATAGTATATCCTAATGCACTAATAAGGCAGATAAAATATCTATCACGTTTGTGACAGAATACTCGTCCACCAAATTTTAAATCAGGCCCGTACTATGTACAAACATACTCCTTTGCTTCCTGCTTGTGCACTAAATTTGTCAATGGTATGGCTAGGCTGTAAATTCAACAATCACGCTAGAGAAGGCAGTGATATAAGACTTTTCAGACCATGCTCCAAGACAGTCGAACAATCTACTCTTGCATTGAAGACTTTTTGCATCTCTACAATAATTCATAATGTAAATCTACAGGCCAATTTCTACATTTAGTTCTCTAATTTGCAACCACCCACAGCCTCCTCTCCATCTCTTTGTAAGCTTTCCTCCATCTCCAGCACACCCTGCATCTATGTTTAACACACAGTAAGACTGCTTTAAGAAATCCAAACTATCTCTAGTAGTGTAAGTATCCAAGCCACATCAGGTGCACATACCTCTTTACTGTCTATAGTGCAATGCTGTTCTTTAGAGCCAGGCTCATGTTATGAACCTACATCAAATATTGATGCAATAACTCCCTGATTTTTAGATGGGCGGATTGCCATTGTCCATGCACACAGTCCGACTGAATACAGCACAATGCCTATTTTGTTTAGGTGAATGGCATACAAGGGTTAACCAAAACCAGGTTCCAGTCCTTAACCCCATGACCTGAATGTCTACAATCTCTTGGCTTAGTAATACTGTCCCCATAGAGCGGTAGTCCTCTCAATTCAGGCCTCTATCCGTTCAGTAGTTCCTGAGAAATTCAAAAAATAGTGGTGAAAAAATCATTTTCCCATAGGAAACTTTAGACACAGAGCAAAAACTGCTGAACGGATTTACACCAAATTTGGCAAAAAGGTAGAGCTTGGCTGATAAAGCAACCTTTTTAAAAATGGTGTAAATCCGTTCAGAAGTTTTTGAGAAATTAAGAAATAAAGATAGTGATATTTAGAGGCACGGAGGATCCGCGCACCCTCCCGATCACAAGCTTCATGTTAATTGGCTGTCAACACTCCAAACCAGGAAGTGTTGACAGCCATTTTGTGCCTTGGTAGAACAGAGGCAGAAGAAAACCGAAAAACAAATGTGGAAAACAGGAAAAGGGGGTAGGGTAGAAACACACTGACCCCCTAGGCCTGTTCATGGGGTCCCACAAGGACCCCCAAGGCCCAATTTTTTAAAATTTCTTTTTTAAATCGCGTGATGCGTGGACGATCCGTGGATCTTAGTGCGAAAATAAAAAATACGAAGCGCGGTCTGCCATGCTACGTTTAAATAAAGCCACCGGGTGGGCCAGGTCCCGGGGCAGAAAATAAAGTGTGGGGGGCCCCAATCCCCCCCACACTGCCCTGGGGACTGCCACCCCCAGGGCTTTGCAGAAAGATTTACGGGGGCACACGGCCCCCCGCAGCCCCGGGGACCGCCACACCCGGGGCTCTTATTTTTTTTAATGATTCCTGTGTACCTGGTGGGCTAGTTGCACCCCAGGGACCCTCAGGATTCAAGGGGAGTTAATCCCCCAACTTAAAATGCGTCACGGGGTGCGTTTGCACAGTGGTGAAGGGAGGGGGCGGGGCCTGAGGTGACATGTGTGCAAACACACCCTGTGGCGCGTTTTAAGTTGGGGAATTTATTCCTCTTCAATCCTGAGGTCCCCTGGGGGCCAACTAGCCCACCAGGTACCTCCAGTAAGTGCCAGGGAGATGCGTTGCAGAGTGTTGTAAAAAGGGGCGTGGCCTCTGAACACCTCTCTACAACGCAGCTCCCTGGCTCACATTGGAGGTACCTGGTGGGCTAGTTGGCCCCCAAGGACCCTCAGGATTGAGGAGGAATTAATTCCCTAACTTAAAACACCCCACAGGGCGTGTTTGCACACATGTCACCTCAGGCCCCTCCCCCTTCCTTCACCATTGTGCCAACGCGCCCCCTGGCGAGTTGTAAATTGGGGAATTAATTCCCCTTCAATACTGAGGGTCCCAGAGGGCCAACTAGCCTACCAGGTACTTCCAGTATGCGCCAGGGAGCTGAGTTGCAGAGAGGTGTTCAGAGGCCATGCCCCTTTTTTACACCTCTCTGCAACGCAGCTCTGTGGTGCTTACTGGAGGTACCTAGTGGGCTAGTTGGACCCTCGGGACCCTCAGGATTCAAGGGGATTTAATCTCCCAACTTAAAACGGCCACAGGGCGTGTTTACATGGTGGTGAAGGGAGGGGACGGGGCCTGAGGTGACATGTGCAAACACGCCCTGTGACGCGTTTTAAGTTGGGAAAATAATTCCTCTTTAATCCTGAGGGCCCCTGGGGGCCAACTAGCCCACCATGTGCTTCCAGAAAGCGCCACTGTGCTGTGTTGCAGAGAGGTGGTACAGGCCGTGCCCCTTTTTACACCTCTCTGTCGCGCAGCTTTGTGGCGCTTACTGGAGGTACCTAGTGGGCTAGTTGAACCCTAGGGACCCTCAGGATTCAAGGGGAGTTAATCTCCCAACTTAAAACGGCGACAGGGTGTGTTTACACGGTGGTGAAGGGAGGGGACGGGGCCTGAGGTGACATGTGCAAACACGCCCTGTGGCGCGTTTTAAGTTGGGGAAATAATTGCCCTTCAATCCTGAGGGCTCCTGGGGGCCAACTAGACCACCAGGTGCTTCCAGTAAGCGCCACTGCGCTGCGTTGCAGGGAGGTGGTCCAGGCCGTGCCCCTTTTTACACCTCTTTGCAACACAGCTCTGTGGCGCTTACTGGAGATACCTAGTGGGCTAGTTGGACCCTAGGGACCCTCAGGATTCATGGGGAGTTAATCTCCCAACTTAAAGCGGCCACAGGGCGTGTTTACACGGTGGTGAAGGGAGGGGACTGGGCCTGAGGTGACGTGTGCAAACACACCCTGTGGACCGTTTTAAGTTGGGGAAATAATTCCCCTTCAGTCCTGAGGGCCCCTGGGGGCCAACTAGACCACAAGGTGCTTCCAGTAAGTGCCACTGCGCTGCGTTATAGAGAGTTGGTCCAGGCCGTGCCCCTTTTTACACCACTCTACATTGCAGCTCTGTGGTGCTTACTGGAGATACCTGGTGGGCTAGTTGGACCCAAGGGACACTCAGGATTCAAGGGGACTTTATCCCCAAATTAAAATGGCCACTGGGCGTGTTTGCACACATGTCACCTCAGGCGCCCCCCTCCCTTCACCAGTGTGCAAATGTGCCCCGTGGTGCATTTTAAGAGGTAGTTTTAATCCCCCTGCCCTATTATGTACTAGGATCTTACTGAGGTGGTCATGCTAATCACAGGGGTACCCCAACGCATAGTGTTCCCTAGAGTATGTATGTGTTTTCACTGTATTCTAAGTGTCTTTTAGCATAGCACTGGCTCTAGGCCTGGTTAGTCTGAGTCAGTTACCACCAGTACCCGTCTGAAAAAGTTGTGGGCACAGGATGATTTTGCAACAAGGCCTCTTCCTGCTCCTCTGTTGGTTCTTTCTGCATGTCTTGCTTCTTCCTGCAATTTTCTTCGTCTTTGTGGACTTCTGTTGCCTCTTTCTGCATTTCTTTTGCTTCTTTCTGTGCGTTTTTTCTTCTTTCTTCACATGCCCTACCTCTGTAGGCATAGTTAGAAACTAGCATTTGAAAAACCTTTGAAATTCACTGAAAAAACCAAAGGTTTCAGGCACGTTGTAGCTAGTAATTAGCATTTAAAAAACCTTAGAAATTCACTGAAAAAAACCATAGGTTTCAGAGGTGTTATAGTTAGTGGGACATTTCACTCGTACAAAATCATTGAAATTCCCCCGTTATAGTTAGTTCAGCTAACTATAACTTGCGCCCCCGCAATGCACTGCTGATGATGTCACATATTACATCACTCATGACATGGTCAGTGACATCACTGATGACATCTCTGATGACATCTCAAATGACATCACTGATGACATCACTGATGACATCATCCAGTGACTGTGTGTTTCTGTAAAGTTTAAATATGTTTAATATATTTATAGGGAAAGGTGTATTGAAGAATGAGTGGATGTATAAGTGTCTGAATGAATGATTTACTAGGTGCGTGACTGACTCTATAAGTGAGTGATTAAATATATCTTACTGAATGCATGGGTTACTGACCAAACTGTGTGAATCTCTGTATCCATCTGTCTGTTGGTGTGTAAGCGGCTGCATGGGTTTGTGAATAACTACGTGAGTGACTATATGACTTATTCATTGGTTGTCTGATTATCTGTATGGGTGCCTGAATGTTTGTGTGGGTGGGGTGTGTGTGACTCTGTGCATAGATGTGTGAGTGGGTGATTCACTGGGTGCATGGTTTCAAGACTGCATCTGTGATGGACTGTATGCGTGGGTGAGTGTGTGTATGGGTGTGTTAGTGAGTGAATGTATATCTCAGTGGTACATGTGTGAGTAACTACATATGTGAAAGGTAGTATATATGTGTGTTAGAGTATTTAAATGGCTATAAGTGAGAGAGTAGGATTGTGAGAGTGGCTGTATGGATGAGTGTGAGCTTGTATCAGTGATTGTATAAGAGCGTAAGAATGTGCTAGTATTTGTTTGAGTAAGTGAGCTGGTGTGTGTATAACTGTATAGGTGAGTAAATGGGAGTGTGATTAAATATTTGCATGACTGACTAGGTGTGTGAGTACATCTATGGATGAGTGGCGGTGTGTGAGTGTCTATATAGGTGTATGAGTGCATATATGATAGTGAAACTTTAAAAACACTCACCCCCAGTCAGTGATCTGGGTTAAATCATTTGTTCCTTTGCTCACTATGCTACCCAAGTTTGGACCCAGCCATATGCAAATCAGTCTTGACCCTGCTCCCCATCGAAACATTCCAGCCCAAAGTGCTGTGTGAGTGGTTGTGTGGGTGTGTGAATGGGTGTCTGAGTGGATTCTGTGGATGAGGTCATCAGTGATGTAATCAGTGATGCTATTTGAGAGGTCATCACTGATGTCACTGACCAAGTCATGAGTGATGTAATAAGTGAGGTCATAAGCAGTGCATTGTGTCAGTGTAAGTTATAGTTAACTTCTGAATTTCTATGGTATTGTGCGTGAAATCTAAGCCTAACTATAATGTCTTTGTAACACACACATATATTTACCTGATATATACTCACCATTTCGTTGTACAGGCATTCGTCTTAAAGGCCTATGCTTGGTAAAGACCTCCGTGGGAAAGGCAATGCGTGGTAAAGGCCTTTCGTGGTAAAGGCAGCATGGTAAAGGTATTGCATGGTAAATGTCATGTTGTAAAGGCTGTTTCCATCATCTGCTGAATGTATAAATCCTAGTATTTATTTTAAGCCAATTTAAGGTTTATAACCATTAGCATTAATTTCTATAGCAATGGAAATGTTTGTTAAAATGGCCCAAACCTTTTGAAGAATTTGGTCCTACATAGTTGAATAGTTTCAGCTCATCTACCTGAGGCATGTAAAAAGGATCACTGTCCTCAGAATAAAGATAGAACCACCGCCCTGAGCCTGAGGAGTCAGAAAAAAACACGTCGTAGATCTAACACAATAAATGTGCTCCTTTCAGGCCCTTTTAACAGCACAGAGACAAATTACCACATACTAAAAAGATGCTACCCTTAATGTCAACATCACACTTTACAGGCTTCATATTCTTTGTAAATTGTACAATGCAGCTCTCAAACCAACCAAACACAGTATTAGTTGAACGTGTTGAAGCTTGTGAATTGATCCAAGAAAATGCATTTGGGGACTGATACTTGACCCATAAATGAAAATTGTATGACCCTCTCTTCGAAAAATACTATAAATCCTTTTGCATTTGGAGACTATCTTTGTATTGTGAGAAAAGTATCATAAAAGCTTGTAATTGTACCCGCTACCTGCAATCAGTAACTGATTACACAGGGACGATTTTCCAGAATTCTTCTAAAACCCTTGTTTATGCTTAATTTTGCAACTAACTTTAAATATAAAGATACGAGTGTGTGTTTTCCAACTGGTTGTGGGGGAAAAAAACAAAACATATTAATGGTCTCAAGGATGTAACTGTAATAGATTTCTGTGAAATGAAAATATGTTCCATCTAGAAAATGGACAAAAAAAAGTAGATGTGCCAATTCACATTTTCACCATGCATGCTCCTGCTGTTTGGCCGCCTTGTGGACAATCCACAGGATTAAGAAAGTAGAGGTAAACAGAGAACACCTGCAGTTCTATGGATTGCATAGATTGGCACGAGCATACCTATGGATTTTGTGAATAGGCTAATCTGTGGATATCTTTGCAAATTGTTGGTTTAAGACTATGATTTGCAGATTAATGTATTTATTTGAACATACCGTTGGCAGCCCCTCTCAAGCTGGCCAGAAAGAAAGTACAGGTCATCCAAAATGAATTGTGGGAGTCTAGAATCTGCCCTTGGGCTGAAAATATAATGGGCGTCCACTGCCTGATTGATTGTGAAACTGACACAGTCTTCTTCTAAGTTTGGAGAGTTTTAATTCCAATGTTATTTAAGAATGATCTGGGAGACTGATATTCGAATATTTTGGACAAAGGTCCTATTACTTTGTTAGAAGTGAACAGACATGTCGTATCTCTCTTCATTAATTACCATTTTGGGTCACATGTAAAAAAGTGGAAATTAAAAAAGTGTAGCTCAGTAATTCAAATGTGAAAGTTCTAAGAGCAGGCTCGAGCGCGGAGGAGGAACGGATAATTATTAACAGATAATAGATGGAGAATAATGCGTGCAGTTGGCAACACGTCTCAAGGGGCAACAGTTGGCAGATGTCAGGCGTATAAATTCGAGCAATGAACTGGGAATCGCTGATTGCAAAATAAGGAAAACAGCTCAGTTATGTGCATGCTGTCTATTTCTAAATAATCATGCTGCTCCGCTTGCCAAAAATGTCTCACTGGGAAATCGCCATGAGGCAAAAAAAAATATATATAAGGACGCTGATTGCAGTCTAAATCGAGTTGTTTTAAATAAGTCATGTGCGAAGCATTTTGGTTCGTGACAGTTTACTTGTGTATTTTTTGTTTATGACCATGTTTATTTATTTGTATAGCGCACACTGCACAATTTAATTGCCTCTATGCGCAATTACTGGGTTTTAGAGTGGGGCAAGGTAGGTTCAATATGAGATAAATCGAGGTCTGGGAAGAGGAATGTAACAAAGATGCCTTTTACAAATTCCCTGCAATGCTCACTGTCAATTTTACCATAAAATTGTTAGGGAACTAAAATAATTAAATGAGCAAACAGCATCACTGCTTATAAATCAATTCGTAGCGTTTGAACGTTGCTATAAAAAAAGGTAATGAAAAGCGACAAAATAGCACAGATGGCTCTACTTTTCTCACTGCCTGCGTCATTTCTAACATTGTTACCCAGAAGATTAGCACTCCTGGTCTCATTACTATAAACTTCCAGCTGTCCCTTTTGTACCAAATGATGTTAGTGAATTACAAAGTAGTTCCCTTGACAAGTATTATTTTAATGGCAATGTGCTGCATGTGAGTGATTTAAAACGTCAGGGTTTCCGGTACTTTCCACTGATAAATAACATCAGTTACTTATTCAGAATGAGCCCATTAGCTCCTGAATTGCAGGTTTTCTCTTCCTCAGTGCCATAAAGAAGCATGACAAAAATTAATCCACATTGATGCATATAATCAACAAATGAACATAGAGGTATGTATCTATAGATTTTTACCTGTGTACGCGTTACATGCAGGTATGTGCTAGGATGCGCGAAGAGTTTATCATGGGAGCAAGGGCCAGATGTACAAATCTTTTTTCAGCTCCGTTTGTGATCTGAAAAAAGCATTTTTAAATGTACAAAGACCTATTTGCAAGTCTCTGTTAGGAAGCGGTGTGCTAAGGGTGTCATTTCCTAATAGCGAGTTGCAGAAGGATGTGTGAATGTTTTGCAAACAGAATGCAGTCGCAAAAAATTCATACTTTACCGACTCAGAGAGGGAGGTGGTAACCAATTCGCAAACAGGAAGGGGAGCCCTTCCCCTTTGTGAATGTGGGTTCCAAGGACCACTGCCTAAACTTTAAAAATGAAAGGGAAACTTTTCATTTTCTTTTCTAAATGCACCTCGGTTTCCTTTAATGAAAACGGGTTGCATTTTAAAATAAAAAACTGCTTTATTTAAAAAACAGTCACAGACATGGGGGTCTGCGGACCCCAGCAGGCCACATCCATGCGAGTGCTAGGCATTCCCAATGGGTCGCAAATTGAGACCTGCCCCATGAATATTAATGAGGCAGGTCCCTTGCGACCCATTGGAAATCGCAAACAGTGGTAAAACACATTGTTGTACATAGCTGTATGGGATTTCCTAATAGTGAGCCATAACAATTTGCTATTAAGAAATGACAAACGGAAGTCTGTGTATATCTGGCACTAAATTCTCACCTCAATCGCGATTATTGAACTGCTGAGAATTTCCAATTTACCATACGTTTAGTGCCTTGCATGCTTTGCGCCCTCCAAACCGATAGATTGTCTACATTTGTGCTAGTTACCTTTAAAAATGGATATACCATTTTCTCTCAACGTAACGTAAAAATCATTTTTCTCGCAATTCTGTAAATGGTTGTTTTCCAGCAATTGTTTTTTCGCAACAACTTTTAAGGAGCAAAGGCCTGACTTTTATGAAAATCCACATGCACTTTGCAACATATAACTGGTAAACATACCTTTTGCTAGAATTAATAGGAATGTGTGGTAGAAAAGCGTCACACCTACATGCACCACTACTAGCGATCAGTAGCGGCTCGTGGAGGGAGTGCTGCGGGGCGGTGAGGCGGGCAGGGGAGGAGCAGGGTGGGGGGTAGTAAACTACAGAATACGGTCCAACGGAGGTAAGTAAACTAACAAATAAATAAAACAGATTGGCAATGCAGCACAATTAAATTTGTTTTATTTATTTATTTGTTTACTTACCTCTGTTCGGCCATATGCCGTAGTTTACTACCCCCCACCCTGCTCCTCCCCCGCCCCACTGAGCAGCACTCTCTCCATGAGCCGCTACTGCTAGCGGCCATCTGCCAAAGTTCATACAGCGCATTTGAAACCGATTAGTGAATCTATGGAGTCATTGTGATTTCAGAATCCATCATTCAGTATGTCGCTGGCTGGTGATGAGTGGCAAGTCCCACTCGTATCTGCAGTAATTTATCTTCAAAATATGCCACTATCTCCGCAATCCACTGAAACATGAGGTGAAATAATTCGATGAAATTTCATACACAATTGCTGGTGGGAGCTGTCCTGCACTTTTCATCGACATCTTTCTTCAGTTAGTTATTCTAATTGATGGCTATGTGACCATTTTTGGGAATGAAAGATAAAGGAGCATGAGGATTTTTCATTGAATGTAAAGAAACAAAAATTGCCAAATCCACAACCTTCTTTTTTCATCATTATACATTATTACTGTAAACATTTGTTAAGCACAACTGCAACCCCACAGACATCCTGGCACTACGGGATGTAAGCCTGACCATCCTGAGAGTAGACTACTGCATGCAGATCCAGGCTTTCAAGCGTTTACTGGATTATATATGGTCCTGAGTCAGTTGTATATATGTTGGTATAGTATTCCACAGTTTGGGACCCTGAAATGAATTGGATCTGCCTCTGGCTCCTGCTTTCATGTACCTATGCATCTGGAGTTTAGGCACCGAGGCTGAAATGAGTAATCTGCCTATCTGAAAAAGAATCAATACATTTTTCATGATAATGAAAGCCAAAACAGGGATCTCTGCTTACGGATTGCCACTGATAATGTGCATGTTCAACTGCATATTAATGTATTTGTTTTTTAATATATGTTGAATTATGCCTTGCAGGTAACTTTATTCAATATTTTGTTTCCCATTTTCAATTATTGGCTACATATTTTAGGAGTGCTGTGCCTTGTGTTCTAGCAAAAGTATCAGAAAGTGCTGTAAATTCACTTTGCTGGAAATTTATACTAAAAAATCAGAAACATGAAAGAGTAGGAGATTTGAAAACCGTACTGTGCCCAGTCATCACATACAATGTATTGCATGTCACTGATGAATTAAGTACCTCAACGAGAAATTTCCTATGATAATTGAAGGCATGGGAATGTCAGGTTTGGTCCCCTTTGTAACTAAACCCACACCCGTTCTTCATTTCCAAACATTTGAACCTCAGATGCAGCAGCGGCTACTGCAGGTAAGAGCGGTAGGGCGGTGAGGCCGGCGGGGGGGGGGTATTTTGAGAGACGATCACAAGGGAAAATTAAATAAATAATACATTTTACCTTGTGGTCGTCTCTCAAAATCCCCCCCTGCCTGGCCCCCCCGCCCCATCGCTCTTACCTGCAGTGGCTGCTCAGATGAGTATGTTTCCTCAGCAATCATTTGTCTGAAGTTCCAGGAGATTATCTTGTGCAATTTAATATGGGAAATTTACTTGGAGAGTAGTGTAATGTTCTCTATATACGAAGAGTTTTGCTAGTATTAAACGTTAGTGTCACTTTTAACATAACTTGGACAGCCAAAGGTACATAACATTCATACCAATCAAAATCAACTTCTTTACCTAGTTAAATTAAATAAATGCCCCAGGTCCTTGTTCAAACATTTAGGAGAGATTAACGTTTTCCATGGGTGTTAGAGTGGTGCAAAGCAGAAAATAGTGATGCAATTGCTTTAAATAATTTCCTTACCAGCAAAAAGGGCCCTCAGACATAGCGCAACATGTCCCAATAAGTGCGTCCAAGGAAACTTTAGCAAATATATGCCTTAGTTTGGGAATACCTTACTTTTAAACCTCTCCATAGAGAAATCTGTGTTTTAGCTGCAACTACTAAGTTGAATTTGGCATACCGATTGAAAAAAAAGAAAATGATACGTAAAAAAGAGGAATATGTGTACGCTGATGAATGTTGCTAAACTGATAATCATGCAACAATGACTACACAGCCTCTGTCTATCTATCTATCTATCTATCTATCTATCTATCTATCTATCTATCTATCTATCTATCTATCTATCTATCTATCTATCTATCTATCTATCTATCTATCTATCTATCTATCTATCTATCTATCTATCTATCTATCTATCTATCTATCTAATTTCAATTGTGTAAGAGCAGTATACACCCTAGAAGAGTTCCTTTGGCACTGATGAAGACCATCAGAAGACCTCTGCCAAATAAATTGATTACCTTGATCCTATCCTCTAAGGTTTGAAAGGGGGCGATCATAACTGAAAAAGCTATTTTTTCAAAAGAGATATCGCCTGTGCATTTAACAGATCAGTATCAATCATTTATTGTCAGATCTCTCACCTTCAAAGGTGTAGGTTTTGCTTCCATTGATGGTGGTGACAGACTATGGTCCCAGTCATTGCTGGCGTGTTATATTCATAGCATGTCTGTCTTGGACAAACTTATATTGAAACAGATTACATGAATCCATATGAATCACATAGACCATGTGAAAGAACGAATGTTGCACTGTTCTGCAGAAGGACCAACTCCTGAAGGCCTCAGTTACTCAAAGGACTAGGATCGAGTGGTCAAAAATGTTGAAAGCCACAGGAAGTTCTAATCAGGACTCCAATATTACCACCAACTTGAATTATCCTCTACTCTTCTATCTCCAAGAATACAATTAGTTCCATATTGAATCCAGGGCTAAAAACCTGTCCGCAGGAAACGAGGTAGAAGTTTGACTTCCACAAAGCTCTTGTATTAGCAAGAAGCTGCTCGCTGTACTAGTTTGAAACTATAAACTAGCAAACACTCCTTAAAGGCCAGAAAGGGTACTTTAGGAAAAGCCTCAAGAAGCCACCGTTTTTTTTTTTCGGCTTGGGCTATACCCAAAGATAAACAGGCAGTGGAAAGTTTCCAAATCACAGCACTAAATACTACCCTTAATTTCATTAGTATATTGCCACAGCAAAGATCTGTAAGAGTGATGGTTGAGGGTAGCTTTCATTTTGTTGTGCAGATACCCATCCACGGACTCAGGGAGCATATTATCAAGACAGGCGATACAATTATCGCCGCTTTAGCGGCAGAAAACTGCCGCTAAAACGGCGATAATGGGCTTGATAATATGCTCTATGGAATTCTAATTGAAGCCCATGTTAAATGTGAAGGACGTCTAACATGGACTTCAATTGGAATTCCATAGAGCCTATTTTCAAGCCCATTATCGCCGTTTTAGCGGCAGTTTTCTGCCGCTAAAGCGGCGATAATTTTATCGCCTGGCTTGATAATATGCCCCCAGGTGCCTTCTGAAATGAGATAAAGCTAATTATGAAGAAAAACCCTACTGTCACCCCAAGTCAAGATGGTCAGAGTCCGAATACATTTCTTCCCAAACCCCCCTCTAATTAATCTAACTTTAATGACAATAAAATCAGACTAGGACTCCACTAATTTTAGCAAGGGAATATCTTCATTTATAGTAGCAATGGAATTAATGAGATCTAGAACCATTCCTAATATTTGTAGACACGTGTTTCACTTGTGCATTCTAAAAGGGAATGTAGGGGCATATTATCCAGAAACGGGGTTAAAATTATCGCCGCTTTAGCGTCAGAAAACTGCCGCTAAAGCGGCGATAATGGACTTGATAATATGCTGCAGAGAATTCCCATAGAAGCCCATGTTCTGGTGTCAACATGGGCTTCTTTGGGAATTCTCTGCGGCATATTATCAAGCCCATTATCGCCGCTTTAGCGGCAGTTTTCTGCCGCTAAAGCGGCGATAATTTTAACCCCGTTTCTGGATAATATGCCCCGTAATTCCTTTGGCTGTTTGATGAAGTGCTAATACTTGTTCAGGTGCTTATGAAGTGGCATCCTCTGCTCGACCCCAAATTATTTCTTTCAGCTCAATTGTAACTATCAAATGTGAGTCTTCTTGTCTGAGGTATATGGAAAATCATTTACATCTTTAAAGTTAGTTTCTCTACACAGCAGACCAATTCATGTAAGAATGCATCAACTACTTGATGGAAGCAAGGTAAGATGCAGAAGGTACCACCCACAGTTTTTTGTGCCTTACAATGTAAAAGTTGTATTGAAATAAAATTATGAACACAAAAAGTCTGGTTAATTTTAATTTTAATGTATATTTTTCTGATAAAATGCTGCAGGATTTTGCTGTGAGCTATGTGCGTTCCCATCAAATTATTGCATGTAATCGTTTTTTCTTAATGATTACTTCTTCAGATGTAATACCGGATCACTGCTGCTGTGAATGTAATGTGATAGTTCAGTTTCAAAGACGTGACTATTTACAAAGGGTACAATCGTCAATATTAATTATATGTATGTAATATTAAGGAGTTAGAAGAATTATAAAAAAGGATTTCACTTCAGAAGTTACATATTAAACAATGTTCTTTTGAAAAAACAGTGTGTGATAAGTTGATGTCCATTTTGAGACATTTCTATGAGACATTAATGTGAAAACAAAATGCATTTTGAGTGATTTCGTTAATGCTTAGAGTAAGATAACAGTGCACATTGTTGAATACACAAATCCATGATCAAGTTAAAAACAGTTTCTAGAAGACAAATTTAGGGAATAGTGGCTTTAAATAGCAATTTAGAGAAATTAAAATTGTTAAAAATACTTTGGGGAGCAAAAGACAATATTTACGTTTGGACGTATTCTTCTTTGCCATGTCTTATGTCTGAAATATAATAGATTGTAAATATTTGCAAACTGAACATATACAAATGTGTTATTTCAATTGCATCAATTGAACTTTAATCCAACTCATTACATGAAAAAGAAAACTTTAAATTATCCGTTCAGTTGATTTTTTTTAAAAAATTACGACCTTTAAGGCGCATGATCATATTAGGCCTCTGAAATTTAGTTGTGGTTTTCTAATCTTTTCGTTGGCTTTCAATTAGCTTTTATCACCCCAAAAGTTATTATACAATCACACATCTCTATATAATGTTGGAAAGCTTGGTAAGTAGGACACACACAAACACTAGCAGTAGGCTCTGAGATGCCATGGAACCGAATGAATGTACAGGCTGACACAACAGGCTGGAGAGGCAGAGAGGGGTTAAATCTGGCCACTCGGGACACTTGTCATAATGTGTCTGGCTGAGTGCTAATGATGTGAACATAGATCCATATAGGAGATATGAACTTAATCTCCAACACAGTTTACACAGTAGTCAAGGTGTGAACCATTTCACAGCTGAGCTGGCGCTGAGATTGATTGCAATCGACTGCTTGTTTAGCAGAACCATCTTCTGGATTGTCTCTGCAGACCAAGGAGAAGTACTTGTCAATCAAACTGTAAACGGACACCCAGTGTGCATGAACTAAGATCCATTTTGTATTATGGGGAAGTCTAAACAAAAGATGGCTTGCTTGTCTTAATCGTCAAGGTCTTCTTTGGAAAAAAAACCTCTTGAATATGTTGATTACCAAGCTTTTATTTTCTCTCTCACTCTTGCACATGAGTATACAAACGCTTGCACACAAAATAGCATATTGTTCTCAACCAGCAGTTAACACTTTTGATGACTAACCTGAATTGTGCTAGGTTTACCCAATCTAATCGCACTTTTCTGACAGGATCGCAATGATTCAACCATATTGAATTAGCAATACATTTTTATTAAGTAGGATTTCCATAATGCTTGATTTTTTTAGTTATAACCAGATTTAAATAGAGAAACCTAAATCATGGAAGTTGTCAGGAATGATTTTGAGTGAGGACTACATTCTGTCATTATTAGCACTTGCAATGTCAATTAAATAATAATAAATACAAATGAAACACCTCCTCTTCACCACATTAAACTCTGCACTTGACATCAAATTGGAATGGTTGAATGATTCCTGAATTGCATTATTAACTTGATGTCTTTTAGGGCCATTTTGGAAGCAGCGCTAATAAAGACCAGAAATTGTATTGATCAAAACTTGAATATAAGTAGAGCCATTCGCTACCAGAAAGGCCGAGGACATTCAACATCTGCTCACATTACACTGTATTGTTTAAAGGCATCAACTACAAAAATTTCAAAGAAAAAGCTAAGAGCAGTGGAACCTTCTAATGACCAGCACCTAACCTAATATCACTCTCTCAATACTCTCCCTTTAAGTTTTGATAGGGATTTGCGTGCACACTGAATAGCACCCACTGTCACAGTGCCTATTCTCTCGGGAATCCAACAGTATAAAATCAAAGCACAGGTGCACCACAGGAGAAGATTAAAGTTCACAATCATAAGATTTATCTCCAACAACGTGGATTCTTCAAAGTTTTTTTCTTTTATTCCATTTTCAGAATACGTAGAAAAAACAGACTTCGGTTCTTGTAAATCAACAAACAGAACAGCCGACACGTTTCGTCCTGATACAGGACTTCTTCAGGGCGCTAGTAGTTGATGGTGAGTAGAGTTTTATTGTGCTTAGAAACCATAATAGAATTTGTGTAGGAAATATTCTCCCATCCATTAGAATCTTTGAAAGATCCAAAATCAATATTCATGTGAAATATAATGTCAGTGTATAAGAACCAATTAAGGCCAAGCCCGAGGCATTCTCTCCGTCGGTACCCCACATAGTACAGAGCCTGCAACTACAAAAATTATTGACAATCATTTTGTTTTTCACGAGTGCAAAGCTTTTGTATGACTGAGCAAAATCTACAAAAGAGCAGTACCACATTCAAGTATGCCACACTGCCCACTAGAACAATACAGGCAGTGACTGTGCAAACTTCCATTAAATACAAAGAATATCCAAATCACAAGACCTTACAGCATAAATCTCTCTCTCTGTCGCTCGATTTTTCTACGTCATTCACTCTCTCTCTCCAAAGTGCACACCCACACACATGCAGACACACCGAAACAGATACAGCTTAAGCTGCAGCAGCACCCCGCTCTTCGAGTTGTACCTGCATAAGCAGCAGCAGCATTGAAATTCTTTTCATACACAGAACCTAAAAAGCACATACAGCTTCTGTGCATAGTCCCCTCACCTTATGGGCAGATGCATGAAAGCAACTGCTAAGTGTGCTTGGCACACAAACAAACTTAGAGAGGGTGCAGCAGGGGGGCGCTAGAGGGCGCACGACAAGATGGCCACTCACTAGAGCAGCTCCGTCGGTCGAGCCCATTATTCATTAAAATGTTGCAGTCCTACTGAAGAAAATGGCCTCAAACTGAGGAATCCGAGTGTCGGAGGTTCGTAGGCACTTAGGGAATGAGAAAGATCTGCTGCACGGGCTGATTTGGCCACGGCTGCAGCGGGTGAGCACCCGGGCCTGTTCCACTGTGTTGGCGAGCTGTGCCCCATCCTGTGAGCACCACTAGACTGTGAGACGTGTGTGCTCCCCCTGCGGTACATGGGGCGGGATCCTGGATCCAGCCGGACACTAACGCTGCAGCATGGGGCACGGAGCGAGGTGCGTGGACCCGACGGTGCAGCTGACGTCGGCTCAAAAACCCTCTGCGGCCTGCATCGCATCGGATATCCTGAGCGGGTGCCCGGCATTTTTGTTCCCCACATCACAAGATATTGGCACGGAAGCACCAAGGTATGCTGCAGCATAAACGCGCTATTTTTCCAGTGCGGTGGGCCCGATATTTGAAGAGGATGCCGGCGAGCGCTGGAAAGGCCTGGGGTGTCGTCTGAGAGCCTTGGTGGCGCGAATTCCACTCACACATGTCGGCCTACTTTGGAGTAGGATGGATCCCATGATTGCGTGCTACGGCGCGGTAACAGTAGCTGTGCATTCTCACCGGGCTGCTTCCTACGCTGGGTCACAAGCGAGGCATAGGCCCCAATTTCTCTGGCGAGTATTGACAGGCCCCACAATGACAACCAAAGCCGCCCTGACCTGCTGGCTCCCTGCTATTATTGCCCGGACCTCCTCTCTGCCCAGCGTCCACTCTTCGGTCTTTCGAGCCGTACCTAGCGGCACCCCACATCTCTAATATATGCATCGGCGAGTACAGCGCTGGATTATGACCGCTGCAGACCCAGCATTCTCGCAATTTACCCTGTGCCAGCCTGGAGGCGCTGCCTAAGAGCCGCGAAGGCCAGTATCCATCCAGCCCTACGTAGTGATTGCACAGGAGTTCTACTTTAGTTGCTTGGACTTTTGGCTGTGTCATACTACCTCACTCTGTGCACGGTGGCAGATCAGTCCACATAGCTGTCCCTTTTGCTGTGCAGCCCTCGTAAGCCCTGCTGTCTGCTGGAACAGTGCACATTTCACCTTGACCCATGCATGAGGTGTCACCATTACTGGGCACAGATTCTGCCGGGTGTGACTGGGTTCAACTTCTATTTCAGGCCACTTGTGCGCTAGATCTGCACTGCTGCCCACAGAGTGACAGTCTCGGACACCCGCATTAACTCAGCGTTCCAAAATGGGGAAGCAAGATCGGAATCAACCACGTCTCACTTTTGAATCGTGGCGCGGCGGTAAGACGACTCTGCACGCTGCCTCAGACTCCAAGGTGGACGCGCCCACCGACTGACTGTCCAATATAGATAAAACCTTGCTTGCGGTGCAGGCTAGTCGTCAATCAATAGATGGGAAGATCGACCATCTCAACCTGCGTATGGACCATGTGTCCACAAAACTAGATAAACACACCATGAGACAGAGAGAGGCGGAAGGTCGTCTTTCTACGGCAGAGGATGGATTACAACATGTCACAGCAAAGACAGCCTCGATGGAAAAGGTGCTGGTGATGATCCAAGTGCACAATGAGGATTTGGAGGCTAGGTCCCGGCGCAACAACATCTGCGTCATGGGCTTGCCAGAATCTACAAATACTGGTCGGCTAGAAACGTACATGGAACGACTCCTCCAAACAATCTTTGGTGCAGAGAACCTGTCTCCCGTCCTAATAGTTGAAAGGGCCCATCAATCTCTTGCTGCCCGTCTGCCTCCAGGAGCACCACCGCGTCCCATCATCGCACGCTTGCTCAATTATAGAGACCGGGACGCCGTCCTTCGGCTGGCGCGTGAAAAAGGCACCATCACGCACGAAGGTAATACCCTCGCATTCTATCCTGATTTTACAGCTGCTGTTCAGGAAGCAAGACGTGAATACCAGTCGGTGAAGAAGCTCCTTATTGCGGAAAAATCCCTTATGCGATGTTATACCCAGCACGAGTGCGCATCAAGGTTAATGGAAAACCAAGGATTTTCACCACCCCTAAATCGGCGATGGACTTCGCCAAAACCCTCAAACGCCATACTCTAGACTCTCCCAGCCCAGCAGAAGACGAATGCAGAGGGGCCAGTGCGGCGGATAAGTGACGTTGCTGAGTGGCATGGACGGTTGGACTCTTCCTATTACCTGCTCTCCGCCGCTCTTTGACTGGTTCCCCACCCTGCATTTATTTATTTATTTATTTAAGTGATTTATAAAGCGCGCAAATACCCGAGGGTGTCTCGGCGCTGCGGACTGCACAAAGTAGAGGTTTCGTGGGGTGCTCATTGGTTGAAAAGCCAGGTTTTTATTAGTTTCCTGAAGGCAGGTAGCGTTGGGCAAGTTTTAATGCGACAGGGGAGGGAGTTCCACAGCTTGGAAGTGGCAATGGTGAATATCTTGTCACCCCAGGATGCCTTGTAAGTGCGGGGAACCCTCAGCATGTTGGCGGAGGAGGAGCGTAGGGTTCGGTTAGGCACATGGGCACAGAAGGCTTTTTTTAGAAAGTCTGGTCCAATATTGTGGATGGCCTTGAAGGCAATGCAGAGGGCCTTAAATTTGATGCGGCTTGTTATCGGAAGCCAGTGCAGACTCCGAACCACCGGGGAAATTGAGTTGCGTTTGGGAGTGCCTGTTATTAATCTGGCGGCGGCGTTCTGCACCATCTGTAATTTGTTGGTAATCTTTTGATGGGCATTCATGAGCAGGCCATTGCAGTAGTCAATTTTTGACATTACAAGCGTGCTGACCAGGGTTTTTCCTGCATTTGGGGGGAGGAACGGTAAAAGTTTTTTGATCATTTTGAGAGTGTAAAAAGATGATGAGACGATGGCGTTTACATGGGCTGAAAAGGTTAATTTCTCATCAAATATGACCCCTAGGTTTCTCGCTTTAGGTACAGGGAGGGGTGGAGGTCCTAAAGTGGTCGGCCACCAGGTAGGGGACCATGCTGGATGTAGGTTGCCGAAGATCACGACCTCCGTTTTGTCGGAGTTTAGTTTTAAGCAGTTCTTAGCCATTCAGGAACTGATGGCGAGCATGCCAGTCTGAAAGTTGGCTGCAATTGCTTCTCCGTCATTGTTAATTGTAAGTACTAGCTGTGTGTCGTCGGCGTAGGATGTCAGCCTCATCCCATGGGTTTTAATTACCTTGGCCAGGTCCGACACATAGATATTAAATAGTGTCGGACTCAAGGATGATCCTTGTGGCACTCCACAAGGGAGGGTAAATGGGGGAGAGTTAAATTCGCCGAGACTCACCAGCTGAGTGCGGTTGGATAAAAAGGAGACCAATAGCTCCTTTGCTTTAAGTTTGACACCTATATTTGAGACACGGTCGATCAGAGTGGTATGGTCGACCGTGTCAAATGCCGCTGATAGATCCAGCAGTATCAGGACTGCTGATCCACCTTGGTCTCGGGTGACTCTGATTTCATCTGCCGCCTTAATAAGGGCGGTTTCTGTCCCGTGGCCCCTTCTAAAACCAAATTGTGTCTCATCCAAGAGACTGTTTTCTTCAATATAGCTAGTTAGTTGCGTGTTCATTATTTTTTCGAAAATTTTTGCTGGGAAAGGCAGGTTTGTGATGGGTCGATAGTTTTTGGTGTCTAGAGGGTCCAGATGCTGTTTCTTCAGCAGGGGTTTGATCGTTGCCTTTTTCCAGGCTGTGGGATAGATGCCTGTGTCAAACATGGCATTGCAGATGTCTGCGAGGTTGGGGGCTAGTAGGTCAGGAATGAGTTTTAGTACCGCGGGTGGACAAGGGTCCGTTGGTGACCCTGAATTTATGGTTAGGATGTGGTTTTTTATTTGTTCGGGTAAGACTTGATGAAAATGCGATAATGATGGAGGATTATTGTTGTTCTCGGTGGAGTTTAGAGGATCGTTTTTTGTTTGCGTGGTGAAGATATCGTAGATTTTGTTCAATTTGTCTTGAAAGGTATTGGCCAAGGCGTTGCATAGGTCCTGGGTAGAGGCTGGTGGGGGGTTTGCTGTGGATCCTGATAGTTTGAGGACTACCTGAAAGAGGCTTTTGGTGGAGTCTTGGGCTGCTTCTATTTTGTTGGTGTAGTATTTACTTTTTTCGGCAATTAGAAGCTGTTTATATTGGTGAATTGCCTCTTTATAGCGTGTTTTATTAGAGATGCTGTCGTCTCTACGCCAGTGTCTCTCGAGGTTCCTGCAGCGTTGTCTTTCTAATCTAAGGGTTTCGGTGAACCAAGGTGCCGAAGGGGAGGTTCTGTTTTTTGAGAGATTTTTGAGGGGTACTAGTGTTTTCAAGGCATTGTTCAGCCAGTCAGAGTATCTGGCTGAGGCTAATGTAGGATTAGCTGTGGGTTCATAGATGGATACTGACAATTGAGCATTGAGGAGCTGTTGATCGACCTGGCTCCAGGCTCTAAATTGTGTAGGCCTTCTCGGTGTGCGTGAGGGGGAGGTTTTCTTTGCCGGGAGGTTGAATAACACTGCCCAGTGATCAGTCCAAATTAGGGGTAGAGTTTTGGTGATGGATAAATTGGCGTTGTTTGACAGAGGATGATCGAGACGGTCGTGATACAGACCTCTCCAGCACACTTGCAGTGTGCAGATAATATTTTATGTTTTCATTCTAGTTTACACTGTGTTTGAGACTACTCATGCCGTTATGTATTACGTTTGAATGATGCAAACTGAAAGATTATCCTTTGATGGTTAGACCACCACTTATGCCCTAACAATGGGTGACCGTATTTTGGTTTCTTACGTTTTAACTGCACAGGCAGGACAATAAACACTTTTTGGCTCGACCACCTCCCGTAGCAATGGGAGGAGATGTGTGCTCCAGTGTTCCCCACATGGGTGTTCCCCAATCTGGTTTATACTTTCCGGAACTGTTATGGGTTGCTTGGATTGGCTTTGGCGAGTTGGGGATGCCAAAGTGGATGGGGGGTTTTGGTGGGAGGGAGGGATGGGGGGGTACGGTTTTTGCATAACATGTACTATGTTGGTGATTATGGATCATATGCATTTTTTCCAGGCACTCACAAAATCCCACGTTTTATCTATGTTCCACCTGAATGCACCATAATGACAGTGCAGTAATAACATGCCTCACTTGGGATGTCTGGGGTCTAAATTCACACAAAAAGGTCCGTCAAGTCCTAGCATATCTCAATCGCCATGAAATTGATGTTGCCCTTATCCAGGAAACACACTTAACCACACAAACAGATGCACACACTGGGGGGCGATGGACCAGTTATCGTCTGGCCTCCTCCTACTCTTCCTACTCCCGTGGGGTACTCACACTCATTAGATGAATTCTCTCTTTCACTATGATCCACACGTGTGTGGACAACGTTGGGCGATATGCCATAGTACATGGAAAGTTAGAAGGCAGGCTCATCACCATAGTCAACACATATGGCCCCAATATCGACGACCCAGGCATCTACGAACGTGTATAATTTCCATTTTACGGGACTGGCCTGATGCCGTCATTTTGTGGGGTGGAGATTTAAATACACACCGCGACCCCACTAAAGACAAATCGAGTGCACAAGACGGCCAATCCCCTAGGGCTGCTGCGGTTATTTGGGAGGGAATGGCATAGCTGGGCCTACTAGACATCTGGCGACATCGCAACACTCACACACTGCAGGGTACGCATGTTTCCACAGCGCATAACAGTTGGTCCCGCCTTGATTATTGGTTACTTAGCGAGCATGCGGGAGGCTGGGTAACAGACATACGTAGCTTACCCCGCTCCCTATCGGACCATAACCCAGTGCTCCTCACCCTGCATATCCCGAGGGCTGTTCCCCGCTCCTTTATGTGGCGCTTCCACCCAGAGGCATTACTTGACCCGCTCTATAACACAACCATCCGAGAAGCAATTGTACACTACTTTAATACGAATCGTGGCTCGGTAGATAGCGTCATGACCCTTTGAGAGGCGTACAAG
The DNA here is from genome assembly GCF_964204655.1 of Triturus cristatus. NCBI lineage: Eukaryota > Metazoa > Chordata > Amphibia > Caudata > Salamandridae > Triturus > Triturus cristatus. The sequence continues at coordinate 170,451,360 of NC_140582.1, read as the reverse complement.
GCCACCATTCGTGGCACTTGTATCAGCACGACAGCTGGCATCCTGCGTGATGTACGCGAATGGCTAACCAGGATAGAGACTAGGCTGCACAAACTTGAGAGGGAAAACGAACTCTCTCCGTCTGCCCTGCTTCTTGCCTCTATTAAAGAATCTGTGATCGAATATAACACCCTAGCTGAGGAAGAAATGCGCTATATACATAGACGTTCCGTGGCCCACGCATACGGTGAAGGTGGACGCACGGGACGTAATCTAGCTGCTAAGATCGCACTGCGGACACATAAATATATCATCACCAAAATAACAGATGATGATGAACGCGATCATTACACCACCCCAGACATTGCTGCGCAATTTTGTCACACATACGCCACTCTGTACACATCACACGGGGAGGTGAATCCTCAGGAGCTGGACGAGTACCTTACGGACGTGGCCCTTGTGTGGCTCACGGATACTCAGCAGGACTTCCTTAGTGCACCAATTACAGAAGAGGAAGTGTGAGCGAATTCTATAAAGTGTACGCCACTGAACTCACGCCATACCTCTTGGAAATGTATGCCGAGGCCTGTGACTAAGGTATTCTGCCCCTACCTTGCGGGAAGCCCTCATCATTACCCTACTTAAAAAAAATAAGCCACAGTCCCGATGTGACTCGTACAGGCCACTGTCACTTATAAACACCGAATTAAAAATTCTGGCCAAAATATTAGCTACGAGGCTGCAACCCCTTATGCCATTACTAGTCTTTCCAGATCAGTCAGGTTTTATTCCTACCAGATCAACCTCTCACAATCTGCTTATGATTTTCACCATGTTCCATATACTCGACCCTGATTTACAGGCAGCGGCAGTGATGCTCGATGCAGCCAAAGCCTTTTATTCGATTGAATGGGGATATTTCTTCCACATTCTGAGCCGCATGGGGTTTCCACCGCTATTTATCGGATGGATAAGTTTATTATACACTGACCCCGTAGCCCGAATTCGCGTGGAGGGTTACACATCAGACCCCATCACAATCACTAGAGGCATGAGACAGGGTTGCCCTCTCTCCCACTTCTATTCGCGCTAACGCTTGAACTGCTGGCCTGTATCGTTCGACAACGCCATAGAGCGTAAACAGGCCCGGGTCAACTGGAACACACTTACCCTAAGTTATAGAGAGGGCGGTTTTAAAGTGCCGGATCTGTATTTATATTATTTATGCATGCATGCCCACTATGCACATTATTGGCTTGGTATGCATGACTTTATACCCCATATTGCAGTTGAAGACGGGGATACACATCCCATACCTCTGAGTTCTATACTCTCTCACAATCATAGACATACCCCCGCACTGAGATTAATACCATCAACGCTACCGTAACAGCATGGCACACGATAGGCCGCTTAGCTGGGAAACTTGCGTCATACTCGCCATTGTTGCCAATTGCTTATCATTCGGCCCTTTCGGTCACACATGACAAAGGGACCTTACACACTTTAAAACTAGCTGAGATTACCCACATGCGTGATTTATACGTGAATCATTCGGCCCTTTCGGTCACACATGACAAAGGGACCTTACACACTTTAAAACTAGCTGAGATTACCCACATGCGTGATTTATACTTGAATGGCACCTTCGTCTCAGACTCTGACCTTAACTACATACAGAACAAAACCCCTCTATTTCATTTAGCTTTTCATACACTTAAAAAAGCGCTACAGGCCCATTTTTCTACCTTTCCAGCTGAACCACCTACACTACAGATGCTGCATACACTATTCCTCACTCCTACGCGTCACAACCTCATCACTAAATTATATCAAAATGCCAGAGCTGAAAAACTTGCCCCCCTAGCAGAAGCCTAGAAAAATGGAATACCTATTTATCTCCTCAGATAACGCAGTCAGACTGGGTATATTGCTGCCAACTGACGGGAGGCTTGACTTCCAATGGGAACCTCCGTATTATTCATTTCAAATACCTGCATCAGACCTATCACACCCCTCAGAGATTATTTCACTATAGACTGCGAGACGCCGATATGTGTAAAAGATGCCGGGGCACAGGAGCTGACTCTTGGCACTTAGCCTGGGCATGCCTTGGGGTTGCCAAGTTTTGGGCTGAGGTAACGAGTAAACTGTCCAAAATGGTCAATGTGACCGTGCAATGCACCCCGCACATTTGTCTTCTGGGCTTGGTGCCATTTCTGAAGGGAGCAGTGGGCAAGTTTGTAAAAGTGGCTCTGCTTCTTGCAAAACGGTGAGTGGCCCTTTCCTGGGACAGTACGGTAAAACCCCAAAGTGCCCTCTGGCTTAAAGATTCAATTTATTGCCGTGACAACCTAGCACTATATGCGGAGGATCTACCATCTTCTCTAGACCCCGTGACATCTGGGAACCATTGTTACAATATCTGAGATCTGTGGAACACTGTGAGACTAATGAAGTACTGGAATAATGCGTTTAGTTTGTCTCTATAATCATTGTGTAATGCCTTTAATGATATAGTATCCGCATATTCACCACTGACATATATATGTGATCAATATTGCAACTCGTGCTTAATCACATTGTATATTACTGTGCCAACATACTGTATACTGTTTGAGAAAATCCCATAAAAAATAAATAAATAAATAAGAGAGGGTGCAGCAGTACCTGAAGCTCTCAACGCACAAACACGTATACCAACCTACACACACACACACACACACACACACAGAGTTTACCACACAAACAACAGTAGTGCAAGCTTTCCTTCGACGTCATGGAAGTGCTGTATAGACAGTGGTTATGCAATCACGTATGGTTTGGGTACAGCACAGCAGCAGTGGTTGAAACTTTCCAGTCACATAGAGCAGGTACAATAAAGGCACAAGCTATAGAAACTCACAGAAAAAGACATAATGGGAACCTTTAATCAAGCAGAAAAAGTACAACACAAATTGAAGAGCAAGGTGCCGAAGCAAAAAGGAGATTGCAGAACCGCTATACGCCCTGGAAATGTTTTGTCCTAGGCATTATGTTCAGTTCTGAAATAACTGGATTCTTTAAAATTTGTGAAATATTTAGACCATCACTTTATCAAACAACTTAATAGCTAAAATGTCTTAAAAGCACAACTATTTCTGAGCAGAAGTGTCAATAGAAATATTAAGAACAATATGACAGGTACTACGGGTTTCAAAGGGTAAGAAGTCTGGCCTAGGATTTTCAACAATTCGCATATATTGTTCTTGTATCCCACTTTTCTGCCACTGTTGCAGAATGGCAACATTGTCTATGATTTCTGAAAAGTTTCTCATATTTCTGTTGAAGCTGGAAGAATTTTCCATCTTCTGTTGTGTAATTATATTTGTAAAATAAGCCTTACGAGCTCTGCACAATGCAGGATCCTTCATACAATTTTACACGACATAAATGTTTTAATTCAGCATTTCTTTTTTATTTTCCTCTGTATACTGCCATTCATTTGTTGAGTGTCAATTTAAATATATATATATTTGTTTGCTCTTTTTGTTACATGTATAATAATGTGCATTACTCTTTTTTCTCAATGTAAGGTCTATTCACTCAATTTCACAAAACGTACTACTTTCCAGTCAATGTTTTCTCTCTTTTCTGTGGAGAGTGAGTTTTGTAAATTATTGCTGAAGCTCAAACCGTTTTAATTTGATGTCCTTCAATTGTCTACCCTAGATATCTCATTGCTTAAGCCATTCAGATGTGATTTATTTAATGACAACCCTCTTAGGCTCTCAATGTTTGTTTTATTTCAAAGTGTACTAATCTAGTCATTTATTGGATTTGAACAGTCTTTTTCACAATCTTTTGTAGAATAGTGGTAAACTACTCATGCGCAATTAGGGACATTTAATTTAAAGACTTTCCTCCAATGACCCAATAACATTTCTAGATTCTTGTTTTCACATTCTCAGGAAGTACATTTCCAAAGTAATTGAGGGTCTGCATCAATAGATAGTTTTTAGAAGTGTTAAACATATTCCATAGACGTTTCATACTATGACTATGACTTGAGAAGATTTACCATTATTATATAATTTAGAAAAAAGCACAACATGAACATTTATGAAAATAATATAATGGTTGTATGCCTAAAGAAAAGCAGGCAGATTTATTGCTGCTGTAAATTCAGCCTGTATATGGGAAGTTCTAAGACATAAATGTACCATAATTTTTTTCATTGCCTGTGAAGCAACAGATTCCTCTCTCCAATTCCCTCACCCTTGAATTAGGGCCGTTTGAGTATTTCACACATTCTACTTACAGAATTAAATAAATAAATAATGCAACTATTTCTTTTTAACAGTGTTAGAGTTGCAATTAGGCTGCAAAATCTGCTTGAGTCATGCCGTTGTGGGTATTTACCAATTTTACAATCGTAATCCACCCCCTCAAATCCCTCACGTAGGATCACCCATGTTCAGTTTCCAACATCTAAAGATATGAAGGGAAAAAATCCACAATACTGCAATTTGTGGCCATGAAATTCTAATAATGCTGTGCAAAATGGGAAGTGGCTTTCATGAATGTAAATGCATTTCTTTGCACATCTAAACGACACCATACCATAAAATGTTTATGGTATGGTCCTTAGTGTTGAAGCTTTGTCAAAATAGAATTCATGATTTGATTAATCAAAAATCAAAATAAATTCATTGAATTGCAAAAGCACCTTCAATAGGTAAGCCTGGCTGGAAAACATTTGGACCATATATTATTAGGGAGCATGTACAGGGGTTGAGTTTTGCTTTTTACAGAGGTAATGTGAACTAAGCAGTTATGGTCGAACTACACATTTGAGGCAAGCGGGGTTGAACAAATTGATCCATATAATGGCACAGATGATCTAAAAAATAAAGGAATAGTAGATTCAAGGTACAGCAAATAAGCAAGAAATATATTGATAATTTTTATTCCAGTGTTTAGTTTCTGCAGAAACGTTACAGTCCTGGAGACGTTCAAGCTCATGGACATTTCTAATTTGAATGAATTAGTACAGTTACCCCAATGTGAAAAGGATCGTTTTTGTCTGACGGCCCAGATGTTTTCAACCAGTCTTGCTCACTTCAATAATTCTAGCATGTGTTTCCTTGAACAAGCTGCCACCATCATATTTTAGGATTCATACATAGTAGCGTAGAGCAGTTGAATGACATGCACACTTTACAATATTTGCAATACTGACTCAGTGAATGAGCGGAAAAAGATGCAGCCAACAACAAATCTCACAGGTCTTCGATGTGTTCCACATCACAGCACGTCGTGTCACCCAGAAGTCCCATACATATAACTGAGACTTCCGGTTAACGCGATGCGTCGTGAAGCAGTAGAGGATCTTGTTTTCAGAAGTAGCAATGAAGTAGGTCATCCATCATTTTGCAGTATGTCAAGTAGACCTGCTGTAGTGGTACTCCATGTACTGTAGTAATACATCATGTATTACTAAATGCAGTTTGTGAATAGCCCCTAAGTGTCTCAGAAACCCTCTGTGCACATTACCACTATTCAAGTACACTGTTTGCAAACGTCATTCACAATGAAAAAATCTTGGTGGTTCTTTGGGAGCTGGCTCTGTATAGTGTATGACCTATGGAGTTTAAATGATAAACATGCCAGGATTATTAAAAGCAATGCCTTCGCCCAAGCATCCATCCCACATTGTTCTGTTGTATAGAGCTGTAAGGAAATGGTCAATTAGTTGGGAGGCCTGAACAAGTAATTAGTCCATATTTGCCATCCACTGGGAAAAGAGCACCCCATTTTAGCAATTGACTCTGTCAGGATAGTGGAGCAGAGCAGTCAAAAGGCCTACTCAAGGGAGGCAGTGTGGGCTGTTAATCACTATTCACTGGCACACAGTGATAAAACTCAATAAATAGTTGTCCATTCTTCAGAAAAGTGGAAGTACATTTATTACACACACACTACTCAATACTGTGCAGAAATATACAAATATACATGTGATGACATTGCGTAATCACCCCTCACCCCATAAAGGGGTGAAGTCCAACAAACCTCATGTCAAAACCGTCATTTTAAGAGTAATGCAATAATATAGCCTTATAGCCCGCCGTAGCAGGCTATACCGGCTATTAAAGGCCCGCTACCGCGTTAAAGGCCCGAGCCAAGGCTGAATATGGGCAGGACTCTGGTGACCTAGCCCAGGGCCAGTGCTCTGTCCTCTAAAGGTATATGTTAATTGGTATAATTTTAATTGGCAAAGACAACCTACTTGTAAGCCCCAAGAACATGGTACAGTATGCAGGTTTAGTGACCCTAGTGGGATTAATACGCGTAAGTGTGTACTACAGTGATGACTGGTGTCATTTTAAAGTTAGGCCTGCAATGCAGGCTGCAATTGAAATCACATTATGGCCAAATTCGACTTTGGGATTAAAAGTACTTCCAGAGTCTAAAAGTACCTTAGCATTACTTACAAGTCAACCCTAAGGTCTGCATATTTTTTTAAAGCACGGATAATATAAAATATGTTTTATATGCCCAGGTAAGGAAAAAGAGCCAATGTCATTTTTCTGTAGTGTAGTGCTGCCTGCCCCAAGGCTAACACGAGGAAGGCTTTATCAAATTTATGAAAATCTATCTTTGCTTTGGAGCTAGCAGGCAATATTATTCAAAGTATCAGATTAATGGTCACATTTATGCCAAGAACTTGCCAAGGTTAGATGTAAATGTACCTAATACACTAAAGTCGTTTTAGAAATTACTACTCTGAAGTTACATAAAGCAGCCCTGTAGCAGCCCTTTCTGATTGGCCAGCCTTTGACAGTCTGAGCCAAGCTGTTCCCTTAGTAAGTGTGAAGAGACCTGGAGATGTAACAATACTGCAATTTGGTTGGAGTAGAATTGCTACTTGGAGGCGCCAGGGAGAGGAAAGGGGCTGGGAGATAAACTGGACTTGAAAACTAGAGAACAGATGTCATGTGATCCAAGCCCCACTTCCTTGAGCCCCAGTCACATGAAAGCCCCGCTAATTAGATTAGGAGAGCAGCTGGAAGGTGAGTGTAGTCAAACCTTAGCCACACCTTTGGGTTGGGTTATACAAACACACACCAAGGAGAGGATTTTTCCATTTAGATTTTTGGACAACAGTGCATTCTGGGTCATAAATATGCTACGCTTCGCAGGAAGTGGTCATAGCAGAGAAAGGTATCTTTACCCCTTTTGTTTGTGATATCCCCCACTCTTGCCAGCCCAAAATGGAAGATAAATATGGGAGAGCTGCAGGAGCTCATCAGAACACTGCCTGAAACATCAGAAGAAGAAAGTCTGCCCTGCAAGACCCTAGGACTGCACCACAGAAGGATTGCATAGGGACTGATCCTGCTGCTCTCACAAATGTTCCACAAACAAAGGACTGTGCCTGTCTCAAAGGAAAAGGAGTGGACGCCTGATCAGAACCAGGTACAACAGAGCTGGAAGAAGTCACCTGTAAAGCCAGAAGGAGACTGTCTCAACATTGAGAACCAAGCCATCGTCGTTGACTCGTGAATCAGCCTGACTGGTTTGTCCCACTGAAAGCTCCAAAGCTCCTCGCCATCGGCTTCAAAGATAAAGACTTCCAGAGGCTCACAGAGACATCGCATTGCAGCAGGCTGTTGTCATGGAATGACACTTCAGATCCGAGAAGCCAGAGGACCCGCCAACAAGCTCATCGATGAGAGAAAAGCTCCAGACTATGGGCCATATTTACTGCCAAATCGTGCAGTGCAACAAGTCAACTTTCTGCACTGCACTGCATGACAGGGAAAGGGTCAGAATGTGCTGTGTTTAAGTCAGTACAGCACATGCCTGCCTTTTCCACTGCAGGTACCCTTTCACAATGGTGCAATGGTGCCTGCATTGCATGCAGGATTTTGAGACTTTTTCCTCTTTCTATGTGTGCTTCAGAATACTGAAAGAGGAAAAGATATTTCTCCTCGCTACTCCTCACCTCGGAGGTGTAGGTTTTAGACGCATTCCTAGGCTTGCCACTTCTGGTATTTCTAGGAGTGCATCAAAATCCATGTATGTTGTGTTGGAACACCCAAGCAAGGCCCATGGAAACACCTCCCTGGCACACAGTAATGCAACACAGCAATTTGTGCTGCGTTGCATTACTCAAAATTTATAAAGCCATTCAAGGTGATCTTGCATGGCTTCCCAAATCTAATTTTTAAATTGACCCGGACCTAGAACTCAGCCTAAATGACCCATCTCCATTACAGCCAGTCTAAAACTTTGACTTTGTCCAGGTCCAGCATGACCAGACGGCTGCGAGTGGCGCTTTGAACATTTTTTACGCTAGAATGCACAATTTTTTATTGAATTTTTAAAAATTCATATCTCCAGTTCCCTACACTAAATTTTTGTCATTGTGGTGTTGTTTTACAGATACAAATATTTTCTGTTTTTATAAATTGGTTTTGGATTTTTATTGTGTTCTTTCTTTTACTTATCTACTGTTTTAGTAGTAGTATTGAATGCTTTAAATTAAGCCTGACTGCTTGTCTGCTAAAATACCAAGGGAAGAGCAAGGATTAATTTATTAATATTTTACTGGACCTATCAGTGATTGTGGTAATATTGCTAGCTGAAGATTAATACCCCCACCTACTAATAAACCACTTTTCTACAATAGCCTAATTCTGCAATCCATAAAAGGTGCCCTTATGCTTCTAATATTTTGATCAGTAGATGAACCATTCATCTGATGGAGTTAAGAAAGTCAGATGGGTTTGGAGTGAACAATTACCAGTACTTTTTGGTGTCTAAGATATTATCTTGAGAAGTAATACACTCTAGAAATACTGTGAGCTTTAGGTCATTATATTGCTTTAAACTGATTATCATGACTTCAGATTATAGTGACTCATGAGGTTTGAACAACCACATTTATCTTGTGTTCTGAGTGTCTGGCCTGCAGCATCATATATTCCAATTTTGTATTGATTTATTCAGATAAAAAGACTCATTAAAACATTAAAGGTGTTCAACAAGGCTGTAAACTAGTTCCCTTCATGTCAACACAAATATAAATGGCATCAGTGGTATTTTAAAAGGGATCTACTGTGATGCAATTAGCTTGGGATCATATCAGGCCCTCTTTTATTGTATGCTGAAGATTCAGGCTTATATGCTCACTCAGAAATTGATTGAATTCACTTCTTTTGGGATATAAGCAAGCTAGTTATGAATCAAAGCTTATTGCTAATGTCCAGAGGTCTGGAGTCCAAGCAGTAAGTCCTACAAACTACTTGAGAAACAATCAGGCAGTAGAGAAAACACTTTTTCAGTTCCTTACTGATCCTCCTTCAATCTACTCCTGCATTGTTGTTTCATGACAAGTAGGCATTTTAAACATCTATCATGAAGTCCAACCTAGACTCCTACAATTCTGGATATGACTTTGGACTAATTGTTACAGAGCAGTATTCAAAGATACTGTCAGAGGTCTTTTTGTTCCAAAAAGGGCACTGATATACTTCTATTGTTTAAAAAAATTAAATAGCGTGTTAAAATATATGTCTCCTGGAGATTTAAATCTCTCTCGGGTATTTTGCCAAGCCACGGTACGGCGAGTGGACAGTCCTTAAGCTGAGAATCTCATGTATTGATGTCTAGTCACATCACCTACCTTGGACGTAGAAAGGTTCAGGTTTTTAATCAGTACATGGAAACTACAACACAATCATAATCAGCTTTCCCTTCTGAACATACAGCACCTTTTATGATAAACAAAGGAGGAAATGGTTCTTTTCCAATTTATGCAATCTTACGTGAGAAGGACAAGAGATGTGGATTATGCCACTTCATTTATATGCTCTTATGCTGTCTCTACATTTTTAAACTCTGCAGGCTGTATCAATATTCGAGAAAAATAACTGGGGAAATGTTTTAGCATGCATTGATTAGATAATGTACACATTATTGTATTACATACATCCTTTTATCAGCTCCTATTTTAATGTGTTAACTGTTTGCTGTACTGTTGGAGAGTTTAATGAGTCTTTCAAACTAAATAAACCAATAAACAATTTGGAATTTGGACCTTTCATGATAATGACCTTAACACACAGAGATTATATATATATATATATATATATGTAAATACCATTCGGTGGCAAGTTTTGACGTAGCATACTTTTTTACAGCTGCCTTTACAATGTAGTATTATTTTTCAGATATGCCTGGCTCGAAGAAAACTACAGTTGCTTATTCCAAATTAGAATGAAAATAAAAACACTTATACCCAAGAAAACTAGCGGACTATGTACAAAAATAGACAGAAGACTGTCTAAGTGTGTATGCTATAATTCTGCTCCAGTGGCTTCAATTCATTGTGATCCGCGGCACGGCATGCTTAATCATTTATTTAAATTGGGTGGGCGACATGTTGACATGGGATGGACTAATCCAAATAGCGTCTAGCTGATGTTTCTGTCTTTTATGTCCAAGGTTAATCAACAAATATTTTTGAGGATGAAGGCTAGGGGAATTGAAAGTGTACAGGCCCTGCTCTAATACCTCAAGGGATATTCATTATTGCAACAGCAGATGGCTAATCTGCCACCTTCAAACATGTCAACAGTATTTAATTAAAAGTCAACATCATTATGACAATAATCTTGTCAACATTGTACTGACACCTGCCAAGATGGCAGTCTTTCTGATCAAGTAAATGTGTATGAGATACTAAGCTCTGCCCCTATTTAGTGCCACGAGAAGAAGCCATATCAAGGCAACATATATAATGTAATTTCCTGATTCATGTGGCTTACATATAGTAAACAGAAGAGAAACACTATTTTCTGTGAATGTGAGCATGCTAAAAAATATACATAATACAATTTATGAATATGAGCTTTGATTCCAAATACTTTGCTGGTAACTTAAATCTGTGAACCCCATATACCAGACGCTTCTATCTGAGGTCCAGGGTGGCTAGATCAATTTTTCAGGTCATTCACAAAAATAAAGTTTGTGTTTATCTGCAAAATCTGTCATAGACCCATCTCTCCTTGAAATTTGTTTGGGCATGAAGACTACTCTTTTTTTTACATGAATTAATACTTTGACCAACAAAGTGGTGCCCTTAAACATATGGGACATATGTAGCGTCCACTGCAGATCCATTGGGCCAAGGAGTCACCACTGCGAGGCAAAGCGCACAACAACAGTACTGCATGAGAATGGTAGGGGCAACCCAAGCAACCATGAGCCAAATGTTGCTTACTTGCCAATTGCCAGTTATTGTATATTTCAGTAATCTGACAGGTAACAAGTTGGGCAAAATCCATTGTCTACCAGTCATCAATTATTACTAGCTTCTGCAGCACAAACAATAATATCCTAAATTCCCTTAAGTTTAACATTGCACAATGTAGTCGGCATGATGGCCACTGCTTTATGCCCGGGATTGAGGTCAGGGAAGCACGTTTAGGCGTATATGTGGCTGGATGTGCTGTGTAACAACACTCTTCACATCTTGGAGCAAATTTCGACAAGTGCAAATCCCATTTTCAATAATATTGGTACACTTCTTCGTTGAGCTCTTTGCATTCATTATTATTGTGTAATTAGTGCCATAATGAATGTGCAACGGGTAGACACTCGCCTAGCACTTACACACTCATGGGCCTCCCTTAGCATGTGATATAGGTATGGTGCCTGCTCAAATAAATAGCCTTGCAAATATTTAAAATAAAATAATGAATTTATATCCCTGTTTCTGGGATGTTGATAATATACAAAGCTATGTTGGTTACAATAATAAACCTATGTTATTAGGGATAACACAATGAGGAGAGAATTGACCCCTGGGTGCTTCTACAATTTTCAGATCACAAAATGGAGTTTCTGCTGTTAATCCTGATGAAGGGTAAGTAAAATGATTGTCCTTCTCTCAGTGAACAATAGACACAATCTCATTAAAGAAACCACACCCACACCAAGCATATTGCTTAATAGGATATTTTACTATATTTACTACATTTCTGCATGATTCCAATTCCTCCATTTTCTCATTTTAGAAATGCAAACAGCAAATCATACTTCGACCTCGGCTATTAATCAAATATTTCCAGTCCGTTTTTCTCCACTTCAATTTGAGAAAATCCTGTTCAAAGATGACAGTTGATTTGTTTCACAGGAAAATCTATGGGACCGATTCACAAAGGGAAACTGAGACGAAAGTCTAACTTTACAACTTTTGGTATTCACAAAAAGGCATTTACTACTTGTAAATGCCCTGTGTGACTACCAAAAGTTGATCTTTACGACTCTTGGTATTCAAAAAGGGCATTTACGAGTAGTGAATGCTCTTTGTAAATAACAAAAGTCTTAAAGTTAGACTTTCGGCTCATTTTACCTTTGTGAATTGGGCCCCATGTGTTTTGGACGGGACACAGAAACACTGCAGATGAAGAGCCACTGCAGATTTGTTACTTCATTTAGAGACAACAGAGAGCACTCAAGAACATTGTTAGGTAGAAATAAAGTAAAGGATGCACTGATCTTGTAAGCCTTCATGGACTGTATCATGATGAGCTTCACTGGCTCAGCACAGAGCTGAGTGCCTGTTTTGATGGACCTGCAGCATGGAAAGTGAAGTCTTTTACCCTAATGTTTCTCAGTGTTAGAGTTTGAACAGTGCAGCTCGGAAACATTGAGCAAGGCTTTTCTCCTTCTGTATCTGAGCCGTACTGTCTAGGATAATACTCTAACTCCTAGAAATATCAGGGTCAAATTAATTCGCTTTACCCACTGCAGGTGCATAAAAACAGGACTGCACTAAGGCAGCGCAACACATCATGATTAGGGCTCCCGGTTTTCCGTTTAAACGGATTTTTACATATAAATACAGACGGAAAACAAGTTTTCTTTTGTCTGTATTTATATGTAAAAACGGGAAAATACTAGCACATTTTGCGGCGATGTCCTGCTCCTACAGAGAGTTGCAAAACATGTATGGTGATTGCTCACAGAGTAAGTATCACCTCTGGTGTTATCAGTATTTATGGGGTGAGAAAAAGCCATTGAAGAAACAACAAGGTCTCGTTAAGAAGTGAAAGGTCTTTTAAAGACCAGTGAAGTATTCGGTGTTTTTAAGAAAGAAAATTATGTGGCATCCAGTTCCTGTGTGGGAAGAGTCAGTGTGGAGCGGAGCAGAGTCAGAGATCAGAGTGCATCGGGCGCGGGTTGTTTGTAAAATTATCAGCATGAACTAGGGCACATCATGTGCATTTTACCATAACAACTTTTGTGCAGTCCAAATAAATAAAAGCATTAACAAACACCCACTAACTGTATTTTTGTCAATGCCTTCAATACAATGTATATAAGGGGAGAGTAGTGAAATAATATAGATTTCAATGTTAGAAAAGGCTCAGTCCTAAACTATGATGCTCAATAGCGTGACTTATTTTAAATCACAGCAGGATTATATTTTAATGATAATGGGCCTTTCCATTCTCTGTATATTTAAGAATGTATTAATGTGAACAATGAATTGGGACTTGCTCCAGTCGGGCCTGGTGCTAGATCCCCCCTCCCGTCGCCCTTCTGGTGTGATACAGCATCAATCACGCTTTTAACAATTCAACTTGATTTAAATCGGGGAGACAGTAAAATCAGCCCCGTTCGCACCTCTCATTGACTGATTGCCTTTCGTGACCGGCTAGCTTCCCTCTGTCCAAGGGGGGAGGTTTCTTGCTTACGTTTTCGGTGTTCCCCCATCCCCCCCAGCTCTGGAAGGAAGTGCAGAGCCGTCACCGCGTGAACTCGGCCTGCTCCCCTCCCCTTTTGCTCCAATTTCTGAACTGTGGGCCTTGCAATGATATTAGATTTTTCCAATTCAAAAATGATAACATGCAGTTTAGAAAGCAGTGCTGGGCACAGACAAACATGCTTTTTCAGGCAACATATTACTCTTGTCTAGTGCATAATTTGAATTGAGTTGCTTCCAGGTGTTTATAGTGGGGCACAATTGGGTTGTAGCTGAAGGCAGTGTGAGTTTCTCTCAGTGGGGCAGTATGGTGTTCAGTGTGGGAGAGGATGTGGAACTCTGTGCCGATGCAGAAACTGCAAGGCTCTGAAACAAATGGCTTTTGATAGCACTTTTAGGCGTATTTGGGACATTCTGCGAATGGCAAAGTTTTTAGATGAATGTATTTTGTTGGCCTATAACAAACGAGTGCATGTGTGCATTGTCAATTTACATAAATGTGGAAAAAAACTAGCTGCAGTGTCCTCTTTAACTTGTAGGAAAAATAAATGTGGATAAATACAGATAAAACGCCCAAAAAATAAATATGGATAAATACAGACGGAAATGGCAACAAAATAAATACCATAAAACCGGGAGCCCTAATCATGATACAGCCCAATGTGAGCTTGGTATTAAAAACTTGAATATATGTGTTCTATGTGGAACCTCTCTGCTGCTAAGTAATGGAAAAACAAGTCTGCAAAAATAAATATATCTGTTTTTTTCTGAAAGCTGAATGTGACAAGATGCAAATGTTGGATGCTAGGAAATACATAAAGTAGAATGTGCTTCTTTAGTAAAACAGTTATTACTGTATCTTAACTGCTTCAAAACAGTGCTTTCAAACAGAGAGGTTGTAATTTTGCTGAAAACTTAGAGAAGGCTAGATGTTACTTATCTCCTTGCTGTTTAGGAGAAAAAGAATAAGGCTCTCCAAGACTTAGGTTTTGCTGTAGCCTTTTGATGTGTTTTGTGGCAACCCCCTGGTGACAGCAAAAACGAAATATTATTTTGTGGACTGTTTTCTGGATAGTATAACTGGTTTGTTTACTGTATCCACTCATATGCTTTTCCCTGGAGGGGAGCAGGGGTGAAAGGAGATGCAGAAGTTGGTCTTCTGTGTCTCCCCAGACACTATTTGAGCACACAGGGAATCACCTACAGATACCCTGAGCTGTATCCAATAAGGATAGCATTATGAATTACTGCATCAGCTCAGCGCAGAGCCAAGTGTCTGTTGTTTTGCATGTAGGGTGTCTAAAATTCATTTATATAAATATCGGAATTTCTCTGGGCTAATACAAGGGCATTAAACAGAGCAAGTCAGAAACAGTCATCAATAACTTTGGCGCCGGTTGACGAATCTTCTCGAAATTTTGGAAACGTATGGCCTGCTCCGGTCAGCTCCTATGCTGAAAGTTTCGGGGTGATTCGCCAAGCAGAGGCCGAGAAAAAAGGGGGGTCCCAAAGCATGTTTTTTCCATGTTATTTCCCATAGGAAACTTAAGACACGACTACAGCCCGAACTGCTGAACGGAATTACACCAAATTTGGCAAAAAGGTAGCCCTCTGTGGCGCTTACTGGAGATACCTGGTGGGCTAGTTGGACCCCAGGGACCCTCAGGATTCAAGGGGACTTAATCCCCCAACTTAAAATGCGCCACGGGCGCGTTTGCACAGTGGTGAAGTGAGGGGGCGGGGCCTGAGGTGCAAACACACCCTGTGATGCGTATTAAGTTGGGGAATAAATTCCTCTTCAATCCTGAGGGTCCCTGGGGGCCAACAACCCCGACAGGTACATCCAGTAAGCCAGGCCACGCCCCAGGGACCGTCAGGATTCAAGGGGACATAATCTCCCAACTTAAAACGGTCCCAGGGCGTGTTTGCCCACATGTCACCTCAGGCCCCCCCTTGTCATACTACTCTCTACTACTCACTCTCTACTACTCTCTACTACTCACTCTCTACTACTCACTCTCAACTACTCACTCTCTACTACTCTACTACTCACTCTCTACTACTCACTCGCTACTACTCTCTACTACTCACTCTGTACTACTCACTCTCTACTACTCACGCTCTACTACTCTCTACTATTCACTCTCTACTACTCACTCTCTACTACTCACTCTACTACTTTCTACTACTCTCTACCACTCACTCTCTACTACTCTACTACTCACTCTCTACTACTCTCTCCTACTCAATCGCTACTACTCTCTACTACTCACTCTCCACTACACTCTCTACTACTCTCTCTCTCTACTACTCTCTACTACTACTCTCTACTATTCACTCTCTACTACTCACTCTCTACTACTCTCTACTACTCACTCTACTACTCTCTGCTGCTCTCTGGCACTCACTCTCTACTACTCTACTACTCTCTCTCTACTACTCACTCTCTACTACTCTCTCTCTACTACTCTCTACTACTCACTCTCTACTACTCACTCTACTACTCTCTACTACTCACTCTCTACTCTCTCTCTCTACTACTCACTCTACTATTCACTCTCTACTACTCACTCTCTACTACTCGCTCTCTACTACTCACTCTCCACTACTCACTCTCTACTACTAGCTCTCTACTACTCTCTACTACTCACTCTCTACTACTATCTACTACTCTCTCTGCTACTCACTCTCTACTACTCACTCTCTACTACTCTACTACTCTCTACTACTCGCTCTACTACTCACTCTCTACTATTCTCTACTACTCACTCTACTACTCTCTCCTACTCTCTACCACTCACTCTCTACTACTCTACTACTCACTCTCTACTACTCTCTCTCTACTACTCACTCTCTACTACTCACTCTACTACTCTCTACTACTCACTCTGTACTACTCTGTACTACTCACTCTGTACTACTCACTCTCTACTACTCACTCTCTACTACTCTCTACTGCTCACTCTCCACTACTGATTCTCTACTACTCACTCTCTACTACTCTACTACTCTCTCTACTTCTCACTCTCTACTACTCTCTCTACTACTCACTCTCTACTACTCACTCTCTACTACACACTCTCTACTACTTGCTCTCTGCCACTCACTCTCTACTACTCTCTAGTACTCACTCTAATACTCACTCTCTACTACTCTCTACTACTCACTCTCTACTACTCCACTACTCTCTACTACTCACTGTCTACTACTCACTCTCTACTACTCTCTACTACTCACTCTCTAATACTCACTCTCTACTACTCACTCTCTACTACTCACTCTACTACTCTCTACTTCTCACTCTACTACTCATTCTCTACTACTCTATTACTCTCTACTACTCTCTCTCTACTACTCACTCTCTACTACTCACTCTCTACTACTCTCTACTACTCACTCTCTACTACTCTCTACTACTCACTCTCTACTACTCTCTCTATACTACTCTCTACTACTCACTCTGCTACTCACTCTCTACTACTCTCTACTACTCACTCTCTACTACTCACTCTCTACTACTCTCTACTACTCACTCTCTACTACTCTCTACTACTTTCTACTACTCACTCTACTACTCACTCTCTACTACTCTCTACTACTCACTCTCTACTACTCACTCTACTACTCTCTACCTCTCACTCTACTACTCATTCTCTACTACTCATTCTCTACTACTCTCTCTCTGCTACTCAGTCTCCACTACTCACTCTCTACTACTCTCTACTACTCACTCTCTAATACTCACTCTCTACTACTCTCTACTACTCACTCTCTACTACTCTCTACTACTCCCTCTACTACGCACTCTATACTACTCTCTACTACTCTCTACTTCTCACTCTCTACTACTCTCTGCTACTCATTCTCTACTACTCACTCTACTACTCTCTCCTACTCACTCTCTGCTACTCTCTCTACTACTCTCTACTACTCTCTCTCTACTCTCTACTCTCTACTCTCTATTACTCATCCTCTACTCTCTACCTCTCTACCTTTCTCTACCTCTCTCTCTACTACTCTCTACCTCTCTACCTCTACCTCTCTACCTCTACGTCTCTACCTCTACACCTCTATCACTCTACCTCTCTCTACACGCACACATATGCACATATATGCATATGCATTTATATATATGTATGTGTGTATATATATATATATATACATACATATATATAATCTGCATATCTATATAAATACAAATATAAATGCATGCATACATATACATACATGCATGTTATGTACATGAAATTTTGAAAAACACTAATAAAAGCAAAGCTAAAAAGCCACCTAATTACAAACAGAATTGCTTTAAATTAAACGAGGGCGAGACCTATTGCATTTTCAATGCTTGTTTACTTTGGTTCCATCAAGAAGGCATTCAGAAGTGACACATTTGCCATAAATTATGAATGGTAGCACTCTAGTTCCTCATTAGATCACTGTAGTAAAGCTACTGCTCACCAGGGAAGTCTGCTGCTGGTATTCAAAGTGCATGTTTCAGTCTGCATGTCAGAACTTTTTAATGAAATAGAAGAGGATTTGAGAAGTCAAAATGTGCCCTAAATTTTCTTTCTGCAGCACTAATCATAATTTCTATGGCAAAATGAACCCCCTCATTTTGTTCCTTTGCAAATTAAATGTTTTAAATGTTACCACTTTATTCCAATCAAGATGGCTTCAGGTGTGCCACACATTTGTCATAAGTAAGACTGTTAGCGCTCTAGTTGTTCTTTAAAACACTCTGGGATTTCTGTCATTGGGCTATACTTGGGCTACAACTCGGTGATATTTGTGATACATTTGGGCTCTTTTGTCTCTGGTGGCCATCTTGGGAGACTTGTTATGAAGTTTCCTAATTTCCTCATTTACTGCAGTCTCCTCAGTAGGCATACTGTCAGTTTTTTACTTTGATTCAATGAAGAAGGCATTCAGATGTGTCACACATTTGCCATAAATTCAGAATGTTAGCACTCTAGTTGCTCATTAGATCACTGTAGTAAAGCTACTGCTCACCAGGGAAGTCTGCTGCTGGTATTGAAAGTGCATGTTTCAGTCTGCATGTCAGAATTCTTTAATGAAATAGAAGAGGATTTGAGAAGTCACTCAAAATGTGCCCTAATTTTCCTTTCTGCAGCACTAATAATACATTCTATGGCAAAATGAACCATCTCATTTTGTTCCTTTTTAAATTAAATGTTTTAAATGTTACCACTTTATTCCAATCAAGATGGCTTCAGGTGTGCCATACCTTTGTCATAAGTAAGACTGTTAGCGCTCTAGTTGTTCTTTGGAACACTCTGGGAAGCTGCAGTAGAACACAAAGGAATCAACTGACAGTCTCTGCCCTTGTTGGATGTACATGTTTTACTGAGAATGTCAGACTTCATTCTCACATGACTGAGAAAGATAATGTGAATTTACAGAAAATATGCTCTCAGTTTAGCTTATAGATCACCTTCCAAACCTCTGTGGGAAAAGCATGTGAAAATAGTTTTCTCTCAAACATGATTCATGATATCCCAGCAGAAGGCTTTTTCACATGGTAAAATCACCTTAGAACATACCACAATTCCTAAAATGAGTATGGTACCATCAACAAATGATTTATAATGTAACTAAAGTCTTAAAACCTTCTATTAACTGCAATGCTTTTTAATTAGGTGCTATCATGTATATTGGTCCCAAGATGGCTGCCAACACTTCTTGGATGAAGTGCTGACAGCCAATCAGATCTCACAATGAGATGTGTGGTTAGGCTCCGCCCAGATATATATATGATTTTACTTTTGATTTTCTCAGGAACTACTGAACGGATTTACACCATATATGCAAAAGGCACATGCCTGACCTAAGGACTGCCTCTTTGCCAAATTTCAAGTAATTCTGTTCAGCCGTTCGGGCTGCACCTTCGACTAAAGGTCCTATGGGAAAATGCATGGAGAAAACGCGTTTTGGGACCCCCCTTTTTTCTCAGCCCCCGCTTGACGAATCACCCCGAGACTTTCAGGGTAGGAGCTGAGCGGAGCGCCCCATTAGTTTTGAAAATTTCATGAAGATGAGTCAACCGGCGCCAAAGTTATTCAAAATAGAATTTTCAGATTTCCTATGGGAACTCGGTCCTAACTATAACTATCTACTGGCGACCGCCAGTAGATAAGATATATATATATATATATAGTTAGTGCACTTACTATGGAATATGGATGATGAAGATGAGGGTGGGGGGGAATATAGGCCCTCAGTGATGTTTTTGTAGATCATAATTTGGTATAATCCATGGTCACTAATGGTGAATCTCTATTCACCATTAGTGAAACATGGAATAGTGAAGCTTTGGGTATTTAAGTCTGTGACTACAGAGGGTGTCTCCCTTGTTACGACCATGTTGGCATGATGTCCCTTAGATAGAGTAAGCTGAATGACAGAGTGTGTCTGTATTCACTACCCCACACATGCTGTGTGGATTTGCGCTGTCACCACGTTTTAGCACCTTAGAAATATCATCGTCTTGAATTTGTTTCACATTAGAGGTCCATGTATAATTAAAATGTTCTATATATTTTTACTTACTATCTCCTTGTTTCCCTTTGTTGCATATATCATGATCTTTTGACCCAGTGAGGCATTAAGATGTGTTTCTCTATTAGGGCTCTGTATGAATGAGTGGATGTAACAGCTAGGTAGTTGCTATATAGGTATTTATTTCTGTCTCACATGTCAATGTAACAGGCCAAAATATGTTGTCGAATGATGAGGTTGCATGAGTCTTACCACTCACTGAACATCCCTCTTTTCCAATTTAATTCTATCTGGTGACTCTTAGAAAGAAATTTCTTTGGGTTTACCCTTGGGGTAATTTTAGATTTTGAGATCCTTATACGTTTCCAGTAACATTGTGTTAAGAACTTTCCATTTATGGAGGTTGACTTTCTTCAGGCAGTACTATATTACCAGGATGGGATACGGTTACGCATGATGAAGCATGCCACCAAAGAGTGGGTGAAAGTTGCTTATCCAGAAATGCTGTTTCTATTGGGACTCCATTAGTCATGTGTGAATTCAGCTTTTCCCACTTGTTGTGATATACTATTTTGATAAGAAGGCCATGCTGCAAGTCAGTTTTCATCTTACTTTCAACTGGGTGGATTATCTAATTTTAAGTGCCTCTTTCAGAGATACATTTTCCTCCAATAAAACGTGTCATAATTGTGTAATTTTATAAATGATGCAGCTACTTCAATAGTCAATTTTACAAATGTGATTGATTAGCATGGACTGCTCACCTTTCCCCTTATTTTCCTGATGCTTTTATTACAAAAGTAACTTTATTTTGTCACTGGTTGAGTCTTTGAGAGTAGGGTCATCTTTCTTTTTTGAGTCTGACAAAATGTATTGGCTAAGTTAGAATGAAGGTAACCCATCCATACTAAAAGGCTAATGATTTTTTATTAATTTAGCTGTTCTATATTTCCTTAATTGAGGGCTGGCGAGAGAACAGAATTGTGCCTGGTCCCAAAGGCTTTGTGGAGTGTGTTAAGTAGTACTCCAGTAGCGCTCTTTTACGTTCTTTTATATCCTCTTACATGACTTTGTGAATTGGCCCTGAAACTTATAAAATGGGAATACTCATGGGATATTAATTACCAATCGGTATAAACAGAAAGGACTGCACCCTCTTTTCACTTTTTGTTTTAATAATAGACAGTTCGATCTGTCGTACCAAATTTACAAAGCAATGTGAAAGTAGGTAAAGAAGCACTCCTGCAGTACTACTTCCTTTACTCATAAAGACTTTCATGAATCAACCCGCCTAGGCCGTAGAAGGGTGTTTTTCCCATCACTCCCATCTGGGTGCAGACAGCAGACCTGTGTCGCTTGCTCACTGCAGGCCTAAATCTATAACCTGTTTGTTTCTTTGTGTTTTCTTAGAGGCTTCGCCGCAGCCGGTCACTAATCATCCAACAGGATCAAAGAAGTCATGGCTTACTGCTTTGCGATCAATTGGACTAATAAAAACCTTTTGTGTCTGTAATCTATTGGAAAGGAACCATAAGCTGCTTTCTGACTTAGAGAGAAAGGATTTTGAAAGTTCTTAATAACTTCAGTGAGCAGCTCACATGGCAGAGTTACTTAATATCCCGCTGGTGCTGAGGAATGCAACTTCTGCATCGATTGCACACTTTGGGATTGGTGCTTAAAAAAACAGAACTAATCTGACCTTGCAGCCCAGTTTTTAAGAACAGATAGAAAGAATGTGACTATTGCAAGGGAATGGATCCTTCACCACATTAATAAGGAGCACTGGTAGGCATTAATCGCAAAATGAGAAAGTTTCACAACCACAGTGTGCGTCCATGTTTGTCCATGTATAGGGAATATTACAGACCCTGAGAGGGCGGGAATCAAAGATAAGTCACTTACATGCTGGTGAAAATTGCATTCTGCTCCAGTGCCGATACCCACAAACGACATTGCTCCTGTAAGCCGTACATAAATTTCACCTTCAACATTTTTTTGTGATTTTGTAAGGCAAACACACGTATGTTCACACAAGAAGCCTTCATCACAATGAGAATAAGCTCTTGAAATGACAGCTGTATGAAATCCTAGAATCGAGGACAACCTTCTCTGTGCTGTGTGAGGGGTTATTGAATTCTGTCCAATTCAAGTGTCACAAACTGGACAACTTTCTCGAGTAAAGGACAGTTATAATCACTTTTGTTCCTCATCATTTCATTTCTGGACAAGCAGTTCCTTTCATTGAGTTTTCTTTGCTGCAGCCTAAAGCCAATTTCATGGCATAGGAGGCATGCGTTAATGAAAACACAGTACTTTTGACCATTTTTCACTAAAATCTAATGTTGAGCTATTTTTGCTTTTCAGTTGAATGTTAATTGTTTTAGTTTATAAAGTGCAATGCATATTGTCAAACCTGGTTCCACAGTATGTATGGAGAAAGCTTGGAGCAATAGACAGCAATATTTGAAATAATTAGCTTTTCTGTAGGCATTCTGGAGTTCATAAGGCAGTAATTTCGTAGTACTCTTTTGTATACTTTTGCAAGCCTTTGTGAATTGGCCCTAAGGCATCTAAAATGAGAATCAAATAGGATTATTCAGGGAATATTCAGATACAATTAGAACAAATAGAAAGGACTGCACCGTCTTTGCAGTTTTAGTTTTGATAGTAAAGAGTTGGACGTAAAACGCTCCTGTAGTACTACTTTCTGTACGCATAAAAGCTTTTGTGACTCAGTCCCGCCTTATCCTTTGCCTAGACCATGGACGCAGTGGTGGCCGGTGCAGGTAAGAGCAGTGGGGTGTCGATAGACAATGATGAAGGGAAATAAAAATAAAAAAAATAAAACCACTTATCTTGAACTCGCCGCATCGCCAAGTCGGCGATGCGACGAGTGAAAGGTAAATGGTTTTATTTTATTTTATTTTCCCTTGTCATCATCTGCTGACTCCCCCCACCCCCTGCCCCACCACTCTTACCTGCACTGGACGTCACTCATCGATGCGTGTTTTTCCCATCACACCTATTTGGGTCTACACAGCAGGATTACATGGCTTGCTCAGGGAAGGTCTGAATCCATAAAAAAAAAAATTCTTAGAAGCCTTGCAGCCCGCAGCCGGTAACAAGCAGAACGAAAGAAGTCACGGCTTACTGCTTTGCGATCAATTGGACTAATAAAAACCTTTTGTGGCTGTAATCTTTTAGAAAGTGACCATGAGCTGCTGTTTGCACTTAGCGACAGAGGATTGTGATGATTTCTAATAACTTGAGAGAGCACCACATATGGCGGGGTTACTTAATATCCACTGGTGCTGAAGAATGCAGCTCCTGCATCGATTTCAGGATTGGCATTTGCTGCCTAAAACAAAAAACATAAACTGACCTCGCAACCCAGTTTTAAGTATATATTTAGAAAGAATATAAAAATTTCAATGGACGGAGCCTTAACCATCTCAACAAAAAACAATCAAGGAATTGTTCACAAAATGAGAACGTTTTACCAATGCAGTGTGACCATGTACAGGGTTGGACGGGAATAGAAAATAATCCCAAGCAGCAAAAAAAGTGGCCTCATTAGTGAATTAGATAGTGAAAATAGTGGCCAATATTTGTAAATTGTGGCAGTTTTGAACCTGTAAAAACACTGTATAAGTGTTTTACAAGGTATGGAAGTCAGCATGGATTTAAGCTTGCTGCAGGCAATGTTTATTTTAATATCAGGGAAATTAACAATAAAAAACGACCCAGAAGAACATAAAAGAGGGCCACAAACAGCCTAAAAAAAGGTCCATGTGCTGACCAGTCAGACCAACCCGTCGGGCACTTCCTAATTACCCTATAGGCCAGTCCAACCCTGTCCATATGTAAGGAATATTACAGCCTCCTGACAGAAAGCACATCAAAGTTAAGTCACTTACATGCTGGTGAAAGCTGGATTCTAGCTCAAATGCCTCTAGCCTGAAAGTACAATGTCCATGGGCATGCGCAAACATTAAGTGGACCTTCTACATGAATTTGTGACATTGTAAGGCAAACAAATGTGACAAAAAACACATGCAAGTTCACACCAGAAGCCTTCATCACAAGGAGAATAAGCTCTTGGTACTACAGAGCTTTATGAAGTCCAGGGCCAGAGGTCACGCCTTCTATGTGCTACGTGAGGTATATGGAATTCTTTCCCTGTGGTCACGCAAGGAGACTCCCAGTCTTAAGGTTCTCTAGGTTGAAAGAATTTTATTTGTAATGGTGTCACCCTTTAGTAGCCACCCTGGAACAACAAAACACAAAAATTAGGAGGTATAGGATTGTTGGTTTCCTCGTCAGGTGGTGTTGGTGGTCGTCCTCCCCGGAGCCTTGTCTTCGGCCCTTCGGCGATATGTTTTTCTCCCCCTCGGAATAAATAAGACGAGGGACAGTTTTAAGATCGAGAATTCCACTACACTAATTCTGTCACCACACCTGTGACTTTTGTGCGCTTTATTAACCCTGGTCGTGCCCATGCTGTATCAGCCTTCGTTGTGCCCTATGCCTTTTCCTTCCCTCCAACGTCGTATAGAGAAGTACCGAAAGACTGGTACCTGCCTGAGGCCACGGCCCTCTGGGAATCGTGGCAGAGGTCGTCTCAGCGTCCTTTACTCCTTGTGGATCACCGAACGTCATAGTGTTGTCGGGGGAAACTCCTCCGTCAGCCTCATGTTGGTCACTCTGGGGGGTCATCGCAGTCTCCTCCTCCTCCGCGGCTTCACTTCCATTGGTTCCGGTTTTCCGCTCAGCGTTCCTCTAGTTTGTGTAGTCTCCTTCCTTCCTTTGGGTGCTCCTTTCAGCGTCTCTCCTTTCCCCGTCTTTGCTCTTCATTCGTTGGCCGATGTCGGAATCACCACTCGTCACTTACTGATGGGATTTCATTGGTTCTTGCCTTGACTTCACACTGACGTACGCATCAGCAATTGGACTGCTTGAATCTTGTTTCATTGTGGCCAGGGCTTTAAGTGGGCCGGGTCTTGCCGGTGCTCAGCACCAGCAGTTCAAAAAAACAGGCACCAAAACGGGTCTCTATCGGGCTCTCCATTCTTGCCCTCACCCTCGTTGGAAAAACAAATCTTAACTCTGCAGCAGGGCCACCCTTCACTGCCTTAGATGTACATTCAAAGAGACTCGTTATACTTCTTACGGTCTCATCATTTGAGAACTGAAGAATTTTCAATATTATATACAACAAAGCGAAAGTTGTTCCTTTTTTCATCTTATACAATTAACAGCCATTGACAAAGTGAATAGTGCTGGCTTGATGTAGGTGTAATATTACTTGTAGTATATATCTAGTTTCTGGATGCAATGACAGAAGCAGAAAAATACCAGTCAGGCGACACACTATGCTAAGCACAGATGTTTAGCTTAAGTGTTTTTTAAGCCACACCCTTAATTATATCAGTCACGCCCCTTTGAGAGACCCCCCAGTTATTTTATCCCACTTAAAGCCCTGAGTGTGGCAACAGGTGCGGCCATCTTTGAATCCCGACGGACCAGGAGGGCCGAAGCACATTCCCCTTCAAGAGTCACACTCGACAACCTTCTCCAGAACAAGACAATTACAATTACTTTTTTTCTAATCATTAACTTCTGAACTAGTAGATCCTTTTCTTGATTTGTCTTTGCTGCGACCTGAAGTGAATTTCATTGCATATGGCATATATGCATAAATATGATGGGAAGTCCTACTTACCATTGTTTACTGACGTTCTTTGTTGCCTTGTTTATTGCTTGTTAGACAAATGTTTAATAAAAGTTAGATTATCTATTGTAATACATATTGCTACATCTGGTTTCACAGCATTTTCGGTGCAGTAGACAGGTTTAGGTGAAATACGTAGTTTTTATGTAGTCATCCAAAAGCCAAGTGATTACCTGTTCTGGTTCAATAAGGTAGGGCATTTCATGGGTTTCTGTCTGCCACTGAAAAGACGCTAAAAGTGCTTTTTTCTGCACCAGTGTGGAAGAGAATATTTTAACAGCTGGTATATCTTTTTTTAATTTATTTTACGTCATCCTGTACATTATGTTTCAATAAGCATCGACAAAGCCAATAGATCTATGCGTAGGCAAAGCCTATTGACTTTGCCAATGATTGTTATTTTTTAGGCAGAGATAGATAGATTAATGATTTACCCAGACTCACATGATGTTGAGCCGAGACTCGAACCTCCTTCCCCAGTCCCCAAATCGGCTGTTCTGTCTATAACGCCACATCCTCTCCCAAATGGCACTGAGAGAGATCTACAGCACACATTCACAAGACCAGATTCTTGACACCGTCTCATTAAAGCTCACATCTGCGCCGGCATCAAACTCCTCAAAGCAATATACTTTGTTTTGACTTCGCTGATGAAGACTGATGCGTGGTCGCAGCTCTGCTCATTTGCCCTTTGGCATTGACTTAGCTGCTAAAATCAGCTCCGAGGATTGATAACAGAGAGGTCAAAGAAGCCCGATTCCAAATTACTTCTGACACGCATCAGTATTTGCGCGACGGGGGCTCTCTTATGACAGAATGTTGAAAAGCTGTAGAAGAAAGCTGAATTCCTTAATATTTGCTTCCCCTCTGGCCGTCGTTTTCGGTCAATAAGTGATAAGTTGAGATGATAAATCATTTTCAGCACAATGCTCACCCCGAGGCAAAGACCTCTGTGTACATAGCTGGTCGACGTGCCCTGCTAAAAGTCCTCCTGGGAAACACATGACTTAAACCACCGGAGTATTCCTCCAATATTGCAGTCTAGTGAGAGACGATAAAAGGGACTTGTGCAGAAGCGGGTGAGAGCCAGCTTCCTCTTTATTTTTTATAAATACTGAATATTTTTATTACAGTTTATTGCCTCAGTTCAAGAATGCGTCCTGCCGCCCACGTGATAATCGCGCGGCCGCCGCGCGCTGGAGTGATTGACAGCGCATTAAACGGACAAGCGGTGCAGAGCGTGGCAGGTGGTGCTCGTGTCATTCGTAAGGCTCGCGCACAAAAGGAAAACAGCAGACGCACACGGGGAATCTTAACAAATCTTCTTACTTTAATAAGTCTTCAGTGGGAGTCGCCGAACAGGTCACCGAGCCGCAGACACCGCATAGCGGCTTATCGAAATCTTTATCAGCATGTCGCGAGCACGAGTGACAGTCGAGCCTCGGCCGTCTGTCAGGCCAGCAAGCACGCGGTCAGCCGTTAGCGTCATGGCATACGGCTCTAAATCAAATGGAGGATAGACTCATCAGTCCACAACATCTTTTCCACTCCTTGGAAGAAAAAAAGCACTTGCAGTAATCTCTATACTTACCAGACTACCTTTCATGGCCTGTAGAACAATATCGAGTAAGGTCATGTGTTTTGCTGAACCAGGAAGGAATGAAATGGTGAATCTTAAGGGCATATTATCAAGGTCCGGCGTTAAAATTATCGCCGCTTTATCAGCGAGATAATATGCCGCAGAGAATTCCCATAGAAGCCTATGTTCTGGTGTGAACATGGGCTTCTATGGGAATTCTCAAGGGCATTTTATATCAAGCCTATTATCGCCGCTTTAGCGGCAGTTTTCTGCCGATAAAGCGGCGATAATTTTAACGCCAGTCCTTGATAATATGCCCCTTAGTTACTTACCAGCCTCGTAAAAATTAGGTTTCGACTTTAGTTTTTTTTTTACCTAACTGTACATCTTCTAAGTTCTTTTTTAGCGTGGACCATTTCTGTAGATATAACCACAGTTTAGATCACAATGAAATAACACTTTTCTCCAAAGTGGCCAGGTTATAAAGTAAGGGGCATATTGTCAAGCCAGACGATAAAATTATCCTTCACATCTAACATGGGCTTCAATTGGAATTCCATAGAGCATATTATCAAGCATATTATCGCCGTTTTAGCGGCAGTTTTCTGCCACTAAAGCGGCAATCATTTTATCGCCTGGCTTGATAATATGCCCCCATGTGTGTGCAAAATTTGCGTAATTTGCTTGCGCATAATTGTGTGAAATTTTGGCGAAATGCAAAAAGAACTATTGATGGACAGAATGCAGAACAATGTCATACATTCACCCCAGTACAGAGATCTGGGCCTAAATCCAATCAATCAATCAATCAATGACACTTATAAAGCGCGCTACATACCCGTAGGGTCTCAAGGCGCTGGGGGGGGGGGGGTGCCGCTACTGCTCGAATAGCCAGGTCTTCAGCTTCTTCCTGAAGGAGAGGTGGTCTTGGGTCAGGCGCAGGTCGGTCGGGAGGGAGTTCCAGTTCTTGGCGGCCAGGTAGGAGAAGGACCTTCCTCCTGTAGTCGCTCTTCGGATGCGGGGGACGGCGGCGAGGGCGTGGTTGGCTGATCGGAGGTGGCGCGTGGGAGCGTAGAAGTTGACTCGGCTGTTGAGGTAGCTCGGGCCTTGGTCGTGTAGGGCTTTGTGTGCGTGGGTGAGGAGGCGGAAGGTGATTCTCTTGTTGACGGGGAGCCAGTGAAGGTCTCTCAGATGTCCGGAGATGTGGCTGGATCGTGGGATGTCGAGGATGAGTCTGGCTGAGGCGTTCTGGATCCGCTGGAGTCTCTTCTGGAGCTTGGCGGTGGTACCGGCGTAGAGGGCGTTACCGTAGTCCAGTCGGCTGGTGACGAGGGCCTGGGTGACGGTCCTCCTGGTCTCGGTGGGGATCCACCAGAAGATTTTCCGAAGTATGCGTAGGATGTTGAAGCACGCCGAGGAGACGTTGTTGACCTGCCTGGTCATGGAGAGGGAGGAGTCCAGGATGAAGCCCAGGTTGCGTGCATGGTCTGTCGGTTTGGGTGCGGTGCCCAGGGCGGGAGGCCACCAGGAGTCGTCCCAGGCGGAGGGTGAAGAGCCCAGGATGAGAACCTCCGTCTTGTCCGAGTTCAGTTTCAGGCGGCTGGTCGTCATCCACTCGGCTACCTCTTTCATCCCTTCGTGCAGGTTGGCTCTGGCGGCGGCGGGGTCGTTGGTCAGGGAGAGGATCAGCTGGGTGTCGTCGGCGTAGGAGATTATGCTGAGGTTGTGTTTGCGTACGATGGCCGCGAGGGGGCTCATGTAGACGTTGAAGAGGGTGGGGCTCAGAGATGATCCTTGTGGGACGCCGCAGATGACTTCGGAGGCCTCTGACTTGTACGGTGGAAGGCGGACTCTCTGTGTTCTTCCGTCGAGGAAGGAGATGATCCATTCCAGCGCCTTGTCCTTGATTCCGATGTTGCTGAGGCGCCGTACTAGTGTGCGGTGGCAGACCGTGTCGAATGCCGCGGAGAGGTCTAGGAGGATGAGGGCCGCTGTTTCTCCATTGTCCATCAGGGCTCGGATGTCATCGGTGGCGGCGATGAGGGCGGTCTCAGTGCTGTGATTGGCTCGGAAGCCGGACTGTGAGGGGTCGAGGGATCCGTTCGTCTCGAGGAAGGCGGCCATCTGCTTGTTGACGGTCTTCTCGATGACTTTGGCTGGAAACGGGAGAAGCGATATGGGGCGGTAATTCTTGAGGTCGGTGGGGTCCGCTGTTGGTTTCTTGAGTAGAGCGCTGAGTTCGGCGTGTTTCCAGCTCTCGGGGAAGATGGCGGTGTCGAAGGATGTGTTGATGATGTCTCGCAGGTGGGGTGCGATGACAGCGTCGGCCTTGTTGAAGACGTGGTGAGGGCAGGGGTCGGTCGGTGATCCGGAGTGGATGGAGTTCATCGTGCGGGTGGTGTCTTCGGTGCTGATCGGGGTCCAGGCGTGGAGGGTGGTGGTGGGTGGGGGTGGTTGGACGGTCATGGTGTGCGATGGTTGGTTGTTGAAGCTACTGTGTATGTCCGTGATCTTGTTGTGGAAGTATGAAGCGAGGGAGTTGCAGAGGTCTTGCGATGGGGTGATGTCGTTGTTTCCTGCGCTGGGGTTGGAGAGCTCTTTCACGATGTTGAAGAGTTCCTTGCTGTTGTGTGCGTTGTTGTCCAACCGGTCCTTGAATGCTGTTTTCTTGGCGGCGCGGATCAGCTGGTGGTGTTTCCGGGTGGCAAGTTTGTAGGAGGTCCTGTTGTCCGGTGTCGGTTCCCTTTTCCAGACTTTCTCGAGGGCTCGGAGGTTCTTCTTGGAGCACTTGAGTTCGTCGGTGAACCATGGGGCCTTCTTGCTGCCGGGTCTGCCAGGCGGGGTCCTCAGCGGGGCGAGCTCGTCCGCGCAGTCGCTGATCCACTTCGTGAGGTTGTCGGCGGCCTGGCTGGGGTTCGCTGAGCTGGCAGGAGGGTGCTGGCTCAGGGAGGTGGCGAGCTGGTCTGCTGTGATCTTGTTCCAGCTTCTGTGGGCGGCTTGTTGCTGGTGTTGGTGGGTCGTCGTTCTCTTGAAGGTGAAGTGGACGCAGCTGTGGTCCGTCCATTGAAGCTCTGTGGCGTGGCTGAAGAGGATGTCTGTGCTGGATGAGAAGACGGCGTCGAGTGTGTGTCCAGCGAGGTGGGTGGGGGTGGACACCAGTTGCTTGAGTCCCAGGTTGGCGAGGTTGTCGAGCAGGGTGCTGGTGTTGTGGTCGTTGTTGTTCTCCAGATGGTAGTTGAGGTCTCCCAGGAGGATGTAGTCAGCGGAGGGGAGGGCATGCGGGCTGACGAAGTCGGCGATGTCCTCGCTGAATTGCGTGCGTGGTCCAGGGGGTCGGTAGATCAGGGTGCCTCTGAGGGTGGTGTTCGGGTTGGTGTGGATCTGGAAGTGCAGGTGTTCGGCGCTGGTCAGGGTGTTGTCGGTGCTGGTCGTGATCCGGATGGTGTTTCTGTGGATGATGGCGATGCCTCCTCCCATCTGGTTGGCGTTTCGGTCCCTCCGGACGATCTTGTAGCCCTCTGGGATAGCGATGGCGATGTCAGGAGCTGAAGAGGCGTTCATCCAGGTCTCCGTGAGGAAGGCAACGTCCGGGGCTGTGGCGTCTAGGAGGTTCCAGAGTTCGATGGCGTGTCTGTGGACGGAGCGGGTGTTGAGCAGGATGCACTTGAGGTGGGTGCTGCTGGTGTTCGACTTTGCGGGTGCTGGTGTGCGGCTGGTCTGGGTGCAGGAGAACTTGCAGGCGTGGCAGCTGAAAGGTCCGTGGGTGCATCGTGGTGTGGCTTGGTGGCAATTCGGGAGTCGGCCGGTGTTGAGAGCGATGAGGGTGGCGGCGGAGTACGTCAGGCGGGTAGGTCGGGGTCCTCGTGGGCCAGGGGTCCTGGCGCTGGACGCGATCCGGTTTTTTTGCTCACCATGCCATTCCAGTTTGGACCCAGCCATATGCAAATCAGTCTTTACCCTGTGTCCAATGGGAACAGTCCAGCCCGAACTGCCAGGCCAGGTCCTCCCAAATTTTGGCGAAATGGCATGAAATTATACTTAATTACTCAAATACATATCTGTCATTTTGCACTAAAAAGTAGTGCAAAAAAAATGAGAACTGTGAAAAATAGCCCTCCGTGCTCTGTTGTTCCTGTGCATTTGCGGTTGTTTTAACACAGATTGCATGTTCGTGGACTTTTTTTTTTACAATAAATGGTGATTAATTACACAAAATGGTGTAATTTCTTGAATTTTGCATAACAAAAGGAATCCGCAATTCCCGAAATTACACGAGTTTTGCCAGCATTATTTAAATTTCTCTCAGGCCTAGTTACATGGGCTTTTTGGACTTGAATCCCACTAATAATGTATCGTAAAAGCCCAAAGGATGGGCCAGGACCTTTCGCAATCCTTATCGGCACAATGCATGCAATGGTTTTGTATTATCAGATGTCTGCTTTCTGAAAGTCAAGGTTTGAAAGAGTGATTGTCATTTATATAAGGACTGAGGTGAAATGTCATAGACACACAAAATACTGCAATTCAAAATCATTTAACATTTCCCAGACTGCCTGCACCCAACCATTAGAACATTCAAGGCAGAACATTTACTTTACTTGTTGCGAAACTGCCCTATTTAAATGCACCAGACAAGCGTACATCCCGGTTTTAAAATGTCATTGTGACCCATTCATTATGTCAATTCGCCAATACATGCAAAATATGTGTCTGACTTACAATAGGCAATTGCAGTTCCATTTAGTACAATATCTTATTAATTTTTATGGCACTCAGAAAGTCGGGCGGCCTCTTCAGGACACGAATATAAAAGAAAATATGATCATAAACTTCCTGCCTGTGATCTATATGAAAATATGGCTTGTAAACTATTGTATAATACACGTTGCTAAATGTTTACATCACCTTGGACTGCAAAGGATGACTCGATTAGGATGCAACAGCGCTTCACGTGATAAAGTAGCATTGATGCCCATCGCCTGTGCTAATTCATCTCCACCATTTTTTTCTGGACCTAGGTTGCTGCTTTCGAAGTTTAGGGGATGGCAGTCTCCGGTGCCCAACATGTTTAGCTGGCACTAGTCAAAATGGATACATACATTGATTTTTTATCGTCTATGAGTCAGGGAGAATTCTTTAATTCCTGCTCTTTTGCATGGACCATCGTGCTTTGGAGTAAAGAATTGTTCCACAGCACCACCAACATTTCACAATCTTGGTCTGGCAAAGCAACAGGCCCAAATAATAGTTTACAAATATAAAAGACACATTTGAGTTAAGTAAAATGTACAATAGAGTAAGGGCATGTTGAAGGATACGCTCGTCATCTCACCTTCATTAAACTACTTACATGACCTAGGCAACATCAATAATTCAGTAAACCCAAGTCTTATGCGTATATAAGTGGGTCGAAGCTTGCCAAGACAATAGGTTTTGATATCTTGTTGAATTTCAGGAATAATCACCACACATGAAACTGTGATCCAGTGATACTAATTATAAGAACCATTTTGAGATTCATATTATTTGTGAATACGTTGTTTGACCTCTCAACAATCTCAGCCGCTCTTCGTTTGCAAATTTTTAATGTATGTGATCACTTTTGTAACCATGATATTCACACATTACAATTTCGGTGCACTCATTTTTAGGACGGCCATATAAATGTCTAGCTAGGTCCAGCTCTCACATAAAGTACTTCAAACAAAAACATAACTCTGAATTTCGGACCTTAGTTTCCTCATCCATTTATATCAGAGCATTAGTTAAGCTCGCTTCTTGGTGAATGGAGAGAGGCCACCATGAAGGTTTGGATCTTCAGTTTCCTTTCTGGCTAAAGAAACTTTAATTTTTAACACTATGGGGTCCTCCTGCCTCATATTGTGAATCAGCATTAGCAATGTAAATCAGTTGAGGATGTCTGGAAATGGGGGGAATGGATAAAAAAAACAAAAAAAAAAACGTATCTATCATTAGTTGCCGCCGCACACCTCTCCTCTGTCCTCTTCGTCTGC
This sequence comes from Triturus cristatus, assembly GCF_964204655.1. Lineage (NCBI taxonomy): Eukaryota > Metazoa > Chordata > Amphibia > Caudata > Salamandridae > Triturus > Triturus cristatus. The sequence goes on along the minus strand of NC_140582.1, from coordinate 170,417,776 downwards.
ACTGGCAGCTCCGAAGCAGACTCTCCTGCCAATCATGAGGCTGCATGAGCAGCACCGTGATTGGTCTGAGTGACTTGTTTGGATGCTCAGGCAGTGCCTGGGAGCCTCGGCATGTTCTCCATTGGGCTGTGCAACACAGCCAGGTGGAGAACATGGTAAGTGGGCATGAATGTTTGGCTGGCCCAAGAGGCCTGGCTAAACATTCATGCGTACTTAACCACTCCTCACTGTGCTCAGCCCCTCACAGAAAAATAAAATGATAACGTCTTGTTCTAACCATTTTCTTTTTCTTTTTGCATGGCTCAAACATCAGCGGGGTGACGCTCCTCCACCTTGATAAAGGAGCCGCCCCTGATGCAAATGCCACACTGAGGTGGTAGTGAAGAAAGAGAATTGGCATTTTGCTGTCTGCATTTAAAACCTGCTAATAAGAAACTTTATCTATTTTTTTTAATGAGTGATAAGTACCCTTCTAAGGCCTACATTATGAGTTCAAGACTAAATTCCAACCCCTGTGCTAACAATAGTTTACAGTTGTGTGATAATTACATAATTAGCTCATCCTCACATTTTTCTTCGATGGATTCCGGCAGATGAAACCTTCCAGAATTTAATGGTTCTGCATACACGGCCCCATCTGCAAGTTGAAAACTTGTAACCAGAGTAACGTACCACACATGGTAAATATCTCATCCAGGTGTATTGCCATTTATCAGTTATTGTAAATACCTCAAACTAACTTGTAATGTGGGCTTATATTGGCTAACCTCAAGAACAATGTAAGTACCTTTGGGATTCCAATTGCTTCGCCGTACCTTCATGTTGTAAAAAACATAAAACACTGTGAAATGCAATTGAGAAATATGTCCTGAAGCCTTAAGGCAGACACAATCACAGCAAACCTACATTTAATGCAAATGTGAATGCAAATCAAGGAATATGTGCTAAATGACTATGCTGTCATTTTTGTCACAAGAAGATTCAGATTTTTTAAAAGTAAATGAGAAATAGAATACAATTGCTTTATTGCCTTGATAACCATGACTGATGTTTGCAAGGAAATGCCGTATACTATGCATTGCTTTGCTCTGGTTTTCTGATTTTCATTATGCATCTAATGAATGCTGAACAAAAAAATCCCCAAGAAGTGCGCTGGCTCAACTTCAAATGGGAGTGGATGTGGTGATTGTGCCGGAACTCTCCTGTGCCCTTAATTTGATGCCTCTCTTGTACAGTACTAAAGCCCAACTGAATTCATGGTGAGTCCTCTTGTTGAATCTCTTCAGTAGAGTAGCACTGATAAAAATTATGATATTACCTCGCTTTCTTTATATTTTGCAGAATTTCCGGATTTGCATTCCAAACGCATGGATTATGGACCTGTCATCTATGTTCTGCTCCTTCCTCTGACACCCCTCCTGTATAGCTCATGGCACATGACATAGCTCAGGCTATGAAGGTGGGATTGGGGCAATTGACATCTGCCTCTACCACTGGGCCTCCCATCTTCTGATTATCAACGATGGGTGGAAGGGCGGTTGGAATGACAGGCATCTGACAGGGATGACCCATCGTTGAGGGGTTGCTGATTGGCTCAACTAGACTGACTTAAGAGATGTTCCAGTTGGGACCTGATTGGGGTCACCCCATTGGCCGACGTTCAACATGGGCCCACTATGCATTCCTTTACTGAACGTCAGACACAGCCCTCTCTCTCCACCTCTAAATTTGAATGATACTTACAAGTAAGACATACCCTGGCCCCCTACAAGGAAGACGTATGTGATCTCCTACACCTTAACCCTCTTGAAGCCAGATTTCTCTTGGGGAGGCTGGGCAACGGTGGGATCTCTCAACTGTATTGTGACCTGGTGGCTAACACACCTGGGTTGCTGGAGCGGCTAAGCCAGAAATGGGAGAGTTGTGCTGGGGAGTTGGACAAGGTGGAGTGGCAGGACACCTGTATGGCTCCCAGATAGCTGGTGATATCCTTTTGACTAAGATTAATTCACCAGACTTACATTACGCCTCAGAGATTGGGCCGTGTACAGATACTCTGATACTGATACTAACTGTACTTGCTGCCAATCCCCAGATGCTGATTTTTTTCACATGACATGGCTGTACCCATGGCTTACTCTATGTTGGTCCTTCGTGGGCTCTACCCTTTCGGCTGTTCTGGGTGTTCCCATATAATTGTCACCTAAAGTGGCTTTGCTGGGGGTGTTGGGTGAATTGGAGGGCTCTTGTGGAGACCGCACGCTGAGTGGACGAGCGACTTTGGTGGCAAAAATAGATATTGCTCGAACTTAGAAACAGCCATCCCCACTGACACTGAAACAATGGTGCGTTGGCATGGATTGGTGCACTAAATTGGAAGAGCCTATCCACACTGCCAGGGGCTGACCAGCTGCATGTTCCAAAATTTGGGGCAAATGGGCGGATTATTATGGCTTATCCTCCACATTGCACTCCTTGGCGAGTCATGTGTATTAAATCTCAGGGGGGATGTGTGAAGAGAGGTTGGGGGTGGAGCATGAAGACCCAAAGCACCTGTATTCTATTTTTTGTTTTCCTTTGTCTTTTGACATTATTATTTTGTATTTGAAAATTAATCAAATCTGTTTATCAAAACAAATCCCCAAGAAACTATTACTGTGGTCAATTTTTATACCAAACGTAATGCTTGCTGTATTGTGAGTATTATTTGGTTCAGACTGGGGTAGGACGAGAAGACTACCTGCTATATTCTTCCTTCCATTACAAAACTGTTGGTGTCTGAACATGAATGCAACATTCTTGCACGATATACTGCTATTGTACGTCATGGTCTAAACACTACTGGCTGCACAAATAATCACTGATGTCATGCTGCACAGATTGTCTGCATTAAATTTCAAGCAGCCCAACCACCTTTATGGTCCAAGCAAAAGTGGTACCTTAGGTAGCAGACCACCTCCACAATTAACACAATGTACTGGATAGTAGAAAATGAGGTGTGTGACTCATGGTCAGAACCATAGTAGTGCTTAATTGTAGGTTTTCATTATCGCTTGCTTAGGCCAACAAAACCCACAATAACATTTTTTCTAATTTAATCAGTGAGACTTGCTGCTCAGGGATCAATGCATGTAGGTGTGTATAGAGACACTACAAGACACTGAGGGTTGTGTTTAGCATTAAGTAGCGCAGCACAACGCACGAAGACAAGTTGCTGAACTGCGTCAAATATAGAGGGTAGGAATGCATCATAGCTATTAAGATATGGTGCATTTATGCGCTCGCACTGCTCTAGTGCACTCAGTGCAGCCTAATGGAAACACAGGCACCCTTTCATTATGAAACAAAGGTGCTTGTATTGCAGGAAGGATTGTTTCTGTACAGGAAGAGATACCTTGCAAAAACAATCCTTAGAGGCATTCTCTTCTTTGTAAGTGTGCTCCAGAATGCAGCTCACTTAGAAAGAGGAAACAACAAGGAGAAATAAAGATATTTCTCCTTGTCGAGCCTCTATCGGGAAGACATACAACTTTGACACATTGTCAGGTGTACCAGTGTTTGTAAACCTCGGAATGCACCACAATCAATCGGTGGGTGCGTGGGAACACCCACGCTCCACCCATGCTACAACCACGCTCCATCCGTGGAACGCCTTCCCAGGGAAGAGTAGCGCAGGGCAGTGACTGGCACTGCCTTATGTTACTTCAGATTTCATAAGTAGTGCAGAGACATGCAAGGTGGCTTTGCGTTGCTTGGTAAATCTGACTTAGGGATTGCATGGCAGCAAGGGCAATGCAATCCAGTGATAAATCTTGGCCCCAATGTCTTCTGGATAGATCACTGTCATTCTATATTTATTAATTGAATCCATGATTTATATGATGAGATTTGTGTAGGAATAAAGGCTCCCAAGTCCTGGTAGCGTTTTTAGTAACAATGATACCATTATGACATAGTAGTGACATCAGCCCAAATGGTAACAACAAATGATTTTAGTTGTTATCTCGTATTTCATGAGAAAGCTGGGCATCCATTTGGAAGGTTTAGTAGAGACACGATAAGGGACCTTTATAATTTTCCTGATAATAGGCCATTTTTACCTTTTGAATGAAAATATGCCACGCTAGAGCAAAATTTCATTAAAACATTGTTTATGGTGAAATTCAGATAGATTCTAGTTGCTATGTTTTGCTTTCAAGGGTGTCATTTCCCTTCACTTTAGCAGTTTGAGCAGGGGGCTGGTGCCTCTTGGTAGTTCTTTATAACATGACACATTAACGTTTTTATTTACAGCTATTTTGACTTTTTCAGGGAATCTGGCCTGGAGAATGTCATAAAAAAATATCTCTTGCAGTGGAAGGGATGGGGGCATGAAGAAAAGGGATGGAGATAGGATGGGTGTACTGATGAATTTAGAGATGGAATGAATGGATGAGGAAAAGAAAAGACAGTGAAATTGTAAAATTGAGATGGATCAATGATAAGAAGGAAGGATGGTTGAAGGATGAAAAAGGAAGGAAGAAAAAAGACTCAGAAGTGTGGAGAGAAGGAAGGATGGATGTATGGAGAAGATAAATAAGGTTCCCATAGATGTATTGTCCTGAAGAGGAAGGTCCCAAATCCTTCCCATTAAAGCTAATGGAAGTACGTCTAATTTGTGTTGAACATGTAGTGAATGGAATGAATGTATATATGTGACATTTTGATAAAGGTCTCACTTTAGGCCAGCATGCAGCAATCACTTTAGTCCAGTATGTTAACATTTTTGAGAGACTTATTGTGGGAATCCTACTTCTTCTTCAAAGCCCAATATGTCTTAAAATCACTGTCCTATGTGATTTATTCCAAGTCTTGCTGGCACTCCACAGGAGGTGTTTCATAAATTCAGCAATGGTCCTAACATAGGCGCCAAAGCATTTAATTAAATCATGCATGTACTTCTAAATCACTTGTGTTCAACATAGGTTTAGGAGTAGAAGAACATTGCCAAATGTTCAGCACATTGGTAAAGAACTGCTATAAGTCTAAAAGAAAAACATTTAGATGGTCAGTAGTTATCTTAAGATCCTCTTTGTGGTCTTGTCACGTGGAACCAATTGGACTTTGGAGTTATAAGTAGGAGCATGTGTTTAGTCCACAGAGGGACATAACCTTATAAAGGTTTTAAATATGCGGTGTAGGAGATGAATGTTATTCCCAATTCCTTCCCACGAGTGATTAGAGTAGTAGAGTATTGTAGCTTTAACATGGACACACTGATTTGGTACGCAATGACACTAGGTTCTGAATTTGAGAGAAATCATGTTGCTCTGCCCCATAAATATCAGATGAGAGTTAATTGCTCAGATATAATGACAACATTAAAGTTTGACAGCAGCCAAACAACTTCATTACTTACTTTTGCTGGTCCCCAAGTTACGTCTGTCATTCGATTTTTGGCTTAGATAATGAAAACTAAGACTCTTATCCATGATAGTATTATGTTGGACAACCTACCTGGTTAAATTATTCTGTCTTTCCTGGCTCAACCCTGTGTAGTTACCCGTATTAATCAGTAACCCCATGAGTGCACAAATATTCTGAAAAGCTCTACGGAGCATACCTTTCCAATCTCCTGTAATAAATAGTGCAATGTCATAATCTGCTTGTAGGGAATCCATATAGTCTACATGGTCACCTTGGCTATTTCACCTTTTGATGGACCTTATACTTTTGCTGGCTGTTGAACTCTGTGCCTGTTCCCCTTTTAACATGAGATAAAGTGCTTGTGCTCCTCCTTTCAACATGGTAAAATTGGGATACCCTAATTGGCATATTTAGCATACCTATAAGTCCCTAGCATAAGGCACGAAAGTGTACACAGGGCCGATGAGAAAAATGTCACAAGTGGACTGCAGCACCCATTGTGCCATTGACTACAGTGACAGCGGAAACATGACTGCGATCCAATCACCCCTTTTGATAGGCCTATGCCTTCCTTTAAAATGTTATAAGTCACCCCTGGGCAGGCCTTTTTGCCCATAATGCAGGGTGCACTATATTGAAAAAAAGAACATGTAAAGTTTAATATTACACATGCCCTTACTGTGAGAAGGCCCCAACAGCTATTTTCACTGTAGTAAAGCTATACTGTAGGAAACACTGGAGGCAATATTAAATACTAATACTGTATCTTGGAAATGGGACTAGCTAGCAAAACAAATAAACCACCCATTTTAATAGTTATTAAAACAATTTAAAAAGTCATATTTTTACCAAATATTAATGAAAAGTAACTTTCAGAAAGTTATCTTTTCCATGGCTTAAGTTCCTGCAGACTAGTCTGCATGTTGCTTTCCCACTTCTGAAAGTCAGTAATTAGTGTTTCAATAGAGAATGGGTTTGAAAGACCTTCCAGGAACAGATAATAGGCTGATCTGAATGGGAAGATAAGACCTCTCTGAACCTGACAACATTTGCAAGGTGGGACTATGAGCATCAAATTGAAAATAAAGGGTCAAATGCTGCTTGAATGGCAAACTTTTCTTGATAGGGTTGCTCTTTTGGGTTTTTCCCATGACACTTGGGGTGCACTTGAAAGATGCCTCCCCTGTCATAGGCAAATGCTAGCTGAAACATTTGGGTCTTAAGCAAGGCAGCCTCTAATCACAGTGGACCTCTTCTTTACATCGCAGTGTGAAAACATGATTGACACGTCTGCTGGGTTTACATATAATGCTTGGGGCGCATATCAAAGGAGGGAAACAGGATGGCAAAACAAATTACATGTATCCACAGTCTGGCTGTTGAAAACCCTAATTTATGTTCTACCACACTCTGTCTACGAATTGTTATGACAGCTTTAAACTGCTTCAAACTGGATTTTAGTAGTAGATGTGGAGGACACTAGGATTAATTTAGTTATCTCTCCACACAAATACACCCCTCCTTCAGAGCCTAGGTTTAGTGTGGCAACATCTTTTACCATCTTGAAAACGCCCAAAGCGGGTAAAGTTTGTCCTGGGAACCTTTATCCCATTGGTTAGGACAAGCAGTGACGTTGTTCAGCACTCTAGTTTGTGCCTTGCATAAAAGTGGCAACCACAGGCACCCACTTAAGAAGACTTTGGGATGTGTGGAGTACCAGAAAAGGACTGAATATGCTGCCTGAGATGAGGGAAGAGTCTAGAATACTGGACCTGACCTCCTTCTTGAACCCAGGACAAAACAGTGGATTCCAAGAGTCACAACACCGACCTCCTGTTAAAGCTACAAGGATACGACAAGCTATAAAAAGGCCTTTTCGTGCAACTGCCCAGCTGATTAGCTGACCAGTGGCAACTGGACTGGGAATAGAACCTCCTATTGGACTCTCTCTGTCACCCTGAGAGTCTACTAAATGTACCCCCCATCAAGGTCCTGTTGGGCTTTGAAAATGTATCCCTATGTTGGATTGGGATTTTAAGGGCTCAAATCAAAATGTAAAATATTTTACCGGGACAAACCTGGCGAGTGTATCTGACGGGGTCAGTATCAAATTACGCCTAGGTTCAGTTCTACCACTACCATTGACTATCATTGGCACTTTCTGTTCTTGGCACTATTTCAACTTAAAACTTTGCAATGTTGTATCTCCAGTTCCCGTATTGAAATGTTGTCAATTTTGTGTCATTCTTTATTACATTTTACTCTATTTTTCTAATTAGTTTTAGTTTGAGGCATTTTTATTATTGTGCATTTTGACTTTATCACTGTTTTAGTACTCCATACATACTTTACACATTGTCTCTAAGATAAGTCTGTCTGCTCTGTGAGCTCAAATTAATTAAGTGATTTTAGTCATTCATCATCACAAGCAAGGATTGTGGATTTTACCTGATGTGGGCCCTACACTTCAACTAATACGCCCATTTCTTACACTGCATATTAAACATGCTACAAAAGTGGAAAAAGCCCTCCCCCTTGCTTGCCCCACCACATCTTCAACCTAGGAGAATATAGGATCAGCTGCAAACTTACCACTCTATCAACACCTCTATGGACGCAGTAAACTTCCCTGAAGACGGGAAGCACAGTGAAGTCACACCTATGTTGAAAGAATTCTCTGTGAACCCAAGCAAATTCAGCAATCACAGACCCATCTCCCTGCTCCCTTTTTTGGCCAAAGTTATCAAAAAAGCATTCAACTAACAACTCACCATCCGCCTGGAACATAATCACCTCCTGGACGACTCCCAATCCAGTTTCCATAGCAACCACATCAGTGAAACAGCCCTGATCTTGGCCACTGCTGACATCTTGGCCCTACTCAACCACGGGGAGACAGTCACCCTCATGCTCCTCGATCTCTCGGTGGCCTTCGATACCATCTCCCACCAAATGCTTATCGCCAGACAACACGACATAGGCATTCAAGGACTCACCCTCGAATGGATTGACTTCTTTCTCACAGATCGAACTCAACAAGTACACCTCCCATCCTACACCTCCAAACCTAAACTGATCACCTGCAGAGTCCCTCAATGCTCATCGCTCAGCCCAACTCTCTTCAACAACTAAATGACAATTCTGCCCGACATAGTCAAATCCTGCTGACGACACACAACTTAACCTCTCCCTCTCCAAAAACTCCACCTCCACTAGAACCACTGATTGATTGAAAAAGTAATTTTGATAATATAGCATGAGAAAGCAGGATCTGACCATGAAATATCTTTATCTTGTAATCCTAGGTCCGTTTTGAAGGTAATTGCTGTCACAAAAGACTCAAAAAATACAGCAAGTCTTCACCTCATAAAGCTAAACAATTAATTCAATTATGTAGATGTTTTTAAAGAAAAATGCAGCATTTTTTTATAGGATCCTTTGATCACATTCCTCAAAAAGTAGATGGCTATTGTGAGGGGTTACAATATCACAATCGGGGTGAATTAACACCCAAACCAAACGCACAGCTGAGCTTAGCCTGTTTAGGCCGTTGTTCTGTTTTCCAATTGATCTGTGTATTCCATTGTAATCAAAACTTTAACCACTTTTATCCAACATTTCAATCCGATTTTTTCACCATTTTATCTCCACACGCGGAATGGGTTTGCCAATTTACAAGTTTTCACGTGCTTAAGCTGGGCCATCCGAACCTCTTGCATAAAACACGAAAGAAGCAATTTCGTCTGAGGCAGTGTAGTTTATTTTAAAAATACCCAATGCATTTTGGGCCACTGGTGCCCTTCTTCAGGGGTTACTGCTACTGCCGTTTCAAAATAACCATCTTCTTCTTGACTAGCGGATAATAGTACCCTTCCTGTTCACACCCCTTATTTAAACCCGTTCCCTCCTTCCTCATTGGTCTAATGCATGCTCATTTCCCGCCAGTAAAACTGTTTTACTATCGAAAAACTACATTTCCCACAACCCAATACGGTTGTAGGAACATACGTCAAATATCATAATCACATGACTTTTTGAAAAACTCCAAATAGTTGAAATATATGTAGACAAAAGACATATGTAATTTATTCATCATGAAGGTCTTCCAGTTCGTATTTATTCCTACACCATCTTATGAGACGAACCACGATGTATCGCCAGCCGTGTGGACTCGCACAAGGTTCGTACTCCTGCTTTACTTGAACTTTTACATTTGACTTTTCTTGCGGGTGCTATCCCGAGGTAGGGCATCATTTCAACAAGAATCATCAAGATAAGGATGCACACCTTTTCATGCTGTTATATCAAAATTTGTCCAATATTAAATATGAATGCGTGCAGTCTGGATTCGTGCCATGCCCAAAAGACACCTTCGTACAATACAATATCACAATCGGGGTGAATTAACACCCAAACCAAACGCACAGCTGAGCTTAGCCTGTTTAGGCCGTTGTTCTGTTTTCCAATTGATCTGTGTATTCCATTGTAATCAAAACGTTAACCACTTTTATCCAACATTTCAATCCGATTTTTTCACCATTTTATCTCCACACGCGGAATGGGTTTGCCAATTTACAAGTTTTCACGTGCTTAAGCTGGGCCATCCGAACCTCTTGCATAAAAGACGAAAGAAGCTATTTCGTCTGACGCAGTGTAGTTTATTTTAAAAATACCCAATGCATTTCGGGCCACTGGTGCCCTTCTTCAGGGGTTACTGCTACTGCCGTTTCAAAATAACCATCTTCTTCTTGACTAGCGGATAATAGTACCCTTCCTGTTCACTCCCCTTATGTTTCCCAGTCTCTAGTTATTGTTAAAAACAGAACACTGTCTTCTTCGTACTCTAGGCTAACAGCTGTGCATTGTCACTGCTTAGTGTGTAAAAAAAGAAAAACACTTAGCTATTGATGTATAAGTAATAGAAATTGAGCACCTTCACCTCTTACTACTACAATTCTAATTCTTACGGTTATATCATATATGCTTTTTAGGCAGCTAAGCCCTTTAGAAATGTGAGCATATATTTCTAAGGTCAGTAAACATATCACTATACTAGCTTGTTCTTTTACTAACTAAAAGTATTAGAAATAAATGTCAAGAAGATGAAAATAGGAACCGATAAAGACAGACAAAAATGTAAAAGAATAAATGCCATACAACTAGTGCAATTACAAAATGTATCTACCTTTATTAAATCTAGTCTAAATAATTTCTCTATTTGAAACATCTAATTGTTTTATTGTTCAAGAACAAATAGATAAAGTGAATAAAACATTGTCTGCAGAGATACAATTAAAGTAGATGTGCATGCTAACTGAGAAACCGGAGATATCATTTGCAGTGAATAAGGTTCTGATTATGAGTGGCTTGGTGCAAGGATGTTTAAATTACTGAGACATAAATCAATGATTTAGGCCAATAACCTGTGTGCCATGCAATTACTAGTTTAGTCCACAACTATGAAATGAACATACAGCCAAAAAAATGATCAGGTTATTTTCTTCACAGTTATACGCTGCTTCATGGATAATTCGGCTTTCATTTTCCACCAGCTCTAGGCAAATGCAAAGTGGTAGCGGTGGGGTCTATTCAGGTTGCGTGATGGGGGTTTGGGTGTGGATGGATACAAATGACCGGGCTCTTTACAGGCTGGATGAGGATCTTCACACTGTTAAGAAATATTTCCACTCATATTTCTTAGGGACATTTGGGAGTAGTAGAGTTTCCTCTCTCTCTGGAGTAAAGAGATGATCCTTCTAGGATGTCATTGAAGCATAATTCATTTTCTATAGGTTGTTGCAGAGGTATTGAAAGTAAAATTCTTGCTTCTCAAATACAGCTGTGAAGGAGTGCCAGGGCTCCCTGTAGGGTAGTTGTCAGGCTCTATATATTCTATTTGTTAGAAATGGGGTCTCTAGTTGGCAGAGGTATGTACCTTCATCCAAGTAGGGACCTTTGCTTCTAGTCAGGGTAAGGGGGATACACAGTTTAGCCTTGGTAGCTTGGCATAAGCAGACAGGCTTATCCCAAAGTAAAGATTTAATCCAATGTAACGTATTTGTAGTCAGAACTCACAGTAATACAGTGAGTTGGACACCACACCAGTTTAGAAAAATAAAATATCTTTATCTAAACCAAACATGACCAAAATGACAAAAATGCAACATATATATATCAAAATAGCACTTAAACACAGTTATTTGCTGAAGAGGCACTTGTAGAAACAAATAGTTCCACCTGGGCTATTATGATGCTGACCGCAAGAGGCGTGGAGTCGGGCATGGAGTCACACAGACCCCCGATCAACAGCACCTTGGAGAATGAAGTCTATAGATGATGCACAGCGTCATGGAGGTGAGGCATTGGTGCAGAGGCCAATTCCCTGGCTGCAATGGGGGAGCCGAGGCGAGTCTTCGTGTCGAGTCCAGCACAGGGAAAGATGGCAGTGTCGGCGGTGAGGCATCAGTTACGGTGAGACAATGTGAAGTTGAAGAGTTCATGACATCACCCTCGCTTGTTATCGGCTCCATGATAACGGGAAGCATGCGCTGGCGGTGACGGCATCAGTGCGAGGGCTGGCATTGGGAAGGCCGATAAATGCAGGTGTCGGCAGGTGTCAAATGGCATCAGAACTGCGGTGCAGGCAGGGCAGTGCGTCATTCGCTTTACGAGCTGTGCCCCTGGCAGTTCATGGAGTCACTGGCAGTGTGCTGATGGCATCGCAGTTGTTTTTCTTACTTTCTTTAAGCTTCTTTAAGCTTCTTTCAGCTCCCAACAGCAGGAACAACCTCCAGAGGCCCAAAACTGGAATAGGCAACTATTTGCAGGTCAGAACCCCCAGCAGTGGAGTTCAAGGGAGCTGGTGGTGAAGTTCTTGTGTCCCTGAGACTTCAGAACAGCAAGTCAGGACACACAAGCCCATGGAGATTCTTCTTCAAGCAGGTTCTCAGCAAACTTCCCGTATTTTTCCTCTTCCTTGGCAGAAGCCGCAACTGCAGGCCAACCTAGCAAAGCACACAACAAAGGGGCAGTTCTCTACCTTTCAGCTCTCCCGAAAAAGGTTCCTCTTTAGTTCAGAACTGATCAAATTCTCTGGGATTTAAGGTCCAATATTTATACCCCATTTTGTCTTTGTTGTCAATGTGGCAAGGGCCTCTGAGTCCAGTCCAAACCAGTTCTGTCCTCACTGGTGCAGCATGACAGCAGGAGGTGAAGACAGCATTGTGGAAAGGAGACACTGTCTAATCAAGTGAAAGTGAAACTCCTCCCACCACTCTAAGTGCAGCCAAGGTCTATACATCTCAGCTCTGAGTCACCCAGGAAGGGCAGGACACACCTCAACCCCCCTTCCCCCCTCCCAGTGGCTGTCTACAGTGAATGCACATCCCCGGCCCCTGTCACCCAAAAACCAGACAGTCAATACACAAACAGTAAAGGCACACAGAATGGTTTCAATAAGAATTTAAAAAACATATCCCTAAAAAGATGTGTTATTAAATTCTGACTTCAGAGAGCCTGAACTTCACTTCTCTATCTTGTCCCAATGGAAAGTTATATTTGTAAGATGTTACAAACCAACTCCCATGTTGGGACAGATAGCCTTTCAATAGTGAAAAAAGCAATACACGGTATTTCACTATGAGAGCATGTTACATACACCAGTACATGCCCTACCTTTCATGCACACTGCACCCTGCCCATGGGGGTACTTTGGGCCTACCTGAGGGGTGCCTTGCATGTAAGAAGAGGAAAGGTTGAGGTCTGGCAAGTGGGTGCACTTGTCAGGTCATTGATGCAGTTTAAAACTGCGCGTGGCAGGTCTGAGATACTTTTACAGGGCTACTCGTGGGCGGCACAATCAGTGCTGCAGGCCCACTAGTAGCATTTGATTTACAAGCCCTTGGCACACACAGTGTACTGTACTAGAGACTTACCAGTAAATCAAGTATGCCAGTTATGGATAACCAATCATAATAACAATTTACAGAGAGCTTATGCACTTTATGCACTGATTGTCAGTGGTAAAGTTCCCAGAGTCCCCAAGCCAACAGAAACAAGTCAATAAATATAGGAGGAAGAGGCAAAAAGTTTGGGGAGAACCTTGCAAAAAGGGCAATTTCCAACACTATTCAAATTCAAACTCAAGGAGCTCAACCTATCTCACAATCCCAACAAAAGGTCTGTGAAATTTGAAAAGATCCACAGATGTAGTAATGCAAAAATAAATAACATCAATAGTTCCATAAGTGAAGTCTATGACTTATGCTGTAACTGGCAAAAAGAAATAAATAGAATCTATTCTGCACTATTACCAGGACCACAATATTAATGAGGTAAGGCATGGCCTAATTAGGCATCTATATTGGCTTAATTATGAGGAAATTAAAATGCAAATTATGCGGCAGCATCTTTTGCGAGTAAAAGCACATGCAGCATTTTTTTCGAATTATCATCATCCTTTTATGGAATTTTATATATTCATATAGGGATTGTTACAGACTAAGACCCGGATTTACTGATGCTTTGCACTAGGTTTGCATCACAAAAGTGACACAAAACCAGTACAAAGTGTTGGTGTGAGATTTACTATCCAACACGAATCAGGATTTGCTTAAAAGGTTTCCCAAAGTAACACAAAGTTTCCCTGTGTGCTCAAAACTTTGCTGGGAAAATGTTGTCCATGGGTGGTACATGAGCATTCCTATGCAACCATAGATGTGTTTTGGATCAAGTACCTATCTAATATAATTTGTAATTATTTCCTCTAAAACCTTTTACCACTTTATTGCTTGCTATACTGCAAACGCACAAAATTGGAAACATCTTAAAGGCTAATTTTCATACTAGAAGGTCGCCTTCCAGTACGTATCCTATGCTTTAGAAAACATGCACCCTTGCACTATGCCACAAGGGTATGTGCATTGGTGCATGGCAGCCAGAAGTGCGCCACTGGTCAGGGAGAGAAAACATTTGTTATATCTTAGGAGATATGACACATTTTGCTCTCATCCTTGATGCAAGGCGGAGCTGCAACTTTGGATGGTGAACTGCGTTGTGTCGAATATTTGAACATCTTGGTCCATGTCCCACTGCACCTGAATACACAAACATATACAGAATAATATTACAATAAACTTACAGATAGTAGTATCCCAAGTTTTATTTACCAACCATAATTTTTTTTTATTGCACATCACAATGCTTTACTCAGCAGAACCCAAAGATACATGTATCTACACATTTCTTGAATTTGAAAGGCACCTCAATTACAAACGTTTCTTTCCCTGCTCGATAAGTATCCATTGTGCAGGCACACAATTGTGTGTTCAGAATTACATCAACTATCACCAAAATACTCCCCAAGGTTTTCAAACTTAATATTCTATTTCATAAACACATTGAAGCCATTTGCACAGATCTAGGGCTTAGTATTTAATTTGGTCACTTAGGTAGTTCACAGAGAGGAGGATGATCAAAACAGATTTAATCCTTCAGCCCACTTGAATCATTTTGTGATAACAGAAGAACACAGCCATTTGCTGAGCACAATAGTAAATCAAAGCAAGCACCTCATTAGTGCAGTGAGGGATCGTAAGTTATGCTTTGCAATGACTAATCAGCAGATGCTATCTGTATTGTGCTGTGAACATGTACACTTCAAAGGCACACTACGTTATAATGATGTATGAATAATAGGGAACTCATCATCAGAGCTCCAGTAATCCTGATTTGGCTCCAAACAAGAGTTCGGCTTGCAACATGTGCAGTAATGCTGCACATTTTATGTTCTCAAATTGTAATTTTGTGTGAGGAAAATACAACACATTTTGAATTTGGCAGGGCGGAATTGAGGAAAACATGAAGTTACCACCGATCCCTGATTCTGACGTACGTCAGCATGCAGCATTAATTTTCACCAGTGGTGGAGTTACCTCTCAAACAACATGTGCACTCATAACGGCGACCTTAATAAACATAATTTGCCAATGATGACAACAAACACATGCAGCAGTAGTTTTCAGCAGAACTTGTATATCAAAGTTAAGTTCACGTCTCTGATTATTTTCGAAGCTGACCATGAGCCTCCGTCATGTCACTCATAACACACGTTTTTAGTGGCGTAGCTGGCCCATGTGCCGGTGGCAGTCCCTGCGTTTGCGGTCTGCAGCAGCATGTAACACTGGGTTGGGTGGGGGGTGCTGGCGATTCCCGTATTGGCCACTGGTAAGGGGTGCTGCTGACCCAAAAACTCATGCCGCCTGTGGTGGACCACCCCCTCTTTGCTACACTACTGATAGCTTCATTGGTTAAACTAGTCTCTAAAATCTTTAATTTTATGTACGTATCCAGTCTAACTATAATAGAGCATTAAGTGAACCTCTATACGTTCCAATGATTATAATACCTATACATTCACTTTCCCTGCAGATTAAAACAAATATATACAACAATGACTGACTGAAATAGACTATAATGATTTGTTTCAAGGAAGTTGAAATATATGTTGTAAGCAGTACCTTAAATGGGCATGAACTGTCAGGCTCTGAGCAACTGCACCTATTTTATTTAATAGGGAGAATATCTGCACTTCTCAGCAGGGAGTCAATGCTTCTAAGGAAGGAGGACTGGCACTTCTCAGTAGGAAGAATGTACTCAAGAGTATTGAGTATCTGCACTTCTCTCTGTCCACTTCAAGCACTGAGAGTAAATTTTGATTAGAACCAGTAAGCTTGATAAAGTGATACGATTCATTTGATTGAATAGACCTGGTCCCTGAGTTTTCAGG
This sequence comes from Triturus cristatus, assembly GCF_964204655.1. Taxonomy (NCBI): domain Eukaryota; kingdom Metazoa; phylum Chordata; class Amphibia; order Caudata; family Salamandridae; genus Triturus; species Triturus cristatus. The sequence goes on along the minus strand of NC_140582.1, from coordinate 170,401,584 downwards.
AGCAGTCTCACCTAATGAATTGAGAACTCCTGGAAGAGAAGGTTGTTAAGTGAGTGTAAGTCTCACAAGAGACTGTATTAAATACTAAATTAATAGTGGCTAATTCACTAAGCATCAGGAAACAGCGAGAAATACGGTCTAAAGGTGGCTTTCTCACATTTGGTGCACATGTATGGCTTTATTAGTACTCTCGAACAAATCTAGAAGTACTACTGTGAATCCATAGTCGTGGTCATTGGAGTAACATCTAAACATGTGTAATTGCTACCTAATGCCAAATCTGAATAGGTCCTGATTCACAAATGTAATTTACACTTTTGAGTAATTTTACACTTTTGGGTAAGTATACTACTTTTTAACTATTCACAAAATCAGAGTGGAAGTTTCACATTTGGAGTAAATTTGGTTTCTTAACCTTATAAGTCACTCAAAAGTGTAATTTACCTTTATGAATCAAGCCGAAGTGTTGAACTGTGCATTAACACATTTTAATTTTTCAATTATTTTGTTGGGGAGATTACTTTTCTGTTAGTGAAACCACTTCACAAGTACCATTAAGTATGCAACTGTTCCCTCTCTATTCTGACACTTTCTCTGGCTCTTGTCTTGAGTAAGCATACAAGCCCTTCTTTTGTGGAATTTGCTTTTAAGGCCTTTTCAAGTTTGCACATATGTGTATGTTTTTGTGATATTTACAATTTACAGATCAGCCCACCTAGAAAGAGGAACAAACCTGCATCTAATCCTTAATTTGCAGTTGCGAACATTTCTTATGACTACATGTTCAAGCTTGCATGGAGCTTATTAGAGCAGAGCCATTGTAAAACAAATCAAAGAAGCATATCAGTAAAAGCATACACAAAGCTTTTTGGATATTGCGCCAGAGCAGATGCATATTAGTCTCTTATTCTTCATTTTCTCGTTCCTAATGTTACAATATCTACCGTCTATATCTGTCCAATTACTAAGACCGACTTTCTTAAGTTGCTTTCCTTCATAAAGGTTTATCCATCTTCATACGGACTCTCACGGTTTGAGCTAATGGAAACCATTCTGCACAACCGGGCAATCTAGCTTTCCTAAAGAATAGCTCACCTGTTTATTGAACAAATCTTGTTATCATAATCCAACATTACAACTCCTAAATAGTAGAGATTTAATTAGTTCTTTACAAAACCACAAATAAATAAAAGTAATTTGAATAAAAGTTTTAATAAATAAATAATATATATTAATTGCTTTTTTTGTGTGACACTTCATACCACATGTGTGCCATTTCTAAGTGTTTTAAATAACATATCAGTCTATTGCCCTCATTAAAAAAGGAGGCTGAATCTACTTTGCCAGGGATCGACTTTGTGACCAACGCATCCTTTAAGATCCAACTGGTAGAGCCATCTTTTTTAATGTCTAATTAGTGAGTTCATTTCTGGCTGCTGCGACCTACGAGTGAGCTACAGGTTGCATATCTTAATCACTTTAGGGTCAACTTAAGTCTTTATCTTTCCATGGTCAAGACATTATGTACTGTGTATTTGGGTAACTTAGATGGTGAGAAAGAGAAGGAAACACCCTCAAACTTGATTGGAGTGAAGAGAAAGGCATTTCTTCACTGTGGAAAAGAAATACAAAGTTAGCAGTCATGCAGAAAATACACACAGAGGTATTTATGCTCAGGAAAAAAGAATATTAATACATTTTGCAGGATTACGCATGGAAAGCTGAGACTGGCCCAGACTTCTGAGTGTAACCTGGAAATGGCTGTGAATTCACAAATCTACTACCACGTGCTGTAGTACACCGGTAGCCGGTAGGTGCAGATTTTTGACTATTTTTGAGACTGATGTCCTTTACTTTTTAAAGAAGAAACTGACATTGATAATCTCTCTTCATAAATTAAATGATGAAACATGGTCCAAAATTTCCAAAGTCAATGAAATTATCTGAAGAACTCACTGAATGATTCCTTTCTCCCTCTGTCTCCCATCTCCCCTGCATCACCTCATAAATTAATTCCCAAATCAATTGTAACTATTTAGGTTTTTCAAATAGCAAAGGTGTGATATCTTATGGCTACCAACTATTCTATGTTAATCTAGTTGCTGGCATGTGTTGTCCTGGAGGAATTATATCCTCCTCTTACTATGGTGTAGTGAGAAGCCCTCTATGGATGAGTAAGATATTTTTGAGGTTAGGCTCAGACTTTAAAATTCAATTGTTAAACAGCTCTTACTATCATGTATGCCATTATACTATAGAATGCCAGAAAAGCTAAAGTCAGATATCCTTGAAAGTGGTTTAATTCAATTGAAGCAGCAGGATCTCCTTTACCCACCAAAAAAGAAATTGTACAATAAGGCAGTGTTACTTTTCTATATACATTACATATAGGAAAACATATTAAATGGGATAAAATTATTTACTCTCACAGACTCTTGTTTACTGTGCCAAGAAACATATTTACAGAGGTGTCCATTTGAAGCAATTGTGATAATGTCCTAAGGCCTGATTTAGAGTTTGGTGGGTGGGTTATTCAGTGACAAACATGGTGGATACTGTGCTCTTTTTGTTACTTATTCATTATATCCTATAGTGCTTGCAATAAGGTGCCCAGTATATCTATCATCTTGGTGATGGAGTAACCATCTTCCAAACTCTAAATCAGGCCCTGCTTGTCTCAGGAAAATCTAGATCTACTGAGTAACTAATCAGATTATTCAAGGAAGTCTCATTAGAGCAACATCACTTATGAAATTAATTATCAACTAGCAACCGTTTTTTGTGTTGTACAACGGAAATGTTTTTCCATAACAATTACGTTATTTATGGTTTTAGGTCCTCATATTGACAGGGCATTTTAGAATATAATTCAGTTCAATTCAGGGCTAGTCCTAAACTATGCCCCCTAAAGTTTCCTCCTTTTGACTGATTTTTGTTACTTGTAAATATATGAACTAATTTCCACCTGTCCACCAAATTATGCAAACAAGTTCAGATTTCCAAAAAAACAATAATAATGGAAAACTTTATGGTGACATGATAATATGTAGCAAAGTGGTATGAAACTTAATGCTTGAACTTAACATGGAGTAGCAAAAAGCCTTTACTATAAGAATGCTTTGTTGGAGTGGAAAAGTCCTCAACATCGTATTGAAATGTACACATGCCTTGAGTGCACAACTCTGCTGTTGAGTGGATCCCTAATATTGATTTCTTTTTACATAGGTGAACATGGATCATGCATGTGCTCCATAACATAGGTCTGCCTCGTGGATTGTGGTCTTCATGAACTAGGAGGGGCACCAAAAGGGCTGTCCTCATAGGGCCTGACATGAGAACCAAGGTAATAGTAAATCAAGGCCAGAAGATTACAAAAAGCACTAGGATGAATCCCTGAGTTTAACCTTTTTTTAAACTAAAGTATAATTTCTAACCAATTAAAGAAAACCTAATGCAAAACGTAAAACTTTATTTACTTACCAATTTTCCGAATGGATCATAAAGGAATTACTTTCTGGCACAATCTTCCACCATTGCAAATCCACAAATTCAGTACATTGAAGCCCTGCTAATAGCTAACCTAGTCAGAAGATTAAAACGAAGATGCAGCTATTTTGAGCTTAAGCAGTACTGTATCTTACATAAACAGTTAATAAGTGATTAAGAGATTAAAGGGACAGACTGGTTATGAGATTCTTACATCAATACCTAACTATGGGGTAAATTGAAAATGCATGTAAGCAAGATAGAAGTGAATTTTCCAAATGGAATCGAACTGGTGTATATAGATCAAGAGCAGTGACCACCAGATAGAATATCCTTCTCTCACAAATCAACACAACTTGTTGCCCCTGGGAATAGGGAACTCAAGAGAGGGGGAGCATACAAACAGGTCCTACCAACAAAGGTCAATTTAATGAGAAAAGAACTATTGAAGCTTTATGACTATTAACCAAGTCATTAACTTTGAATATGGTCTAAAGTATTGGGGAGAAATTCTCCTGATTGTGAAACCTCGGCCATCATCTTCACATTCCAGGAAACCAGAGCAGCAGAGGCAAATAACAAGAAAGATTATTTTTTTATTCATCCCTCTACACGACACTCAATTGTCAGGGAGAGTTACCAGTGATCATTATAGTGGCCCCGAGCAAACATAACTATACCACATTACTGCGGTTATTCAGCTGTTGCCCTAAACAGTAGTTGGAGCTGGAAAGTCCGATGTGCGCACATAATTTTCTGGATAAAAGTGTTTATAACAGTACTCACCACAATACTCTTCCTCCTTTTGAGTAATGCCTATTGTGCATAGTTTTTTTTATTTGTATTTTTTTTCTAACCAACTTTATTAATTTTTTAAGGCATGATAGCTTATAATTTGAGCAAAATACATCAGTGACATTGTGGCTGGTTTGGGTACATGAGGCATACAACATTACCATTTCAAATTGACAGGCTATAACAATCACACCAATTTTTTGCATAGTTATTAATTATATCTGCACAGTATAGCATAGTTATTATATGTTGGATTATCTATAGATTATCTGTAGATTCCAGAGTTTACCTCTTTTCTGGGGTTTACTGAATGTCCTAATTTTTCACTACAGAGTAGCTTTATCCCCCTATGAAGGCTATAAGTACTATAAGTGCTAGTTGGCTTTAAAAATGAATTCTTTGGTTTCTTCTGATTCACATTTAAAATAGTACTCCTCACACATTTGTAAGTGGACTAATCTTGATAAACTTGTTTCTTGCATTTTGGATTTTTCTGGCTAAATGCACACAGTAAAACCTTTGTGATTTTTGTCTAGTAATCATACCATTCCTGAGATAGAAGGGAGGTTCACAGGAAAAAAACTTTGCAACATTGTTCACCCTTATTTTCTATATGACATCCTCTTCCTATATTACTTACTTGGTTTAATAACATGTTTTTTAAGCCACATAAATACACATTGCAGTATACTTTAATTTTAGTACTTGCTGAAGGTATACTATCTAAATATTGAGTCTGAAATATCATGCTAGAAAACAATCATAGAGTATTCACTGTGAAAATATTGATAAGGGAAGTACAGATAGGTAGGTATAGGCTTAATCTATTTATTGCACAGTTAATTAAAACCACTACAAACATTAGAGCAATACAATTTAACAATAAATATAGCAAATTCATAATAATCGGCATGACAGTAGTGCCTAATTGGTGCTCCCTTACAAAAAGTAAAAGAATTTGGTAACTACATAATTTTTGTGTTGGAGAATTGTTCTACTGGACTAACAACATATTAATGGAAGAGATATCAACAGCAGAAAGGCTATCACAATGTTTTATATGAAATAAATACTTTTATGAGCTTATCTTTTAAAAAAAGAATCAAATCATGTTAGTCACAAGGGGCATTACTTACTTTCTCTAAAATATCTTCCACTATTCACTTTGTTATTTGAATTTGGCAGAGACTATATCCACAACTTAAGGAATCTAGTTACAACCTGCAGATGCACACCCTTTAAACAGAATATGATGACTTGTGGGCAACTGTGGATCTTACAAATATTCAATGGTTCACTCAGTCACTTCTTGTATTCAATGATAGTGCAGGAAAGGTGGGCAGTATCTGTGCAGAGGATTCTAATCAGTAATTAAACAGTCAGTATGTTCTCTATGTTAACAAATTGACCCAACTATTACAAAAAAATCAAAAGTTGTATCAGTCGAAACCATAGGCACATTAACTAATTAACTAATTTTTGCAAAACACCGGGCAGTGATCAATGAAAGATTTTTTGACTGTATGCTGGCTCATACAAGTTGATCACAATCCAAGCATGACTTGTTTTACTAAAAGCTATTTTGTCTTTCAAAATGAAATTTTGTTAGATTTATATTGTTATATTTTATCACTCTTTATTTTGTAATGGCCTTTAGTAAATGCACAATAAATTTCAATTGTTCCTACAAAAATATTCTTTGTTAGAGAATTCTCCTACTAAACTAGATTTTCCCAGAGTATAGTCCTTGAAACTTGCTGTTGCTCAAGGTTGTTTTACAGACAGTTGCCTTGTGCAAAATATTGCAAAGTTTTAAAAAGCACTCAAATCATTCCATATGATAAGCACAATTTTGCATTTTTTTTTATTTAAGACAAGGTAAGAAATTGGAAATGTTTCTTTCTGGCAGAGTTTCTAAGGTTAATTTGATCATTAGATTGCCTGTATGATTTACTAGCAGGAGGTAGAAACAAGATAGGCAGTCTTGGTGTTCAGCTCCTCTAGTATTGGTCAGAAAAACCCTGGGCCCCTGGGCTTATTTTCTTTTCTTTTAGAAATTATGCACTGCTTGCATCATTTGTATAAAGAGTCCCATGGTAATGGTCCACACACTTTTAGAATTATGTAATGCATGTCAAAACAAACGAATTCAATTCTCTTGTGCATAGGACTTTGAATGTTTGGCAACCAGTTTTGAATCACGAATTGCTGTTGGGGTACACTTTTTACATAATACTTCAGAGTCAGAATGGAGATAGATCATTCTGAGGTTTGGGCAAAAAATGTAACTAGGGGCTAGATGTACTAAAGAATTTTTACGATCGCAAAACCTGCAATTCACAATATCACTTGGTTTGTACCTGTGCAATAGCTTTTTGTAATTACAGGACCAATTTACAAGCAATTTGGGAGGAGCATAAAAGGGGCATTAATTCCAAATTATGATTCAATATGTGATAGTGTGCGACAGCCATTGCAATCACAAACCATTGCGCACAGTGAGGTGGTAAGTGATTCATAAGGGACACCTTCCCTCCGAAATCATGCTGTCAGCTTCAGGGACCACTGTCTCTCCCCCTTGATATTTTTCAAATGGATAATTTTATTATTTTGAAGTAGCACCAGGTCCTTTAATGAAACACAAGCTGCTGTAATAAAAAAGGTTTCCTGAAACATAGGGATGGTTGTCTGTTGTCACTTTCAGGCCACTATTCCCGTTCCTGTAGCCACTTACAGGGATTTAACAAAGTGTGACCTGCCTAGTTTTTAGGTACTTTCTTCTCTGACTCCCTGTGAATGATGATTTCACCCAAATAGACCCCAAAAGGTTTGAATCAATCTTGGGTTGCTTCTGTTCCTTTTCAGAGAAGATATGGCTTAGCAGTTTGGGTTTAACTGTTCCTATTGGAACATGATCAAAGCTGATTTGTATTTGGCTGGGATGGGTTGGAATGCTAGCCTGAGTGATTGCCAGCGGTTAGACTTTTTAAAAGCATCCCATTCTTCACATTTTATGTGTTCAATGTAATACCCTCAGTGACCAAGGGATGCCAAACATGGGTGCTATGCTCACTGTGCCACTGTAATCAAGCAGCGCCTGACTGAAAAGATCCAAAGAGACTGCAACCAGTCTTTGATTGTGTTCCTGTTCAGAGAGGACCTGACATGGCAGTTTGGTCTGAGCTCTTCCTATGGAGTAGGGTGTAAGCAGATTTGCATATGGTAACGTGTAATACGAGATGACACGGTGGGTACAAAAGCAATGGGTTGGAACGTTGGGATTGCCACTGGTTAGGCTATTTGCAAACATTCCTCCCATCAGCTTTTTTTTGCTTGATTTTGTGACTCAGTACTGCATTGGTCGGGTCACAAAATCCATAGTGGCTGCAAAATACCACTTTTTGCAGCAGTATGAATGTATAGCTGGCCTATAGGTCCCTTACTTTAATCAGTCTTTGAAGTGAAAGCTAGAGTAATTTCAGTTAAATGGGTTTGAGGATGTTTTTTTATTCAAGTCTAAAACTGATCAGTTATTTCCACTGCGGAATTGGCTTGAAATAAGGAGACCTTTCACCAGTGATGCTTGCACAATCCCACTTCCTATGCCACTCACTCTTTTTTTTCTCTTTGGAGGCAGCGCCCTAAAACTATTTTAATTGCATCTTGCAAAAATATGTATTCTGATCATCCCAAGTAAGATGTCAAAGTGAATAAATGCATATCTTGTCAGCAATTATAAGCCCAACATGATCAAAATGCCTATTTTTTCCAGTGAGACTCATAATATGTAATCGCTTAAACAATAATAATTTATTTGGCGTCAATCAGAGGTCATTGGACAGGAGTTAATATAACAACTACAAATTCATGCTGTGGTGCCATCACCTTGGTCACTTGTGCTGCCAGCAACTGGATAGGTACGATGAGCTTTTTCTCTCACCTCTCCCTTGATGTAAACTTTGCTTTCACTGACAACCTTTGCACATCTGGAAAATTAACTACATATTTGCAAAGCCCATGGAGCCCCCATGTTTGGATGCCATTGCTCCGCTGCCATTCACAGGATCGCACCCTCTCGGATTTTCATGTGAGCATTATATTTCGCTGTCTTTGGTTGTAGCATAAAGTCATGCAATTCACCGGTACTTTTCTTCCCCTTCCAGAACAGGGGAGTCATCCTTAGTGACTGTGCTGAGCAAATACCAGTTTGAGCTGCATTACGAAAATTGTAAATGACAAGCTTCCTAGATATAGTGCCCTTCAAATGTCATCTGATGATGTGCTCTGGACCTCTCAACCTTTGCGTTTTTGAGATAATGGCAGCTTAATCACCTTTCCCTTTCCTTCACAAAGAATTGAAGCCGAATGACTGTATTTAGACGCCAGAATGACCGAAAAACCCACCAATTTCTCAGTTGTTATTTTGTGGGAACAGAGGGCACTCGTGAATTGTGACCAATCAAATTAGCCATATCATCATCCTGCATGTAAGCAACCACTCCAGCGCTGCCATGGTACTTTTGAACTGGAATAAGTGCCAGTGAAATTGTTTTGAAAGTTGAACAACATATGGCCATAATTTGTGAATCAGAGAGACAAAGAAGTTATCAGTCAAACGTGCTGTTAGCTGGCCATTTGCTGAATACTGACCCAAAAGCTGAGGTTTGAAAAGAGGCAATCCAAAAGTACCTTAACAACACAACTAAGGCTTGTTTGAAAGGGATTTTTACCTGTAGGACCAAAATGGCAAAAAGTAATTTGTGATTTGAAGTCCACTTTCAGTCTACAGAATCAGGAGTAGGGGAATTTTCAAAGTGCAACATGCACTTATGGCAGCTGAAAGTCCAAGTATGTTATATTATGCAGCCGCAGCTGGTCCATTGTGGCTGAGGGGCCATGCCCACTCACCTTTTGCCCCATAAGCAAGTTTATACTCATGCTGACAGGATTCCACAAAGTCTCCATGGATTGCACCCATGGCATACTTGACGTGTCTTGGCCCACTTTCATCAAGATGCAATATGGCCAAAATCCTACTGATTCACTGCCTCAGAGGCAGCATTTTTGTTATGTTATGTTAAAACTATTTGTAGAGCGCACGTACACCGTTTGGTTTCTTGGCACTATAGATAGGAGTGAACAGAGTCCTGGAGGGTTATTCATTTGCCTGAGTGAACAGCCTTGTTTTGAGGAGTTTCCTGAATCTCAGGAGGTCTGTACAGGATTTGATCTCAAGAGGCAGGGCGTTCCAAAAATGGGGGGCCAGCACTGCAAATCTGCTGCCACCTAGCTGCTTTGATTTATAATACGGGGGGACCAAAAGGTTCAAGAGGGCTGAGCACAAATTGCGGGTGGGTATGTATCTCTGAATGATATTGGAAACGAATTCTGGGCAAGTGCCATGTAAGGATTTGAAAATAAGGCGTCCGATTTTGAAGGCACAGCGTTGGGATACGAGGAGCTAATGTAGCTTCCTCATAAGAGGGGAAGCATGTTGCCATCTGGACCGTTGAAAGATCAGTCTCATGGCCTGATTCTGCACAAGTTGCAGTCTTTTAACTAGATATAATGGCAGCCCGGAGTACCTGGAGTTAGCGTAGTCTATGTGGGAAATGACAAGGGTTAGAACTACTTGCACCAATTCTTCCCTAATGAGGAGTCTGCTGATTTTCCATATTTTCCATAACTGAAAGAAGCAGCTAGTAACTACTGTTCCTAACTGGGACTTTATGGATAGGTCACAGTTGATTGTGACACCAAGTCTCTTAGCTGAGGAGGATGGGGTTGGGGGAGAATGCAGCTCAGCTGGCTAGAAGTGCGAGCTCCAAGGATTGCAAGCACCGCCTATCATTTTTATCTGTTGTCTTCTGTTATGTTTGAACAATAGGGGTTTCTTTACTGCACTGCACAAATTAAGGCTACTTCAAAGTGTGGCACAAAATGTTTAGACATGTGGCGGACACTTGACAACAAGCCATCTGCCTACGTGCAGCAAGGAAAGTATCTGTTGCCTATACGAATGCAACTGGAGAGAGTACAACTTACAAAATATGTTTGAATTTAGGATACATCTATCTTTTACTGCTACTGTTCTAAAACAGGTTACTGTATGTCTATGCAGGGGAGTAGATACCATTAGTGCAGCGGGTGCAGTGTACACTAGGGCCAGAGCACTAAGGGGCCCATTGAAACCTGACAATTGCTGTATTTTATAAACTTAACAGCAATCGAAGGGCCCATTTTCCTTGTTTGCACCAGGGCCCATGGCATTCTTGCTACGCTACTGTTTCTATGCTGGAGCGGCAAAAACCTAGGATACTGGGAACTGCTTCTATGATGTACTTTCAACATATAAAAGACAACCCTTGCATTAGCAGATGTTTTAGTACAGTTTGTTACCATGACTACAGTGAAAGTTACAAGAAGGGATTTATCACACAATGGGTGCCATCAGTTCATGGTTCTGTTCCATTATAAAATTGTCTGCGTTATGAGTTCCCATATTAATATCGGACAAGTATTTTCCTTGATTTTAGTTTTTCAGCTATTGACCCTTTAAATGTCAAGATCCAAAAGTCCTTAAACTAGAGACTGTATTCATATAAAGAGAAGCACTTGAAAAGTATTGTGAGTAAATTGGGTAAAATAAGGATCAAGCCCACAATTGTTTTGTTTATGTGGGCGCAATCTAGCATGTTTTCTGACATCATGTTTGCTATGCAAGTTGCCCAATACTATGACAGTACTTCACGTCATGTAAATGACATATTTATATGCATAAAATTACAATCGCAATTAAGAGTCTCGGCCTATCTAACTGGTCTCCTTTTTTGATTTGATCTCGATCTTTGGGTGTTGGTCAACCATCCCTATGATTACACCGACTCACTCACAAAAGGTGAGGGTTCAGATGGAATGGACCAGGGCGAGTGCAGTGACCCTTGGGCGGACAGTTAGACAATGCATTTTTTTCATTGCTTTGCAGACGCTTCTCGGTGATATGAGGGGAAAAAAGAAAATTCCAATCGCGGAACAACCTGAATAAGCTGAAAGTAAACAGTTGTTGTTGGTGTCACACTCAATTTCACCGTATTTATTAGCATACTTGCATCCATTTTGGATACAAGGTGCTAGATGACCATGTTGCATAATAACGAGTAATGTCACTCAACGTTTTGGCATTTCGCATTATTTCTACTGAGCAAATATGCAGTTAATGCCCAAGTTTTGTAAATGTCTGCTCTGAATTGGCGAGCTATAGCATTTCTGATTCCTTCAGGTCGAATCTATCAGAGAAAGTGCACCATTTCCTACAGTGTTTATCACTGTAATTTCTGGTTTGTGAGGAACAATCATGAGTAGCTGTAGCATTCTAAGTCATAACCCATTAGGGAGTCAATCACTTGCCACATTTGCAATCAATTCAGCAATGATGATCACTCCACCATTAAGTTTCCTTTTGATCTATTTATAATAATGCTGCTGTCTTCAATGTCGCAGAGAGGTTGATCATCACCCACAAATCAGTAAGTTCTGTTGCGTGGAGAACGTATACATATCCACGTAGTAGATCTGGAAAATAGCAAACATTTCAAGAGAGCGTTTCTAGCTGACTAAGAATTTAATGGGCTGCTATACAGAACAAGTCACAACAGCCATATGAGAAGAACGACAATGCATCAAGCAGACGCTTAGTAAGTATGCAAGCTCCTGCTACTAAATCTTCCAAAAGTAGATATTTACACCGCACAAGAAAAAGACCTTGAATTTTGAGTTACATACAGTCATAACAGTACATCTAACAATCACACACACAATGTGTGATCCAATAACTCGTGGTGTAATAGTAAGAGTTGCCTAAACAGGAGTCTTCCCAACATATGATATAAAAAACGCCATTGAAATGCCTTTTCAATTGTTTCCATGGTCTACGTTTGCCAATCGCCAGGGATTATTCTTCAGGGATGTAGTAGGATATGCCCCGGCCCAGTTTAGTGAGTCATGATATGGTTTTGGTTGAAGTTTTTCCCTCTGGTTGTGTTCTGAATTTGTGTGGGTCATTACTCTTGCCATTTAAAACCCTGTAACGTTGATGTGCATTTCGGTTGTTTCTGATTATTCCAATGCAGTAGGTTTCCGTGTCATCTGATGGTCTGCTATCCCATGTCAGCTGTGGTCAAGTAGACAGTCACCTAGCATCGTTTTGGGCCTCTTGTCTTAGGCATACTGATTGTAAGAAATGTGGGCATTTGAAGCTGATTACTTGGTCATGAAAGTCTTTATTTGAGCTTGAAAACTGGATCTGTAAGTGACCTGTTCTCTTGTTTAGTACAGGGATTAATTGTGTTACCTAGTTTGGTAGAATGACCTGATTAATCTCCGCTGTGCATTTGAGAATTTATATTCTAGCTTGCCTCAGGTCCCTGTTCCTGTGAGTCACGTTGTTTGTGATTACTTTCCAAAGCAAAGTCACATGGGAATGATTGACATAAACAAATGTTCTCTATTTCACCTCTATGTACAGCTCTATCTGGTAGTGGTTGCTACCTAGTATTTTGGCAAATAGTGGCACTGATGGCAGAGACAGTGGTGTAGAAAAGAACATATAACAAAGATTGGTTTATCAGGAGATAGAAGTTTATTGTACAGATCCTTCAGCCTCTCGTAGTGAGATGCCAACATTCCAACATGAGCTTCAGCCCCAACATTCTAAGGCTGGGCAGTACCAACATGCGGAGGAAAGGAGGGGGGGGGGGGGAAAGAGAGGGAAGGGAACAGGAGCAGATTATAACACATCTCCCTGCGGAGCAAAGAACAATATACACAGCAATTGAACTCCTCGGATAACCATTACCTAACTACAAGAAGCAAAAAGGAGAGTAATAAACATACAAACATTCCAAGGGACAAGAACGTATGGAATAACGTTTTCCACCCAATTACAGCTGTATAGAAGATACATACAATGCAGTCTCCCCCCACTACCCTACAAAAAGGAGCCTCTCTGACACCATCGGGTAGGGAGAATGAGACAAAGTGGAAAGATTAAGATCCCATTCTGTAGTCGGATTGCCAATTTGGGGGTTTGCGTACTCTGGTCACCTTGAGTTCACTACTACTGGGCGTTTCAGGACTTAGATCCATCTCATAAGTGGGTTCGACCCCAGTAGTGCTTGGACAACTTGCTATGTTGTCCATACTCCACATGCCGCCGTCTTCCAGCACAACTGAATTGTTGTTAACCCGCGTTATCCTCAGTGGTTTGGAAAATGAGGAGATCTTGGATTTGGACAGGGACGGCCTCTTAACAACCACCCACTGGCCTTCTCTCCACCTTTTGTTCGATGCTCCCCAATGACTGTCGTACCTGAGCTTGTACTCTTGTTGATGTTTCTGAGTTTTTTCCCTCCCGACGTCTCTATCCACCCACACAGGGGATCCACCATTTAGCCAGTTAGGAGTCAGTTTGGAACTCGGGTTCCTGCCTTTGAGAGAGACAAAAGGTGACACACCCGTGACAGCATTTGGCGATGTATGATATGACCACAGCATTTTCCTTATGGCGTCTTCCACTGGAACCTGGGAGTTCAATGCGAGCTGGATGGTGTCCTTTATCATCCTGTTCGCCCTTTCCACCAGACCATTGGCTTTGGGACAATACAGTGGGGATTTGAGATGTGTGATGGCCAGCGTGGACATAAACTGCTTCATGTCCTCTGAAGCGAATTGAACACCATTGTCCGTTATTATGACCCCTGGAATACCTTCCTTGGAAAAGGTGTCTCTCAAGAAGTCTAGTAGCGACGCGGTGGTGATGGAAGATACCATTCTTGTTACAATCCAATGGGAATGGTAGTCTATTAGAACAAACATGAATCTATTGGATTGGTTTAGTAGGTTTAAAGGACCAATTATGTCCAATCCCAGCTTCTCCCAAGGTACGGTGGGGACCTCCACCGGGATTAGTGGAGACTTACGGACAACTTTGGTTTTGTCGCAGGAACCGCAGGCTGCACAATTCTTTACTTGTTCCTCCACTTGCGAATCCATCCCGGGGAACCAATAGTGTTGCCTGATTTTGCTTTTCGTCATGCTCCTCCCCGGGTGGCCCTCATGGGCAATCTGTATTATTCTTTCGTACATGTTTTTCGGAGGAATGATCTTGCTTCCTCTACAAATTTGGTTCCCGACGATGGATATTTCATCTTGCACGGGCCAAAAATGCTGAACAGACTCCGGCACCTCCTTCTTGTTAACAGGCCAACCACTGTGAATCATATTTCTTAATGTGGCTAAGTCACTGTCCTCACTCATGGATTTCTCCCACTCCTCCCGATTGATGGCCGGGATTTCCACCAAAAGAATGGTCTCCTCCGGAGGGTTTTGCATCGGGTTCCCATTGGTGATTGGTAGTCTGGAGAGACAGTCCGCTACCCTATTCTCACTTCCTGGGACGTATATCATGGTGTAGTTGAACCCTTGCAGACTCAGCACCCATTTAGATATTCGTGGGGTGGTATTTTCCAGGCGCTTAGTGGAGAATAACGGAATTAAGGGTTTGTGGTCCGTTCTCAGCACAAACGGGATGCCCCACAAGAAATATTTAAAGTGGTTTATGGCCCAATAGCACGCCAATGCTTCTTTCTCTATCGTCGAGTAGTTCAGCTCGGCATCTCTCAACGTTCTGGAAGCGAAAGCAATCACTGTCTCTTGACCTTTCGTCCTCTGCGTGAGTGAAGCACCCAATCCCTTAGCGCTAGCGTCTGTGGTGAGGGTGGTTTTAGCATTTGGATCGAAAGCACTCAAGATGGGTGCGTCAACGATGGCCTCCTTGATGAGTTGGAAGGCTGATTGGTGATCTTGCTTCCAAACAAATTCAGACCCCTTCTTCAGCAACTCTCTGAGGGGACACACCTGATCCGCAAAGTTTTTGACGAACTTTGACATGTATTCCACCAGCCCCAGGAACAATTTGAGTTCATCCTTGTTGGTGGGTGCCGGGGCTAATTTAACCGAGTCTACCAGACTGGATCTGGGTTTGATTCCTTCACTTGAGATGGTGTGACCAAGATATACTACAGATTCCACCCCGATTCTGCATTTGTCTTTCTGAGTGGTGAAACCTGCCTTACTAAGTCTGGTCAACACCGCTTCCAGAGTCTTATTGTGTTCTTCATCTGATGAGCCGTGAATCAGGATGTCGTCCTGGAAACAGAGAACTTTTCCCAGACCTTGCAGAATATGCTGCATGACGCGTTGAAATACTGCCGCAGCAGAAGCCAGGCCAAATGGTAATCTGGAAAACTGATAAGCTCCATGCGGGGTTATAAAAGAAGTGAGGGGCTTGGAATCCGGGTGGAGAGCGACTTGGTGGTAAGCCGAGGATAGGTCTAGGACAGTAAAGACTTTAGCTCCATGGATGGCAGACAGCATTTCATTAATGTTGGGGAGGGGGTGTCGGTCCACCCAAATGTTCGAGTTCAAATCCCTAAGGTCAACACATAAACGAATCCCCTTGTTTCCACCTTTGGCCGCTACGACGATGGGCGCCAACCATTCAGAGCTCTCAATCCTCTCTATGATTTTGCACTCCTCCAACCTGTCCAGCTCCTTCTTAAGCGGTTCTCTGGTCAACAGCGGGATAGACCTTGGTTTGTGGATGATAGGTCTGGCATCGGCTTTAAGTTTGATCTTATGGAGGAAGCCTTTTAGGAGTCCGAGTTTGTCTGTGAACACCTCTGGGAAACGATTGCAGATTTCCATCCCAATGTTGGTCCTGTCGATAAGATACACAGGTTCCGACGCGTTGGGGTCTAGTCTGATTCCTAACTCTTTTTGGTGTTTCCACCCTAGTAGGTTGGAACCATTTCTTGTGATGTAGACTTTTCCCACGGTCGACCTATCCTTAAAATTAATGTTCATGAGTAACATTCCTACTAGTGGTATAGGATCTTGATTATAGCCCCCTGGTTTGACATCAGGAGGTAAGAGGGTATACTCCCTTGTCCCCGAATTAGCCTGAAGTGTAGCTTCATTCACAAGTGTATATGGGGAACAGGAATCTGCGTAGACCTCATACTTTACATTGTCCAGAAATATTTCACACTTGGGGTAAGGAGTGCTGTTGCCTTCTGAAAAATTAGATACCTGAAAAACAATATCTTCGCTAGGTAGTTGAGGATCCAGATCACTGCCTATCATGTGGGTGACACTGTTCATTGCATTGTGGCATACTTTAGAGAAATGGCCCCTTTTCTTACACTTGCTGCACACAACGCCCCTTGCAGGACAGTTTACGCTGTTTGCCAGATGATTAGGATTTCCGCACCTATAACATTTCGGCTTGTTCCCTGATGCTGTAGGTGCTTCCGGACTGGAAGGTAAAGGTTTGTGTTTGTGGACTTTACTGGAGATCTTGTGTACACTGTTCTCCGCTACTTGTTTTACCTCCCCCGCTTCCTTCATTTCATTCATACAGTACGCTGTATGCTCTATGCTTTTAGCAATATCAATGGCATGTTTTAAATCAGGGGCTTCTGCAAGAAGTCTTTCTTGTATCTTCTTGTTAGAGGTACATCTAACTAGCTGATCTCTGATTAGTGATTCAGTTAATATTCCAAACTCACATGTAGAGGCTAAACCTCTCAGAACAGCAATATAATTTATCACTTTTTCATTTTTTCCCTGAATGCGCAAAAAAAATTTGTGGCGTTCTAACACAATATTAATTTTGTCACCAAATTGAGCTTCCAGTTTCAATAATGTTAACTGATACACATCATACTGGATATCACCCTCACCCCCAGCCCCCTCATTAGCATTTTCAACATTATAATCAGGTAGGTCATCAAAAATATCCCTCCCTTGCTTTCCTAGATTATGCAGTAGAACATGTTGTTTACGCACCACCGAAAATCTGTCCCCCCCAATGGCGATAAGGTAAGATTCAAACAGGTTTACCCATTTTTTCCATGGGATCACCGGATCTCCACTCTCATCCAGGAATGGGGGGGGTTGAGACATAGCGAATGCCGACATGGTGGAGAGAGTAGAAGAAGAAAATGCTGAAATAAGGGAAGAAAAAGGCAAAAGAAGGAAAAGGGGTAGGTAGAGGAAGGGATAAGAAGTATAGCGATAAGGAAAAGCTGACTGTGAAAATTCACAGAAAGTTGCAGTAGAAGTAGAAATGACAAGAAACCACCAGTGCACCCCCACAGTATAACGGAAACAGTCTACCGTTGGAAATACCAATTAAAAACAATACATTTCCATGAGCTGAGCCTGTCAGCGAAAATTACGAAGCAGGCTGGATGAGGGAAGAAACGTGCAATATTATATTCCACCAGCAGGAGGAGCAGACGAAGGAGCAACCAGAGAGCAGTGTCTCACAGCGGAGCGTCCTCTGAGGAAATCAATCTGAGAAGAGGCGGAAACCAGGAACAGGATGTTTGTGAGGAGATTACGACGTTGCCACAGCCACACACGAAGAGCAGCACTATAGTCCTCGACCATCTGCGACACAACACCCTTCACAGCGCTAAATGCTTAGCGACGGCACTCAGAAGCCAGCATGCGATCTCACTGGGGGAACAACAGGCGTCTTCCTGTCAGCCAGGACGGACAGCAAGTCCAGAGAGCAGCGCCGAGCAGCAGACGACAGGGACTCACCGGAGGGATGATCAGTTTCAGTAGAAGAGCGTGAAGGGACACTCACGCAGGCAGCGAGCTCCGTGGAGGGCGTGAAAGAGTCCAGCAGCCGGGAGCTCTCGTCGGCGGAGTCCAGGGAAGGCGTGAAGGAGCCCAGCAACCGGAGACTCACGGCGATGGAGTCAAACGAAGAAAGCTCCCCTTAACGCCACCACAGGGGGCGATGGCAGGAAAGGAACCAACACTGCCTGAGAAGTCCAACGAGAGGCGGTAGGGCACTGGGGGAAGGATCCAGACCGTCCCCAGCACGGTAAGTCAGCTCGTCGCCAAATAAATGTTGTAATAACTTCCACAAAGATTGGTTTATCAGGAGATAGAAGTTTATTGTACAGATCCTTCAGCCTCTCGTAGTGAGATGCCAACATTCCAACATGAGCTTCAGCCCCAACATTCTAAGGCTGGGCAGTACCAACATGCGGAGGAAAGGAGGGGGGGGGAAAGAGAGGGAAGGGAACAGGAGCAGATTATAACAATTACCAATGAAGAAAAGGTAAGAAAACTGGTCATTGAACCAGAAACAGGTTACATTGTCTTGAATGTATGTGCAGATCTTTCCCTTCCCTCCTCATATAAACATTAATATTGATGTGACTTCTTTTTTTCAAACACTTGAGCATGCCTCATTTTGCACTATAAATTCTTCTATTTGTCAATATTTCTCTCTTGTTGTAGGTGTGCTTAGCACTTCATTTAAAGGCAACCACAGAGGGGGTGGTCTGCTGACCCTGGCAGGCCACCATTCTTGGGATGGCCAACAATCAAAGTAAATTGCAATTTGCTAGCTTCCTCATTAATATCCATGACATAGGTTGGATTATAGTATAAAGAAGTACTGAAATCTCCATTTTCAGATCAATCCGTCAATGATTTGCTGCTAAAAAAAGATGGTCTCTGGTCCAGATCACAATGAAAGTTGATATGATGCACTTTACGATATGCTGCTAATCAAAGCACAGTTGCACTTTCTTTTTTTTAAAATTATCTTATAGAGAGTATAATTGACTATCTCCCTTCCAGCAGTAGCGGCTTGTGGAGGGAGTGGTGCGGGGCAGTAGGTCGGGGTGGGGCGGGGGAGGGACAGGGTGGGGGGTAGCAAACAAAGGCACAGGGCCGAACCGAGGTAAGTACATAAATAAATAAATAAATAAAACAAATTACATTGTGCACTCTGCAACGCCAAATGGCGATGCAGCGTGCGCAATGTAATTGGTTTTATTTATTTATTTACGTACTTACCTGGGTTCGACCCTGTGCCTTAGTTTACTACCCTCCACCCTGCCCCTCCCCGCCCCGCCTCACCGCCCGCACCACTACTTCCAGGAGCCGCTACTGCCTTCACCGCCCGCACCACTCCTTCCAGGAGCCGCTACTGCCTTCCAGTATACATGCAATTTTCAGACATTTAAAAGATCCCACTGTTTTGAACTAGTGGCTGCTAAATTTAACATTCCTGCACTTTATTGAAAGTACATTCAGAGTATATTTGTTTATATACCTTCGAGTTCAGATGCATCTTCCGGACATTTTAAGGAATGAATGTATTGAACGATTGGGAGGTTAAATGTAATACCCTTGCACTTTATTGTAACTATTCCAGCTTATTCCATCTATGCACATCTGCACTTTGTAGACATATTAACTATCTAATGTATTTTTAGATTGTATTTTTGAAATTATAACGACAAAAGTATTCTAACTTTTGTATCTGCTTAATAATAAAAAATACTAAATAAAAAAAAGGTAGGTTGTATGATGACCACTATGAAATTGAATTTTTCTGACCAACCTCCTAGTACTAGTTCAGTTGGTAACATTCTTTCTAGTGCATACATGTCAATGATACCAAACAACGCTGTGCTTATAGAATGCACTAACTTGCTGCTATGGCAGTTGACAAAGTGTTATGCACATAGCACAATTCCCAATACACTTCACACCCTTATAAGCCTCGACAGTTTCATCTCATTTCTCATGTTCATCTTATTTTGAAGTAAATCCAGCCCAGATTCCAAAAGGGATGCTCATTAGTGACAGTGTGTGGTTTACACATGTGTGAAAGCAGTCCCTCAATGTTACATGTTTGGGGTAGGACATATTGGAAAGACCACAAACCAGAAACATGCAACTCGGTGTTAAGGCAACATATCTCCAAATTCAGATGAACAGTGATAGCATATCCATCACATAGTGAAATGGAAGTCAAGGGAGAGAAGATGGGTGTTATTTATTTACTTCTATTGCTGATTTCTTATTGCTGTTAGACAGAATATTTTTTTTTTTCAGTTTTTCTTTAACAGTGCTACGAATTGCATTTTTTTGCATATTTTCTATAGTAGAAACTCGTTAGAAAAATTGTCTATGTTCCTTTCTGTGATAATATTTAAATTTTTTGCAATGTTAAGCCTTGCCCAAAGGTGAAACAGTTGATTTTTCCATGACATTTTTACTCAACTGGCACACACCAGTACACATGTCTACATTATTATAATTGCCCAACTGTAAGCTGCATAAAGTCTACAATTTTGTGGAAAATACACATATTATATGTAGGAATATAATGTGGCATTCCACTTGCCCATTGCTTGTGTCTGATTTTATTTGATTCCAGGATTTCATGTAAAGCAAGGTTGTGATCTGGCTTTGTGTGAAATCCCAGGGGCATTTGTGCTGTTCCTACCGCGTTATGCCTCATTGGCTTTCATAATCTGGAATTTGGTGCTACTCAAATCAAACAATTGAAGTTTATTTTGTTCTGCAAAATTGATAGATGGTGCCCTTTGCACCACTTTCCAATGCATAATGTCCTTTGTGCCTCACAAGTGTAAACCACACAGAAAATCCGCGCCAAGCACGTTAGGCTTCCTAGTCACAAGAATGGTCAGAAATTTAGCATGAAACTGACACACAGGCATGGATTTGTTGAGGCCTTATTTTGAAGAGTGACCCAGGGAGAACGTTAAACCGACAGCGTGCAGTTATTATGCTACCATTGCTAAAGTGCTTCAGGGTGTATACATTTTAAATAAAGACTCACGGAGAAAAGGCAATGTTGTGAGATTCCGTCGCATTAGAATCAACGAGCTCTTTGTATTTAATCAATAATGCCTCCCATGAGTGGCGGAGTGAATAATTACACCCGGCCTTCTTTCCCGCGTTATTCGCAGCTTCATTTCAGGCTCTTTGAAAAAAAAACAGTGCAAGTAAATCTCCATCAAGTCGCCGAGTAATGCATTCCGACTTTCTCAAGCCTGACTGCTCCAGGTGAAGGAATTAATTTAACAACAAAGAATTTTATCTGACTGAAAAATCATTGCCTCATTGATTTTTGTCACTTCATAAAATTACATGCCTTTTTGTTTTTAATAAAATGTGCTAAACTTTAAATTGGTAAAAATCCAAGTGCCCCTCTCCACCATGTCATGGTACTAGATTAAGGTGTTTTGTTAGAAAAAAATGGGTAAAAAAGAAGTTCTGTAAACATTGTTTTATAACTCACTTTCTCCTCAGAGTTCTGAATTCCTCTTTTGTTTTACCCTAAACACGTTCTCTTTGACTACCAGCCACTAACCCCTAAAAGATTCTGGTAATCTAGCGAACCATTCACCTAAAAGTAAGAATATGTGGAATATGCCCCACTGCAGTTCAGCACCCTCCCAAACAAGTTCTGCGCTACAATTTACCTTGTAGTTGTTACCCATCCATGTGCAATCACAATATAATAAATACTACTACAGCAGCGTCCGGACCGCACTTTACACACTTTTGAAGTTTGTTCGCATTTGAAACTTCTGTGGGTGAAATTTCCTGCAAGAACTATGGGCCATATCAGCAACGGCCAGCGATAATTATCGCTGACCGTGCTTAGCGATAATTTACTGATCGCTGGCTATCTCTGCTTTTTATCGCCCTGGTAGCACGTTATCATCAACGCGCTGCACCAGGGCGATACAAATTCCAGAGATAGCGATGTTATCGCCGTTTTGCAGGGAACATCGCTGGTTTTCCAGCGATGGTACCTGCAAAACGGCGATAACCTTGCTGATACGACCCTGATTGCGTTTTGCGATGCAGCGTGCGCAAAGGAATTCGTTTTATTTATTTAAATGTGGACTTACCTCCGTTCATCCATATTCCGGTGTTTACATTTCCCCACCCTGCCCCTTCCCCGCCCCACTGCCCCACCGAACTCCCTCCACGGACCGCCACTGCAACCAAGCAATATAATAAAAATAATATGTAGGTAAACTTGTTCAGCTGTGCATCCGCCTATAAAATAGCTGAATTTCAGTCCATCGGCAGCGGAAATTAAAATACAATGTTTACTGTTGCACTTTTTACGAATTCCCAAAAAATAATAACATGACGGGGCATAGTAGGTTGTTGAAGCTTTATGCGAGGTGTGCCTGAGCCAGTCCTTCCACAATTAAATAATAATGGCGTGGGCGCTCTTGTTGGGAGACTGTGAATTGAGCACATCATAATAAACGCATCCAATTTATTGTACCGCTGCACCGCTGGCATTTATTTTCGACTAGATGTTTTATTTTTGTGCTAGAACAAAAATAGCCATGCTGAGTTTACGGGCCGGCGCTTGTTAGTTCATCTACAGCCGTGAGCCGAGTACGGAGGAAGGTAGAACTATAATGTGAAGAAGTGAGAAGCCTCTATTCACAGAGACACAGCTGTTGCATGCGCTCCTCTTGTGGGCTACACCCTCACACTGTTTGTATGGGAGATCGATGTGCAGGGGGGTGGATGGCTGCTGTTGACTCCCCATTGTGTAATGGAAGCAAACTCAAGAACGGTTGTGGTATGGAATAATCAGTAGGGAATGTTGTGATTCCTTAATGTTGTAGCCAAAACATCAAGGACAAAAATATGGAAATTAAGTTCATATAGAGAAACTTCGACTTACTATTCTTAACTGCATATCTAAGTACTTTGAGGATATGTATAACTTCAAGATAAATAGATGTGGAGAAACATAGATGCTGAGGTAGGTATAGAATATCTATATATACTCAACTGGTGTTATTTTTATCCTCGATATTTTGGCTATGATATTAAGGTACCAGGATATTTCCTACTCGATACTCCAGACCCATCACCGTCAAGGACATGTCTGTCCTCGTTTCTCAGCAGCCTGCTCTACAGATCAAAAAGTTAAATACAGATATGTAAAGCTATCTCCCCATTTGCACACATGAAGCCATTGGAAAGTGTGGGAAATCCGCAAATTGAATTTGTGCATACTTCAAATGTGGTTTAAGTGCATAAAATGATTTGCATTCACGTGTCCCTCCCAGCTGCAACATTTGCTGTTGCCTACTGATGTGAACAAGCACCTGTCTCTTCCACCATGTGGCTCATGGGAGCCATTGGTTGCTTTAATATTCATGAACACCTGCACAGGAATGATGGTGCAGCAGTTGTACCGCATGGCCCTCCGCTGTCTTTGTGAGTTGGGAAATGTTTGAAGATAAAAGGCAACAACATGTTCGAGAGGAAGAATTCGCTCCTCACACGTGTGGGGCACCATTTTTAGGAATCGTGTCTCAACCCTGGCTAACGCACATTGCAGAAGGCCAGAGAAGTGTGGTATAAAAATGTGCACTGGCTTATCAAGAGATTCCCATGTGGCGTCCTCTATGGAAATGTAAAGTCTTGTATGGGGTTATTCTCATAATAACATATGTGTCATTCTAAGTGAATACACAGACTTTTGACAATATGACTCCTATGGCAAATGCCCTTGTAATTCTGATTAGAACGAGTTATTCATGTAAACAGAAGAAAGCGATCCATACATTTTTCATGGATTAGTAGTGTTTTATAAAGGGACTTCTCCTGAGGAAGGCAAAACCTCTGGATGCAACCCTGTGTACAAATTACATGCAGAGCTTCTGATTCCCCCAGTAGTTCCTCATTTCTGAGGGGAACCTGAGGGTACACCTCATAGTACCCCAATGTTTCTCCCCCAGGGGTACCTTACCTACACCACTGTTATTGGAGCACCAGGGCTTAAATGCCAGGGCGAAAAGGAAGGCACCTGGGACAAGGCCCTAAATACTATAGCAACTGTTAGACTTGGGGGTCTCTAGTTGGCACAGGTATGCACTTGTGACAAATAGGGACCCTCACCTCTAGTCAGGCTAAAGGGGTACACTCCTAAAATAACCCCTGCTCACCCCCTTGGTAGCTTGGCACGAGCAGACAGGCTTATCTCAGAGGCAGTGTGTAATGCATTTGGGAACACATACGGTAATCAAGTGACACTGACAACACTACAGTTGGACACCACACAGGTTTTATATAAAAAATAAGCAGTCTTTACATAGATTTACCACAAGACCATAAACAACAGAAATCCACGATACTGTTACTTTAAGATGGTAGAATTTAGCTTAGTTCTCTTTAGTTCTTAGATGCAACACTTTAAGTCAATGTACCTGTAGATGCGACACGCTGGGCAACGAAAGTTTTGCAACGATGTTGATGCAATGAAAGTTTGGTGCAAAGAAATAAAGACGAGAAGATCTTCCATATGCGGCACGCTTCTCCGATTTTTTGAGAAGACTCGATTCGATGCGCCAGCTGCAGCGGCGACACCCCTTTACGCGATGCGATGACAGCGGCTTTGGCAGCAACACTCTTCTCCCACGTTGCGAGACGCTTCCGCTCAATGCGACAACTGCAGCGGCGACACCCTTTACGCGATGCGACGACAACAACTCTGATGGCAGCACGCTTCTCCTTGGATGCGAGGTGTTTTCCTTGATGCGGCGCAATGCGTCAGCTACGATGGCTGCGATGGCGACACGCTTCTTCCTCGATGTGAGACTCTCCTCTTGATGTGGTGCAATGCGTCAGCTACGATGGCTGCGATGGCGACACGCTTCTTCGGCGTTGCGAGACACTTCTTCGAAGATGCGAGATGCTTCCGCTCAATGCGACAATTGCAGCAGCGACACCCTTTACGCGATGCGACAACAACAGCTCCGACGGCGGCACGCTTCTCCATCTTGAGTCGCGCTTCTGGCTCCTTGCGACACGCAGCCCCTCAGAAGGCCCCAAAACAGCAGCAGGCACTTCCAAAAACTCTGGGGAGCTGGTGGTTGAAGTCTTTTGTTCCTGAGACTGCAGCAGGAGGCAAGCTCTTTTCCAAGCCCTTGGAGATCCTTCACAAGTTGAGCAAAAGTACACACACAGTTTCTTTTTCCTCCCTTTGGCAGTAAGGCAACCACTGCAGGCCAATACCCCAGTTTCAGGGATAGTTTCTCCTCAGCTTCTTCTTGGTTCCTCTCCTCAGCAGAGTTTTCTTTTTGTTTCCCAAAGTGATCTAATTTCTTGGGATCAGGGTCCCAATACTTCTACCACAAAATCCTTTGTCCTCTGAAGGCAGAGTTAAAACCAGAGTTCAAACCAGTTCTGGTCAGTCCTGGAGCACTTTGTTTGCCTGACTCCTTCTTTCCTTTCAGAGTGCAGGGCAGAGACATCAGACACACCACAGGAGGTGGAGCCAGCATTGTGGAGGGAAGGCACAGCCCTATTCAGGTCCCAGGTGCAACTCCTCCCTCCCATCTAGATGCAGATCTCTCTATTCACCACTGGGCCACCTCACCCTGTCTCCTGGAATTCCCCAGCCCTGTCACTCAAACTCCAGACAAGGAATACACAGCCTAGCAGAGGCAGGTTTGAATGGTTAGGGAAGAAAATACCTACTTTCTAAAAGTGGTATTTTCAAACACAGAATGTTAAAACCAACTTCACTAAAAGATGTATTTTATCATTCTGAGTTCAGGCATACTAAATTCGAATTTTTACCATGTTCCCTGAGTCAGTTAGGATTATAAGTTGTAATAATCAAACTGCCCATTCTGCTCTATGGAGAATAGGTAGCCTTGCAATAGTGAAAAAACAAAAATGGCTGTAATTCACAATTACAACATGCCACACACACCAGGGCAGGTCCTACCTTATCCTTACAATGCACCCTACCCTTGGGCCTACCATAGGGGTGTCTGATATGAAGATAAGGGAAGGTTTAGGGACTGGCAAGTGGGTGCACTTGCCCAGTCAGAATGACAGTACCAGACTGCACGCAGGCTCTGCAATGGCATACCTTAGACCCACTTTTACAGGCTGCTTCTGTGGGTGGCACTACCAGTGCTGCAAGCCCGCCAGCAGCATTTGGATTTACAAGCCCTGGGCACTCCTGGTGCACTGTACTAGGGTGTGACAGGTAAACCAAACCAGCCAATCATGGAATCACAAATTCATACATCAATTTATAATAGGGAGAACTTGCACTGTGGTACTGGACAGCAGTGGCACAGTGACCTGAACAACTAACACCAGCAAAAACACATGAGGCAACAGAAAAAATGGAAGGGAGACCCACACCAAGGTGCCAGGTTTAACATCAACAATTGTTTGCAAACTATGATACGCCCTGTTAAAATTGTGAAAGTCATAGAAAGTCATAGACTATCTCCAGAGCTCTTACAATGATGAGCGATTTATGATTGTTTTCAGAACCTCAGTGAGTGGTTAGTTTGTACTTTTTGATATATTAAATAAATATAGGGATAACAAAATTGTACTTCTACAAGTTATTTTGCATTTTTATTGGTGCAATACCTGCATTTCAAGTGGCACTATGTTCGTGTTTGAAACATTTTAATCTCACCAAACATTCTTTAATGGGTGTTCAGCTCATTTGCATCACATGCCATTACCCACTGCTCTATCACACCTAGGAATGGCCTCTTCTGAACATCTATTCTGTTTCTATTAGGGCTTGACTTAAGCATAGAATGCCTACATTAAATCCAGTTAATGTATGCCTTCACATACAATAAGTAGCCCTGTGAAATACAAGATCTTTAGGCATGTATCAGGGAGCACTTTTTCTGGAGGAATTCTCCTTCAGACACTGGAAAAAACATATCTTTCGGCTGAGCCTAAATCTGAAGTAACAAGGATGACATTCTGTGAAAATGAGGCGATCGTGAAAGAGAGATAATCTTGCCTCGGTGAATAGGTTCTTCTCTTGGTGTAATAGAAGACGCTTATCCCAGTGATATTAGATGTGTTTGGGAAGCACCACATTGTATGGAGGCCACATTCAATGTACAGCAACGCAACAGTTATCTGATTGGCTATTATCATGTACAGAAATGGGTGTCCCCTTTCCTTTCTAATTTCATAAAGGCTGTTACCCCATCCTTTGACTGATGACCAGACTAAATTCACAAGGGTGCGCAAATACTGTTTAGGCTGACCCACCCCCTACCACCCCGTATCCCTCCCTTGATCCTAAATTTATGGCAGTGGCAAATCTATCCCACCCATATATATCAGAATACAATTCAAAATTGTTGGCTGACACATAAGGCCTTTCTCCTAGGCATCCTCCAGCATCTTCCAGATTTAGCTTCCCTGCCCACCATCTCCAGAGGTCAGAGAGCGCTTCGGAGTGAGTAGTCACTCTTCCTATAAACATCTGCATTGAACACTTCATTGGCTTAAAGGCAAGCATTCATAGGCACTGCATCTAGTTTGTAGACCTCACTTCATCAACAGGGACCGAAGCAGTTTGGTTCACCTTCCGGAAGTAGCTGAAAATGCACCAGTCCTGTCTATACCTACACTGTACCCCTAAGTACCTGCTAACTTTTTCCTTCTCTTCATAACTTGTTCTTTCTGCTTTCTCCTTTTCAGTAAATGACTTCTTTCATCTATTCACCTATTAATGGTAAGGTGCACTTATACTTACCAGTCACAGTAGTACTATAAATTTCAAATCATTAACTAGAAAATGTTGTGGTTTGTCCACCGTCATATCTACCTGCAGCGTGTCGAAATGAAGAATTTAAGGATGCAAATAGTCGATTATATTCATCCCCTATTCCCCTCCTATGTGTGGACCGGGATATATTTATTTGAACTAACGAACATATATTAATCCTTCCAGAAGGATAATACAGTCTAGTTTCATTCACTTATGAATTTTGTTTTTACTTGAACTTGTCTAAGGCATTAAAATGCTCCTGGTACTGAACTCATCGAGCATTTCAAGAGCCGATAAGATCACTGAGCATGAGGACCACTGTGATCTTCTTTGGTGTCATTCATCTGCACAACCTTTTGCACAGTCACTCATCACGTAAATGAACGCACAAAATGTCACCCAGCCTGGCATGTTTGACATTACAGTTCATCTCCACTCCACCCACGCATGTAACTAATTTGCTCACTTTTCCAACAGCTGTCTGAACCGGGCTTAAGTGTGATAGATATTTGAGAGCGCTGCATCGCGCATAATAAAAAAGACAGCATTAAAATATTACAGCATGTAAGCCTAGACTGTAGGCTCTTCTTGAGCCCAGTACCTGGAAATGACAGCAAAAGCTTTGGCGACTTAGCAAAAAGATTATTAGAAAAGCTCTGCCCTAGCAGTGGAAGATCAGATGTATGCACCCACATTGCACATGATGTATGTAGTGTTCATTCGCCATACTCCACACCTATGTTAGCAAACATACTTCTAAAGCATTTGTTTGTACACACCAATTTCACCATTGTTTTTGGTGCTTAAGCGCTCTGACCCCTAAAACATGTTGAAAATGTTACACTTGTAATTGGCATGTTTAATGTACCTATATATCCCTAGTATATGGCAGCAAGTGTACCCAGGAATGCAAGTTAAATTTCCCTAACAGAGTTCAGCACCCACTGTGCCACAAACTACAGTGACAGTGCAAACATGACTGTGGGCCTACCAATGTAGCCTGGCTGCGACAGTTTTAAAACTGCAAATTCAACCTGTCAACAGAAAACCTTTTGACAGACCTAAATCTTCCTTTCAAATCATAGTATCTCACCCAATGTCGGCCTTATAAGCTCATAAGGCAGGGTGTATGACATTTAAAAGCAGGTGTCAAAGTTTAATGTTAAACATCTGCTTATACTGAAGAAGCCCCAAACACAATTTTAACTGTAGTAAGAATGGCTGTTCCATAAGCAATCACTGGGTTCCATTTTTACAACTAATGATGTAAATTTCAGAAAGGGCTGAATTAGAAATATATATTTCAAAGCTGCTTTTTTGACAGTTATTCAAGATCCAATTTAATGGTAAAATCGAATATTCTATGACTATTAAGGAAAAGGAACTATAAAGTTACATTTTCAGTGCCTAGAGCCTCTAGAGACCCATTTGCATGAGCTCCAACTGTCACCTAGCAACTTAACAGCCCCCTCTTTTGATAAGGTGTCAAAACTGTTCCCAGAGCAGGACAAAGGCCTTGGTTGTGGGGAGTTGTCCTGTCCCTCTGGCAGGATGGCCATCTAGGCTGTGACAAGAAACTTGATTAATTTCAAAGAGGTTTATCATGTTACAGGCAAATAGTATCTAACACCTGGGCAAAGCCCTTCTTTGCCTCCCCGAGTCACCTAAGCAACACTCCCCATGGCAAAGTAGCTGCCCCAAGAATTAGTTTAAAGTGACCACAGAGAAGGAGTTGCTCATTTTCCTGACCACACCTCTGGGGTGGGCAAACAGGCTCTGCACAAGGGGAGAAAGGTTTTCTTGTATTTGGTCAGAGTGGAGCATTTTAGGATTGTTTGCAGGAAGGTACATAGGAACAGCTGTAAAAGTGGGTAGGGGTACCCCAGGGGCCTTTTTTCCCTATTGGTTAGGGAGGGATCAGCAGTCACCACCACCCACAGGCTAGTGCCAGACATAAATGTGGCATCCCTGGGGACCCTCTTCAGAACACACTTGGGCCCGTGATTGGCAGACGAACGACTGCACCAGCTTTTGAGAACTGGGAGGAGACTTTAGAGACCGAACCTGCTGCCACTTGTGCCTGGGACAAAAAAGTAGACTTTAGTGGTCAGCTGGCTGACTTTCTGTTAGCTACTGGGACACAACAAGCTGAAAAAAGCCCATTTTCCTTAAGAGCTCAAATGCCCAGTTACAATGGGACCTGCCTTGGACCCTTCTAGTTGAGTTCTGCCTGGAGTACTTCTTGACCCACACGTGCTGTTCCTAAGGTCCTCATACCCTTGGCTTTTTCATTTTGTACTCCCCCTGACATCCTGAGAAACATGGAACACATAAACCTATTGGTCCTAGGACAATTCAAACCAGCCTAGTCAATCTGATGAAGGTGAGTTTTAAACTTTTCTGCTGTAATGAATCCATTTCAGCTAGACATCACAGAGAGGGTATATTCCTTGAGGAGCCCTATTTGGCTACATTATGCACCCATGCCCCATTGGAGGAATCCAAGCTCCAAACCAGTAACTGACCTAGAACAAAGAAATCTTGACCAGGCAATGACAGACTTTCCTTGGTTATGAATTTTTAATTTCTCTCACTCTGAGTTTCCAGCCAAAAGTCAACAGCTTCACCAGGACCTCACACAATGGTAATCCAGCCTAGCAGAGCCCTTCTCGACCACAAGCTGCTGCCTTGTCTTGCTTAGGATGTTTAACCTATATTTCAGAGACCAATTTCAAAGGTAAATCTTCTAACCTTGTCGAACCTGGTTTCTGTAGCCAACCCTGCTCCGTCGTGAAGGGCCTTAAATTTAGGGGTAAGGTATTCATGTAATTTGCTGTTTTGTGATTACACGAAAATACAGCAGAATTATGTAAGATTGCACAGAATTATGTGGGGACCATTACCCTGCATTTTAGAACTATTATATTTGCACAAATGCAGCCTTGCATCCAAAATGAACCTGAGGGTGCATTTTGAGCCAAGATGATAGGGCTAAATGCGACAGAATAGGAACAGCAGCAAGCCATTGCTCTTGTGTAGGCATTTTTGCAAAATTATGCAAAATGTGTAGTCGTGTAATTTTAGTAATTTGGAATCACAACAGTAACAAGAAGTTACTGAAATTATTTTGATTACTCCATTGTAATTAAAAATGTCACTCAGGCCAAATTAAATCATGTCTAATTACTGGTCAAACGGAACCAGATGACAGGAGTTAGTGGTTAACACTTTTTGATGCTCTTTTTTTTATTTAAAACTTTAAAATTACAGGGCCCTGTTACCTCTTATTGGATTTTGCCCTTTTGGAGTCATTGTGTTCATTACATTATTCTCTAGTGGCATATACATTGGAGTGGTATTTGTATTGTGTTGTGTTTTCAACGTTTTAACTGCGTTAGGATTTCTACTGCTTTGCACATTTTCTTAGGATAAGCCTGTCTACTCTGTGCCATATCTACCTGGGGTTGAGATCAGGTTTAAATTACGGAAACCTTTGTTGTACATGACAAGAGAGAGACATTATTACTTGTGGTGGCCCCTCACCCACCCCAACTCATATTTGACTTTCTCAAAGATAGGTATAGTAAAGGAGATTCATAAAGGTAACTCTACCCAGACGAAATAAAGCTGCACAACACCTTCACTGATTGGAAACCGGTGATTTTTGGAGCTGGGTGCTAAGGATTATTGCGTGTTAGAAAGCATTATGGGCGGTTCTGGCATTCAGTGACTCGGGCAGTAATGCCAAGAACCACCCTGAATGAATTTCTAATTTGGACATGGAGTGAATTAAAAAAACATCATGGTTTCTTGTCTGGGAAGTTTCTTTTCCTCTGATCTTTTACGAGTGCTTTCATTTTGTTCAAAATGCAAAGATCAAAAAGAATTGAATGGACCACTGCCAATTCTAACTGTGCAATTAGCAACTTACGTTTTACAGTTTTAATTTGCATAATTAGTGAATCAGTGTAAACTCAGAAACTCCCTGATGAAGAATGAAAGGCCACTGAGAAACCCGGGATGAGGAGCACACAGAGAACCGCCACATCTCACTTCGAAGAATATCTTTGTGAGCTCCCAGTCACGAAGATAAGGAAGACAAGGGGCAAGAAATATCAGTGATCATTTGCAATATCTTAATTTCTAAATATTGGCATGGTGGTGAGATTGATTGCTGGGGCACGCATAGGGCAGAAAAGACAGTAACCAATTGAGCATGGTTTAATTAACAAGGCATACCGCTTTCTAGTGCTTGGAGGCGGAGGGGCTTTAAGGACATATATATATATTTTTTCTCCTATTCTTTAATAAAAATGTAAAGCCCATCGAGGAAGATTCTGCATATTTTTCCGCGGTGGGTAGAGTAATGAGAAGCTGAGGAATGCGTTGGGTATGCTTGAGTACATCACACACGTTGTCCTGGTTAATTCTGTGCTTTAACCCTGACACTATGCTGCTTAACCCCTTCCCTGCTCATGACGGAACCACTCCGTCATGAGCCACGGGCGCCGTGTGCTCATGACGGAGTGGTTCCGTCATGCTGCGGCCGTTGGCGGCCGCTCCGCCCACGCGGCGCTGATTCGATAAGCGCGAGTGAGCGGAGTCGTGACGGAACCACTCCGTCATGAGCACAGCGCGCTCGTGGCTCATGACGGAGTGGTTCCGTCACGAGCATGGCGGCGCCGCGCTGCCCCCAAACCCCTCAAGCGCCGCGACAAAATTCGTGCCGCGTCGAAGGGGTTAAAGAATGCATCCAATACTTAGATCAATAAGTCCTATGTCTGGGGTGACACTGAGTGCATAGACTCAGCAGCATTCTAATCAGATCTGACAAATCACATGGTGCTGCCGTGTGTCACACTTTTTCAGCCTGCTTTATGCCACCACCAAATGAAAAAGCATATTCATATATGCACTGAAAACCCTTACACGGGTCGAGTTTCCTCCTTTCGTTTTTTTAAGGACCTGCTCTGTTAGAATCAATGTTTTTCTTTGTCGCCTTCCATGAACAGGGAAGATGACACGTGGTTGTTTTGTGTGGAGAGTAGGTGTGGTTGGTCAACTTTGAAGAGACTAGCATTTCTCAATGGTTCACCCCTCCCACCCCCAAGGTTCCACTCCCTTCACAGCACTTTCTTCACCTCCCCACTCTTATCACATGGTGGAAATCATACCCTGACTGACAGGTGAGGTAAAAACATATTAAAATGCTTTTGCTTTTCTCAATATTATTTCAATACTTAAGCTTTTTGTGGTTCAAACAATGTTTGCAACCATCTGGCCATCATAAAATACGATGGCTGACTTTCCTTTGATTTCATAAGTGGCAATATGTTTTCGAGAAATAAAAAGCTGAGTCGATGCTATTTTGCCAAATTGTTAATGATTGTTATAAGGCAAAATAGTAATGTCCAGCCATAAATGCCGGGACACGTAATAACAGAATTAAGCTCAGTGAACATTGACATCTGCAGATAATCCATTGGTATGTGGATTTTCCACCGTACCACTGTTATGGTTTTAAAAAGGAAAGTGAGTTATTCAAGAAAGGGGCCATGCAAAATTTAGTGGGCACACTAAACCCATTAATTTTGGGTGTATGACAAGACATTTGCAGTGTTTCCCAATTTGGAAAATTAAGTAAAATTACCGCTCCAAAAGACTCATGAAAGTGGGTCTCCCTGGTGGAAAAGTGAAGGGAACAGCCGCATATTTCTAGTATGGCTAGAGGATGAGAGAGCTAAATGGGATAACACATTTTCAATGTCGTGGAAAAACGAAAAAACTGTTCCTTTGCAAATGATCACATTTACCCAAATCACTTCAACTGATTGTCTACTCTAGGGTTAATCCAGGCAGCATGCCTAGTGGAGAAGGAGTTCCCATGAAAATCTATAGTTTGCGTCTATGGCCAAGTGTATTCCGGGTTATAAATTGACTGAAATTTTAAGATGAACTAAATGTATGAGAAATGGGCTCTATGATCTTAAAAACACCTGACAACATATGAACCAGCATCACCAGTTGTATGCACCTATTCAGCTCATTTCAGCATTTCATTTAATGTAAATAGGGTCCCAATTTTACTGTATATTTGCCAGATTGGTGTGAGTGGCCGCGCCAATCAATTTTGCTGTGGAAGACATATTTTGCAATGAACATTGACGCATGAGTAGCGTCCAAATTAGATTCCATTGCAGAGCACAGGCTGCCCATTGTCATTGAAAAGGGGAGTAATGGGGCAGGAACAAGACAAAGACCAATAGGTTTTAAGACAAAACTTGATCAACTAAAATAGTGTAACCGATGTTGCATGAAATTCTAGAACCAAACAGTGGTGGCTCACAAAGGTAACACTGTGGGGCGGTGAGGCGGGTCGTGGGGGGGGGCTGGGTGGAGGGGGGGTAGGGGAGTCCGACGTACGACGGCAGGTATTTATTTATCTATTTAGGTTCACCTTTGCAGTCATATGTCGGACTCCATTACCCCCCCGCCCCGCCTCACCGCCCCACAGTGTTACCTCTACGAGCTGCCACTGGAGCCAAATAAAACCAGGTGCAAACAAGAAGCGAGCAGAATATTGTGAGATATTCTAGTGCATAAGACGTGTAATTACCATGAAATGATGCATTTTATACAGCTTTGCTTTGAAATTTGTACGGGAAGGTGTACAAAGATTACAAATCTCACACATCATGGTGCTGACTCAGCATAGCTCCATACCTCAAAGCTTAGCATTGCACTAAAACTATTTATATTGCACGTGTGCAATTGATGACATAATCACCGTACAAACTCTTTAATACTGCTGCTCTGAATTTTTTTTAGTTAATTTGTTATTAGTAAAATACTGACTAGGGTCTGTTGGAATTGTGTGTATACCACACGAGCCCACGTGTGAAAAACTCTAACGGTCTCCCATGCCCCTAGGTTTGGTAAATTTAGTGAGCATTGTTATTGGAACAAACAATACATATTTGATTTAAAGTTAGCATGCATTTTTCTTAACTCATTTATTTTTAGGAGAGTGAAGGAAGAAGCAAGAGCTGCGTTCCCAGCACCTACCTTCACATTGTGTTTTTTCAAATGTTTCCTATTGCTTATAGCCATCATGGCATCCTCTATCGTGTAGTTATTTTCTCATTTTCACCAAAAACACAGTCACCTTCCTTGTCCGCCTTTATCATGCTATTTCATCAAGAGAAATTCTAATGTACTTTCTTGTACCACTGAAATACATCTCAGATCCTGGGAAACAAAGCGCTGCTCGCAAAACCCTCCCTGAAGAATATTTCAAGCCATGTTTTACTCTGCTTGCCGACTTGTCAGTCTTATTTTTCTTTGGGGATGCAATATAGGTTCTTTAAAGTGTACCTGATGCTAATAATATAAATGACACATTTTGTGGACCTTTTATATTTTGCTACTAGTAACTAGAGAACAACTTGGGCGATCATTCTGTACTATAGTTTTACGGTGAATCAACAGCAACATTTACCATACTCAAAACTGTTAAAAAAGGTACAAAGCTTTAATAAGTCATCAATGCCATGCTTCTCAGATGTTCCGGCTGTTTAGAGGAAAGATTCGTACCTGTAATCCATCCTTATTAAGTTTGCACGCAAGACGTGTGACTTTATAAAATTAAACAGAAGAATGATGTGCCCTTCCTCTTCTCGATGAGGGCACTAAGGCATTTTAATATCAATAATTAGTGTTTTTAAGTGCCATATATTGTCATTTGTTTTCCTCTTTTATTCTGACAGCTTCTTAAATGATTTCTTGGGCTTTAAGGATCTACAATATATTGCATTTCCCTTCATGTGTTATGCATTTTTCCAGTACAGGGCCCTGCTTTTTTTTTAATCCACACATCCATCTTCAAAAGTCGATACCAGGTAAAGAAGCTTTCAGTGTGAAGGTGAGAAAAAAATGACTCTTTGGACACTGACCTTTCAAAGTCCTAAGAAGATCGATGAAACAATGTTTAATGGTGCTAAAAGAGTGCTTAATGTGACATAATTCACTCTGCTGGTGAAATGAATGGCTTTTAAACTATCAGGCAGAGAGATGACACTAGATCCGATTACCACTAAAGATTTTTGTGCCATTTTAGAAGCAGAATAAAACTACTGCCATAGTTTTATGTTGGCAAGGGTGTATTGGCCTTAGTAGGTGTTGCGTGGAAAACCTAGTAGCGGCCCGTGCAGGTAAGAGAGGTGAGGCGGTAGGACCGGGTTGGGGGGGGGGGGTGCATTTTGACAGACCACGACGAGGGAAAACTAATTATTTATTTAATTTTCCTTTGTGATCATCTGTCATACCCACCCCCGCAACAGGGCACACCGCCCACTGCTCTTACCTACACAGGCCGCACCTGGCAAAACCTAAGAACTTATTCCTGCCGGAGAACACAATATGTGCCTAGAATACGGCCTGGAACCATTTGGGTTCGAGGAATCAGAATTCTTCAGAGATGCAGGACCTCTTTTGAGCAATATTAAAATGTTAACATGCACACATGCTAGCTGGGTAGCTGTATGAGCTTATGCATGAGCTGCAGAGAGCATATCTAGGAAACATGAAGATTTTATTTGGCATGCTGTGCTGTGTGCAGCTCGTGCACTAACTGAAAGTTTCTAACTGTATATGAGTTAGTGTCTGTGATGTATTAAACTCAATTACCATTGCATTCTGGCACATTGCTCTGTTTTGCATGTGCACACATGTTCATGATACAACCACAAAGACAAGAGTAACACACTTGTTGAGCACCCATTGTTGTTCTCAGGGCAATTCTTAATTATAGAAGAGGCCACAACAATCCTTGTTCCCTCCTGTAATATGCATTTCACAGAACTAAAGTTAGCACAGTACAAAAACAAGAAGTTTAGTCCTCATTTGTATGGGAATATGTTTCCATGCATGCAATGGATTCCCTTTGCCCATGTTCATGCTCCACAGTATCGAAAAAATGCAAAGCTAATTGGTGCTTGGTGAAAGTCTAGATGAGTTCCACCAACCTGGCAGTACTCATTTAGCCTGTCCCGCTTGATGCCCTTTCCCCATTTCAGTGAGAGTGAAAAGTGACAACATCCCTAAACCACACCAACCACAAGTGTCTTTCTTCCTGATTTGATCTATCACTGTTTATCTGAGTACCTCATCTTGCTACCGCACACCCTGCTCTTGTTCGCATTACCACTCTTAAAAAAGGATCAAGTGCATTCCAGGACCAGTAGTTTGGTATCCAATTTTAAAGCAGGTCTGCTGTTCCTCATGTACAGTCACAGGTCAATCTTAGCATTGTTTACAGGATATGTACCTCAAATAAATGCCAAGTAATTGCACATTGCATCAAAAGCGTTCTCAGTACAACTTTATCCCTGATTGATTTTTTAGTTGATGTTTTAATAGAATTTTTTATTACTTGCTAGCTTGTCACTGTGTAGCAACTTCAGTGTGGTGGATAAGAACAAAAGGATTACTGACACAATATCGTTGACAAAAATGTAGTGTCAAAACTATCGTTTACAGCAATATCGTCTTCCTATACTTATAATGGTAAGTTTGGAAATAGTGGAGAAAAAAAATCATCAATATTAATATTGACTATACATATAGAAAAATATGGATTTTTTAAATATAAATAGAGTGTAAAGTAGTAAATGTTAAATAGTTTAATATAAATGTAATATAAACTAAATAAATTCCACCCCATTCTGCACATATATATTTAGATATATACATATATAAATTCTATGAGTGCAAATATTACATCTATACTACAGATGTCAAATCCTCAGCCACAGAATCAGGCTCTTTGCACATATCTGATGAAACCTTCACATAGACATTGTGTGAATGCTTCATCAAAAAGCAGCCAGATCGGCATAATATGTTTTATGGATGGGTAGTTCCCTACCCTTCAAAGCAGTAGACTCACTTTGTATCTCCTGGTCTTGAGATCTGTGGACTGTGGTCTTTTGTTCAAGTCGCATTATCATTTAGTGGTTTACCAACTGTCCTGAGAATGTTGGCTGATCATTAACATTCCGCTGGAAACAGAAAACCCATCTTTTTCAGTTTTCAATAAATGTTGTGGATAAAATTAAATTATAAGCCAGATTAGCCTTTAACCCTCAAATAAAAAGTTCTGTTATTTTAGCTCTTTATAAACATCCCTATTGAAACTTGAATCAACAGCTGGTGTGGAGTCTTTTTGTACTGTTTTCACTGTGGTACTGTGCTACTGTGCTACTGTACTGTACAGATATTTTACACATTGCATCGGAGATAAGCCTGAATGCTCTTTGCCAAGCGACCAAGGGGGTTAGCAGGGGTTATCTTAGGTATGTGACTTATCCTGACTAGAGTGAGTGTCCCTACTTGGACAGGGTGATACCCACTGCCAACTAGAGACCCCATTTCTAACAGCCATCCAGTATCCAACCTGTTCATATTGTCAAACTCTACATTGTCATCAAATCCACCCTTCCTTATTGGAGAGCAGGTCTGACAAGCACTAACTCTGCTGCTAATTGCCTGTGCTTTTAATAGATTAGCAAGGAGAAAGAAGTAATGGGAAACAGGAACAGAAAGTAAAAGACAAAGCAGAGGTAAGATCAGAAAGGGAGAAGAGGAAGGACATGAAGGGAGGAAGAGAGGGGGAAGGTATCCAGAGAAAGAGAGAGAAAGGATGGAGAAAGAGCAACCGTGCACAAGAGAGGAAAGGAATTTATGGTGAAAAGGACTGAAAATCATAGGGAATGAGGAGAGAAAGTGATGGGAGCAATGGCACAGATACTAAGAGAGAGGTAAAAACAAGAAGGCAATAGTAAGAAGGAGAGTGAAGAATAAAGAAAGGCTGGGAGAAGAAGGTACAGAGGTGTTATGGTTATGGAAGGGAGGTGAGGATTGGAAATATTGATGAGAGAAAAAAGGAGATGGGTACGTTAGTGTTTGATGATACAGGTGTGGTATAATGCACCATTTTCCATATTTTTGTTTCCAAGATTTGTTTGGTGAGAATGCTCCCTAATCTCCCCATGTAGTTGTTGGGATAACTTGCTGTACTCACCCAACATAGTATGGTGGCTGGTGTGTCATAATTTGTCAGAGCTACTTCAGGTTTCCAGTCCAGCCTTGACTGGTCTAAGAGACGGAACATTCAGTGCCAATAATACAGGTGTAGCTTGCCCTTTTGGACATCATGGTGCTACCCTTCATTTTTGTTTGTTTGAAAGAAAATGGAGGTTCACTGGCAGCTGAGGTAATAAACATGCTTTTAAATGTAGGTTGTTGTGCATGAGCTTGTTGGAAGAATTTCACCATGAGAGCAAAAACTTGGGGCAAAAACCAGGGGCATTTGTGACATGTATGGGTTGGAGTGAAACTCACTGACAGATAGTTTTTGAACAAGAATGAGTGTAGGCTGTAGGTGTGTGAGAGTGAGTGAGTGAGAGTGTATTAGCAATAATAAATGTGAGGGAGTGTTAGAGATTGTTAGTGAGAATTAGGGAGTGACAGTGAGTGAGTGTAACTACAAATGAGAATGAGGGAATCAGTGGGAGAGAATAAGTGAGAGTGACTTAGAATAAGGGATTTCGAGTAAAAGGGAGTGAGTGTGAATGAATAAGAGTAAAAATGGGGGAGAGTGAGTGTGAATGAGTGATTTTAAGGAGTGCAAGAAAGTGAGAAATAATGAGTGCAAATGAGTAAGACCACGTGTCAATGAGTGTGAGTGAGTGAATGTAAATGAGAGAGACTGGTAATGTAGCGTTATGCTCATGAGTCTTAGATTTGCCCAAGCATACCCAAGAAATCTATGACTTAGAGAGGCATCGCAAAATACTTGTGCTGCTGTATTGAAAGCAATCACTACAGACACCTTTGATAAAATATTTGTACTGGCATTTTAGAGATAAACCTTGGTGAAACACTGATGTTGGCATACTACAGGTATTTCGTGACATGTAGGGCATCCTTGGAAACATACTGGTGCTGGCATACTTGAGGAAAGCATTGGCATAAGGGGAAGCCATGGAAAATGTGGGCACTAGCACAGTGGAGGTTACACCTGGTATATGGGATGGCTACAATGGCATGTGGGAGGGGCAACCAAGGTAGAATGTTGGTCCTGACATGCTAGAGATAATGTTTAGCATATGAAGGCCCCAGAGCAAATTTTGAAACAATGGGATTGCCAGCTTAGCACACCATTAAAATAAATGAATATTTAATGAGAGCCCATTCAAGGCCTATGACTTTGTAGTTAATGTATGTGAAAAAGATGCTTTACCATGCACTATTTAGTCCAATATTAAAAAGAATGTCTCAGTTGTGGAAACATCCTGCACACTCTGTAGAGTATGTCTGGCACATTTGAATCACTTTCTACAATTCAGAGCAAGCATTGTTTCCCACCATTTTTCGAAGTTCATGTCATGATATAGGTGGTATCTAAAACAGACATTTGTTTGTGTTGTATTTTCGTATTAATTATGCAGTTATTATGGAAAGTAAGGGATGTCAATTATTGTGATGTCCTCAGGATTAAGGTCACACCTTCTGGAAAGATTCAGGGTCAAAGGGCACATGATTTCACTTCCTGTGATGTCATTAAGGCCGAAGGGTGTGTGAAGTCACTTCCACTAACCATGGCATTTTGATGAATCGACGTCCATGGGGGCGACGCTCCTCTGCCCTTATGGAGGAGCAACAACTGGTAAATGCAATAAAAATTGAAGAAACGGAATGGACAGCACATAAGATGTGCAAGTCTGTACCAGCCACTATTGGCCAAACGGCCACTTAAGTTTCTCCGATGACATTGTCAAGCTTCCATTGTTCTGATATGGGGTTGGCAGAGGAAGATTTTCTTTTTAACAAAATACCAATAGCATTAAATAACTGTAACCCAAAGTGTATCACAGTTCAGTGTCATAAATGCTCCAGGAGTTGATTGAATGAAATATCTTCCTTAAATGAAATATCTTAATTAATGTAAGATGGCAATCAATATGAGGAACACCAATATTACAGTAAACAAAAAATTTGCATTCTGAAATCATTTTATGAGTGAAGTAATAGCGTTCTGAGCACGGTCCAGAGTTTCTGAAACTGTATATGCTAAATGGATCTATTTTTATCTGCCACTTTTCTTCTCTTCCTTGATCTTTCTCCATTCACCTTTTTTTCTTTATCATAACTCTCAATACATATCTCTTTGTAACCATCTTTTCAGCTCTCTCTTTCTTGTATTCTTTCTATTCTCTTCCCTCTAACTCATATCCATCACCCTTCTTAATTTCCCTCTCTAGCTCCCTCCTACTTTTATCTATTTAATAACGCTCTCCTCCCCTCTTTCTGTCTTCATCCCATCTTGCTATAATTCTGTCACTCACCAATTTCAGTCTCTTACAGGAAAGGGGTAATACCGAACATTGCTTTGGAAATAACAGCATAAGCCCTCCTTCAAACTAATGATACTGCCTGCAATCTTGATATTCTCAATTAATTAACTGTATCTCTCCCATAAATAATACATTTTCAGCTGAGCTCTAATACTTAAGGGATTGCAAATATGTTCATTTTCATTCTCATAAACTGTATCCTTGGAATAACAATTTTCTGGCATTTGCGTGGTCCCTCTGAGAAAAACGTAACATTTCATGTGCATTTGAATTGTTTTCAATTGAATAATAATGTCTTCTATTGTAAAGGCAAAACACCCTGGGCCTCATTTACAATATTTTGACACACAGCAGCACAGCGAGCCTTCTTGCTGCGCTGCCGTGCATCAAAAGAAAAGGGCAGGAATGTGCCGTATCTACAAGATACGGTGCATTCCTGTCCTTCTCCCCTGCGCTGGTGCACAATGGGCTGCCATGCGCCAAAGCAGTCACCCGTGGTGCAAGGGTGTCTGCTTTGTAGGGGTGATTGTTTTAGTGTAGGAAGGCCCACCTTTCTGTGCAGGAACAGTCAAGAGAGGTGTTTTCCTCTTACTATGTGTGCTGCAGAATGCAACACACACAGAAAAAAAAGAAAAACAAGGAGAAATAATGACATTTTTCCTTGCTGCACCTCCATTACGTCCCCCTTGGGGAGGCGTATGAATCTGATGCATTCCCAGGTATAAAAAACGTTGTAAATCTGAGAATGCAGAGGTTCTTTGGATGTTGCATTGGAACAACCACAGTGGCACCCATGGAATGCCCCTTTCTCACAGACTAATGCATCAACGGGTGCCACGCACGTTGGGCCCGATTGACAGAACTAACTTAAGACAAAATCCTAAACTTACTACCATTTTGGTATTCACAGAAGGCACTTACTCATTTTGGTATTCACAGAAGACACTTACTCACTTCGGTATTCACAGAAGTTAGGAGTCCTAACTTTAGGACTCCTAAATGTCTTCTGTGAATACCGAAAGTCTTAAAATTGGGATTTTTCTCAGTTTAGGAGTCCTAAAGTTAGGACTCCTAATTTTACTACTACTAAACTGAGAAAAATCCTAATTTTAAGGCTTTCGGTATTCATAGAAGGCATTTAGGAGTCCTAAAGTTAGGAGTCCTAACTATACTACTACTACTAAACTGAGAAAAATCCTAATTTTAAGGCTTTCGGTATTCACAGAATGCATTTAGGAGTCCTAAAGTTAGGAGTCCTAACTTTACTACTACTAAATTGTGAAAAATCCTAATTTTAAGACTTTCGGTATTCACAGAGGGCATTTAGGAGTCCTAAAGTTAGGAGTCCTAACTATACTACTACTACTAAACTGAGAAAAATCATAATTTTAAGACTTTCGGTATTCACAGAAGGCATTTAGGAGTCCTAAAGTTGGGACTCCTGAATACCGAAATGAGTAAGTGCCTTCTGTGAATACCAAAATGAGTAAGTGCCTTCTGTGAATACCAAAATGGTAGTAAGTTTAGGATTTTGTCTTAAGTTAGTTCTGTGAATCGGGCCCGTTGGCTTTACGCGGGCTTGTAAATATGGGCAGGCACACTGCGCCACTAGTGTGCCGTAAAAAGTGATGCACCGGCGGCACAATGATCTTGCAAATGAGCTCCCATTTTCTTTTCTCTATAAATTCGAACACAAAGAAAATACATTGATAAATAAAAGCTGTGCTATTAGGCCTAACTCTGCATGTGTTTGATTTGTAAAGAAATTGCTAGGTGTTCATCACTGCAACCTACTAGTTTTGCTTCAATCTTTTAGAGCCAGTATTTAGCAAGTTCACCATGTACAGTGAAGAAACCAGACAAAATTACCATTTTATCAAACCTTATATTATCTATTCAAAAACCATATAGTGTTTTTCATCTTCAAAGTTAAAGTGAATGTGTTCACCCTTGGTTGAAAATGAAGTGAGGAGGTAGGGGCGGCTGCGGAGGTAACTTGTCAGATGTAGATTGAAGTTCAAATATATCTCAGATACACCATGGTCAATAAATATACAGTGGCAGCCATTTTGTAGTCTACATTAGAAGGGTTGGTGATCTACTGCAAGATTAACTGAAAGCAGACAGGTCACTGCATCACCAAGAAAGGATCAATATTAAAATAATTGGTACTTTACTTCTAAGTTTCAGCATCATTGAATGGAACGTCAGACGCTTTAAATCTCAACTCTTCTGCTACCCCTTAAAGGCAGTTAGTCTTTCTAGAACAGGTAA
Organism: Triturus cristatus; assembly: GCF_964204655.1. Lineage (NCBI taxonomy): Eukaryota > Metazoa > Chordata > Amphibia > Caudata > Salamandridae > Triturus > Triturus cristatus. Next base: position 170,358,114 of record NC_140582.1, on the reverse strand, counting down.
GTGCATGCCAGAAGGAAGCTGAAGGGAAGTATGCACTGACAATGTTTCTTTAATATTGTTTGAAATCGTGAATTAAAATACTAAATTACTTTGCCAACGCTTTGAAATTTGCCTCAGTATGTAAGCATGTCTCTTAATGTGTCTTAAGACTTGTTCAGCAAGAAAAATGAAACGAGAGGTTGTGTGTTTAATCCGTTGACTGGCCAGTCCAAGAATGCAAACACAGCAGTTTTTGATAGGATTTATTGCACTAAATGAAAATGATATGCAATTGTGGCAAACTGCATGCGCATTTGAACTGGCAGCAGCTGGTTGGAATTAAGGATTCAATGGTGAATTTAACTCGATTTGTTTAAACATGACTGACCCTATTTACAAAGATTTTGCTGTGATCTATGATTGTAGTATTCCTGTTGGACTTGTCCCTTTTTGCAGGGTCATCCCTGAACTTTTTGCCTTCCTCCTAGTCTTTTTTCTGACCTGGTGTTGGTGGTTTTAGAACTCTGGGCACTTTAGCACTGCTGTCCAGTGTAAAGTGAGTGTGCTCCCTGTGGTAAACATGGTAAGATTGGTCTACACCTGTTTGGCGTATTTAATTTACCTGTCATTCCCTTGGAAAGTGGTATCTCAGATACCCAGGGCCATTAAATTAAATGCTACTGGTGGGCTTGCAGCGCTGATTGAGCCACCCACCAAAGTAGCCTTTCAAACCTGTCTCAGGCCTCTGCCTTTGCAGGGCCTGTGCGCGCAGTGTGACTCGGCACCTAAAGTGTGTGCCACGTCTGTGACCCCCCCCCCCCTTTTTACTGCATGTCAGTCACCCCTAAGGTAGGCCCTAGCTAGCCCTATGGGCAGGGTGCATTGTAGGTATAAGGTAGGACATGTACCTTAAGTGTGTGACATGTCCTTTTAGTGACAAACAGCCATTTTGGTTTCTCACTGCTGTGAGGCTGCCCTCTCATAGGAATGCATTGGGGATTCCCTGATAAGTGTTTCAGTGGTAATTTATGAGAGGAGCAGCGTGGTCAAGTTTGGTATGTTTGGAATAGTAATAATAAATGCTGCATAATGGTATGAGCAGATTTATCATCAGTATTTTAGAAATGCCATTGACATTTCAGTGTGCTTTGTGTCTCTGCTTGCCTGATGTGTATTGCATGTCTGGCTCTGGAGTGACAGGGGCTGGTGAGGTGTGTGGCTCCAGAGGGGCAGGGTGAGTCAGCGCTAGGTTGAATGGGCAGATCTGCATTTGTAGTAGTGGGAGGAGTAGTCCGTGACCCTAAATAGGTCTGTGCCTGCCTGGGTGAATGGTGGCTCCACCCCCCTGTGGCGTTTCTGAGGACCGAGCCCCCACCTGACAAAGGGGAGTAGAAGCACTGTAAACAAAGTGCTTCAGTACACCCAGATCCAGTTGGGACTGGTTCTCCAAGCCCTGTGCCAGGGCAGAACAAAGGGATATGTAATATAAGTATTGGGGCTGTGACCCCATGTAAGGTATGCTGTTTTTGGGTGCTGCTTGCTGGGCCCCAGGAGGAACTGCCACGAGGGACTGCCCCTCTGCTGGAGGGCCCTGTGAGCTGGCCTGCCTGGGCCCAGCTGTGCCACTCTAAAACTCCTGGATTCTAACACTTCGTGAGCACTTCATGTTTACTGCTGGAGGCCCAGAGAGGGGGACTCCAACCCTGCCAGGAGGAGAGAGGAGCGTTTGAGCCCTGCAGTGCTGGGCTGCGGAGTGTCCTGAGGAAATCCTGATGTGGGGATTCCCCCCTGGTCATGAAGCGGAGCGGGAGCCCACCCCGCATTTTTGTGCATCCCCCAGAAGTCAGGCAAGCTGCCTAGTGTAAGGCGGGCCAGGTCAAGGAAGCTGACGGCTGGCCGGGAACAAGGAAGCTGACAAGGCAGTCAATTGCAGCACAGCACCACCAGAAGACAGGCAACCCTGTGCCTGATGTAAGGCGGGGCTCCCGGTGGGCCGCACTGCCGTGACGTGGAGCAGAAGCCAGACAACGGGGACTTCACTCCGTGAACAGAGGCCCGCCAGGCACACTGTCGGTGTCTGCCTCCTGCCCCCAGAGACCGGAAGGAGTCCACAAAGAGCCCCGTTGAGTGGGGCTGAAGTATTGGGCATTGTTGGTGCTGATCGAGGGCACCCGGAGGGCCAGTAAACGGGGCTCCCTAGGCACTGTTAGTGCCAGTTCTTGTTTGTCTTCACAGCTGCACCGCAAGAGCACGGGCAGCTGCAACGAGGGGGCACGTGGTGTAGAAGTCCCAGAGTGGGGCTTCAGTGGCACAGTGGTGCCCAGGCTGATTTCCTCAGCTGCACCTCAAGAGCACAGGCAGCTGCAACAAAAGGGGCCATTCCTTTTCTTTTGAGGTCCACCATAGAGTCCCGGTGAGAGGTGCTTGAGTGGCACTGTGGTGCCAGGTTACTCAGCTGCACCGCGAGAGCACGGGCATCTGCAACGTTGGGAGCATTGCTTTGGGTCTCTGGAGAGACCAGGGTGGGTTGCATCCCCATCCCATTAAGTGCCCTGACGTTTGGACAGAGGGCATTGCGGGAAAGTCCCAGATGGGCCCCCGAGGAAGGCCAGTTGGCTGGTAAGTACCTGCAGTACTGGTAGGGCGGAAAGCTCTAATGTGTTGCATAATGTGTTTATGCCAAATGTCATGCTATGATGTTTATGCCTAATGTGATGCAGACATAATGTGTTTATGCTGCTTGTGATGATGCTGAGTAAAGTATTTTGCCAGTAGTTAATGGTTGTGTTATTCCCTGTTCTAATGGTTCTGACAGTGGCCCGATTGGCCCTGTCATGTATATAATCCCCTGTAAAGTATTGCCTAGTGCCAGGTGGCACAGTGTATATGTGTGGTTATGATCTAATGTGTTTATGATAATACAAAGGCTATTTTTTATATACCTTGTGTGGAGTTTCTTTTATAGTGTGCCTAGTGTGTTGCTGCTGTATGTGTGTGTTGCGCAAACGCTTTGCACATTGCCTCTGGGATAAGCCTGAGTACTCATGCCAAGCTACCAAGGGGGTGAGCAGGGGTTATCTTCAGCATGTAACTCCATTGCCTCGACTAGAGTGGTGGTTTCTTCCTGGCCTTGGTGCATGTCCTAGCCTACTAAATATCCGATTTCTAACAATTCCTCATTCCAAAAGAACACATGTGTAAACCAGGGTACTCCTGGTGTACTCGTGGAATTCATGAGTAATCCAGGAGTCACATTTACTTGAACATCAGTCTTTCTGACTATGGTCCAGTGTTCCTATATTCAACAATCAAACTCTGCTTTAAGCAGGAGGCAACATGTAGGAAGGATGTTTGGGAGGCAGCAGCAACACGGAAGGAGGGAAGGTGAATTGGGGTAATAAGGATCAGCAATCTGACCAGTTGCGGCAGCTGCAAATATTCAGTGGCGGGGCGGCAGATGGGCGGCACATTTAAAAAAAGACACCTTATGCTGCCGGTTGCCTCTTGCCTTAGTGCTCCACTGCTCTCCTGCTGCTCCCGGAAGTCCCTGGGACATACTCACCATCAAATTCAGACGGTGTTCCCATGCTATGAGAGCAGTGATGGTATTGGCCTGAGCGGGCTGGTTTGGCGCTCGCTCAGGCACAGGGAATCTGTGCAGCTCCTCTGCCTGTAGAATACAGCTAATTTGGAGAAACGTAAGTGCACATGTCTGTTTGGCTGGCCTAAGATGGCGGGTCAAACTGACAAGCACACTTACAGTGCCTACCACTCCTATTCCCTGTCATTGTCTGACCCCACCCCTCCCAACGCATGCATGGCTCAGCCAGTCACTTAAAAAATAAAATGATAATAAAATAGTTTTATTATCATTTTATTTTTTAACTGCTGGCTTTGAGCAGTCAGGCTACGCTCCTTCGCCAGTACAGAGGAGCCACCGCTAAATCTAATGGACAGCAAAGGGTTGGTCAGGCTTGAACAGTCAACAACTGAGACAACAAAAGAAGGAAGAGGGGTGAGTGGAGGTTTGCAACAACATGAACAATAGGAGGGAGAAGGCAAGTGGGGCAAGCAACAATATGGATAACAACAAAAGCCGAGAGGGCAATTGAGGTAAGCAACATAGCAGACAACAACGGAGGAAGAGTGGGTAGGTGCAAGCAACACAGACGAGGGAGGAACAAGGAGGATGGAGAAGTACAAGATCCAGCTGAAAAAGACAGACTCTGATACAGTGCTTAAACACAAAGAAAAAAGGAACACTCAAAAATATGAGCTGTGAAAGGACACATGTAATTTGTCCATGCTCCAGGGGAGGCAGGGGCTGGACAAACACAAAACGTAGAAGGAAGCCTATAGCACCTGCCCAATAGTAAGAAAGTAAATGAGAGTGACAAAAAGCCAACCAATGGTAAGAAACCGGCAGCCTCTATGCCCAATGTTATAAACCAACAGTTTTCGAAGATACAGCACATGTGCTGTCTAGGTGAGACGTAAAAAACAACACTGCACAAGTGCAAATAAAAGTACATTGCTTCGTGCAGGCTACCCTCCCTGTTTACTTCAAAATGGTATCACATTTGGGTAAGTGGGGGTTCACTAGCCTTTGTAAATTTCATTTCCCATCACAAGCACCATTTGGGATTATTAATGGATTGCCCTAATTTTGATGATGTATCATTAAATATTGGCAGGTCACTTCAATATGTGTTTTTGTGACTGGATGGTTGCTACTGGAGCAGGAGCATACTGATCTGCACAATGCGGCACTCTGTCTAGAAAGGCTCAGTCAGTAAAAAAAATGATATGGCCCCTAGCAATTGCCTGGGATTGCCATTAAGTCAAGCATTCCTTCCATCACCTTGATGTTTTTGCAGTAGTCACATTCAGTGTGATGGGTATGCTCAGACATGGGTCCCATGTTCACTTTGCCAAGGGACTCAAGGTAAACCTCACTAATAAGACATAAATAGGTCAAAATGAGTCTGTGTTTACTTCTGGTCCCATCTGGAGGGGTCCGGACATGGCAGTTTAGGCTAAACTGTTCCTTTTGGTGCAGGACCAAGACTGATTTGCAAAACATGGGCATCTGTTTAGAATGGCACCGTTGGCCAAAATCAATGATCTGGAACATGTCCCCAAGCAATCACCACCGGTGAGATTAATTCAAGCATTCCTTCTGTTTAGCTTGCTGTTTTTACTCTCAGTTATGGCCTTTTACTTGCAAGTATACCCCTGGCTTAAATAGATTACAAGCTTGCACCTGTATTTGTGAACAAAATCAAAACAAGAAAAGTGCTCTTTTTTGGATGACAAATTTTCTAGAAATCCAGCCACCTAATGAATTGATTTGTACCATTTGAACAACAAAACAGGGAAGCTTTTAGATATAGGAACTAGTTTTCCACCTGAAATCAATTTTTCATGATTGTATCTGATAATTGACTCATACACGTCAATGATGAGCTACTGCCAACATGCGAATAGAAAACCTAACCAAAACTGTGTATCTTAACCATAAATATCCAGAGGGTTATTAGTCTTCAATTTTGACTTTTGAGATAAATTACAATTTGAGTCCTATGGCCTTATAGTGTTGATACCAAATTATATAACCAACTGCTCCTTTTTTCAACTTACCTCTCCAGGTAGTGAGTGTGAGCAGTCCAAGGCTTACTGAAAGAAGTAACGTGAGGTTAGACTGTAGACAGTAAACACTTAAATAACAGTTAATAATTGATTGTCCGGTCAGGGCTTGACTTTAAAAAAAAAAAAACGACGTTAATATACATGACAAAGGTATAGTACTCATTAAATGACAACGTCAAAGAGAATTAGAAGTCTGTAGGACTTTCCTAGCCAGAGATCCAATTACAAAGACTCTTACACTGGTTAAATTCTAAGTGCCATAAAAAAAGGCAACATGTGGTCTTCTGGACAATATTTTTCAATAGAAAAATATGTTGATGGTTTTTAACAATTCTGCTGTATTCAGTATGATGAGAACAAAGTACAAGGGGACCCTACTCCCACCGGAGCATAGGGTGAATTAAGTATATAAACAAGAAACAATGGCTCCTGTGAATTAATATCTACTGATTTATGATAATCGAAAAAAACACACAATGGCGGTAACAAGGGTTATGCGTGATGTCTGAAAGAGAGTCACCCAAAACACACAAGAGAGGTCCATCTAAGTAGACAATTGTGTTTATATGACATCACATTTATAAAAAACAGTTTTTCACATATACAAATGTTTAGTGAAAAGGTGTCCCAGTGAAATTATAAGGAACCTATAAATAAAGTGACATATTTAGTGACAAACTGACATGGTTTCCTTCTTGAACTACAAAAGTGACCATTCATGGATAAACAATTTGTAATCAGCATTTATCTAAAATTAAATATTGCTGTTTTTTGGTTCACTTTTCTTAACAGTCGATGGCGTTTCGACCCTGTGCGAGATATAAGGTCTCTTCAGGACCTGCAAATATTGGGGAAACCTACAAAAATGAATGGATAGCATCAGTACTGTGCTAATAGGAGTCACTTATAGCTGGAAAGGTTGGAAGGACATGTGTTTAACTACCTGAAGTGGACTAGGCACTGCCCAGTGTAGAAAAAGTGAACACCACGAGTGTAATGAAAAGGAAGATACTCACAGGGCAACCCAGCCGGGCACTGAGTAAAAAAACAGGATGATTAGACCTAAATATAGTATATTAAACTGTACCTCATTTATATAGAGCTAGTGAATCAGATGGACTTACCCCCGGTGAGATTTGTGAAGGGCAGTCCAATAATAGATAGCACGTGTTGATTTTATCAACCCAATAATGTTGATAGATGAATGCACTGTGGTGACAAGAAATATTACTACAGCTTCCATCTGTTTTAAGGTATTATAGGCGTAATCTCCCGAAACACATTAGTTGTAACTTACCCAAACTGTAGCGTTTGAGTGTGAAATAACCGGGAGGGCAGTCAATCGCTGTATAGCGTTTGATGGTCAGAATATCCGTCTAACTCAATCCCCAGTCCTCAAATGTCTAAAAATAAAAATAAAAAGCAACGGAGCCGCTATGATAACACATCGCGACACAATGGAAAATACTAGGCAACAACGTACGCCGAAGTTCGTCTTTCTTACCCAAATTAGATTATTGTAATTCCTCCTCTCGGGGCCACGTAGAGCAGCAGAGCGTCAGTCTCTCTGCTTGGTATATCGACAATGGGCCGCTCCTTGCGCGGGTGCATTCAAGCAAAACTTCCTGGCGGACGCTCCATACATGCAGCTCATTTCCTGTACTGGTATCAATGAAGAGCGAGAACAGACTATGTCTGCAGTCTAACGAAAATATCCAAAATTATGTCTTGTGTTTAATTCTCTCCTTGTTTATTCCGATGTAAAAAATATCGTCTTAACTCAAAAATTTTTACATGACTCACTACCCAGTGTTATCTTTCAATGTAGTCATGGTACGAAGGATATCGCACAATAGAAATGTACACGCTAGTTCGTTACCATTGATAAAGTTAAGTACAAGTGAGTGTGTGGTGAAAAGAATCGAATGCTCCAACCACGTCTACAGGCATTATTTAAAAAAAATCAAGGGCATCATTTAAAAAAAAAAAATGGAAAGTGGTGGCTATGTCACTGTGCAGCAATTAGAACGTCGCCACCTATTTCAAACATATGAGCCAATAAACTATTCAAAATACACAAGCTCCACAAACTGTTTAGCAGCGTACAGTAGTAGTATACTAGTTGGAATGAATATCTGGATATGTACATGAACCTTGAGGGGTTGTCTCTTACAGGCAGAGAATAAAGGTACTATTCTAAAGTGGCGTAGCCATTGTGTTAAGAAACAATCGCATTAATTGGTGCGACACACCACTTGGCACAATAATATACATCGTATATAGATTCCATACATTTCTCTCCTCATATGTTATATACATTCTTTTGTACAAACAGTGCATATATCCCATGAAGATGTATTTGGTACAAATTGCATAAAGTTACTTCAATTTTTCATATATTAATACAGTGGTCATCTTAATCTGTATTACGGTGTATGCTTTACAATATAAATTATTGCATTGGTCACTCGAACAATAATTACAGCTAATGCTTTACAGACTATGGAAACCTATGCATAAAGACACCATATACAATCATTGGTCTAGTGTGGACTTCACAGTATATAGATGGATATTTAGATATTAAGTGTGGTAACAAAACCCCTCCACTCTTCAGCAGAGTTTAATCCTTGCACAATAGAATCAGTGCGTTCTATCCATCGACATTCAAGTCGTTGCAATATCTGAGTTAAATCACCTCCTCTTAGCGGAATGGTTGCTTTGTCGATGACCTGCCACCGTATGTCGTCTGCTGTGTGGTTCTTCTCAACGAAGTGATTTACCAATGGGGCATTGGTCACTAGGCGTCGGATTCTACTCCGATGTAGCCCTATCCGTGCTTTTACAGTTTGCTGTCTCTGACCAATATATGGTAGCCCACAAGGACATGTTATACAATATACGACATTTCTTGTATTGCAGTTTGCAAAAAATTCAAGTGTTTGTTTCACATTAGAATATTCAAATGTTTTAGTATTCAGAGTGAAGGCGCACGCCACACAATTTCCACACTTATACTGGCCCTTAGTATCTGGAAGACCCCAAGTGGATTGCAGTGATCTAACAGCAGGAGTATGTTCCTCCAATGATGACCGAATTAGATGGTCCTTAATATTTTTGCCACGTTTGAAAGCAAACATTGGAACTTCTATGTTGGAATCTATGTTTTTAATGATGTACCAATATTTAGTTACGAGTTTGTGCACACGATGGGTATGAACCCCAAAAGTCGTTAAACAAATGAGCCTGTTGTTAGTGGTTTTCTCTTTCGGAACTAGTAGGGTTTCTCATGGACAAAGCCTAGCACACTTCAGAGATTTTTTCAATAACTTGTTTGGCTATTTTTTTTTTTGTGTGTTTGCTTCTTTCATATAGTCCTCTTTGTTTGTGCAATTACGTCGCAATCAAATAAATTGCCCAAAGGGCAAACCATCCCTAAGTGCTCTAGGATGTTGGCTCTTGTAGGCAAGAAGCGTGTTTCTCTCTGTCGGCTTTCGATGCAAAGATGTATAAAGAGCCCCTTCTTCATATTGTATGCTTAAAGACAAAAAGGCAATATTGGATTTATGTATAGTGGAAGTGAAAGTGAGATGTGTTTGTGTTGTGTTCAGATATATGACAAATTCATTAAAATCAGTATGATGTCAGAAGCTATGGTCTCTTAATGACTGGAGACGGAGTACGAAGCCACTGTCTAAAAGAAGAGAGTGATTTCGATCAAAATCTCACTGGACTTACATGTAAATGTTCGGTATTTGTAAAGTGAGAACAAATACCTGAGTGTGTCAAGGCGCTGTGGGCCGTCTGGAAGATTTAACAAGCTATTGCCCAGAGTCACATGGTGCTGGGCTGATCTGCCTCCGGTGATTGAACCATGAGCCCAGGGGTTCTGGAGTCAGTTGCCCTGGCCACTGCACCACAACTCTTCCCAACATGATTATTAAGCTCACTGAGGGTAAAACACAGCTCAGGCCAAGAGCGTTACTTCATAGCATCCCAGAAACATTTAGGGGACTTATATCCCAGTGTTACTCAAGAAGCTAGTGATGGTGTTCCACCTTACATTTTCCCCTTAAATGTTCACAAATATTCAATCAAGAAATAAAATGATGGCTCGGGGATTTAACCTGTCCCATTAAAATGTAAACCTGCTGATTAATATCCCAATATCTTCCTACAAATTCAGTAGAAACACCATCTCAAAAGGCTCATAGGTGTTCTTGGCTTGCAGTTTTTTTTATCGCGACTGTCATCAATATTGATAATTAAATTATATGATAATTAGTATAGCGCATTGCTGCCACCAGTGTGAGTCTGAAGCACTGTAACTTCAACCTTGGAAGGCACGAAGGTACATGAATCAAAGGAAAACACACATTGTCAGTAATATTTGCCTATATAATTCAGGGCTCCTTGAATCATACAGCAATGTACAATTAAAATATGTAGATTGGTTGAAAAAAGTATGCTTCATGGAAACATTAATCATATGGAATAAAAGGTACATGATTTAGGTTGGCGTGTCACCTGTACTTCATGTGTGAGATCACAAGCAGTGCACTGGAGGAGAGTTATGAATGTATTGCTGATCATAACACGTGGATTTCAAATGCTCATTCAACTGAGGTCTGAGGGTTACAAAGGTAAGCCGCATTTCAAGATGGCAATATGGGCCCATAATATGTTACCTGTTATATATATTTTTATATTACCTGCTTTTTTATGCACAATTACCATGAAAGAACGCTTTTGTGCATCAGGGAAATGTTTTTAGAAAAGTGAAGTAGTGACCTAAACTGTTTGGTCAACTGTAGTAAAGTAGAAAAAACTATACACGTATGCTATTCAGATAGTTGGATATTAGAAAGATAGGTATTAGAAATGGGGGTCTCTAGTTGGCAAGGGCTTGCACCTTTGTCCAAATAGGGACCCTTTTTCCTAGTCAGGATAAGGGAGTTACACTCCTAAAATAACCCCTGCTCACCCCCTTGGTAGCTTGGCATGAGCAGTAAGGCTTATCTTGGAGGCAGTGTGTAAAGCATTTGCACATAACCAACAGTAATGCAGTGTAAGCGCTACAAAAGGACACCACACCAGTATGGAGTCGTCGGGGCTCTGGAAGTCACATGTGTTGCAGGTTGATCTCCTCTCTATTGGAGTCAGGAGTGCTGATGTCAGCAGGCGTCGTGTGCTGTGGTGCGAAGTGCAGCAGCGCGGCGTGCAGTGCACTCAGGTCGCGGCTTCGGATGGCGTCGTCTTTGAGACCAGGGTCGCGGTGCAAGATGAAGGCATGCTCGTCATTCCCTTAGGGCCTGGCAAGTGGGTGCACTTGTCAAGTCGACAAGGCAGTCCCAGACTGCACACAGGCTCTGCAATGGCAGGTCTGAGCCACACTTTACAGGCTGCTTGGGTGGGTGGCACAATCCAGTGCTGCAGCCCGCCAACAGCATTTGATTTACAGTCCTGACACACACAGTGCATTTTACTAGGGACTGACACATCAATCAAATAGGCCAATCATGGAAACACCAATCCATAACACAATTAACCACAGGAGCACTTGCACTTTACCACTGATCAGCAGTGAGAAAAGTGCGTAGAAACACTACAAGAGCAAAAAGAGTCAAAACCGGAAGGGCAGAAAGCAAAAACTCTGGGGAAACACGCCAAATGATGCCAAGTCTAACAATAAGGTTCTTCAATTTGTTAAAAAGCTACATTCTGCTTGTTTGAAGTTTTTTTCTCCAAGGTTCATATAGCAATGGGCCCTCACTGCAACTTGAAAGTTAAGATTTTGTTCACTTTTTCATGACCACGATTTTTATTTTAGAAAGCTCAGTCATAAAGCCCAATAGAATCGGTTGGGATTGTAATTAACTAACACACTGTTAGGTTGAGAGGCAGATTATCTGGAGGGATGTAAACCAGACTAGCCCTCACACTGAATGTCATCCCTGTTTCACCAGAATAATTTCACTTCCAAAAAATAACACAATTACAAGTTGCAAATGATTCAAAATGTGGCAGCAAGGCTTCTGCTGGGAATCCCTACGCACCTTTCAGTTTGAAAACATCTCTATGAGCTGCATTTGCTCCAAGTTAAGAACCGCATCATTTTAAGGCCCTCTGCATTACCTACAGAGCACTACAGGATACCGGCCCCAAGTTCCTGAGACGCCTACTTTATTGGTATGTCCCAAAAAGGCATCTGCGCACTGAAGGAGCTAAATTGCTAGCAATTCTGAGAGTTTTCAAATCTAGTTGGGGTGGCAGAAGCTTTAGGGTGGCTGCCCCCAAGCTCTGGAATGCAGTCCCTTTCTCCATTAGAACACTTCCAACTCTATTTGTATTTAAGAAGGCCTTGAAAACCTGGCTGTTTAAGAAATAGAGACCCGTGGCTTACAGGAACCTACTTACTCCATCCTTCAGCGCCAAGACACCTTCAGGTATTTGCACGCTTAATACATTTATTAACATAACATAACAAAGATGGGTTGAGAAACCAAAATGCAACAACAAAGGAACTAGCATAATTGTAATGAAACCCAATTGGTAAGGCACATGACAAAACTCTGAAATGAGCAGATGTCTCGATGCCTTTGAAGATCGGATAACTAAATAAATATTCTTTATTTTCCCCTACATTTATGTAGGAACATCAAAACATGGCGGTTCTTCTAATTATTTTATGTCTGACTGTTTAAACATGACTCTCCAAGCCTCTCCATTGCAGAGGCACCTCCCACAGTGAAAGGGGTGTTCCCTTGTAATAAATAATGTCTCCGCCAATGACAGTCACACAATGCTTAAATAATGAGCCCCTTCTCGTACCACCCATTATTCAATTTCTGACATTAAGTGTCATCTTCAAAAAGTTCTAAAGCAGGCATGGTAGACAGAGTAGGCTGAATCTGAAGGCCAGTGATTAATGTGACAATTAGTGTAAACCCCTTTGCTTGGCACTACATTTATAGGGTGTGTGAAACCTACAGGATTGTGTAAAGATTTGCAATGAGTGATAAAACACACAGTGGCCATAAACCCTTTGTGCACACATCTTTTTCATTCACTTGCAATGGTAACATGACATTAATCCTGATACTTGCAAATTAGCACCGTGACCTGAAGCCTTTTGGTTTCCCTTTCCTTTCATTGGCACTTATACAGATTTACTTACGTAATGTATTTGTTAGTCATTATATTATTATCATCAGTTGCACCACACCATATATAGTATCTGATTTATTGTGATATGTTCTCTAAACTTCCACCTGTCTCTGTGGCGAGATAGATGTGTGCAGTGCACTATAGTAGATAGCATATTATACTCTACACAACTGTAATAGGGCAGCAAGGAATGGTGACGACAACAGTGCTGCCCTAAAACTGCACAGTGCTTTCACCCAATTGAGTGTCATGCTCATCCAGCCAGGAAGACAGTCTAGTGCAGTGGTAACCCTTCTCTGCAAACCAATTTCTAACAAATAATATGATGGAATTGGGAAAAATGCATGCAACAACCCGCCAATTGCATTGAGAAAAGTTCTGGGATATGCAAGGGTGAGGCTGAGCACAGCGGTGAATGAGAAATGCTGTTGTCTTTGTGTGTCAGTGCACATAACAAGAAAAAACAGTCGGCAAGTCGGGTGACTTCAGTGTTCAGCTTTTTTCCAACTATACCTCCATTCAGAATTGGGCCATCACAGGCACTGCCACCTCTCACAGTTTCCCTACCCCACCCATGAACAATGTGGAGTATAGGTCAATTTTTAATTGTGCTGGAGCAATTGGCGTACTTATAGTAAATTTGCAAAATTACTAAGATTATGCCATTACTCCACATCGCGTTATTTTGGGAAGAAACTTTAATACGACATGACCGTTCTGGTAATTTTTTTATGTGAGTTGCATTTCAGGTAGATATTTTACCAAAGCGGACTATTCGGGTAATTTTTGATTTCAAAGCTACAAATTTGTATGTGAACAACAGTGTTTTTAATGCATGTGGCAGTTTCTTTAAAATAGGTGGCCAACAAACATTTCAGGTAGATTTGTTCACCCAAGCGGACCATTCAGGTAATTTTTAAATGTAAAACTGCAAATCCGAACGCATGCAGCAGTGCTTTAACGTGAGCAACCGGAAATCAACTCAAAATTTTCAGATTATATTTTTACCCAAACAGACAATTCCAGTCATTTTTTCGGCACGAGATGCATTTTGCATAATTATGCAAACATTTTCAGTAATTTCTCTTAATTATGCTACTAAAAAATTGTGAGCCCGATGCACAGAACTAACTTAAGACAAAATCCTAAACTTATTACCATTTTGGTACTTTACTACTCCTAAACTGAGAAAAATCCTAATTTTAAGACTTTCGGTATTCACAGAAGGCCTTTAGGAGTCCTAAAGTTAGGGGTCCTAACTTTACTACTCCTAAACTGAGAAAAATCCTAACTTTAAGACTTTCGGTATTCACAGAAGGCATTTAGGAGTCCTACAGTTCTGTGAATACCAAAATGAGTAAGTGCCTTCTGTGAATACCAAAATGGTAGTAAGTTTAGGATTTTGTCTTAAGTTAGTTCTGTGAATCGGGCCCTTAGTGAGTAAAAGCCACCCCTAGTGACAATGACAATGCTGAATAGGAGGCAACTTGAGTCATAGGGTTAGTGGCAACACTTCAGGGTCCGATCCCCAGCAAATGATTTGACGATAAGAGAAAGTAGCGGCTGAATGTGGAACACTCTCAGCAGGAGCACACTGCTAGTCTTTTAGTCACTCCCTGGGCTTATGGACTGAATCATGTGCACACCAGTGACAGCTATTCCTGCTAGAAGCTGCTCTGGTTATATACTGACTTATTGAAGATTCTTCAATCTCTACAAGGCAGAAGCATTACTGAGTTAATATGTCCTGCTTCAAATTCAAGCTTCCCACTGGGCAGAGTTGCCATTCCAGGAACAGCTGATAACCCAAATCCACCCCTAGATATTCAAGATTGGAGATCTGAAAAGATCAGCCAGGATTAATGCAAAAAAACACACCGACTGCAGCCAGATCTCAACAACAATTAACAACACACTCACTGCAGAGCTGATTTCCGGCAAAATCTCGAACCATGTAGGATGCAAGCATTTTCTTAAATTGCCTTTGAGTCACAGGAGTAGCTGATCGTTGGAATGTCTGCTATTACAAAATGCCTGTGCTGTGCTCTATGGCTGTCATTTTATGGCATTGGGTTCTCTTATTGTAGTCCTTCTTCTGTACTTGTGATCCCTGCAAAAATCCAGATGTACATTATTCTTCTGCCTCGCTTCAAAATTGCCAATTTTTTGAGTGCCACCTACTTTAACGATTTATCTGCCCCCTTTATTTCCACATAAAAGGACTCGTGAGTCAGTCGTGATGAAGTGATACTTATCTGAAGAAGAGTGGCACTTTACAGGAGAATCTGTCTGGAGCTTACTTCTGGCTGGGTGAATGGCAATGTATTGTTCTGTATGAAGACAGCCACACAATGGCAGCACAGTTTTACAGAATACAAGAAGTCCAGGAGAAACATATGGTGATCAGGCTTGTCATTTCCATATCCAAAGACCATTTCTTGTAACACCACAGAATTACTTTCTGAGTCATTTAGATCTGCAGGAGGGCCACCAGCCTAGCATCCGTGGCCCGTGCAGGTAAGAGTGGTGGGGCCAGGTTAGGGGGGATTCGACAGATGACCACAAGGGAAAATGTTTCCATCAGCATCGTCTGTCGAAATCCCCCAGACCCGGCCCCACCACCCCACCGCTCTTACCTGCATGGGCCGCCGCTGTAGCCTAGTGATGTTGCACTGGAGGACTGCTTAACTAATTTAGAGATTCCACAAGTATGACAGGGATTGGTTTTCCCAGACACCTCTCACTGATATGGTGGGACAGGTTTAAGCATTTTTTGTTTGAGATACAAACCACATCACATGATGGACCCAGGCTGGAAAAGTTTTTGTCAGAAGGACTGCCCTAGAAAGGGTGGGCATTCTGATGCTTTTTTACTGGCAGTCCTAAATCAGAGGTGCTGTCAGTCAAAGGTTTCCAATGATTGAGCTGGTTAAGAATGTGCTGTTGGTCACCCCGGCAGTTCTTCCACCTCAAAATGATGCTGGGAAAACTTGAATTTGTTTGGGCGGGAGGGCTTTCGTTTTACGGTGTGCTGCCACTCTCAAAATGTTAATTTCCGTCCTTAATGAAGGTAATGCGAGGAGTGTGGCTTAATGGTTAGAGCGGCAGACCCTGAAGCAGAGTTCTGGCCAGGGACCAGGGTTCAATTCCCGCCTCGGCGGGGCTCGGGCTCAATTTCCTCGGACTTGTCTATTCTCGCCTCGGTGCCTATTCTAATCACGGGCCCCATGCTGCAACTCTGGGCAATAGCTTGCTTAGCCTCCACACCGGCCCCAACGGCGCTAAGGATGCCTGGCTTCACCCTGGGGGTGCCCAGGAGTGGACACTTCACAGGGAAAGCCAGGTGGGGTTCCACAGCGGTATGAGTATCAGCGCCAGGAAACCGCAAAGGCGACACCGCAAGGTGGCCGTCTGGTGACAGTGCGCTCTATAAGTACCTTGACATTCAATGCTCCACCAAACCAAAATGGAACAAAAACATGCAGAGCGGTGGCTATGCTGTGCCTTAAGCTAAAAAGTGTGTACTGCAGCCCGAAAATAAAAATATGGCCCAATCGCACTACGTTTGCACAAGGCTTATTCTGCTGTTAATAAAAAGAGAAATGGTGCTGCCGCTCAGTGATGTGTCCCTCTTCAATAACTGCAGATGTCGTCACCATAATTTTGGGGGCTACTGGTGTTTCTTTCAAACATTCCTCTTTCGCTTAGAGTGGGAAGAAGGTTTTTAAGAACATACATTAAGTGAACTCTTCCTCTAAAATATTTTGTTTCCACTTGAACATCACTTAATGCAGGTGCAAGGAAGCTCGCACGCATTTACAAGTGCTTTGTTGGAAATTACTCTTACTGTAAACTACCACCAAACATGAGTTGCTTTTAGCTCGTGGTATAAATAGAAGTGAACTGCAGTGCGAATACTAGCTTGTAGTGACCATTTTGGCACTTATGCACTGTAAACATCACTGAGCGGTAAGAGCCAGTTCTTTTCATATTATACTGCATCACGTTGCAAAGTGAAATATTTTGTTCTCCTTTGTAAAACATTTCATGGTCCCATAATCAGACAAGTGTGAATTCCAATATCTATGGAGCAGGCTATGAACAACTCTAATTTTTAAGAATCACAGGGCCTAATTTATGTATTTTTGCAGTAGGGCAGTGCAGCAGGCTTTGCTGCTGCGCTGCCCTACGGCAAAAGAACAGGGCAGGAATGCGCCGTATCTATTCTGTCCTTTTCCCCTGCGTTGGCGCACAATGGGCTGCTGTGCGCCAACGCAGGTGCCGTTGCACCATGGTGTGAAGGTGCCTGCTTTGATTATTTTTGTGCAGGAAGGGAAAAGTTCCTGCACAAAAACAATCACAGGAGGCATTTTCCTCTTTCTGTGTGTGCTGCAGAAAGCAGCACATATAGAGGAAAAACGAAGAGAAATAAAGATATTTCTCCTCATTGTACCTCCCTTCCCCCTCCCCTGGAAAGGCATAACTTTTTGGCACTGCCTCAGACTTACGATTTCTTGTAAATCTGGGGCAGTGTCACAAAGCCATGGATGTTGCTGGGAACACCCCCAGCAATACCCAAGGAACTCAGCTTTCACACAGTTTTCTGCGAGAAAGAGCACATATTTATAAGTCCACGAAAAGCCACCTAACGTATAAATATGCTAGTGGCGCATTGTGTCACCGGAATGTCAAAAAAGTGACGTTCTGGTGGCGCAATAGTGCTGGTAGGGCCATATGAATGAGGTCCACAATGTGTATGAACATCTTTGCTAAATAAACGAGGTCTCCCCCACTGTACAAAGTGGTGTAACTCAGAATGATGGGACCGCCCTGCAAAAAGTGATGACGGCCCATGACACTCCTATATCTCACAGATATTTATTGGCTTTGGTTGAAATTGGCCTGTATGAAAGATGGAGCCCATGCACAGCAGGAGCTGCAGGGCCCTGTGTTACGCCCCCCAGCACATATAGGGGCCTATTAGGATGTCCGCCCGCCATCCTCGTGGTGCTGGGACCGGCCGCCAGTCGTGCGGCAGTCCTGCACCGCTAATTAGGATGCGACCGCCACCCTGGTGGTCGCATTCCGTATATTTGACATTGCGGCGGGTGCTGCAGCACCCGCCGCAATGACAAATCAACATGTTGTGCATTCCCATGCACAACGTGGCAGGCACCGCGCGGTGCCTGCCACCTTGTGCATGGAACTGTAGGGGGTATGATGGGCATCAAACACCCCCCAACCCCCCTGGGGGCCCACAACAGGCCCCAAAAGCACATCCCCACCAGCTTTTTCATGGCAGCATCGCCGCCATGGAAAGGCCTTTTAAACAATGCATCATAATATGGATGCACCGCCACCATATTGTGCTCTACCCGGCCGACAATCGTAACGATTGCTGACTGGCGGAAAAGCGGCGGACACCCTCTGCATCCGCCGCGATACCCCCGCCATTATAATATGGCAGGGGGTAATTCAAGTTAGGATAGCGGGCGGAACGCCATTCCGCCCGCCATCCTAATCACCCCCATAGTTGTGTGTCAATTTCTTGGGATACCATGTGAAACGGCTGTAGTATTGTCAAAGGTTTTGGGTCACGCTAGCATTCATTCAAATAGACAAGCTCAGTATTCATACTGTTCATTCAAGTGGACAACACCAGATATTTTTGAATTTTAAGCTAAGAATGCTTAGCGTTCAGGGACTTGTAGTTTGCTTTTGCCTTTAGACCTATGGGTCAAAAATCCGAAATGCAAAGATCTTTGGGGGACTGCCGGAATGTACCATGCATGAAATGGGGCTTCTTGGCAGTTATGTCCAAAACGTAACATAAAACGAATTTGCAAAGTGCACGATCTGAGCTGAAAGCAGATGTGTATTATTGAACCAGGGTCTGAATCTGTGGCCACAAAGGCGAGCAAGGAGTGGTGCAGTCGACAAATTAGTCTAGTGAATTAATCTCTAGGCTGTCTGATTCAGTTTGTTTGCTGGTAATGAGAACAGCACGCTTCTCAGGCCAGGCTATTGCTGAATTCTAATACTGGAATGGCGCTTTTAATTATCTGCAAAGTTATTGAGCCTTTAGGCATGGTTATTCATATTGGAAACTTGCCAAACATAGTTTTGCATCCTTCAGTCATTAACGTAAAAAAATAATGCCCCTGCCTAACATTGCAGTCCCACGTTTTCTTCAAGCTGTGCAAATGATCCAATCTCTAATTATGTTTAGTAAAGCCCCGTGCGCTACTTTTGCGCCGCTGTTGCGTCACATCTAGGGAGATGCGTCACGTTGTAAAGCCCTGCGCCACATTAAACCCGCGTCAGGTTTAATGTATGCAGGGTGGGCGTTACGTCGGAAAAAGCCTCGGAAAAGTGACGCAGTGAAATCTACAAGATTTCACGCAGTCACTTTTCCGACGCTGGTGCATCAAATCCTTACGCCTGCTTCAAGCAGGCGTAAGGAGTGACGCACCATGTTAGGGATAGGGCAGGTTGGAACAGTGCTGGAGTTGGGTCGCGCTTGCGACACAACTTCTGCACTGCGTCAACCATACGCCGGCAGATGCGTCACGCATCTGCTTGTCCTTGCGCCACGATGCACCGCATTGTAAATGCGGCGCATCTGCGGTGGCGCAATGGCAAACTTGCGTGATGCATCTTCCCTGGTGCATCCCTGCTGATTTGCAGGGGTGCGCCAGGGAACATAAATCTGCTCCACTGTCTTCTTGAATAGGATTTAAGTCCAGCCTCCTACATGGCATCATATGTTCTTTTCTGGCAGTTTAGTTTTTAATACAATATATTGACTATGTGTTTGCATGAGCACGGAGACTGCAAGACTATGGACCAGAGTTTCAAATATTTTACATTAGGTTTGTATCATTTTTTTGACGCACCCCTGATGGAAAATCCTTTGCAGGACTTACAGAGTAAGGCAAATTGCTTTGTAAAAAATGCACAGCACATTGCACCACCTTGCAATACTTTGCAACAGGTAGGCAGGCGTTCCATGAGTGGTGCATGGTCATTTCAGCAAATCCACCCATGGATTTTGACACCAACCCAGCTGTGAGACACACGTAGACATTCATACTAAAATTGAGTGCCTGCCTGAGGCTGGCATAATTACAATAAATATCAGTATTGTCCTTCTGCAGCACACATATAAAGAGGAAATAGCCTCAAAGGGTTGTTTTTGTGCAGAAAGGTACCCTTTCCTGCACAAAACTATCGAGACCTTAACACAAACACCTTTGCACTATGGGGCAAGGGTGCTTGCATTGAAGCCAGGCAACCACAAGTTCACTACCACATGCCGTTGTGTGAACACTTTGAAAATATGCCCCTACATGTTAGCATAAGATGGAGAACGTCCAGTTTTAACAAAACGGACAATGGAAACCAAGGTCTTTCAGAGTCATCAATGAAGATACATTTGCATTGATCACTCTTGCTTTTTAGTTTTCGATGGAGCAAAATTTCTTTGTCAAAACAATATAAGCATGAATGAAGTAAAAAGGCTGCATTGTGTTATTTGAGACATATCTTGTGAATATGGAGGCCTGCAAATTACTGAAAAAATAGGTGTGACCAGTGAGAAGTTGGAGAACAGGATTTATTACTTCCCAGCCCTTGTACTTTTTTTAGGGCCTCAGGCTTGTTCCACAATTGTTTTTGATAGATTTTAAAGTCAGCCTGTGCTGTTTATTAACTCTGCCAACGCCACTGGCTGGGACCATATGATGAATGTGACGTTCTCTTTTTCCTTGCAGGATATATTGTAAGCTTTGAAATAGGTCCAATGGGTACAGCAGTAGAGTCCAAGTGGGAGCAGTGCAGATGACAGCGGGTGTAGGGAAGCAGTGCAGATCCCTGTTAAGGGTACTGCAGATTTCAGGGTAAGTAGTGCAGGGTCCAGGAGCTGCAAACATAACCAGGATCCAGTGGGAAAGCAGAGCGTGGACTATGGGGGAGTAGGGCCAGGATCAAGAGGGAAGAATCGTGGGGGTATACAGTGAGAGAAGCACCAAATGATTGATTGGGCAGCATAGGGTTCTGGGGGGCACAGGATGAATCGGGAAGATTGCATGGTTCACAGAGGAATCATACAGGGTCATGGAAGGAGCCAAGAGCCAATCCTGTGGAGAAGTGCAAAGTCCAGGCTCCGCCTTCATGAGTAATCTAATTACATGGAGCAGCAGTGTAATGTATCCATCGTTGATTGAAAAGTGCAGCAGGGCAGCAACAGTGTAAGTGCCATTCCCTCCCCAAAAATATTTAGCTCGGCTAACAGCTGTGCACACTTCTCTGCCTCGCAAAACACGCAGCAGTTGGGCTGCAACATCAGCAAAGAGCCCCTTCATTCTATAAACTGGCCCAGCACATCAGCAGTGCAGCAGTAGTGCTGTGCCAATCAAATTCAAGCCTGTCAACTAAGGTCACAGTGAGAAATGGGGTGAGTATAGGCAAGGAATGGAGGAAGCGGAAGATAGGAAGTGATTGACACAGGGGAAGAACATGGGCATCAAACCAGTGGCTCTACCTGACTCCGGCCTGAAACCAACTTACACTGAGCAACGTGCGCACTTTACCCATCTTTGCTCGCCAGTAGCCACTTCTGCTCTTTCTCCTTGCTGCTGCAGGGTGTAGACTATATTACTGCTGGGATAGGAAGGGAGGACAAGTGAGCGGGGTTCAGGCAGAGTCAGCAGAATGGGTTGGCATTGGGCAAGCTGAACAGGTATGAGACACAGCAAGGATAATGGGAAATAGACATGCAGGCAGGGAGAGTCAACAAGCTCTAGCCATAAATGCACTCTGTACCTGAGTCCATGTTTGTCAGAAACTTAATTGTAGTCCAGAACATGTCCTGCATTCCCATCGGTCTCGATACCCTTGGATAATGACAGAGGCAGTTTGTATAAAGTGGTCTAACATTCTGTCCATTGCCCCGAATGCACACTTAGACTCCTATGCATTGAAATGGAACCCTTCTTTGGCAATGTAAGATTGTGTGATGAAATTTATGAAATTGTATGACGAATCAACAACATGCTTTCTATTGATTATTTCTTGAAATATACTCCTCAAAACTATCAGCCTAGTTGTACTAAAGTTCCATTACATCAAATATTCTAAGTGATTTCAAAGGTTCAAAGAAGTGAACTGTGTTTCTGAAACATACTATATTTTATGAGACTATACACATAAACCCTTTGGAATACTATTGAATTGTATGCTTAAGTTGTAGTCAGGTCAAACAAACCTTTAATTGCATTTAACACACGGCTCACTATTTCTTTACCCATTGTACATGTGCAGTTTGTTACATAACCTCTGCTGTGCAGCTTCACTGGAGATTTCCCTATCCACTAATGCAGAGCTGTGTTTCACTTGCTGCTCAGACAAGGCATGCACTGGGTCCCCTGCCCTTTCGCAGTTAGCGTGGAGGTCCCCAATACATGACGCAAGGTCATGGTCACACTGGACCGGACGCCAGGCTGCATCGGACAGAAGTACGTCATTGGGGTCTGACAGAGTCATCACTGAGGAACAGGTATCCTTTCTCGTGAGTTGGCTAGATTTCCCTTCTCTTGGCCTGGCATGATCCTTAAGGCAGGGCCAGACTGGCCGTAGTGGGCACCTGGTATTTCCCCAGTGGGCTGGAAGGGTGCGGGACGGTTTTCAACAAGTGGGGCCTTTTTTGTCACTTAGGGCCGGTTTTGCAGCAGTACTGCAAAATCGGCCCCTTGTATCAAGGGCCGATTTTGCTGTGGTTATGGGCAGCGGTAGCCCCAACCGCCCCCGCCAGTCGGACGTAATTGCCAGGGCTAGTTTGCTATCTCAGTCCGGCCCTGCCTTAAGGAGATCAAGCATCTCACCAGGCGAGAAAGCCCTGCTTGGCAAGGTACCCACCCACTGCAACACAGTTTTTTCTATAAGCGCGCATGCTGAAGTACCAACCTATAGTCCTTGTACTGCAAACAGTAAATGTATCATTTGTACAGGTGCTACAGTTTCCCATAATCAAGAAGGTGTTTACGAACAGATGAACTTCTAATTTCACACTTGAAATGTTCTGCAGCCAATAATATGCAATTAAAACCAAGCAGCAATATTTAAGACTTAACGAAACAGCCATTCAAGCTTAATTATTTTATACCTCTGGTGTCACATTGAATCAGAGACTTCCTGTGGTAAGACTGTGTTTTAAGGAGAAAGTTCTTAAGAGCAGTCTTACAAGAGAAATCCACTTTAATGCCATTTTTACACTAAGCCAACAGAGCAGGTAACCTTTATCTGTCGGAGCCAGGAGACCTCTATTATTCAGGTACAGTGTCGCATATTTGGACAAGTCTCTGGCTCATTAAATGTTAACCGGAATAGCATCCTTTAAAGGTCAGCGGATGTCTTTAAATGCACTTCACTTGACTTCCCTGACAAAATACATGTTCTGTTATTTACATCCTACAAATTGGGGGATGGCTCATTAAATCCTAATGAACAATAATGAAATCTGCCGTAGTTATGTGCTCCGCTAGTCTTGACTTTGATCTCACCCTTTGTAGCCTGGGGACATCCCCCCTTTAAGTTTTTAGTTTTCATTCTCAGAGAGGCGGCAGCCATGTTGGCATATTGTCTGACGAGGACCCTCGGTTCATTGTCACATGTTCATAACCAGTGCTTTCAAGAACACAAGAGGACAGCCCACAGTGAGCTTCATTGTTGATGCATTTGGTGACTAATAGGGATCCGAATATCTCCTTATTCGTAGAAACAATAGGAAATGTCATGCACAGTTAAATATAGAGCTTAAAATATTTTACTACGTTTTAAACTATTTTTGCAGCTAAAAAAGTGTAACACAATTGTCATATATTTCGCAAATGTCTGCATTCAAATAAAATATGAAACTCCAAGTAAAAAAAGGTTTGTTCCATTCCTTAGTTGGGAATAAATAAACAAAGAGACATATTTTGCAAAGTTTGGAAGGCTTTCAGCCATGCACCACCATGTAATCCTGCACACAAGCCTTTTTAATGGTAAGAAACAGACATTATGGGGCCAAATATGATGCTGGTCATACACACGTCCGACCGGCATCATAGAAGAAGCAGGACCACCAGACAAGGATTCGGAGGTCCCGCTTCCCAGATTACGATCTGACGGCTGTGTTTGGCAGTCGGATCCTGTATTTTTACCATTGCGGCTTGTACTGCTGCTTGCAGCACAAGCCACAATGGAAAAAAGGCTGATTTTAAACATCCCTGCACCGTGTGGACGGCACCATGCAGTGCCTTCCGCACAGTGCAGGGATGTTTAAGACCCCATAGTGGAGGGCCAGAGGGAAAGGGGGACCTGCTAGAGGGCCCCAAAGTTACTTCCCACCTGCCTTTTCATCGCAAGTGGACTGCCATGAAGGGCAGGCGGAAAGCAAAATAGTAATCCGAACAATGGAGCAGAGGCTGGCTCCGCTGCTGTTTGGGGATTACATTTCCGACTGCTACCCTGACGGGCTATGTGAGCCTGTCAGAAGCAGAGTGGTATTGCCCTGCAGGTTATCGCAATAGGGTGGTCAGACAGAAACCTCTGATGGTCGGTGGAAACCAACAAGCTGTCAGATGGCTTTCCACCCGACATCATAATGACACCCTTTATTTTGAGTCCTGTTGTGTTATGTGAGTGCTTTCACAAAGCTTTTGCAAATGTGGTCCGTTGTATCCAATTAATTAACATATTTAACTTTTAGCCAGTAAAGGTTATAATCAATGCCTAATTTGTAAAATAATAAGTGCCGGGCCCCAAATTTCACTCAGCATTCCATGACCCAAGTTTGACTCAGAATTCCACGACCAGTGCTATTGAATGTCGTATGTGACAAATACCAAGGCTGCTTTAACTAGAATTTGCCTCACACCTCTTACATCCAACACCTGGCACTCCCTGGCACTTAATTTCTCTTGCAGGTTCTTTTTTATCCCTTCTTTCTCCCTTGTGCCACTTTTATCCATCTATATATTCCTCCTTCATTCTCACATTTGTGTTTTTTTCTCTCTTGCTCTGGGTCAACGTCTGATGATGAAAAATAATTGACAGTACCCAAGTATGAGTGCTGCAAACACCAGCTAAAATTAAGCATTGCTAGTGATACTTGTGAAATATAGAAAAAAATAAAGAATAACCACAATTGTTTTCCACAATGGTGCAATCACAAGATAAACTCAGCTGCACTGAAAATGGATAACTTTGCTCTCAAAAATAATTATTTTTAACAGAAATTGATTCTTGATATTAAATTCCAATTACAATACACTACAGTCTTGAAAGGGACCAAATATACAATAATGTGGGGTATAATAAAACTAAAAAGAGGCAAAAAACGGTTTCACCGCTTTTAGTTTGGATCAAGTAAAAGGAACTTTTTATACATTTTCTAGCCATCATACGGAGTTCACTTTTGTGTGGAGTTAGATGCTTCTATGGAAATTAATGGGCTTACACACATCTGCCTTGATTCAAAATTCATGATATGCTTCATGCAATTAGGTGAGAAAGGCACATACGTCATTACCAGGTCATTATTAGACAGGGAACTGCCTTTGTATGCATTGACTCATACAAACATTTTAAGGCAGGGGTATGTCAATGCACTGTCATAAGTGATGTATGGGGCTGGAGTCTGATCACCTCAGCAGACTTCTGTCACAACTACCATATGGCTCATGAGACAGCACAGAATGGTGCCGAAGATTTCACAACACATGCTTGAGATGGCCCTCCAGCAAAGCAGGTTCACTTCATGTTCTTTCAGTCCAGCCAGTCACAGGGCAATTCCAGGGAATAACATATAATCAACAATAAACGTTATTCTAACCTTTGTCCACTGTGACATCCTTTTTTCCCCATGAGTGAGGTAATGGCCAGGCTTGGTAAATATCTCCTATTCTGGGTTTTCAACTTAGAAATGAGGCATAGAAAGCAGAAGTATTGTCTAACATATCAAATTTCAGGCTTATTTACAAGCCCCTTGCTCCACACTTTTTGTGACGCACTGTCAGCGCATTTTGCTGCCCCGTTCTTACAAGGACACGTAAAGCCACCCTGCATGGCTTTTCGTATCCTTTTAAATACGGCCCCTTTTCATGCAGCACTTTGCGTGAAAGGGGCATGCCGTGGTTATTGCTGTGGGTGTTACCCCACCTCACCCATGGCTTCTGCCACATTCCCAGATTTGCAACCTTTCGTAAAGCTGGGAATATGTCAGAATGCTACTCCTCCCCAGGGGAGGTGTAGGGAGGCGCAACAAGGATAAATGGTTTAATTTCTCCTTGTTTTTGCTCTTTCTATGTGTGTTGTATTTTGCAGCACAAAGAAAGAGGAAACCACCTCTTGTGATTGTTTTTGTGCAGGAATGTATCCCTTCCTGTAAAAAAACAGTCTCCCCTATAACGCAGACACGCTTGCAAGCATGGCAGGCAATTGTGCGCCAGTGCAAGGGATAGCACAGTGACACAACATATCATTGTAAATACAAGGCATCCCTGTGCTTTGAAAGTGACTCAGTGTGATGCAGCCAAATGGCTTGGGGTGCTGTTTCCATTTCTTGTAGATAAAGCCCTCAATGTTTGCCTTTTTGCCTGGGTCATTTAACCCAGTACATTTTAGCAGGTTTGCTTTGCCAGATATTCTCAGGGAAATACTATAATATTCAATAAATATGTAAAAGCGTCAAACCCCCCTTTACCTCACATGATCAAACAGAGTGTCACTACCTTTGCACTGGTTGGAGTTACCATAAGTGTAAACAGTGCACTTCGAATGTATAAGTACATTGTGAACATTGCACGAATAATAAAGCTCAAGTTGAACATAGTGAAAGATACATTTACCCATTCCATTCTGTATTTACAATGTCACAGGAAAGAAGGAAACATCTTGGGCCCTATCTTTCGTTATTTTATTTATTTATTTATTTACAGTGCTAGCTAGAAACACTGTACACTTGTGATGAGCAGGGTGCAAACGTTTTATCACAGGAATAAACTCTTGTGTGTATCCCAATTAATGGCTTACCCTTAGCTTGGGGGTAGCCTGATTAGTTATGTTTAGACCCTGGAATAATTTTCCTAACAAACTGCCAATCTTTTCTCGTGAGTTCTCCTTTGCACTGAAATAGGATGTACCATATTTGTGTACCTAACTTTAAAACCGTTTTCCTTAGGACTTTGAAAGTGGATGGGTGTTGGAAATATTTTTTTCTCTTGAAACAACTTACAAGGGGGCATACATTTTGATTAACTATGAAAACTCCCATGCAGAATCCTTTACAAATTATGGATATTAATCGAAGCATGAACAAAATTTACGAGCTGCTGGTGAATGCAAATGTTGCAACTTCAGTCACTCCTCAATTAGTCAGAAGATGTCTGACCCATGGACCTAACCTATGGGTGATGAATTGGGTGACACTTGAAAGTACACATTTTAAAAGTGCAATGGTAAAAAAAATGTGTTTCTTTCTCATTACAACTTATGCATAGTCATTTATGTTCCCTGGGCAACCCCATTTTTTTGCTGACAAGTACTGGTGGTAACTGACTCTTACTGTCCCTGGGCTCTGCCTAACCTGCCAGTCCAGGGAAGACCTGGCCTGGCAGTTCGGTCTGGACTGTTCCCATGGGGCACAGGGTCAAGACTGATTTGTATATGGCTGGGTCCAAACTGGGGTGGCGCAGTGGGCAAAAGAATGATGGATTTCACCCAGATCTTCTGACTGGGGGAGAACGTTTGCATTGTCAGCATTCCGTCCATCATTTGTTTTCTGTAACACTTTTCGCCCTAAGTGGGATGGGTATGCCCAGACGTGGGTCCCTTGCTCACTGCGACACTGGATTCAAGCTGGCCTTGCTGAAGAAGGGTGACATACTCTGAAACCGGTCCCAGGATGCTTGCTTCCGGTTCAGGGAGGACCTGGCCTGGCAGTTCGATCTGGACTGTTCCCATGGGGCACAAGGTCAAGACTGATTTGCATATGGATGGGTCCAAACTGGGGTGGCGTAGTGGGCAAAAGAACAATGGATTTAACCCAGATCTTTTGACAGGGGGAGAATGTTTGCATTGTCAGCATTCCGTCCATCATTTGTTTTCTGTAACACTTTTCGCCCTAAGTGGGATGGGTATGCCCAGACGTGGGTCCCTTGCTCACTGTGCCACTGGATTCAAGCTATCCTTGCTGAAGAAGGGTGACATACCCTGAAACCAGTCTCAGGATGCTTGATTCCGGTCCAGGGAGGACCTGGCCTGGCAGTACGGAATGGACTGTTCCCATGGGGCACAGGATCAAGACTGATTTGCATATGGCTGGGTCCAAACTGGGGTGGCGTAGTGGGCAAAAGAATGATGGGGGAGAATGTTTGCATTGTCAGAATTCCGTCCATCATTTGTTTTCTGTAACAACCAGGCCCAGGGGCAGTACTATGTTGAAAATACACTTAGAATACAGTCAAAACATCTACATAAACTAGGATACACTATGGGTTAGGGTACCCATATTATTGGCATTACCTCCCTTATAAGGCCCTAGAACTTAATAGGGCAGGGAGATCAAAACTGCCTTTAAGTCCCTAGTATATAATAGGGCATGGCTGTTTACAGGCCAGCAGCCCTTTTCTGCATTTGCATGTGTGCATCGCTGAGGCCTGAGGTCATTTTAAAATCAGCCCTGTGTTGCAAGACTGTTTTTAAAATGCGAATTGTGGCCGAAGTCGACTTTGGTGTTTGGGACACTCAAAAGTTAATAAACTACAATGTTTTGGCATATTAGGCACCATCAGGGTCTCCCCTGGGTGTCCCAGTGGTAGGGGCGGCGCAGGACCCTTATAAAATGAGTTTTATATGGCTTGGTTTTAGCGAAAAAGTACATTTCACTACCCACATTGAAGTAAAGTGCTTCCCAAAATCGACTTTTGTGCTAGGAGCACTGTGAAGTGACGATCTGCAATATCTCTACATTTTCAGAACCCCTAAAGTCTCCCCTAGGTATCCCAGGGGTGATGGGTCCTGTAGATATATGCAGGGTCCCTATGAACGATGTTTTATAAGCCCTGATGTTGGAAAAATTGCCCAAGTCTTTGGTCCCATTGCAAATCCCCAGTCAAATATGTTAACATAACAAGAATTTATTCTTTAATAATTCCCGCCAGGAAAATCCGAAAAATTTAATGCAAGGACTCACTAGAATGGTATTGCTAAATCCAACAATGTACTATTGTTGCATGTATCCTAAATTGTACAGAAGTTATAAGACTATCCTTTCTGTATGCCAAAAATTCTGACTTCCTGCGATCTCTCCTGATTGGACAGAGTTAGGTGGATTTGCCAGGCTGCTTTGATGAGGTGATAAGTAGCCCCTGGAGAGGTGTCTGCTCCATAGGAATGCCAGAACCAGGGTTAGGGGGTTGTAAACAATAGAAGTAGGAGACAGGCAGGAGAAACCAGTTTCATTTACACACCTACACTTTGAACCCAGCCAGATGGAAAGCTTAAGGAATGAAGGGCAGAGGCAAGGGGGAGGGGTGAGGGGGAATATGGCGATTAGCCATCCTGGAGGTTGGTTTAGACAGCTCTTGTGTCTCTGCTGTGGATTCTGCCATATAGAATTTTGGAGAAATTACACTTTCTGGGAGACCATGTTGCCACACTTTGGAGGAAATGGTCATGCTCTGGGATGTTGTCCTGCACCTCATTGAACAGGAGTGCCCACCTGTGTGACACCAGAAAGCACTGAATAAGTATCTGAGAGGGGCTTTGCCTCTAAGATCTGCTGCTTGAAACTTAAGGAAGAAGAAGGGTCCATGTTGGAAGTTTAATTTGCACCAACCAAGCCCTGCACTCTGACTAAATGTGCCTGCTGCAGAATCTGGAACTACAGCCCTGTGGATCAAATGTGCTTCAAAAGGACAAAAGAGTGGACTTCCTGCAAGCTACAGGTTAACAGAGCTCACCTGGACCATCACCACCAAGAATCCTCAGCCTGGAGTACTGCCAATAGATTTGTGAGGATTTTGTCAAAGTGGATTGTGCGAATTGAAGTCCTAAACTTCCATGGACCATCTTGGAGCTTCCAGACCCTTGGAGTAAGTTTTGGTCACTTTGGGACCCTCAAAGGACCTTCAAGAAGAAGTTGCAGAATTTGTAAGAAGTTTGGAGCAACTTTGGAAAAAAGCTCCATAAGTGGATTGACTCAACCTTCCCAGCCAAGCCGGCGACCCTCAACCGCAAGCTGGCCTGCTGTCCAGCTCCGGAGGTTGGACTTCCAGAGGTTGACCGGGTGTTGGTAGACATCCAAGCCGGCGAACCGTCACTGAATCCAGCATGGTGAAGCGCACCGAGGGACCACACGAGAAAAGGCACTGTAAAACGTTCTAAGTCCAAACATAGAGGAGCTGACCGTGACCAACCGCAAGAGTCAAGCCGCCTGCCATCAACCGCAAGCTGGCCTGGATCTCTGGTTAGTCCAGCTGGAAAGCTCCAGAGGTCTGACTTCCATAAGTTTGACATGGAGCTCGTCGCAAGGCAAGCCAGTGAACCCTCACCGAATCAGGACTGGCTGAGAGCTTCGAGGCACCCCAGGAAGACAAGCCCCAGAAAAGTTTTAAGTCAGGAGGTAAAAACTTTGACCAAGACCTTCCACAAGGGTTAGCCGTGAAGGGCTGTATGGCGGTCAGCCTGAAACTTTGACTTTGTACCAGTCTAGCGCAACCAGATGTCTCAATAGGTGCTATAGGTTTCTATGTACTAAATCTTTAATAAATTCATAAGTCTGTTTCCCTACATTAAATCTCTATATTTGGTGTCAATTTAAAGATAAAAATATATCCTATTTTTAAAAATTGATATTGGATTTGTATTATGCGTTGTGTTTTAATTATTTACTGAATTGATGTTTTTAAATGCTTTACATATTAGTCTTTGAAGTTAAGCCTGCATTGAAATAATTTTCTAGGACCTATTCTGAGCCCGATATTGTGTTAGTGTCTTATTGCCAGTGGTAGATGCATATTTGCCTCTAATAATAACCTACTTTTCAACACCAACCCTTTGAAGCACTGTTAATTTATACAATAAAACAGGGCTTAGTTTCAACTGATGGTTGAAGGTGGGGCCGGCCGCCACTCATTTTTGGTAGCCAGGACTTATTTGTCTTAATCAGACTCTGACCCAGAACAAGAGAGAAAAAAGTTGGAAAGGGGTAAAGGAGGAGGTATTGACCATTGAAAGTAATAGAGGGAGAAAATAAGAATGAAAAAGAACCTGCAAGAGAGAAAAGGGTCAAAGAGTGTCTGGTAGTGTACGAAAGAGGCCTTGCATGGAATCAAGACTAGAAAAGCCCTGATATTCAAGAACACTGACATTCGGTGAGGCCAGGCTTCTGAGAAAATCTTACAGTCATGGCGCTTACTATTACCATTTTTTTTTACAAACTAAGAAGCGAGTAAAACTGAAAGCTTTCACTGCCTATGATGGCCATATCAATATTCTGGGCCTGTTTTACTAACTGAAAATTGTAGAATGTTTTGTAGTATGACAAAATGTACTACAGAATGTACGACAAAGTGTGCGTTTTACCTGTTCTTGTATGTGCGCAGTTCTCCGCCTGGACTGCGGAGTCTCCACACATTGAAGGAAAGATTTTTGTAGTAAATATGTATAGAGGCAAAGGTATGGGTGAGAAAGGGGGCAGACTTATTGCTAAAGGGGATGGGATTAGGGAGAAATAAGAGGAGTTGAATAAATGCAGGGAAAGGTTTAGGGAGTGATGTCTTCCACCCACAAAAGAGTACTTTAATTGCATTTCTCTGGGGTGGAGACAAGTAACTTAGGGGCATATTATCAAGACAGGCGATAAAATTATCGCCGCTTTGGTGGCAGAAAACTGCTGCTAAAACGGCGATAATGGGCTTGATAATATGCTCTATGGAATTCCAATTGAAGCCCAAGTTAGGTGTGGAGATTCCGTCATAATTACAGAGACTCCACCATGACACAGAGCCTGTGTCACGACTGCAGATGCTCTTTGTGAATCAGGTCTGGAGTTTGTGAATTTGGAAAGTAGTAATCTTACTACAAAGTGTAAACTTACGCCAGTTATTACTTGCCTTTGTGATTCAGACCCTCCGTATTTATTTTCTCTTCACACTGACAAATGTTTTTCCCTTTCATTAATTACATTGGGGAGATTCTTAAATAAAATGGCAATTATTGCAAACTGGATAAAGGGGTTTCCTGCGCTGGAAGAAATTGGAGGCAGGAACCAAAATTGTTGCCAAATGCAGGAGTGCAGCTGCTATTGGTGAAGCAGGTGCAGTGCACCGAACCCCAGAGCCATGAGGTTGGGTCCATGGCATCTTGAAGGAACTTGTCCGTTGTTCTCTCTTGCACCTTCGAGCCATCATAGTGGTGAAGCTAAGCATACCGTAAGTGGACAGCTAAAATATGCAAGGCTCAGAGCCACTAATGTCTGCATACCTTGGCAAACCCTTCTGTAAGGGAAGGTCAGGACAAGTCTGGAGAACATGGCGTCTCGGATGTAAGCTATACTTCAGTAGCTTGCATAATTTATAATTTATATATACAGCTTGCATAATTTATCTACCAGTTTGCAGGCGACATTTACAGGGGAGTGGAGGTATTGGAACAGTACATTGCATGCTCGCTGCCCAGCTCTGAAAGGCGCGCCCTAAAACCTGTTCCTAAATGCTAATGCCCATTTACTTTGGAAAGCATAGCAGTCTGGAGTGACACACTGGGGAGCCATTGGTATTTAGAAGCAGTGGCCCAAAGCCGTGAAGTTACTTTGAATTACAAGAAATCGTATTGCTGCCGCTTAAGTGGTGCATTCTTGAGTTGAAAAATGCAAATGCACCCATCAGCCATTTAAATTATAGTTCTTTGAAACTAAACTAAAACATTACTTATTTCAACTTTCTTTAAAAACATTAGAAGGTGAAACAAACATATTTGTAGAAAAGAGCCCATTGGGTTATTGGGCACATACATTTGATGACACCCATTGACATGGGTGGCAAAAGGCAGCATCACATGTCTTTGAAGATCATGCCAGGGCCAGCTGGTGGACTTTCAAAGTTGGTGGGGCAAAAATATCCTCAAGAATTGAAGCATCCAGACAAGTATATCCAGCAAGCCTGACCTCCCCAAATCCTTGGAATTTACAGTGTTGATGGAGACCACCACATGAACATTCCAATCCTTTAGAGTCTTTCACTGATGTAATCTTTACCAGAATGCAGGCGCGGCCTGTACAGGTAAGAGCAGTGGAGCAGTGGGGAGATGCAGGGTGGCGGTAATGTTGACATACAACGGGACAGGGAAAATAAAAATAAAAATAAAACCACTTACCTTACTCTCTAGAGTACTGGCATCAGGGGGCACACTTACAGTACACACAATTTTGTGGCACACTTTCAGTGTGCCTCCTAAAGGCATGTTTGCCTCTGAGCCCGTGGTGCAGGTGCTGAGGCAAAGTTATTCCCTAATTTGCACGGGGCCATAAACCCATGCAAATGAAGGACGTCCTGAAGATAGAACAGGTGCTTTATGTACACCAGAGCTATTAGTTTCAACAATTGTGTTGTAGAAATAAAATATTAATAAAGATATATCTAAAAAAAGAAATAATTAAGAACATTAAAGACAACAAACTGAAGAGACTTATGTCTATAAGAAATATATGTAGTACTTCTGTACCATTAGAACCACCCCTCCCTTTCACACCTCTTTTTTCCACTATAGACTAATCCAGAAAAAGAAACCTTAAATATAGAAGACAAAGAATATTTAAATCGGAGAAATTAATATGGAAATATGAGTTTTGAGACCAATAATTTACGTTTCCTTCTTAATTTTAGTGGATAAAAGCTACAATAAAACCCTTACTCTTTAAATCAATCCATGTTCACATTAAACAATGAAGGGAAGGAAGATATCTGGTTCTACGCCAAATCCAATTAATTGAAAACATAAATTTACATGCTGATCGTTTTTTTCCTTCTTATCTTCATTTTCCTTTTTTGCCACTCTAAAGACAACCGCGGGGTGCTTTAATATTTAATCTTTTTGAAAACTTTTAATGCCTACACTGTAAAATGCGCTGAGGAAAACAAAAACAATGTGGATAATGAAGATGTCATAACTATTCTGCGGTTTTGGAGGCCATTAGGAAGAGCTGATGAAAAGTGTAACTAAAGGACAACAGAAGCTGATGTCCCCCACACTGTTCTGGAACATGGTTAAGAGTAAGTAAAGCGGAGGAGGAGCCTAGCGCGCAACCAAGATGGCCGCGTAGGTGCGAGGCTCCCGAGGACCTCCGCGACCTCCTATGACTATCATGAACATATCCTGTCCCAGATGAGGGGACTGTGTTGGTGAGCCCGAGCTGAGGTGGCGCCCGTTTTCCGCTTCCAAATCGGACCTCGGACACCGACTTTAGCACCGATTGAGGTTTGCGGCCTTCTCCTAGCCGAACCCCGGATTTGCGTTGTGGGGCGATCCAGTGACGAAGTGAATAACAGCGGCGGATAGGGCTTGGTGGCTCGTATAACCCACGCTTTCACTTTCGCTTTCGCACCCTCCTTGCTGTCTATGCGAGGTTGGGTCGCGGGGCTTTGTGTGTTGGTGTGGCCTCGCTGGGGGACCCTGCCTGCCCGCCGGCTGTGATCCGCCCCGCAGATCTGGGGTGGCACCCCCCCGGAGCCCGTGGACCGGCTTGCCCGCCCTTCACGACGTGGCTGGTGCGATCGGGAGACTGGGACCATGGCCACGAAACAAGATGGCGATCGGGCAAAGGTAAAATCGACCCGGCGTGGCGCAGCCCATCAGTCCAACAGCATGGATCGCTATACCCTCCAGAAGGGATCTCCTGAGGTGCCACGCAGGTCCCCTGAGGGCCCTACTGATGCCCCCGATCTGCCCACGGATCTGACTCTGCGGGATGTCATGGGCGCCATCGCCGAGATGAAGGCCTCTGTGGGCCAGCGTTTTGACACGCTGGCGCAGAAGATCGGCTCGGTCCTCGTAGATGTTGGCCTGATAAGGGCCGATCTCTCCAAGACCAAC
Source organism: Triturus cristatus (assembly GCF_964204655.1). Classification (NCBI taxonomy): domain Eukaryota; kingdom Metazoa; phylum Chordata; class Amphibia; order Caudata; family Salamandridae; genus Triturus; species Triturus cristatus. The sequence goes on along the minus strand of NC_140582.1, from coordinate 170,323,185 downwards.
GACCGAGTCGATTCTTTGGCCCACACCGCATCGGGCCTTACGACAGATGTGGCGGCCCTGCAAACGGAGGTGCGCCGGCTTGCTCGGGCGAGTGCGCTGATGGATCGTCGCCTGGAGGACTCCGAGAGTCGGGCCCGGAGGAACAACATCCGTATCATCGGGGTGCCTGAGGGACGTGAGGAAGCGGCGGCGGACCTTTTCGTGGAAGACCTGATTGTTACCCATCTCCAGCCACGGGGGCTGAGTAAATTCTTTGCTGTGGAGAAGGCCCACAGGGTTCCCGGGGGAAGGCCTAAGGTCGGAGCCGCTCCGAGACCTCTCATCGCCCGGATTTTTAATTTTCGGGACAGAGACGCTATCCTGCAATCCTCCAGACTACAGGGACCGATTAGACTTGACAATATGGACATTAATTTCTATCCTGATTTCACCCCTGCGGTCCAGAAGCAGAGACTGAGCTTCCTTGGTGTCAAGCGCCGTCTTCGGGACCTGAATCTCAAATACGCCATGCTTTTCCCAGCTAAGCTGCGAGTGGAGGTGGAAGGTCGCACACACTTTTTTGATCGTCCCGAAGCGGCCGGGGACTGGCTGGATACTCTGTCTGGAGATCGGGATCGGGGTGGCGGGGGGGGAGCGGCCGGGGGAGAGGGCTCGCCGGATCAAGACTGAGGGACTAATATTAGGCCTCGCTCGGGACAAAAATGATGCCACTTTTGACTATACGTCGGATTGCTTAAGTTCCCCTCCTATGGAGGTTGTGTGGGGTCTCTTGGGGGTTCTCCCTCCTCCTCTGGGGGTCTAGTTAGTTTAACTATCTATGGGGCGACAGGCACACTGCACGTTGGGGGGGCTGTCTGGGCTCATGCAGGGGTGCAGGGAGGGGGGAGTTTTGTTGGGGTGGGTGGGCAGGGAGGGGGTGTTGTTCGTTATTATCACAAGGCAACCCTTTTTTTGTGTTGGTTCTACTGTGCTCTCGGGGGGACGAATGATGGTTTCTGTGTATGGTGGGGGGTAGGGAATTAACTTTGTTGTCTTGGAACGTCAATGGACTGGGGGACAGGATCAAACGAGGTGTGGTCCTACAGTATCTGAAGCGACTCTCGCCTGATGTGGTCTTCCTGCAGGAGACACACCTTATTGGTAATTCCTTCTGCGCCATGAATCGGCGTGGCTACCGCCTTGTGGCCCACTCGGGCTTCACGTCAGGCTCGAGGGGTGTGGGTATCATGGTAAAGAACTCGCTCCCGTTAGAAATTGATGAGGTGCTCCACGATGACAGGGGACGTTACACCGCCTTGGTGGGTAGAATGGAGGGCAAAGTGGTTGTCTTTGTGTCAGTGTACGTCCCACCGGGGTTGCAGTCGACCACCTTTGCAGATCTGGGGCGCCTCCTCCTTGGCCTTCCGGGGGGGCTTCTGGTGGTGGGGGGGGATTTCAACGCGGTGGTTTCTGGGACTGTGGATCGTCACCCCCCTAGGGACCTCCCCCGGGCACAGGCGTGGCTATCCGGCCTCTTGGATACACTGGGATTGGTGGACTGCTGGCGCTTAAAACATCCCACACGGCTGCAATACACTTTCCACTCGGGGGCCCATGGTAGTCTCTCACGGCTTGATTATGTCCTTGTCCCGGCGGCCCATGTCGGGAGGGTGGGGGAGGTGCGCCATTTGGCACGGGGTATCTCGGACCACTCCCCGCTATTGTTGCATTTTGATGTCTTTCCGAGGGCTGAGAGCAGGGTGGTCCCAATCAATTCCTGGTACCTGCGCGACCCCACCATTCGCGCTGACTTGATTAAATCCCTCCAGCGCTATTTTGAGGAGAATGTGGGGTCAGTGCCTTCAGCTATCCCCCTGTGGGAGGCCTTCAAAACAGTACTTAGAGGGGAGGCCCTATCCCTTATTTCCCACGCCCGGAGGCGCGAGCGGGAGGAGGTGACCCGGGTGGAGGCTGAAATAGCTGAGCTGGAGGGTAATCTAGAAGATGGGGTGACGGATGCTGCACTACATGTCCTCCAGCTCAAACAGGCGGCTTATAGGGCCCTCGTTACGGAGGCGGCCAGGGGCCTTAGTAGAGAGCAACAGGGGCGACTGTATGATGTGGGTGATAAGGCTGGTACACTGATAGCGTGGTTGGATAAAAAGGAGAGAGCGAATCGTGTGGTCCCGCTGATTGAGAAAACGAATGGTGCGTGTGTAACTGAGCCAGAAGAAATTGTCTCCTGTTTCGCGGAGTATTTCCGCGAGGTGTATTCCCCGGTCTCTTCTTGCTCGGAAGAGGATTCCCGTGCCCTGCTCAGGGATATCGCGCTGCCTTCCCTGTCCGGGGAGGACAGGGTGTCGCTGGACGCCGCTCCCACCTCCGACGAAATCGCCCTCGCCATACGCTCGGTCGCTTCTGGAAAGGCCATGGGCCCAAACGGTATCCCTATCGAGCTGTATAAGCTGCGACCGGATACATTGGCGCCTCACCTTCGCGCAATGTTCCTCGCGGCCCACTCGCTGGGCTCCCTCCCGCTTGACCAGCGTCTGGCTACCATCGTGGTGATCCACAAGGAAGGGAGACCTCGGGATCGGGTTACTTCTTATCGGCCTATCTCATTACTGAATGCGGAGCCCAAAATTCTCGCTAAGGTACTCGCCAATCGGCTGGTCGGTGTGGTGGGAGATCTGGTTCATCAGGACCAGTCTGGCTTTATTCCCCATCGCAATACAGCCCTTAATCTGCGGCGTTTGCATGGGGTGCTTGCGCGCGTCCCATTTATACGAGAACCAGCCATTTTGGCGTCCTTAGACGCCACCATGGCGTTTGACACGCTTGAGTGGCCATACATCTGGGCGATGCTTGCGAAGTTCGGATTTGGCCCAGGATTCATCAGTTGGGTCAAACTGTTGTATGCGGGCCCATTGGCGCAGGTGGTCGTGAACGGAAGAGTATCGGCCCCGTTTGAGCTGGGCCGGGGCACGCGACAGGGCTGTCCCTTGTCGCCGCTTCTTTTTGCGCTTGCCTTGGAGCCCCTGGCGGAGTGGCTGCGGTGGGAGCCTTCCATCCGTGGTCTCTGTTGGACCCCCGAGTATGAGGACCGCGTATCCCTATACGCTGATGACATCCTTCTGTACCTAGCCTCCCCACGTAAATCACTTATAGTGCTAGTTGATGTTTTACACTCGTTTGGTCGTAACTCCGGTCTCGTCATCAACTGGGCTAAATCGTGTGTGTATGTTCTCTCTGGGGAGGCTCCTATTCTCCCGCGGGGCTGTCCGATCCAGATCGCCCCGCAGGGATTTCGGTACCTGGGTGTCTTCATTACTCTGGACCCGGAGGCCCGGTATGAACGGAATCTGCTTCCCCCCCTCCAGCGTCTGCGGGTAGATGTCGCACGCTGGCGGCGCCTGCCGCTTTCGCCGCTCGGCCGGGCGGCATTGTTCAAGATGATGTCTCTGCAGCGTTTTCTGTACGCTTTGCAGAACACTATGGACTTGGTCCCGGCGCGCTACTTCCGTGAGGTGGAGAGTCTGCAACGCCGCCTGTTTTGGGACGGGAGGCCGCGCATTGCTCTGGCTAAGCTGACGCTCCCATGGTTTGACGGGGGGATTGCCCTCCCGGATATTAAACGGTATTATTGGGCCTCCCAGCTCGCTGCCATTAACCATGGCCTCTACGGGCCCGCCTTAAACCCGGCATTTGAAATGGACAAGATGCTCCTGCCAGGTGGCGACTACAATCGAGCGCTCTACTCTAGCGCGCCCGACGCTCGTCTGATGGGCCCCACGCGTGTTATGGTGCAAGTCTGGCACGCGGCCAATGCAGCTATGGGGTGGAAGGACCGTATGACCCGGGCATCACCTCTATACGCGTCTGAGCGGTTAGGTTCCCTGTGGACCTCTAAGGGCTTCGAGAAGTGGGACATAATAGGTATCAGTAAAGTGGGGGATCTTTGGACGAGGGGAGGATTTAAAACGTTCGATATGCTGCAGACGGAATTTCAGTTGCAGGGCAGTGAATACTTTCGGTATTTGCAGGTCCGTCATGCGCTGGGCTCCGTCTTCTCGGACGCTGCCTCCATCCCGGAATATTCCCCCCTGGAGGATAGAATGCTGGATGGGCACGTCCCGGACAGCACGATCTCACTTATATACAAAAAGCTCATAAACGACCGCTCGGGCCTGTTGACTGCCCTTCGTGCGGCTTGGGTTGCCGACGGGCTGGAGTTGGACGACGAGGACTGGACCTCCGCGGTGGCCTCCCCGAAGGAGGTGGCCATACCGGCTCGCCTTCGCTTCGTCCAGCTCAAGATACTCCACCGGGTCTACATGACGGGGCCAAAGCTTCTGCGTATGGGCTATGCTGGAGATGGGTTGTGTAAGCGTGGGTGTGGTGCTTTGGGGACCTTTATGCATATTTTGTGGGAGTGCCCGGAGGTAGAGGGGTTCTGGCGTGGTGTACATGAGGTGCTGCGACTGGTTACGCATGTGGCGCTGTTGCCTGAAGCGAGGAGATGCCTGTTGAATGTGTGGGAACCGACTGATTACTCGGCGCCGCAGACGTGGTGGGTGACTCTGGGATATATGATAGCCAAGCGTGATATTGCTCAACTGTGGGGATCCCAGAGGCCCCCGACGGTCTCGGCCTGGAAAGAACACATGGACTGGTGCATGTTTCGCGAAAAGGTGGTGTATGTGGCGAGGGGTAAGCCTGGGACATGGGTGAAAGTATGGGGCCCCTGGAACGCCTACCGAGGGGGTATCTGCGCACCACCGCTGCTGCCTGATGCCTCGCTAGCCCCATCCCCTTAGCCGACTCATTCCCCCGCTGCCGGGCATTGGGTTCCCCCAGTCCTCGCTCTGTTCTCTTCCCCCTCCTCACACTTCTGTGTATAGTTGGGATCCCCCCTCTTGGGGAGTACGTGCTGCTATTTTTGATTGTGGGTTGCCTTGTGGGTGTGGTTTCAATTTTTGTTGTTCTTAATTTAAAATGAAACCGCATAATGGGGCCTGGATGATGTGGCTTTTAACATTGTTACCTACTGTGAAATGCTCCTCCTGTAATGCCACGTGTTCCATAAATGTATGTCGTATGTTCCTACCATTGCTAGCGGCCGGCCGGAAGGTTGTGGGCCCATACTTGTATAATTTTAAGACTTGTAATAAACGGTTTAAAAAAAAAAAAAAAAAAGAGTAAGTAAAGCAAGAAGATCATAGAAGCATCTATTGGGCCGATTGTAAAGGTGGGTGGTAACAAGATGGAGCTAGCAGCCACATTATAGAATGGGATCTCTTTGTTTTTTTTCTTGTGCACTTCATTTATTTCATGCAAAATGACCAAACAATAGGTGAAGGTGACGCAATTCTAGTAGAACCTTCAATTGAAAATAGCGACTTTTGTGAGCGTTTTGCATGAAAGTGTGATTGGTGTTGAGCAACTCTCTTCAAAATATCTAAACAAGGTATGTGCTTGCATACAAACTGGTTGAAAGTGACAATTCTAAAGTACTCATTATAAAAAGCTTAGCAAGATATGCATATGGAGAATGTTTGGTGTGGTCCTGAATATCTAGAAAGAATATTCTTATAGTTTAATATCCAAGCCACAAAGTATAAATTTGTATAATTCGCTATATATATATATATATATATATATATATATATATATATATATTCACTGAAAAAACCATAGGTTTCACACACGTTATAGTTAGGAATTAGCATTTAAAAAACCTTGCAAATTCACTGAAAAAACCATAGGTTTCACACATGTTATACTTAGCTGGAGATTTTACTCATAAAAAACCAATGAAATTCCCCCGTTATAGTTAGTGCAGGCAACTATAACTCACGCGACCGCAATCCTCTGCTGATGCTAATACTGTATTTAGACACTTATTTGCCCATGTCTTCTTCCATTAAATTTTAGCTATACATATATTCCAAATATTTTTTTTTCATAAAGACACATATGTCATCAGCAGAGGATTGCGGTCGCGTGAGTTATAGTTGCCTGCACTAACTATAACGGAGGCAGTGACACCGATTGGGGTGTAATTGAAACTTCCTGAGTCTTGCTCATGCCTTAATGACTGCATCTACCACAATGCTGTGCATGTTGACGCCCACTGGGGCGGGACTTTAAATTTCAAATAAAGGGAGTTTTCCTACGCAGCTGCTGCCTCCGTGTCTCAGTATTCACCAGTGATCAAGGGCTCACCGCCCGAAACGCGTTTGGTGCTATGAGGGAAGTGAACAGAGCAGCCAAGTTGCCGCCGCCGGTGCTGTCACTGCGGTAACTCCTCTTTGTGTGGCATCTCCTTGGGGGCAACCTTTGCGATTTGATATATATATATATATATATATATATTCGTGTTCTAAAACCCGATAAATTTAAGGGTTTATTACTCCTGTGAGTGCTGGTGATTACTCGCCCTGCAGCTGTGAATGTTATGTGCGGTTTCGTCTCCACGCCGAAGAAAAGCACCCGACCGCTAGTGAATGGAGTTAGACGGAAGAAGGGAAGCGTGATATATATATATATATTCGTCGACCGGCGCCAAAGTTATTCCAAATAGAATGTTGCGGATTTCCTATGGAAACAGGGTCCTAACTATAACTACCTACTGGCGACCGCCAGTAGGTAATATATATGTATATATATATACACCCACACATATACACACACATATATGTTTTATATATATACATGTTTACATACACACAAACACATATATGTATCTATGTCTATATCTATATCTATCTATCTATCTATCTATCTATCTATCTATCTATCTATCTATCTATCTATCTATCTATCTATCTATCTATCTATCTATCTATCTATCTATCTATCTATCTATCTATCTATCTATCTATCTATCTATCTATCTATCTATCTATCTATCTATCTATCTATCTATCTATCTATCTATCTATCTATCTATCTATCTAATATATGTAGAGGTAACTGGACAGTTGGTAAAACGATGTGGCAACGCAATAGAAGACGGGCAGTATATAGACATCGGGGTGTTGGGAAATGGGTTGGCCCGATTGAAAGAGTTAGCCGAAATGCATTAGCTTCCTGTTGTTTTATGGTACATAATATTGTGATGCAATAAAAGAATCTTTGAAATCCTGCTGTGCCTAATCTATGGCTGCGATGTATGACACACTTGGTGCACCTGTATTTCGTGGGAAAATAGGACCTGGAAAAAAAGAAATGTGTAAATACACACACACACATATATATATGTATATATATATATATTACCTACTGGCGATAGCCAGTAGGTAGTTATAGTTAGGACCACGTTTCCATAGGAAAACCTCAACATTCTATTTTGAATAACTTTGGCGCCGGTCGACGAATCCTCGCAAATTTTTCAAAATAGGTGGGGCGCTATGCTCCGCTCCTACTCTGAAAGTCTCGGGGGGATCCGTCAAGCGGGGGCTGAGATAAAAGGGGGGTCCCAAAACGCGTTTTTCCCATGCATTTTTCCATAGGACCTTTAGAACGAGCTACAGCCCGAACGGCTGAACAGAATTACTCAAAATTTGGCAGAGAGGTAGTCCCTAGGTCAAGGAAGTGCCTTTTGTAGGTTTGGTGTAAATCTGTTCAGTAGATTCTGAGAAAATAGCCTTTAAATCAATATATATATCTGAGCCAGCTTACGTTACGCTTACCGTACGCTTACGGTAAGCGTACGGTGGCGTGCGCGAGCGCGATTCTGATTGGCTCTTAGATCTTAGTAAACATTCGAATCGGCCGAAACCAGGAAGCGGCGGCCGCCATTTTGTCTCTCGCACTGAGAGTGATTTTTAAAATATCAAGCCCAAAAACATGTAAAGGGGCTGTTTTGACAACTCCCTCCCACATAGTCATGTTGAGGGAGTCCCCAAACATCCCCCAAGTGCAAAAACGGTTTTATTTTTTTTTCGGCAATTTCGCGGGGTACGCTTACCGTACGCTTACCGTAAGCGTACGGTAAAAAAATAAAAATAAAAAAAACACTATCCACACTTACCCCACCCCCTGTGCTTTTGGTGGCCGAAGGCCACCAAATGTACAGGGCTTTTGTTAAGGGCAAAAAACACTATCCACACTTACCCCACCCCCTGTGCTTTTGGTGGCCGAAGGCCACCAAATGTACAGGGCTTATTATAAGGGAAAAAAACTTAGCATTTAAAAAACCGTACTAATTCACTGAAAAAACCATAGGTTTCACACACGTTATAGTTAGGAATTAGCATTTAAAAAACCTTGCAAATTCACTGAAAAAACCATAGGTTTCACACATGTTATAGTTAGCGGAAATTTTACTGATAAAAAACCAGTGAAATTCCCCCGTTATAGTTAGCGCAGGCAACTATAACTCACGCGACTGCAATCTTCTGCTGATGACATATGTGTCTTTATGAAAAAAAAATATTTGTAATATATGTATAGCTAAAAATGTATGGAAGAAGACATGGGCAAATAAGTGTCTAAATACAGTATTAGCATCAGCAGAGGATTGCGGTCGCGTGAGTTATAGTTGCCTGCGCTAACTATAACGGGGGAATTTCACTGGTTTTTTATCAGTAAAATTTCCGCTAACTATAACATGTGTGAAACCTATGGTTTTTTCAGTGAATATATATATATATATTCACTGAAAAAACCATAGGTTTCACACATGTTATAGTTAGCTGGACATTTCACTCGTAAAAAACCATTGAAATTCCCCCGTTATAGTTAGTTCAGCTAACTATAACTCGCGCGACCGCAATCTACTGCTGATGACGTCACATATTACATCACTGATGACGTCATCCAGTGAGTGTGTGTTTCTGTAAAGTTTAAATATGTATAATATATATAGGGAAAGGCCTGTGGAAGAATGAGTGGCTGTACAAGTGTGTGAATGGATGATTTTCTAGGTGCGTAACTGACTCTATAAGAGAGTCATTTGAGATGTCATCAGTGATGTCATGAGTGATGTCACTGACCATGTCATGAGTGATGTAATATGTGACGTCATCAGCAGTGGGTTGCGGTCGCGCGAGTTATAGTTAGTTTAACTAACTATAACGGGGGAATTTCAATGGTTTTTTACGAGTGAAATGTCCAGTTAACTATAACATGTGTGAAACCTATGGTTTTTTCAGTGAATTTGCAAGGTTTTTAAATGCTAATTCCTAACTATAACGTGTGTGAAACCTATGGTTTTTTAAGTAGATTTGCAAGGTTTTTTAAATGCTAATTCCTAACTATAACGTGTGTGAAACCTATGGTTTTTTAAGTGAATTTGTAAGGTTTTTTAAATGCTAATTTATGTATGTATTATTATATTTTTTATATATTTATTTTACAATAAACTACCTATGTATATAGTTATAGATTGACTGTATCCTGTAATATGGAATGGCTCGGCTCTTTTTTTTTAATTTGGATAAAGTTGAACAGCATAGTTAATATCTTATATAAACGTATTTTTTTTTTTAAGGGTTTTTCACGGTGCGCGCACCGTGCACGCACCCCGCGATTTTTTGAAAAAAAAATTTAATGTTTTTTTCAGCCTTCGGGGTCCTTCAGGGACCCCCTGACAAAGACTAGGGGGTCAGGAACTCTCTACCCTGCCCCCTTTTCACGTTCTCCACCTTTCTTTTTCACTGTCACCCACAAAATGGCATCCGACACTTCCTGATTTCGACCGATTAGAATGTTGACTGACATCTAACCACCAATCAGAATTACGCTCGCGGACATTTGGTGCACGCAAGGTTATCTTATGGGTACACTTTATCAATAATTTGTTTTTAACCTGGAAGGGGGAGATAAGCCTGAAGCCTTCCTGAAATCATTAGGCAACAACCCACAGAAATTAAAATACACTTAGGAAATCAGTGATAGCAGCATAAATTACCTTGATATTGTAGTATGCATTGAAATCACAAAACGTGTAGTAAGATACACAGGAAGCCAACCAGTTGCAATGGTGTTCTGTTTGCAAACAGTGCCGTATGAAGAATGTTAAAGAGCAAAACAAAATTGTTCATAAACAGATGAGTTTGAGGTCCCAGGGCAAGAGATGTTTCAAAGATTCAGAAGATGAGGTTATCCAAACACAGTATTGGAAGATCAAGGAATAGGTTGGAAATATTGATTACAAAGAAGGTGAAAAGCTCAATCAAGGAAACAACAAATAGATACATAATGGATTTTAATCACTCAAATAGTGAAATTAGAAAACTGCTCAATAACAGCTGGAATATTTTTTTAAAAGGTGAAGATCTGAATCAATGGTTAAGTGGTCGTCCCAAAATCACTTATAGAAACATAGTCTCACTAGGTGACATTGTGTTTCAAAGTTATATAACCAATTGAAAAGTTGAGACAAAGAATTGGCTACAGAAACCAGGTTTTTTAGATGTCAAAAATGAAAGGCTTGTCAACATGTTTGGAACACACCATTGTTTGAATTAACATTTGGCCGAGTAAAAATGATAAAGAAAATGGATACATTGTGAAATAACACATGTGGTTCATGTGTTGGAATGCAGTTGTGGCAAGAAATATGTTGGGTCTACTGTCAATAAACATAAACTTTGTATATTTCAGCATCTATGAACAATTTCCAATGAAGATTTTACATATGTAATGGTGAAACACTTATGGGAGGAACATTAGGGGGATAAAAGCAAATTATGTTTCCATGGAATTCAGCACATACAAGCTAAATCCAGAGGAGGGTGTCGTGAATTAATCTTAAGGAGTTCTGAATCCAAGTGAATTATCACAAACTGACATGCTCTGGGGCTTGGACACAGATGCTGAACTTTATGTGCATTCATGAAATTTGTTTGGGTCTCCCATAATATGACTTTTGAGAAAATGAATTACATATTTCTTGAATGTGTTATAAAATGATAATCTGTTTTCTGGTTTCCTCCCTCTTCTTTTCTCCCTTGCCTTTGAAACACGCCAAGATAGGTTGTTCATGAAGAATCATGCAATGTAATGTTTGAATCTCTATGAAATATTGACTATTTTAAAGACACAGAATGAATGTAATTTTAAATCATGCACAGTCATTCTTGAAAACATGCTTTTTTGTTTAACCGCACTTTAGAACAACCAATTACCCCAGTAATATTTTCACAATAGATGCAACAGACTAAATTGATAATGCATTATGGAACAACCATTTCGTTTTGGGAAACAGACAGTGTGAAGTAGATTAGAGCACATAGCACTGTGGATTTGTTGAGGTTCTCTGTAGTTAAGATTAATAAAAACTGGATTTTGAAAATATGCACTTTTTATTGCATTGCACTTAGAACACACACCACTTAGCACTTTGGATTTGGGGAGGTTTTCTGTACTCAAGTTTAGTAAAACGGGATTTTAAAAACATGCATGTTATTGAACTGCACTTTAAAACAACTATTTACCCAAGTAAGAGGAACCATCTGAAGGAAATTATAACATACAGCAATTTAGATTTTTGAAGATAATTTTAGTTAAATCAGATATTGAAAATAAGCACCTCATTGAACTGCACTTTAGCATAGCTAATTACATCAGCAATATATCCTATGAGGAGGATGTCATAACATTTGGTACTTTAGTTTTGGAAATAGTTAAAATAAGATGTAGGGTTCTCAATTAACATCCCTAGAAGGACTTTGGATAATTGCACTTCATGTAAAAGAAGCACTTTATTTGACTACATTCAAGAACAACAAATTATCTAAGTATTTTTTTTTTATTATTAGGGAGTTAGAGCACTTGGCACTTTGGATTTTGAAAGTTTTGAAAACATCTTTGTGAAGGGCCAGAAGGGCTTTTGATTAAAACCTTCATGGGATTCGAGATAATGCACTTTTAAAGGTCAGATTATATCTTAATAGTCATTGATATCTTGGAAGTCTAAAAATCTCTGCAAAAGGCTGAAGCTACTATTGGTAGTAGACAGGAAAGTATATATTTCTGTGGGGAGAGGTTCTGGAGACACATATGGTACTTCCCCAAAATTAAAATAAGTGTTTTCCACATAAAGTGATGCATGTTGATCCACACTTGATGGAACGAAATAATCTCAGTGTATAAAAATACTTGAATATCAAGGGGCAGATTTATGTTGCACTTGCGGCACTTTTGCGCCGCCGTTGCGTCACTTTTGTGACGCAGCAGCGGCGCAAATCCTGCGCCATGGTGCGGGGCATTTACAAACGTGACGCATCTCCCAGATGCGTCACGTTGTAATGCCCTGCGCCACATGTAGGCGTTCCAGGGCAGGTGGGGGCGTTCCGGCGCAGGAACGCCTCCTAAAAGTGGCTGAGTGAAATCTACAAGATTTCACTCAGTCACTTTTGAGCCCATGCTGCGTCAAAACCCTGCGCCTGCTTGAAGCAGGCGTAAGGATTGACGCAGCATTGTACAGATAGGGCCCCCCAGATCATTGCTGGAGCTGCGTCGCGCTTGCGACGCAACTCCAGCAATGCGCCACTTTTCGGCACAGATGCGTCACGCATCTGTGCCGTTTTTGCCCCATGGTGCGCCGCATTATAAATGCGGCGCATCCATGGTGGCGCAGCTGTGGCGCATAATAACTGGCGCATCCCTGCTGATATGCAGGGATGCGCCAGTCGTCATAAATCTGCCCCCAAGTATTTTGAAAAAGCTCAATTTCAGTAAGGTATTTCTATTACGATTTGGAACAACTCTCTGATATGTGTACTATAATATAGTCATTTGTTTATATCACAATATACTCTGCATGAAACATGAATATAATATTGAGTATGTTACCAAGTTAAATTGTCTAGTAGTATTTTCATGTAAAAGATGTATTGTGATATATGAAATGTTTATCTGCCTATGGTTCTTCCACACTTTGGAAGAAATGAGGTTCAAGAAAGGTTCTGATCTATGACAAAAGGAAATGCTGTCAGCGGTCTAGTCTTGTTTTGAAATGGATGGCAGTATTGAGGGGTGGTCCATTTAAAAAAACACTCTGTTTGCACTACTGTCTGGCATAATAGAAGGCTCCTCCTGAAGGCTATTGATTTTCGGCACAGTACACGTGGTTTGAGAAAATGGCTAAATAAATAAAAAAAGCTTTGAAACCTTTCGAGTTCCACCGCTTGCTGTTTGAGCCTGAGTACTGTATGTCTGGAATTTGGCTCAAAAACAAGGAGTTGGTATATATATATATTTTATTTTTTTTCTGCAAAGACGGCTCCTCCTGGGAAATCCGCACGTTGTTTGGCGGCGCGTTCTGCCGGTAGAGCCACAGCCGGCATAAATATTCACGTAGATCCACAAATAAAAGCTCGCTCTCAGATGCAGTTGAGGAATAAACCACTGCTTTTCAACTACATCTGAGAGCGCGCTTTTATTTGTGGATCTACGTGAATATATATATATATATATATATATATATATATATATATATATATATATATATATATGCATGTTTGCATAATTTATTCTGCACTATCCCCTCAGCACTGTTCCCTCCCTACTGCCTTGTCTGGTCCATTGTCATGCCCCTGCCTCCTCCCTCCTGCCCTTCATGGTCCATTATGCCTCAACTGTCTCTCCTGTCTATCCGGTATGGTCAGCTTGCTGCCCTTGTCTCTTTCACCTCAGCAGTATGTATAATGACATTTTACATCTTGGATGGGCCTTTTATCTAAAGAAGAAATGAACTTTCCGAGTATTGACCATCCAATCACTCCTATGTTGTACTTTCTACCAAAGGTTCATAAGAAAAAGATTCCTGTCCCTGGTCGCCCTATAATCTCTGCACAGGGCAGTATGAATGAGAACTTGTCAAAATATGTGGATTTTTTCCTGCAGCCTCACATGACTTCTTTGCCATCCTTTATCAAAGATACTACTGATTTTTTGAACAAGGTTAAAGATATCACTTGGTGTTCTGACTACTTGTTGGTAGTGATGGATATTGAATCCCTCTACACGAGTATAGATCATAAACAAGGCACGAATGCCACAAAATACTTCTTGGAAAACAGGGATATTAACATGTTGGAGCATAATACCATGCTGCTAGACATGATTGAATTATGTTTATCCACTAACTTTTTTCTTTTCCAGAGTGACTTTTTCCATCAAGTGCGCGGGGTGGCCATGGGGGCTTGCTTCTCCCCTAGCTACTCATGCTTGCATGTGGGTTGGTGGGAGAGGAATGTCCTCATGGTCGCTCATAAGCACTGGTGGAGTCATGTAGTCCATTATTGGCAAAACATTGACGATATATTTTTCGTCTGGAAGGGTTCCAAGGAGGTTGCCATGATATTTGTTAAAGACATTAATGTGAATGATTTAAATCTTAAGTTTACTGTTTCTATTGACAGCCTCTCTGTTGAATTTCTAGATGTTTTGGTGTATATAGACAATGACAAACTTTGTACTAAGTTACATAGAAAAATTACTGCGGGTAATTCCATTCTTCATGCTAATAGTGCACATCCTCGGCACTTAATTAACAGCATACCTTATGGCGAATTCATTCGCATTCGAATAATTTGTAGTTCGGAATTGGTCTCCACTGAATGTCAGAAGGCAGCATTTAGTAGATTCCTGGATAGGGGTTATAAAGCTCATCTCTTGACCCTTGAACTTAACAAGGCCAATAGTAAACCAAGAGCCAATTTACTGCAGCCTAGCACTAAAAATGTAATTATGATTTCAGAACCTTTGGTACAGTCAATACGCTTGATTACAACGTTTTGTGCTCAAGAAAATGCCGTCCGCAAGATTATTTATTCAGAATGGCCCATCATCTTAACTGACAACATTCTTGGCCCTATCCTTCCTAGTCTCCCGTCCATTACCTTTAGAAAGGCTCCTTCAATGAGGGATGCCCTTGTGAGACCAATGCTTGTGCCTAGCACTAAAGGCACTTGGCTAACTAGGACAGGTTTCTTCAAATGTAATTCTTGCCGAGCGTGCACTTTTGCTACCAATAGTATGATTTGATTTGATTTGATTTGATTTGTCTATTTATAAAGCGCACGAATACCCATGGGTGTCTTGGCGCTAGGAATTGTCCGGTTCCGGTGCAGGTCTGGCATTAGTGTATTTTATGCGGTGAAAAGCCAAGTCTTGATTTTCTTTCTAAATATCTCCAGGGTTGGGCTGTTTTTTACATCAAACGGTAATAAATTCCATGTCCGTGCTGTGTGGACGAAGAAACTTCTCCCTCCCCAGTTTGATCGTATGAACTTGGGTATTGCTATCAGTTTCTTTTGACTAGATCTAAGAAGCCTTGAAGGTTGGTAATGTTTCAGGTGTGTTTTCAGGAAGTGGGGGCCTTTGTCCTGCAGTGCCTTGTAGGTTAAGCACAGTGATTTAAACTTGATTCTCTTGGCCACAGGTAGCCAATGGAGTGAACTTAGTTTGTGGCTAATAGGCTGGAACTTTGGAATTTCCAGTATCAGTCGTGCCGCTGCATTCTGGAGTCGCTGCATTTTTTCTATAATTTTTATTCTGGCTCCCGCATATAATGCGTTACCGTAGTCCAGTCGAGACAGTGCAAGGGCTGTCACTACCGTTTTACGTGTGTCTTGAGGTAGATATGGGAGTATTTTTCTTATCATTTTCAAAATCAGCCAGAAAGACGAGGCTAGTTTATTTACTTGGGCTTCATAAGTTAATTTGGTATCTATCATGAATCCCAAGTTTTTGGCTTTCTCTGAGGGTTCTGGTCTGGTTCCCAGTTCAGGAGACCACCACTCTGGGGACCAGATATCAGCATTGCCTCCCAGAATTAATACCTCACTCTTTTCTCCATTGAGTTTGAGGCAATTTTGTTGCATCCATTGACTGACTTTTAGCATGCATGATTGGAATTTTTTGGCTGTTACTTTATTGTCTTTGCCTATGGAGATGACAATCTGTGTATCGTCGGCATAGGATATTGGTGTAAAGCCATTTTCTCTTATTACTTCAGCAAGGGGGGCCACATATAGATTAAAAAGTGTTGGGCTCAATGATGAGCCCTGTGGGACACCGCATGGTACTTCAAAGGAGTCCGACTTTGCTTCTCCTAATTCAACTGTGAATTTTCTGTCCGTGAGGTAGGATAAGATGAGACTGCACGTGTGGTCGCTAGCTCCGACTTCTCTGCATTACAAAACAGCTTTCAGAGACAATGAGATAGCTATCCAAGGGCATTTAACCTGCCGCACAGAATATGCTATTTACAAACTCAAATGCACATGTGATTTAGAATATATTGGTAGTACCAAACTTCCTGTGCATAAGCGTATTCTTCAACATGTGAGAGCTATTGTCAATTCTGACCACAACTACCCGGTTGCTAGGCACTTCAAATCCATCCATGAGAACAAATTAAAGGATTTGGAGTTCACGGTCATTGGGTCAGTTGCCAACCCCGGACGAGGTGGCAATCGTGATAAGTTATTGAGACAACGGGAGTCCCATTTTATTCTAGCTCTCAATACAAGAGTCCCCAATGGCCTAAACATGAACGAAGATCTGCATAATTTTCTATGATTACTGTATTACATTCATTATCACTTTTTAGGTACATCGTCTTACTGTTTATACTACACATCTTACTTGTTGTCAATTTCTCCCCTCATTTGATATGTTCCCTTTCATTGACTTGCTGCTATTGCTTTTAAGACCATTAGTATGTTATAGCTCTATTTTACACTGTTCCTGCACTAGCACCTTAGTTTTTAGATTTTTTACAGACTATTTATTATCGGGGTAATTTTATGTATAGAGTGTGTTCAAAAATATATTTTTTTAGGCATTTTTCTATTATGAGATTTTAGCTATTTATGACGTCCGGCAGTTTTTATTGTTGCACTGATATTGCTGAATTTTTCTGTTTGGGCTATTTCTTGTCACCAATGTTCTATCTCATGTCTTTGGGGATTTTAGATTTTTTGACGTTTCTAAATTGGTGATAAGATTATTCTCTCAGTTTATTTTTATATGTACAATTGAATGTGATACGTGCCTGTCGTTACATAATATTGGGAACTGTGTGTGTGTCCTCATTCATTGTCATATGCATTGTTATATTCAGCTACCTCTCTATGCACTTTACCTCCTAATT
Source organism: Triturus cristatus (assembly GCF_964204655.1). Taxonomy (NCBI): domain Eukaryota; kingdom Metazoa; phylum Chordata; class Amphibia; order Caudata; family Salamandridae; genus Triturus; species Triturus cristatus. Next base: position 170,306,093 of record NC_140582.1, on the reverse strand, counting down.
GTCTTTTGTCTCATTTTTTTAATGTCCGTAGTTTTGTATAATGACTGGTATGTTCTGTTAGATGCAATTTATTAGTACCATATGGGCATTTTGCATGGACATTTGTCCTTTATTTGTTAGATTCTCTACATTTTAGGTATCTTTAGAGGCGGAATATATGCACTATGTATTTATTTTGACTACAACCCGTTTGCTACCTATGTGTATTTTTTAACATTATTCAAACCTTTATTATCAGTATTATCTATTTTTGCATCAGACTTTTTATACCTTTTATAACCATCATGCCTGGGCATTTTTCGGACATTTTGAGACTTATTTTGTTGATAGTTTTAGTCTGTTTTCTATTTTCACTATATTTTGTTTTTGGCTCTCTATTTATTTCGTCATCACAATGCGATGCATCATGTGATCAAGCTCCGTGCGTGGAGCGAAACGTGTCATGGAGCACACTGGTCCTGTGATTTACTGACATCTATTTGGGAAAAATTAAAATACCTGCTACACCCACTCCTTGCAGTTGTGGGATTCTGTTATTTTCTTTGGAGGAGAGAGGTCCGTACCTTCATTTTTTGCTGAAGTGAAGAGCAGAGAGGGACGTTTTCTACATATATATATATATATATATATATATATATATATATATATATATATATATATATTCACTGAAAAAACGATAGGTTTCACACACGTTATAGTTAGGAATTAGCATTTAAAAAACCTTGCAAATTCACTGAAAAAACCATAGGTTTCACACATGTTATAGTTAGCGGAAATTTTACTGATAAAAAACCAATGAAATTCCCCCGTTATAGTTAGTGCAGGCAACTATAACTCACGCGACCGCAATCCTCTGCTGATGCTAATACTGTATTTAGACACTTATTTGCCCATGTCTTCTTCCATACATTTTTAGCTATACATATATTACAAATATTTTTTTTTCATAAAGACACATATGTCATCAGCAGAAGATTGCGGTCGCGTGAGTTATAGTTGCCTGCACTAACTATAACGGGGGAATTTCATTGGTTTTTTATCAGTAAAATTTCCGCTAACTATAACATGTGTGAAACCTATGGTTTTTTCAGTGAATTTGCAAGGTTTTTTAAATGCTAATTCCTAACTATAACGTGTGTGAAACCTATGGTTTTTTCAGTGAATTTGTACGGTTTTTTAAATGCTAAGTTACTTTACGCCATTCGTGGCGTGCGCGCCCACTTAACGCAGTTCGTTCCGTGCGCGCACAGTGAGCACCGCGCGCCCACTTTACGCAGTTAGTGCCGTGCACGCACGGTGGGCACGCGGTGCGATGACAAAGCAAGAAAGCACGTCAACAAATCTGTTTCTGCTTTCCTCCGTGACTATGGTATGGGTGCCATTTACCACAACAACTTGCGTTATGACATGCAAGACATTTATAGAGGAGATGGTGTGCACTTCAATGATGAAGGGAACAGAGTCTTCCTCTTGAACCTTAGACTCTGCATCGGTACTTACTTGTAGGTACCACTAAAAAATCATTTCATAAACACAACGGCTCTTTTTAGAGCCCCCTAATATCTAAACACTTAAATCTGATTTTCATTTTTTTTTTTTTTTTTTTTCTACCGTACGCTTATCGTAAGCTTACCGTACGCGTACCCCGTGATTTTTTTTAAAATCAATAAATGTTTTCTTTGTACTTTACAGTCCTTCTTTGACCCCCTCACAAATGTAAGGGGGTCTGTAACTCTCCTCATTGCCCCCTTTTCTTGTTTTCACTCTTTTTTTTCTGAGTGAAATACACAAAATGGCGGCCGCCGCTTCCTGGTTTCAGCCGATTCGAATGTTTACTAAGATCTAAGAGCCAATCAGAATCGCGCTCGCGCACGCCACCGTACGCTTACGGTAAGCGTACGGTAAGCGTACCGTAAGCGGGCTCAGATATATATATTGATTTAAAGGCTATTTTCTCAGAATCTACTGAACAGATTTACACCAAACCTACAAAAGGCACTTCCTTGACCTAGGGACTACCTCTCTGCCAAATTTCGAGTAATTCTGTTCAGCCGTTCGGGCTGTAGCTCGTTCTAAAGGTCCTATGGAAAAATGCATGGGGAAAACGCGTTTTGGGACCCCCCTTTTATCTCAGCCCCCGCTTGACGGATCCCCCCGAGACTTTCAGGGTAGGAGCGGAGCGTAGCGCCCCACCTATTTTGAGAAATTCGCGAGGATTCATCGACCGGCGCCAAAGTTATTCAAAATAGAATGTTGAGGTTTTCCTATGGAAAAGGGGTCCTAACTATAACTACCTACTGGCGACCGCCAGTAGGTATATATATATATATATATATATATATATATATATATATATATATATATATATATATATATATATATATATATATATATATATATATATATATATATATATATATATATGCATGTTTGCATAATTTATTCTGCACTATCCCCTCAGCACTGTTCCCTCCCTACTGCCTTGTCTGGTCCATTGTCATGCCCCTGCCTCCTCCCTCCTGCCCTTCATGGTCCATTATGCCTCAACTGTCTCTCCTGTCTGTCCGGTATGGTCAGCCTGCTGCCCTTGTCTCTTTCACCTCAGCAGTATGTATAATTACATTTTACATCTTGGATTGGATAGCACTTTGCTAATTGTATGCTTGGAGAATTTGCTGTATAAATGGCATAAGGCTCTGTCTCTTTCTATCTCAGCATGAACGCCACTCTGATAATGCTATGCCTAAAAACCTTGCTAGAAAAAGAAACGTTTGAGGTGAGCAGATTCAGAGTGCCGCTGATGTTCCAGGGTGCTCTGTATAGGAGCTGTTCTCCACCTAAATTTGGGAACTACCCAGAGTTCTCTGCTTCCTATTTTGCATAATTTATTTGGCACTCTAAGCATGAAAGGGTATTGTTTTGATATCTACTGGGTGCTCACGTGTGTCTGCACAAAAGCCATCCCTCTCTGAAGAGGTCTAATGAGATTGAAAAACGTAACAGGGGTTGCTTTAATGCATTCCAGGTTGGTTTCGATGGCCAGTGGCATCAGTCTGTGAATGGATATGTGAGTGTTTGCGCGGATTTGTTAGTGCGTATATGGGAGGTTGTGTAGGGGTGTGAGTTGGTGTGTGAGTTGTTTTGTGGATAATATCATCAGTGATGTCATTTGAGATGGCATCAGGGATGTCATGTGTGATTTCACTGACCATGTCATGAGTGATGGAATATGTGAGATCCTAAGCTGTACATTGCAGGAGCATAAGTTATAGTTTGCTGAGGTAACTGTAACTGGTGAGTTTCACTGGTTTTGTATGAGTGAAGTCTGAGCCTAACTATAATGTCCCTGTATGTTAAATAAGATGTCCATTGCATGCACAGTGGGATGGGGGTTTGAATGCAGGACCTAGCCTGATATTGTGCTGCCCCCAACCAAGCTTGCTGCTCCTGCCCCCTCTTCCTTGCCATCCATTGTCCAAGTGCATGACCCTTCTCCCTAATAACAGCCATGTGTGGCTCATGTTCTACCACTGTCCTTCCCACCTGCCCTAAACTATTAGCTTGCTGACCTATCCACCTCCTCCCTACCCTCTGTTGTCCGAGTCCATACACCAGCCACCTTACTCCTGCTCTGCCTGGTCTGGTGTGCTGCCACTGCCCTCCATTTAGCTTGATGTTCCTGCCCACTCCTCCTGCTCTCTGTTGCCCAATCCTATGACCTGTCATTGCCCTCCTGCTTAGCCTCTGTGCTTAGCTTGCTGCCCCTATTCTCCTTCTCCCTGCACTTTGGTGTCTGTGTTTATGCCCTTGTTCCCTCTTTTTGCCCACATTATTTCACGGACCTGCCACGCTCCTATCTACTCTGAGTGTTCTGGTGAGCTACCACTACCCCTCCAACCTGCCTAGAATGGTCAGATGGCACCCACCTGTCCCTGCCATCTCCTCCCAGCCTGTCCAAGATACATGCCCCATCCCCCCCTTTCTGGCCTCCATGGTCCATTTTGCTGCCACTCCCTTCTCCCTCCATGCTGTGTTGTGCTGCAACTGCTCCTCCTGCCTACCCTGTGTGGTCTTTTGTGAAGCCCTTTCCCCTGCCCTTTTTTGTCTGTGCCCAGCCCCTCCCTCTCCCTTCTGTCCTCCATGGTCCTTTGTTTATGACACTGCCGCCTCCCTCTTACCCACCATGGCTGTGGTGCTGTCACTAACCCTCCTGCTTTCCATGCATGGTCTTCTGTGCTGCCACAGCCCCTTTCACCTGCCCTGTGCTGTCCGCTTGCTGTCCCTGACCTTCCCTCTGTTGTCTGTGTGTATGCCATTATAGCCTCACTGTTGCCCTTCATGGTGTGTTGTGCTTCCAGTCCCTATCCCGCCTACCCTTCATGGGCAGCTTGCTGCTCCTGCCCTGCTACTTGCCCTATGCCCTCTGTTTTCAACATGCAGACCCATATCACCTCCCTCCTGCCTTGTCTAGTCCATTGCCATGACCCTTCCCCCCTCCTGGCCTTCATGGTCCATTATGCTGCAACTGTCCTTCCTGCCTGTCTGGTATTGTCAGCTTGCTGCCCTTGTCTCTTTCACCTCAGCTCTCTGTTGTCCATGTGCATGGCCATGTCCCCTCCCTATTGCTCACCATGGTCCTTTGTGCTGCACTGTTGTCTGGCTTCCTTGTGTGGTGTTTTGTGCAGCTCCAACCCCTTTCACCTGCCCTATAAGGTCGGTTTGGTGTTCCCTCCTGTCCTCTGTTATCCGATTCCATGTCCCTTTTCCATTCTTCCTGCCCTCTGTGATCCAATGTACCTTACTTGCCAACTTTTTGAACTTGGTAAGAGGAAAATTTTGGAGAAAAAAAAGGGAAATAGATTTATCCATTTACTGACACTGAGAAAGATGAGATTTTGGGCAAGAGACAGATAAAAAAATCCCTATTGGGCTTAAAAACATTGGGAGTCTCTAGTCTGAATATGGCATTTTGGCATGGATGGTATTACTGCCACTTCTTCTTCCTTCTTCCTTCTGCCATCAATTATCTTTTATATTGCCACCACCTCTCTTGACTGTACTGTATGGTTAGTTTGTTGCCACAGCCTACCTTTCTCCTGCCTTCCATCGTCCGTTGTGCTGCCACTGCCCCTCCCACCTCCTCAACGTGGTCAACTTGTTGCAGCTGTACCCTTTTCCATGGGAGGCTCTTATTCCCATAGAAGTCATGGATAGTGCCCCAAACAACTAAAATGAGGACATATTTTCTGAGTTCTCCAATAGCGACGAAGCACTTTTTTGATTAGTTGGTCATATGTTACACTGAATTGAGAGGATGTGGCATTAAGGCCAGAGCTCTAGACTTTGAAACTGTGGAACCAGGTTCAAGTTTCGGCATCAGCTTGACATTCTGTGATTCTGAGCAAATTACTTAATCTCCCCATGCCTAAAAACAGAATGAATGAGTCCTTGTGTAATGAAACTGATGCTCATGTAAAGCACTCCGATACCTTCGGGCCAAGTATGCGATATATAAAAATGCAAAACCATTAAGGGTCTTATTACGAGTTTGGTGGTGGGGGACCATCCTGCACCACCAAACCTGTGGTTGAAGCGCCCACCAGATTAGGTGTTTTCTCCTGGTCTAGCTGGTGGTTCTTTGGCATTGCCACAGCATCACCTCTGAAATAGGCACACCAATAGGAACATCAAAATCAGCACATGCACAGCATGGACTGCAGCAATCCATGTATGTAGCTGGAATTGCTTTAGATCACAAGTTCAACAGTGTAGTCTTCCGTCTGTGGTGAATTATACTCCAAAACACTGGAATATTTCTCAAAATATTCTATTTTATATTGGGGGCCAACACCCGGTGTGGCAGGCATCGTCACCTCAATGCGTATCGTTTCGCTTTTGTGGCCTGAGCATGGAAACCATCACCCACATTATCTGCATCTGCGACACACTGCTGCAGCTGAGAAAAAAGTCTCCTCCGCAAAGAAACTCTATTAGTAGGAATGCATATTGCGGCCCTTGCTATTGAGAGGAAATGTATACCATAACACTAGAAATTCACTGAAAAGGATTATAACTATACTTTAGGGTATTACGATGCATTCTTCTCCATAAAATGCCTAAAGGATAGAAAATCATTCACAAAATTATCTCCAAATTCAGAAGGTTTTACTTCTTAGGCACGTGCAGGGGTGACAGCCTATTGTGCAGTCATCTCTCTTCAAGTCCTTTATTTTGTTGTTTGACTGTATCCTGTTCAGCGATCTCTATTTCCATGTAAGTTGCTTCTTATTTGCCTGCACATGATCCCATAATCATGTTTTTATAACTGTTGCTTGTGTTTTACAGTTTTTTGCTCATTGAATCCGTTTCAATGTCTATTGTATTTTGTTTGATTGCTTATTGGCAAATGATCACTTTTATCATTCCTTGTGCATGTTATTTGCCTATATTTATCCAATTACATCGTTTATGTTTCGATTGCTAGTTATTTGACTCTGAACAGTCTAGGGATCACTCGCTTCATATCTTTTCCTTGTTACTTGCATGGGAATTATCCAGTGTGTCCCTTTTCCTAGTCTGTTGCTTGTTACTTTCATACATGTACCTCCTTGTGCAGTTGCTCTTTCGAGCATATTGCAGTGCTGATGAGGCTGTAGGACTATTCCATTCTCCTAAGCCTGTCTGGGCTCATCTAGAAACATCAGTTGGTGTCTTGGAACTATTGCTAGCAGTCACTTTTCACAGGTACTGCTTGTAGTTGGACATTTCTAGTGCTAGATGTACCTGTTATGTTTAATCTCGGCAGTAAGTTGGTTTACCATATTTCCTTATAAACAGCATCTTTCTTAGTAGTGCTCAAACATATGACACAAATGCAAACATCTGTACATGCCAAGAATATTGCTTGCCTATTTTACCAATTTTCATAGAGTGGGCTTTTGGTCAGTCTCATTAATCATTGTTTTATTTGAATCAGCCCCATTCAGCCAATGCTTTGAGACAGGAACAATTACATCTTCAGTCACCCCTGAAAAATATGCATCTGTCAACTCATGCTAATGACTAGTTGTTGTAGCAGTCTGTCTCCTAAGAAATGGTTCCATTAAGCCATCACTGGAGTGCACATGTTGTCGAGAAGAGAAAGGACTCAATAATAACTGAAGTAACGCTCATCAGGACAGACCTACAGAAGATGAGTGAAAAGGTTAAACCAATGGAAACAGTCACAACAGATCTCTGCCTAAATTCTAAAACGTTGCAACTACAAATCAAAGACCTACAAGCAGCGAGCAAAGGGATGGAAAGCAAGCTAGATGATTATGAAGGAAGGTCACGCCAAAACAACGTCAGAACACTTGGAGTGCCGGAACGAGGGGAGGGGCCCACACAAGACCTCTTTGTGGAAGGTCTAATTACCAAACACCTGTAACCTAAAAATCTATACAATTTTTTCTTGGTGGAAAGGGCAGACTGAGTTCCAGGTGGAAGACCAAAATCAGGGGCTCCCCCAAGGCCACTGTTGCCGAGACTCTTTTTAGAGATCGAGACATTGTCTTGCAAACCGCTCGTACCGTCACGCCGATCAAAATTGAAAACAGTGTTGTGATTTCCTTCTCCAACTTCACTGTGAATGTACAGAAACAGAGACTTTCATTTCAGGGAACTAAATGTAGGCTCAGAGACAGAGGACTTAAGTATTCAATGTTGTTCCCAGCAAGACTGCGGGTTGAGGCGTAGGGGAAAACATGTTTTTGTGTGTTAGACCTGGCACCATTGGCGTGGGTCTCCCTTCCATTTTTTGCTGTTGCCTCATGTGTTTTTGCTGGTGTTAGATGCTTTGGGCACTGTGCCACTGCTGTCCAGTGCCACAGTGCAAGTGCTCCCTACTGTAAATGAATGTATTGATTAGTGATTCCATGATTGACTGATTTGGTTTACTTGTCAGACTTGTCATGGCTTGTAAATCCAAATGCTGCTGGTGGGCTTGCAGCACTGGTTGTGCCACCCACAGAAGCGGCCTGGTAAAATGTGTCTAAGGTCTGCCATTGCAGAGCCTGCGTGCAGTCTGGTACTGTCATGCTGACTGGGCAAGTGCACCCACTTGCCAGTCCCTAAACCTTCCCTTTTCTCCATATCAGACACCCCTATGGTAAGCCCAAGGGCAGGGTGCATTGTAAGTATAAGGTAGGACATGCCCTGGTGTGTGTGGCATGTCCTAATAGTGAATTACAGCCATTTTCATTTTTCACTATTGCAAGGCTACCTGTTCTCCATAGGCCAGAATGGGAAGTTTGGTTATTACATCTTATAAACCTAACTGACGCAGAGAAAATGGTAGAAATTCGAATTTAGAATGCCTGAACTCAGGATGATAAAATACATCTTTTAGTGAAGTTGTTTTAACATTCTGTGTTTGAAAATGCCACTTTTAGAAAGTAACAGTATTAGTAACAAGGGAACCCGATATAGGTAGCTATTGGACCTCGGGTAATTACGTATTATTCAAGAACAAAGGTCCTTAGCTTAAACTTGGATACTGCAAATATTAAACACATAGACTTGAATAAGACCTATGTACATTCATCCTGTGTCCAGCCGGACAGAGGAACATTTATTTTGAAAAAGTGCAAAAGGTTTCAAACAAGGTAAAGGAGGAACAAATGAAACAAGGGCACAAGCCTGTACCGAGTTTTCAACAAGGGAAGAAGAGGAAGGAAAGAATAGCAGGCAAAAAACTTTGGGAGCAACAAAGGCGGCTTACAGTACAAATACAAAAAATCATGTAAGCTCTAACCAACAGAAACCACAGTACATTTTTCGCAATGGATAAAGTGTGGTGCTGTTACAGAAAGTCGACGTTTCGATCCCTAGCTCCTAGTACAGTGGGATCATCCTCAGGACTACAATTAAAGGTTGCCTGATATAAGTTATACGCCTTGGCGTGGGGAATTAGCGTCGTAAGTGACGTCCTCAGGTGGGTATGATCCACGGGCTGATTGTTGGGCAGAATTAGTATCTATATGCCAGGACGCAGCGATCGATGGCTGCCTGTTGAGGTCCGAGCGGGTTTCTTTGGGATATAGGAAGCGCAGCAAACGATGGCTGCCGGTGTTGGGTCCGAGCTCAAGTGAGTCTCGAAATGCCGGAGCGGGGGTTCGTCCGGACTGCCGTGGATGGGCGTTAGGCTCGTGGATGTTCCTCTGTCCGGCTGGACACAGGATGAATGTACATAGGTCTTATTCAAGTCTATGTGTTTAATATTTGCAGTATCCAAGTTTAAGCTAAGGACCTTTGTTCTTGAATAATACTTTTAGAAAGTAGGCATTTTCTTGTCTAACCATTCAAATCTGCCTCTGCAAGGCTGTGTGTATTCCTTTGTCTGGAGTTTGAGTGACAGGGCTGGGGAATTCCAGGAGACAGGGTGAGGTGTCCCAGTGGTAAATAGAGAGATCTGCATCCAGATGGGTGGGAGGAGTTGCACCTGGGACCTGAATAGGGCTGTGCCTGCCTTCCACAATGCTAGCTCCACCTCCTGGGGAGCGGCTGATGTCTCTGCCCTGCACAGTGAATGAAGAGAAGGAATCCTGTCAACAAAGTGCTCCAGGGCTGTACTTGCCTTCCACAATGCTGGCTCCACCTCCTGTCGGGCATCTGATGTTTCTGCCGTGCACTTTGAAAGGAAAGGAGAAGTCTGGTAAACAGACTGCTCAGGAACTGGTTTGGACTGGGCAAAGGCCCCTCTCCCCTCAGAGAACAAAGGATTATGGGGTATAAATATTGGGACCCTGATCCCAAGAAATTAGATCACTTTTGGAACAAGAAGAAACCTATACTGAGGAGCGGAACCTGAAGAAACTGAGGAGAGACTATCCCTATGCTGAAGTGCTGCTTGGGGGATTGGCCTGCAGTGGTTTGCCTGACTGCCAAAGGAAGGAGAAGAGACTTTGTGTGCTTATTTCAACTTGTAAGGATCTCCAAGGGCTTGGAACAGAGCTTGCCTCCTGATGAAGTCTCAGGGACAACAGACTTCAACCCCCAGCTCCCCAAAGTTCTTTGGAAGTGCCTGCTGCTGTTTTGGGCCTTCTGAGGGACTGCGTGTTGCAAGGAGCTGGAAGCGCTACTCAACGAAGCTGAAGCGTGTCACCGTCACTGCTGCTGCCGTTGCACTTCTGAACAAGGGTGTCGCCGCACTGCACCGCATCGAGAGAAGCGTCTCGCAATGAAGAGGAAGCATGTCGCCGTCGCTGCTGCCTGCCGTCGCACTTCTGAACAAGGGTGTCGCCGCTGGAGTTGTCGCACTGCACTGCATCGAGAGAAGAGTTTCACAACGAGGAAGAAGCGTGTCGCCATCGCTGTTGCTGCCGTCGCACTTCTGAACAAGGGTGTCGCTGCTGGAACTGTCGCATTGCACCGCATCGGAGAAAGGGCCTTGCGTCCCCGAGAAGCGCGCCGCCGTCGGAGCTGCTGCCATCGCATTTCTGAACAGGGATGTCGCCGCTGTAGTAGTCGCATCGTGCGGAAGCTTCACGCATCGTGGGAGAAGAGTGTCGCAGTTGGAGCTGTTGCCGTCGCACTTCTGAACAAGAGTGTCGCCGCTGCAGTCCACGCATCGAACCGAGAACTTCTCGCATCCCCGGAGAAGCGTGCCGCATCTGGAAGACCTTCACGTCTTTATTTCTTTGCACCAGAACTTTGCCGCATTTCCATCGCTGCGACATTGCTGGTCGTGGAAGCACAACGCATCGTAAGGTACATTGACGCAAAGTGTCGCATTTTAAGAACTGAACTGAACTAAGCTAAAAACTACCATCTTAAAGCAATAGTATTGTTTATTTTTGTCGTTTATGGTCTTGTGGTAAATCTATATAAAGTATACGTATTTTTTATATAAAACCTGTGTGGTGTCCATTTGTAGTGTTGTCACTGGATTACTGTATGTGGTCACAAATGCTTTACACACTGCCTCTGAGATAAGCCTGTCTGCTCGTGCCAAGCTACCAAGGGGGTGAGCAGGGGTTATTTTAGGAGTGTACCCCCTTACCCTGACTAGAGGCAAGGGTCCCTATTTGTCACAAGTACCTACCTTTGCCAACTAGAGACCCCCAAATCTAACATTGTGATACCCCAGAATCGGCACAAGAATGGCTGGATGGATAGAGGCCTTCAATGGAAACGGCTCCCGTCAGAGAAGGGAGAAATTCCCTAAAAGGCAAACAGGACTGGATGCGCAACCAAGGCGACTAATGGATGGGAAGGATCTAGAACAATAGGAACTAGAGGCTGGTCGAAAGACGGCAGAGCTGCATGGATGAAAGCGGAGATAGCAGACTTACGTAATCAAAGGAATAGCCTGCAGAAACATTTCTGAAACCTGGCTAAGTGACTTTCAGTATTATAACTATCGGAACTGCATGGAAATATATGTCTTTAAATTGTAATAATGGTGGTTGAAGGTATAGAGACTACACCACTGGCACCTTTAACAGAGTTCTTAGATGGGGCGACAGGCACTCTGCATAGTTGGGGATAGGGGCAGTTTTCAGCCCAGATTGCAGGGAAGCAGGGAGGGGAGTTTGGGGTTACAGTTAAGTTTTGCACATAGGTTAGATGACACCAACTCAAAGCAGAAGTGGAGATCATGCAATTCCTCAGCATCTTGCATAGAAATGCACGCATCAACCAGTCTCAAAGTATTGTTTGTGAATGAGAAGGAGCGTATTGCGCAAGCGTGCTCGCTTGGATCACAGAGTGGAACAGATTCCTGCAGGAATGAGTCTGGCTGCAAGAAGGAGCATTAGATTATTATCCTGGAATGTGAACGGTTTGGGGGGCAAGCTCAAACAAGGGATAGTGCTCCAATACATAAAACGACATTCTGGTTCTCCCTCAGGAGACGCATTTGTTTGGAAAAACGTGCGGGGCCCTGACCATGTGGGTATATAAGCTAGTAGTGCACTCTGCATTTACCACCGGACTCAGGGGAGTTGGAATAATGATCAGGAAAAACTTCCCAATAGCAATTGATCATACATGGACTAACAAACAGGACAGATACACAGCAGTTTGGGGAAGCTGGGAGATAAGAGATGGGAAGGCGAAACACTAACAGTGTCAATGTATGTCCCGCCAGGCCTTCACACGCTAGCCTTTAAAGATTTGGGAGACCTATTGCTTGCCCTTCCCGGGGGAAGGCTCTTAACGGGAGGAGACTTTTACTCAATTGTTTCAGGACAATTAGATCGATATCCCCCAAGGAAAGCACCACCCTCACGGACACAACTCAGTGACTTCATGGGAGCTATGGGATTAGCTGACACATGGCGCATTCTCCATCCCTCTGAGACACAGTTTACATTCCACTCCGGAGCCCATAATAGTCTCTCAGGAATAGACTACATAATAGTACCGGCAAGTCAGCAGGGACAGATCAAAGAAGTGCGCCACCTGGCAAGGAGTATCTCGGACCATTCCCCAGTGTGGGCCCTGTTAGAGGTGGGAGAACCACAGACAGGAAGAATAGCTCCAATAAATCCCTGGTTCCTGAAGATCCCATCAGTCAAAGCAAAAATAACACCAGAAATTGAGCTTTAGTTCTAGGAGAATGAGGGATCAGTTGAATCCGCTCAGACACTTTGGGAAGCCTTCAAAACAGTGATCAGTGGCTACGTGGTCTCCCAGATTGCTGGGATCTGGAAAGAGAAAAATGCAAATCTTGCCAGGCTGGAAGCTGACATTTTACAATGGTAGGGTACGGGGAGAGGATGTAGCAGAGATCAATCATATGCTAGAGATAAAAACAAAAGATTGCAGGGCCCTTGCCACAGATGCTGCGCAGACACAACACAGGGCCGTGCTTTGCAGGGTCTATGAAACTGGGGATAAAGCAGGGAAACTGCTGGCATGGCTTGACCAAAGAGAACAGGCTGGTTGCACAATTAAGGGATGAGTCAGAGGAACAATTGAGAGCTCCACATGAAATAGCAGACTAATTTGCGAATCACTTTCAGCAAATGTATAAGTCCCATACAGCCTCCACAGAAGAAATTCAGAGTCCCTGTTGTCATGTCAGACATGCCCCTCCCCACCCTTTCAGCGGAGGACCGATCGACGCTATATAGTGAACTCACCAACACAGAAGTTGAGCGAGCCACTGGGGACCTGCAGTCCAGAAAGGCGATGGGCCCCAATGGCCTGCCCATCGAATTGTATAAATTAGCCCCCAGTAAAACGGCACCACACCTCACAAGATGTTTTTAGAAAGTCGGAAACAAGGGAAGCTTCCTGCAGACCAAAGGCTAGCCACCATAGTGATCATCCACAAAGGCAGTAAAGCCAAAAATAAATGCTCCTCATATAGGACGATATCATTGCTCAACACGGAAGTAAAGATCTTGGCTAAGCTATTGGCCACCCGTCTGCTGGAGGTTATCTCAAAACTTGTGCACCCCGATTATTTAGGCTTTATGACAGAAAGGAATACCTCACTTAACCTTCGATGTCTGCATGGGGTAATGCAAAGTATAGGCACACTGCGGGAGGATGCAGTGGTGATTTCCCTGAATGCCACCATGACATTTGATATGATTGAGTGGCCATACATGTTCGTGGTCCTCAGGAAAATGGGATTCAGCCCTAACTACATCAGCTGGATAAAACTTCTGTATAGAGGCCCACTGTCACAAGTAGTGGTTAACAACAGGAAATCCGGAGTGTTTGCCCTAAGGAGGGGAACCAGGCAGGGCTGTACCCTATCCCCGTTGCACTTTGCGTTAATGTTGGAGCCATTGGCATTGTAGATACCGGAGGACCCAATCATGAGGGGACTCAGGTGGATGGAGGGTTGGGAGGACCGAATCTTCCTGTATGCCGAATATATACTGTTATATCTGGCATCACTGAGACCCTCAATAAACAGAGTGCTTCACATCTTTAACAATTTTGGAAAATACTATGGATTAAGGGTGGGCGTAGTTCGCGAAGTAGCACTTCGCGAAGCTACGCAAAGTGAAGTTCGCACTACGCGAGCTACGCGTAGCACTTCGCGAACTGCGAAGTAACATGTTCGCACTGTGCAAGATGTTGTTTTCAATGATTGCACAGTGCGGACAAGCAACCGGCACTGTGCAATCATTGAAAATGGCATCTTGCACAGTGCGAGCTGTAGTTTTCTGCTGCTCGAGTAGATTTTTACTCGAGCTGCAGCTTTCTCAACGCGAACTGGTAGTTTCTCATCGCGAGCGGTCGCGAGCATACGCGACCCCTCGTAATGAGAAACCTGACCTTCTCGCGTTGGGAATCTCGCCGGGAGGTTTATTTTCCATGCTCGCGATCGCGAACAAGGAAAAAGTCTCGCCAGGATGTCATTTTGCTTGCTCGCGGTCGCCAACTTGACGTTGAGGACCGCGAGCAAGCAAAAAATGACCGCAGCACTACGCAACACTACGCTACGCGTGTTCGCACTGTGCTACGTGCAGTTCGCGTAGTGCGAAGTAGCGCGAACTTCGCAAACTACGCGAGCGTAGCGTAGTGCTTCGCCCAGGCCTACTATGGATACACTATAAATTGGCCTAAGTCAGTTATCTACGTATTGAAGGGTGACTTCTCCCAGCTACCCAAAGGCTACATGATAACAGAGGCAAGTGAGGGATTTAAATACCTGGGCCTGTATGTCACTTGGGGCCCGGTACTGTATTATGAAGGAAACCTCCTACCCCGCTGCAGAGGCTTAAGAGCGATGTTAAACAGTGGAAGTCTCTCCCACTGACACAATTAGGCCATGCCGCACTATTCAAAATGATGTCCCTGCCTCGCTCTTTATACATTCTACAAAATTCATCGGGCCCAGTTCGCCCTGACAATTTCAAAGCCATTGACAGTGAACAGAAGGAACTCCTGTGGGAGGGGAAAACACTCCGTATAGCGACTCAAAAACTAACAAGGGGTGGTATGATGGTGGCATGGGACTTCCAGATGTTAGAAGATATTAATGGGCTGCACAACTAGCAGCTATTAATCAATGCATAAATAGGCCCCAAGATGACCCAGGATACAAGATAGACAGGTGGCTTATTCCAGACGGGAACTATTCCAGAGCACTTTATTCCAAACCCGCAAAATCGCAATTAACAAGCCCAACTGATCATGCGGTTCGGAAATGGCACACAGATAACAAAAGCATGGGATGGCTAGAGAAAGTCATGCAAGCCACCCCCCTATGGGATGCAGAGATATTTTGCACCCTGAGCAACACCAGGGGCTTTGATCGCTGGGACATGATGAGAATCTCCCGGGTTGGGACCTATGGAACAAAGGAGAGGTGATCCCCTTCTCACAGTTACAAAAAGAATTTGAACTGGCAGATACAGAGACATTCCGATACTTGCAGATAAGACATGCCCTCCAGGTGGTCATTCCAAGGGGGAAGTCGCTCCCAGAGTCTTCCCCTCTCGAGGACAGAATCCTTGAAGAATATATGCCCAACAAAGCCATCTCTATGACATATCAGAAATTAGTCAATAACATGCCCGACCCCGTCCTACAACTCCGCAAACATTGGGAAAAAGATATTGCGGATTTGGAGGACGATGACTGGCAAGAGGCCTTAGCATCCCCCAGAGAAATCGCGATTTCATCGAGATTAAGACTGGTACAACTTAAAGTGCTGCACACAATATATTTATCAGGCCCAGCTCTCGTGAAAATGGGTTACAGAGATGACCCCGAGTGTGGGAGTCGGTGTGGTCAGGATGGAACGTTCATCCTATTATCTGGGAATGTGCTCACATTAAACCATATTGGACCGAGGTGATCCAGTGTATGGGCGAGGTGCTGGGTGCGCAGATAGAACCCAAGATAAGATTATTTCTTCTGAATGTATGGGAACCCACAGACCTAAATAGTAGGGAGAAAGTCTGGGTGGCATTGGGGATGATAGTTGCTAAGCAAAACACTGCCAGACTGTGGGGAGCACAAGAAGCACCAACAGTTACTGCATGGAAGAGAGACATGGATTGGTGCCTGTTAATGGAAAGGACAATATATGAATCAAGAGGTTGTCCGAAAAAATTGCCACAAATATGGGGAAAATGGAATGAATATAGAGGGATTATTTATGAGCCTCCGAAAGCAACGCATCACTCCACTTCGAGCACAGAATGAGAAATAGAAGATAGGAACAGCATCACCAGTGGGTAGTCGGTAGAGAAAGAGGTGTCAAAGCATGATTTCACCGTTAATGCATCGCTCTGTATGATGACTTGCAATAACAATTGTAAAGTATTAATGTTGTCATCAATAAAAAGAAAAGTTTAAAAAAAAAAAGAAATGGTTCCATTGCAACACACGATGAACTGAAAAATACACTTAATCGTCGCACTTTTTGTCGCATTAAATTCTTCTTTATCCTGTGAATACATACAAGCAAGAAGCAGTTCCTTTTGTTATTTTTTCAGTCCAAGACACTTTAGTTGACTTTACAGCAAAATGTATTAATTATTAGAGACAGCAAAGGGTCGTTACTCAAGTGATTACCACTACCGGAAACAACCTTTGACATCGCAAGCAACCATACTAGGCAGGCACTGATGCGATTCAGCACACCCTGCAGACCCCTCAGGCCGCTGCTGAAATGCAAACTCAGTGCATCTGCCCAGTAACTTTGGCATAGTCAATAGGTATGGCTCATGATTGAAACTGGAAGCCAGACCTACTGGCTTTGACAATGCCTATCATTGGTTGTGTCAATGACTTGGGTGGCTCCCACCATTAGTTGAGATCCCAGACTTGTCATTGAGATCAGTTTCTTGACCTATTTATCCATTTATTTCCATTCATTCTGCTGCGGTTCTCATCGAACACACATTTATTCCATGACAAACGAATAATTGTAAGAAAACTTCAATTCTCTTTTTTTAAAGAGTATCTTTTTTATCTTTTGAGGGGAAGTGATTGAGCCTCCAATCTGGCACGTAGGAAAGGGATGCAGCAAACATTTTTTCTGCTTTGATATTTCTGCACGGCATCAGAGTGAACGAATGAGTTAACAGGCACACAAATGCATACTGATAGCTACAGAGCAGTTTTTATTATACAATACTGTAATGAGGTATTATTTAATTCCATTTCACAGCTGGCGTGTAAGATTACTCCCTCACATTCAGTATTTCAGGCATGCTTTGGCGTGATTTTTCTCCAGATAATGGCTGCTGTGTAAGTGTACCGCCTCATATAGGAGACAGCAGGCATGCTTTAGAGTGATTTGTCTGTAGATACACATCCAAGGAAAACAGAAGGCTCCATGTGAAGTCCTTTCTTCTGCATCATTTAATAATATTCCTTATTCTTTGCGCCTGCCCTATTCAACTAATGAAGTAATCAATCAGGGTTCAGTGACATATTATTGACAACACTAATATCATGCTACAAAATATTGAGACAAATATATCGACCACAAAATTATCGATTTTCTATACTTAGGATGTAAATAACAAAAATATTGAGAACAAAATATCGATGTCACCAATATAGTTGTCAAAAATATCTTTTATATATATATGTATATATATATATATATATATATGCGACCAGTCCTGTCATATGCAGAAATGACAGGCATAGACTCCGTGAGTATGAAGCAGGAAAGGGTTTATTTACAAAAGGAGGGCCACGACGCATTTCGACGGCAAGCCGCCTTTGTCACAACGACGGGCATCGCAATAGGCAGCCATTATATGCTGAGTTACTCAAGAGGTTCATGACAACGTTGTAAGCATAGACATAGAAGTGTAAACCTAAGTGACCTCACATTTCTATAGTATAAAACACACAAAATACTTTGTTTATACAATGTGGACACAGATACATAAAATTAATGTAAAAAAAGGAGGAAAAAATGGGGAACAACCATAATCAAACAAATATGTATGTGCCCATATGTCAGATCAGAAAAACCGACTCTTTCTTTCCTTGGTGACAATATATACATCCAAGTTGTACTTCTCAAAATAATATCAATACATTTGACAGCAAGCAGTGTTCATACACCCAAGTGGGTTTGAAATGATAGTCAATTATTTACCCGCTAAAGATAAAAAATACAGTGATTATAAAGGATAATATAGAAGAATAGTGTTCTACAAACAGCGCTAACTAATAAATATGCATCAATTATGTAACAACATGATTCGTCAATGAGTATATCCATAAATTGGAGTTGTATCTCAAGTTGCGCCTTAACAATTAGTGCCCCAGCGGGCAATAGTAACATGCTTTTTCTATACAATATACTATCAAAATATCAAAGAAGCGGGTAATTTAAATGTATCTTAAGGGCATAATAAGAACTAAACTTACTGAAATAGTAAAGGACAATGAGAAGTAAAACGAAAAAAGAAAATTAGAAAGAAAAGAAGAAGATTTGGATATTACATTTAGTCACAAGTAACTCGAAAATAAACAAAAGAAAGAAATGACAAGTGAGCCTGAAGTAAAACGGAGAGCTGGGTAGGGAGCAGGACAAGCAGAAAGGACTATGGGGCATATGCATCAACATTGGCATTTGCGATTCCTTATTAGCGAAAAATAAGGATTCGCTAATAAGGAATAGCAAAAGGCTATGCATGTAGGAATCGCTATTCAAATAGCGATTCCTTAACTTTCCTTAATTGCTACTAGCAAATAGCGAGTAGCAATTAAGGAATGCCGTCCCAATCATTCCTATGGGCCTCCAGGCCCATAGGAATGAATCGGAGATTGCATGAGCAAATAGCGAGTACCAGTAGGTTCTCGCAAATTGCTCATGCAATTTCAAGGGTGCAAGGGTGTCAAAATGACACCCTATAGCACCCCTGAAAATGATATGTGCACATATGTTGCACACACACATGCTCTAAGGGCATGTGTGTGCGCAACATGAAACTTTGAAAAATGCACAAAAGTGCATTTTTCAAAGTTTTTGCAAATTACCATGCAGTTCATCTTCATGGTAATTTTCTCCCCCATTAGCGAAATCGCTATTTTTTTAACTTTGATGCATTGCATTTAAGGAATCTCACTTTGGGATTCCTTAAATGCAATCGCTATTTAAGGAATCGGTATTTAAGGAATCCCTATTTAAAGAATCGCTATTTAAGGATTCCTTAAATAGCGATTTTTGCTTTTGGGTTGATGCATTGGGATTGGGTATTTTTAACTTAATACCGGGAGCTATTAGCGAATCGGTATTTTACCGACTGGATTTTGGGTTGATGCATGAGGCTGTATAAGTGTACGGACAGAGCTTTATCAGCATTCATACCATGAGGAATTTTTGTATTGAATAGAATTATATAGTTAGATTCTAGTCTTCGAAGTGCTAGTTGTCTATTCCCTCTTCTAGGATTTTTGGGTACAGTGTCAATCACAAAATAGGAGAGATCACTCGTATTCCCTCCATGGTGTTGGTTGATACGTCTCGCTACTGTGTAATTGGGGTCATCATTGCTGATGGCCCTCAGATGTTGTAAGATACAGACATGTACAGGGTGGATGGTACTCCTTATATAGCGTTTATTGCACGTACATTGCAACATGTACACGGCAAATTCACTCTTACATGTGAAAGTTCCCCTTATAATAAAAGGAGAGTGTCTTAATGGAGTGATAATTTCCTTAGTCTTGGTGCCATGCCGACAGGCTTTGCATTTAGCACATTTGGTAAAGCCCTTATTTATTTTCAGCCAATCTGTGCCTATATATACATAAATACATAATAATACACATTAAATGTATTATAAAGTAACAGTAATACAATATAAATTAATTGTATTTTATTAATTTAAAAATATTTATAACTATTATACTTGTTTAAAAAAAATTCCATTCATTCCATTCGTAAGCTTTATTTCGACCACTAGGGCCATAAAAGCAACAAAAAAATTACAAACAGTATTAATAAAAGTGTCACATCAAAACAAATCGCGAACTTGGATCAACATAGTCATGTAAGAAAAACAATTTAGTCAAATAGTTAAAAATTGTGAAATATTTCCTACGTTGCAGCCATATGGCGTTTAAAAAGCGTGAGACTGCAAAAACAATTGGGGGATGGGTGTCATATTTCAAAACTCGCAGGGCTTTTTCGCATTCTCTAAAACCAAGATTGATGCAGATGGGTTTTACCCAGCGTTTTCTTTGCAAATAGTACATTGGGCAAAAGAAGAACACATGTCTTTCATCTTCCAATGAGTAGCCACAAGCAGGACATGAGGTATTATTATTGGAATCCCATCTGGAGGTAAAGGACCTAAGTGGTAAAGTGCCCATTCTTAGTTGGAGATACAGCTTCCTATCAACTGGGGGGAAAATCACATCCAAGAATATCTCCCTCCCATAATTTGGTTTTATCTGGAGGAACTGAGCAGTCAACCTACCTACGTTTGAGTTCATGTGTAAACGTGATAGGAAGAAATGTCTGAATGGTTCGACCAAGTTGGTTTTGGAAACAGCCAGACAAGAACTTTCTGGAGTATCCCAAAGTTCCTGGAAGCCAATCTTGGCACTAGTGACCCTAACGTACATTAACCAAGGGATGTTCAGATTTTTAAGTATAGGCCAAACCCCCCTAAATTCGCTTCTGTAAGATTCCAGGTCCGGATTAGACCAGAGTCTCTTCCAGTAGTAGACGGGCCGCACAGCCACCACCTCTTCCATAGGGAGTAAACCCAGATCAAACCTAATAGGGACCAACGGGGAACTAGATGGTAAGCTCAACAAATTCCTGATAAAGGAGTTTTCAACCCTCGAAAGGCTATCAGTTTTAGAATGGCCCCAGAGTTCCGCTCCATAAATAGAGGCAGCTCTGGCCTGCATTTTGAAAATTTCTATCACTGGCGCTGCTGGTTTAAAAGCCGAACCTTTAAACAATCTAGCCATGCCTCCTGTGGTTTGGGTCAGCTTTAGCAACTTGACCTCCCCATCCCAGATCTTCTTGCAGTATAATACCCAAATAACCAAACGTTTTTACCCGTTCGAGGGGAATACCATTTAATACTGGGTTGGGGCGAGTATGTTTGGGAGGATTAAGTATCATAAATTTTGTTTTGGCTAGATTGATCTCGAGACCTCTGTCTCTGCAGAAGTCTACAAAACCATCTAGAATACGCTGTATTCCCATGGAGGTGCGTGACAATAGCAAAGTATCGTCAGCAAACATTAGGGCTGGAACTTTTCCCGTGGCCAACCTAGGGACATCGGTGTCCTTTATAGCTAAATGATGTTTAATTAGCCCATTGATATATAGACAAAACAAAGTGGGTGCTAATACACATCCTTGTCGAAAAATTAAACACTCATATGTATTAATATATACATTTAATTATATATATTTTATGTAAAAATATATTGAAACTAATAATTTTAATTTATATGATAATTTATTTAAAAACAATATAATAATATAACCTAATATATATAATGCTGGTACATTTGCCAATGTATATGTATTTGTTACATGTTTTCCATCACTAAATAACAAACTTAGAAGCCAATGTATTTTTTCCATGTCCATGGACACAAGCATCACGAGATTACAGAGTGCTCTTGAATTATAAAAGCATAATGTTTCAGCAGTTACTTCATGTGATCAAGGCCATCTGGTGGCCGAAACGCGTAATGGCGTGCTGTGTGGGTGCTGAGTAACATTAAATACCTTGAAGCACGAGTTGGTGTCCGTGTGCTTCTTCCTCGCCGGTCGGAGGTGGGAGATAGCTGTTTGGATTTTCATACCAATCACCCGGTAGTGGGTCTGCTACCGTTCACGGATCCCCTCGCAGTGTGTGGGCCGCCGCTTTCAGCCGCTTCACGTATCGTATTCCTGGTAAGGAAAAACGCGGTGGCTCCCCTGTACGGACTACATATCCCAGAGTGCCCTTGGTGAAGTTTTGCCGGATGTGATTTTCCGACGTATTCGTTGGTGGTTCCAGGCAGTTTCCCTGAACTTGGGCCAGAAGGACTTCAGACGCGTACGGGTTTCGAGGTAGTGCTTCATCATTTATCCGATCCGGGCACATCTCCGGATCTTGACAAGTAAGTGACATCACCACCCCACAGGCATGTCAAGTAACGCCCAGCGGGATCGCGAGGCGGAGGCCGAGGAGCTTTTCAAAGACTTGATGACAGCATCTACAAAACGCTCAGATTCTGGCACCGACCCGACTACGAATTCCAACCCGGATCTTAGGACACTACTTAAATCACTCGAAAAATGCCAACGGAGTGAAATGACAAAGTGGTGGGAGGAGATATCTTTGACCAAATACGTGGAAGCAGGTCGGATCCCACGAGGCTTAAGGATTATGCTGGCACCTAATTTCGATAACATCCACCCAGAAATGCTGGTGGAATGGGCGGATAACAACTTAAATGCGTCCATGAATGCAGTGAAAATCCTCATTCAATATGCCCGAATCGATCGTGATGCACTCATCAAACAGATAGAGGAAATTAACGACCAACTCAGTAATCGAACAGAAAAGGAAGAAATTGCCAAACAAAGAAAAGAAATCGAGGACAGGATCAAGGTACAACAGGAAAAAATCAAATTGAGGAAATTACGAAAATTCGCAAGAGATAAAGAGGACTACGAGCTCGGGCAGATCTTTACTTTTGCCCGCCGCTATGATAGTGCGAGGAAGAGACGATCGGATAAATTGGCTACCACCATGCGTGAAATACCTAATAGTGGCGAACAATGCACGCCAATAGAATCCGATACAGGTGATTCTGCTTCCCTGACAAGTGGAAGCGGCAATGAAGGCGATGAAATGGTCCGGGGCAGTCTCATGTCCGGCATATTACAACCTGGTGAAGAGCTGAATTTTTTAGCCGAGGACCGCCGTCAAACCCTGAGGCCGCGGAATCCACAAGCATCTGCAGGGCAAAACAAAACAAAAAACGCAACGCCAGAAGAAAGGCCCGCCACGCAAAGAGGCAGAAAACCACAATGGCGACGACGTTAGATGAGGGCCAAACCAACAACAACACCATAGTGAATCTATCTAAGATCGTACTCACCTCTAAAGAGGAGAATATCCTTTCCTTGGGCCTTTCATATTGCGCTGGTAATAATTTCAACTACTGCAAAACCAGAGCGGATTTATTCAATTTTACAAGGAAGTTGAAATTAAAAAAGTTTTTTACCATCAAATCTGGCAGTAAAATGAACATGGGCCCTAATGACACCAGTGCAATTCCCAATGACCACAACTTGGAATCTGCCGACGCACAGTTACTCCTTACTCTGGCGGATTTGACCAGAATGAATCAGGATTCCCCCAGCCAGACAGTCGACACACGGCCCTCCCAAGACAGACTTACTTCTATCATTGGCACAGAACCATGTGCCGGGCTAAGTCCTTTTAGAGGCAAATCCAACTTCATCCCTATGATGCCCAAGGACGCGATCGACATCTTCCAAGAGATGGTAACCAATGACCTAAAGAATCTCTATCGGGTCACCAGTTCCAACAGCAGGAAAACAAAACAACAAGATTCAGAATATAAGAACTTGATCCGCAAATTGAACAGTAACCCGGGTCTAATAATTTGCATGTCCGACAAGGGGGGCAATGTGGTCATCTGGCCCAAGGAGGAATACAGGATTGAGGTAAAAAGGCAGCTTTCGGACATTGAGTGCTATGAGAAAATCAGCCTGAAAATATACAATACATCTAAGGAATCCCTAAAGAAAATGTTACATGCT
This sequence comes from Triturus cristatus, assembly GCF_964204655.1. NCBI lineage: Eukaryota > Metazoa > Chordata > Amphibia > Caudata > Salamandridae > Triturus > Triturus cristatus. The sequence continues at coordinate 170,282,356 of NC_140582.1, read as the reverse complement.
TATAAAAGGCAGGGATTAATTTCTAGCCAAGAATTTGAGTTTTTGTTCAATGAATTTCCGATCATCCCAACGCTCCGCTTGATACCAAAAATTCACAAAGGCGTGAGGCCAGTACCTGGCAGACCAATCATTTCGTCCATTGGGAGCATCAGTGAAAATGCCAGTAAGTATGTGGATTACTTTTTACAGCCAATAGTCCGCGCCTTACCGACGTACATTAAGGATACTGGCGATTTTATCAGGAAACTAGCTCAAATTCAATGGCATGAGGATTTCTTGTTGGTCACTCTTGACATAGAGTCCTTGTATACTAGCATAGAAAACATTACAGGGATTGCCGCCACTAAACACTATCTGGACTGCAGACCAATCAAGTTTTACAATCATAATAATATGCTTTTAGAACTTATTCACTGGGCATTGCATAATAACTATTTCATGTTTGAAAATGAACTGTATTCTCAAAAGAGGGGAGTCGCCATGGGAGCTTGCTTTTCCCCCAGTTATGCCTGCTTGCATGTTGGCTGGTGGGAGGAGCAGGTTCTCATGGGAACCCATGCTAAGGTGTTTGGATCCAAGATTGCAGAGTGGTACAGATACATTGATGATGTTTTTATGGTTTGGAAAGGCGATCGTGAAAGTGTGATTGATTTTATTGGGGTTTTAAATGATAACGCTTTTAATCTCAAATTCACTTTTAAGATAGATAACACATCAGTCGAATTTTTAGATACTACTGTCACGATTGTTGATAACCATGTAGAAACATGTCTGTATAGGAAACCCACCGCTGGCAATTCCATCCTACACGCCAGCAGTGCCCATCCATCACACCTCATAAAAAGCATCCCATATGGGGAACTCCTCCGTATTAAACGAATATGCAGTATACCGGAGGAGAGGGTACGATGTTCAGAAGAAGCAATGAACAGGATGAGGCAAAGGGGTTACTCTGAGGGGACCCTCAGGGAAGCCTATAAAAAAGTTGAATCCACTCCCAGGAACTCCCTACTCATAGACAAATCGGTCAATACGAATGTACACAGCACAGTGGATACATTTGATAGTACAAATTCAAATGTACCACGTTTGATTACGACATTTAATAAACAACACAGCAAGATCAGAGCCATGGTAAACAAAAACTGGCCAATTGTATTGACTGACGGTGTCCTAGCCCCTATGTTACCTTCTAAACCAGTGTTGACATTCAGAAGGGCCAGAACCATGAGAGAGGAGCTTATGAGACTCAACAACCAAACCCTGACCAGCAGTTCATGGTTAAAACCTAGAAGAGGTTTTTTCAAATGCTCCAGTTGTAGAGCATGTAAATTTGGTCAGAACACCAGCCAGTACTCAGTCCCGTTCAGTGACAACCCTAGACAAATTAAGGGTCACTTTACTTGTAGATCTGAATTTGTGGTGTATGTCCTTTCTTGTACATGTGGCTTGAATTACATTGGGAGCACCAAGCTACAGGCCCATGTAAGAATTTTACAGCACCTAAGGGCAATCGTAAATAATGATTCCAGCTACCCTGTAGCACGGCATTTCAGTAAACTACATAACAATGATCTTAGTTGCCTGAAATATTTCATTGTTGATGGTGTCCCCGCACAGCGAAGAGGGGGCAATAGAGAAAAAGCCCTTAGACAACTCGAATCAAAATACATACTCGAGTTTGATAGCAAAGCACCTATGGGCCTAAACACCACCGAAGATCTACACAATTTTATCTGATTACTGACAGACCACATGGGATTGCCTCTGCTCTCTCTCGTTTTTAGACTAGCTTTTATCTTTCTTGATTGTTTCCTGCAGTGTATATAGTATCAATTTCTCATGTCCGAAGATATCCTACTGTTTGACTTATCTTGTTTGCCTTACCTGTATCCTCACTAATCATATGAATACCAGTTTCTAATTGTATTTAGAGCAGAACGGTTACCCAGTCGTTTGGACTAATTTGCTCCTTTTATACTTTCCCCTACTTTTGTCTTTTCAATTTTAAAGGAGTAAGGCGATAGACAAGAAAACAATGAATATCAAACGCTTTCTCCACATAACGGTATGTTCCAGTTCTCCATACATGAGGACACTGTCAGCCAAGTTCCCTTTTTCGTCTGGGTACAATACCATCAAGCTACAAGCAGCTCTGGGGACCCACTATAACTTGGGACTCTCGTTTGCTACAATTTATGCTCTTGGTTGTTATTATGCATTTGTTAAGATGGAACCTCATTTAGGAGAATAGTATTTTGGAGTGTTCCTCTTATCTACCTCCTCGCTGGATTCCCGCTGTATTTTTATCATTATTTCACTATTTTTGAACTTTTACTCACTTTTAGATTGGTTTTAGGATCCTTTACATTGGCTATTGATTTTAACAGCTATCTTGGGTCGCTCTTTATAGATTTTATCATCGGATACTCTTTTAACATATGTTGAAATGTGATATTGAATTCTGATTGTGCATTATTTAAGGACGTTATTTATGGTCTTCATATGTATTAATGTGCATTTATTTGCAGTTTGCACTACCTTTGCGTATTTTGCACATTTGCATCTTGTTGCACATTGATAGCACTATTTTGCACTTTAGATATCAGAATTTGCACCAGTTATTGCGTATTTGCACATCGTAGCACTGTACCTTAAACCTATGCTAAATAACTTGTAGTTACAAGGTTGTGATATCATTGTTAACATGGAAGAGTATTTTGAAGCAGGTTTACCGATTAGTACAACCATTCAACATCTCAGACCCATGCTGGTACATTTGCCAATGTATATGTATTTGTTACATGTTTTCCATCACTAAATAACAAACTTAGAAGCCAATGTATTTTTTCCATGTCCATGGACACAAGCATCACGAGATTACAGAGTGCTCTTGAATTATAAAAGCATAATGTTTCAGCAGTTACTTCATGTGATCAAGGCCATCTGGTGGCCGAAACGCGTAATGGCGTGCTGTGTGGGTGCTGAGTAACATTAAATACCTTGAAGCACGAGTTGGTGTCCGTGTGCTTCTTCCTCGCCGGTCGGAGGTGGGAGATAGCTGTTTGGATTTTCATATATATATATATATATATATACAGATACGCATACCCAATAACGTAAACAATTTTTTAAAAAAACATACCAACTCAATTACAATAAAGAAAGTATATAAAAAGTTTAATTTACTAAAAATATATTACATATTAAAAACATTACTAATTACAATATATAATAATTTTAACTACAAAAAACATATTAATATAAATGTGATTAAAAAAGTAACCAGTACAATTCCACAAATAATACATATAGTATAGCCACATTACAAAAATAATTAAACTCATGAAAAGTACAAATTACTATTCCCACAACAATAAATGCAACAGTAGGGAAAGCGTTGGATCGAACTACCGGTCCCAACATGCAATGTGTTCACTCACCTGAGTGTGATTGTTGAAAATCTGAATAAATGGAGGGAAAATACTTGTGCTTCCTAGTCTGCTGTTGGTTACAGGGGGGGTGTCCATGAAGAGTGGCACTGGCCCGAAACGCGTCGTACATCGAGATACGCGAGGAGAGTGTCTGTGCAAGTTGCTCCTGTTCTGTGTGTTACCCTCCTGCGAGTGCTGTCCTTCTCGAGGGGCAACTCTTTTTCCTTTAATATATGTATATATATATATATATATATATATATATATATATATATATTTTTTTTTTTTATCAATATTATCAACAATGATATTTTAAACATAGGTTTTAACAACATAGATACTTTTGTAATTAAAATAAATACTTTCTATATTTTAACATCGATATTACTTACCTTAAAATCAATATTCTTGTCAAGAATATTCTTGCTGATGATATTTCTGTAGGACGATATTTCGGACTTGAAGCTTCTTCAGGTCGATTTTATATTTTCGATATTGGTCTGCATACCATCAATTTGGCATAGCAAAGGTCCCATGGACCCGAGCGCAAGCATAGAATATGCCCCCCTTCCCATGCAGGTTAGGAAAAACACCCACAATTAGAGTGCAGAGGGCCCCCTCAAAACCTTAAGACCCAGTGCCACTACATCTGTTGGACATTGATAGCTATGCTTCTGAAGGATCCAATCACTTTTCAATTTGTTTCCTGCTCAGGCTAGAGGCCTCTTCCTGCACTTTAATTTCTCTTAAAATTGACATTTTAAAACTTACATTCAAGTAGCGTGCCAAGGAGGATACAGATAGATATGAGTCATTTCTCTTTATAACTACATAATACACATCTCTCTGAAAACAGTAAACCATATCTCTTCTCCTTGGTCCTGTTAGTTTTGTTTGTGCGTTAATATTCAGTCTTCATACACCTTAGCACTTTCCCTTTCTCTAATATGCATTTTAACAGGATGATCTCTAGTCCACCATATTTCCACATGGCCAATAAGGCAGCCATCTTAAGTGTGTTTAGAGAGCCCAATGGCAAATGCCTCAAAGCAGGTAAAAATAATTGACCTTCGAGGATTTCACAATACGGAGGTACATAACCAGATTGTTAGACCTGTCATCCTTAGGGTGGACTTCCCCCGAAATGTTATGCCAGCTTAGCTCCTCTTTTTGCTGATTTATTTTGTTGGCCATGGGACTCTGAGCACTATGCTGCTGCGGACCAATGCTAAAGTGAATGTGCTTCTCCCCTGATCATGGTGAAATTAGTGTATACCCAATTGGATATTTAATTTACTCATAAGTCCCTTGAAAAGTGGCATGCCATATACACAGGGCCTGTAAATTAAATGCTACTAGTGGGCCTGCAGCACTGACTGTGCCACTCACACAAGCAGCCTTTCAAACCTGACAGAGGCCTCCCTTTGCATGCAGTTTACTGTCACTTGGAATTTGAAGTTGCTTGACAAGCCTTAAACTCCCCTTTTATTACACATAAGTCACCCGTAAGGTAGGCCCTAGGTAGCCCTAAAGGTAGGGTGCTGTGTAGGTACAAGGTAGGACATGAGGTTTTAAGTTTTACATGTCTTGGTAGTGACAAACAGCTGAATTATGTTTTTCCCTACTTTAAGGTCTACTCCTCTCATAGGCTAGCATTGGGCATTCCTTAATACACTTTTAAGCTGTAATTCCTGATTAGAAAGGAGTAGCTGCATCATGTTTCATATCTTTGAAAAGGTTATGATAAATCCTCTTTACTGCTACAGTTGGAATTACCATTACTATTTTAGAAAGTGGACATTTGTCTGCCCTTACTGCTCGGTGTGCCTTTTTTAGACTGTCTTCAATACACATCTGGGCTGGGTGACAGCTACACTTTGTGCATTTCCTCTCGACAGCCACTAACACAGAAAGGGTGGGTGTGACAGAGAACTAATCTGCATTCATCTGCATTCTGATAGCTCTTCCTGGGCAGGAAGAGAGATGGGATGCTGACACTTACACCTGAAAAGGCAGTGTCCTAATTACCCACTACTACTGAGAGTCTGGAGACAGGGTTGGGAAGAAACAGGGACCTGTGCATTTCAAGTGCCTGCTTTGAGGTCACTCTCACTACAAAGGCACAAATGAGTATAGGCACTGGAGCTCTGCCCCTACCACATCAGTACATTACTGGACCTGTGAAGAACTCTGCCAGGAGTAAAGACTGCTGTGATACCAGGATTGCCACTCTCCTTCACTGCTGGTCTGGAAGCATTACCTTTGACCCTTGTTTGGCATCATCTCAGGACTTATTCTCAGCAGGAAAGGTGATTAGATTAATCTAATGATAATGGCCCTCATTACGATGGTGGTTGGACGAGCGTCCAAATGCCATCCTATCAGGCAGGTGTTCGACCGACTGCATGTCGGTGGTTACACCTGCCCAATTACAATGCGACCACCATACAGGCGGTCAGAAAACTGTTCTTTTGAAAAGGGCAGCAGCACAAGCTGCAATACAAAAGAGCAGTTTTCAAACATCCATGCAGATTTCCCAGGCACCATGTGGTGCTGGCACACAGTGCATGGATGTTTGGGGGAACCGCATGTCCCACAGCCCATAGCAAAGTCCCTGCTGGGGGCCCCAAAGTCCAATTCCGTGGTTGGATAGCCATGTAAAGGCTAATGGAAGAGGGCTATTGTAACCACTATGGCTGTGCCTGAGCAGGCACCCTCCCTATTGTAGGGATTATGGGCCCACCGCTACTCCGACGGGCTCCTTGCTCCCATCGGAAAAGCAGCGGTCGGTCTGTATAACCGATGCCTCCAACTGCTGGATCCTAATCCGGCGGTCGGACCACTGCTATGGATATCGGTGGGCCCACCCCTGACGACCTGTCAGTGGTGAGCCCACACCATCGTAACTACGGCCCATAGACATTATTTTTGTATATCATCCACTTTCCTGTTGGGAGTTCTATCTTTCAATTTTATGTTTTGCCTCAATGTCTTTTGCTTTACAAATGCTGGGTCTGTATGAGTTGGACGGACAAAGGGGTGTCATGGTGTCACTTACTCCTAATAGAAAATGTTGCAATAACAGCCCTGCTTAATAATTACCTAGTACTATTTTGGGAAAGCTTTTTTACCAATTCAGCTGTGACTTGGAGCATGACGAGGATATCTACATTTGCTGTCTCTATTCCTTGTATCAATTAAAAAAATCATCAACTACCTTCATTTTAATTTGTCTGTCATATACTAAACACATGCTATATTCTCCACCAACACTCTGAGTCTTTGCTGATTCAGCAATGAATTATGAATAATAAAATATCAACAGCAAATATCACAACTAGATAGAATTTAATTGCTAAAGTTTTATTTGTTGAAAATATGAAAGACATGGCCATAAAATAATCATTACTAATTTTGTATGTAGTCATGCAAGCTTGAGTGCGTGAAGCCATTTATTGTTAAAATAGTGCTAACTAAAATTCATGTTGTGTTTAAGTTAAGAATATATTGTGCATGCTTGCAACTTACTATTAGAGCTATTGTAAATCATTAATTAATTCAGTAGAGAAGCCTGAAACAAAATGACAGATGTGAGCAAATCTGCTCACAGCGGGTAGCTTGTAGAGAAAATGTGAATAGCAATTTAGATCTAACAAACTTGGACGTGGAATTGGAAAACATGCTTTCAATCTATTCGTTCATCATAATATGTACAGTCAAGATACAAGATGAAACTTTCATATGAAGAGAGTTCATTAAGAAAAGTGCCAAGGTTCATTGTTATCATTTTCTGCATCATAATAATTGTAGGAACCATTATCTTAAGGGAGTCCTTATGTGTTTTGATAAAATCTGAGTACTAGTTTTACTGCCGTCCTCTTGACTGAATGCAAATTTTGTCAGGTAAGATCCCAGGAACATCCTTTATGTGTACACCATAATTCTGTATGTCCGGATTGGTACACATACATACACAGTAAAAACTGATACCCGGCTGAGGAACTTATCAGGTGACATAAAAAAATCTTATTTGAATGGTAATATGGTTAATAGTATGGAGATCTGATATATATAGCACCAAAATTGGTATGTGTGCCTTATTACCACTCATTACCCCCGATACATCCAGTATTTAGAACCAAACCCCTATAGTTACCTTTTAGGACGAAATCCAAAATGGGGATTCTAGAACACCTGTTTCCAGACATTATGAAATGAGTTTGGAGGCCACAAAATTTGATGTTCTACTGAAAGTCAGTGGCAAATGAAAAGTGGAAATATGGAAAATGTTTAAGAATGAAGAGTGGAATATTTCTGCTCCAGAACCCCGACGTGAAGTATTGTGTGAGGGTGAGGCTTGTTTTTTAGCATGCTGACCCACACAAGGAGAACACAAGCCAGGGAAGGCTATAAGGGCTGTTGCCAGATGGCAACTCATTGGTGCATCATCTGGTCCTGCCCTAAGGCAGAACAGTTCCTATTCAACTTGTGTACCAAAGTAAACACAATCTTGAGAAGTGATCCCACAATAACAATGTGCCATTTTTGATTCACAATCAAACATCTGCTGAATTGAATTGTGCAGAGATGTACCTCGTGGAGATTCCAGCTTCAGGCACAATGAAATAAAATATATTATAGCCTGATGGTTGTCTGAAGAAACTGGCACACTTCCACAGTGAATTCAAGTTGTTTGCTCACTGCCAGACTATTCATGGGGTTCATGTTGCCATGAAAAGTGCAACAGTGCAGCAGTGAGGAAACTCCTAATATGCTTGGCGGTGCCGCAGTGGAACCGCGGGAATATTAGGGCCCTCGGACAGCTGCACCACCACCAGGGATCATGGATCCCTGGAGGCAGCAGCGGTCTGGTTGCACTCCAACTGCCACTGTCCTAATGCGGTGGGCAGACTGCCACCATGGGTTCGGTGGTCAGTTGGACTGCTGAACTTGTAATAAGGCCCTTGGTCGATAAAGAAAGAAGCTCACGCCTAAAGATGCCAAGTACTTACACACAAAAACAACAACATAATTTAAGAACCTAGGAGTATTCTGTAAACACAGAAGAAATGAGTATGCATTTCGTTATGTTGTGTGCAAGGTTTGTCCAGTGCAGGTATCAGGGAGCCTTACGGAAAAGAAAGCTCTTTGAGACTGCATTGATTGGTCACAGAGAGTTGCTTTTGCAGTTTTTAAATTTCAAAGATTCGTTTTTTTAAGACAACCCTATATTTTTCTTCTTATTGTGTTTGATGGGAACACAAAGATTAGGCAACTCTTGCGGGAAATGAAACACAATGACCTATGAGAAGTTGGAAGTCGAGCGCAATTGATGGAACAGGTTTATGTTGGTGCGACTTCAGAGCTTTGTCCACTTGACTGCAATAAAAATGTTTTTGAACCAATACGAATGAAAAGGAGATCTTTGTACATTCCTAACGTATAGAGTAGGGTGGACTCATTCTGGTTGCCAACTAAACCAAACAATACTATTGAAATTAAATGTGTTAGGATCTTTCCTTTTAAATGAACCTCTTAAAATGAGTACTCCTTGAAGAGTGATTAAAACTTGTCCAGTTAGATAGCTCAGTTGTATGAAGTTTTGCTGGTATTATCTGTGTAAATGTGCAAGGCACTGGTTTGATTCACTGAAGGGCTGTCCTCGTCATTCATCCTTCCAAACTGGATAACATAAATACCATTGAGTTGGAGAAAAACATTGCATATGGTCTACTAGATAATTCAACGTATGGTTTGTCATACATAAATAGCCTATAACATATTAAGTGGGGATGGGCATGATGCAACTAGACAATACACTCTTGCTAAGGGAGTGAGATATTTCCATATTTCCATAGCATGGTTGAAATATGAGGGCACTAGTCCTAAAGTTCCTGACCAGAGAGATGGAAATGTAAACTTGTTAGCTCATTTCTATGAATTCCATACATTTCTGAATTTAATGGAAATCTCAAAGATTTCCAATGGAGCTCCTGGAAATTCCTGGCAGTTCTTGTTTCCCAGGAGTTCTCATACATAAACAAACCATAACCATTTCTGTGTGTAGATATGTACTGGTGTACGTGGCTGGATGTGGAAATGAAACACTGATGTGAATTTGTAGTCTGGAGCATAACTTTTTTGGTTTCACCATAGAGATTCATTGCATCCAAACCACCCAAGCCCCCACCCTTCCATCCACGCTTAGGTGAAACTGATTTCCATGCATCCCCATTTTTTTTAAGGGAGAGTTGCCTGCCAGAATCTAATCGTGAAAAACCGTTTGAACGTTTTTTAAAAATGTTTTCAGGATGGAAAAGTGATTGGAAACGGTTTAAACATCTTCACCAGTTTTTGCAGTTGGTTACAAAACCCGATTAACCTGTCAAAGGGAAATTCTTTTAAGCTGGGGACAATTCTGTCCAGGAAAACCATATTTTTGCAAGTGAAATCTTTTCATTTCTGATTCTGGGAACCAGAACAGGACTTAAATACTGACCTTGGATCAACAATGCAGAATGTATTCCCTCTGGAATATGTAAATATTGTGTGAATGGTGCTGACGACATTTCATGGTCAATTTTCAGTCATGTGTTGATCTGTTGAACTGATTTCCACAGAGACATTCTTTCCAGTTTTAGAGCTATTTAAATATAACAAAAAACAACATCCAACAATTCAGCATTTAATCTTTGATTTTGCGCTGTCTTTAAATCCCCCCTTCAAAAGCAGCCGCGCAAGACTTTACCCTTATGTTAAATATAAGGAGCAAAGCGCCCATGATCTTTCAACAGCGCGCCATTATTGAATAAGTGTCAACAGCTTTCAGTAGGCCTTAAAGGATGAAGCATTTGTTTTTTTCCCGTCCTGCTTTCTCCTAAATACCTCATTAACTTGCATTTTAGCGAATCTGATTCACCTCTGCGCCTCAAGCCAATCTGAGCACATACAGATCTGTCCAGCTATCTCCTGAGACAGATTAAAGATTGGACTCTCTGGACAGGTCTGCAGAATCCACACAAACGTGTCTCATCTGGGCACTGCTCGGATTTAAAGGGCAAGCAAATGGCACTTTTGCATACACAAGGCATTAGGCTGTTTATCTGTTAACTTGTTAAAACTCAGGTAGGTATGGTCGATCTAACTGTTAGTTCCCTTTGTTCCAGAAAATATCTATTAATATGCATGCATGCAAATTGCGCAAAATATTCACTTTAAACATCCATAGATCATCAGTCATAATTCCAAATATCAGTAATCTTTTTGACATGTTGTCTCATGGAGAAACAGTTTTCTTCTAAATATCAGAAGACGCTGTGATTCTCACAATATTAGTTGACATCTCATTTGGTTAAAATCATTCTAATGACTGCCACAGTTAAAAGACAAAATCAGCAGCGGCCCATGCAGGTAAGTGTGGTGTGTGGGGGGTGGGGTTTTGTGCTGCGCGAGGGAGGGATATCGAGAGAGGACGGAACAGAAGTTATTTATTTATTTAATTTGGCCTATTCGTCGTCTTTCGACATCCCCTCTCCCCTTGCCGCACTTACCTGCACCAGCTGATGCTGGTGAATATGCAATGTTACACTTCCAATTCTAGAAATGCATCTCAAACTCACTCTTGGGGGGGCTACACTGAAATCCTATACCTCGCACAGTGCCCATGGAATAAAGAAAGCCTCACATGACAACCATCTGAGAGATCCACAGGGCGTTTTCCATTTTCCCACGGAGACCAGTCCGGCATACAGTGCTTACTTTGTAAAAGAATAATTGTCAGTGATCAAGGTTTTTCTTATGAGATCACTGCCGAATATCGGGCTGTCTAATATTGATTCCACCTCATCCCTCTTTCATTCACTAATATCAACTTTTTGCTACTTTATTTCACTTTTGAGCATTCTACTTCATCCCTACTTTCTCCCTTTGTCATGGTTTCCCTGTGTTTCTACTCCTCCTTCCTACCCCATTTTCTGCCTTTATTTCTCACTTTTTCTGTGTCAAAGTGTGATGTAGAAAACTAAGACGCATTCTCCAAAATGAGTGTAGGTGGGTCCCACATGCCAGCAATGGCTCAAATTAAACACAACGTGTTTTTGATCATGTATCGCCAGATACTGCCTCCCTAAAAACCGACCAGTTCTAAAGGGCCACAATCTAGGATCAGCAGCATTGAACTCTTTTTCCCTGACCCTACATGCCCAGGTTAATGTTGGCATGTGCTATAAAGGTCTGAAAACACCTATTTTTTCAATTTTTTTATTAAACTTCTTTTTTATTAAAGTTAGGGCATAACAGAGTCATACAGATGAACACATATTGCAGTTGGTTGGTAAAGTTTCTTTTGCCATTGTACATATAGGGTCCAGAAAAAGCTGAACAATCATTGGGGACCATGCAGAAAAGGTAGATTTGCAACAACTTTCAAGTCCCAATCCACATGTTTTTGTACCAAAACGCTGGCTTGTGGCAAACAGAGAAGGCTCACATTAGGGACATTATAAATCTAAATCACAGCAATATGACCAATCATGACACATTTTGATTTCTACCTCCCAATTTCTATGATGCTTAAGATGGAATGAAGCTACCAATATCTTCAACGATACCAAGACAGAGACCATCAATGCTTTTGGCCACACATTGTCTTGAGTCACTCATTATCACAACAGCTGCATCTGCCACTGGAAATGATCTCGCACCATAGGGACTGTCATTGTTTTTGGTTCTTCTTCAGTGGACCTTATTTGCTGTAACTCACTTTATCTATTCATTTTCTGCAATGACTGTAACTCACTCTATTTTTATATACTAGATCTATTATTGTGATGTCAACTGCCCTAGAACTTATATTCCGTAGGAATTTATTCTCAGCCAACTTCTGCCTTTGTGATTTATATGCAACATGGCAAAGCTATAGGATCCAGACAACAATTATTCATTTGCTGCAAAGACTGTTACTTTCTCTATATTTATATACTTGATCCTCTGTTGGGATGTCTGTTTCTAGGACCTTGAACTTATTTTCCTAGTCCCTCTGATCTCAGCTGATTTCTGCTTTAGTGATTAATATTTAACATGGCAAAGCTACAGGGTCCAGTCAACAACAACTGTGGACTGCATAAACGGAAGTTACAATGCCATTTTTGCTTTCTTCTTGTTACTAATTCTTTTTAGGAATTACTTACATTGATGTTTTGTATTTCTTTTTGTTTGTATTTTCCTTACTCATACATGTTCTAGATATTCAATCTGTCTCAGAGATGTCTCTTAGGAAAATGTAAGGTCCTTACCCACAAAACATGCCGTGTTTCATCATTGGGCTTCCCACACCCGGACCTCTAAATGAGTCTAGGTGGGTTCCACCACATCATGTGGGAGAAAGTGTTTTCTTGATCAGTAATATTGTGGGACAGAGGTGTGCCCACCGAATATCGAATCAACAATATTGATGGGACAGAATTTTGAAAAAAATCAAATACTAACAGGCAGGTAAATCTAGCTTTTCTATCCCTAACTCAACATATATGTACCTATGTGGTACGCGTATGTTGAGTTGGGAGTAGTAAATCTATACTTCCCTTTATGCACTTACCTTTCAATATTTTGCTTCTCAATATTCTGTCTTTGATATTAGTATGCCACGACATTGTTGGTTTCAGTATTCGGTAACACAATCCCAACCAGAGGTGGACAGTTAAAAGAGTCTAGGGCTGTCCACTAAAGTATTATATTACGGAATGCTTCCAACTCTGGCAGGGGCCCAAAAATATCCCCCTAAACTAGAAACGAGACATCTGCCCCTTTTTTGCAATATGCAGACAGCACAGTATTCTTGGGCCAGACTGTGATCGACATGCAGAGGGCCATAAATGCTGTTTGGAAGTATAACCAAGACAACAAATTCAAACTAAATTTGTTGAAACCAAAGATTTTGAAATATGAGTTCACTAAGACCAAGTATGAATGGAAGATTGGAGTCCAAATGATATCTACCACTGATACCTATTCCTATCTAGGAGTATGGTTAGACACCAATCTAACATTTTAAAATCAGCTTAGTTTGATTTACATTTCTTTGCGCTACTTCCAAACTTAGCAACTTCCAAAATATACACTTAAACAGCCCCAATGGCACCTGGGTGTTAGACGGTTTTAGCGAAAAACGAATACCAGCTATACTCTGCAGGTCCCCAGTCTGGGGATTAAAGCTGCATTACAACCATGTGAAACTGCAATCGGGTGCAATCAGGTCTGTGTTTTGATAACCCAGGAGCTCACCAGTGAGCTCAGACTGGAGTCTGGCATGTTCAATTTGCCAAGTGTAGGAGACCGACAATTCATCAAATATTGTTTTAAACTGAGGAAGGCACCCAGGGATTTCTTTAAAAATTTGATCTGAAAAGTGCTTGAAGAGAATTTTAAAATACATATTGATAATGGTATTCTTAACCTTGTTGAAATTCTAAGAGAACTCCACCTAAAGGATTGCTGGGACAAAAATATTGAATATTTTCATTTTAAAGTACAAGAACAGTTAGCAGCTGGGGAGTACTCATATAAGAAGAACATTGAGGCCCGGGCAAAATTGCCCAGGACGTAGTCCCTTATGTCAGCTTACTGCTCACTTTCTCCCTAACTATACTTCTATATGAACATGAAATACGTTCATAGAGCCAAATACATTAGACTGAGGTTTCCGCTGTTGCCACTTAGAACATTAGTATCCTAGAAGACCGGCGTCTCAAGCAAACGTTGTAAGTGGAGTGAATTTGGTCTGGAGTCTTTTGCGCATGTTATTTCGTATTTGTCCGCATCTACTTCCTCAAAGAATAAAGTTTCTACATCTATGTTTTAATCAGCTGGGTGTAAGATCAATAAGGGCAGCAATGGATGTTAATATGCAGGGCACTGATCACCAAATAAAATGTTGATCACTAAAATATCTGAACTTAGCAATAAAAGAGCTACAGTAAAATGAATTTGTCCTTCTATACATACCACTTCATGTTCACTGTATTATAGATCACTATATCAAGGTTCATTGTCAGCGTGCGGTACCTGGTCTGCCATCGGCACACTGTGTAAATGCCATATCATTGATAATTCTATGGTTTACCTAAGCACTTGGAATTTTATAGCATACGTTGTAAATTGCAAATAACATTGTAAGAAGGAGCCATATCGTTTTATGTCACACAAACAATAGTCCATAGGTTCACACAAGCACATAGCACGTTTGTTTTGAACTTTTTGAAACATCAAGCTGGTTTCAAGTACGAGTATGAGACCATTATGGCCATCTTTGCAATGGACACTTTAACAAGGAGTTCAATGTTATTTCTTCTATAATGCATTGTAATTTTAATTTTAGTGAGCTCAGATGTTTCCTCTAGCTATAGGACCTCAAACCGTGACCTTAACCCCTTCGCCGCGGCCGGAATTCCGCCGCGGCGCTGGGGGGGTTTAGGGGCAGGTGCGGTGGCGCTGTGCTCGTGACGGAACCACTCCGTCACGAGCCACGGGTGAGCTGTGCTCATGACGGAGTGGTTCTGTCACGTCTCCGCCCACTGCGCTAATCGCCGGCACAGGCGGGGAATTAGCGCCGCGTGGGCGGAGCGTCCGCCAACGGCCGCAGCATGACGGAACCACTCCGTCATGAGCACACGGCACCCGTGGCTCATGACGGAGTGGTTCCGTCATGAGCAGGGAAGGGGTTAATGACTTTGATCATACATTGTATTTATTTATGTTCTTAAGCCATAGTGATCAACATTGGATACCAAGGAGATGTAAAAGGAGCCCAGTATAAAGCAGCACTCAATGATTTGCTTTACTCATGGAATATACTTGCTCCTCTTTTTTGGGGAGACAGTGATAATGTATATTCAGGCCTTGAGTAAATTGTGGGACTTAACAAATAAAATCACGTTGGTTATTTTTACTCAGTACTTGTCACGTTAAAGTCTGTAGGTGGACATCTATGAGAGTTCTTAATGTTAAATAATAGAAATTGAGTAAAGATGATTTGTTTGTTTATTTCAATATGCACATTATTTTGTGCTTTTAGTTTTTGCTTATTGTAATGGTTTTTATTAACGGTACCATAAATTTTTTAATTCAATCAAAATAAATTATAATAGGATGCACTGGCTGGATACAAAATTCTAGGGTGTTTTTGATGGATTTTGGTTTCAAGTTATTCGGCCATCCATAAACAGTTAGCATGTTTCAACTGATTTTGACTTGCCCTCAGCCGCCATCGTCAGGATATCATGTCTAGTTGTACATGTAGCTCGTCATTAATAAAGCAAAGACAAGGAGATGATGGACGGAGCTCTGAAACTTTTCAGACGCTCACCCTCAGTCACTGATCTGGGTTGAATCCATCATTGTTCTTTAGCTCACTTCACCACTGCAGTGCAGACCCAGCAAATTAGTATTGACCCTGTGCCTCATGGGAACAGTCCAGCCCGAACTGCCAAGCAAGGCCTTACCTGGACTGGAAGTAAGCATCCTGGGACCGGTTTTGAGATAACACCCCTCATCAGCCAGGCTAGCTTGCAAATTGAGCAAGAGACCCACGTCTGGGCATACCCTGCAAACTTAGGGCGAACAAAGCAAACAAAAGGAGATGATGGACGGAGTGCTGTTTGTTCATGATTAACAAGACATTACCACTAGCTACATGTATGAATCATTGTCGCATGCAACATAAATGGCATATTATTCAAAACAATAATAGAAAAATGCATTATCAGAGAATTTTTCTGTGGATGAGAGAAAGGACAGCATTTGTTATTTTGTACCATCGAAACCAAACTACTTTTACCAAGATATTCTTTTGCAGTCATATTGGGTAGTGAAGTGACAAACAGCACTTAGTGCAGCACAGCACGTAGAGATGTATGAAATAAGGTGTCAATCAAACAAGAATTGTCCAACACACTCTTATCCGAGAGTTGAGGAACTGTTTCCCAAACCAAAGTATGCTCATCAAGATATAACCCGAATGTGCACAGGGCATTTAGCATTTTCACACTATTGCTCTGAAAAATCCCTTGAGGCGACCACTCTCCCTACACACCATTAAATATAGGAAGATACCTCACTCTTCCCATCCCAGAAACAAACTTTTCTTTGTTCTTTAGAGGAGATATCCAGAGCTGGAATCTTCATATTAAACTTTGATGAATACCCACAGTTATGACTGTGAGAGTTTTTTGCCACAGAATTTCCACCACACCAGCCGAATGTTCCCATATGTAAAAGGTCTTTGCAGATTGGCAATTCTGACAATAAATATAGTTGGCTATTCCTTTCCAATAAGTGGTTATTATGCACATGCGCACCAAAATTGAAATTAGCTGCACATTTTCAACTGTGAGATGTATCCTAAGAGTTTTTCAATGTGTTTCATGGAACAAAATTGTGGGAGCCATGTGCCTGAAAACTTGCTTCAGCAAACCTTAGAAATTGTGCACAAGTTGGCTCCAGTATCTCAGGGTAGTTCTCAGTACCTCTATCCCCATCAGTTATGAACTTGGAGGTAACAGTAACTTCGGCGAGGGCGAAGTTACAAGGTATTTATAGTGAGTCCCTGATGGTCGTATTAGAAATGAGAAATTACCAATATAATTGGTGATTCCACTGCTGAGTCCTCTAGTCATCTTGATTTCATACCTGGTGTTTTATTTGGATAGATAAACGCCGGATCATCAGTGTCCCTGTGGAACTTGTAATTCCAATAATGCCTGTAACTCCCCCTGTCCGAATGCCAACAGAATGCACCAGAAGCAGTATAGTGGAATTTCAATATTTCATTTCCCATGTTTCTCCATAAATTGTCTTTGAAAAAGCCATTACTCCCCTCTGAAGAATCTAGCTCAGATCTGCAGCAGATAATTAGTCAGAGGCAAGTAGCATGGATTGCACAGAGACCAATGACAGGTTTTATGTCAGGGTTTGATTTAAGTTTTCAAAATCGATTAGCATTTTCTGACCAGGGTTAGACTTTTGCATTCCATTTGTATTCTTTTTCAGCTAAAATTGATTGAAATTGATTAGCGCTCTGGAAAAGAATTGTAGCATTTTGTTCCGTTAATTAGGGTAATTCAACCTCATTACAACGATTTCTTCTCTTTTTCATCTTTCCAAACGCTGATATAATTATAGGCTCCAAAAATCAACATCAATTAAGCTAAGTCTCAGTTTTATATTTTGTAGTGTTAATGTGTTAGAAGCTTCAGTGACTCTTACTGCTTGCCACAAAGCTGCGTAAACCAATCAAATCAGCCTCTCCTTTTAGCTGACTCTGCACGTGGAAGCTGTTTTCAGCCTGGTGAACCAGAGCAGGTGCACCTAGGAGAAATCAGTGCCAGGCCTGCTGCTGGGTAACTTTGCACCTTCACAGTTTCCTGTAGTGAGATACCAATTTAATACGCGATGCGCTACCAGTGGTGCAATGTTGGCCCACATAGTCTATTACGAACAAGGCCCTTTCTGCCTTCCCCTCACCCTGGTCCCAATCAGCGAAAGACCACTAAATATCCGTAAAGCTGCCTTAGTATGATTTAAGTAGTTCCTCAAAAGATTCAGCTATAGGTCTCATTGTTTTGTCTCGCCTCACTGCATGTTATAGTTTATACATAGAAGTCTATGCGATTGTAACACTGTCGTTGGAGCCCGCACAGCCTAGTCGAAGTTACTATTGTAACCGCAATGTATCGGAGAACAATATCAAGACTGTGTCTCCTTTGCTCTTATTGAAAGTGTAATTGATACACAGTATGATTAGACATAATCACATTTATACTGGAGGCACTTCTTACTTGCATAAGATTTATGTAGGGAAAAGAAGTGATAAACATGCATTTCAGCCACTGTTGCTCACTGCCTAACATTCGCATTTCAAAACTTTGAACATTACTAAATGCAAGGGTGAAAACTATTGGAAGGCAGTTCCTCGATTTCCAGGTGTCTCTCTGCTCTAAGACGACTTGTCCATATCTTCAAACGGTCATGCTGTGCCTGGTATCTCAAAGTAATAATTAGTAAGATCTGCGCACACCTGGTATTAAAATTTTCATTGTGGTATGATTGACTTGGGTCACTGTAGTGTAATGGTCAGAGCTGCCGACTTTGGAACTGGGAACTGGGAAACTAGGTTTGAGTCTCGACATGGGCTCAACATCCTGTGATTCTGGGCAAAGCACTTAACCTCCCCGTGCCTAACAAAAACAAAAATCCTTGTGTAAAGTGACAGGTGCTCATGTGAATAATGCTTAGACAAGTAGTGGAACCTTTCAATGGTCTTTGAATGTTTGTGCTACAGTAAATAGTCTCCACCTCTCATACTTTCATGGAAGCACGCCCCTGCTCATTGTTTCTTAAAGTCCCCATTTCAACAAATCGAAAGCATGCTTCAAACAGAAGCTTAATTGATTGCCAATCAAAAAAATATCTGAGTATATCTGTTTGACAGAATTCACCTGAGTAAACATCATTATGTTATCTCTAAACCCTGCAAGTCCAATAGAAATTCCACTAATACACTAATACTAATGCAGATATAGCTTTCCAGCCACACTGGAAAGAACAGAGAGCCACAAACAACATGCATGCAAGTAGACTTACTCTGCATATTGACTAACAGTCTGGAACAGCCTGATCTTTTACCTTAGACCTACTGTATCATTGATGCAATTTAAGATGGCTTCAAAACACACCTCATCACAATCTTCCAATCATCCTTAACTGTGATCAGGGCCGGCTTCAGCGCTGGTGGCGCCCAGTGCGACAATCAGTTTTGGCACCCCCACACCCAATGACCGCCTCCATGGATTCTCTCACTATCACATGGAAAAAGTGCCACTCATCTCTATATAAGTTATAGCTAAACACAGCGCCCCCCCTGAGGGCAGCGCTCCCTCTACAGGTCAGCGCCCAGTGCGGCTGCGCCGGTCACATTGCGCTAAAGCCGGCCCTGACTGTGATCCTGCCCCCATCTTCACCCTCTTGTGCTGCTCTGTTTTTGATCTCCACCCTAGATTCTTATGAACTTATTGTATTTATTAAGGGCTCCCTTCCATTACTAAACCTCTGCTTTAGAGAATGTGCACACACTTGCCCTATGGTGCAAGAGTATGTGTGTTGGAGTACAGCAGCCAAAAGGGCACCAACGCACAGGAGGGGAATGCACCATATATTAGTATATAGGTCACATTCTTCTCTTTTCCTTTGATACAAGGCAGCAAAGCAACTTTGGTTGCTGTGCTGCTTTGCATCAAATATTAGTAAATCCGGGCCTTAGTGTGCATTAAATTGGCATTAACTGCACCCACTATTTCACAGAACCCGAACTGTTGGTTGCCGTGGTCCAAAGTGTGAATTTGTACTATCCGGCATAGAGTAAATTGCATTAGCAATGCCACATGCATGTATCAAACAGAATCTTAAAGATGTTTCTTACTCTCAGGGCATAAACTCCATTCACTTTTATCACAGGAGAGCTTGCTTAATTTACAGTGCAGATATTTAAGCAAACCAGTAGCCGGCTGGCCATGGAGATTATCAACAGTGATCTATGCTCAGGAACAGAAAGCACAGGATCAGCTAAATATTTTTTTGGACAGCTTCTGACAAGATTGTACTTCCGGATACAACAGCATCTACTGATGTCAGGGACAAGAGACTTGAATCCTTCTGCCGTTGATGTCTATTATTTGTTTTTTGTTTTTTAAGTTTGTGTTGTACCATTACGATCAAATAGGTATTATAATTGCATTCCTGTTTTGCTTACCAGCCCAGATGAGGCTTTGAATCACATTATGCTGGTAGCACACTGCTCTGTAACCCAAAGTTTGTGGGTAACTTATTGTTGTAAATGTGTTGGTTATTGGATGTGAAAAATGCATCCATGGTGATTGACATATAAAGTAAATTCATGAAGGTGAATTAATATAGCAACACAAATATAGACATAGAAGATACATAGGTGACAATCTTTCATTGTTAAAAAACCCGAAAAGTACCAACAAAATCAACTTGTGTCTTTTGACCTTGTTCCACTTTGAGCAGTCCAGCCCAAACTGCCAAACCAAGTTACCACTGAACAGGAGCCGGCCTTGGGTTGCTTGTGTTCTGGTCCAGGGTAGTCCTGGCTTGGGAGTTCAGTCTGGACTGTTCCTTCTGGAGCAAAATCAGGACTCATTGACATATTGCTGGGTCCAAACTTCCAAACTGAAATGTCATGGTGTGCAAAATAGTGATGGACTGGAATGCAGCTCTGAGTGATTACCCATGGCTGATATTAAGCCAACCTTTCCATCCATCACTTTTTTATATACTTTAATGAATGTTTAAGAGCAGGCACCAACGGCATGAACCCTAGGGAACTCTACTTTTCACCATGTGTAATGACAATGCCAGTAATCAAATCTAACATGGCAGATGTGGTTGGAGCCATCTCTCTGACACACACAGACATAAAGAAAAGTCTCCCTCAGATTGGGGTGGCGCCCATGCACTTCCCCTGACTACCACTCTCTTCCCCTTTAACACATACCTCCTCCTCTCTGCCTGCCTTCTCATTCAATGCATGCATGGTTCTCACTTTCCTCATACAGCCTGCCAGATACGAAATCACAACCATGTCACTTTACCTCCATTTCGTTACCAACCTGCGCAAACCTAAAACTGTTTCATCTTCGGCATCAGGTCATTGGCTAAAAATCAGTGCCACAAGCTGATCTCTAGCAAAAGGATAAGCGGATGCTCTATCAAATGCCCCAGCTTGCAGATGATGATGCTATGACACAGCATCAATCAATAACCGATGAATAAAAAGTAGTCCTGAGAAACCTCCCTAACAAGAGAGGGAAAAATACCCCTAGCACTCATTGTCTTCTCAGCAGCTAAGCTTGAATCCCTCCTCATATTGAACAGTCCCTCTACCAGAGTGTCACATTTTTGCTCCTTGTTTATAGAACAGCTACAACAACACAATCTTCACTAACCAAGTGTAAGCCATTTATCCTATAACACTCAGAGAATTTCACTTCTGGTTTTATATGCTACTGATTGACTCTACCAAAAACGCTATCAAAAACCTTTAAGCGCTACAGCAACATCATGACCTTACCCTATACCTATACATTCTTATGGGCAAATTCTTGACAGCATTTCTGCTGATGCTGATGTAGAATGAGGAGCTATCCTAATACGTTGCCTACTTAGCTGCAATAAGTATTGTGCACCTAATTCCCCATTACAACTTCAGGGCAGCACAAACCATCAGGAAAAGTCACATCACATATTCAATACTATGACCAGAAGAGTAAAAGTTTGATCATGGCTGAATTGCCATTCTAGCAGCAGGCGAGTTTAGCTGCCTAACAACAACGACCCCAACTTAGATCAATGAACTCTACAGCAGAGGATGCATTGGCTTCACTCAAAGATTGCATAATTTTTAGTTCCTCATGATTGCCAAAATGTGTTAGCAAAGAACTACCCACCATAAAAGCCAAAAACAAGACCGTCGAACATGTCTGAAGAAAAATGTTGGGTAATTACATCCCAAAGTGCAACAAACACTGTCTAGGACACAACAAGGAATCAATGAATGAAGGCAACATTGCTACTGTTCTGTCCAGCTGACCTATGCCCCATGCCTTTCCAGACACCTTTACAGGATCATCTCAGAATTCAGAAACTTGTCTCTAACAAAATGGCGCTGGCCATGTTTAGCATTACCCTAGTTGGTCACCAGGAGAAATATTCCAAGGAAGGACTGGGCAGCTACCTTGATGCTATGCAATTAGCTGTCGCTATCCACCTCTCTGCCTCATTGTCTCTGTTTGTCTCCATTGAGGGCTCCATTCAGGATACGTTTTTTTTCCCCAGAGTTTTATATAGCGCAAACTTGACCCGAAGGTTTCGGATATCAGAACGCTGTCCATAAGCACCAGTTGCATTATACAAGGACACATTATTTTTTGTAAGGCACAGGGAGATTAAGTGATTTGCTCAGAATCACAGGATGTTAGGCGTGCCTGCCGAGACTCGAAGCCGGTTCCCCAGCGTCAAGGTCAGCCGCTCTAGCCGTAAGGTCACATCCTCTCCCCAATTAACGCTAACCTTCCTCTAACCCTCAGAGTTTATAGAACAGGTGTGTACTAGTCGAAGGACATATTAAGGCTGTCTCTTGGCCATCAACAGACTTCAAGGAGATTCTGCACACCACAAGGCCACTGTGCCAGCAGAAGCAAAGATGTTTTTACTCTGATGTTTCCGGTGATGTCAAAATGACCTTTTTTAAAGGTTGTTTAGGAAGTTGGGAGAGGGCAACATCAACTCTTCCAACTCCAGAACAGCTAATGGAGAATTCATAGCAAACTGATCAATAGGGCCACATACTTTCCCTGACAACCAAAGAACCTCCTACCCTCATAGTGGGACTAAATTAACAACCATCTCGTTGTGATTTATTTGCAATATTTTATTATATTTGATGTTTATTACCTAAAATTACAGCAGAAAATACATATTTTTTGGGATGCAAAACTAGCACATGAGCTAATGAAATGTAAACATCTAAATGGCATATACAGCAAGAGCAGGATTCCACATCGGGCAAATATGCTTGAATTCTGTATTTATATTGAGGTCGCTCTGACTGAACTGACTCATTACTCAGCACACGAAAAACTCTTTTTAAAGAAAGATTACAATTGCCTTGTTGCCATTTACTGTACCAACTTATTTCCCTGATCACTTCAACTTCCATTAAACCGAATTTACAGTGAACGCTCACAGTTGCCCTAATCAAAATGTTTGTTTCCAGGCAGGAGACGCTGCGATTTACTTTAATTACAGAACACGAGCTGGCAATGCTATTAAGCCCTTAGACTGTTTGCTTAGGTAAACACTGATCATGCACAAACACACAGACCCAAGGCAACCAGCCCTTGCTCACAAAAAGACACACCACAAAGAACTGCACATAGATTCCGACCAGCTGCAGAGTTAATACATAATCACACACACACACATTCTCCTTTTAGACCAATAACATCCTCATAAGGCAAGCACATATGCACATTCTCCTATCGAAATGTTATTTATTGTACATCATATGGGGGCTTTTATTAAATTAAATCCAATGAATCCACTTGCTGGCCCTCGTAAAATCCGGAAAGGAATTGTGGGAAGCTGATGTATAATTCATCAGAAAAGAAGAAGCAGGCGCTGCCGGTACCGCCAAAAATTCGATAACATTTTAATCTTGTAATTTGAAGGCCCATTGCGCATGGCGTGCGCTCCATAATTGATGGCAGGAACATGTTCTGACCCGCAGCCGGACCTCTGGCGGTCTAATTTCCCCCTTACACCCAATATGATTCGTTGTCTCTCATCCTCCAATTCTCAACTCTCTTCGTGCATCAGATCTCCCCCCCCCTCCCCCCCCCCTCAATCTCTGCCTCCCACTTTTAAGCAGAGGAAGCTGACACACTTTATCACGTCAGTGTTTCGAAAGAATATGTTGGGAAGTGCTCGGCTAATAAATATACAATGGCTGTTTCGCATACTTCAGATGAAAAAAGCAATGGGAGCAGAATAATCAATTATTACAACGTCACATAAATACATATTCGTGTTGCTGTCTGAGGGATGATGTGTCATTTTGAAAGCATGCCTCTTTTCTTCTTTCAGTGAAGGTCATACATAAAATGAATAAAGATGGAGAAAGAGAAAGTTCGATCATGACCACAAATTGCAAGAGCAACAGAGGTTTTAAACCTTAAACTTTAAAGCTAGGAGGAACAAAAGCTTTATTTATGGGAAGACTTCCAAGGCCCACATCTCGCACACACTGCCTCAAGGTTGGATGACAACAGAGCTGAGATGGGGGAGAAAGCATGGTTTCAGAAGGATGTTTGAATAGCCAAGGCTTTTGTTTCTAGAGGAATTGGAGCAGCTCGAAGGATACCTTTCACATAAAGGAAAATACTGCATACTTATGGCAGAAGCTGAAAATCCTCCTGCTGACTTTATGAAACAGAAGAAACTGCCAAGGGACTATCTGATGGTCATTCCGAGAGGGACACACAAAGGTCCGACCCACTGTTGGTTTGATTTAATGGGGTGCCCAGCACACCATGTGTCATCCACAGATCTGTCCTGGGTCAAAGTTCTTCTTAAGACTAGGTCTGGGTGAAATTTCAATTATGTCGGAGACATTTATGCAATTCTGTGTTGCTCTTTGATGCAAAATTACCAGTAATGATCTGATTACTCCTGCTCGTGTAATCTAGGGGGAAAATCCTACAGCAGGAGAACGTTTAGTCAAAACATGTTGTGTGCATTTAACGCTATTTCTTGGTGCAAAAATGCTTCCTCGCATCCAAATATAGCTCTAAATGCCGGGAACAAGCAGGGAATAATCCTACCCAAAGACCATTGTCGCTCGTGCTTGCTAATACTGTTCTGGGCAATTTTAGCACTATTTCTTAGTACGAAAATAGATTCTCGTGTCCATTTTGGATGTGAGGGGCATTTTTCTGCTAAGAAATAGCACTAAACACATTAATACTCGTCTTCTTGCATAATTCCGAATAACCCTGCGGAAATTTGGGGTAATTGTGTGTGATTCCGCTACAAGGAACTAGGGCATATTATCAAGAAACGGCGTTAAAATTATCGCCGCTTTAGCGGCCGAAAACTCCAGCTAAAGCGGCTATTATGGGCTTGATAATATGCCCTTGTGAATTCCCATAGAAGCTCATGTTCTGGTGTCAACATGGGCTTCTATTGGAATTCTCTGCGCCATATTATCAAGCCCATTATCGCCGCTTTAGCGGCAGTTTTCTGCCGCTAAAGCGGCGATAATTTTAATGCTGTGCTTGATAATATGCCCCTACGTGAGTTACACCCCCCACTTATGTCTATAAAATGGCTTCCGCTCTGTTTTGTTCTGATTCATTTTAAAATGCAATACATTTCCAGAGGACGCACTGATTAGTGCAATTGTTTGTCAAAATATTGTTAGAAAAAATATCATCTGACAGAAATATCATGTCTAAATATCATTTACAAAGATAAAGTCCTTTGTGTCTAGATTTCCAATTTTTAACTCAAAATCTTTTGTAAACAATATTTAGGAAAATATATTTAGACAACATTTGATTACCATATTTAGTATTTGTTTACTATATTCTGGTATGATACCATTTGAGCATAATGCCTACAGAACTTGCAGGTGCAGTTCTTGAGAAGCATGTATGAAGCCATGTATAACATGTCAAAGCCAAACATGTAAACAAATGATTTAATTCTCGTAATAGTAAAAAACAACAAAATCTCTCATGGGATGAGGTGGTGGGTGACAATTAGAAGACATTAGCACAGCACAGGAAAAAAGACACGAACGAGCCATGTGCAAACATAGGACTCTGTAGGATGTAACACTAAAACCATGCAGAACAAAAACATATGCACAGGAAAACCCTGGCAACCCCTTTTCCCACCCCAATGTAGTGTCTAAAATCTTATACAGTTGTAGGTCTGGTTCTCGTCACATTACCCTGTATATCTCAGCCATAGTTTCTGATTTTAGCATCCAAGTGCAGTTTGACTGTGCGGACCGACTCCAAGAACAAGCCCCAATAATCGGCCTACCTCTGCCAAATCTTCTGATGTTTCTGGGTGCATCCCTAGCCAGAAATACTGCTATCCCCAGCCCCATACAGAAGTCCATCCCACGCTTCCCTGTCACCAGAGACGGCAGCACGCTGGCCTTCCACTGTAAAGCTATATCTCATTTCACTAGCGTGAGCCTAAGATATATTAAATGGCGTTTATAACGGTTACCTCCCATTACTTCAGTACTATGAAGGAGGTGCAGTTTCAGGCCATATGGAATGCCCCATGCAAGAACCTCACCCAAAGAGGCCACTACCCCCTTCCAGAAACATGTCAGCACATTGCAGCTCCACACAGTGTGCAGTGGCATAACGAAAGTTTAAGGGGCCCCCCTGCGATGTACACAGAGGGGCCCCACTCCGGATTTAATACGGAGCGCTCAGGTTTAAGTACTGTGCTGAGGGGGCCACATGCAGGTCAGTGGCCCCCCTCGCACTGCGGGGGATGCGGGGGCCTGTGTTACGCCCCTGACAGTGTGCATAAACGTGCCTTCCTCAACCTCACAACGTAAGCAGGTGGGGGATTCCATGAGACCCATGCGCCACAATCGGCTTTCCGTATAGTATGCTCTATGTAGGTATTTTATTTACTAAGTCTTAAGCGGGAGGAGATCTCTACTCCACTGGGGGGCCTCCATACCCTCCATCCAAACGTCTTCATCTAAGTTATCAATGTCGGCTTGCCACGCCACTCGGAGGGCAGGCAGCATTGTGGAGCTGTTGGTGAATAGGGATTGATACATTTTAGAGATTTTATGGCTGTCTAAATCACCGATTAGGAGCTTGCCCTCCAGCGGACTAAATTCCAGGATGTCCAAAAGGTTGCGCAGCTACAGAGAGATAGCATGACGCAGCTGTAGGTATTTATAAAGTTGGCCGCGATGCATTATGAATTCAAATTGGAGCTCCTGGAACGATTTAAGTATGAGGCCATGCATAACGCCGCCCAGTGTAGACATACAATATGACCCACCCCTGAAAGCCCTTCAGCCCAGCCACCTGCGGGACGAGGGTGCCCCAGCACAGCGGCATTTCCCACGTCAAGGACCTCCCACTAGCCCATTTTGTGAGGGATTGTCTCCACATCCGCACCACTACTGTAGTCGCTGGGGAGAGGGCACTTACTTCTGTCCCACTAAAAAGCAGATTAAGTACAGAAGCATCACCCATTACCCATATCTCTGTGGCACAAGCCGGGCCATTCTGTGGACTATACCACCAGTCATTAAGGATCCGCAAGTGAGCGGCAGCATAATATGATTGAGCATCTGCAGTGGCAATGTGGATTGGAAGCAGGTTCGAAGGGCTATGTGGGATCCACCGCTGCCAAACAAGAACTGACCTAGAAGTGCATTGATCTGTCTGAACCATGTGGTAGGGACAGTATAAAAGTAGTTCTGGAGTTGTTAGAGCAGGCGGGGTAGTAAGACCATCTTCAAGATGGCTGATCTGCCAAATAAATATAGAGGCAATGGAGACCAAGACTTAACCTCGTCCTTAACTTGCAGAAGCAATGGGGCCATGTTGTGATCCTAAGAGACAAGAGGAACACCCCAAGATATTTTAAACCCTCCAACTGCCTGGGTCAAAGCAGACACCCAAACTATGTCACTCAGCGATCCACTCAGCAGCAGCAGCACAGACGTGCCAATGTCCATGTAAAATGTGAAGGTCTCACCAAAGATCCGCATAATTTGCAGAATACTATGTCCCCAAGCATTGGGTAGATCATCTGCATAAAGTGCAATTCTGTCTGATAATCCTACAGACCATTCAAATCTTCTCACTTGGGCCTCAACGCTGACCCAGGTAGAAAAGGGCTCCATTGCCAGGGCAAACAATAGAGAGGACAATGGGCAGCCCTGCCTGGTGCCAAGCATAATGGGGCAGAGCCCACGCTCACCACATGGACCGGAACGGTCAAATTGGTGTACTGCAGTCGTACGTATGAAAGGAATCCGGGCCCAAGATTAAGTCACTGGAGGAGCGTAAGTAAGAACTCCTAGCTCACAGAATCAAAGACTTCATCGATGTCTGCCAGTAACAACGCCGTATGTTATCGTGAGTGGCACAAAAGGGCATTAAACCAGCCTGATCCATCAGTCTATTAGCCAGGGCCTTGGCGAGATTTTTAACCTCAATGTTAAGGAGAGAATGGGATGATATGAGGTGCGACCCTCCGGCTGGCACCCTGGATTGGGAAATACAACGATTTCAGCATGTCTCCAATCCGAAGGAAGCTATTTCTCTTTTAGGATTACTTGAATCGCCCCCAGCAGGTGCTCCCCCAACTGCAGCATATAGGCCTTGAGGAACTCACAGGTAAAATCATAAGGTACAGGAGCCTTCCCGGGAGGCTACTCCACAAGAGCCGTGGTTAGTTCCTCCTCTGTAAGCTGCTCATCCAACGGCATGCTGGCGGACGCAGACAGGAATATAGGGACAGGGCTTCGATAAAACCTGGTATTTAGTCAGTGGTCACAACTGCCTTGTATGCATATAGATCTCTATAATTCTCCGAGAAGTTCTGAACCAACTGCCCAGGGTCTGACAACAGTCCCCCCACCCATGTGAATAACTGGCACCGGGGCAACCGCGCAGGACACCTGAAACAGCCTGAGGAGCATTTTACTGAATGTATCTCCCACTGGCAGAAGCTGCTCTGATGCGCCTGCCATACGCACTTGGCCTCATCTAGGAGCACCTGTTGGTGTTTGAGTTGGGTTAAACACAATTACTGACATGTCATTTCACCACCCTTGCTGCGGCCACGTTCCTCAAAGTCCAATATCTGCATCATGAGTTAGGGCAACTCCTGAGACGTGCGCCTACACTCCCAACACCAAAACATATATCAACACCCCTAAGGGTGGGCTTCATGGCCTCTCACAAAACTATCTTAGAGGAGGTCGTTTCTGCATTGAGGGAGAAGTATTCTGTAATGAAATTATATGAATGCATCCCGTAAGAAGAGATTTTCAAGTGCAAGGGCGAGAGCTGCCATCTAAATAGAGGGCGCTTGGGAACACATGAAGCCATAAAGCTATTGGGGGGTGATCAAACAGCCGTCTTGGCAGAATTTCGGCCTTGAACACACAATGTAAAAGGCCAGTAGACACCAGCAGATGGTCCAGCTGGGAGAAGGAACCATGGACTATGAAATAGTATGAATAATCGGTGTCGGCAGGGTGATAGGCTCTCCAGACATCTACCCACCCCAGTGCGGTCACCAGAGACCTCAGTCTGGATCCCCGGGCTCCCCCGCCACCTCCCTCTGCATGTCATCAATCTACCTCTAGGGACATGACGTCATTCCAATCACCTCCAATGACAGCCAGACCACCCAACAGTACCCCCCAAAGGCCAAGGATATAGTCTACAAAGGATTGCCCGAGTGACATAGACACTGCCAATGACCAATGATTCTCCATATATTGTACTCGCTACAAATCCATATCTGCCCTCAGTATACAACCATGCTCGGATCGACCTAAAGGGGACTGTGTGGTAACCTCTACTCTTTTGAGTTTGTCTAGAAAACCTTGGTAAGCTTCTTGTCAAACATTAATAAATTTGTGCAACATGAAAACCCATATTACCCACAAAGGTGGTAAACAACTGGAGTTCTTCATGAAAGAGGGCCTCTGGTACTCTCATCACTTGACGTTTGCCTAAAAGTATCTACCAGGTTGGATGCTGTACAAGGCAGCCAGCATTCAGGTTTATGAGAGTCCTTTCTCTCTCCCCAAACACGAAGATGAAGGACACACATGCTTATTTCTTACTTTCAGAGCAGCCTCTGCTGAATTGATACTCGTGTACATATGCAGCACGTTTGGAAAGGGACAGTGTCCCAATGGGGTATGCAGTAATGAAATAACCCTCCATTGAAAGTGTTGTCATTGCAGTGTCCCTGGGAAGGCCATTGTCCCTTCTAAAGGCCATCATTATGAGGGGTGCTACGGGCCCACCACTTCCTGAGTGGTATACATAAGCCCACTCCCTTCAGAATGATCATCTTTATTGTGTGCATGGACAGGGGCTAAGAAAACTCATTTGGAAGGGGCAATGGCCCCATGCAAATGTTGGAATACTCAGATACGAATGCTTCTACTCTACAACTAAGGATATATAATATTAATTCTTACAGAAGGGTCATGTGATTTGGAGAGGCAGTAAGCAAGATCCATGAGATACACATCCAGTCAGTACCGTCACCTCAATTAACATGTAAACAAGCTGGTATTTTTATCATGATGTTTAAATAGTTAATTAACATATCTTCCTTTTGTGGAACTTTCTTAAAACAACTTTTTTAATTGATTTCATATTTATCACAACTAGTTAAGGGACATGATTAGACAATCTTATCAAAAGCAGTATCCATACATCAGATGTTATTTTCTGGGATAGCAACTACTTGTTTCATAAATGGAACACTAAAACATGATAAGCTCAGAACATAGAGCCATTTACATTTTTTGAAATTGACTTAATCAAGAGTAATATTGACCCCAAATATTGTAATTTTGAGGATCATTAAAAGCAAACTCTGTATGTGAGGAGTGTGCACTTCAAAGCCGGGTTTCTCTGAAATGTTGTGATTACCCACAACCTCAAGTGAAGTGGGTATTTCAAGATCCTATATAACAAAAGAGAGAGAAAGGGATTTCACAACTAAGTTGTAAGGGGTACTCCCAGTCCCCTGAGGTACACAAAATAAACAAAGAAGGGGGTATCCTTAAATGAGAGAAGGTAAAGACCTTCTGTCTGTTAGAGAGTTCTCAGAGAAGTAAAAAGAGAAAATATTTCTTTTTTATGAAACCCCTCACTCACCAACCTGGTTGGTGACATGCTTCATCATCGGGGTCCACCCGAGCAGTCGAATACCATTCGGGTGTGCTTCCACGCCTGATTACAGCGGAGCAGGTTTGTTATTATATCAGTACGTGTAAGTGACGTGTGTGAGTGAGTGAAAAAAGTTAAAAGTAATCCTACTGTACTCCCTAACAAATTTAATATGGAGCAGCAGGGTCACGATTAAAAAAGTGGTGAAGTGTAATACTAATGTAGGTTTAATTTGACCTAAAGTATTATCCAAATATTGACGGTCTACATGTTTCAACCTTAGAGTATAATCACAGGTTTTCGTCAGGACCTATCGACACACCGGGCGGTCTACACGCACTAAGGTGCATCCAACCCTGGAGCGTCTGTGTGCCACCTACATATACTTGCGAAGGTGGTAAAAAGGGTTCAAGGAGTCCTCTGTGTACAGATGAACCTGAAAAAAGCACATACAGTTCTGGGCAATCAGAAAATGATCCATTTAGAATTAGAATGAACAGTGCCCATTTCCGTGTGAACTCTCATTTGTGCGCATATAATCACCTCATTCTGAGTTATGCGCCCCATGTAATTACCATTGGTTGTTGGAACCGAGCTGCCCATTCAGTAACATCCGGGCGCCTGGGGGAAGCACAGCAGGTTTGTGGCAGGCAGTCGGTGAGCTGAGGTAAGAGTATGTAGGGAAGAGCTGGTGGCCACGCACACGTGAGGCACTTAGAGTTAAGTGTTCTGACCATTGCCGCCCGTGTTTTGTGTTTCTTGTCCAACAGTAATGCAGCACCGTCTGTCTCCCTTATGAGCCCATGACACGATTCGAGTAAGAAACGCGAGTGAGTCTTGAGTCGTTTCCTTTTTCCACCGTGTTCTGTTTTTAAATAATTTCCTTAGCGCACGCATGTCACAAATAGAGTTTTTTTCACGTGCGTCTTTGTCCGCTCTATAGAATCACACATCAAGTATACTCACAATTGCTGTGTAGCCGTAAGACACCCACGATTTCCACAATGATTTAGTGGGTTGATGCTAATCTCGCATAATATGGAACGAATGCTCGGTTCCAACAACCAATGGTAATTACATGGGGCGCATAACTCAGAATGAGGTGATTATATGCGCACAAATGAGAGTTCACACGGAAATGGGCACTGTTCATTCTAATTCTAAATGGATCATTTTCTGATTGCCCAGAACTGTATGTGCTTTTTTCAGGTTCATCTGTACACAGAGGACTCCTTGAACCCTTTTTATCACCTTAGCAAGTATATGTAGGTGGCACACAGACGCTACAGGGTTGGATGCACCTTAGTGCGTGTAGACCGCCCGGTGTGTCGATAGGTCCTGACGAAAACCTGTGATTATACTCTAAGGTTGAAACATGTAGACCGTCAATATTTGGATAATACTTTAGGTCAAATTAAACCTACATTAGTATTACACTTCACCACTTTTTTAATCGTGACCCTGCTGCTCCATATTAAATTTGTTAGGGAGTACAGTAGGATTACTTTTAACTTTATTTCACTCACTCACACACGTCACTTACACGTACTGATATAATAACAAACCTGCTCCGCTGTAATCAGGCGTGGAAGCACACCCGAGTGGTATTCGACTGCTCGGGTGGACCCCGATGATGAAGCATGTCACCAACCAGGTTGGTGAGTGAGGGGTTTCATAAAAAAGAAATATTTTCTCTTTTTACTTCTCTGAGAACTCTCTAACAGACAGAAGGTCTTTACCTTCTCTCATTTAAGGATACCCCCTTCTTTGTTTATTTTTTTTTATTTCAAGATCCTCTCAGGCCTCTGCCCAGGTTGGGAATAGTCTTAGGCTTACTTCTACCAAAGAAAGGAAAAAAACCTTTATGTGATGGAAAAGGGTATATCCCCCAAATTGCTGTAGCTGTAGAATAAGAGTTTTCTCCACAATGAAAATGAAATTCTCATCAGGAGAAAAAGAAATTTGTTTTTACACAAAAAATAATGGATTTTGCTGCAAATGGGTTCTGACCGGGTTTTCTGCTTTGGATCATCTGGTTTTTGGACCTTTACTCACTGCCAGAGTCTAACTAAGGGTAATTTCATGGCAATTGGACTGAGCTCCAAGTATCATCCTTTTCAGATAAGGCTGCTGAGGTGCAGCTAGGGTAAGCAGCCCTAGGGTGATAACCTGTACCCAAGAGTCTTCCAATGGCTGTTTACGAGGGAGGGACTACAGTCATGGCCAGCCTACTAGTTGCACATAGGTAACATGCCTCTGCCAGTTTTAAACATGAAATTAGTCCAGTCAATATTGCTCCCTGTGAGAGGCCTACAATTTTGTTTTAAATAATAATACGTCACCCCTAAGTAGCGGGTATTGCTTATGAAGGCAAGGAGCATAGTAGTTAAGGGTAGGGCATGTAAAAGTTAATGTTGTACATGTCCTTACAGTGAAATATCCTCAAAAGGTATTTTCACTGTAGCAAGGCTGGATGCTTACACAGGGTAGAATGTGGGTACATTGTTACATTTAATAAATACTAAATTCAGATTTGTAGCCATTAGAGAAATAATTTGTGGACTCATTTTATAGTTATCCAAAATCCAATTTAATCGTAAAATTGATATTTTTTCTACCTATTGGGCAAAAGGCACTTTTAAGGGTTTACAATTTTCGGCCTAAAGCTGGTAAGAATTCAACTGCCACCTGACAGCTGGATGGTTCCCTTATGGTGATATGTGGATTGTTCCCAGACAGAAGACATATTGCGTGGATGACAGTGTGGCCATGGGGCTGTGCTCAAAGAGGAATGCACTTTCGCAAGCACATAAACATGACAAGGCCTGCACCCTTCCTTTGTCCCTCTAGCCAAATTGGCTTCAATACCAGTAGGAGGGGGTGCTGTCCCAGAACTAGTTTGGAGTGACTGCAAAGCAGGGTTTGCCCATTGCCATACCCACACCTCTGCATGGGCACAGGAAGCTCTACATAGGTGAGTAAGTGTTATGTCATATTGGATGGTTCCATAATGATGTGAAGGTGGATTGGGATTGGGGTGGAGGGGTGATGTGGCATCATAGGATTGGCTAGAACTGCCTGGCATCTAGATTGTTCCAGCCACACCTATAAACCCCTTCACAAGTGAGAGACACTGAGCAGGATCCTGGTCGTGGAAGGTGTCGAAGGAAGAATTATAGACAGCTGGAAAGAAATACACCCCGATGGAATTAGGACTTGGTCTACAACTGACCCCCGGGACTTTGGTCTCTCTACGGCTAGTGGTGCTGGCCCCCTTATGCCACTAGACGACGAGTTGGGGGAAGATCTAGACTCCACTGCCATCCTGCATGCCCTACAAGACTTCTACCTGGGGCCTGTGAGTGCTGGCTGGGAGTGAAGGACACTGCTCAAAATGCTACCTCCAGCAGGAGTGGAGCATCAAGAGCCAGGATAGAAGAAGAGAAAACTGGCACAGAGAGATAGTAAAATCAGCAACCTGCAAAGTGTGCCCTTTGGAGGTCAGGAGATTTACTCACCACCAAAAGCAAAACAAGCCAAAGATCTGCAAAATCGGCTCAAGAAGGCCCAAAGTATGGCACTTTAAAGATTTTAACCCTGGACCGCTTTCCATCGAAATGGAGGGCATGGGGTTTCACCATATAACCAGAAATGATCTGCAAAATGATTCAGGGCCCAATGGTCAATGCAAAAGACATAATTTCTTTATTTCTATATTCGTGTACCCACTCCCCTGACTCCACATTGCCCCCTTGGAACTTTCACCATGGGACAGATGCAAGAAAAAAATATCCCCTCTCAGGACCAGCACGGCAATTAAGGGTCCCGGGGCCCCAATCCCGGCACCCAGAACAAAGAAGGCCCTTATAATGCTCTCACCCCTATACCTATGTCTGTGACGAAGGCACACCTGGCTTTGGCATTCTTCCCATTCGCATGGACCACAGGTGGAAGAAAGCGATTGCTGACTCTCAAGCCAGCATAGCACAGTGTAGGCTGATTAGGGAGCCAGCAGGGTGGTGCAGGAGTGGGTCCCTCATACTACCCCACTCACCCAGCAGCATGGTGCAAGGCTGTTTACTCACCACCACCAGCCTCCTGTTATGCAGCAAAGTTGCTAATAACATATGCATGACCACTGACCGGACAATCATTATTGAGTGTTAATGCATGCCAGAAAATGCAGATTACTAGTCCACACCACCTCACCTGAGTAGGACTTGGAATGCGCTGCTTCGCTCCCCTGAAAGAGTCAAGTGCTACAGCAAGGTACTTGTCTCTCAGTAGGGACATAATTGTGGACCTATAATTTGTACAGGCCTCACATCCTGCACAACTAATAACACATTTTCTTACAGACTTTCACCATGAGTAATTGTACAACAAGTATGTTTTGACATGGAAAAAATATCACAGCAGTGGCTAAAAAAGAAATCACGAAAATTGGCCTGGAACATGTCTGAAAATCTGCTATTGTGCTATATTTCCAGTTGTACATCTGGACAGTGTTGTGAATTCCAGAATGCCATTTACTACTTTGCAACAATTCAAGGTAATAAAAGCGTGTGGTTTTATTTATAAATTTTCTTTGTATTTCTTGCCAAGGACAGGCACCATATTTAGAATTCGATATGCCTAGTTAGCTTTCTTCTGTAGTCATGCGTTTTTTTGTGCCAAAAAACTGGCTCTGTGTGTTGAATGCAGTGCTTTATTCAAACAAACAAAGAAAATAAGTGCTGGTACCCAATTTTGTTATTGGGAAGTTTAAGGAAAATGTGGTCTGGTGGACCAGGGAAGCAGTCATTATCCTCCCAATTTTTTTACCATATCTCAGCAGCAACTGCAGCAAATATGCGATGTTACATCGCATGCGCTACAACGAATGCGATTACAATGCAGTCGTTACAACGACTGCGTTGTTACAACACAAGCCATTACATCGTAAGTAGTTTCTAAGACTTGCTGTAGGGGGCGCCCTGGACTTAGGAATAACATAATTTACTATTCCAACTCCAGCGTGTACAACAGTAGGGATGGTGTTGGAATTGTAAATTATACTATTCCTTAGTTTAGCACGCCTCCTACAGTAAGTCGTAGAACGGACTTGTGAAGTAATGGCTTGCGCTACAACACATGCGATGTAAACACTGTTTCCCGCTACAGCACCTTTACCATCAACATCCAACAATCACCTCTGGTAGAAGCCCGCCTCTCTGCTCCAAATTCAGCCTGGCCAGGAAGCAGAATTCATAACGACCAGGAGTCGGAACAAAGAGTCCTTCTTTCATTTCCAGTGTGGTTTATGGAGCTGCCAATACACTGAATGATAAAATATGATTGGAGTGTCTGTCCTACTTTAGTTCCTAAGACTATTAGCGGAAATATACGGGCTGGGTTGTGCTGAACTAAGTGCCTGTGGTGTCCACTGGCAACCACTAGCACAAATTTAATAATGGTTGAATGCTTTTAGGATATGGGGTTATCTGTCAATCATAATTTCAATTCCCTGTGCGACAGACTCAGCTTTCCATTCTTGCGATGTCAGAAAATGTAGTACCATTAAAATGAGTAATTGTTACATCTGTTATTTACATAGCTAAGGAATGACAGTAGTGCTTCAGAATCCCTTTAGAACACATATTTATTATTTTTCACCTGTCTTCAACAAATGAACAATATAGCTCAGGAAGGGATGCCTACGAGGAAGTAGCAAGGTTAGCAGCACCTCATAAAAGTAACTTTTTGATTTTTACTTTATCCTCTGACTCATCTGTTTCAAAATTAAACTTTTTATTTTAATTGATGCAATGTGCTCTTTTTTGTGTTGCTAGGACTCGCATTCACATGCTGATACTGTCTATGGCATGGAGGGCAGGCAATGACAAAGGAACAGTCATCCCCAACTACATATGCACGTAATAAAATGACTTTATGGCACCATTCACACTAATTGGTTGAAAACAAGCTCCCTAAATATAAGGAAATTGAGCCATAAAAGTCCTCACAAAAGACCATGCATCACTGCCTGACATAAATTAAGGGCTTAATGCATAAAGCCAAAGAACAAAAGAAAGACATAACTGTTACCCTTCAAAAAAGAGGGCGACCACATTCCGGGATGCTTAGCTATCTGAGAATGTCTCTCTGTGGGATTTAGAATCTTCATGGTCATATGCACAGCCTGGAAATATATGTTAGCATGCCTAAATATATTTTAATTGCACCACAAGCCCTTCCATTGTATCTGGACAAATTGTCAGATGCCTCTTAAAAAACAAAATAGTTTCGCTGTATTTTGCATTTTTATTTCTAGCAACTATATTATGTGAATAGGCTGAGTCCCACTCTGTAACATCTGCACATGAACATGACACCTTTCGGTTTACCATGTTACATGTGTGTGAAAAACACACATCTTTCCTTAACGTCTCAGAGTATCCTTAACCTCTTCAGCGCTGCGCGGATTCCCGCGCGGTGCTGAAAGTTCTGAGCGCGGGCGGGGCCATGACGGAACGGTTCCGTCATAAGCACAGCCCAACCGACGTGCATGACGGAACCATTCCGTCATCGGCGTCGAAGAGGCTAATAAAGATTTTGGAGTTGATCATCATTCTGTGTATATGAGGAAAACTGGAGGTAAGAACTCAAAATTTGCATCAGCTCAGCTAAGAGCAGGGCCCTATCCAAGTGCCCCGCACCAAGATATTTCTTCTCAAACTAAGGTAAGGGGGATTGGCCACCATCTTGAATGTTAGACTGCTCATTGACCTCCAAATGGAAATCTCGCCACCTTTTGCAAAAGGGCGGCTGTAAAATCCTTTTGACCATAATCGATTGCCAAAAACACTATACACAAGAGCGCATCTAAAACAAAAAATAATCCGCCAATCACGCAGGAGCCAAAAGAAGTTATTGGCTGTGTTTCGCAGTCCAGCATGGGTCCTCATTCTAAGAACAGTGGCAATCTGCTAATTCCCCCAAACAGTTACAAATACCAGGCATCCAGTAACTCCAGGAGGGGGAATTATCAGATGAGGGCAAGTGGGAACCTGAGTGTGGCTTGAAATAAGGAATTACCAAGGAAATCTCGCATTCTAATCCCCACTGCCCAGAAATGTCTCATTTCCGTCAGATGTTTCTGCAGAAAGACAACCCCTTCCCTCACTGATAGCAGGTCTCTAAGTGAAAGACAAGATATCCGTGGAGTTAAAAAGCCGCTTAGGTCGAGGGCGTGGGATGTATTTATGGCCCTCCCTCAGGTCTACAGAAGCCATTTTCAAGATGCCTCCAACTGCTGAAAACACAATAAATCTAATCTCTGACACGCCGTCTGGATTTTGCAACTCTGTAGCCCAACTCAAAATATCCACATTCAGAAAACCTGCGAGCTGAAAGCTAGGACTGTCTACACCGGAAGCTGGGCCCTCTGGAATAGCTTATCTCATCATCTCGGATGCAGTGCCTTGCATAGTGAGTTAAATAAACAGAGGCAAGAATTTCAACACAGTCCCTATTTGGAGCTCTTGGGCCTAATTTACAAAGGATATTCTGAGGAGACATGCCATTTTTACGCATGCAAGAGTCAATTAGTTCAAATGAAAATCTGCTGGAGTTGAAGAATTGGCTTGATTTGTAAAAGACAAAACAGAAGTAGTTAGGGACCTTCGCACAGTGTATCAGGGCGAGTAGGAAAATGCAATGACAATTAGGTAAAAATCTCAAAATTTAAATTGTGGTCTTCCACAAACATTTGCAATGTCTTTTTCATTACTATCTATATGCATACAAATCAACTTTAATGATCCAAGAGGAAGTGTTGTATTACATGTGCAAAAGGTTTTCACAGAAAATCTTTTCAATTGAAATTAAAAATATATTTAAAAAACGTTCTAACCTCAGGGTGATGGGAAACAGGCACATACAAGAAATGAATTTGATGTCATATATTTACATCTGTTATGTCTGAAATACATAGGACACATGGTTATAATTATGGAAGTATGGTGAATAGGGCAAATACCTAAAAGTCTCTGCTAAACACACTTGCATACTAAGCATTCAGAGAGTTACATCTTTATTATGAATTGTGTCCCTGACCAATGACCGAGTGTAATAACGAAGAAATGCACGAGTAGGCAGGAAGTCCCATAGGGGATAATGTAGAAAATATGAGGAAGATTTATTGTAAAGAATAGGTTCAGGTTACAGGTAGATAAGAAGGTAAATGCATAGCCCCAGGTAGCAGCCTCCTGCTGCTCAGCCTATTCTCTCCAACTGCTCTCTCAAAGCATACATAAATATTCTATGACATCACACACACACTCTATCAGGGAACTGGTAACAAAGGAGAGAATGCATGGCAACAAGTCAAGATACCACACATCTTTCCGCCCAAAGGAAACAACTGAAAGGACAAAACAGGAAGGATAACAGAAGCACAAGTAAACATTCAATCTAATAATTAAACAACTAAAAGAACCAAGTAAATATTGACTTGTTAAGCAGTCCTACAACAAAAGACCAATTTGTAGTAAAAACAAGAAAACACTAAAGAATTGGGGAGCTAATCACAAAGGTGCTAACAAACACACACATACGCTTCTGCACATGGAAAGAAAATAGAAGTGCAACATTACTATTACCTCACGCTAGAGGTACAAGAATCTATAACCTAGCATAAGGGTGCTATACATGTGCTCCTACGGGTGCCCCATCACCAGCAACTGTAGGTATTGTTTGGGTTGTAGCTCACATGCCCCATCACAATGCAATGTTTCCGTGTAACTAATATGCCCCATCACAAGTAACTGTAAGTATGGTTTGGGTGCAATGCAAATGCCCCATCACCAGCAACTAACATGCCCTATAACAATGAAACATTTGGGTGCAACTAATGTGCCCCATCACAAGCAACAATAAGCAAATGTTAGGTGCAAATAACATGGCCCATCACAAGCCACTATAAGTAAATGTTTAGGCGCAACTAACATGGCCCAGCACAAGCAACTTCAAGTAACTGTTTAGGTGCAACACGCATGGTAGACTTATGCAGGGTAGACACTTGCAGGGTAGACTTTGAAAAATGCACATCCATGTGAGGGTCCTCAAGAGCTTAGCGGCACGCGCAGAAAGGTAAGCGCTTGTGCATGAGACAAACACTAAAATTCAGCCAAAACTGCCCACATTGTCCATCCTCATCGCCAGTTTAACAGAGATATGCACTCATAGGCAGGAAATCATGTAAAGTAAAGGATAGTTTCAGGTTACAGGTAGATAAGATGGTAAATGCATAGCCCCACGAGGAGCAGCCTACTCTCTCCAACTGCTCTCTCGAAGCATACATAAACATTTTATGACATCATACACACAATCTGAGCAGCAGGAAACATGGCAACAAGTCAAGATACCCTACAGAGCCTTTACCCCTTCGCTGCAGTGCGAATTCCGCCGCAGCGCTGGGGGGGTGAGGGGTGAGCGCGGCGCCGCCATGCTCATGACAGAACCACGCCGTCATGAGTCACGGGCGAGCTGTGCTCATGACGGCGTCGTTCCGTCACGACTCCGCCCACTCTCTATTTTGCCCGCACAGGCGGGGAATTAGAGCCGCGTAGGAGGAGCGGCCGCCAACGGCCGCAGCATGACGGAACCACGCCGTCATGAGCACACGTCGCCCGTGGCTCATGACGGCGTGGTTCCATCATGAGCACACAAGGGGTTAAGATTGATTTGATCAATGAGCAAATGGCATTTAAAAATACACAATAACTACAGGACAAGATGGAAGATGGAGATTGAAGCACAGAAGGTTTCATGTTAACCTGTCATTCTCCCAGGGTCTCTAGCTTTTTCTATGAAATCATCAGTCTGGTCCAAATATCACCTACAATGCATCAAACCTGGCATTTGTGGCTAGGTAGGAGACATCCTCAGTGGTGACATTACATACATGGACCAACTTAATTTCTGAACACCTAAAAATGCACCAAATACAAACCTCTTACATTTTAAAGCAGATTGTGAATAGTGCACATTTCCACAACTGCTATCACACAGGGTTAAACCTGGTGGTTGATTTTCTTTTCTTAGTAGACAAGTAAGTCAGCAAACACTTGCAGGTGAACAACCTGGAGGCGTTAGAGGTTTGTACTGAATCCATTGCCCCACCTGTAACAGAGAACTGACACACCATCCAGTGTTTGCATCTGAATGGAAATATTGATTCTAGTGTTAAAGGCATAGTTGTGGTTTGACAGCGCCATAATCACCTTCTCAACAACCATCACAACTGTCTAAGCTTCAACTAAAGGCCCTTTAATTACTGCGGTAAGGAGTGTGAGAAATTGGGGTGTTGGTTGACTGTGTTGTGAGCCCAGCTCAAGCAGCAACCACAATCCTTGTCAGGGTATGGCACAAGCAAATCCTAAACTAATTTTTACTCATCCCTTCAAACAGTAAAACAGTGAAAACGGCATATAACCCCGTCAACCTCCAACCCAATTTCACACATATGCATGGCTTGTGCATGGAGTAGGGGTGAAGAGTTGGGGTGTGGGGCATAGAAGAGGGAACAATAAGGTATTGCTTGGCACTATGTGCTCGCCTTGGAAAAACTCAATAAGACTTAGCTGCAGGCAAAGCCTCAAGTGATACTTCCAACTTAGATTCCCCCACACCCGGAATACATGGTGTGGAAAAACCTAACACGTTTGAATCTGTTATTGTATTGTAGTTGCATTTTTCTATACTGTTGCTGCTAATTTTTTTGACTCTGTGCTGTGGGACTCTGCCAACCAGACCCCAGTGCATGTGCTCCGACCTATAAAGCTTGCCAAAATTGGCTATACTCCTAATTGGCATATTTAAGTTATGTACAAGTCCCAAGTATATTGTACAAAGTGTATCCAGGGCCTCTAAGTAAAATATCACTAGTCGACTGCAGCACTAATTCTGCCTCTCACTACAGTGAGATTACAAATATGACTGAAGACTTACGGTTATAGACTGGCTGTGCAGCTCAAACAACAAATATGACTCATAAAGAGAACCGTTTTTACAGGACCGACCCTTTCTTTTAAATAGTATAAGTCACCCCTAAGTAGATATCACTGCCCATACGGCAGGGTCAATGGTATTTGGAAGGACATGTAAAATGTTAATTTTATTCTTATCTTTAACGTGAAAAGGGAATATAAGCTATTTTCACTATAATAGGGTTTTTATTTCATGGGAAAGCATCTGGATACAATACTACATTTAATAATGTTATCTCTGGCTAGGAAACAGTTACAAATTTAATTCTTCAACTTTTTAAAATATTTATTACAAGAACAATTAACTGGTAAAGTCGGATTTGTAATAATGGGAAAAGGCTCTTTAATAAAGGTATTTTTTACTGGCCATTTAAATGAGCTCAAACTGTCTCCTGGTAGCTGAATAGTCCCCTAGATGAGGTCGAAAAACTGCTACCTGAGCAGAAGAAATGCCTTGGATATGGTGATGGTGATGTTCTTCTGGAAGGATAGCCATTGGGTCTGTTCCCAGGAACTTGACTAACTTCAAAGAGGCATATCCTATCAAAGGTAAATATTGGCTGATACCTGGGCAGGGCCCTTCTTTGTTCCCTAAGTCAGGCATGTATCAATCTCAGAACACTACTAGATCTGTGAAAGACAGAAGAAGGACTGCATCAATCAATCAATCAGGGTTTGTAAAGTACAACGACTCACCCATGAGGGTCTCAAGGTGCTTGGGCGCTGGGGTTCAGTCGAAAAGGCAGGTTTTGAGATCCTTCCTGAATTTGGTCAGCAACAGGGATTGCCTAAGATGGAGAGGCAGGGTTTTCCAAGTCTTGTTGACAAAGTAGGAGAAGGAGAAGGATCTTTCTCCAATTCTAATCTTGTGGATCCAAGGGATGGTGGCAAGGGCCAGCTGGGCAGAGCAGAGGTGTCTGTTGGGTAGGTGGAATGAGAGGCGGTGTTTCAGGTATCCTGGCCCTATGTTGTGTAGGGCTTTGTAGGCATGCATGAAGAGCTTGAAAGTGATTCTTTTGTTGACTGCGAGCCAGTGGAGCCAGTGGAGTTCTCAGAGGTGTTTGGTGATATGGTTGTGGTGGGGAATGGTGAGGACCAGTCTGGTTGCGGTATTCTGAACAATTGGTAGTTTCCTTAGGGAGTTTCTGGAGTGCGTTGCTGGGGTAGAGTCTGCTGCTGATGAGTGCTTGGGTGACTGTTTTTCTGTATTCGGTGTTGGATCCATCTGAATGTCTTACGAAGCAGGCAATGCATGTGGGAGAATGATGAGGAGACGGCATTAATCTGGTGGTTCTACTGCATCTGCTGTTGAGACGTGAGAAGACCTGAAAGGCTGGACTGGCTCTCACATGTACCCAGGGCAAGGAAGAAGACTCCAACGGTCAGATAGGTGGCCTCATGAAGAGCCCAGCTGACCAGTTCAACCCAGACCCACCGTGGGTCCTACAGGTGGCTTCTGCTGGAGTGAGTATTAACCCTAAATGCTGTTCCTGAGGTACGGGGACCTTTAGGTGTGTCAAAATGCGCTCCTAACATTCTGAGAAACTTTGAAATTAGAAACCTTTTATCTCCAAAAACCTCCAGAGGCCATGACAAACCTACTAAGTCAATTCAATGAATGTGAGTTGCCACTGGGCCAAGGATTCAAGTTGCTCCCACTCTGAGTTTTTCCGCAGCAGCAGCAAATCAATTTCAGCATGACTTTGTGGAAAGGGTATCCAGCCTTATGAAATCTACAGCTTGTGGGCTTACCCCATTGAAAGATTTGTATGACTGGTAGGAACCTCGTTTCTGTATTCAACCCACGCTCCATTGTGAATGGCCTTAAATCACACACAGGTCCTGGTCAAGCGCAACCAGATGACAGGGGTTGGCGCTTTTTGCCGCTAT
The DNA here is from genome assembly GCF_964204655.1 of Triturus cristatus. NCBI lineage: Eukaryota > Metazoa > Chordata > Amphibia > Caudata > Salamandridae > Triturus > Triturus cristatus. The sequence goes on along the minus strand of NC_140582.1, from coordinate 170,238,451 downwards.
TTTATATAAAACTTTAAAATGTATATCTCCAGTTCCCCTTATTGTATTTTTGTTGTGTCCATGTAATTTTGCACATTAAATTATCCTCTAGTTTTATAAATTGTGGTGGGATGTGTATTGTGTGATGTTTTTAACCTTTTTACAGTTTTGATACTTTTAAATGCTTACACATTTTCTTATGTTAACCCTGTCTGCTCTCTGCCATAACTACCAGGGGGTTGATCTCAGGTTTAAATGACTGAAACCTTTACTGGACCTAAAAAGATTGAGCTTTTATAACGTATGGTGGACAACCATCCACCCTAACTAATAATCAACTTTCTCATAGTGTGCTTTTGCTATCATTTCATTGCAATGGTATTTTCTTTTGGCAGCAGGAATATTTAATGTTGGTAATGTTTACCAATTTAACTCTGTATGTATCAATACATTAATACATTTAGAATGGGTAACAAAGTGAAGCTTGCCCTTTATGCATTAGGTATTGGCCCTCTGAAATAACAACATTTTGTCTCCAACAGACATGACTGATCCCAGACCTAAATTACAGTTTCTCAGCCAACCCTAGACGGCCATGGGCAACATACAGCTACAGGCAATAGCAACACGCCTACAAAACAGTGTATTTTCCTTCCCTTCCAGATTAACCGCGTGGTTAACTGCTGTTCATCCACCACAAAATACTTCTAGCTTGCTTACCCCATGCGGCTAATGGCCTGTGTCAAAGAAAAGCCTCTGCCCTTAACTGTATGCTTACTGGCGGCAAGTTGATATAACACATTACTTTGCGTGAAGTCCCATGTTATAAAAATGCGTTCTATGACGAGATTTCGCTCACTTTTCATGATGGAATATACATATGTAAAAATCTAAATTAAATAAAACACAATGCAAACGTAAGCCACAATCATTTCGATGCGTTTTAAGTGAGTGGCAGACACAAGCAACAGCACATTTTCCTCCTTCTAAAGGGATGGACTTTCCTCATTTTGCAAATATCACTCAAAGGGTCGGGATTGTGGTAGGCCTGGGGGAATCATAAATGAAGAATACTCCTGGTCTGATAGCTTTCTTAACAAAGATCACAGTTTACAATTAACAAACGAGATTTTTTCACTATCAAAGCAAAACTCACACCTCAAATTTAATCATTTGATAATATGCCTAGTTTTGAGGGGATTTGAAAGAAGATCCATAAAAAAAACTCAATTAAATTCATTGAACCCAACAATATACGGCCATCTCTGAAAGCAAGACTAAAATGTGTTGTCAAGGCAACAATGTCTAGTAATTGCCTTTGATATGTGCTCAATCCGACACTTGATAATATTAAGCCCCGTTGCTTTGAAATACTAGAGTGTCCTGCTCCTAATTGTCATTTCTAGCGACAGCAGGGGGAGGAATGTATGCCCATAGGCAAAAATTAAAGATCGTGTTCCAGAAATGCAGCATATTATTTTGTTTGATTCTCCCATATGTCAATCAGGAGGAAGTAAAAATAAACCAAGGCTGATTTCAGAGTTAGCACATCCTTGTAAAAAATCTGTGACCCCTCAAAGGATGCCAATTTATTTTCTGACCATTTTTTTTACAATAAATAATGGGCATTTAACAGAATACTTTTCTCCAGCCTTACTATGTTCTTCGAATAACCGCAAACCTCTCTTTGTGAACAAGGGAAGAGCTAAAAATAATGTAAAGAAACAATAATTGAAGTGTAGCTTTTATTATTTTTGTATAATGCAAAACTTTGACAGTGCGTTTCAAACTGTATGAAAAAAAGAGCGCTGCTGAAATGACCGGAAAAATGTTTATTTCCATTGTAAACAAACCAGCGGTTTCTTATGCGAAACAGCACTCATTAGAGAAACCCTTAATGCACTTAGTTAGGACTTCTCTACAGGACATTAGTTTACATGTCAGCTCAACTAGAGGTTTCCTAATGTCTGTGGGCACACCTACACTCCACGGATTATCCCAGGAGATCATACTACGTTCCCGCACGAGGACTGACAATTCTTGCTTCGGATGTAGGTATGCCTTCATTTGCTTCAAGAAATCAATAGCAATTCACTAGCAATCCCATAAAAGTTACTAGCAAAAGTAAACAGGTTTGTCTCCAAGTCAGATTTTTTATTCTTAATGGGAATCGCTCTATAAACCCCCTAACAAATATAGGGGCATATTATCAAGACAGGCGATAAAATTATAGACGCTTTAGCGACAGAAAACTGCCGCTAAAACGGCGATAATGGGCTTGATAATATGCTCTATGGAATTCCAATTGAAGCTCAGGGTAGATGTCCTTCACATCTAACATGGGCTTCAATTGGAATTCCATAGAGCATATTATCAATCCCATTATTGCCATTTAGTGGCAGTATTCTGCCGCTAAAGCAGTGATAATTTTATCGCCTGTCTTGATAATATGCCCCTCAATACGACTATCAATGTAATACGCCAGTTTCAATATATTCAGACTGCAGAAATAGCTTTGCAGATATCCCTAAATGATATGATCGATCAGTTTTACATAATGATTTCTTTTCAACTAATGTCTGAAAATAATATCTGAAAATATGGGTGGGTCACTGAACAACAACACGTTGTATCACTTATACTGGCCTTTATCAAGGTGTGTTCTTATTAACTCACAGTGGGGCATATTATCAAGAAACGGCGTTAAAATTATAACCGCTTTAGCGGCAGAAAACTGCCGCTAAAGCGGCGATAAAGGGCTTGATAATATGCCCTTGAGAATTCCCATAGAAGCTGATGTCATGGTGTCAACATGGGCTTCTATGGGAATTCTCTGCGCCATCTTATCAAGCCCATTATCGCCGCTTTAGCTGCAGTTTTCTGCCACTAAAGCGGCGATAATTTTAACGCCGTGCTTGATAATGTGCCCCTCAGTAGGTCCATTATTAACTGTATCTTCTGTAACAATGTCTCTACCCCCATATCCCGACCTGTACCACTCAGAAGAACAATCCTGTTCCACTCTTCAAGTCATACTCGAGTATTTCCATTTTCCATGACCATCAAGGCATGGTTGACTCATAACACCAAGGGGCATATTATCAAGCACTGCTTTAAAATTATCGCCGCTTTTAGAGGCAGAAAACTGCCACTAAAGCGGCGATAATGGGCTTGATAATATGCCGCAGAGAATTCCAATAGAAGCCCATGTTGACACCAGAACATGGGCTTCTATGGGAATTCTCACGGGCATATTATCAAGCCCATTATCGCCACTTTAGTGGCAGTTTTCTGCTGCTAAAGTGGCGATAATTTTAACGCCGTTTCTTGATAATATGCCCCCAAGAACCTTAAATGAAGGACCGTTATCACATGCGCATCATCTTTATTTTGAAACAAACCCTCAACTCTATGAAACTGCGTTAAGAAATAGAGAAAACCTTTACACTGTTGAATGCTTTTGCAAAAGTGCCAACTGCCAATCAGATAAGGAAATATTCTGAATTTTACAGAATGAGTGCAATTATGATAATAATCATTCAAGCGAATGCTAAGTTTTACACATGCAGTCCCAAACACACCCATACATACAATAATTAAACTGCAACTTTCAACACTCTCACAAATAACTTGCTACAATCAAGGTTTGTGTTGTATACTCAGGAGTTTCTCTCCTAATTTAAATCCTTTAAAAGCAGCAGCTGGACCTTAATAGGTGATTTAAATCAGACTACCCCATCTATTCTTGTTTCCACTACTTTCATCTACAGCAACGCCGTTCTGCCTCATCACATTCCATCATCTACCACTCCTCACACTGATTGGCCGTATGAAAATCACCTCACGTGAAGGTGCCCCTCAAGCCCTCTCAGTTCACTGAGGCTTTAATTCTAGTCTCAAAGGCAAACAGACAATTCAAAGGAGGATTTTCAGGGTGAAAGGGAGGAGGGCTGTAAATTCTAGCTGGGAAGAGAGCCTTCAGTGTTGAGATGCATTGCCCATTGAATAAGTGTGTCTTCTGCTGTTTGAAGAACTATAAAAGAGTTGGTAGCCCTAATGGAGACAGATATAGCGTCATAATAATTCCCTTACTCAAGACTATCTCCCACTGCAACTAATACAATCCCTTGTCATACCTTTGAAAGAACATTCGGGGACATATTTATCAAGTAATTGCGTTACCCTTGTGTAACGCAATGGGGTGATACGGCGATGCAACTTCTAAGTGAGATTTATCATGCCACACAAGGCCACCTTGCGTGGCTGTGCTTGACTTGATAAATCTTAGAGAAACAGAACGCAGTGCAAATCACTGCATTGTGTTACTCTAACCAGAGAGGCATTCCAGGGGTGGAGCATGAGTGTTCCCATGTATCCACCCATGGAGTTTGGCGCATTCCCAGATTTACCATTACTGGGCGACCTGGAAATATGACAAAATGCTATGCCTCCCCAGGTGAGGTGTAACGAGAAATATCTCTATTTCTCCTCATTACTTGCTCTTTCTATATGTGCTGCATTCTGCAGCACACATAGAAAAAGGAAAATGTCTCAGAGGATTGTTTTTGTGCAGGAAGGTATATCTTCATGGACAGGAACAGTTCTGCTTGCAACACAAATACCCTTGTGCCTGCAGGCACATGCCTGCCCTTTCTCCATCATGCAGCGCAGCAAGGTGACTTTCTACGCCACATGATTTTTGGATAAATATGCCTCTTGGTGCCTTCAAACTGAGCAACTTTAACTCTATTTCCAATTGTGTACAAAGTCTTCAGGAAAGTGGCTCAGCAACAAAACTGACATCATGTATTTCAACATACCCTTCTAGCAATAAAGCTAAACCAATTCACTGTGTTTGTTTAAAAATCTTCATGCCAAAATGATTCAAAGAAACCATAAGTGCTTGTTCATGCAAAAGAGGGGACTCCCTCTAAGGAAGATAATTTAAGGTCAGGGAGAAGAGGGTAAACCAAAACATACAATAAACAGCTCCCTCGCAACCTATATTTCTTTCATCACAGTGAAACTGAATTCAGTATGGGCTTGACAACAATGTAATCACATCAACAAGAATGTTAGAATGGAATTGATTTTAACATGGTTGTTTTTTTAGCTTCTTTGAATCTGTCAAAATCTTATTTCATTTAGCAACAGCCAGCTGCCTCTTATCCTCTGTCACCAATAGGCATACAATAAGTGCAGTATTACTGACCTACATAGCTGAGGATCTACGTACTAACACATTGTTTTGTGTCCACTAATGCTCATAATATTATGTTGTCATGATGTAAGAAAGTGAATTGTTATTTGGAGTGGGGGGGTCCCCACCACAATTAAAAATAACACTAACCCATCAGGGTGAACCAAGTAAGTCACTAAATTAACATAAATTCAGCTCCTGGTCACTATGGCACAAAGCAGACAGGCTTAACTAAGTGCAGTATGTAAAGTGATTATGCAGTGCCAAACAGGAGTCAAAACATCAAAGAAAAAAAATCACAAACCAAATCAGTAAATGGAGTTAATTTTAGTTTGATAAAATGACACCAGAACAACAAAAAACAAAAGGGGAAACCAGAGATATGCATTTTATAGATTTAAGCAAAAATAGCAGCAAAAAGCATTGAGCTGCAATGATGGTCTACCGAAGAGTTAGATAGGGACCTAGGTGTGATTACATGCTGACAGCAATGGAACGTGGGTTGTATACACCAAGCTGGTTCATGCCAAACACAAAGATTTTACCATTTGACTTAGTCTTTGTTATGAAGTGCAGAATTCTCCAGGAGGACAAGTCAAGCAGCATTGAAATCAGATCCCTTTAGCTAACGGTGGTCTAACGATGATTAACATGGTCTTGGAAGTAGACAAATTTAGTAGGTCCCACATTTTTTGGGTTTCCAGAGCATGTGCTCCTGGTCACATCTATGACCCCCAGTGACCACAAAGATAGCACATAGGGGCTAGGAGTCACTTAAGTAGAGGCCGCAAGCCGGCTCCAGTCAAGGCCCTGTTGGTACAGGTCACCTTGCCACTTCAGCAAATAGGATTTACACTGCTTGCTGTGTACCTGTAGACACACAGGAGTTCCGCCAACTGACCTTTGAAGTCTAGTTGTTTGTCCTGGGTAAAGAAGAAAGCAGATTACAGCAAGAAAGGGTCCAGCCCTCTGATCTTCCACAGATACTGTAAATGTTCCATGGAGGGTTCCCTGGGGTGCCACAATATTGGTTTGCACAAGCCTGATGGATGGGGGTGATTCTTGGCTCCTTCCTAACCAAGAGGTAAAACTTCCAGATTGTACCCTACTTACCTTTCCAGAAGTTTCTGCTTATCCTACTGCATCCAATGTCAGTGTGCAACCTACTCCTAAAATTTAAATGGGAAACCATTCCTTCCATGCACAGAGTCCCTGCGTTCACCCAGAGGTTAGGCCAGGGAAACAAGGAGTCTTCTCACCTGTGTCCATTCAAAATGGTTCTGTGGGTAGCTTCCATACTGCTGGACCAGAACCAGCCTGGTTAGTGTGGGCCTGGGGAACAAAGGTTTGCCTATCTCCATTTATCACTTTACATTATACTATGAATGGGCAGGCCTCACCCCTGCCCTTTTAGGTTAACACATTTCCTGGAACATCTCCAGCTGTTCTTTCTGAGCTGATAGGGATCATATTTTCATGTCCATCGCCACCAGCAAAAACCTTGTGTCGAGGGCTAGAAAAAAATAAGCTTTTAGCACCATCACAGGATTCACCATGAAAGCAGTTCCTGTCAAGTGATAGAGATCAGCTCTGGTTCTATTACTGTAGTCAATTAGTTTTGAGAATTCCTTGTATCACCATATATTTTTAGAATCATCCTAAACTCAGGTCTTTGAAAAGGATTTCTGATTCTGCCTGTCATTAATGCATGCAGATAAGCTTTGAAATTTAAAAAGACATATTGGTTATAAACCTACAGAAAATACTTTTGTCACTTAAAGCTACACCAAGAGGAGGTCTTGGAATTTAAGTTTTGATTGCAAATAATTGTGGGCTTTCCTAGGAAAATCTAGATACCACATAAATATTTACAGGTTCTGCTGATCCTAAACTTTGAATGAACCAGTGATGCAATTTGGGAGCCTCTTTGCAAATGTGGAATATATTTGATTTATTCTGGTTGTCCTGCAGCAGAAGGTAGTCTCCTGGAGAATAGCATGGGTAGAATTTTTTTAATTCCTTGTAGGTACACACAGGCCACCTGCTTCATTAATTTAATACAGGATACTAGACATATAGTGAGTTCATTATTGGTTAATTGGTTTAATAAGTTGTACACCCGGAACATGGCTCCTCCCACATTATAGACTTAATAAACACACCATTCTTTGTATTACACAGGGGACTGAATTGCATTGTCCAGTGACAGTCTTCTGACCTCTGCACAGCATTTAATGGAAACATCACTGCACATATGTAGTCGATCCTTCTCACTTAGCTTTTAAAACGAAATCCAGCAATTAAAAATATGGGTACAGGGAAGGCACATGGGAATGACCGCCTGCCAGTCGAGCTCTGTCAAACATATGTGGATCTTCCGTAGGCCCCCCTTCCTGCCCATGTACAGAGAGGTGCTGGAAGTGGGGAGCCTCCGGTCATTGTTATGTGGTGTGGTATGGTGACCCTTTCGAATGTGAATCTTATCGACCTCAGTCCATGATTAAGGATGCTAGGATATTGGGGAAGATACTGGCTGGTCTTCTAGCGAAGGCAGCAGAGGCCATTATACAGGTGGGATTTGTGGGATGGTGTATGACCTCCACGAATATCCCCCCAAAAAGGCGTTCCTTATTTTGGAACAGCCTACTGAGTGAGGTGAACAGGGAGCTCTAGTCAGCCTAGACACTCATAAGGCATTTTATATTTATTTATATTTATTTATGATGCACGCATTACAGTGCTAGGATCTAAGACCAGTTTTTTTAGATGGGTGGACTTGTTATCTACTAACAGTAGGGCAAGAGTGAAAGTAGGCTGCAGGTTATTGGATGGATTGGCTGTGAAAAGAGGGATGAGACTGGGTTACTCCTGTCCCCATTGATAGTTGCCCTGGTGATTTAACCATTGGCACAAGTGATATGTGCCTGGAATACAACCGATGGCATAGTGGTAGGCAGCATTGTAAAATTATCTCCCTGCATGCAGATGATATCTTGTTGACCATTCAGAACCCCAGCACCAGGGGCGGCCACCATGGCTCGCAGGTGGCTGTGCAAGCGCAGAGGGTGGGTGAGGGGGAATCGCACCAGGGGTTTGCAAGGGGGTTGCGCATGGATCAATTATAAAGAAACATTTAAAATATACTTACCTTGCCACCGGCCGGGTCCCACATCTCTGCTCCAGCTCTCCTTGAGCACATCGAGGATCAGGAAGCAGGCCACACTAACCAATCACAACGCTTCAATGCATCGTTCTGATTGGTAAGCACCTAGGCTCCCCTCACCAATCACAACGGTGCAGTACAGCATTGTGATTGGTTTTGAGCGTCCTGGTTTGATGCTCAACCAGGCAATTTGGGTCTGGACTTGTTCTCCATGCAGGCAGTAATGCAGCCTGCATGGAGAACGGGGAAAGTGTGAATAACTGGTTTGGGCAGCCCGACAGGGCTGACAAAACAGTAATTGCGCACTTAGGAGTGGGCAAACCAATCCTCCCGTGCCCTGTTCCAACAGCAGAGCAGCCCCGCCCACTCACCCACCACAAAGCAGCAGGAAGCAGCCTAAAATGATAATGACACAAAGCTGTTATCATTTTAGGTTTCTGCTTCCCACTGCTTCAAAGCAGTGGGGCGACGCTCCTCCACCATAGTGGAGGAGCCAGCCTTTCCCAGCACTGTGTGGGGCCCCGTGGAAAGTACGATTAGGAGGTTGGGTGTCACTCCAGTTTTAGCTTGAATGCCAGCAAATCAGTCCTGTATCTCATCAATCTACCATATCCACAAGGAGAAGAACCTCCCAGGATAAAGCTCCACTTAACTCCCTTTAAGCACCTGGGCATATATTTGAGTTCCAAAACTATAGAACTATATGAATGTAATATGGGTGCATGTCTGACTAACTTGGAGAGTAGGGTGCACAGATGGCTGAGATTCCCATTGTTGTTGATGGGGCGTATAGCTATAAGCAGAATGATTGTACTACCTAGGGCCCTAAACATCCTGCAACATATGACGATACACATACCAGATGACTGCTTCTATAGATTGGATGGCCTGCTTAGGTTGTTATATTGGATTAGGAGAAGGACATGAATAAGCCTTGACGTCTTGAAGCTTCCATGGGATGGTGGAGGGCTGATGGCACCGAACTTCAGGGTTTATGACCAAGCAGCTCACCTCCAGTATGCTGTCCCTTGGTTTATTTGATGATGAGGACACAGATCCTCTAGTTCAGATACTGCAACACTTCTCAGGGCCAGTGAGGTTGTTGGCACTCCCTCTGACACCTTGCGGGCTAAGGGCTAAGTGCAGATCTGCATGACCCTGGCTATATGGCATAAATTGTCCAGAGAGGAATCAAGTGAGTTTGTGTATTTGCAGCAGCTAGTTCCTTGGTGAGCAGTTGCTTTCTTGCATATGCTGGGCTGGCGACAGCAATCCACAGGGCCTGACCGGGCTTCCTTTGCTAGCCAGACATGCATGTAGTGAATAAGACACTGCCAGATATGTACAGGAGTAGTAGATTGATTGCTGTAAGCACTACTGGTCCAAAAACTGATAGGCGTATGACAGCTTTGAAGTCTCACTGGGAGAGAGACATAGGGTAGGAATTGGGGGAGTGAGAGTGGCAGATTGCTTTAGGTAATTGCATGAAGGTCACCTTAAGGCTAGGTTGAAATTCATTGTAAATGTGTATGCAGAGACTATGTGACACTGCAGTGCCTACATAGATTGGATCCATCTAAATCGGAAAACTACCACTAAGGTAGGATAGCAGTGGGCACATACTTGCATATGTGGTGGACTTGCCAGGGAGTGAGGGAGGATTGGGAAGAAGTGATAACTATGCTGAGTGGATTGATTGTGATTCAGTTGCAACCAACGGTACAGTTGTGTCTATTGGGTTGAATATCTCGATTTAGGCACATGAAAGTGATTAGCAGGGTGGTGGAGCTGGGGCTGGTTGACCATGGAATTCATAACAACGGATGTGAGATCCTCCATTTAGAAGGGGGGAATTTGAGGGTTTGCTATATATGTACAAAACTCAAAAAAGAAATAAAAAATTAAAACAAAGTCCAGCTACGTGACAAGCTACTCCCACTGAGTGTAGGGAACATGCAGGGCAGGTGGTGTGATCTAAACCCCTTGAAATTGTGTGGTTGTTTTACTTCTTCCAGTGGATAACCCCAGAAAAGGCATAGTCAAGTGTCTTCAAATAGTATCTAGCAAGTAAATGTGGTAATGTGGAACTAACAAAAAGCCTGTGTGATTTTCAAGTAAAAATTGGAAGCCAGTGCATTTATATGTTTTTTTTAAATAGACCCAGCTAATTTCCAGGTTCAAATTAGGGTTGGGTGAATTTTGTGTAATTTGTTTTTGCGAAATTACCAAAAATTACACATAATTTCACAAAATGCAAATCTGTCATTTCGAACTGTATTTTAACCTGAAATGCGTCCTCACTTCAATTTTTAGCCTGAGGACACATTGAAGAAAAAGGACCACGAACAACAGCTGTTCGCGTTCTGTTTTTCCTGGGCATTTGTGTTAAATCTTTTACCATAAATAGCACTATTTGTGGTATATTTGTACTGAGAATGGAGAGTAAATATGCAAAACGGTGTAATTTCAAGAAGCGTTATGCAAAATTGCTAAAATTACTTTAATTATGCTGGTGTTATTTAAATTTGATCAAGCCTAGTGCAAATCCGATTTGTTTGCAATTAATATTTCTCCATGAAGCTTTAGAAAGATGTTATTCCAATGTTCTTTGTATGCTTCATTTAACTTTGTATTGTTTTTCAGGCACAGATCTCTGGCTTCTCTAGAGATTAAATAGGCTACCCATAATAAATTCCCAGCGGGAACTCACCAGAGTGTGTGTGTGTGTCTGCAACATTTCCATAAGTGAGTAGACCAGTGCTAAATAGACACTAACTGTGTGACACTGAGGTAGATGGAGGGGGGGATTTCTGTTGCATCCTAAACAAATTCAGTATTTTCCAGAAGGACAAATCAACAGTATAAAGCACCATAGTTTATTAAAACATGAATGTGGTCTATCAGTAATTTTTCAAGGTGAACAGTTATTTACCCTAAAAAACCTTTGTGGAATTTATTTATTGATGGCATCATTGATAGCATAGAGTGAGAACAATTGAAACATTTTGCCGAATATTTATTATTCCTACAACTTTGCCCATGAATGAAGCCCAGAGAACTAAAGTATCCATTGATAAAAAGTGGAAATTATGCATAAACTGAAAGGCACAAGTCCAAATTCTGAACTTTTCATTATTCTAAGATTGATAAAATGTATTCAATTGAAATTGTAAAAATTAACCCCATTAACTGCCTAGAGACAATACAAATGGTAGTGTGTAATATAAGTGCAGTAATTATTATTAAATTGATCGGGTGAAATGCATATTTTTGTGAAACACAGGTTTCTTAATGTAGACTTTATATAATAGGATGCTAAGGTATTTTAGTTTAACTTCATCTCTGCGCTCTTCAATAAGGGCACTATGTTGTCAGTGGTGGGTGAGACATATTGCAGGTGAGAGGGACTAAAGCTCGACCCTGTTGTACATGGTTTTTAATGTAAAACGTGTATCTGTTTGGATCACTCATTATTTGTTGGTCTTCTGGTTGACGCTGTCTTCTGAAATTGCTTGTTGTGACTACAGTTGGTGCATCAATATGATGGTAGTGTAAGGCAAATATATAAACAAGTGCAGAAACTATACCAGTTCTTCCATCATTCAACCTCAAATCAGTATCACAATTTAAAAGATATTCACTATCCGCTCTGCAGGTTTATGAGTTAGTCAAACTTATACCCACTAGAGGCAAATTAAATGATGCGTCTTTTGAACTGATGTTCCTTCCAAATCAAGCAAAATGCATTTGTAAAATTCAACCATCAACACAAAATCAATCACTTCACTTTGCTAAATGCCATTTTAAATACCATAATTACTTTAGAAATAAAGGAAGCATGTGATTACAATTGATCCTTTCAATCTGAAGTCAGACAATCAATAGCTCAAGTGAAGTGTGTACCCTGGGTCATAACAGGTTAATGAATTAACAAGTGAACGCATTCTATTAATCGTTATGAGATGTGTTGTTCTTTCGTCTACGTAGGTTCATTTTTATTAAACTCTTTGCTCCTTCTTCAAACCTGAAATGACTACTATAACTAAACTCATTCTGGTTTATTATTAATATTTTCTCAATATCTCAGGAAGATGACCTATTGACCCTTTTGAGTGTGGCTTTTAAGCAAAGGTCCCTCCCTAAGTAACAAGAGGAAAGTCCTGTGGACAAACATTATACTGTTAACTCACACAAATGCAAGGATTTCATAGGCTACCTAAGGTTAATAGTGGAACCAGGAAGATAATTTCATGAGTGAAGGCCAATTAGAATATTTGAATGTTGAGAGAAACCATTGAAAACAATGGAGTGCTCTGGGTTTCTAATGGCTGATAGAAGCCCGGAGGAGCAGCATTCCAATGTTTGTGAAGAAAGGCCTCACGGAGCCTGAGAGGATTCCAAACTCCTCCGGCTCCATCAGGCCTTTGATTTACTTGTTAGAACATCCTGTCTTCACCTCTGGCCTTTAATGCTGGAGCAGGCCTTTCATGGCCGATATAATCCTCTATGTTGGGTTCTAAGGCTATAGTATAAAAATCTGCCCTCACCTCTGTTCATTGCCTTCATTTGAACAACCTACCATCAATTACTGCTCCAATCTAAAGTATGAGGGGGCTCACAGAATCTAATCATGTACGACTCAGATTCCAATCCCGCAATATTGTAAGCTTGATGAATTAACCACTAAGCAGCACATTGACAGTTTTTTCATGCAATGAAGTACAGCAACCACATTTGATGTACTGCATTGCATGAAAGGAAGAGAACAGGACAGTACCATACCTACTAAAATATGGTGATGTTCTTCTCTTCCCAAGCGCAGCCACATTGTCTGGCTGTCTATTACCACACACCCATGCGCACGCACATGCACACATGCGCACACACATGCACACACTCCTTTGCATCATGTTGCAAATGTGTCTGCATGAGCCTGGCATAGGTTTAAAATGGGGAAGGCCCCCATCCAGCACAAAATGTTATGATTAGACTCACTTTTAAAATGTTCGCACTTTGTTTGTATGCACACATGCAAAGTTAGAAATGTTTACAGAAAAGAAAACTCTTCTTTGCTCATACCTCCAGAGAGGTATACTTTTTTTGTCACAAAGCCCTAGCTACAAATGTTAATAGCTAGGCCTTGGTGTCAAGAGTCACATAAGCTTGCATAGGAAGGCCCATCTATCACCCAAAGGATGTCCCCTCAATTCATAGTAGCCCAGAGTAGCACTTTGCTTTACTTTTAGACACATTGTCAGCGCAACAAATGTTATGTGCTGCAACGTAAGCCACAAATCAACACTTTGCATTGGCTTGCATCAGTTTTGGTGACTTTGCACAAGTGAAAAGGATTCATTACTTTGGCCCCATGATTTGAAGCAAAAACATTTTGCCAGTTGTAACCAGAAGAGAGAACAAGATAAAATATTTCTCAAGGATTTGCATTGGAAATGAACTATTGCCATTTTGTGTGTATATTTAATTGTCATATGGGGGATCAACAAGAAAATCAATATTTAAAATATAGAGAAAAGGACAAATAGCAATGCACTGCATGTAAAAAGAAATCATGAGACAGTTACATCATGAAAATGAGACAGCTACTTGTAGATTAATGAACTTGGGGAGTTTCCTGTGTCCGCAAGCCTGTCGGAGGACATTGCTTGACCTGGCTGCTGCACCGAGGGCTCCTGGCATTTGCCCCCGCACCGCCTATCCCCCACACGCCGCCGCGTTCATCATCTTTGCGGCCGCGCATTGAACGGGGACTACGTCTCCCAGTACCACCTGGGGTACCTGGGGCCGAAGCTCACGCCCATCGACACCTGGAGGCGATATCACCGCGAGGACACTCCCGGCAGAGCGGGGGAAGTTTCCTGTGTCCGCAAGCCTGTCGGAGGACATTGCTTGACCTGGCTGCTGCACCGAGGGCTCCTGGCATTTGCCCCCGCACCGCCTATCCCCCACACGCCGCCGCGTTCATCATCTTTGCGGCCGCGCATTGAACGGGGACTACGTCTCCCAGTACCACCTGGGGTACCTGGGGCCGAAGCTCACGCCCATCGACACCTGGAGGCGATATCACCGCGAGGACACTCCCGCGTCGTGGGACGCGCGCGGGTGGCGCCGGGTTGAGCCCGGGCAGAGGGCGGGCCGTCTGTGGCCGTCCGGGGCAGGAGGAGGCAGGGCAGGGCCACGTCTCTGTCACCTGTGCCCTGGGTCCTGAGTACACCCACCCCTACACCCGGAGTCTACAGGTACTGTTCTGCTGTTTGTCAATTAATCGGCTACATTCATAGTGCCTAGACTCTGTGTGCCAGTCAGTATGGGCAAACGGAAAATGACGGACCCCAACGGTAGCGTGGCCAAAAGAAACAAGGCCCGTAAACCCAGTAAAAAATCGACGTCACCTCCTGTTTTACAACGTATTGAATCTTTAGTAGATGAGTGCACTACGATCCTAGATTCTGATGTAGCCATTACGCTGCCCCCAAGTACTCCTCGACCAGGTCCTGTTACTATTCCCCAAATGTTTGGCAAAAAAACCGCTCCTATTCCACTATCACCAACTGCCCAGGTCAGTGACCAGAACCATTCTGCTACCTTCGGAACTATCACCGATGTCCCAAGTGCTCGCGCCTCTGTGGACAATTTGGTACCTCTTGAACCCAATGTATTTGTTTGTAATAATCGTTTTGAGGTTTTATCCGACCTGGGCAACGATCCTGCAGACCTTTTTGACTCTACTTCTAGTTCATGTCCACCTGTAGTTGTAGATTTGTCTGACGATGGAGTTCCCGCTTTCGTACCTCCCCTGCAACCCGATAATCGACCACGGGAGGCAGTGGCAGACGCTGACCCAGCGCCAGGCTTAATCATGGATACCATAAATGCATTGAAGTTAGAAATTAGTGACCTCAAAGCGCTGGTAAAGGAATTATTATCAATTGTAAATAGACCCGTTACGCAGATTTTGCAACCACCTAATGTCCCAAGTAATAATGTTTACCTCTCACATTCATTATTAACTTTTCCTCCCAATACTACTGACCCCATTGCATCTACACTTTCACAACCGCTAGCGCCACCTTTACAAACCAGACCTAACTCTTTATCACCTAATAGAGCTGGATTTAACCCACCTATCCCTAATAAAAGAACATGTCCATTGTTGAATCAAAATATAACACCTAATCTGGCCCTCCGTCTTTCCAAACCCTCAGCCCTTGATCCTTCCTACCAACCATCGGTAGCGCAACATCAACGGGTTGCCCATCAGTCTATTGTCCATATGGTGGGTGTCCCAAAGAACGATAGGTATGAGAGTGAAGACTCATTAAAGAATAAGGTTACCCATTGGATCCGTTACACCAGAGGTTGTCGATCTCTTATCAGAGATGACCTCCTAAGGGCTCGCAGACTAAGGTCTAACAACTTTGGAAAGGATACGATTGAGTTGACCTTAGCCAACCACCATCTAGCTGACGGCCTTATTGCTCTTGAGTATAGATCCTCCTCCCCTGATTCGTCTTCCATCCAGTTTAGACATCCGCCCACACCAAGACATGTCTCAGAGGGGTGTAGAGGTGGGTCACTCTACCAAGGGCTTGAGGGCAATTCAACTCTAGGACAAATTAACTGACTAACATCAGCCCTTTACATACCATCAATCCCTTCAGAACGTATCCAAGCCGCTCCTTTCTCGAGCGGCACACTGACCCCCCAAGTATCGCCTTCCATTATCTCTCACAGGGCTAGGGGGGACGGTGTCCCGTTACGGGTTGCTCCGCTGTTAGACATCTTGGACCCAGTTACTCCCCCCACCTCAATACCAAATAAGACTCATAAAATTATCTCATGGAACATTGCGGGTCTGAAATCTAAACTTCCACTCCCAGACTGGAATGATTTTATTGCAACTTTCGATCTTTGTATATTCCAAGAGACCTGGAGCACTACACCTTTATTCAAATCTGGTTTCACATGCCATTGTATCCCCGCAGTCAATACTGGCCGCGGCCGCCCCTCGGGGGGCCTTATAATATGGATCAATGTCGCCCTTCCCTGCAAAGTTAGACAAGTACGAAGTCCATCCCCGGACGTGCTACATTTAACCTTGAGCGGGTTAAATAGGGGTCCTACTCTGGAACTTTTTAATGTCTATGTTAGGGTACCCAAGGAGGTTCCAAGTCGCCCATAGTTACCATTCTAGAAGAAGAACTTTCCTCCTGTCCCCCAAACTCACCAATCTTGGTCGCCGGAGATTTGAATTGCACCTTCGAACCTCTTGCTTCTGACGACATCCTGGAAGTTGCAGACGAAGATAATAGATGGGGTATACCATCTCTTACTGTCTCCCCAGTAACAAGGTGGTCTCCAGTGATAATTCAACTTAACGCTCTGGTCATGGAATTTGGGCTACGAGCTGCCAACGGTCGACTTCCCTCTGACCTCAATGCAGCATCCACTTTTAACAGAATCTCTAGCCCTTCACGTATCGACTATATTCTAATTGACCGTAGACTCTGGCATTATGCTGAGGATATGGTTATTCTTCCAACCCTAGATAGTGATCACAACCCCTTGTGCCTGACTACAAAGAGCATTTGGTCTTCTGACCAACCCACTCTTGACCACTGCCCGACAATGCTTACAAGGGATGTTATTCCATCTAACTGCAAAAGGCATCTCAAATGGCCTAAAATTGCAATAGACGAACAAAAACTGTCCTCCATCAAAGAAATATTGCTAACAAAAACTGGTGAACTTAGGCAAGCATGTGCAGATGTCAATGCGAACCCAAGGGCCGTGTCTATTCACACAGACACCATTGAGTCAATTGGGTCTTTCTTCATATCCTCCTCTGCTACTAAACCCCATAAACAGAAAACATCAGGTTCCTGGTTTAATTCTGAGTGCAGGTCTAGCAGGAAAACGCTTGCAACCGCCATTAAATCTAAGGATTGCATTTTAATTAAAAATGCTAGGTCTGCCTACAACAGAGCTGTAGCTAACGCCAAACGCACATGGGAAGAATCCCATTGGCTGGCCCTAAAAAACGCTAGCCTAGCAAGGGACGGGACTACATTTTGGAACCTTTGTAGATACTCCCAAGGTCAAGATCCCGATATAATTCCCAATCATATTACCAACCTTGAATGGTTTAGCCATTTCTCGAAACTCTACTCGGATGATAGCACGCACTGTACTAGTGCTCCTTCTCCTCTCATTTCCACAGATTTAACCTCGCCTAACATTGATTCTTTTACCGAAACAGAAGTTATAGCGGCTATTAACAGACTGGTCCCTGCTAAGGCTGCAGGCCCAGACGGCCTACCAGGAGACCTGTTCCGCCATGACCCTAAACCCTGGGCAGAGTATTTTACCATCTTACTCAATGCCTTCCTTAAAGGGCTTCCTATTCCCGAGTCATGGAGGGGGGGCGGAGGTTATACCAATATTTAAGAAGGGCCATAGAGAGGAACCTGCCAACTACCGACCTATAAGCCTTATTGACGTTAGTCAGAAGGTGGTTGGCAGGGTTCTGTTAGAGCGTATTCTACTGTGGGTCACCGATAATGACATCCTGTCACATTATCAAGCTGGGTTCAGGCCATTCACGAGCACGATCGACCAGGTCTTTAGGCTTTTATTGCTTTACTGGAAAACTGTATTGATTGGTAGGGGCAATCTCCATCTAGCCTTTATCGATCTAAAATCAGCCTTTGATCTGGTCCCTCGTGATCGCTTATGGTCTGTCCTCCACGACCTAGGTCTTCCGCCCTACATCCTCGATCTATTGGTACGCCTCCATGAGGGGAACTTTGCCAGGGTGAGATGGGGCAGTCAGGCCCAAAGAACTGACAAGATCCCAGTCAACAGAGGAGTCCGCCAGGGCTGCGTACTTGCGCCCACTCTTTTTTCCCTTTTTGTTAATGGGGTGGTGAAATTTCTGTTAGAGGTCCCGGCGGACGCCCCGGTTTTGGCGGGGGAAAAAGTTCCAACTCTATTATTTGCGGACGATACCCTGCTGATTTCTAAAACACCAGCAGGGCTTCAGAAGCTGATAGATAGATTCCACCTATTCTGCTCAACGAGAGGACTGGTTATCAACACTACAAAAACCAAGCTCCTCTCCTTCAAATCTCGGAAATCACCTAGAGTACCCATTATGTCTGACGGTGTTCCCCTAGAATACGTCAGACTATTTGACTACCTAGGTGTCAGAATCTCCGACACTTTGACTTGGAAGCCCCACATTAAAAAAATGCTGCTTAACCACAAACAGGTCACGGGGGTAATAGCCAAAGAACACCGCTCCTCAACGAGCAAGCCAATTAGCCCCGCACTCATGATCTATCAGGCCAAAGCAGTAGGTTCGGCCACCTACGGTGCCGAACTATGGGGCTTCGAAAACACAGAAGAGCTCACTCTATCTGAGAATAAATTTTTAAGAGAACTAGTTTCAATGCCAAGAGGTACCCTCTTAAAACCACTCTTTAGCGATTTGGGTAGGCGCTCATTTAAAGATATTGTTAGACTACGTCCTCTGCTATTCTGGGTTCGCCTTTGGCGCACCCCGGAGCTAGCCAAATTCACTGAGGGCTTGAGAGAAATTATGCACACTGCCGGCTCCCACAAAATAAGTTGGCTCCGTAACATCAAAAAATCTTTCAGCCAACTTGGCCTAACCAATCTTTGGGAGCATGGAGCTTCAATCAGCAAGACGGATCTCAAAAAAGTATATTGGGACTGGATTGACAATAGGGATCTTGGTAGCTCAAGATATGGAAGATTAACCGAAGACTTTTTTAGATTTAAGCAGACAGTTGGTTTTGAGCCGTTTCTTGAGTTTATCCAAAAACCCAGGGATTGATCACTGTATTTTCAATTCAGACTTGAGATCCTTCCCACCCGTGAATTTACCAGTAAATGGAAGCCTCCCTATCAGACCCCTGCTACCTGTCTGACATGTCCTGCTAAAGTAGAAAGCATAGCTCATATTATGTTCGAATGCCCAGCGCACAGCAATCCGAGAAAAAGATGGCTCGCTCCTGCCTGCCGTCTTCTGGGCATCTCAAACTACCGTGTCGCTCTACGTATTCTTCGTACCGACACAAGTTTGGTGCTAGTCTGCGCAGTAGCCAAATTTTTAGCCTGGTCCTGGACCATTAGAAACAAACTTACCAGTTGTATAAGTTGAGCTATTGTATTGCCGTATATGTGTCTTTTTAAACTGTTTTTAACTGTATTGTAAAACTATATTTTTATAACGCTTTTTAAAATTTCGGCCATTAAGCTATTATTATGATCTCCTGTAAAAATTTGCTCCCTAATGAACTTTTATTTTTACAATGATCTTTCTGTATATGATTTTATGATAATTTTTATCGAAATAAAGCTTTTTGACTGACTGACTGACTGACTGAGTCAGATAAAATTACAATAAACCAGACAACCAAGAACTTTAATTTTACACTGGAAAAGATTTGTATCTAAGGGAGTCTGGCCACAAGTATTTACTCCTGAGGTGCAAACAGTTTGTTTTTAAAATCAGGTGGCTGGCGGTACCACCTCATAATTATTTTTGTCTAGTCTTAAACATGAGGTGTGCTATTCACAAACACACACATCACAACACAGCTAGTCGATATCAGCCATTACTATGCGTCATAGCGAAATCTCGAAATAGATGGCAAAACCCGCACCTCATCATTAGCCCATTTAGAATGGAAGTATGTGAGTCCAGCATTTTCCTAATAGACCTGTAGCTGTCAGCTAGTGATGCAAAAGTGTTTGATTGTAAGCGGTGTCAAATGCTGCAAAAAAGGGGTGTTAGGCTAACATACTGCAGCGACCAACCACTAATTTGTGTAGTGACTACAGTGACTATATTATTTAGTGACTATAGTATTATCTATGAAAGAAAAGTTAGAATTAGCCTGAGGTTTGCTAATTTAAATAGACTACAAAAAAGGACTCAAGTTGATTGTGGGGGTCACAAATGTATTACAGAAATTTGGAAATATTTTAGAATGACCCATCTCATAAAGACACGAGTAACATTTAAAACTACAAACAAAGCACAATCACCTAAGCTTTTTATAGTGTTATCATTAATGATTTTATTTCCTATCCTCTCGAAAATGTTATATGAATGCATAAGCCCCAATGCAGCTAAGGAATAGCAAATAAAAAGCCAAATGATAACTCCCTACTAAACATAATTAATTTGGGGCCATATGTACTAAACCTTTTTTGAGTTCGCAAATGGCCCAATTCACGGAATTGGGCCATTTGGGACCAAAAAAAGGTTTTTAAAATGTACAAAACCATATTGTGATTCAGTAACCTGTTAATGAATCGGAATTTGGATCTGCGAATCGGTATTTGCAAGGGGCATGTTTAGGGCATCCCCTGCTAATACAGGTTCACAGTGGTATGTATGAATGTATTGTGATCAAATTATTGTTGCAGAATCTTCTGTTTTTACCAACACCTCTAGGGTGGAGGTAACTATTCTCAAATGTGAAGGCGTCCGCATAGGACTCCGTCCTCTTTGTGAACGTTGATACAAATATTTTTAAGAGCAATCAGTGGACCCATGGACTTCCGTCTAAACCAAAAAAAATGAAACTTAAACGTTGAATTTTTTTGTTTTTAAATGCATTCCGTTTTAGTTTAAGGAAAACAGGATGCATTTAAAAAACATAGCTTTATTAAAAAGCAATCACAGACATGGTGGTCTGCTGGCACCAGCATACCACCATCCCTGTGATAGCTACAATTCCTAATGAGTCGCAAATTGTGACCTACCTCATTAATATTCATAAGGTAGGTGTATTGTGATCCCCATTTGAAATTTGCTGTTACTATTTTGTACATTTTTTAACAATAGGAATTGCGATTTCCTAACTGCAATTTGCCAAGAATCGCAATTAGGAACTCGCAAACCCTATGATCTGTACAGATGACCATAGATTTCCAAAAACAAGAGAATCACAATATTCCACATCAACTGTTTATCAATACAAGTGTTTGATTGCAACAAAACTAATTTTGTCAACAAGTCCACCCACTCACAACATCATCAATTGTATTAAATATATAGAAGCCATCATATAGGCATGATATGGACAAATGTGGTAAAATTTGAGAGATACCCCTCAGACCAAGGTAACAGCGTTCTGAAAAACAGAAAGCACTAAAATTTACCCTTGACTGATAGCTTTAAAAAAATATGTGTATTCACACCACATCACACCATTCAAGCTAATTTGATATCACAGGTGTTTGAAAAAACACAAAGGCTGTTTAAATATATAATATTTAAAATGTATACATAACAAATTGTGTTAGCAAATACACTCCCTCTTACTGTGTGAATTGGTATAAATGAATATGTTCAGTGCCATAGTGTAATTGTCCATGCACTGTGGGTCATGTTTAAGAGGTTCTGTCAATTCTATTTGATGGTCACAAAGCAAACAAATGTTATGACTCGTCCCAATGCACATATATAAAAAACATATAATGCATCTCCATAAACATAGATATAAAAGCACACTAATTACATAATACCAATCTTAAACAGAATCATTGAACACGAATCATAAAAAGTTAAAACATTAATTGGTACAAAGACATTCAAAGACCATACATGCCAAGCCGATATCCTATGGTATTAAATGATATTCAAACCAACTGGAGTGTCTTATGAATTCTTCCCTTTTGTTAACATTGTTTTTCATATTTCTCATTTATGTTGTTGTCATGCTGGTAAATTGATTGTGCTTTGTAATAAGATTTTTCATGAATGGATTGTTAATGATTATATAAATTAAATTACCTATTTGTTTTTTTAAAGCTTTGTGGTATCAAATTAGTTTGAGTGATGTGATGTGGTGTGAGTGCACATATTTCTGATTTATCTATCAAGGGGAAATTTTAGTCCTTTTTGATTATATGGACAAAAACACCCACCCCTATTGACACCAACTGCAATTTTATATCTAGTTATTCTTTCATTCTCTTGACTTATTAAAAATATCGCTGTTCAAAGTGTCACATCAGCAAACATATGCACATCATCAGGTAGCTCACTATCACTTCTTGTGAGTTGATACTGACCTTTCCAAAGATACAATGGGAATTAATAATCCAGGTAACTCATTCAAACAGAATAACATATATAATACTTAATGAGGTGGCTGTGCAAAATGCTTCTACTAGTTCTGTACTTTAATCTGTATGGAAAATTAGGACACAAACCTTACACATTTATAAACTCCATGAGGAAATGAGAGATAACACTTGCGCAGATATACCCATTTTTCAGGTACAATTTTTTCTGGACTCTCATCTCTTTAATTTTTAATGTTATTTGTTACTGTAGTGGCCAGGTCTTATCATATTCTGGCAGGCTTTTTAGAGTGTTTTGTATCATATTGGAGTTTTCTGGATGATTCAATGTTCAACCTATGCCCTGCAGATAACATACAGGTTGTATGATTTATTTGATATTTTTGTATATGTATGACTAATAAAACTATGTCAAAGACAAGAGGCACATATGAGAGGAAGGTGAAGAAAATGGAAAGCAAAGAATGTTTGTGTTGCAACCACTTGTCCCCAGTATTGAAGTTTGTGAGCAGGAGAAAGTAAGGATTTCAAAGAACTATTCTTAACTAGTTGAGATGGGTGTAGCAGTGAGTTTGTAATCAGAAAGAATAGTGTACCTTATTTCAAGAGAGAGATATTGTTTGGCTCTAATCCCACTTTCATGTCTTTAAATCTTCCAGTAATAGAGCATAGACAACAAACCTGTTGGACTTCAGCCAAATGAGTACACCCATATTTCAATGCATTTTATTTTTCTACCTCTTCCTGTTAGCCAGGCTGGGAGACAGTAATACTGTCTAAATTACACTGCCAGAGTGTTAGATCTGGCTTCATTGGAGTGTTTACCTCCTACGTTTTGCATTCAGACCTCCCGTTTGCTGACTTTGCGCTAGTTTTAAGATGCACTTTACCATTGCTAACCAGTGCTAAAGTGCTTATGCTCTCTTCTTAAAACATGGTAAGATTGTCTTATACCCAATTTTCACATTTAAGTTACTTATATGACCCTAATAAAATGGCACTACCATTGCCCAGGGCATGTTAATGCTACTAGAGGTCCCGCAGCACTGTGTTTGCTACCCACTTAAGTAACACTTTAAACATGTCCCAGGCCTGCAATTGCAGCCTGTGTATGCAGTTTTAAACTGCCATTTCGACCTGCTGAAAAAAGGTTTTTACCATTGCAAAACCTTCCTTTTTATTGCATGTAACTTACCCCAAGGTAGACTCTTGACAACCCAGAGAACAAGGTGCAGTATATTAAAAAAGTTGAACATGTTCTTTTTAAGATTTATTTCATTCATTTGATAACTTTATTTCGGTCAAAGACCATAACAGTGCAGATAAAATACATGCAAAGCACGAAGAATAAAAGACAGGATAAAAAGAGGTATTAAAAAGACATTAAATTCAGTAGTTATCAAAAATGAATTGGAGGGAGAAAAAAAAAAGAGAAGGCCACATACTAAGTAGAAAGCGAGATACAGCAAAGACAATAGGAGGATGGGTATCATAAATCAAAACCCGACAGGCCTGTGCAAAATGGCGAAATCCAAGGTTCCTGCATATCGGGATTAACCAGCATTTCTTAATTCGAGCATATGCAGGGCAAAAAAACAAAACATGGGGGACATCTTCGCTTTTATAATTACATATAGGACAGGCTTCCCCTTCTGATTTGACCCATTTAGAAGTAAAATGCCTAATGGGTAGGCTACCATGCCTGAGTTGAAGGTACAACTTCCTTGCTTGAGGCGGTTGTATTACGTCTAAGAGTTCTTCAAATCGGGGTTCCATTTTTACTAAGAGGAACTCAGTAGACAACCTGCCCAATGTTACGGATCTCTGTAGATTTGACAGGTTCTGCCGCCTCATCTGAATTTGAAGATCTGATTTCGTCATCCCCAGGCAAGACAACTCAGGGGTCTCCCAAATCTGTAAAATACCTAGCTTCTTACTAGAGGCTTTGATATGGAACAACCATGGGATATTTTGTTTTTTTAATTTGGGCCAGATCTCCTGAAACTCAGCTTTATAGGGGGCCAACTCTGGGATAGACCATAACCTCTTCCAGTATAGCATAGGTCTTACAGCTACATGCTCATCTATCGGCTCCAACCCCAAGTCAAAGCGTAGGGGAATGAGTGGTGTACTTAATGGTAAGCCTACCAGATTCCTCGTAAAGTTCTGCTCCGCCCTCAAAAGACTGGAAATATTTTTAAGGCCCCAAAATTCAGCACCGTAGATTGAGGCCATTCTTGCTTGGAGTCGATAAATTTCTAGGGCCGGGGCTGCCGGTTTAAGATCAGATATCCTATGAAATTTACTAATACCTCCACTCAGTTGTGTTAGTTTAAGGGCAGATTTGGAGATTTGGGGGCCCCATTCAAAAATTTTTGTTATAGTTACGCCTAGATAGACAAATATTTTGACTCGCTCCAGAGGGATCCCGTTAAGGACAGGGTTCGGTCGTGTCCGCCTCGGGGATTGAAGATCATATACTTGGTTTTATCCAAGTTTATCTCCAATCCCCGCAAGGCGCAAAACGCCACAAAACCATCCAGGGTACGCTGGAGGCCCGATGATGTTTTGGATAGTAACAGAGTGTCATCCGCAAACATCAGAGCGGGCACTCTCCCAGTCGCTAGACTGGGAGAATCACTATCAGTAATATCAGACAGATGATCAACCAGACCATTTATATATAGGCTGAATAGCGTTGAAGCCAGGACGCACCCCTGGCATACTACCCTCAAAACAGGGAAGCGTTTAGATAAATCCCCATGCCTCCCGCACCTAACCCGAGCATAATTATTAGTAAGTAATCTAATTAATGCTGTCAGAAGGTAGAGCGGGAGACCCAGGTCTGCCAGGACCCCCCATAACTTAGCCCTGGGGACATGATCGAATGCCGCCCGCAAGTCAACAAACACAAGGTAGAGGCTGCCACCCTCCACAATTGCAGTTTTCCAAAATAAGACCTGAAGGCAGATTATTTGATCCAAAGTAGAGATACCTGACCTAAATCCTGCCTGAAGTGTTGTTAATACTTCATTTTCCTCCATCCAGCTCAAGATCCGATCCAAAATAATCCTGCCCATTAGCTTTTGGGTTGTATCTATAAGGCTGACGGGCCTATAGTTGGATGGGGTTAGTGGACAACCCTTTTTGTAAATGGGAACCACCTCAGCGCCCAACCATGTCCCCGGGAGATCAGTTCCAAATAAAATCTCATTAAACAGAGCAGCCAGGTATGGTGCCCATATTTTTGTCTGTGTACGAAAAAGGTCACCTGGAAGTTTATCCAGGCCAGGGGCCTTATTGGGAGGTAGTCTTCCTATTGCTGACTCAACCTCCTTCAGGGTTACAATTTCGGGGCATTCGGGGTACCTCTCATCTCCAATGTTAATTTGGTTCTTATTCCGCCGTCCGCCTGAGGCCCCCTCCAATCGGTACTCATGGGGAGAGCCCCGGGAGGTCGGCGGATAAGGTGCCCCATCTATCCCAAGCGGTAGGGCAGCCAGCCAATTTAGTCCCATTTCCTTCCGGGGTTTACTATTTGGGTCAATTATAGTGTTCAGTTCAACACTAGCGTATAGAGCACTAAAGTGTGCCTCCCATGCTGATGATGCGATGTTTGGGACACAAGCCCTATCACCCCCATTCGGGACTTATCCTTCCAGTCCTTCTTACCCCTTGTAATTGCCTTTTTGTAGAGAAGTCGAAATTTCTTTATACAAACTCTATCTTGGGTTTTAATGGCAACCAGTAGAACTTTTTTTGCCTTTCTACAAGGGGCATCGTACCAGGGATGTAGCTTCACCCGTGGTGGTTTGGCCGCAACTACAGGGCAGAACATATCCACTAGATTCTCTACCAATTGCTCGTGGATTTTCACTGCTCTGCCCTTGTGGGCGTCATCCCCCATTTCAAGAATCGAGGGAATGGCTATGTTATAGATTTTCGCCAATAGAATAGGGGACTCCTGTAAAAGTGGCCATTTAACCCTACGTCTGTTGTTAGTTATTATGTAGGGAGGATTTACATGTCCTGGTAGTGGAAAGCTTCTAAAGTAATTTCTTAACTACTGAAACGCCTACGTCTCCCACAGGAGTAACATTAGAGTTACCGTATTACATTTTATGTGTCATTTGCAAATGGGACCAGGTAACCAAATCATCTTCGGTGTATTTGGAATTATAATGAAAAAATCCTAACTGATGTTGATGTAGGATTTTAAATTACAATTTTGAAAATGCCTCTTTTAGAAAGTCGGCATTTTTCTGCCTTAGCCATTTGGTGCATGTTTTCTATGTCAGGGTCACATGACTGTCTCTGGGTCACATGAGGGTGTAGGTGACAGTTGGACTTTGTGTATTCCTCCTAGACATTTAAACACAATGGGCCATCAATGGTAAGATGGGGGAAGAGCTGGACCCACCTGCACTTAAACTTGAATAGGCTGTGTCCTGTCTCCAAACAAAGGGATGCATACCCCGTAGTTAGTCTGGAGCCAGGGCAGGAAAGGCAGTGCACCTCTGCACTTCAAAGGCTTGCCTCCAGAAGCTTCACCTCTTCAAAGGGACAACTGGGTCTATGTACTGGACCTCAGACACCACCACTTCAGTACACTTCTGGACCTGTGGATACTCTGCCAGGAAGAAGAATTGCAGTGTTGCTGAAAGAACTCCTACTCTGCTAGACTTCTCACCTGAATGACTGCTGCCCTGTTGTGCTGACCTGATGACTGCTGCCCTCTTGCCTGGCTGACAAGGACTGAACCTGTAGCACTTGAACCCAGAGTGACTCCAAGAGCTTGATGGCTGGCCTCCTGATCTAAAGTCTCAGGGACAAAGCAGGCTTCCAACTATCTTGCACCTGCACCTGGACTCTACCATTTGTCAGTCTAACATGTCAACTGGTGTCATCCAGTCCTGGACCCTTGGGAGTGGGATTAAAGTGCTCTTCCAGCCTCGGTTGATACAATGGAACTGACGCCACTTCTCTGCTGCATGGCGCCACCCCAAGCAGAACTGACACATCTCCACTGCTGCATGGTTTGGACCACTGCAAAGACCTGCATCGCCGCCACAGCCCATCGGAACAGCCACTGGACAACACATCCTCAGCGCAGGCCCCCGTATCCATAATTGACAGCAGACTCAACAACAATGACGGAATCTGCATCGCAGTCTCACAGCTCTTCCAAACCATTGCATTGCTCTGATTGCACCCTGCATCCTCAATGCCAGATGTCGCATCACAAGCCCCATCAACAGGATCCCCGATGATGAAGCAGGCTAACCACATCTCAGAATTGAGGCACCTCTTTGGCTGCACAAGGCATCTTTGACGCGGATCTTTGAAACGCTCTGCAAATCAGGATTTAATGTACTCTGTTCAGCGGGCCTAACTGTATTCCTGCAGCTGGCCTGAACCTGTGCTTTTGCCATGGTCTGGCACAACGAGCTATTCACTGTTGGTGCTTTGTTCTCTTAGGTGCTATTTTAATTAAAAGCATTGAAATTGCAAAACTCTGGTTTTGTTGTTGTGGTATTGTTTTTCATTCAAGAAAGTACTATTTTACTATCCTGGTGTGGGATTCTTTTTGTGTGGTGTTTTACTTCCTTACTGTTTGAAGTGTTGCACAAATACTTTACACATTGCCTCTAAGTTAAGCCTGACTGCTTGGTGCCAAGCTACCAGGGAGTTGAGCAAAGGTTATTTTAGGGTTGGCTTGTGAAAGGATTGTGGAAAGTGCAAACAAGAATGAAATTTGAGAGTAATTGTGTCCTTTGCGTGATACAAGTCCAGACGTTTTACATTGATGATTTTCACAATATGCCTAATTGGTGGAGCCATACAGAGTAAAGAGTTAAACATTTGAGAACAAGAATTAATTTTAACATGCCAGAGAATTAATGTTTCCCTGGGTGCTAACAAGTCCTGAATTTTAAGCTTGGTTTCACAGCACAAATACAATAAGATCATGGTGTCATGCACTGAATGTGTAAGGCCAGAAGTGAACAGATATTTCTTAACAAACTGTTTATACCAATTATTAAACTTTTGAATCTGATCTTCTAGGGTATATTCAATAATTGTGGAACACAATCCAGTCAACCTATTTAATTTGAAGTTCTAAACTGCTTACACATATCTATTAAGATACCTAAGTTGTGGTTTATTCATCTAGTTAGTTTGTAGAGAAGCATAATTTAGGATCCACTCTTTTTAAGTCATGTATATACATTTATATACTCATGTAAAGCATTTATATTCAATGTATGATTTAACTTCATTAATGTGTGTTTTTTTATTTTTAAATCAATAGAATATATTCTTTGCAAACATTAAAGTGATATGCATATTAACATTTAATACTGAGTATTGATTTCATTTTGTGCATGAATTTCATATTGTAATCCACGTCCATTTGGACTATGTAAAGGCTTAACTTGACATAAGGCCTCCACTGAGAATGCTTTCTTTAATTGGTCAATGTGTTAACTTTTCCTTCTGCAGATGCTTCATCACGCTTATCGTCAGCTAAAAAAAGACTTATTGTTTGCATTATACAAATATTGATAGAGATGCCTGCAGGGTGGAAGTTGACAATGAGCTTAGAGAAAGTAATGGTCAAAGGAGGCCTTCTGTGAATCTCATACCAAATTGGCTGGATACTCAACGTTGGCGGCTGCAGTCCCAGTTTTGATGAGATGGTAACTTAGGGAGTATGTTGACTTACCTCACATTAAGCTGTTTGGTTGGTTCTTTGTGGCGAGAAAGAGATAAGGATATATTTGGAGCTACTGTTTTATTTAATTGGTGTTTCCATAGCTAGTTAGGTAGATTTTCTCTTGACTCTGAGAGGGAACAGTTCTCTCTCGCTGTTGGGCGTTCCCTGAGTGTGAAGCTTCATGCCGAACGCTTCTCTTATTTTTCAGAACTTCTATTCTATGCTGACACTTTCAATGTTCTCCGGATAAAAATCCCCATTAAGTAACCCTGGCCTTAACTTATGTTTAGAATGGATAAGAGACGTTTCTTTATGGAGCACCTTATTGTGGCAATCTACTTTATTTGAGTTGTGACAGTTACTAATCTGTATCTCATTTTATTATGATTTAACCTAATGGTACATTTCAGACCACAAAATATGTTACTGTATCTTGTGAACATATTTCTTCTCTGCATATATACTTGATGTATTAATAGCCTAAAATAAATTCATTTAATCTAAATGATTGATTCTTGGTACTTATAGTGGAGTTGCATTGGCTTAAAAAACTGGAAATATAAATCTGATGCTTTGGGGCACATGCATCAAACTTTTTTTTCTTCACAAAAGGACCGATTTGCGAACGCAAAAAATGCTTTTTAGATGCACTACTTTCTGGTGACAACATACTGGTTGCAATTTGAGACCTGTAAAGAATTTTAAGAACCAATCTACGTACTAATAATTTGGTACTTAATATTCCAAATCATAGTGGGTAGGAATAGGTCGTATGTTGCAAATTACGACTCACTGTGATTGGAGGTTATCACAGCGGCGGTTACATGCTGGGGTCAGCAAACCACCATTCATGATTGCCTTTGACAAAAGCAAACTTTTTTTTTTTAAATGTGGTCCTTCTTCCCTAAAGAAAACAAGACTGCAAGGTGTTTGCTAAATTTTCTAATCTTACACCTCTTCAGAACTCTGCTGGTTGATTGAGTTTGTTTCTGTATGTGTAGCAGATGTCAGAATATAAGCACCAAAATGTAATGGCACAACGAGACAGTCTATTTTGCTCAATCATTATTTTCGGCCATGTATTTAAGAGACTGCTTATTAGATTTTGAGCTTTCTTGAGGACATAAAATATGCCTACTGTGCTCTGCGGGAATGATTAGCGCATTTCCATTTCCTGGGTGGAAAATGAAGCCTCTCAAAACCGCATACCCATTACATAATATGCATCTCAAGAAAACTCCTAGCTCAGGATGGTAAAAAAACAGCCATGTGCCCACCTTAGTGGATTTTTAATTTTGAAGCAGACAGCAAAAATATCAAACTTACAGATATGAAAATGCTAAATAAAGGGTTAAATGGATTGCTTCTACATGACAATCTAATTTAAAACTGCATTATTGGAGAATATTTCAACTCCGATGGATTATAGATTAATCAGAGATCATTAGAATGCTCTCCTGTGGCGATGATGATTATTTGGTCTCTCTGCCAAAGGCTATCAAAGCTTCAGAGTGGCACCACTAGATCGAATGGAGCTTGCTCGCTTGAACACTGCCCGGTATATCAGAGCAGAAATAATATACTGTCTCATGAACCCAAAGTACATCTGCTCCCCTCCTGTAACTCCTGACCCACTAACGAAAGATCTCTCCCCCGTTCCCAGTCCAATGAACTTCCAACAGAGGGCTAACCTGGATGATTGACAATATATATTTGCAGAAAACTACCTGGAAACCAGGTGGGTGCCTGAGTAGGTGCTTTTCTTTGGTATTAAAAGCAAGAAGCAGAGTACAGTGCATTAAAATACTGTAGGTGGGATGTAATTTGTATTTGAATACTCAGCCTGAAAAATAGGCAATTTTCCACTAATAGTTTCTCATATTTATGAATCGCTAACTGTCTTCAAACTGCGGTGAAAGGAATTTAACAAAACAGCACGGTAAGAGCTGCGTTGTCACATAATTTTAACCATGCTGCGACTAAGTGTGAGGAACAGAGGCGTAAAGTAGGTGGTTTAATGGAGACCAGAGGGAAGGCTGAGTTTGCTTCCGAGATCAGCATGTCAGCACTTTATGGCACCTCAAAGGCTATATTTTCTCCTCTCATACTGCACATGAACTTGCTCTATCACAGTTTGAGAGCATAGTAATGGCGTCACTTTGGAAAGCTGGCCAAGCAGTTTAACTGCCTCAAATTGACAAGGAAAAGTGTTGGGATTGCACGCAACATTTTATAAATTGGGCATGATCTTTCATTTACTTTCAAATTGCAGTTGAACAGCTCTGGCAGTGTTTCCCTGAAATTTAACTTAGGATCCTAGCATGTCAGTTTTCTGTTTCATCTGCTTCTTTTTGATTTAGTTCCTTTATTTACCCTATCATTAAACAACGGGACCTTGAAAAGGATGCATGTCCCAGGCACTACATGCCACATCCTGTCACCTGTAAGGACAGGCATTGGAAGATAGGAAGGGTCTGCTTCTAGTTAGGATATTAAACGGATGGTACGGCAGAAGGCAGGTTATTGCAAATGTAATGCTTATCTTCTGCACATGCATATCTCATAAACAAGATGTAGCAAGTAATCAAGTACAATAAAAAAAAGAGTAATTTGTTGCTGATTTTTTCTTTGGTCTTTAATCCGAATTGACCAACTAACACATGTTTTGTCGATAGGAGAAGACAACCACAACTTCTTCAGGGCTGTCAGGCTCTCCTGTTTCTATCACTGTGCCCTCTATGCCGGTTTTAATTCCGACCCGGCTGGTCAAGTGTAGATATGATACTCCTTCTGAGTATAACAGAATTCATTCCAGTGATCCCTGTAATGTAGACCAGCGTTTGTCCCGACAAAATTGGTCTGGGTAAAAGACGCTGTAATCGGTCAGTATCCATCCTGTCAGGCTCTCCTGTTTTTATAACTATGTCCTCTCCACTGGTTTTAATTCTGACCCGGCTGGTCAAGTGTAATTGTGATACTCCTTCTGAGTATAACATAATTTATTCCAGTAATCCCTGTAATGTAGACCGGTGTTTCTCCCGACAAAATTGGTCTGGTTAAAAGACGCTGTAATCAGTCAGTATCCGTCCTTGCAAGCGAGGATGCTGAAAAGAAAAGTGGAGTCCGCACCGTGTTCGTGTGTTGAACCACAAATGTAGGTGCACAATTTATTAGAGGTGGCATCCTTAACAAAATTGTATTTTCAGTAAGAATTCTTTTCTCTGTGTCATCTGCATATGAAAGATATAATAGTCAACAACTCCAAGAGACTATTGATGAGAATAACCTACAACTATCTCAGTGCAAGGTGGCAGGCTAGCCTCATTGCTGTGGGAAAAATCTGTTCAATACTATGAAAGAAAGACCACTGCACTATTGCCTTGACTTCTCCAATTAGATAACTATACTAATAAATAGCAGGTGTAAGTGTAAATGTAATTATTAGCTGTGGTTTGATATACAGAAATTTGTTCTGGAACATTTTCCAATGAAAATCAACCTTTTCACTGCCTTAGTATTATTTGGAATTGTAAGTGCCCTATAACGAGTGCCATTTCAATTCCAATGGAGCCGGTAACAGGATTTACTTGCCCCATCAAAATGACAAGTTCCGCTGTAACTCAATGGTGCCGGATAATACACAAAAGACTCCACCTGATAATGGAAGCTGGAGTCTTCACGTTAAATGGGAGAGTAAGTGAGAATAATCAGGGCAATCATTACCAGAAATACAGACTCCCCTGAGAACTCTCTCGTTTGGAGCTGTAATCATCCATTACCTCTGTCCCATTATGAGATACTAGTTACCACATTATTAGTAAATCAGGGAGGGTGAAGTGCTGCATGATATTCCAGGGCACCTGTCAAAAGGACCTTAGACTTCACAGAACTCCCAAGCTTTTCACAACGTCCAGGTGAATTGTCATATATGGATGGACATTTGTTCTCAGGACCAAATCTACCATCTGTGGACTGATTCACAACAATAAATGTACACTTTTATGTAAGTATACTTTTTTTTCTGAATCACAAACTCCGCGTTAGTAGCAGAAACTCACAGTCGTGGGTTATAACTCAAAGTATATATAATAGAAAAAAGAGAAAACTTACACAGAAGTGTAAGTTTAGCTTTGTGAATCAGGCCTACAAGCTTTACTGAGAGTGGTACTATGAGACCTTACTCACCATCTACCTTTTCATTAAAGGTCACGATATTTTGACTCAGTCAATGTAGGGTTCTAAAGTTTTGATAACATTGCTTTCTATTTGGCTTTATCACAGTCCTGTACAGAACATATAGGAGAGGGAGGCTTTTAGGGTTTTACTGAAGTAGACAACATTCTTAGAGAAATAATAGGTGCATGTCAATTAGTTACCAAATGTAATTCTTGCATGGAAACACATCTATTTCAAGTGTCTATATAGTTGCAAGTTGGGTAGTCCTCTACACATTTTTAATTAATACATATCATCTTAAAAAAGCTTCAGCACATTACAAGACACAATAATTGTATAACTATGCGCTGGATTACCTCGTTTTAGCTTTGTTTTGACGCTTTTGGAGTAGTAAAACTACAGTAGTGTGATCAAGCAAGGAAGGAGATTGTTGATCATAGAATAAAGGATTTTGTATTGGTTTCTATACTGCAGGAAAGGCTGAATATCGATAAAATGTGTTTTGGGTTTCACATCACTAGTTTGGGTTTTAAGCGCACTAAATGGAAATATTGACTCAGATTGAAGGTCTGAATAGTTTTGCTTTACAATGAAACTAAAAATAGTGATGATTTTAAATGACTGAGAATAAAAATATTGTAAATAGAACTCAATTTCTGAATATGTCGGGTGACATTAAGCACTTGTGGTGTCACTTTTTTACAACTCATATGTGTTCCATATGTACACAGGTCCTGCAGCTCGTGCAGATGAAATGCCTGCATCAATTGGGTTAACAAATTAATATAAATATTTCACATGCATTTATGCAGAAAACATTTTGTACTATCCCAAATGGAATATGTAAACGTGCAAAAAAAGGCACTTTGTGTACCTACTGTGGCGGAGTAGACTAAGGGAATAGATTTTCATGATGAGAGTTAATATTTCCATATTTGAATTTATTCAGTTACTTTTACTCCTGCATATTAGAAGTCTGTGAATATTTAAAGAAGCACATCATTTAATAATAATTGACTCTGCCCAATCGAAGCAACCACATTATCATGCCAACTCTCATTCTTCTTGCTGTCGCTTGGGATACAGAACAGCGTGCTGTTCTCATTGGCTGGTTCTCCACAACAGAAAATTGTTTCACAGTTAATAGAATGATGTTAAGTTAAAGTGTAAAAAAAATGGGGGGAGATGGAGGTAGACATTAGGTTCATCCTCCAGACTGTGTATAGTTATTAACGAATCTGTAAATGACAGATCAGAGAACCTAACCAAAGGGAAGGGCTTCCGCTAAATGTGCGAAACAACACCCCGAATCTAAGAAGAGAAAATTCTCTTCTTGAGTCCCCTCACTCACCAAGGGTTGCCCCTAGGTGACATACTTCATCATTGGGGCCAGCCCAGACAGCTACTGTCAGGGGCGTGCTGCAACTTGCGGAACTACGTAGGAGCACTTTTTGTGAAAAAATGTGTAGTGCAGTGTTTGGGGGTGTGGTGATGCTAAAAATACCTAGCTAGTGAGCGATTCATTTATTCCTGCTCCTAGTTGGTATGGATAAAAAGGGGTAATAGTAGGGAGTAAGTGTAACTGTTATGTGTATACTATCCCTAGTATTTGCTCCACATGTTTCGAGGTGTCCCCTAAACCTCTTCTTCAGGACTACATGGGGACCAGCCCCATGCGTACCACTCCGTGAGAAAAACAATCCTACACTAAAGAAATAATATAATGAAGAGCAGATGCACACCTAATGTGTGAGCACCAAAATTAAATACGTAGTGTTGAAATCAGACTCGTAGCATCTGTTCAAGGAGATAAAGTGACAAAAAGATTAGTACATTTTGCCTGCCCACCTCTCACGTGGGCAGGTCCAAACCATATGCAGTGCTTAAATCAATGCGTTCCTCTATAGTTTGTGTCGGTGCCCTTAGTAGTAAAAAATATATTTAATTTGTGCTTGTATCCAATGTGACACCTTGGAACACATCGGACTACTCTGTTGTGAGAAAGAATGGTCAATCGTTAAAACCATTGGTAAAAAGAGAAAGAAACACTTGTGAGCAAACATTACAAGACAAAACAAACATATAAACATACTGTTCACAATTTGTAAGAACATACTTCTGTTTTGGCAACGCTGTGCCTCATGGACTGCCAGGGTGGAGGGGCATGTTTTTTAATTGTATTAGTGGCATTGTAAAACTGGGGGATGAGTAAATAATAATTTGTTGCAGCATTTTTTGAAAAAAAGACCAAGGTTAATGGCCATTTCATTATTGCCCAGGTTTTAGCGCCATATTGGAAGTAGAGACCGGGAATGGTCCACCTCCAATATTTAGTTAAAAGATTATCAATTGAGGTGTAGTTAGTGTGGTGTCAACCTGAAAGGAGAAACTACTCTAAAGCCTATGTTTGATAGCGAGGCTGTAGGATTTAGACTGTTGCTTTTGTGTGGTTGTGGATGCGGTCGTTCAGTAATTGCAAGTTCCTTGCATCATGCCAGTGCACTTACTAAAGCAATTTGGGGTCTCACGTGGGTCTGTTTGTGGGACCTTTTCTTAGAGGTGATTTGAGTACTGTCCCTTACTCTCATCTGTGATGTAAAAAAAAGAGTCCCGGAGTGGATTGGGATTATTATATCTGTATCTCCAATGTACCCAAGGTGTAGTTCATCTTGTGAACTGTCCCCATTGGATATTATCATTCAGACCTGTTATATCTGTGCACAATTTGAACACCCATCTTTGTTATTTTTCCAGCAGCTTCTGTTCTAAATTGTCACAGTGTGTCATATGTTCTAACACTACCCATCGCATGTCCTTTGGGGTGTGTTTTTTTTCATTAGTGCACCGTCATCCTCGTGCTTGCCCTGTGGCACCTGATGTTGCTAAGGTGCCCACATATTCTTGTGCTGACCTTTCTAGTAGTCATGTGTAAATAGTGTAGGTTACAGCTACATGTGATCATGTATATCACCCGTGAGCTGTTGCATGTGGTGAACTTTCTTCAGTTCCAAGTTGTTCCTGTGTTGAAAGTCATCTTCTTTGCGGTAGCAGTTAGGTGGCACACACTGCAGTTGCCGCATGGGTGATGGCCTGTGGGTAACGTACTGATTACCTGTTGGTTGTTCTTGAGTTGGGATTTTTGGCGAGTGTGTACTAGGATATCCCTGAGGTTCTTGCCTCTTCTATGTGAGAACATGGGTAGTGGGATATTTAATTTACAATCTTAGAGACTTTGTTAAATGTTCTGATATAGATGGGTCTTTTGTCTTTTTCTCTGTCCTCTTTTTCATATGTTTCCAGAAGAGCATCCCTGTGATTATTGGCTGCTCTTCTTTTCTTTGCTTTATTAATGGTCTTAGCAAGGTATTTTCTCTTCCGGAGTTTTTCGGATAGGTCTTTGCCTGTATTTCATAATCCCTTATTTCTGAGCAATTCCTCCTGAGCCGGAGAAATTGGCCAAAAGGGAGGTTTTCTTTCAAGTGGTGAGAGTGAAAACTGTCATAAAGTAGTAGGCAGTTCTTGGCAGTGGGTTTAAAGTGAGTGGCAGTCTTAAGAGTCCCTTCTGCCGCATAGATGTTGAGATTTAGGAACACCAATTCTGATCTGCTCATGGTGTGTGTAAGTTAAAGTGACCATAGGGAGGTACATAGCCAACACAAGAGTGATCTCCTGAAAAATATGCTTTTCACATTTAAAGAAACCTCCCAAAATGTGAACTCATCACCCAAATCACTGAGAGTTTCAATTGGTTATATTGTTCTACTGCAACCAAAAGAAAAGAATAGCTATTACTTAAAAGGATGGCCAGCACAAGTAGGAACCAAAGTTTATTTCTCACAGCAGTTTGTGAAGGACTTAGTTTTGGCATTATACAAGGGACAACAGTCCTAGTAATCCTAGGCTAATAGAGAGAATAGGAACAATTGCCCACACTTACCCTTTGCAATTAAGCTTAACAATACCTGCATCCCACTACCTTCTACCATTCTTCAGCTGCCAGAAGCTGCATATTTTTGTATGTCATAAGCCAATACCCATTGAGTTGAAGAGGAGTGAATGATTGGGTATCAGGTGCATTGCTTCTGGGGCAGTGTTTGGGAGTGTTAAACCCCCCTAATAAATGTATTATCTAGTAATTAGTTGGGTATGGATACTTTCACTCGGGTATGGTGAGTTATCTATAGGTTTTCACTTGGGATTTGTACATACACACACAAACTCTCATCTTGGTTTTCTAAGGTCTTAAAAAACATTGCTTATTTTGCAAAAAATAGTGTTTTAAATGCCCCTAACAATCTGCACTCCTCTCCCCTGCCTTTTAAGCCCCTTCATTCCCTGCTTCTCATATTATATCTCATATTATATGTCAGCATGACTGTTAGGAAATCTGAGCCCCACCTAAAATTACTGACTAAGCTATGTCAGTGTGGGGCAGACATTCACAGTGCTCCCCATTGTCTGGAAGGGGGGGAAAATAGGCAGAAATTAGACTACCCCAATACCTAGAGCCAGATGGGTGAGCAGGGTGCATTGGTAGAAAGTGCCTTTGGCCAGTGCACACGCTGCCACTGTGCATATTTGCATATTGCAGAATGAGTAATAACGCACAATACTGTACAAGTTTGTGGTGGTAGGAGATTATGTGCAGTGGACAATTTCTCAGCTGATGATTTTAGGCACTGTGACTTTGTTTAAGAAAATATGTATTACATTGAAGAAGCAGAAAGACGCTCTTGGATACATGATATATGTTGCTGCATTTAGACAAACATGGTCATCAGAATACTTGAATTTATCTCGAACACTGACAAATACTCAGGATCACATTACAGGCCTATTGGGCCACTCCTGACAGAGACCAAACAGATGCACATCAGACATGGTCCTGCACAGTAGAAACAGTCCAACCTAAACTGCGAGCCCAGATCCTCAAAAGATAGGAATACAAGGAAATCCAGAGAGATACAAAGCTTGTTGTGCACCATCATTAACATGCAGCTGAAGTAGGTGGTGCTGCACGCCACATAATTGCTAAACAAATTTTGTATTTTCTGAATGTGATCTTGATATTTATGTTTATAAATCACTAGGAAAAGAATTAAGGAGATGAGACAATCACCAATTGAGGACTCTGTGGTCTTGAAAGTACTAGAAGCACTGGAAGCAGATTTCACTACACATTAGGTTATTGATAATTATTGTCAAAAAGCAAAGCAGTAAATGAGCATAAAACAGAAATTATGATATGGAATCAAGTAAGCACTAACCCCCAGATTAAAAGGGAAATGCGATATCTTGGGTTAAGGATAGTTCAAGATATAAATGAAATTGCAGAAATCAATCTGAGGAGGGTGTTTAAAGAGATCATCCAACTAATGAAGAGCTAGGTACACCTTTCGTTAACGATCTTAGGAAGAGTTATTTTGGTCAAGATGACTATATTGCCTAAGATTACGATTATATTTAATTCCATGCCTTTGCACTTTGACAAAATCACCATACATAAATTTCAGCAGGCTATAAATTCATTTATTTGGACTAACAAAGGGATAAGGATCTCCTGGAAGAAGTTACGGAGGAGGAGGGAGATGGGAGGCATATCATTGCCAGACATACAATACTATGCATGGGCCTTCCAATGTAAAAACTCTAGAATGCTCACAAAGATGCCAGATGGCTCTGTAATAGGTTCAATGTTTTTAGCATTGTTAAAAACATCCAGAGTAGACACAGATGGCTTCCTTTAAAAATTTGGTGACCCTAAATAAAAAAAAAAAATCAAACTAAAGGTGCTACAATCTATGGCGAATATGTGGTACCACATTAGACGCCTTTCAAAATTGGACTACTATTCTTACTCTGCTCCAGTGTGGGACTCACCAGGGACTCCAGAGTGCCTAGATGACAAACTGGCAGCGCCCATTAAAAACTCTAACTTTAAAATCTGGGGCGATCTGACCAGGGATGGAAATATGCTACCCTGGCAAGATCTTAAAGGGCTGATGAAAGGTACACTTTCAAAATGTAAATATATACAATTAAAAAGCTGGGAGCAAAGTAGAAATCAGACACTTGGTGTCGGCAACATATTAGATGAGCAACTGGCAACAAAACCTACTGGAAACAAGGAAGTAGCAATCTCGTACTGGCACCTTTTGGATACTATGGACGGAGAGTTTACACTGGCTGAGGAACTGTGGGGAACTTACTTGCCGAGGGAGCAACTGCACAATATTTAGCAAGTATCTGTGTGCACACTTTACCTCACTGTCATACCTGCTTTTTTAAGAAGGAACCACCTTTTTTCGCTCCACAGGGCATATATATCACCCGAAAAGTTATCAAGGATGGGGAACGGAAGTCGAACCAGCTGTGGTAAATGTGGTTTAGAAAAGACGACGGATGTGCACATGTTTTATCAGTACCCCGCGATCAGAAGTTTTTAGGGATAAAGT
This sequence comes from Triturus cristatus, assembly GCF_964204655.1. Lineage (NCBI taxonomy): Eukaryota > Metazoa > Chordata > Amphibia > Caudata > Salamandridae > Triturus > Triturus cristatus. Next base: position 170,198,618 of record NC_140582.1, on the reverse strand, counting down.
GGAATCTTCTATGTCAGGTACTGTGGGTCAGCAGATAAAGGTGAGCCTTTCATTGGTTATCTTTGGAGTGGTGGATGATTTTATGGGTTCCATCAGAAATGTGCTGTTCTATGCAATGCTACTCGCAAGAAGAGAGATTTGTCGTAAATAGGTGAACAGTACACCACCACAGCATTCTGAATGGCTGGAATCCCTTGTGTATATGTCCAGGATGGATTTATTAGGGAAAAAGTCTAAGAAAGATTTCTGGAATCTGTTGTTGGCATGGATGGAGAACCCGGAAGGGTTGGCGTAAGATCTGAAGGGTTCTGGAGATATAAGTACGCAACTCTGTCCAATGATTACACTGGCAATGTACTCTGGACTGCTAAAGAGTTTCCTCCCTACACTCCGAATCTTAAGCAGTGCTGGTGTATGTTTCACACCGCGTGAGAGATATAGCTGCAAGATGGAATATGCCCATTGTAGTAAGCCCGTCAGTGGTCAGTATCTCTTCCATGTAAAGGGCTGAAAATTTGGACATTACAGCTTTCTGAGGTGAATGAGGGCAAAAAACAAAAACAAAGCATATGAAGAAAAAGAAACTCCAATACAAATAGTAAGTCAGCTCTGCAATATATATATAAGAATCACATTATGGAGCATGCTAAATGGACCTTGTGTTTGACTCAGATGCAGAGATGTTTTAAGGATTTAGGGGGCCCTGGGCCAGATGTATTTTGGGGGATCCTGTTTGGAACAGCTTAGATGTTATGACCCAGTTTCAGCTCTTTCATGCCCTCTTTGGTCATATTCTAAGTGTGCTTACATCTAATATTCAGAGATAGTGATGTGTGTTTTCAGTATTGTAACATCAGCAGCTCACTAGAATTATTGCAAATAATTTCTGGAGCACCCTCCCATTTCTAATACGATAGGTTTTGTGTAGATCTAAAAGAAACTTTTCATATGGATGTTGCATGAATCATAAACACATTCTGTCTGCAAAATATCTGTAATAGACTTTCACACCTTAAAAACAAATGATAGAAAAATGCTGTTTACAACAATCTGTATACAAATTAGTCAAGGTCACCAGGGCAAGACTCTCTGCAGAACAGGGCTGGCTCGATCAGGGGCCCCCTGAAAGGCTGGGGCCCTGGACCAGAGCCCACTTTGCCCATGCCTTAAAACGTCTCTGCTCAGATGTATATTTACATTCCCATGCATGATGGATCACAAATGGAATCGAACAGGGAATTTTTGGTTGGGAGCAGTGGTGGAGCTCTAACCATTACATATTATTCCATATTGCACTTAATTGAACACCACAGTCTAAAAGAATAGTTTGACCAAAAATGGATTATGTGTTGTCACTTCTTTCCATGTTGTGTTATTGTTTAAACTGTTGTAAATAGACTAGCACTAAATAAAGCATTTCCAATGCCACTAGGTATGGAACTGGCCGTAGTACATTTGGCTTTGCTAATGTCTGCTGCTGCAGGTAACAGCGGTGGGGCCGGGAGGGGGGGGGGGGGGGGCATGGATTTTGTGAGACAACCACAAAGGGAAAATAAATACATAATTAGTTTTACCTTGTGGTTGTCTCTCATAATCCCGCCCTTCCAGCCGGCCCCGCTGCGGCGGCCACGGCTGGCTAAGGCTTTTTTCTTTGGAAATGCTTTTTGCAAAAACCTTTAAAGATAGCACCCCATAAATTTACATGCATGTGCACATGTAGACAGACACCCTGAACAATTTTTATAATAACGTCTTACAAAAAAATGAAAAATAGCCAGCTATGTATGCCCAAGTACACACATTAGTAGCCATCTTTGCATGGTAATTACTTTTCTATAAACTAGAAAACATTGTAAGATTGCCACCAGTGAGTGTGCATGTGTGATCATCTTGAATGATTTTAAAACCCATTTAAAGATAGGTGTTGCTTGAAGTGTCCTCGTGGATGTACCATATAGGACCAGTAGTAGCACCTTGGGAGTTGTTTTATGTTTTTTTAAAGTATAAAAATCGTTAAGAAAAACACTTTATTTAAAAAGAGGGCACATTGACCCACAGTCCATGTCATTTAGGGCGCTTTATTCTGTGTGGGTAACAACATATTGCTTGGGAAAATGCCATCACTCTCACAGGCTGTAACCAATCGTTCAAATGGGAAGACCAGTTTCCCAATACTACATGCTGTAGCAGGTGGAAGGTAAATGTGAATGGCACTATAACAAGCCAATGGATGAACACATCTGACTGAATGTACCTGTGTGCCATTAGGATTATTTTTACATAAATCAAAAGAACTTGGCCGGCACCAGACCCAACTGAGGTAGGAACTCCGCCATAAGTTTTTTTGTAGACTTGCAAGTGCATTTTGAGCTTTTTTGACAATTGACATCACATGGCTATTGTTACCTCTTATAATCTTCCCAACCACATGTCAGGACTACAATATAATTGCTGTAAAGCACGCGGAGCTGGGGAGTAGTTACTTGGTACTTAAAGCACCACAAAGCCATGAATGCGTGATAGCAATTGCCAACTGAAAATGATAAGCTAATTGTTCTTCAGAGCGTTTTTTTTCTTGAAAAGTGTACTCTGATGAAGTTTCATCGACTTTTGCGTACAGGACATTTAATTGAAATAGTTAAGACTTTTGCAGTGTAATAGTACTGGTTAAAACAACATTAACAGAACAAAGAAATTGGCTGGTGTTGCTGTGCTTGATCCTCTGGGACCAGCTTTGGGAAGCTAGTTGCAGCACCTGGCAAGAACTAAGAGCCGAAGTCCCTCTCCAATCATCGGTTAGAAGCCCTAGGCAGTGCTTCAGTGCCAGTTCCACTTGCAGCAGTCACTTAAAGACTATGACAATGATTTCATACATGGGAAAGAACTAATGCTACAACAGCTTATCTGCATAAGAACAATGTGCAGAAGATATCTGGACCTGTGTTCAAATGCCGAAGTTCCAATAGCACAGACCATAATCACATGCCCGTAGCATAACATCAAAAAGCACTATGGGACTTTACAAATGATAAAATGCACCATGTAAACTCTTGCAACACAACACAAGTGTACATAATATCCTTTTTGCTTCAAATAGCTTTCTAATGGCCTAGAACCCATGAAACATAAACTTCACTGTCTGTGTGAGTTGATTGATACCCTCTTTCAATGACATTGGTGCAAACTTTCTTACAGTGATTGGTAAAGGTATAAGCTGGTTGCTGGAATGTGGCACCTCAATCTGAAACTCATAATGCATGTTATTTAAATATGACATAGCAGTACAAAGGAGTTGGAGTAAAGTGTTCAATACGCTTTACCCAGATTGAAACAGTTACAATCAGCATGCCAAAACATAGGCAAGCACTAGGACTTATAAAAGACTCTTGCTTCTACTTTACTACTTTGGCTGACCTCAATGTTTAAACCATTGAGAGATGCTGGAGGTTCAGTCAAAAAGAACAATAATGCAAACTCGTTAAGAGATACAGAATGAAAGAAAAAAACAGCTACTGCATCAGGTGAATAGGAAGAAAAATAGGTGGGAAACGGTGGTGTATACTGAACCAGAGTTTCTTTGGCTACTTTGCCAAAGGTACGTGCGCTTCCCAGGTTGGGTTAGCGCACATACTTCAGGCAAAGTAGCCCCGGACAGATGCAGTAACTATATCAATCTAAATAGGTAAGTGCCGCCCTGTATCAATTTTGAAAAGTGAAAATTGAGCCAGCACTTAACACCAAGTGTGTCTAAGGCAATTTTACTCTGAATGTGGCACAAACTAGCACCTACACCACTTGTATTTTGGATTTTTGTCTCACTACAGGTTGCAGCGGTGGATCCACTGAACACATGAATCTCTGGTTCAGTATACACCACCTATTTCCACCTATTTTTCTTCATATTCACCTGATGCAGTAGCTGTTTTTTTCTTTGATCCTGATGAAGGCCGAGACACTTTTATAGGCCATAAAAGGCAGAGACATGTTGATCCCTTTGATGTTGCTGTCTTGAATCCTGGCAGTCTCATCATTCAGCTTATTGCTGTTTTTTATCCTGTCATAGGGTAGCTAAATAAAGTTTTGATAGCTAGCTCTGTAGGCAGTTTTAACTCACTTTCAAACTCACGTTAGCACTGCACACTATATTCATTAACGTGCCAGGCTCACATAGGGTTTTTAGTACAACCCATGTGCCCATATTGAAAAACATCCCTGAGCTCCTCCCTCGTAGAGAGGGGGTTGTAGCCCGCACTAGGACTAGGTTCCTAACGCGAGGAGGCACTCCTATGATGAAGCATGACACCTAAGGTGTGTGAGGAGAACGGTCCTTAAAAAGGGATACCTTCCCCTGATTATTTGGTTTCCTTTTTGGTGTCTGTTATCTGTGTTCCACATATTCAGTGGTTTTCACATCCTGGACCCATGGGCTCTGTTGTGAGTTGATTAAATGAGTGGGGAGTGCACCCACGCCAATCCCTAAACCTCCTCTTGGCCCTCCCTGTGTGTGTTAAACTCTTATGCTCCACCTATGGAATGCCTCTCCACTGCAAAGCAATGCAAGGCAGCCATTTGCGCTGTCTTGCGTTACGCTGAATTTATCAAGCCATGTAGGGCCACACAAGGAAGCCTTGCATGTGCTTGATTAAACTCACTTAGGGTTTGTGTTGCCCTTGCACCCCCTTGCGTGGTGCAAAGGTGATGCAAAGCCTTGATATTTCTCGTCCTTGTTATTTAAATAACATTCCTAGCAGAGCAGCCACATCATTGAATGTGTTTTTATTTAAAAATGTGTTTTGCGAGCACATAGCAGTCCCATGTTTGAGGCTGTACGTTCTTTTTTTCATTTTATTTTGTAGTGTGTTTCCATTGCAAAAAATAAATAGCCGTCATACCAGGCTTTGTCAATGTCTTGCACTGGCACCAACCACAGCTACATTTCCTTCAATGCATTTATCATTGGTAGCGATGATAGATGAATATCTTCACTTAGCCATCTGCCTCAACTAAACATTCAATTAAAAACTTTTGCCTTATTGCATATACATTTATCCAACATGGTGACAACCTTACCTTGCAAATGTTTCTGCCGAACGCTCCCCATGACAGCGAGGCAATGTTGTTTTTGCATAGGAAATACATAATCCTAAAAACCTCAAATACATGATTTCCCTTCCAGGCTAATCAGAATCTCGCTCCCTCAAGGGATATGTTGCATCCCCAGAAAAAGATGTTCTTTTCTTGTTTGCTTTGCTACACTGGAGCCATTCTGCACTTTCTCTGAAAGCACTTGTCAGTTGTGCAGAATAACACAGTCATTTTTTATCAAAGGTGAGCATCTTTGTGGTGAAACGGCAGCATTATGCTCAGATGCGTTTGCCGATCACGATCAAAATGATAGCAAAATGCTGAAATTAAGGGGCATATCAGCAACACCCGGCGATACTTATCGCTCAGCGCTCTTAGCGTGAGGATAATTATCGCCGGGTAACGTGGATTTTTATCGCTGAGCTAGCATGCTATTAGCAACGCTTATCTCCTCAGCGATAAAAATCCGCACGCTAACTGCCTAACGTGAGATTATCACTGGAAACCCAGCGATAATCTCACGCAATGTGGCATTAGCTTGATGATAAGGACACACAAACTTAGCCATGATATCCACCTTCCATAGGATATCATGGCTAAATCAGTCCTGAAGCAGGCGCAAGGAAAGTAGCGATAGCACGGGTTATCGCTACTTTTCCTGCCGCTATGCTTCATAGCGTGGGGCTTGATGATAGGAGAAATGTCGCTTCCTGTCATGTTAGGTCAGGAACGCCCACTTTGCATCTCATTAGAGATGCAAAGCTGGGTGTTAGGAATCCCCACGCTAAAGCAAGGTTTCACACGTTAGCGTGGCCTTGCTAATTAGGCGATAAAACTATCGCCGCTTTTCGGCCGAAAAGGGCCGCAAAAGCGGCGATGATTTTTTATCGCCAGCTTGTAAATATGCCCCTAAGCTTGTCACTATCATCAGTGCCTATAACCCTGGGCATTCACTTCATGGGACAAACTAAAGGATTCTGGGCGTTGTAGTCCTTAGTCTTACCTCCAGTGCCTTGATTAAGCTAATGTGCTTTATAACACTGGTCTGTGGATGAAAAGCCCAGAATTAAATATAAGGTGTTCCTAATGACATTGAGGACAAGGCCACAGTAGCGGCTTGTGGAGAGAGCGCTGTGGGGCGGTGAGGCGGGGCGGGGGAGGAGCAGTGTGGGGGGTAGTAAACTACGGAATACGGCCGAACAGAAGTAAGTAAACAAATAAATAAATAAAACGAATTTCGTTGCGCGTGCTGCATGCAGCGCGCGCAACGATATTCGTTGTATTTATTTATTTGTTTACTTACCTCTGTTCGGCCGTATGCTGTAGTTTACTACCCCCCACCCAGCACCTCCCCCACCACGCCCTATCGCCCTGCAGCACTCCCTCCACGAGCCGCTACTTGCCACTATATGTGATGTGTATTAATTGTGTTACTTTTACTTACCTGAAATCTCTTGCGGAAAATAAGGGACCAGTCTGCACATAAAGCTGGGTGGTGCCCAAAACATGGGGGCGTATACAAGAAGGAAAAATCTAGGGTTCTGGTAGTCTTTACATTGTTGTATACCAGGTAAGTTGGCCGAATACAGCACTTTAGTCCGCACGTGTTTACAACGCATGCCATTACCCTTCATTTTTTACTCTGCAGCAACTTTTACAATGCAGGGCTTTACACCGCAAGTCATTACAGCACATTGTCTATTACAATGCAATCTACTATTCTAGCTCCACTGGGTCGTTGTAATGGAGACTGCGTTGTAATGGCTTGCGGTGTGAAGCCCTGCGTTGTAAAAGTTGCTGCTGAGTAAAAAAACATACGGGGTGATGACATGCGTTGTAACGCAGTCGGCGTAAAGGATGTTTACCAAGCTGGCCTGATGTATGAATGGCTTTTCTTTAAGACACTTTCAACTCTCTTTCGAGACAAACGAGAGTCTAAAGGTTTTCTCAGTCCAAGGCAAAATCCTTTGTGAATCAGGCCCTTCTGTCTGATTTAAGACAATCCTAAAACTGCTTTGAATCTGGATTTCACTTCCCTTATAACTTTATCGCAATTCAACCAATTTGCTCTTTCGAGCCCCGTGCGTAGACTAGTTTACAGTAGAGAATGTAACATCAATGCCAGTCACAGGGGACAGAAAGTAAAGGGCAGCCCTTTTATGAGGATCTGATGGTGGTAACTAGAGTGCCGCAGAGTGCGCAGAACAAGTGTAAGAGGGCGCGAGTAGTGCTTAACCTTAAGCAAAGAGGATAAACAAGCACACATTTATCTGAAATATAAGCAGTCGACTCATACTCAATACATTTTAATTAAATTTCTTTATTAGCAACGATTTTCCCTGGCAATCCGGCAGCTGACCTGTCCACCGCGAGCTAACTCCAGTAGTTTTTCCCATAATAGAGTGCTTCACTTTCACTTCCCCACTAATTGGGTTTAATGGACTGGAAATTGGAAGGAGAACATGCTTTACCATTTTGCCAACAGGGCTGGAGCTTTGTGTTTTGCAAGTGGCTCAACTTCCTCATTATGGCTCTGTACACTTTCTTAGGGATGCTAAAGTCCCCTGCTGCCTGTTCCTTCAGATTGCAGAGATTCACTCTATCCAGGGCCTTCCTTAACTACAAATACGCATATACCTCCAGGCCTAAGGAAGTGGTAATTTCCCATATAAAACATGACTTCTGATGAGTTATTATCATACTTATATTCCCAGGGTCTTCATGGTATTCAAATCGTGTGTTAAATAAGATACATTATTTACTTATTTGATGGAGCTTAACTCATGTCCTAATAGGCATCAGGGTCAGACACATAAAGGAAACTTTCAAAGTAGGGGGCAAGTGTTTAAGAAATGCATACATCAATGACATCCACCTATTTTTCTACTCTACAACATGTTTGTATAGCAATATACCCCTCAAAGATGGTACTTTCAGGTGCCGTACAAGCAAATACCTTGGAAACGAGAAAAGAAGAGCAACAGGGCAAAGTTGAGAGTGGAGCATGGAATGACTAGTAACCACACTGGAGGAGAGGAGCGGTGAGTATTGTGAAAGGAGCTACACTCTGGGGTGGTTCCTAATTCCATCCAGGCAGAGCTTGATTCACTGTTAAAATTCTTGGTGAGTGAATGCCTCCCTCTTTTGTTGTTGATTAAAGAACAGATTGTCATTAGGAAATTATTGTAGATTACAGGTATTATGATATGGTTTTTGGCGGTGCTTTGGCAGAGGTAGCGTTGAGCACATCAATGTTTGCTTTATTTAAGAAATACATTTGGCATGTGCCATGGTACATAGGTAAGCAATGCAATGTAAAATAAGAATTGCATCAGTGTATATCATTTAATGGTAAATAAGTATTGGCTCAAAGGAATTAAACACATAATAAGTAAAAGTATAGGAACTTCAGTAGAGCACTATGCCTCTTTGCATGCAAGGATGGTTGCAATGTATCTGGTAATGTCATCTTCAGAGATTCAATTTCCAGGGATGAATGTGGTGCAGGGCCTATGTTAAGGAGAGAAACATCAAAATACAATTGAAAAATTGTCAAAAAAAATGCTGTCATAATCTCTAAATAGTCAGTTCCTCCCCTTTCTCACTTATATTTTCATAGGTTATTTGTATTCATGTATTTGTTTATGTTCAGAGTTTTAGCATGAACTTGATCTAAGGGTATTAGAGTGCTGTACAAAAAAAAGCAAAAGTATTTTACCACCAGTGTTGGTACTCACATAATATGGTGAGTTGACAAACACAATATGTACATTCTACAAGCCAATTTGAGGTATATTCAATCTCTACAATAAACACAAAAGCATTTTCCCAGCAGAGTTGCTGTCTACAATTTATGAGTAGCAAACACATTATGTACCTTCATCAGGTTATATTGTGTACATACATGTTTCCATAAGCAGGTTGATATTAGTAGTTACCTATTTATATGACCTTACAGTGAACACAAACGTATAGTTGATATTTACATAGTATGAGAAAATAAGTCTCAGACTATAGGATTCCTGCCCTTAGAATAGGTCTGGCATGGAACAGGTTAGATTGTTATGAAGGAAAACCTAAAAATGTGTATGGATGGTTGATGTTCTCACCAGATGACTATCGCTTAATATACAATTATAGTTGATAGGCCTAAGTATCTATCTTGAAGTATTGCATTGACATTTTTCTTGGCGCTCATTGAGGACAGGTTAGTGCGTATCTCGGAGGCAAGGAGTTCCAGATTCTGGGTGTGTTCCCTGAAACAGATCAAGTGTGGTATCTTTCTTTCTTGCGTTTGAGTTGCATCAAGAAGCAGTGTATTTGAGGCTACTTTTCTGATCTTGAAAGTTTACTTGAAAAGTATTTTGGGGTCGCAAAGTGCAGGGCTTTGAGTTTGATGTAAGCTGCCTTAAAGATGCATCTTGGTTCAGTCGGGAGTCATTTCAGTTTAATCAGAGTGGGGGTAATCACCCAAAGCTCTGCCAGCCACACCTCAACAATTGTTCTTGTAAGGGATAGAAGCCTATTAATTTCTGTTCTTTCAAATGCTGTTTTTGCAATTTTTTCCTCCCTTCATTCTCTGATACGTGTTATACCCACATTGAAACATTGCAAGTCACAATTGTGGATTTTATTAGGGGTGGCCTTAGTTCATAGATGCAACAGCACGGTTTGTATCTAATCCCGATGAAACTGCCTTTAAAATGAATCCTTATGAGAACAGAGATACAGTTGAACGTCCTAACATTGAAGTTAACACTATTGACCTACAAAAGTATCACTCCCTACTATGACTCATGATACATTACAGGGTTCAGCTCTTCTTAACTCTACATGCACTTTACTAGTCTAACCATGGACTTTCACGGTTAGGTCAATGCAACGGTTGCAATATTTTTTTCATGCAATTTATCACATGCAATATAGTGCACATGGTGACCGACCAATACAAGGGCTTTTGTGCATCACTGTCTCCCACAGAAACCTGCAAAGAGCTGATGGCATGGTATTCATTCACAGGTAACAGTGGTTGCAATTGTGACACCTATGCTTCTGTTTGTTACTCCTGCCCATGCAGGTTAAATTTACATTAATCAGAGGCATGGGTTATTTCTGGTCACTTTTTCTGATGTGTCTTCGTGGCCAGAGGGTATGTGATGCCCGTTCCTGTGATGTAATATTGGTACCAAAAGGAATGTGATACAACTTTTTCTGCCCATTTTATTTTGGTGAAATGAAGGTCACTAAATGCCAACTTGAATCATTTCCCCACACTGACATTGTTGTACAGTATGAGCACCAAGTCAAATGTTTAACTAAAATTACATAATTAGGTAAGCCTTTATATTTTCTAATAGGTTGTATAATCTTTTAGTCTACAAAATCCAGGCCTGAGGCCTGTGAAATAAAAAAGGATCACGGCTTGAAAGAGTTAAATTGAATGCGATGATGGATACCGCAAGTCTTGATTAATTCTTCAACCTCCACAATTGATGTAGTTGTGTTTACTTGGAAAACAAATGTATATTCCAAGCTGCTCCAATTATGTCCAGACCAATGCTAAGGTGTAAGTAGCTGGACATACTTGAGTGAGGATGGATGAAGTTTGCACACTCTTGCTTCCTTAGCCAATGTAATGGGAGCTCGTAAATAGCTTGCGAACTCAATACCTTCTTACTTTTAATCGGTTCTAATGATTTACTTCACTAGCTCACATCTGCAGCCACAATGCAAGAGAGGGATTGACAATCTGTCCACACTCAAGACTTCTTAGAAATATTAACCTCTTAGGCTGAGTGCTGTACAGCTCCAGGTGTCTGTTTAGAGGTTCACTTGTATATGTCTGGTTATCTACTCAGTAATATCTGACAGAAGATTACAAATGGCAAGCAATCGCTATTTCAAAAAGAAATACATTTCCTTTTTAAGTCTAATACATTTTTCTAAGACAAAGTAACCTGTGTTTGGAAAAAACAAATCTGCTTGCATGGGATATCACTCCCATTAATATTTTTAAGGTGTTCGTAGAACTATGCTAAAGGAGATTGCATCAGAGTTATTGAAAAAGGCAAGGCACTGTCTTAGTAATAACCATTATGTTATAAAGATGCACAAGCAGATGCTCTCAGGGCAATATTTAGAGAATTTATTGTTTGATACAGACCATTTCTTTGAGATCTGTTATGAATTTATCACCCTGTTTCCACAGGATGTTGTCGCTGGCAAGAAGCTTGTATAGAAATTATTATAATAAAGCACAGTGCCTAAAGTAAGCTCTCTACCTATATTTCAGCAAAATCTGTAACTCATTCAGTAATATATGACAGCTAATCTCTACAAAGTTGTATCGAGCCAGTGTCCAAAAGAATTCTTTGTAGTGTTGTGTTGTGAAGTAGAGAACTAAGGCCTGTACAACAACCTCGCTAGAAAGATTCTTAAACATAGCTGCAATAATAAGAACAATTTAATGTTTTCCAAATGACACAATTACAATTTTCACATCGATTCATCAGCTTTATGAGGCTGAAAAGATTCTTCCTCAACAGGGATGAGAGGGCCAGCTACAGTCAATAAATAAAAATAAACTGTAAAATCAATATTCCGTCACTGGTATAATTTGCAGGATAATTAAAAAGTCATTTCGTATTCATTTTGATTAGTGCAAGTTCAGATGATTTTCTAGTTCTAAAAAATTATTGTGGCCAAACAAATCCGACAATTTAACCCCTTCGCCGTGGCGGGAATACCGCCGTGGCGCTGGGGGGTGCGGGGGGGCAGCGCGGTGGCGCTGTGCTCATGACGGAGCCGCTCCGTCATGAGCCACGGTTGAGCTGTGCTCATGACGGAACGGTTCCGTCATGACTCCGCCCAGTTGCGTTGTCCCCCCGCACAGGCGGGGAAACAGCGCCTCGTGGGCGGAGCGGCCGCCAACGGTCGTGGCATGACGGAACCGTTCCGTCATGAGCACACGGCAACCGTGGCTCATGACGGAGCGGTTCCGTCATGAGCGGGGAAGGGGTTAAGTATCAAAAGCTCTATTGTTTACTTAACAATCAAGATTTGTCACCTTTTAATTTTCCAGCATGGTCCTTTTACATTCTCCACTGTAAATCTTCAAGTGACGTGTATTGTGTCATCGGATTCAGCTCTCCAAGGTCTGCTACTTTGCCATCAACACACAGTCATGAAGATGTATTAAATGTGTTATTTCAACTTTGAACACATTGCATCACAGAACATTATAATTTGAGAGTTAGTCCTCTTACCAATACTTTTGTCTAGCCTTACCCCTCTACCAAGTAATGTGAGTTACAAAATGGCTCACTGCTAGTAGAATCAAATATTTCTATTGGCTATCGTACCCATTGCAATCCAAATTAATATTTTATTTTTCAGTGGAGTGATGCGTTAGAACAAAGGAGTCTATTAGAATATCTGATTTTTTTTCTTTCATATTTAGCAATATAAGAAGCAGTGGCGGTCTGTGCAGGTAAACCGGGTGAGGCAGAAGGGTAGGGGGCAGTAGACAGACGACGGAATAGGGAAAATGAAATAAATAAATATTTCCTATTCTGTTGACATCCCCCCGCCCCACCCTACTCCCTACCGTGCTTACCTGCACTGGATGCTGCTGATAAAAAGCAAAGGATTCTGAGTCCTGGTGTTAGGTTACGTCAGCATTCAATGAAATTGATTTCACTCTGTAATTTGTTTTCTAGGGCCTGCAGTTTTCTTCCACTATCTTGTACATAGATCAGGAAACACTTGCTGCTGCTACCAATGGAGGAGATTCCTGTGCTCCATCATCCCTGGCATCCCTCTGTTCTCCACCGGTTTAACTGAACCAGGTAAGAGATGAGAAGGGGAGGAAGGCTTTTTTCTCCTTTCGGCTTTAGCCTCTAGACATAGTGGAGAAACTAGGAAAGTGATGGAAATGTTGCCATTTTCAATAGCAAGTCTCCCATTATACCAAAACTGTTCCAAGCATGGGGCCACTGAGGCAGAAGGAGCACTTACAGACCAGAGAGGAAAGTGGAGGGGAGCTCACTTGGAGCTGGATGCTGGCCAGAAGCTAGATATATTTGTAGAGGAAGGAGATGGTCAATAATCAGTGGGAATGGGGCAAAACATCAGATAACCTCTTTTATGTGAAGAAGAGGGGTTTGGGTCACTGAGGAAGAGGAGGTGTTCATCAGAGAAACAGGAATAATGTTTTGTATTTGAAAGAGGTAGTTTATAAGGATCGCTGTTATTTTGTGGGGATGTTTGTAGAATAGTATTGGACAGATGGAGAGCACGCTAATCCAGGCACACTGGTATATTTGTTATAGCTCCTGACAACACCTTTCTCATGCTTCATTCCACTTGCTAGTGAGGACTTCAAGGGTGAGAGCAAGAGCTAGAGGGGTGTAAATCTAACATTCAAATTTGTTAGAAGTGTTGTAGAAAATGTAAACTTAGTTTTCAATTTCGGGTTCTGACTGACATACACAAGTGTAGTTTTTTGGACCACAATTCCTGTTACTCCACTTGCACTATTGAATCATGTGATATGCTGCCTATAAAGTCCAGTAATCAAAGCCAGTGGTACAGGTCTTTGAAGTAGCTTAGAGGTAAGCCCAGTCTTGAGGATTTTTGGTTCAAAGGGTGGACACTTAGTAATTCTGAAGCCACACTTATGTTTTTACCATTGTAATCAGCAGGATGCAAATGATAAGGAATTAGCTATCCCATAGCTCTATTCCTGAGAGCGGAACTGATTAATGTTTTGACTTAGGAGCGTAGTACAAGAAATATTGAGATGAGTATATGTTTAACTTTTAACCAGATGAGATTGGGACACATGGCATTGGCACAGAGTTTTACGTTTCGGTTGCCTGTACTAGTAAGGGATAGAATATAATAGAATATGGATTATGATAGCAGATACAAAAAGTTTTAAAAAAAATTTAGATGTGTCTTTGACCAATTTTTTGATTGCTCAAGGATTGTTAGATAAGAAGGCAGTGTGGTTCAACGCGGAATACCATTCCTGGTTCAAGTATAACGTGATAAAACAAAACAAAAAAGAAAAATAGTCCAGTTGTTTAAATTTATCACATTTATGTAGGCTCAAATTTATGTAAAAGAACTCAAATTAACCTTTCTGCTATTTTCTGGGGCAACACACAATGCCAGTCCAGCATACTTGCCCCATCCTTGTGCACCAAGAGGAACTTTTTTTATTTTATTTAATTGATCCTGGGGTCAATCCACAGAAAATGGTAAAATAATATGGGACAGAGAAGAGAAGTTGGGGGGGTTAGATGATTATTGAGTTTCATTGTGTGTTCTCTAAGCGAGATTAACATTGGCAAAGTGTAACACGAGCACCAGTTGCATTACAGACGGACTCATTCAATATTTTAAGCATGGGGAGATTAAGTGATTTGCCCAGAATCACAGGATGTTTGAACCTACCGCCAGACTCGAACCTGGTTCCCAGTAGACTCAACAAAAATGCTGAGTAATACGGTCATACTAAGCTAGTCTCATGCCCAAGGAGTACAAAGTCTATTCTTCCAGGGAATATCTCTGTTCTAGCAGGATATCACAGGTATACGCAGTTCCCCTTGTCCATTGGTGCAGCCTTTTGTGTCAGGTCACACATGTCATGTCTAAAAGCGTTCTCTTTATTGCCTCCTTTTAAAAATCAATTGCGACCTCCTCAAATTTGTGTTTGTTTTGGTCTACAAGCATTGCTTGGTGTGTAAATTAGATATTTCAAAGTATTTATCTCAAACAAAGTGTGACTAGATCAAAAATTGCAGATTTTTCCTAAACTGATTCGTTTGAGCAAAGAGGACTAGATTTTTCACCAATCACCAGCCACTGTCCTTTTTCTAAAGATGACTTTGAATATACAGGCAACTATTGTGCATGATTAATAGTTTATTAATTGACATCTTTAAGCTTTTTTCAGCTTAGTAAAACTTTCTTTTGTAATCAGATTGTTAAAACGCATTACTATGACTGCTCAAGTGAAGTCAGTGATTGGACAGTACTGTCTGCATAATTTCTCTTTTCCATACTTTTTCTGGTGGAGGATAATGCAGCCGATCTCATTAAAGATTCAATAGCTTGGGGCAACAGGGCATGTAGTAGCCAGGGACAATATGTAAAGTGAGCCTTTGTACATGCCAGCGTGCCACTGTCTGTGAGCTATAGGAATCCCCTAAGATGCATATTTTTTAGATTTTCTATAGACATTTCTCACGAAAAATACATCTCCCTGTTCACATGCTGAGAACTGAAGACTGGAGACTTTTTAGTTCAACCAAGAGGAGAAGCAAATGGAATTTCTGCATTTTGTGAAATGTTGACTTAATGTCTCAATTTTTCACAGAGAAGAAAAGACAGAAAATGGTTTAGAATTTCTTAGACAGAGATGAATCGTTCTCTTAAGCACCTTTTACAACGTTTCAACACGTTTTGTGAAAATTCTGACCCTTCCCCAGAACCTGACTTTTATGTTAGATATGGCTCAATATTGTTATTGAATCTGGCGATGCCCCTTGCCAAACCATATACACAAAAAAATGGCAACCCTTCTCCCTCCTTATAGTTTCCTCCTAATATGATGCTTACTTCCTATGAAAATTCCTAAAATGTATCCCTGGCTTTCCTTAATCCGGGGTTTTGGATGGTGCTGAAGATAGTGTCACTTAACACAGAATGTCAACTAGGAAGTTGTACCCCTGTGAAGTGGTAATCTGCAATTGAAAGCTATCTGGATGTGGAAGCTGCATGCGGTCTGCTTAGCCATGCTTGTACTACTGTGGGCCCTCTCTCATCGCAAACATTGGAGCTCCCTAAACAGTGTTTAATTTGAGGCAGTGGTTTCCGGTGCTCGGCACCGGCGCTTGTGGGGTGGCGCTGTCTTGCTAATTTAGAGATGACCACAACAACAGATACTTCTTATTCAATGTACATCAAAAATGACTATTACCAGCCACTCAAGCCATTTTAATAGCTTTGGGGGCCTGAAATAGTCTGAACTGTTACACTTGTAGGAGTGTGATGGTTAGTAGTTGTGTTGTTACCATCACTGGCAGCATTGTCAGGGACAAGCTCCAGTAGCCTCCTGACGAGAGCCCTGGCACATAATTTTTTTAACAAATTAGGCACTGTCCCAAAAGCAATTGAGAAAATTGAATACATTAAGAATAGGCAATTATGTTTCCTTGGCACATATATTGTTCTTATCTAACAGAGAATATAATAATTCAGAAAGCTTTACTAAATTGCATGCTTCCACAAGCCCTTCTCCTTAAAGACAGAGTAATAGATTACAATTTTGAAAATAAAACGAAATACGTAAGACTTTTGTTGGAATAACCTGATAACAGGATTCTATACAAAAGTACAAAGAGGCCCTCCTCTCCTTATCTTGTGGACAATAAACCACTGCACCCATCATCATGTGCTCTTTTCTAACTTTTTCATATTTTTTATGCCAACGAGAGATGATCCCTCTTTTTGGAAGGACAAAGAGCTTCCAAAAGCAACAGATTCAGGAAACAGAAAGCCATATAACTTGCATCAAAATGTGAGGTGGGAACGTGCTGCGTGATATTTTTATCACCTTAAATTTAGCCTATAGAACTTGGGAACACCACATTCAAGGTCAAAACAAATAACCTCATTCTGCATGTTTGAAAGAGTTGCAGACAATGGAATAGAAGACAAATGGGTACTTGCTTCTATGGCTGCCACAGGTACATCCAATTAGATTCTTATCTTTATACATCATCTGCACTTAAGATTGCTGGAAATGGATGCAACAATGTCTCACACAACTAAGTGCATTAGTGTCTATTTTTTTCAATATCACTTGGAGTGCTGCCTACTTCTATGCTCCCGCTTCAAAGGAAAGCCAGAGCACTTTCGATGAAAACAATAAAGGTTAAATGCAAAACCATAGCCCGCGCACTCAGGGAACTAGGCAACAAAACGACGGGGCAGAACGTATTTTCCTGCGTGATGCTACTGGTGTGTGATAGAATGTCCCTCATCAGGATTCAAGGATGTAAGCAGATCATTAAAAAGACTTCTTCATTCCACAATCTGTGTAACCTGTCAAGTCAAGTGATCTGGACCCGCTCTAACGAGGTCTCTGTGCGCCGTACCAACCGCAGCTGTCTGCCAATGACATTTCGCAGAGCTATAATGTATGCACATTCCCTTGTCTTTAATGCCGAGACAATCATGCCACAATAAATTTGTTTCCAAAGTAGGAAGAAGAATGCACCACCATCATGTTCTTCTAGCTTTGACTTCATTATCTGCATCATGGAAATCGCTGATTGGGCATCAGTAACCATGAAACCAGCTTGGGGTCTAGGCTGCTGTCAGAGAGATGTGCTCTCTGATACATAAAGACCCAATAGTCATAGATGTTGTAATGATGTGCAAATTCTCCCACTGAACTAGGCGCTAAAGGGTGCATTCGGAGTAGGGTCGCCTCCTCTGCTAAGGTGAAGGAACGTCGCCCCACTGAGCAGGTCAAAAAGGAAAAAATAAAATGATAATAACTCGTTGTTACTATCATTTTATTTTTATGTCCTTGCTCAGCTGGGTAGGGGCTGGTCTGCTCTGAGCACAGAGCAGGGCAGGGAAAGAGTGGTTTGCCCACTCCAAGTGCACATGAGGCTTTGGCCGACCATCTCAGGCTGGCCAAACCGTCATGCGCACTCTGCATGTTCTCCACCCAGGCTGCACTACAGCCTAGGTGGAGAACATGCCCAGGCTCCCAATCACTGGCTGAACACTGAACTACAGCCCTCATACCAATCACAACACTGCATTGGAGTGTTGTGATTGGCTATGGGGAGTAGGGGAGCTGGGTGTTTCCTGCCCTGGAATCCTGGAAGCGGACGAAGAATACCAAGTTACGGCAGCACACAGGTAAGTGTTTCATTTTTTTAAAACATTCCTTCCCCCCTGTGACCCACCCCCCTCAATGCCGTTAAATACCAGCTGCTACTGATTCAGAGCAAATATATCAATTGACGAAGAAGCACATTCTATATTCAGCTGTTTGCGGTGTTATCCAATCTTCTTTACTGAAGAAGTCTTAAAAGTAAATATCAGAGAGAGGATACAACAATTTATAAACAACGGGCAACATTTTGCCATTGACAATACAGTCCAAATCACAAATATTTGTTAAGAATTTTGGTTGCCAAGCGAAATTCATCATAGGATTGTAGGGTTCATGCATTTGCTATCGACAAAATCAGATACACATTTATCACTATCCCCGTAGTTTTGATAAGGACACTAGTCTACATGCCATACACCGAAAATGTCCCAAAACTTGTAAACACACGGATTTAGAGAAGCATGTTCACCTAACTAGAAAAACAAGAGAGGAATTTCTTCTGCAAGTGTTATTGGGACAGATAATGGTTGCACAACTATGTTATCCTCTACCATTGCAGGCAGGAAAACTATACACTCTACAGTGTAGAGTTCCCCTCTGAGGAGGGAATTTCTTATTTTTCAATGCCATAGTTAATATGATAGAGCAGCTGTCTCTCTAGGACCTAGTGTTATCAATGTTTGAAACTGTACAGCGTGTGGGCTTTGGCTCTGCCCAGAGGAATATTTGCTTCCACTTCATTCTAGTGGTGTTTTGGTGTATCCTTCCACCTCTTATGAGAGTGCTTGTGTTGCAGTTCCCGTTGGCCTATTTACCTATCCAAGAAACACCAAGTCATTGCACTTTACCAACTTTATGTCACAGACACACTTTATAGAGAAAACAATATTTTTTTCACTGAAGGAGCCTTGATTAACTTTTTACCAAGAACTCAAAATAAATCCAAGTTAGACCTATTGGCTTTGTTAATTCCTGTCTTGGTGGCAACTTATGTTGATGGCAATTGTACAGGCTTGTAGGTCTTTCATGAAATGTGCATGACTACCCCATTATAAACTCCATACAATCCATAAATAAAGTGATATTTTGAAAAATAAGGCAGGAAAGAGGATGATGAGAGCCCAATGCATTTCGAAGGATGTGACATTGGTATGTATTTGATTGTGAAATTGTTTACTTATCATTATGTGATTGATGACAGGGAGTTTGGCAGTAGGAGTTTTTTTTCAATAGATGGTGACAGATATATGAATCAGGGAGTAATCAAACGGGGAAGTGATTGCTTATGGGGCTAGGCTCAGTAAGAAGGTATTGCTATGAAATCCAGTACTTTGCTAAGTATGTGGACAGGGTGAACACTTGAATTTTTCAGAGAGTGATCTGATTAGAAAGGGTAAAATGTTAATGAATACTAAGGTCAAAATAATATCATGACAAATTATAACAGGTCTTGAGGAAAGTGTTAAAAAATACTCAAATCATGCTCCTGTTACCCAGGCATGGAAGCTTTGTGGTTACCACTGTGTGAAGTTTGAAAGAAGTGAGGACAGAAGTGGTGATTTCTTCATGGTATTGCCATTTGAGATTGAGTGATGGAGAAGTATGGATGGACCACATGCTGCCACTTTGGAGCTCTATTATAGGTTAGCGAATAAATGTTGGCCGGTTAGTGTGGATATAGGTATATGTAAATACCTAGCTTCAAAAACAACTTCCATTTCTAGTGCCAAATGAGAATAAGATACAGAGTGAAAGCACATTGAGCACACCTATGGCCTTCTTATTAAGATGTTATTCTTTTAGCTTTTGATGCCATAAAGAAATTCCATGGAGTAGCCCTATATGTTGTAGCTTTTCTTCCACCATATCACAAACTGATTTTATCATATCTAAAAAGGAGCTATGCAAAAGTAGTAGTTTATCTGACAGTGTAACGATGAATTAGTGCTTCCATCATAATATTCTTATGAACCCATGTAGTAGTACATTGACAAGGAGAATGATTCCTTCGTTAGTGCTGAGGTAAGCACAGACTGAGGAGGGGACCATGTGCCAGTAAAGAATGATTAGTAAAATAAAGAAAGCAACCCAATTGGGCTGTAAACTGGTTTCAGTAAGAGAATGTAATATAAATATTTTCTATATATATTATTTACTTTTATGATATTTTATGACACGCATTTTATATATTTATTGTACTCAGCAATTTCTTTTATATTAAATATAATTTCAGAACACTAGAATGGACTAGGAAGGTGGGGAAAAAAAGACCCAAATTTTATGAGGAAAAAGATATCATAAAAATGTCTGAACCAAGAAAGCAATGCAAGAAAATCAGGCAAAATGTAATTAATAATTAATGTATTTTTTGTTCAATAGTAATTACATGTTCTTTAAATCACTAATAGAAAAAGAGAAGACCTACATAAGGTTAAATTAATACATGTAAGATGTAAATGTCCTAGCACTACTAGTAGGCTTTATCACCAAGTGCTCCACATATTGGGAGGAATCTGAAAATATTAGTCATCAGACTGTAATTTTGCATGTGATAGCTTAAAACATATTAATTCACTGAATTCAAAATATCAAAGTTTTAAAAGCTTTGTAACGTTAGAGATAATTATTCATTTTTCGCAGATGGATTAAAAGAGGATTCCATAATCAAAAGAATTTCCCACCTGAATTCCATCTGATTGCTTTGGGGAGCTGGAATAGCCCTACCAATTAGGATACCAAAATCCTTTGAGGCTGTTGCAAAAGTCCTCCAGATAATGCCATGAAAACACTTTGGGGATTGTATGTTCAGGTATTTTCACTGGACTACAGATGGAGAGGTTTCAATTTCACTCTTGTTTGTTCGACAACCTACATAATGACTCTGCAGATAGGGAAATATGTTTGAGGATTCTGAGATTCAGAAATTTTTTATTGGCTGCATTCTAAAGTATGTACGTTCAGAAAGTACTTTGGAATCCTCTTGGAGATAACCTTTAATCAATGTTTGGGAAAAGGAAGCAGCAATTTTCTGAGGGTAAGAAAGAAACGTTGGTGTTCTTTTTTAACTAAATTACAAACAGCCTCCTACTACCATTTCAGTTACAAGGGAGACACTGCCAGACGCTATTTTTACTGCTTCTTAACAGGTGGAGCAGGGCCGGATTTAACTTATCACATTTCCACACTCATTTATGTGCATCTCTTTACATGTGTCCCTTTTTTATTATGCATGAAGCTGGGAAGACAATGTTGAGTCAGCCTTGAATCAAGAAAGAATCAAATATGGAATGGAAAGAACTCCAACCCCTTACTGTTGGATCATGGGTCTCCGTTCCTGTGAGTTCAATTCCCCTCTCTTATTGAGAAGGTCCAGAGAAGATATTACTGATGACATCAGCAGGAGAAATGAAAGATGGACCTAAGAGAATGATATTAATGAGCAAGTCAAGGGTGTGTGATGAGGAAACCTAGAAGATAAATAAGTATGTGTTATGCATCCCCTAATTATCAAGATGTGTATTTTTGCAGCCTCCAGTATATTCATTTTCCTTCTCCATTTAGGGACTCTGTTTCAAATAGTTTTTTGATTGAATTGTCAAGGAAAGGTGAGGTACCTGCAGCAAAAAATGAAAGCAACAATAGAGTGATTTGGATGAGGGAGCCCATGTGTATAGACATAAAGTCATAAACATTTCTCATAGCTTCTAGCACAGTTTCAGTTCATCTTCTGTGTTTGACAGACACACATTTTGTTTCTGTATGAGTGACCACAGTATTCAAAGATGGAGAGAATCCTTTCCCATGAAGGAATTATAAGTTATATTTTGCCATGTTTTTGAGGTTCTATTGTAGGCACATAAAACTTTGGTTACTGTTTACTCATTTACACCCCTATTTTAGCAATCTGCGAAATGCAATTTGAGAAAATGGGAATTGAAAATTGCTGTATGCTTCAAAATGTTTAACTGAGGGATTTCAGGTGGCTGCTAAATAGCGATAATAGGGTAGAGTGGGTTCATATTGATCTTTCAATTAGTATCTAAAGTTAAACAATATCTTGATCACACAAATATATATATAAGGGTGAGGGAAATTCAAAAGTAGAGTGATATCAACAGAAAGAAAAATGAAAGGCTGTGTACAATTTTAAAGATTAGTTCTTCTGTGTGTGGTGCTAAAATATGGTTATTCTTAATATATTAATTTGGAACTACTGTGTCCTAAATATTGTTTACAAAAATGTCATCATTATTATTGAAAAATCTACTTCAAATTATATGTTATTTTCTAAATGATATAGTCCTGGTTTTTATGTCAGATGATATGTTATGGATATTCTGCTAAACTACCTTGTTTTTGAACATTATCAGTTTTTGAAGAGACACCCAACAAGAATCATGTTATTTTAACTGATAGGTATTCTAAAGAAAAACCTTAATTTACTATCTGACCATGTTGTTGCAGAATCTTGCAGCTGGCAGTGGCTGTGAGATCAGTGTAGTTTTTTGTTGTGGTATTTTTAAATATGGTGTAAAATTGTGAACATTGTAGATCAGAAAGCATACATTACATCATTCCTTTAACCATACAACAAGCATCCAATTGTTGTAAAATGATCAAGATATTTCTGACACATTCATAATTTTGTTTTTATGTTTCTTTACTATGCCAGTCAGCAATTAACCTTAAAATGATTAGTACCTATAAAATGTAAGGAGCCTAATGTAAATGTCTACAGTGTATAAGCATAGGTTAACATGCAAAGGCTTTTTAGTACTTAACCTTTAGGAAGGCACAAAAATCTATACTCTTGTCATTTTTATGGAACAATATGCATCAAAAAATTATATTCTTAGTAACATTTACTGAAAGTGCTATTATTGCTAAGAAATGTATTCATATTCAATCGTCATAGTGAAAAATGCATGTTCAACAGTGATGTGACTTTTTAGTGACACTATTAAAGAAAATAGAAGTATTAACATGACTTCCATCTTCCATGCTTCATTTGCTGGTACCTTTCTCTCAAATATTATGTGAGAAATGGACATTATTTGCTCTGTTAGAGACCTGTGCAAAACTGTAGATAAAAATACATACACCTGCAACCAAAAATGTCTTTAGCAAATGGATTAAAATGGTTTAAAAATGGATTAAAATCCAAGATATGTTGTGACTTGTATCTTAAAGAGATGGCAACACTATCAATCACTAACCCAAATAACATATACCAAATGGCATTGAAATACAACAGATAAGAGAGGTCTTCTGAAATCAATGCAAATTATCTGCATTTTAACCTTCAATGGCACACATTGTTGATCAACATGGTGTATGAAATTCCTTGGCGTGGTAGGTGGCTCAACACTGTGATGCATGTTTTAGCACAGTCTTCAGGAAACTCTTGCCAAATCATCCACAAAGTATTCCTTGAGCTGCCCTTCACTTTTCTTTTAAGGATGTGCTGAGTGGGCGAAGGAATCAATAATGCAAATAAAGTATAGGTAAGAGTACACATGACTCAAAGTCCAACAAGTTTGAATGAAGGCAGAATATTAACAATGAATTAGCTATTTACCACTAAAAACTTTGGAAAGATAAAATGAAAGACACAGTGCAGAAATAGATAAAGGGCTCATTTGGAGAGTTTACCAGAGTGGAAGCCTCAATGTGACCTCTAATCTCTGAACATCATGGTACTCCCTCCCTTCTAGAAACTTGGAACCAGTCACTCTTGTTGTTGTCAACAAAAATCTTCTTTGTCTATTGTTTCCCTCTTCAATACCTACATTGTGTTGGTCAAGCATCTATGCAAAAGTAAGTAACCGTTTCTTTGGGTTCTGTACATAAAACATACTCATTTCCTATAGGTGATTTTAGAAAATGAATATATACAAAAGCATGCACATAAAGTGTATTGATTTTACTCCTTTGATGGAATTGGAGCAATGTTGGAAATTACGTATGAAAAGGTCATTCATCTAGGGGGTACCCAGCTGCTGAAAACCCTTCCTCTGTATTGAACCTTGAATCCTTTTTGAACATCTTTGCAACCTGTGTGAACTAAAATCTGTATTGTTTAGAAATCGACTTTAGCAGCTGTTTGCATGCACCTTTTTCAACAACTGAAAAAGAAGCAACCTTGTGTATCCTATGAAGACACTTTGAAAATAAATACAGTGGCTTATCATTGGAGTTGGAGCTTGGGTGATACCTCTGACATGTCAAAGGGCATATTACATCAGAGGAAGTGACATCTTCCAAACTATGACTCCAGTGATGAGCTACTGAAATTATTTTTAAATTATCTTTATTTACCTACATCTTTTCCTTCTTCCCCTCAAGCCTGGATTTTCCTTCTTTTCATGCACCTGGTTTAAGAGTCTGGCTGACATTTCTACATCCAGGCATTTCCAATTTGACTTTAACCTGTTACATTTCATGTAGAATCAGTTAGATACAAACCATGATTTAATACCAAGTCTAGGCAATATATTGTTTAATATGCTGGCTTGAATGATGAGAAAGATCTATCTGGGAACCCAAACCCCACCTCGTTTTAGCCCTGCACTGGCTGGTGAGGAGGCTGTCCCTTCCTGTGGTTCTCCCCGTGGGCTGGACACAAATCCCACATCATTCTCCGCAGAGAGCACAAGCACCTCAAACCTATTGTCGGGGTTATCTGGGGATCATACTGAACACAGCCTACTGCTGGGAGATTGTCTTGTGTTATAGCTGATGCGCTTTATATGTCCATACCGGTAGCAAGAGATGAACTTTGAGAGATCCCAGCATCTTGACTGCATCCCTTTGGAGTCTCAGCGACAGAAATCCCCTCTAAGTTCTGCAAAGAACCAGGTTGTGCCGTGGCTGTAAAGAAGGAATTAAATGACTGGGTGACTTTAAGCAAAGCAGGAGTCTATTTCCTACTCTTACCCGCAACGCCCAATGTTTTTTTTAGACTGCCCGGGGGGCATCCCCTCACTCGATCTTTTCAGCTTGAAGTTAGGTTTAGGTGACCCAACACCTTCCTTTTCAGTTCAAGAGCACTTTTTAAAAATGATTTAAGGGACCCTTTGAGATGGACTTGCGCAGGTCTTAATGCTAGGCCTAGGCTTGTGCCTTACCGTGGGGGCAGCAAAAGAGGGAAGTCCGGGTGGGAAAGCACACAGCAGATACCTCAGACAATGATCCTAACTGGAGGCTTTCTCATCCAAGGAGGTCATTTCCAAGCAAGTAGTGAATAGAGATTCTTCCTCCTTTGGCTCCTGCTAAACCTCCACTGAAACCAGGAGGTATGAACACTGAATCCGGCCATGCAAGAGCCTCCCTTTCATGCCAGCGTTTTCCTAGCCAGGGACCTGGCAAGAGCAGCGTTCTCCAGGGATAGCACTCCAGGGATAGCTGCTAGGAGTGGGCCACTCTAACCCACTCCCCCGAACATTCCCTGGAGACCAAAGATGCAGAGGCTCTGAGACATCCAGCAAAGAAACTAGCATGCAGGGTGAGGTGAGCTGGGAGGGGAATTGAAGATGCTCTTCATTCCTCAATAGTTGCATTACCTCCACCGGGTGTTTGAGACCATTTTGTGCCCAGCATGCCATATTTCCCACAGAAAAGAGACCCCGATAGATATAGAATCTTGAGGTGGTTTTAGAGGGCCGGCATCACATTGCACCTTTTCCTAATTTTTTTCCTGTATGACAGCTGACTCAACACTAAATTTCTGATCCATCAATGTGCAGGGCCTTAACTCCTCTTGCAATAAGAATGCCCTCCTACATTGGCTTTTCCCCAAGCGTACGGACGATTTGCTCCTCCAGGAGACCCACCTTAAAGTTAAAAGATGTCCCTAGCCTGAATGTATGTCATTACATCGTATACCAATACCATGCATGCCATTACAACGCGGGTATTACTACGCGATGTCAATGACAACGACATGCCATTACATCGCAACCTTTTACCACGAGTATGCTCTTACCACGCATGCCATTACAACACAAAGGCATGTGTGGTAAAGCTATGCTAGTGGTTAAAGTTTGCAAGGTAAGTGACTCTACACTACCCCTGCACAACCCTCCCCCGACCCCCAGTCCTCTGCCTAAAATAACACTACACTACCCTGCACAACACCCCAACAGTACCCTAAAACACTACACTACACAAACACTACAACACTACACTAAACCCTAAAATACTACACTACACAAACACTACCCTAAAACCTAAAACACTACACAACTACACTACACAATCACTACAACACTACCCTAAACCCTAAAACACTACACTACACTACACAAACACTACAACACTACCCTAAACCCTAAAACACTACACTACACTACACTCCAATGCTACCCTAAGCCCTAAAATACTACACCACACAAACACCACACAAACACTACAACACTACCCTAAACCCTAAAACACTACACTACACAAACACTCCAACACCACCCTAAACCATAAAACACTACACTACACAAACACTACACAAACACTACAACACTACCCTAAAACACTACACAAACACCACAACACTACCCTAAACCCTAAAACACTACACTACACAAACACTCCAACGCTAGCCTAAGCCCTAAAATACTACACCACACAAACACTACACAAACACTACAACACTACCCTAAACCCTAAAACACTACACTACACAAACACTCCAACACCACCCTAAACCATAAAACACTACACTACACAAACAGTACAACACTACCCTAAAACCTAAAACACTACACTACACAAACACTACAACACTACCCTAAAACACTATACAAACAAACACTACAACACTACCCTAAACACTAAAACACTAAAACACTACCCTAAACCCTAAAACAGCACAATACACAAACTCTACAATACTACACTAAACCCTAAACCACTACACAACACAAACACTAAAACACTACCCCTAGCACGACCCCATACACGACTCAAACACCACTACACTACCCTAAACCCTAAAACACTGAGACACTACAACACTACACTAAACCACTACTCACACTACTCCTACCCCAAGAACAATCACCCTTACCTCTCTTTCCTCATTGTTCCTCTCCAGTGTCGCCGTCTCTGCTCGGGTTCCTGTTTCCTGCTTCACGTCGAGGGGCGGTGCACGTCGTTGTGAGGAATCAGTAAAGCCTCTGTTTCCTCATAACGAGGTGGATCGGCATTACATTGCATGCGTTGTAACAGAGCATGCGATGTAAAAACACGCGTAGTAATGGCTACGCGTTGTTACATCGCATGCGTTGTTACGCTTGTGATGTAATGGCATTGCGGGGAAACAGCCGAGTTGTAATGGCTGTTTCCCCCTAGCCTTCACTCCCAATTATACCCCCACCAATTCCACTCTTCAGCTCCACAGAAAACCAAGAAGGTGGCTCTTCTCATTAAGGCAAATTTCCCAAAGTGACATGGAAGGGAGATGGGTCATGATTCAGGCCTCAGACCTTACCACTTCATACACTGTAGCCTTCATTTATTGACCCAATGACAACACAGCCCCTTTCTTTATTGACCTGCTCCTAACAGTTGGCACTGTGTCCACCCACCATGTGATATTGGTTTAGGTTTACAACGAGATGCTTGACACCACATTGGACCGTTCGGCCTCTTTGTGGGGGGGGGGTGACTCCTCCATCCCAATCTTTAGTACAATGTATTTCTGACCTGAATATGATGGATATGTGGAGGCTTCTACACCCCTGATGGCGACTACAATTTGTTTCCAATATACACAAATCCTACTCCCGAAAATATTTTTTTTGTGTTTCAGCCACCTTACTTCATATGGTGGAAAATATCACCATTGAAACCCAGATTCTACACGATCGTGCATATGCTATTTTAGCGTTAACTTCTATACCTCTCCCCCTGAACCCACCCATGCCGTTTTTGTAAAATTAAGGAGATTGCTTTTCATGACCCAGTATTTCACTTTAATATTAAAGACAGACTTAGGCATTATTTTATTGACAGCATAAGCAACAAGGTTTTTTGGGCTACGATTTGCGATGCGGCTACTGTGGTCATGAGAGGAGAGTTTATAGTTCTTACTAGAACCTTTTTTAGACTATGCAAACTACAACAAACTGAATTGGAAGGAGTACAAACTGAATTAGAGACAGAAAATAAACAGACAACCTCTTGGTACATGTATAGACTGTTTCATAAAGCCAGAGGTGAATTAAAATCACTGGTAAATAAAGTTGCTGCATATAAGCTATTGGAAAATAAACAACTCTATTATGAGAAAGGAAACTGAGCAGACAAACTTTTGGAGTACAAAGTTAGACAGGTCCATACCAGAAATTAAATTAAATGTATTACACATGCTGAGTGGACATACCTAATCTCAACATAGAGGTTAATGCTGCCTTTGCCTCTTTTTATAATAAGCTATGCTAAGGGAAAGTTCTTGAGTCACTGTAACAACATGAGATTTGTAGGAGGTTCATCTCCAGAATATTCTAGAGGATGTCAGGGAGGTACTAGACTCTCTCATCACAGAAGAAGAAGTAAGGGCCGCCATCAAATCCCTCCTCAATAATAAAACCCCATGGCTGGATGGGTTTTCTCAATTCTTTTTTATAAATACGAGAATTGCTGAAAGCCCCCTTTAAGATTTTTTAATTCCTTTTAAGGTACTGGCTCAGTGATGCCGACGATGATGGAGTCCATGCTCTCACTGATCTTGAAGCCTACTAAACCCCTGAGCAATGTGGGTAGCAGAGAACATTTGTACTTTTAAATAGTGATATTAAAATATTTATGAAGATCTTGGAGAATTGTTTGGAAGGGTTATAGCCAACACTTATTTTCCCTTTGCAAAGTGGCAGTATCAGATTTACACAGATGGGGACAACATCAGTCTGCCAATCAACGCCATTAAACAAGCCACTACCGATGGCATGTTGATGCATCTTCAGTTGTTCGATGCGTAGACAGCATTTGACCACGCAGAGTGTCAATTTGTGACCAAGATTCTGGCTAAGACTAATCTATATTTTGGCCAATTTCATAACACTGTCCACAAGGATAAAAACCGACCTCTTTTTTCCAATCCAATTAAACTATCAAGGGGAACTCACAGTGGATTCTCATTGTCCCCATCGTAGTTTGCCCTTTGTTGAACCCCTTATTCTAAAAGTGCAGTTAAACCCAAACATACAGGGTCTCCCTGTGGGTAACATACATTTCAAAATCATGATGTTCCCAGATGATAATCTTTGTTTCTTGACCTCTCCCGCTGACTCCCTAGATATCCTCCAAGGCATCCTGCAAGAATTTGGGGAAGTGTCCAGTTTTAAATTAAATTATAAAAAATTAGTGTCGATGGGGTTTGGCCCTGAAGCATACCATACCTATGAATTTTCATGGGTACAAAGTAGCTTCTAATGTTTGGATGAATCTATTCCTCATGATACCTATGACACATTCCTTTTAAATATTCGCCCTTCCTCAAAAATCAGTACAATGAGCTTTATAGGTGGGGTTGCCTCGAGTTTATGGGGTGGGTAAAATTAACTGCCTTAAGATTAATATCTTACCATGTCTCCTATATACAGTAAGAATTTTCCCGCTTCAGATCCCGAGGAGGGTGATCTCCCTCATCCAAATTAAGGTATGGGCTTTTATATGGAGTAACAAACTGCCTAGGATTGCTAAAGCAGTTCTTCATTGTTCACGTGGGAGGGTGTGTTGGGAGTTCCTAATGTTTCCTGATATATTCTGGCAGTCGGATAACTCCAGCTTTACTTTGGGGTTCTGGTCCTACCAAATTGTGGGTTATTTAGAACAACTCTTCTGCAATATCCCTCTTAAAAATTTACCATGGCTTCTTCAAAAAATCCTCACAGGCATAGGGCACCCACTATCCTCTACTTACCAACTTGTGTCCTTGTAGGAAAAGGGCACGCACTCTACAGATTAAACCATATCTCTCATCACATATCCCTATTCTAGGTAACCCAGACTTTCTTCCGGGCATATTAGATAGGTAGTTTCTGTAATGTAATGGAGATACAGACCTTACTCTTATAGATTTGTATGTCGATGGGGTCCCCAAAACTAGCGACCAATGTGCCACTGACTTCTCTCTTCATCAACACTCTATGTATAGGGTGACTCAGCTTGAAATCTGGGCTTGGGGAGAACCTTCCATCGAGGCAGGGACACGCGAAATACATCTCATGGAGGATGTTGTGGTAGAAGGGAGAAGAACAAAAGCAATGTTATGCCTATACAGAGCATTAGAAACTCTTCTAGATATCTATAAGTCTAATATTGCACAATGATCATGAGATCTGGGTGTGTAAATGGAGGAGGAAGAGTGGTGTGCCATTTGCCAGAGGGCTGCCAAGACCTCCTTCTGCACCCATTATAAAGAAAAGGCATACAAATTACTCCTGTGCTGGCATCATATTCCAGCCCAATTATTGCACATATTGGGGGTTGAGGATGTTTGTTGGTGGGGCAGTGGATCTCACGGAACGTATTTCCAAATGTGATGGGAATGTACTGTGGTGGCCGATTTCTGTAAACAGGTGTTCCATATATATTGAATATTACACTTAATCCCCACCCCCTCCAGGCCCTTTTGGGAGCACCATATAAATAGGACTTCTACCAGCTTAACATCCTTCAGAAAAATTGATTACACATTGCCTTCCTGCTGCTAGATTAGTGGTGGCTTTGCAATGGAAAGGTCCAGAGGCTCTTTGACGGGCTAAGATTTGGGACCTGTATTCCATGGAGAGCTTGACTGCCACAGTGCACAACATGGGCCTTCGTTTTGATAAGATATTGACCCTCTTTCTAACACATGTTAAAAACTGATCCACACAATGGACAATGACACATCGCTTTGACCTGGTAGCCACTGTTGTCCTAGTAGACCAAGAGGGTCACAGATCATATTGACAGGTGTTTGGGAATGCTTGGGTTTCTTGATTATGTATGGGCCCTCTTCTTGGGGCCTTGAGGTCCTATCCTTATGTCACCCATGATGTATGGCTTTTGGAGGGACCAAAGTACAATTTACTGGAGATGTTCATTATTTTTTTCTGATTATGAGCTACTAACCTGAAATCAGTCATGACCAGTTAATAGTTTGTTATTCTCTCTGGTTTATTTTGTATTAAGCTGGCCAATGACAGTGCATTTGTTATTGCTTGTGTTTGTTTCATTCCTTGTTTTTTGTTCAATAAAAACCATTTGTCTAAAAATATTTTTGGCCAAAAAAATACATTCTCTTTACTGGAACTGCGAGGATGCATCATGTTACCATATAGAAATCTGACACAGAGAAGCAGCGGTTAGAGTATGTTGTACAAATGTAAAAAATCAGCAAGGTGCTATGAATCTGGGTGGTTAGCTATAATTCTGCCATCTTATCCCTTTAAAATCATAATTAAGTGAAATGGCTTTTGAAGTTGTTGAAACCTAATCAGGCCAAATGTATACTCAATGTAACACTGAGAATATGCTCTTGATTTCAACATTCTTTAAGATTAAAACAGAACAACAGTAACATTCCCTTAAAAAAGCAGTATCTTCACAAGACAGCCACCCAAAAGAAGGGATAAGCTAAACAACAGCTTTTCTTTCTTTGTGCATCCACAAATAAATGATTTGTGATGATGAAAACATAAACATGATATGGGGAGCAGTTAATTGATGGACTACCTCTGAGGAAGAATGTTAATGAAAAAAGGCTACTTTCCACAACCACAAAGCACCAGAAGGAAAACTTGCAGTAGTTGGACATCTCAGGAACGCATTATGCCTTTTCATTGTATGTGACACTTTCTGCAACTGCAAGATCACCACTTGGAGAAAAAAGACAAGCAGCGAAAGGGAATATCTTCCCAGCTTACTTCGTCACAAATGTACTGACCAAAAGTTATGAGAGCTTTTGGCAGGCTTATTAGGAGAGCTCTTAACATTTGGTCAGTAGATGAGTCTGTGTTTTTAATTATGTGCCAGGGTCTGAATGATGTGGTTCACTGGCTATATTTTTCATCCAGTTTTGAGTGTAAGGTGTTCATTATCAGAGGTGCTCTTGATGAATCATCAGTAAATACTTTTTGGGAGGGAGAGGGTTGATGTTTTCTGCTTTCCCATGGGTCAGATGAAGACACTGATTTAGCGTTACAATAGTGTTTTAGGCATTAATATTTTAGTGCCTTTCTTGTGAGTAGGAGCTCCACCAACAATGAGAAGCAGGAGTCAACAGAATTGTTACACAATTGCTCATGGTAGAAGCTTACATGAGGTGATTCCTATTTTATATTCCAAATAGCAGAGAAAGCTGGCACCAAGCCTGTGAGTTCTTTGTTCTTTGGCCATGACACCTTGGCCTCTGTTGAACCAAATGATTACACTGGTGGTTCCCTGACAGTACAGTTTTATGGTTGGTGTTTTCATCTATTTGTGAAAAATAATTTGAGGGATGTGGAAAATTGGGGTTTTGTATATTATATTGCTTTCCCTTTTTTCCTTAATTCTCACTTTGCTCCTCTTTTTTGAAAGGTAAATGACACATCTACCTTGCCTATAACTCCTCACTATATGCATAATAAAATGCACCCAGGACCTGGAAGTTAAATGCCATCTGTGGACTGCTGCAGCTATTGTGCCATCCACAGAGTGTGCCTACAAAACATGGCTTCAGGCCTACCATTGTAGCCTGACTGCTGCAGTGCAAGACCTCTAGAGCAACCTGTCAAAGTAACCATAAGGCCTCCCTTTTAAATATAAATAAACCACTCCCTTTTGGGCCTGTTTTCAATAAGGCAGAAACCTTTGAAAATATTGGTAGATCAGGGCCATGGCACTTTTAATCCATTGCTTAAGGCGTACCCAGGAGTCATCACCACCCACTAGCTAGTGGCAGCCATAAATGTGGTACACCAAGGGAACCACCTCAAAATACTTTTTGGACCTGCAGAAGACAAGAAGAGGACTTTGCAGGAGCGGCTCCTCCATGTGGGTGGAGGAGCGCCCCCCCCTGCTTTCTCACAGTGCGTGAAGCAGAAACATAACATGGTATTACAAATACCATTTTACGTTTTTGCTTCTCACACTGTGAGAAAGCAGAAGTGTTTCGTTGGGGTGAGCGGTTGCGCTCAGGCCTTCTCGGGGGCAGGGTGGGAGTGGCTAGCCCAATGCTGTGGGCCCTGACTGAATGGTCGGCCCTCTGGGCCATTTTGTCCATGTAGGCTGCAGCGTTGTTATTGGCTTAGGGGAGGGGCGGGAAGCTGCCTGCTTCCTGTTGCAGAGGACGACACAGGACCTACGATGTGGGACAGGGCCGGCAAAGGTAGGTTTTTTATTTTAAATTAAACCTTCTACCCCATGCGACCACCTCCCTGTGTGAACCCCCACCAGCGAGTCTTGTCAGACGGGACTGGGACTATGACTGCTATCTGTGACCTGAGAGGAGCCCTGAAGGACTGGACCTGCACTATCTTGACCCAGGACTCAGAAGTGGACACCACGGGTCAGCTGGCTGCCTTCCTGTGTGAGTGCAGGGGGAATAAGTTGCAAGAGGCCTTTTCCCTGAAGTCAAAAAAGGACCTGGACTGGACTTTTCTGTTGGCCTCTGGGGGCTTTAGAAGTGTACTTCTTTGTTTATTTAGGCAATAGAAGAACGTTTGTAAACGTTTCCTCCACAGCTCCAGAGATTCGGTGGGATCTGCAGAAAAATGTATTCAACCAGCAGTTGCACAACATCGGATTGGATTTCAGTTTTGTCATGGTGAACTCCACACCTGTTCCATTCCGCATTGAGACAGATTTGTTTTAGCAAGAAACCTACAAAGCTCCAGAGCACTAGCAAGAGCAACATGGTTCAGGTATCCAGATTTCAGATCCATGGCGGTGGCTAAAACTTCAGCGGCATCCCACATGGGAAGGCGTTTTCTAATAAAAAAATGAGAAAGTCCCATTCTACTTTGGGATTTAGAAGAAATGTCAATATTTTTATTCAAGAAGGTGACAAAGTCCTTTTGTGAAGTGAAACTTAGAAACAGTTTTAACCTTTTTGACTTCCAGACTTTCAGTGGCAGAAACCTACTTGGTGCATCCGACCTGTGCCCCCACACCTTTGACTTCTAAATGCACCTAGGTTCCGGTCTACCACGATGATTAACTACAATTGTTCCTTTGCTCTTTTTAGTACTATTTTCATCTAAATCTTCAAAAACTCAAATGTTTAGTTCCCTTTTTTCAAATTGTGTTATTTTGTTGTCGTTTTGATTATTACTTTCCAGCCATTTCTTCAATTTGAGATTTTCATTTCAAGGTATTTTGACTTTATTATTCTTTTGATATGGTACTGCATAAATACTTTCCACATTTCCCGACGCTAAGCCTGTATCTGTGCTATAGCTGCCAGGGGCTTGAGCTCAGGCTAATTTAGTGACTTTGAGGGTTGCCCTGACAAAAAGTTTCATTATTTCTTGAGGAGGAAATTCACCAACCCCCAATGTTAATCCACTTTCTTATAATCCATAACAGATATATGAAGCACAAATAGTAAATCCTCTCATATTATTATGGTTGGAGAAAACATCTTAATTAACGTTGCAGAAAAAACATTTTATACATTTATGCTGTGATCTTCACTAGAACATTTGAGGGAGCGATAAATATGTTTAAAAATTATGCACTACATTCTTACTCCTGAATCGACAGTGTAAACAGGAAGCAGACTGCCAGGCTGAGGCATAATTTATGTTGGATGTACATTGTGAGGAGTCCCCAGGAAACTCAAACAAAGCATTAAAATGAACAATGTTTAAGGGAAGAAAAGGCTTAGCAGCCTCCCAGGATAAAATACCCTGTCAATCATTGTTGTTAAAAAATGTTACTTAAGGGAGAATGCTATTCTACAAAGATGTGTCTGTGTAGTTTATAAAAGGCTTGCAAACAAAGGGATGGGCATTTCTAATGGAAATTCTAGTATTGGCATTATTTTCCTAGATCAATCAGTAAAGTGCTTCCAAAACCCATTTCATTGTCCACATCCGGCAAGTCACAGATGTCTGCAAACCCTAGATTGAACATATAATCTATGCAAAGTGGCAAAATTACAGTTGCTTTCTCACATAAAATGCAAGGAGAATTTCAATTGATCTGCGCGCCCATGTTCATATGTCAGAAATGCCAAACATTGAGGCCTTTCCCAGATCACATTTGAGATATGATTCACAAAGCTATTTGCATACTTAGATAAAATGTATTTAAACAAATAACAGAATTTACAAGTGCAAGTTGGTTTTTTGATTCACAAAAAATACCTTCAGAATAGATTTATTCACACATAAAAACACACCTTCAAGTTGTAGCAAGCATCTTTCGCAAACATTTACAGATGGTTTTCCATCTTGAATATGGCTAGATACTTGCTGGTATAAAGGGTATGAGTCAATCTATTTTCCTTGTGCGAAATAGGGGTGAACATCCCCAGAATTAGTGAGGCGAAGATAAAGGTGTGTATTCCTGGGATATGCTTTTCTCTAATGAGAAAATAAGTAGGAAATTATTGTATGCATAACAGATGCCATTTGGAAAAAGAAGCTTACTACGTTTCGAACGTTGGTAAATGTTCACTATTATAAGTAATCCTGCAGTACTTCATGGATCCCCAAAATATTGGGAACTTGCACTCAATGCAGTAATAACAACATGTACCATTTATTTCCACACATCTTGGAATGTGTGAACACCCAGAAACACATTCACACAAATTCAGATTTTGTTAGGCCTAAAAAATGGTCACATAGATGTTTCAAGAGCAATGTATCACTTTATGAATGGATGTCTGATTAAAACACAACCAACCAAAAGGGGAATTCAAGAGGACCTGTGTTTACCATTTCTTTCACTCTGTATGTTTTACAAGTTACGGTATGGCAAAGACTTAACATTGAACTTTAATTGATTAATCAAAAACATGCATTTGTCAGATCCTGAAAATAATGTGTATAACAACCGATAATTTAATCTAATATTGAGTTCTTGAAAGAGACAAATCTGTGATGATACTACACCCCTTAGAATTTCTGAATGAAAAAAATACTGTTGTAATGCAAACCATATATTAGAACAAATCTTGACATATTTAGTGCAGTACCAATTTTAGCACAAACTTTGTAGGTTTGCTCAAAAAACTAATTTTGTATACAATTCCAGAAAAGATGCTGAAAGATTCTTCTATTCAAACCAGTCCCAGTCTAAAATTTCAGTTTAAATACCTCCAGGAAGAAAACCACCAGTGGAGATCTCCCTGCCTGGGATCTATTGAGCTAATATGGGTAGTGGAAAGTGAATGTCCTTTGTGGGTCTTCTAAGTTAGAAGGTATTCCCTTGTCACCTGTGGTGCAGAGAAGACAAAGAATTCGCCATGTGGAATTAGGCAACTGCTGAATTCACCTATAAATAATTCAAACGATTTATTGCACTAACACACAGAAGTAATGTGATAGTGTTCTGTTAGACCCTATTCAATTTTACGCCCAAAGAAACAACAAATTCTA
Source organism: Triturus cristatus (assembly GCF_964204655.1). Lineage (NCBI taxonomy): Eukaryota > Metazoa > Chordata > Amphibia > Caudata > Salamandridae > Triturus > Triturus cristatus. The sequence continues at coordinate 170,162,039 of NC_140582.1, read as the reverse complement.
AGAAATGGTTGAACCTAGATCTTTATTTAATTCCAAGAGTTTCTGTAATCAGCCAAGGTTGTTCTCGAACAGCAGGTATCGCTAATCACAAGGTCACTTATTGAACAACAAAAGCATACTAAACTGTTGGTATGTGAACTTTTATGCAGTTAAATGTGCAGATGTTTCAGCAGCAACTCATCACTCTACCATCAACTAATAAAGTAATTATAAATAGATAACTACTCATGACCTACAAACTAAATAAAAAAGACACCATTCAATTCTGTGATATGAAGATGGAGGATGGAGAAACCTCATGCCTGAAGAGCATTCTCCACTTCATCTTAAATAGTGTCTTGCTAACAATGGTAAAAGTTGAAAATGTTTTGGAAGTGGAGTTACACCGACAGATGCCTGAAGATTGTAGCATGGCCAGAGTGGAATCACTAGGGCTTTAACAAAACCTCAGATAGTTCAATTGTGATTTAAGAAACCATTTCAAGCTCTTCTTGCATTATCACTATTCTGTAGAGAATACATTTCCCTACTTTGCCATTGGTGAATAAAGGAGCTTTTACTCACATTGTATAAGGAATATAATAAAGCAAAGTCAGAAATGGAAAGTCACCATTTGTATTAACAGTGCCACATATCTATTGCTGCAAAATGTTGCTGTATAATGGACAGAGACCTAGGTTACCATAGCCTGGTACAAAGGATATGTCTAATGATAAATTAAACTGATAGTGCACCGTGGAAAACTCAGAGTTTTGCAGTAGGTTCAATTTAGAAGATCCTATCCACAAGAAGGCCAACGAGAATACCTATGTTTCCTAATTTTTCCAATACTTCTTTTCTGTTCATCTAGTCACTCTTTGACACACAAACAAAGTTTGACAGGATGTCCTCACACACATACCATGTGTCATGCTTCATCAATCTGTGAGCAGTAGGTGGACGCAGAGAAACGATCCTTGGTATAAGTGTGGCTACAGGGGTTCCTGGGGCCTTCCTCCATGGGATTCAGATGAACCCTAGTTTTGGTGACCAGAGACCTGAAAGTTACACTAACAAGTATTTGTTTAGTTTGATTCGTGTATACAAGTGGTGTATACTTACATAGGATCCCACACATGTACTGATAAATGCCATAGACTTTTAGGAGCCGCCTTGGTAGAAACATGTCAACACTTCAGTGGTGTTGGGTTACTTGTTCCTCCATGCGCCACACCCAGTTTTAAATACAAAGTGGTACCCTGCTGAGTAAAAACCATACTGGGTAACCATATTGGTTTTAAATGCATTTTATTGATCCTTAGTAAAGTGCATCTCTCATCTCAGGGTGTAAGTCCGCTCTCCATCAAACCATGGTTTTGGAGTGTGTGGGGTTGTCCAATGATGAAGCATGACACCTGGTAGGTGTGTGAGGACTTCCCATAAAACTTTGTTTGAGTGTAAAAGAGTGACAAGATGGCTGGAAAGGATGTAATAGAAAAATGTGGAACCTAGTTTAATCCTAGTTTGCCTTCTGGTGGATAGGATTATGTTGGAGGCTGGCTCACCCTTGAGGTCCTAAGCCTCTAGTACCCCACCTCGAAGATTGTCCATTGGTTTGTGGTTCAGTAAATTTAGAAGATCACTCTATATATGTAGTGAACAGACCCACAAAAATTAAACTGTAGAAAACAGGAACCCTTCAATTAGTATTGGCTACCTGCAAACCCCTGAATTTCCAGACTATCCCATCAAGTCCAGAGGATTCACCTATGTGGGTGTGTGTAAGGTCCATTCAGTTCCTTTGAGGAGACCAGATAATATCCATTTAATGCTGCCAAACTCTTCAATTACACAACCACAAGAATGTCAGTTGCCTCATTTTACCTAGCCAGGAACACTGTTTCCAAGTTCACTCCGACACATGCAAATGTAAATTTTCTACAACAATTTATAATGTCAAGAGTGTGGCTGAAGATATACTGTTTCAGCAAGGATGGCAAGACGATCAAGGAGTAATGCAAATTAAAACGTAAATCAGCCTGAAACCTTTTTGTTCATTTTAGATGATGTTTAGTGTATATAAATTTTAAAAAATTCAGTTGGAACAATGTTTGTCAAATATAATGACTCTTAATGACTGTGTCTGCTGCCAAAGTATCATCTTTGCCCTTTAACATTTTTCAATGGAATGTCTAACACAAACACTGACAGTATAATTGCAGTAATGGGGTCTTAGGAAGATATTATTAAAGGACAATAGAGATGGAATAGTGTATCATTACACAGTGCATGCTCTGGCAAAAATAAATATGACACTAGAGTGCTTAAGCCCTGCATGTATAGAATGTATGTATAGGAAAGACGAATATCCTTTCTTCCATCACTGTATTTTATGAAGTATGTTTTGGAACTATTAAATGTTTCCTGATTACCGTTTAGTGTTAACTCCTGACTCCTGACTTTTCAGTTATAGCCGGTTGCCTAGGCAGATATCTTTAAGATACTAAAATGGGCCCTAGAATGGATAGAGGAACAGTTCCTCTTCCTGCCTACCTCACCTCTCTACTTCTCTAAGACATCTCCTTGCAATCCTTGGATTCTGGGGAAAACACAAAAAAATAACTTTAACATTCTTTAACTAAAACATCTGATCAATACTAGTTATTGAAGTCAGCTTTGCAAGTATGTGTCAGAGGATAATGTAGGGCAGATGAGGACTATCATGCAAAGCATTCATGGAGTGACTTCCTCCTTTGAGCTGTGCTTACTTTTTTTGTTCCTCAAGGGCTCATGTTAGCCAGAAAAACGTTTGGTAAGGTGGAAAAGTCTTGGTGAAAATGGTGAATTAGCGGTTGTGTTACAAGTATTGAAAGTATTTTTTTTCTTTTCACGATGACTATCTGCATTAAGCAATAGGTATTAGAGAGGTCTGACTGCTTCAGTGAAGGGATTTTGGTTTGAGTGTGCCTGTCCCCTCATACTGTGTCAACTCTGGTGCCTCTTAACCATACAGACATACATGAACTTGTACAGTATTGGCACTTCTCTGACTGAAGGGGGCACTAGTATATAGAAGGCTATAATGAATGTTTCATAAACCTATCCGGTTAATTTTGTAGAACAATGGAAAGAGTCTTCAAACGTCGCAAAGAAGACAAGTGACAAACCTCTTGTCTATAGGTAGCAGACGCCATTTGTGGTTAATATGAGAGTTATGATTTCAGTTTGTAATATTGTTCAATTAATGTGCCATGATGATATCTCTTCTTAAAGTGTTTCATAAGCTACTAACCAGTCACCAGTTTATCAACAATCAACTTTTGTATCTAGTTTGCTGAACAGCAAAAACCTTTGAATAAATAAAATACCCTTAAAGTATCTGGCTCTTAAAGTTCACATATTGTATGTTTAATTGGATCAACCTTGCAGTCTAACCAGGATAGGATTTTGAACACAGCAAATTGATTTTCCTCCAAGTGTAGGCTTGTACTACACGCATGAAAAGTAAATTGTGCAAAAGTAGTGTTACACAACGTGTTCCTGCATTTGTGTGGAACTAGCACCAACTCCCTCAGCTGTTTTTCTCTGTCCATTTTAGCTCATATGCCAAACTGTAAAAGAATTTAAGTTAAACTATCATATTTTAAGAACGATTTGTAGTGCATATGCTAAACATTGAGCATACTATAATGAATGAAGGTACATATATCATCCGCAAAATATTTGTGAATATGCAAAATACTCAGCCACTGAGCAGATTGTGATATGCGATGCATTTGCCTTTGACAAAAAATTTGTGCTCAGAGCATGCCAAAGAGTGTTGCATGTGCAGGATTCAATGCATGTCTACTTGGCATTCACTGTTTGTGGAAAGTAAAATCCACAAAAGTATTGTCATTGTTTGAGGTTGAGGCTACTGAGCACAGGCAGCACAGGTTGGGGTGGTCCAAAGTTAGTGCTGCCAAGATGGGCTAGCGAGGATAGACCCAAAAAGGTTTTGCCTGATCTTGACAAGTCACAAGTCCTTATGCAATTTGTGCAAGCTCTAATGAAAGTTGGGCAGCCATTTATTTATAAAGTTTTATATAGCGCAAACAAGATCCCGAAGGATAGCAGAGCGCTTTACAAAAGGATGGAAGGATGGTAATAAATGCAATATTGACATAAAAAAAGTATAATAAACATGAATAATTATGGTACAAAGGGGTCAAAGGAGAAAAATACAACAACTAATGCATATCGGGCTAAGAGGGGGGCAAACGATGAGGAAAAAAAGAGTGGCATCAAATGAAGGTTTAACGGTTGTAGGATCAGAGATTTCGAGCGGATGATCATCACCCATTTAAGGTAAGAACTTGTTCATTAGGAATCTTTTGGCTTCCAGTTTGAAAGCAGCCATGGAGGAGATTCTGCATACTTCCGGTGGAAGAGAGTTCCACATCTTCGGGGCAGCGCCGTAGAAGGCTCGTTGGTAGGTCTTCCTTTTTATATAGATTTATGGTTTCAGGAGGAAAGAGTTCTCACTTCTTTAGGGTCTACCGCCCCCAGATAGTTAAAGTTTTTGTGCTAGGTAACTGGGTGTTTTGAAATGTAGGGTTTTGTGTACCAAACAAGCCATCTTTAGCTGAATTCGAGCTTTGTAAGGCAACCATTTAAGGGATTTTAGAACTGGGAATATGTGCGCGATTCTTTTGGTACCAGTAACCAACCTGGCCGCAGCTTTCAGAGAAGCCCTTAGAGGAGCCAAGGTATATTTGGGAAATCCACAGAGCGTAGTGCTGCCAGAGTCAAGTCATGGCAACGCAAGCGCTTGGACCACCTGCTTGATATCAGATTGTGGAAGGAATGGCTTGATATTTCTCAGTGTCCTCATCAAGTAATTAGCTCCCTTAAACACATTGCCGATATGAGTCTTCATGTTCAGATGCTTGTCCAGTGTGATTCCAAGAGATTTGGCTGAGTCTATAATGAAGGGGGAGCAGTTGAAGGCAGTGAGGTGACTCAACCAAAGGTCTGTTTTGGGGATGTGGTTCGGAGGAGAAATGAGAAGGAATTCTGTTTTGAAGGTGTGGAGCAGGAGGTGGATCTCGGTTAACCAGTTTTGAGTAGACGTGAGGATAGAGTTGAGTGAGATGATGTTGTCCGGGGAGGAGAGTTTCAAATAGAGTTGCGTATCATCCGCATACATATGGAAGAGAATGTTTGTGGAATTTAGTGCATTAGCTAAAGGTTCCAAGAACAGGTTGAATAGTATAGGAGATAGGGCGGACCCTTGGGGTCCCCCATGAATACTGGAGAGGGCTGGGAGAGAGTGTGGTTCACCTTGACTCGTTGTGATCTGTGGCGGAGGAAAGACGAGAACCATTGTGGCACCTGACCAGAGAAGCCCATTCTGTTCTTCAGAATGGATATGATGTTATTGTGATTGACCATGTCGAAAGCAGAGGAAAGGTCAAGGAGGATTAAGAGGCAGGATTCATTTTGGTCGAACATTTTTAAGATGTCATCCAAGACATGAATGAGAGCCGATTCAGAACTATGCCCCTTCCGAAAGCCAGATTGATGCAGGTCTAGGAGTTGGAAGCTCTCTATGTGCGCACAGAGTTGGGATTGGACGCATTTTTCTAGGAGCTTGGCTAGGGTGGGGATGTTGGATATAGGGCAGAAGTTCTTAAAGTTAGACCTATCAGCATTAGTTTTTTTTAGTATGGGTAATACTTGAGCTGCTTTTAGGCACTCTGGGATCGAGCCCTGTGACAGTGAAGGGTTTACAATCCTTGTCCAGGTGGGGATGAGGACATTCTTGATTTGTCTGAAGATGGAAGGAGGCAACGGGTCGCTGAAATGATTAGATGTGTTGATACTCTGAAGAATCTTGTTGATGTCTTTTTCACTGAGTGGAGTGAAGGTGCCCCATGATGACTTGTTCTTGGTGTTCAGGCTGAGCTTCTTAAAGAGGTCCGGAAGTGGTGCGGGCCCCGAAGATGGCAGTAGAGCCTTATTAGAGGCGAGTTCAATGTTGATGAGACTTGCTTTCTCTGTGAAGAAAGCAGCCAGTTTGTCGCATGAGGGTAGCTACCTCCAGAATGGTTTGGAGCTACCACTGATTGATGTTTAACCAGTTCAAAGAGTTTCTTGGGGCGGTTAGCGGCATGGTCAAGTTGGTATCTAAAGTAATCTGCCTTAGCGTTCTTGATTAGTTTGTTGTAGGAACTCCTAACATCTCTAAGAAGTTTTAGTCGGTCCGAGGAGAGATTGGATTTCCAGGATCATTCAACTGCTCTAAGGTTGCGGCGTTCAGAGTTTAAATTGTTGTTTAACCAGTGTTTGGATATTTTTGTTGAAGCATTTTTTTCTTGGAGTGGTGCAATGTCATCCATGATGTTAGAGATGGTAGAGTTGTAAAAGTCAGTGAGTAACTGAACCTCAACCAGGTCTGATTTGGAGGAGAGGGCAGATTTACATTGGGCTGCTAGTTCATCAGAATTGATAGATCTGAGGTCCCTTTTCCAAATCTTTGTTTTCGTTGGTTGGGCCTTCCTCAAAGAATCCTTTCTGTTAATATAAAATAGGATGCAGTGGTGGTCGGACCAATCGCAAGGGGTAATGGTGTCCAATGAGATGGATTGACCCTTGGGAATGATGAGGTCTAGAATTTCACCTTTAATATGAGTTGGCTGGTCACAATGCTGAGTCAGCTCTTGACCATCTAAAATAGATTTAAGGCAGGATACAGAGGGATCTTTGGGGTTAGACCAGTGAAGGTTGAAATCACCAAGGAAGATTTGGGACGTAGCCGAGTCGACATTTCCAGAGTTAATTTCCATAAGTTGTGCTTATTAGGCCATGTCAAAGTGCAAGAAATATATACGAGGTCTACAGAGCCCTCGGAAGCTATCCTATGAAATTAAAAGTAAGAAATGTTCAAATAAGATGAGTAGTGCCAAGGAATCAGATTTACTTGAAATAGGTTGGGAACCTGGTGACCAAGAACAAGAAAAAGAAGGGAAACAAGCCTTTAAAATGCAAGCACATAACTGCATGTGTGTGGCAGATGAGGGCTAAAAATCAAAGGTTAAATATTTGAAAGATTGTTAAGCCGAAAACAAATTAATATAGAAGAAAAAGTGGTCATGGGTCTTGAAGGTGTCTTGCCTAGAGAATGGAATCAATCAAAATAGCAGTGGAGAGCATTTAGATCTCAAGCCACAAGTAACCACTACTAGACCGCAAGAGGCAAGGGTAGATTGTCAAAGAAGATTGTAAAGTCACGGGAACTTATTGAATATATTTTGGACACAAATGGTGAGATTAAACCTTAAGCATGCACTACATGGGAAGGTTGTGAGATATCATTTGTGATCCCATAGGACCTTAAGGAGATGTAGCACTTCAGGTGGACACAGGATGACATATACCTTGAGAAAGATCAGAATTAAAGAGTAGGACACTGCAGGGGCAGCATGGTGGGAAGCAATCTCTGAAGATGTGAAAGTCAGCCCTTGTAACAAAGAAATTGAAGTTTACTTGGAAATGTGGCCTTCTGTGAAACGGACTCTTAAAAACAACAGTTGACTCAAAATTATGCATAGATACAGTACTAGATAATTTATGTGGATTAAGTGCAGAGAGGATTATAAGAAAAGAGGGCAACACATGTTAAGTTTAAAATGTGGACAAGGGAATAAATTGCTAGGTCAGAAACTCTGAGCTCGGTGTTCCAGTCTTCAAGTCAACACCTTACAAAACTTTATGCGGCATCAAAATGTTGACCTACAGTAATATCTTATCCACAATATCGACTACCACTATTAGTCAAAGTAAATAGATGTGGCGTTATAATAATAAAGCTATACTTATGGTGATACAATGGCGGCCATTATTGTGGATGCAATGTTCTGTTGATCAATAACTTTCACCTCTATAGTGTGTCATACAGCCCATTTTGTGGTTTTTGCAAATCACCTCATATCCCTGTGCTTAACAGTGTGCTTGTGTATACGGGTAATAGAAATGTGCATAATGTAAGAAAAGTGAGCTGTACAGTATGTGTAATATCTCACACACATATCTCACCTACCACATTCTCCCTCACATCCTGGTTTCTGTATTCTGTTCTCATCTACAGCGCCATGCTGTTCCATGTATATTCGTGCTGCTGCTACAATAATGTTATCTGTAAATTGGTAATCTGCTACTTGGAGCTATGCTAGGCATTATATCAAATACCCGAAAAAGAATTAAAATGTGTGTATAACCTTGCAGTCTCGAATTGAATAAAAGATTGTAGTATAACTATTGTTCACAAGATGGATAATATTCAAGTTACATGACTATAAATGTGGTGTTTGTGGGAAAATTATATTTTATCGTTCGCAGAATGAAATTAAACACACCAGAGAAATGTTACAAAAATTGCAGAGGCATGTCAAACATCAAAAAGTCATTTATCAGAGTAAAGAAATACTGGTATTTTCCGGACATGCTATTTTTTCTTTCTTCATCAGAGACACCGTGTTCTATAAAATACGTTGGGTAAAACAATAGACTGTTTTTCTTGGTATCTTAAACATTACATTCATCTTTTTAACTGTTTTTCGCATGCAAATGTATAAAAGCCTAAGAAACGTTTGAAAATGAATTACTGCAAATTAATTCTACACCACAAGATAGTCTCAAATTACAGTAGGGAATGGGAGTAATGAAGGCAAAAACTGTGCTTGAACAGCTTCCGCAAATAAAACTTTTAGTAAATGGATTATTATGCTACAAATTTAAAAAAACAAAGTGGCATATCTTAATGCTTCTGTAATTAGACGTATAGGAAAAGAGGTATGGTAAAGTCAAACAATGGTTGTATGTTAGAATATCGCCTCTCTCTGCATCAGCCTACCACTACATTGCCTCCACTCTATCGTCCATCATTAACTCGTCTCAAAGAAAGCCTGTTCTATTTCTTTTTAAATCTAAGGGGCAGATCTACATGGGAGTGCCACAGTGTGGCACCGGAAGCCCTATGGCTGCGCCATGCTGCGGCACTTCCGAAGCACAGGGATGCAACATATTTACAATAATATGTTGCATCTCTGTGCTTCCCCCTGTGCTGGCACACAAACTGCAGCCATGCGCTAGCGCAGGCACCCTTCACCAGGGTGCAAGGATGCCTGCATCATGGGGAGATTGTTTTTGTGCAGGAGGGGGCACCTTCCTGCACAAAACAATGACTACAGGCATTTTCCTCGTTTAATGTGTGCTGTAGAATGCAGCACACATTGAAAGAGGAAACAACGAGGAGAAATGAAAACATTTCTCCTCGTTGCGCCTCGCTTCGCCACCTCTAGGGTGGCGTAGCATTCAGACGCATCTCCAGATTTGCGATTTCTCGTAAATCTGGAGATGTGTCTTGTTCCATGGGTGTAGCGTGGGAACAACTACAGCAACACCCATGGAACGCCCCTTCAACGCAAAGTGCTGCGGGTGAAGGGGCCGTATTTACAAGGAGAGGAAAAGTCACGCAGTACGTCACAAAAAGTGATGTACTGGCGGCACTGGGGGCTTGTAAATCTGCCCTCAGATACTAGTACCCTATTTTCAATTCAATAAGAAGGCCCTACAATTATTTTATATAATGCAACAATGTACCTTGGTTGAAGGAACTGCAGTCTATCTGAGGAGGTGTGGCATGGTAGTTCAATGTAGTGGAACCAATGTTGTACTGTTGTGCGCTGTTGTGCGCTGTGGGATTACGGTGTGTTTATATTTAGGTTGGGACTATGTTTTGTCTCAGGACTATGAACAGATGAAAAGGGCCTGATGATATGAGTTAGGACTAAGAACCCATGTATGTGGATTGTACACAGTTTGTCGTGAGGCTATGAGAGGAAGTTAGAAGGTTGGATGTGGTTGGATTGGCAGTTGGTATGAGGCAATGGATTTGATGGTTTTGTCAGAAGCTGTGAGGTGTTTTATGTCACATACCTATGGTTGGTGAAAAATATTTGTAACCATCCCTTTGTAAAATGAGCACTTCTTACTGACTAACGGGAACGTGTTCAATCACCTGTATCTAGCCCCAACCAGGACATTCTAGTATTATAGTACTATCCTTATTTAAATAGAGAATGCCATTCCCAAATGTTGAGTAATATTGTGCAGCATTCCACATATAGTTTTTGGCGAGAACATTTTTAAAAAGCACATATATACTTTTGCTTATATAGTTTTACAGAGCAATAACCAAGTACACGCAATTCCATTACCACAGTGAAATCGACCAATGTGCTGATTTATTTTTGAGGCACGGGCAATTATCTTGGGTGCCATCTGTGCACAGGAATTATGCAGAATAAAATCGTGATCATTCAAGGTTATTCTGCTGTGTTATCTCCGTAGGGAACAAACATGCTGCCTCAGGGTGTCAGGCCAATGTACGTTCTTCAATTATTACGTGTTCGTGACATTCTTTCTCTGTGTGTGTAATTACAAGGCTTAGACCTAGTTGATGTGGATGGTAAGTCATGAACAATGAAACCCGGCTGAGGAGCGATCATATTACTTGCTAATGAAAGTGACATATCAGCACAACAAAAAGAATCAGGCACTAAAAGTCCTTTCAACTGAAATGGCTGTACAGCGGAACAGTGACAAAAGCAAAATAAATTATTACTTTGAAATATCTACGAAAGTAAGTGTTAGCTAAAAATATTTTGAGGACAGCAGGGAGAACCAAAATACCCAATTTAAGACTTTTGAAGCCACATACCATGTCCTGGGGAGGATTAAATGAATTCTTATAAATGCTCATAGTCTCTGCAAATGAGTGGGAAATGTCTTCTCTGTAGAGGTTTGTAGCTCACCATCTTTTCACTGTGTGATTTGGGCTCTTCACTAGGTGACCTGGTGCAGAGACCTGATACTGTGTGACACACGGTGCCACAGTATGAGGTGACAAGCCTGTATCAGTAAAATTTGAAAAATGCTTATGAAGTTTGAAGATGTTATGTGATACTGTATTCATTATGCAAAAAGCATCTCAGCAAGGGTTTGATGACAGCGAATGAAGACAGCGTGAAGCACCTGTGAGAGGGCTCGGTAAGGTAGCAGCAACAATGAGGGTGTGTGTAGGGGACCAGATGCAAGGCTAATGCCAGTTGGATTAAAGGCCTAGCTCTTCAATCTTGCCTGAGTTGTGTAAGTGTCGCTTTGAACATAACAAAATATCAGAAAAGTTGCAACACGTTTGTCAGTAATTTCGAGAATATGGTAACTTCAGTGAGGAAAGGCTTTATAAAACCATTATAAAAAGGTGCTCATCACCAGTTTTGGACCTAAGGTTGCCAGAGGTTGTAGCAGTAATACAAGCGCTTCAAAAAGAAGAACACGCCTACTGTAGTGTTGGTATATTTTGAATATTGATGGACTCACGTGGCCGTCCACGGGTGAAAGCCCAAATACTTGATACTAAAGACTTAAAAAATCGATGATCCAGGTATTAAAAAAAAAATCTTTACCTTCAGAGATAGTGCTAAGTACATTTTCATTGTGTATTTTTTAATGTTTGCATTGTGTTACATGTGAAAACTTAAAAGCATTAATTATAATCCATTCTCACCACATATTTTATTTCCCCAATCAGATTTCGATCTAATTCATGTTTTACTTTGTTGTCTCTCAATACTTGAACTATAAAATTATTTTGTGTCTCTTTGACTTATCTGAGGGCAGAAATGTTTACTCCAAACCTCAAGCTCAGTCCATTTTTACAAAGTTATTGCACAAATCATACATATTATTGGTCTTCGCGTGGAAGTTTGCAATTTTTGTTCCTCTGCACCATTAGAGATGTACTTTTAATATCCCTCTGAACAGAATGTAGTGCGCAATGACAAATGACAGCGATGCCCAAGTCACTCCATAACTCTTACTCAGCCCAGCCCTTGTACTGTTGCCCAGCTACCCAAGCACTAGCATTTAAATGCCAATTTATGATTGGTTACAAATTGATTACATGCATTATGTATTATGGACATTGCATGGGCAGTGTGTTTGTTGTCATTGGGCTTGTCCTACACATGCACGATGTATGTAGCTTAAAACATTCAGAGACATTCTTCGGACAGGAATATTGTGTAGATCATAAGAAGTGGGCATTGAACCCACAGTGAAACACCCAAAGCAACTGCATGCAGGCAACAAAGACTACATACAAGGAGACATTGACTGACCTGTGAGCGCGAGCTCTGTCCTGCGAGGTCCTTCCTGTTGGGCTGTTTGTTCTGCGGCTGCACCTCGCGGAACCCGCTCCGCGGGTCCCGCTTCGCCCGTGTGCCTGGGCGCATCGTTGCTGATTCCTGACAGGGGAGCTGCCTGAATCTCGGGGAGCAGGGCTGCGAGCGCCAGGTGAGGATCAGGGACTCCATTGCCCAGGAGTCCCTGTGCTGCCATCATTTCCTGCACCTGGACGCTCTCCCTGCTGGCCACGCCCCCTAAGCACAGCTGAAAAGAGCCTGCTTGTCCCTAGCTCTTTGGGAGACATTGACTGACCTGTGAGCGCGAGCTCTGTCCTGCGAGGTCCTTCCTGTTGGGCTGTTTGTTCTGCGGCTGCACCTCGCGGAACCCGCTCCGCGGGTCCCGCTTCGCCCGTGTGCCTGGGCGCATCGTTGCTGATTCCTGACAGGGAAGCTGCCTGAATCTCGGGGAGCAGGGCTGCGAGCGCCAGGTGAGGATCAGGGACTCCATTGCCCAGGAGTCCCTGTGCTGCCATCATTTCCTGCACCTGGACGCTCTCCCTGCTGGCCACGCCCCCTAAGCACAGCTGAAAAGAGCCTGCTTGTCCCTAGCTCTTTGGGAGACATTGACTGACCTGTGAGCGCGAGCTCTGTCCTGCGAGGTCCTTCCTGTTGGGCTGTTTGTTCTGCGGCTGCACCTCGCGGAACCCGCTCCGCGGGTCCCGCTTCGCCCGTGTGCCTGGGCGCATCGTTGCTGATTCCTGACAGGGGAGCTGCCTGAATCTCGGGGAGCAGGGCTGCGAGCGCCAGGTGAGGATCAGGGACTCCATTGCCCAGGAGTCCCTGTGCTGCCATCATTTCCTGCACCTGGACGCTCTCCCTGCTGGCCACGCCCCCTAAGCACAGCTGAAAAGAGCCTGCTTGTCCCTAGCTCTTTGGGAGACATTGACTGACCTGTGAGCGCGAGCTCTGTCCTGCGAGGTCCTTCCTGTTGGGCTGTTTGTTCTGCGGCTGCACCTCGCGGAACCCGCTCCGCGGGTCCCGCTTCGCCCGTGTGCCTGGGCGCATCGTTGCTGATTCCTGACAGGGGAGCTGCCTGAATCTCGGGGAGCAGGGCTGCGAGCGCCAGGTGAGGATCAGGGACTCCATTGCCCAGGAGTCCCTGTGCTGCCATCATTTCCTGCACCTGGACGCTCTCCCTGCTGGCCACGCCCCCTAAGCACAGCTGAAAAGAGCCTGCTTGTCCCTAGCTCTTTGGGAGACATTGACTGACCTGTGAGCGCGAGCTCTGTCCTGCGAGGTCCTTCCTGTTGGGCTGTTTGTTCTGCGGCTGCACCTCGCGGAACCCGCTCCGCGGGTCCCGCTTCGCCCGTGTGCCTGGGCGCATCGTTGCTGATTCCTGACAGGGGAGCTGCCTGAATCTCGGGGAGCAGGGCTGCGAGCGCCAGGTGAGGATCAGGGACTCCATTGCCCAGGAGTCCCTGTGCTGCCATCATTTCCTGCACCTGGACGCTCTCCCTGCTGGCCACGCCCCCTAAGCACAGCTGAAAAGAGCCTGCTTGTCCCTAGCTCTTTGGGAGACATTGACTGACCTGTGAGCGCGAGCTCTGTCCTGCGAGGTCCTTCCTGTTGGGCTGTTTGTTCTGCGGCTGCACCTCGCGGAACCCGCTCCGCGGGTCCCGCTTCGCCCGTGTGCCTGGGCGCATCGTTGCTGATTCCTGACAGGGGAGCTGCCTGAATCTCGGGGAGCAGGGCTGCGAGCGCCAGGTGAGGATCAGGGACTCCATTGCCCAGGAGTCCCTGTGCTGCCATCAGTTCCTGCACCTGGACGCTCTCCCTGCTGGCCACGCCCCCTAAGCACCCTCCCCCTATATCGGGTGCAGCTTCTTCCGCGGCGCGGGAGCGCGCGGGAGGGCGCCGGGAGAAGCCCGGGACAAGGGCGGGACCGTCTGTGGCCGTCCGGGGCCGAAGGTGGCCGGGCTGGGCCTACCCTCTTGGATTGTGCTTCCGACCCCTGGTCTCTTACACTCGGTGGAGCCGCCCGCCGAGTTTAATTTATTGTGAACATTATGCCGTCCCCTGCAAGGGAGAGCACCCCACTAAAACCGGGTGGAGCAAAGAATAGGACTCTAGAGAATTATTTCTCCCGGGCAGTGGGGGAGGGGGACAAAGAGTGTAATCTGTCCAGGTTAAGGGCAGAACGGAGACGCTCAATAGATTATATGAAAAACACGCCCCTCGGAGACCAACTTATTTTACCAAGGGAGGAGTTGTCCCGAATTGATGATGTCCCACTATTGCTGAGGGATTGCACTAACATGTCACCAGTTGAAGCCTTGAGTATAGCCCCAGAAATTAGTTCTAGCCCCCCAAGGGTGACCATTGATTTAGTGTCCCAACCCCCTCCGGCCCCTCCAGCCTCGAAGATTAGGAAAACTAAATCTAAGCCAACTAACACACAAGTAGCCTTTGGACCTCCTCCAAATAAACGCAGGAGGAAATCGAGGGGAGTTCAAGGAAAGAGCAAACCCAAGGTTCCACACTCGGATTTTGGGAAGTTTTTAAAAACCCCCACATTAGTAGAGAAACCATTGGTCGATTTACACCCTAAACCCATTGCTCATGAGGATCCAGCTCCTACTATGATAAAAGACACAGGAGTTGGTATTGCTAATATTCCCTTGTCTGTTGTCCCGCTGGGAAACCTAGAATTTTTGCTAAGGTCCCTGTTATTACCGATCAGCGAGAGTATTAAAAAGATTGAGATCAGACTAACCATTTTAGAGGCCACATTGGGCAGTCTGAAAACTCCAGCTGGCAGACAGGGAAGGCAATCAGAGTCCACTCCCTCCACTGTAGCCCCTAAGCAGTCGGCAAATAGTGTCGCCAATCCAGTCCCTCCACAAGCTGTGAATGTGGCACCCTCGCAACAACCCACAAGGCCAAAGCCTGCAACAGCTAAGCCCCCTAACACCAATATGCCCAACCCTCCTTTAGGATCTGTACCCCCGGCACAGCCGGTAGACAAGAGCACCCCGACCCCTTTAATGAAGCTCACCCTGAGACCACGCAGACCCAATTTACCTCCAGAGACCAATGCGTTTACTGTCGTTATGGCAGGTGTCCCCCCACTTGAGGAAGGTGAAACGGAGGACTTTTGTGCCCTAAAAAGTAGGGTAATCAAGTGGTTAAACATAAATAGACCCCTCCCGACACACTTTAATAACGAAATTATAATGGTAAGAAGGGTACCATGGGTGGGAAGAACACAAAAATCCATTAAAGGGGACTGCATACTGGTGAGTTTTAGGGACACAGGAACGGTGTCCCATATATGTCAAGGGAAAAACAGATCTAGGGAATCCACCATCCAAACCCTCCATGTGTCGTTCTTTTTTCCCATCATCCCAGTCCTATCTCAGCAACCCCAAACTCATGACAACTGGGAGAGGGTTGGCAGGAGGGGGAGTCACCAGGCCTTTAACCCTAGGCCGTTTTTTGGCCGACCTGAACAACCCTTTTTTTCCTATAACCGGTTCCATTGCCTAAATGGCCTTGAAGGGGTCGATTGACAGACAGACAATGCCCCCCAGGGTTGTATAGAAATTGGAGGTACGGTAGAAAGACTGGAGGAGCAAAGATCCAAGGCTCAGCAAACCCAGGTGGTTGGTGAGGGGGAACCAAACTGCGTTGTGCCAAAGGAAATAGTTGTAGACAAGACAGGAGGGGGACATGGGCAGGGAATGCAAAGATTAATGTGGGAAAGAAGACCAAGGGCCCAGGGGGGTGCTGAATGGAGTGGAGAGGGTGTGAGACTTATCTCATGGAATATAGCGGGTATAGCGGGCAAATTCAACAATAAGGAATGGGTGGACTTCATTAGAACATTTCACATTATATGTGTACAGGAGACATGGGCTGTGGAGAATAACTACCATCTGCAGGGGTACAAGTGTTTTTTTGTTCCCGCCCGAAAATCTAGCTCAGGGAGAGCAATGGGCGGTTTGTCCATCTATGTAGATTTAGACCGGCCAGGCACCTGGTCCTTTCCAGACTGGTTCTCATATGGGATACAGGCGGTTCGGTTCCAGGGAAAGGGGTTACGTTTCTCTGTTTTTAACATATATAGCACCGAGTTAGAAAATAGCCACACCCCGGTATTAACTGAACTCGACCAAAGGTTAGGAAAAGAAATCATATCCCAGAATAAGGGACCGTCTGGTGGACTGCTTGTGGTGGGGGATTTTAATTGTCACCTTTGTCCGGCACTGGTCAAAAAGAACACAGATTGGGCGCAATGCCCAATTGAGAAGGGACCGCATTTTTCTCATTCGCCTACTGGGTCGGCTCTTAGGTTGCTTCGGCTTAAGTACGACCTAGAGCACACCATTAATATGGTAGACCCACAGTCGGATGGTACACTCCCACCAACTTTTAAGGGCAGGGGCTGCTCGTCTATTATAGATTATATTCTGGTCTCGAGATCCCTGGTTAATAAAGTAGTCAGTGTAGGGATAGACTGGAACACTTTCAGCGACCATAACCCGCTTGTTTTAATGCTCGCATATAGGGCGGGTATTGGCTCCAATGCCCATCGTTCAATCGTGGAGAGGGTCACCGATCAAGGCAGGAGACTGAAATGGTCCAAAATAGATGGGGCAAAGTTCTATAAAAACCTGAGCGATAAGGGTCTGCTGGCCATAAATGAATGTTTGGATCTGGAAGTCCAGGGACCAAGGTTATTAGAAGCATTTAACCATATTGCCAACCTGATAGACGGATTACTAAGGTCCAGTGCGCCCACGCGTAATCTGGTCAATCCCCGGTGGTTTGATAAAGATTGTTCCAAGGCACTGAGGGAACTGAAATGCTCCCTTAAGTCAAAACCACGAGATCCACAAGTAATCAGGGCATGCAGAGAAAAATATAAAAAAGAGACCAAAAGGAGGAAACTCACCCTGCAGGCAGAAGCTTGGGCAGATCTGAGAGAGGCAGGGGAAAGAAGGGACCTAGCGGGGTTCTGGAGAATCATCAATAAACCGACCTTTCAAGAAAATGATTCTCCGGAGATAGGGGCTAACATCCTCCCGGAGCAGTGGGTCACACACTTTAGGAGCCTGTATAACCATGAATCGGGTCCCCACGTAGAGTCATCAGTAACCCCAAGTCAGGCTCCTCCGGTAGTATTTACCCTTAAGGAGATCACGGCAGGGATGGAGAGTCTAACTAAGAATAAAGCCCCGGGCCCAGATGGAATTCCCCCTGACCTTTTTCTTAGTAATATAGATCTTTGGGCCCCACTGATGACCAGGGTCCTAAACACTGCTATCACCTGCGGTCTCCCTCCATCATGGTCTAAAGCGATCATTGTGCCAATCTTTAAAAAGGGCAACAAGGACGACCCCAAGTGTTATCGGCCTATTTCCCTGATTGACGTCTCGGCTAAACTTCTGGGAAGGGCACTCCTGAACAGATTGTCCGAGTGGACCGAAGAGAACAACATCTTCTCGGACACTCAATATGGGTTCAGGTCAGGGAGGTCCACCAGCGACCAATGCCTGAACCTATATATGCTGACTGCCAAATATACTCTGGCCAGTAAGGAACCCATTTATATGGGATTCATGGACCTGGCAGCAGCATTCGATCACGTCAACAGAGGGAAGTTGTGGGACATGATGGCAGG
Organism: Triturus cristatus; assembly: GCF_964204655.1. Lineage (NCBI taxonomy): Eukaryota > Metazoa > Chordata > Amphibia > Caudata > Salamandridae > Triturus > Triturus cristatus. The sequence goes on along the minus strand of NC_140582.1, from coordinate 170,144,147 downwards.
GATGGGGATCGAGAGCGGCCTAATTACCATACTAAGAGAGCTGCATAGCGACACCACGGCTAGAGTTAGATTTAACAGGGAGGGAGGTTTGACGGACCCCTTTCCATGCAAAAGTGGAGTCAGACAAGGTTGTATTCTTGCCCCTTTTTTGTTCTCCCTTTACATTAATAATTTGGAACAGTTTCTTTTGGGCTTAAAGGCAGATTCCCCAAGGGTTGGGACGCGGCAAATCCCTGTCCTGCTTTACGCAGACGACGCGGTCTTGCTGGCGCGTACACCACGAAGCCTACAGATTCTGATAGATGGGTTCGTCAAGTTTATGAGCGATCTGGACTTATCTGTCAACCTAAGCAAATCTTACGTGCTCCTGGCAGGCAAAAAACCTTCCTCAAAATTTTCTTACACAATAGGCTCCCATTGTTTAGAGGAGGTTAAAACGTTCTCCTATCTCGGAGTAACCTTTGATGGTGCTCTTCAATTTAACTCCTTGGTGGAAGAGCGCTGTAACAAAATGATTGCCTCTAATGGGGCAATAGCCGGATATGGCAGGAGGTTGGGCAGATGGAGTCCGGAACAGGTGATGAACCTGTACGGCTCCATAACATGCGCTAAAGTAAGCTATGGGGCAGAAGTTTGGGGCTTCGTGAATACCTCTAGAATTGACCAGGAAGAGAACAAACATCTGAAATCTATCCTGAGGGTACCACCCAGCACTGCTGGACTCATAGCTCACAGGGAGCTAGGGAGGCCATATCTGGTCGATTTGTTAAAACTTAGGCCAATTGTGGCGTGGCTAAAAATCTGGGTAAATCCAGACGCGCATCTAAGTAGAAAAATCTTACTGGACTGCCTAGGTAGGACCCACTGCATGCGCATCCCATGGCTCAAATATGTGAGAAACACTCTTGAGGAACTAGGGTTTGGAAACCTCTTCAAGAACCCCACCACCATTTCAGCACAGCACAAGAAACAAGTAGGGGAAATTTTCCTAGAGCGGAAAACCCAATGCCGTGCTCTGGCTGAAGGGGAAAAAAAGTCAATAAGGGCTCATACTTTGGTGAAGAGTGTGGAGGGTATGGAGCCCTACCTGTATCTTGTACACAATACACAGGACAGATTTCTTATGTGCCGTTTCAGACTGAGCCTACTTCCTTTTATGTTGGCCTCGCCAGCAGGTTTTACCATGTCAATCGAGCAGAAGGGACCCTGCGGCTGCGACAATCGGTCTCCGCAGGACTCCCTTCATTTTACTTTGCTCTGTCCCTATTATTCAATGCCCAGGCATAGATTCCTAGTAGACATCCTAAAAAAGGCCCACCTGGAACATGCCAGAGATGCACTAATCTACTTGCAAAAAGCTTCTGACCCGCTAACCTTGTGTTGTGTTATGAATTTTATCAAGGTTGCGGTCCGACTAAGGAAGACGAGGGGAGAGGATTAAAAGACTTGTGACTCCCTGTTTTAAATTTACAGCCTTGTATGTTAGTATTTTATTGTTATTTATGCACAAGGATCTTGACTAATATTTAATGCCGTTTTATCTATGTATATGTATGTGTGCTTTTATGGTGTTTTTTAATCACCGAATAAAGATTCTTGAATTGAAAAAAAAAATTGACTACATACAATGCAAACATTGGTTCAGAATGGAGAACTGGCAGGTCCTCAAATACTTTAAAGTGCCAATCCAGCACAGAGCAATAACAGCTGATAATAGGGTTAGCTTGGAGAACATTAACACAAGTTATACTTAAAGAAAAAGAAAATGAAAAATGGGTCTTTCTATAAACATGTTTAGCCTGATTCTTTTGTAGTAACAATCAATTTCTATTGTATTTTCATTATCAAGTTAAGCTAGGCCTCATCAGCTGCATTTCATTAATTTTAACTTTCTAAAATGTTTTAACAGAATGTGGCAAGGTGCATTATTAAATACATAATTCAGGTTAACCGTAGAAAACACTCATAAAATGTGCTGAATTCGTTAAGGATTTCTTTCCCTCCTAAGCTACATGTTCTCAATAGTTTGGTTAAATATTAGCTGTCGCTTGTTCACAATATTAAATACCAACAGATTAATTAAAACAAAAATGTATGCAGGGAAATGTGGAGCTTATGATGTGGATCCCTAAAAGTTGCAACTAGACTGTTTCTGCTTTAGTTGATTGCCACACAGTGGAATTCTGAATAGCTAATAAAATAAGCTGCAGGGTTCTCGTGGGAACTTGATGTGAAACCAATGTACATAGGCAATTAAAACTTAGTATGCTACTTGAAGATAATGTTAGTTGTTCTCGTATGTTACAACGGGAATGAAGAAGGATGTGGCAGACCATTGGATGATCCTATCACCATTGGTTGAAGATGGCACAACACCAAAGAAGATGGATACATATGCTTCTGTCTTTAATATATGTGTTCCTAGTTAGAGAAGACCCACTTGCACTTGCACATCCGCCACCCTTTTCTTAGACATGAGCAGAGAGATTTATGCTGATTAGACTGGTCCAGGCTAATTACGCTGTGACCATTCTTGTCCCTTTTATACTGTAAGCTACTGCTGATGGTGTTTATTAAATTTTCTGTAAATATACAACTATTGCTGTGATTAACTCCTGATTGAGAGAATACTCAGACGAGTTTTCCAGAAGTATTCTTCCGGAGAAGTACAACTAAAAAAGAATACTGCTTCTAGATACTCCTTAAAAATCTCACTCTTTTCCACAGAAGTCCTCATGGGTTCTGATGGTTTAGGGTCTATTAGAGTAGAATAGGGACTTAGGTAAATTTCTTTTATGGAACACACTGTAATATTTTCCTGTTTGCTGCTAACCATAATTTTTCTTGATATTTATGTAAATGGATTTTTATCATTTAGAACTTGAATAAAGATTTAACCCCAACCACTAGAACTAAAAAGATAAAGCTTTCAAAATTCATTGCAACTATCATTATTGTTTGAACATTATAAGTAGTGTTAAATTTCGATATTGCTTTATGCTCCATTCTAAAGCAGTGGCAAAGATCCAGTCAACCTAAAGAAGATCAAGCTGTGGTGTTGGAGACCGCTGTTGTAAATTAAAGGGTTGAACTGTTTTAAATTGCTCATGCGCCAGCACAGTTTCCATTACTCAGTCCAGCATCTCTAATAATTACCAACAATAGGCATTCCAAAATGTTTGCTTATTTGAGGATGTCGGCAATGTTTTTGATAAGATGTGAAATCGTTCACCAGATGGCCACTTAAAGAACGGTGCCTCAGAAATGATTCCAATGTACTGTGGGAGAGCTGTGGCAACAGTCACCTCTAGTCTGTTTGGCTTTCATTATACACTGAAATAAAAGTAAGAAATGATTAATTCCTGATTGTCTTTTTAATGGGGATGAAAGTGCATTCTGCCAATTTGGCTGTTTTCTGGAGGGCAGTCAGCTGTGGACTCGGGGTCTAATTTCTGAGCAGGAAATGCTATGACCCAACCATGTCCCGCGGCCCCATTCCAGTCATGACATCTTGCAGTATGGGTCTGTTTTGAACATTTCTGCCAGGGTTGTTGTTGGTTTCCAGATTGCTCCTGTTCTTACTCATTATTGACTGTACTCAGAGATCTGAGAAATCAATAGTGATGCCACTTGGTATATCGAAAAAAATTAAAACAATGCATTGCTTTACATAAAGAAGGTTCAGTGATTGACCTCGTCATTACGTTCTTTTCTGTTTTTGCCATCACATTGCAGCCTAGCCTGCAAATTTCACCCATTTTTACCACACTTTCACATTGGTGCATTACCGCTGCATTTAAATAGTGCAAAATAGGGATATCAAGTTCATGGAAGAAGCGCAGGCCTCTACTCTGCATTAAAAACGACCATGTATAATTTTTTGTGAGAGGTTTATAGTTAAAAAAACAAACGTTAATTTCTGTTTGTTGGTGTCACAGATGGTACTAAACTATGTAATAGGAGGGAAGTTGTGAGATGGAACAGTGTCTTAGCATTACTGATAGACATACCAGAGGGGCAAATATACCCCAGGCAAGTTATTCCTTTTTATTATTTTCTTTAGAAAAATCATACATATCAACTTCTTCTGTTGTATGGGGAATAATGAGATTCCCTTGTAAATAGTAGGGGTGGGTAGTAAACACCGCTCTGTCGGCGGAGTTTGTGGAGTTTTGCCACTGCGCACTCCGCTTCAGTTCCGTGAAAACTTCACCAACCGCCTGTGGAGCGAAGTGTACCGGGCGGGCTCTCCCCTAAACTACATCCCTTAAGAGAAGTGCGGAAGGATACACATTTTCAGAGTGGTTGAGAAAGGCGACGGGCCACTGTTGAGGTCTCGATTGATACAGAGAACAATGGTCCTTGACCAATAATTCAAGAGGAACTTATTTTGTTTAACTCAATAATCAGTTGAAACATTTCAGAGCTAGCAAATGTCAGCTCACAGTTTATATTCAACCATTTGCATTTGCAAAAATGTAGAAGATGTGCAACAACCAATTTACAAAACAATTAATATTTATTCAATTGATAAAAGACACAACATGGTTCAGAAAAATGGAGAGGGTCATAAAAGGAAGAAAGGTTGTTCCAAGGGGAACGTGTAAAGGAGTGCTCAAGGGTGTCAAAAAATTCAAAGTTTAGGGGGATATAGAGTTTTAAAGACTACATAGAACTGATACTGAAGAACAGTTTGTTGTTGCCTGGCCAATCACAAGATAAAGTTTGGCAATTCACATCAAAATCAGAAGATTTTTTCTTGGTTGGAATGGGGGTGACCCAGGATCACATAGGGGAATTTTGTCGATGTTTTGATCCGACTTGACGGCAAAGAGGGGTAATTTAAACCTCAGCCATGCGGATCTTCCTCAGGACAGGGGGTGGGAGGGGGTGACCTTCATCAACCGTGTTAGGCGTCCGAAGCATCCAGGGGGTGAGGCATTAACTATATTCTGTATATGACCTCAATCGTAGTTGTGAATCATCATTTATTGAGGTTGTGGTGGGTATGGCATCAGTACCCGCAGTAATGTCGCGCTGAGTGCGCACAGGCAGCAGATCTGGTCGCTAAATTGGTTAGGGCCACAGGCTAATGAATAGAGCTTGTGGTGCTTCAAAAAACCAGCTTCCTCACTCCAAGACAGTCGCAGCATTTGGCTACGATTGAGGTCATATACAGAATATCATAATGGCCCCCTTTGTAACTCTCTGGCAGACAATTTCAAAGAATAAATTGCAAACATCTACAAAAATCTCTCTTTTCACCCCTCATCTACCGATTCTCTGGCCATTGCTGCCCCTTCATCTAAGTTTAGCTTTGTGAGTCGGGCCCTCTGTTTTAAAGTCCTTCTGGTGCTAAGCACCCACCTAACATAAAGCCCTGACTCACACACTATTCCACTCACATTTTCTCTCTCTCTTTCTCTTTCAGACACATACACACACTCACTTTGTCGGTATTTCTTGCTCCATTTCTCTCTCTTTCTTCAGACAGTAATAACAACCAGCCAATTAGTGTTGTGTAAACAAGGCAGCACCAGTGTGGCACTGTTTACACAACCCTTTTGGGCTATCAAACACACAGACCTGTAAACAACAATCCGTCGGAGGGATCAACGGAGCCTTGGTCCCCTAAAATAAGTGCTGGTCGGGCCCATCGACACTCACTGGCACACATGAACCATTGTATATAATGTGCATTTTCCAACACCATGACAGTGAGTAGCTTTCTCTACAAATGCAGATCTCCCGCCTTCCTTTACGGTAAGAGCACAGATACATTTTTATGGAATAGATGTGACTAAAAATTTCAAGCAGCAGCTTATAAGCCCAATTGTACTCCTCATCCATTCACCCTTGAAAACCAGATTGACGCAGACATAAACAGCTTGCCTGCACTAGGCTCCTCCTTTGAAAAGGTGTGCCATTCTACATCACACTATCATCACGCAATGCAGCCTGTCTTCAAAGGCTAAGATGTGCAATGTGCTCTAAATGCACTATAGAGGCTGAATGTAATATTAAACTATATGTTGGAAACAGAATTTTGTATTTCTGTATATAAATGTGCAATCTTTAAATCGCTGTCAGGCGTTATAGCCTCCAGAAGATGCATTTGGGAGCATGGGATTTCGCCAGTCATGCATCTTAGAGTGGATTAGCTAACAATAATGACAGGACATGAAAGGAGTAGCTTCAGCTTGGCAGTTTCATCAGCAAGCAAGAGAACCGAAATCCAAGGGTAGAGAAACAGACAAGCAGAGAGAGAGTGTGAGAAAGAGAGATCGAGAGAGGGAAAGAGATGGAGAGAGTTTGCACTGCCTTACCTTGCTGCTAGGAATTATGCACCTCTACGTGGTATGTGAGGTACGATTTTACTTTGGTTTGAAGGTTTGTTTTTATTTTTTATGGTTTATGCTATCTGTGATTTTGAAGAGCCCTAATTATATGTCTTTGAACTCACATATTTTGCACATCTGTCTGAATACTGCCTGCAGACTAACTTGAATTGACTGCTATGTTCAGACAGCAGGCAGTTTTAGTGGTCTAATGTGGTTTTGAAGGGGGTCACTGAGGCACCAGTGAGAATCACTGGCATTACAAAACTATTTTTGTTTCATCATGGACTTAAAAAAGCCCTTAAACCTTGAGTGCCACGGTTGAAATCAAAGAGTGATGAACAATGAAACTGTGCACTTCTGGCTACAAATCTATAGACAGAAACTTGCACATTATGTTATAAATTTCCTGCACCCAGTTTTATTAAAAAACTTCTTTCACAATTTAACGGTAGATTTTGATCATAGGCTTTGGATCTGGCAGCCTTCTGGGTTAAATCCTATACATTTATACTCTAGATGCCCGCATTAGAAAGTTGTTACCCACCGTGTGGCTTAAAGGGTCACTTTCTGAAGTACCATGGGCATGTACCCCATGCCAAATAATGACTACCTTTCCCCTTGCCCATACACAGGGAAATGCACTTTCGTACTTAATAATAGTGAAAATTATGTGATATCAAACTCACCAAGTCAATATATAATAATAGGGAAATACTACTTTACCATCACCTCTATGACCAACTAGCCACAGCAACACTACTAGCAGAATAAATGTGAACTTAAAAGTAACTAAAGAAGACAAATTCAAAAGACCTATCCAACTCCTCAGCCATCAATAAAAGCAACCCACACACAGGAGGATGGCATGGAAGTGACTCTCGTATTGGGGTCTTTGACGGCCAAGTCGTCAAAGCCTTTTCAGATTGTGAATCTATAGGAAGCTTGATTCCCCAGGACACAGCCAGTCATCCTGGAAATGATGGCAACTCCAGCCATCAGACAGTATTGAGTAGGACAATAGGAACCTACCAATGTCTTATAGGCTTGATGTGAAGTAAATTGCATGACCCAGTCTACCCTTCTCATTCTTCAATCTCTGAATGGGTGGATCCATCCTGATTTCTCTTAAAACTCTTCAGTTAGAGTTAAAAATACCACATACGATAGTGTTTAATTACACATATGACATCTATCTTTTTTAGACAATGTGATTGATATCTGTCTTGTGTACTGCTTCCAAATTGATTGGAAATAGGTCTCTCTACATGTTTCTGTTCAGCAATCTGTCACTATTACTGAATGAACCAGCACTGGATCAATGTTTAGTCCATATTGGTGGTTACTGACATGATAGTGGATTTGGTAAGTAAAGCTATTGTTCTCACTGATATCAAAATTAGAGAGAACTTTCACCAGCCTCATAACAATTATACTTCTTACGGGGGAAGTGACTTTATTTTTACATTTGAAACAGAAATAGATGTTGTTCTTATGTCCTATCACAGACTGCTGCTCCCTCCACTTGAACCCAAGAAAATGTTTCAACAGAAGTGGTTCTGCATTATGCTTTTTCAGCTAGCAATATGAAAAGGCAGAAATGAAGAATAGATAACAATTACCCGTGGTTACATAGTGGATATTATTCCTCTATACATGTTATTATTTCTGCAGATTTCATATCCTCTAGAAAATGTATACTGTTCCTTATAAGTCATTTCACTTTACTGAAAGATATTGATTCAGCAGATAAGCAAATGACACACTACGATAATATTCTATTCTTCCCTAGATTCCTATCGGAATATTGATGTGCTTTGGGCTGTATTCGCTATCTGGGAAGTATTGATAGCTCATCTCATGGTGTGTATATTTGCCTTTAACTGCTAGAAGAACGTTAGTTTTTTGGAGAGAAAATGAACCTATTCATTAATATCATACCTTATGTGAGTGCTTTGTCTCTTACAGGAATCTATCAAATATGCCACTCGACAGTAGTCTCTATAGGCAACTTTTAATATAAGTTATCTGCAAGACAGATGTTCAGAATAGGGGTGAGAAAAATATTTTTGCTCAATGTATGCTTATTTTCCATTTCCATTATTTACTAAGCCGCAAATGTGTGCCTCTATTGAGTACCACCATCAACATCTTTATAATCAATTATTCCAAAGCTGCCTTTGTACCATTAAGGTTCTGCAAAACGCATTTAGACCTGCTTCCAAGAGATCTTCTCTGTTATACTACTTCCTGGGATTTTGTCAGAAACACCACCACCATTTTCAATTGTTTCAGATAAGACTGGTTTCCATTCTATAGAAGGAACACAAGATTATATAACATATAGGTGTGCTGTGAAATACTGTTGCATTGAAGTTTGCATATTTGTAATCCCTTTGAGACTATAGAATACCTAAACAGTACTAATATACAGTTCTAGCAGATTTTGATTGATTTGAGTGGTTTCAGAAGCCTTAATGATTTCCATTAATGCAGTAACGAGAGCAGAAGATTTTATACCACTACTGAGATTAAAATATCTGAAAATCTCTTAAATCCCAGAATACAGCAGATTTAAAACTAAATGGTTTATTTAGAGTTTGGCTGATGGGATACTCAATCAAAACATGGCGGATAGCCTGTCCGTCCTATTTCAGGTGCCACAGACTATAATGCACTTGTGATATGGTAGAGAGGACATCCTCCACATTTGTGATGGAGTGTAAATGTCTGGCAAACCTTAAATAAGGCCCTAAACTACAGTTCTCAGCACTCCATATCACATTTTTTTCAGAAGACTGTAAGAAATGTGCAGTTCAGCACTTATTGACTTTTACACTCCTCTTAGCTTAAGAGTATTATCCTTACTTATAGGGGGTCTTCAGCCAACCCGCTTCAAAAATTGGTCTCTTATTGTGTCATTCATATTTGTTTTCACATACTACATAATACAGCAAATGGAAATGGGTCTGCCCACCTAAGCAATTGGCTAAAGTCATTATGCATGATGACGCACCGCTCTTTAACAAGTAGCAGTTACACACACAAAGTAGTGGCAGTGTTTTCTCTGGCAATGTACACTCTTTGAGACCAAGAAATCTATTAATTTTTTGGCGTTGTGATTTTTTAGATTGATGAGTGCCTCCTGGCAGTGTCCCCAACACAACAACCATTAACAAAGCTAAATTGTGACAACCAACACCAGACCTTTTGGCTTTGCCACTGCTTTACTACTGGCCATAATAGTAGAAGGATCCATTTTATCTTTCTCAGATGTTTTGGCCAACATATCTGTTTGTGAGGTTATGGCTACATATCTGTTTGCATTTATTGCACATAAAGTATGGCAGAGGTTATCCAGGTATATTTAAAAGAGAGATGTTGGATAGTGTCTGTTTAATTGTGTACTTTTTTTATGTAGGTGGTGCAGCACTACAGGTAGCAACTTTTGTGCTTTACTTCCAACTAATAATTGCTACGCCCTTTGTTTTCACTGCAACGCAAATGGTTAAAATTCTGTATTCTATGCAAATACGTAATCAAATAGTTATATATTATGTATAAAGAGTAGTTTGTGGTGACTTTCATTGGCTCTACAAAAAGTCGATCATGATGTGAATTTTGGATCAGTATTATCTGGAAAGGAAATACATTTGGTTTCAGGAATAATTATATTCGTTCTTTTTTGACATTTGCTCTGGAGTCAGTAAGTGTCTGGACAACAAACTTTGACACAATCTAGCCAACACCTTAGACCAGATGCCCACCACCAACTCCCATTCTTTGTGTTAGGACCAAATTGGTTTGCGGTAAGGTCAATTTGCCAACAAGGCTCCTCCCTCTGGAATCTATTGTCCTGCATCTTTGATATAAAACCAACAACATATCTTTTCTCATACAACTGAAAACACACCTCTTCTACCATTTGCTTGCTCTTGAATGACTCATAGCCTGCCTGATTTATTTTCTTTCACCATGCAACATGCACGTTGTAGCCTGATTTGCTGGTATGAAAGACAAAATATTTAAATTAAAAAATTGCGTATTTTTTGCTGCACCCAAAACGCTTTAGAATTAACCCCTACACTCACCTGGGCTTATTTTATCAACAACATGCGTTAGATACAGAGGGCATAAACATTAACGCAAAAAGATGAGGGATAAATGTGTGTAAAGAGAAAATTATATGTACAAACATATCTTTTGCAAAACATTCACTTCGAAATATAATTAATGTATTCGTTTTATGTCATTATGAACAAAGCTCACATCGTTATATAAAGAAGAAAATACTGATTGATGGTTAATCGCTGCTCGTCAGCTAGATAATTCAATCATATCAGTGTATTGATCTATTTTGAACCAAGTAGGCCCAGATTTACTAATGGTCTGCATTACCCTTGCCTCACACAAAGTGAAACAAGGCAACACAAGCCGTTAATTCAGATTTACTAGGCCACCAAAAGCCACCTTCCGTGGATATGCCTGGCTTAGTAAATCTAGAGTATCGCAAGGCAGCGCTTGCATTACTCTGTGATGGGAAGGCATTCAGTGACTGGAGTGTGGGCATTCCCACGCATCCTGCCATGGATATTGGTGCATTCCCAGATTTATGAAGAATAGTAAATGTGGCAATGCGTCAAAATGGCACGCCTTCCCAACAGAGTCGTAATGAGGAAAATATGTTTATTTCTCCTTGTCATTTCCTCTTTCTATGTGCTGGGGCCTCTGAAGATTGTTTTTGAGTAGGACTGTGTTCGTTCTTGCACACAACAATCCTACCTGTAACACAAGCACCCTTGCATCATGGTGCAAGGATGCCAACATTGCCACTGGGCATCACTGAGTGCGCCAGTGCAGAGAGAGAGCCGGAATGCACCATATCCTAACTATGGCGCATTCCTTCTCTCTTCCTGTCACGAAGTACAGCGCAGTAAGTTGTTTTGCTGTGTTGAATTTCTGGGCCGTAATGTCTTTTTTCCAAAAGGTGGAAGCTAATAACCAAGGCAAAGATGCTGACTGGGACTTATCATCACAGAGATCTCAAATAAATTGCAGATGCTCGCAACAAGTTTTGCATATTATAAAAATAAGCTGTAATCCTTACCTTCCTGGACTGCATGGAAAGGGTTGTTGCCGTCCACAAACGTCACGGAAAATGTGATCTTTTCCGTCTGCAGGATGTCTTCATTCTGGTTGAGGTCAGCAATGGCCATTCGAAACACTTCATCATCCCTTTTTGCAGATTCATCAAAAATTGCTCCTGAAAAAAACCACACATGCCCCTAGTTAGAAACTACTCAGCACTGGGATGAAGCAGAAAAGACTGACGCAGACACAGCTGTCAAAGTATTTACTGTCACTGTCAAAATATGTCTCCAATTTTAACAAGTTATGGTAAGAGTTGACTTTTCAGTTCCTGAAATGCTGTAAGTGGCAAGGTCTGTGCCGTGCTGCTTGTGGTCGCTTTATGAATGACAGGTGGCAGTCAGTAGCCCTTGGGTGCAAGTCTCCCTGACACGCATATACAGCAGAGCAACAAATCTATATGACAGGCAGGAAGATCGGCGTGATTTCAATCTTGTGCGCTCTTTTATAGGTTGACAAATAAATGTGCCAATGACAAAGGATCTACGCTGAGAAACCGCATACCATATGAATCATTTATGGACCATAGCAGCTCAGGTAAATAAAATTCTTGCATATCTGTGTGAGAAATTATTTTGAATTAACAAGATTTCGTATCACGCTGATTTATGCAGAGCTGGGCAATAAAAATATTTTGATACTTAATTTTGATGCTGAACATATGTCGTTTCCTCCCTCTCCACGAACATTTGTAAGGCCTCTGCCTAAGACATTTATTTTGTAATGCACACTATTTATGGCTATTGATGGTGATTGCTATTAGCATTTGTTAGAAATGGCCCTTTTTGCAGGGTTATCCTTAAACTTTTTGCTTCTTCCTCCTTTGTTTTTCCTGATCTGTGGTTGTTGGCTATAGAACTTTGGGCACTTTACCACTACTGATTAGTGCTAAAGTGCATATGCTCTCTGTGTAAATTGTTATTGTGATTGGTTATCCATGATTGACATATTTGTCTTACCAGTAGGTCCCTAGCAAAGTGCACTGAGTGTGCCAGGGCTGGTAATTCAAATGCTACTAGTGGGCCTGCAGCACTGATTGTGCCACCCACATAAGTAGCCCTGAAAAGAGGTCTAAGGCCTGCCACTGCAGTGCCTGTGAACAGTTTGTTAACTGCCATGTCGACCTGGCCAGTGTACCCACTTGCCAGGCCTTACCCTTACCTTTTCTTACACCTAGAACACCCCTATGGTAGGCCCAATGTACCCCCCTGGGCAGGGTGCAGTGTATGTGAAAGGTAGGACATGTACTAGTGTGGGTAACATGTCCTGATAGTGAAATACTGCTAATTTTGTTTTTCACTATTGAAAGACTATCTTGCCCATAGGACAGAATGGGGAATGCTGTGTAACATGTCTGCATATCCTCCTATAGGAGTGAGATAGAAACTTGAAGTCTGGTATCCCTGAACTCAGGATTTAATAACAAATCTTTTAGGAAGGATGGTTTTTAATTTCTGTGTTTGAAAATAGCACTTTTAGAAAGTGGCTATTTCCTTGTTCAACCTTTCTGTGTGCCTCTGCCTGTTTGGGATTGACTGTCTGGTTTGAGAGTGACAGGGGCTGGGGTGGCTCCAGGAGTCTGGGTGAGTCAGCACTAGGTTGAATAGGCCAATCTGCATTTGGAGTGGTGGGAGGAGTAGCACCTGGGTCTGAATACGGCTGTGCGTGCCTTCCACAATTCTGGCTCCACCTCCTGCGGTGTGGCTGATGAACCTGGCCCACACTAACAAAGGAAGAAGTTGTGCACTGGCAGAGTGCACCCAGAACTGGTTTTGACTGGGTCCAGGACCCCTCACACATAGAGAACAAAGGCTTTTGGGGTATAAATACTAGAGCTGACACCCCTGAAAGTTAGACTACTTCGTGATCAAGAGGAACCTGTTGCCAAAGAGGACAACTGAAGAGACTGAGGAGAAGTATTGCACTTGCTGTGTGTCTGGGGCTGGCCTGCAGTTTGCTGTTTCTACTGAGGAAAGGACCAAGGGACCTTGCTTTGTGCGGTGTCCCCTGCTTGAAGAAGGACTTTGTTGTGTGCTGTACCCATCTGAAGAAAAGTCTCCAAGGGCCTGAGAAGAGCTGGCCTCCTGTTTTGAATTCCCAGGCACAAAATAACTTCACCCCCAGCTTCCCTGAACTTCTTTGCTGGGAGTTCTGGCCTGCCAGAAGGTGCCTGTAACTGTGTGTGAGGCCTTTGCTGTTGCGAGCTGGAAGTGCGATGCAACGAGGAAGAAGCGTGTCGCTGCCGTAGCAGCCGCTGTAGCAGTGCCGAGGAAGCGTGTTGCCACTGTTTGCTGCCGCATACTCGGAGAAGCGTGTCGCAGGGCCCGTCGCATCGCTGAGGAAGCATGCCACCACTGCAGCTGATCGCCGCCACCGAGGGTGCCGTCACATCACCGGAGAAGCGTGTCGCAGGGCCTGTCGTGGCTCAGGAAACCACCGACTTCGCCGCACGGCCGTCGGGCGTGCACGCATCACCTCCATGTTGTCAAATTGCATCAAAGACACCATTTTGTCACATCGCACCGGATCGTCGCAACGCATCGAGGCGCCATTCTTGTCGCATCGTGACCGGAGCGCAGGAAGAATCGATGCATTGCATTCTCTGTGACCCTTTTGTTTTTTTTGCTTTACACATCCAAGGTACTTTGAGAATAAAATGTCGCAATTACCATCTACAAGCTTATTTTCGCAACAACCTTTTTAAAGACATTCTACTGAGTATCTGTATGTTGGATTTTTGTCGTTTTGGTCTTGTGTAGTTTAGATAAAGATATTTAATTTTTTAAACTGGTGTGGAGTCCATTTGTGGTGTTTTCACTGTGTTACTGTGAGTGTTGGTACAAATACTTTACACATTGCCTTTGGGATAAGCCTGTCTGCTCGTGCCAAGCTACCAAGGGGGTGAGCAGGGGTTATCTAAAGTGTGTATCCCCCTTACCCTGACTAGAAGCAAGGGTTCCTATTTGGTCAAAGGTACCTACCTCTGCCAACTAGAGACCCCCCGTTTTAACAGCATTATATTGTTCCTTCCTTTCTCTTCACCTTGGTTTTTCTTCCAGAGGCATGTTCTGCCTTTCCTCTTCCGTCTTGCCTTTCATCTTTCCACCTTAAGATTGTCCCACATTTTTAATTCATTGTAAGTCAGGTGGAAGGTAGATGGGTAAATAAGTGAACCAGTCAGTAATTTGAAAGACATAAGTAACCATCCTTGCAGTTCTGGGAAGTAGCATGTAGGTATTTAAATGAGAAATACAAGTAATACAATTTAAGTGCCTAATTGATTTCTGTCTTAAAACCCAGTGAAAGCACATTAGCTGCTTTTGAAGACATTTTATAGGATTTATATTGGCCTCCGTGAATACCTAATGCACAATGTTGAACTCCAGAATTCGGATAAAGTATTGAACGTAGGATCACATTGGTAGTGATGCCCTAAGAAAAGTGTTATAAAAAGTCCAGTATGCTAATAAGGTTTCTGCATTCTGGTGATACCAAATTGTCAGGTAGCCACGTCACCAAGGATACATGCGTCAAAAAAATATGCCAAATAAATGATTTAGGAAGTAACTCTCCTGTCGACATTTCACGTAATTTTATTTTGTAACGATGTCGAGAGGGCCCATTAATACAAACAGACGGCCTGTTTACTGCAGAACTCTCTTTCCTGTCACATCAATAATTCTCCGAGAAGTCTATGACGATGTGTTTGTTCTCTGGGGACAGCACTGCATATTTCAGCATTTTATTGAGTGTTCACAGGATGTTTTGCTTTTGTGGTCGCATCGTTTTCAAATTGTTTCTCACTTTAAAGTATGGAACGGATTTTTCTTATAATTAGATTCTCAGTGATCTTGTCAGGGAGCATTGAAAAATGAACTTGTTTCGTTTTAAATGCATTAGCCTTTGCACATATTCCCTCTTAAATGTTTGTCTAACATATGTATATTAGCAGTCAAGGAGTTATATACCATTAATGTTTTTAATTCTAGAAAATAAAATACGGTGTCATAATCTCTCTTTTTGAAGAGACTTGCTGTAGGTTTTCCTGTTATTAGTCACAAAACTAACTGAATAAATTACTCAATGAAGGTAAAGTCGACTTAATGCTGACGAAATTTGAAACTCAGGTGCTTCAGTTTGTCTTCATTTTTCACATACTTAACTTTCATATTCTTCGACATCACTTCCTAGGGTCTAAAAGGCTAACAGAATAAAATAGTAGCAGATTTAAGCATTTATATTAATAGCTTGAAGACTTCCTATAAATATTAGGTTTCTGTGAAATCTGCTCAGGCAATCCTCTAACAGGCCCCGTGATTCCCACTTGTTAATTTACAGAGCATTTTCTTCTGACATAGTTTTCTGAGGTGTCCTTAAATGTTAGTTTATAAATGTGCATAATTATTCTAGCACATCTAACCTCTAAACAAGGGAAGATGTGACTGTCTGTATTAGGTACTATGCTATCATATGTAGGTGTCCAGGGTATCTCTATTCTTGAACACAGAGTGTGCACTGATGCTTACTGCTTAGGTTGATTGTAGACAATAAAATAGCATAGAAGGTTTCCCATGGGGGACAAATGCTCATTAAGATTTAGGGCCTGATTAGGAGTTCAGTGGGCCATGGGACCGCCGAACCTTTGGTGGAGGTGCAGTGGTGGTCATGGACCACCGTTAGCCGCATTCCGAGTCTGGCAGTCGGACCGTGAGGGGAATGCTGCAACCACCGGGGATCCGCAAACCCTTGCGGTGACTCGGCGGTCCTGAGGTTGCAATATACTTCGCAGTGTCAGTGCGGCACTGCCAAGCATATTATGAGTTTCCCCCACCTCACTTTTCACGGCGGTTAGCATGCTGTGAAAAATTAGACTGAGAGGAAACAAAGGGAGCCCCTTGTGTCTCTGGGCCTGGCAATACATGCTGGGGGGCACATATTGTGAACCGGCACGGGGAATGGCCTTTGACGTTTCCATTGCGGTGCCTTTTTGCGCCAAAGGACCACCCACCAGACTACAAAAATACTTGTGATCTAGCAGGTGGCTGGCGGTGAGCATTGGCGGTGCAGGAATGGGGCGGCGGCTTAGTGACCCACTCCTACACCACCAAAGTGGTAACCAGACCTCTACTATCCAGGGCCAGTGATTTGATTATACGGATATGCAAATTATGTGCAATTATAATTGGTAGTGATAGCCTAGTTGTAAGTCCCTAGCATATAATAGGGCATGTAGGTTTAGCGGCACAGTAGACTTAATGCAGTTAAGTGTGCACTACTCTGGTGCCTGCTGTCATTTTAAAGGCAGGTCTGCCTTTCAGGCTGTCTTTACCATAACTGTATATGTAATTTCAACTTTGAATTTAAAGGTACCTCCAGAGTCTCAAACTGCCTTCTTTTTACATATAGGTCAGCCTAAGGTCTCCCCGTGGTGCCCCGGGTGTAGGGTGCCTTGTAACTATAAGCATGGACATTATAACGTATGTTTAATAAGCCCTGATGAGGGAAAAATTAATAATGGCACCATAGGCTAACATTGAGATCTATTATTTAAGTATAAATATTGACAGAAGCCACCTAAAAATATACTTCAACGTATCTAATTAATAGTTAGGATAAATCCAACAACTTTCCACTGTTAGAATTCTAATAATTATTTTTAAAAAAATAGGTTATTATGCTTTCTTTTCTGTGAGCCAAATTCCAGCTTTCCAGCTGCCCTCTCCTGATTGGCCAGCCTTTCCCAGGCTGAGCCCGAGCTGCTTGATAAGATGTGAAGTGTCCTGCCAGAGTAGGCAACAGATTCCCTGTGGGTGGAAAACTTCAGGTGCAGAAGCCGAAAGAGAGGAAGAGGGTGGGGAGATCCAAACTGGTCTTCACAGGGAGAAATATAGTTTGGGACTAGCACAGACTGGCCCTCACATCCTGCACCCCCAGCCACAAAGGAGCCTCAGTAATTAGAATAGTCAGGGGTTGGAAGGAGTATGTTAGTGAAACTTAGCCACACCAGTGGGTTGGCTTAGCTGGATCTTAACCCAAAGGAGAGACTTTCTCCATGTTGGATTTTGAGAGAACAGTGCTTTCTGGGATAGGAATATGTCACACTTTGGAAGAAGTGGTCTGGCACCTGGGTGGCACACTGCGTCCTATTGGTCAGGGGTGCCCCCCTGCTTGATGCACAGAAACTGTGGGAGAGCTGCATAGCTACTCAGATCTGCTGCCTGAAACTACAAGGAGAAGAAGGGCTGCCCTGATGGAATCGGGATCTCCACCCAAATTACTGCAATCTGAAGGACTGTACCTGCCGCACAATCTGGTACTACAGCCCTCAGGACTGTACCTTGATTAAAGGAGTGGACTCCCTGCAAGCTACAGGTTAAAAGAGACCACCAACATCATCTCCACCAAGAGTTCCCATCCTACAGTGCGTCCAGTGAACGTTTAAGGATTTGGCCGGGTGGATTGTGTGAATTGTAGTTCAGACATCCCAAGGACCATCTAGCTGTTTCCAGACCCTTGTATTTGTGTTTTGGACACTGTGGGGCAGATTTATGACGACTGGCGCATCCCTGCATATCAGCAGGGATGCGCCAGTTATTATGCGCCACAGCTGCGCCACCATGGATGCGCCGCATTTATAATGCGGCGCACCATGGGGCAAAAACGGCACAGATGCGTGACGCATCTGTGCCGAAAAGTGGCGCATTGCTGGAGTTGCGTCGCAAGCGCGACGCAGCTCCAGCAATGATCTGGGGGGCCCTATCTTTAAAATGCTGCGTCAATCCTTACGCCTGCTTCAAGCAGGCGCAGGGTTTTGACGCAGTATGGGCCTAAAAGTGACTGAGTGAAATCTTGTAGATTTCACTCAGCCACTTTTAGGAGGCGTTCCTGCGCCGGAACGCCCCCACCTGCCCTGGAACGCCTACATGTGGTGCAGGGCTTTACAACGTGACGCATCTCCCAGATGCGTCACGTTGTAAATACCCCGCACCATGGCGCAGGATTTGCGCCGCTGCTGCGTCACAAAAGTGACGCAACGGCGGCGCAAAAGTGGCGCAAGTGCAACATAAATCTACCCCTGTAAATGCTTAAGGAGACCGGGAAAAAGATCCAGAAGTTTGGTGAAATTTGGGACATTTTTGTCAAAATGCTCCATAAGGTGACTGACTCGACGCCAAGAGTCAAGCTGGCTACCTTCAACTGCGACCCGCCATGGATTTCAGGTTTTGTCCTGCCGAAAGCTCCAGTGTTCCAGACTTACAGGATTTGAATGAGGTCTCACACGGCAGAAATCCAATGATGTTGCATCGAAATCGGATGGTAGGAGGGAACCACTCAACGTTGAGAGAAAAATCCTCCAGAAACGTTTCTCTGTTCGAAGGCAACATTTTGACTGAGGGCTCTTGTTTTGTGTATCCGACCAGTGCTTCAATGTGGTTGGCCTCAAACTTTGACTTTACCTCTGTGAAGTGCTCCCAGATGTCCCAAAGTGGCGCTTCAGGTTTTTGAGCACTAGAAAGTGTTCATTCTCTAAAAACTCATATCTCCAGTTCCCTGCACTGGACGATTTTTTATTTAGGTGTCTATTTGTTAATAAAAATATAATCTATTTTTATAAATTGGAGTTGGATTTTTATTGTGTGTTGTATCGTACCTATTCAATGTATTGGTGATTTTAAATACTTTACACACCTGTCTCCTAAGTTAAGCCTGTCTGCTCGTTGCCAGCTACCAAGGGCTGAGCAAGGAAATCATTTATTGAGAACCTAACTTAGCATTTTATTGTGTTTGTGGCCTTATTAATAGTGGTAAGTCACTATTCATGACTACTAATAAACCACTTTCCAACATACACACTGATTCGCAAGTAAAATTCCTGACTAAAAATCTTACATGTGTTCTTTAGATGTTAACGAAAATCCCTTCATTCACTGCACTGTACTATTTTCCTTCACATTTATTTTAATATACTAAATGTCGGACCTCTTCATCTCTGAGGGTCACCCCTAATCTTTTTGTCTTCACCCTTCCTGTTTTTGCTGAATTCAGTTTTTGTTGTCCTTAGGACTTTGTGCACTTTACATCTGCTAACAAGTGCTAAAGTGTGTGTGTTCTCTCCTTTAAGAAGGATGAAATTAACTTACACCCAATTGGCACATTTAATTTACTTGTAAAGCTCCAGTAAAGTTGTTCTTCGTGTACACGGGGTCTGTTAAATGCTACTAGTGGGCCTGCAGCACTCATTGTGCTACCTGCTGTAGTAGACTTTTTAAAATTTCTCTGGTCTGCCTTCTGGCTGCCTGTGTGCAGTTTGAAACTGCCAAAATAATCATTTTGCCATGCCTAAACCTTTCTTTTATATCCATGTGTTACCCCAGGGCAGACCCTAAACAGCCCATAGGAGAGGGTGCTTTGTATTTAAAAAGTTGGACATGTACTTTTTGGTTTTACATGTGCTGTTACAAAAAAACTCTCATAGGATAACATTGGGTTACCTTATTACATTTTATAAGTGATAACTTTAATTGGGAGCAGGTAGGAATGTCATGTTTTGTGTCTGAGGAATTGTAATTTAAACCACTCTTAAGTGGTAAAGATGGATTGTAAGACACAATTTTGCAAACCGACTTTTAGAAAGTTGAAATTTTCTTGTCTTAATCATGTGGTGCCCGCAGCCTGCTCCTGGGTCACATGACTAGGTGTAGTTGGCAAATGGTCTTTGTGTATTCGTCCCAGACAGCCACACAATAGAGGGTCTGGGTGTTGGCAGGAAGGATCATCTTGAGGGTAGAGTTTTTACCTCTGACACTTGCACTTCAGAGAAATTGCCTCAGCTGACACAGAAGGAGTTCACGTTAGACTTTTATGCCATCAGACAGAATCAGACCAGAACAGGGAGGCAGGAAATTTCATACACATCTATCGAGGGAAGACTCCAGAAGTTTCTTCCTCTTGAAATTGGGCACCAGGTCTAAAAAATAGACTCTCTGATCCATTCTTCAGTACACTCCAGGACCAGTGGATACTAGCACTGCCCTGCTGCCAGAGGACTACCATGCTGCTTGAGGCCTGATGTGCTGTTTGAAAAGGAAGACTGGACCTCCACCCATTATCGCAGGTTAAGTGACTACAAAGGTCAACCAACTGACCTTTGGTTATGAGCTACAGGTACCTAACAACTGCCCAGCTGACATACTGCACTGGACCTCCCTGGACCTGCAATTCGACCTGTCTGAGCCCTGCTGGACTTTGCTGAAGTGAATTCCTAATCCCCAAGAGGTGCCTCCCAGGTCCCGGACTTTTGGTGTGGCATCAGTTGAGGTCTTTCTAAAAGAAAAGAAATAAAACAGAGGTTTTGGGCTCTTTGTGATTATGAATGGGCCAGTTTGCACCAAGAACTTGCCATCTGCACCAACAGCCAATGGGGACCTCCAGTGAACCTAACTCTATGCGCTACTGAGACTGCCACACAACAGGTAAAGCGAGATCTGCACTACAGCATCGATAGCACACAGTGACCGCCAGCACAAAACTCCAGCAACAACCATCCATGATGCTCTCCCAGCTACTTGCATTATATTCTACCATGAATGGAACTCTTCAGGCTCGACTTTTAGGAGGTGACTTTTTCCGTGGGCCTAACCTGGTCCCTGTATCCTGCCTGTGCTCCACCGTTGTCAACCTGAACTTGAGATTTTCACCAGGTCTCAAAAGATAGATAACTGCAAGTGGCACTTTGTAAGGGCATACTTCTGACTCTACTGATTGGAATTTTGTCATCAAATAAATTATTATATTTTACTACATTTTTCAAAACCCGTGTAGGGTTTTTTTGTGTTGTGTTTTCACTGTTTTACTGTCAGTACGCTGTGTATATACTTGACACATTTCCTCTAAATTAAGTCTGACTGCTTTTGTGCCAAGCTACCAGATGGTTAAGCACAGATAAATTTAGTGTATTTTTTGTGGTTCACCCTCACAATAATTGTGGATGCTGCTTGAGCAGAGTTTCACCACCCTCAACCAACATCCCAATTCCTCACACTAAATATTGCGATTACGTGAAACATGCAATTAGAGAACTGTTTATATTGTGCTTGTTTACTGCAGTAATGTGTCACTATTGCTGGAATGGAAGAACTACTGAAACACAACAGTTCCAAAATACAGTACTAACGTGTGGGTGGCATATACTAAGAATAGCTCAAACTATATATTATTACTAATTTGAGCATATCACACAAATATAAACAGAGGGAACATGAGAAAGGTTCATAATAAAATACAACATTAATACTAGTAATAAGTACTTTGAATATGCAGTGAACCTTTATGTAAGGTGTAGAAAAAAATACAGGTGTTTGAAAGCAACAATGGCGAGAAGGGGATCTGTTGACCCAACATGCAGATCACTCCATCATGGTTGAGACTGTAATATTTTACTTTGTGACTCATTTTTCCTAGATATATTATCACAAACTTCCATGTTGGAATTAATATTCCCACTCTACTCCTCCACATATACTTATTCTCTTAAAAAAGACTGTCATTGGCTCTATCTCAAACAGCACAGCTCATGTGATTATACATGCAGCCAGGCATTAGCAGTTTTTTTACTCAATATGATGATTAAGATAAGAGATTTTTAAGTCGCGTGCAGTACAAAGGGAGTTTTCAAAAAAGATACAAAGGGCTAGCATCACTGATATTGATGCGGTGGGTTTGATTTGTCGCTCATTACAATAAATGGTGAATGCTTGGGACAGCAGACCTCTATTCCAGAATTTAGTTTAGCATAATGCCTGCACTGGGAGCAATGTCACAAATTGTGACACATCTGCAATCTACATCGTGGAGTGGATGCAGTGGTCCTGGGGTCTAATGGCGTAGCTGAGGGCAGCGCAGCAGCACTTCACTTTCACCCCCCGCTCTTACCTGCACGCACCTGCCATCACTGGGTGGCAAACTGCAGGACCGCCCTGGGCAGCAAAAGCCCTAGCTTCGCCATTACAGGGGTCTACAGCAGGCTGTTCAAAATGTCCCCAGAATGCACCTCCAGAGTATAAGATGTCAAATATTGACAGATTACACCTTAAGAACGTTCAACTTGCCCTTGGCAGTAGCTAACAATTTCATACTTGAAAAACACAAAATCAGTCATGACGAATTTGTTCATAGTGTAATGATTTGCAAAGGGATGAATTCTCCTTTATTTTAGATTAACAGTGAATGACAGTGTATACACTGAGATTTGTTATAAAGATTTTGAATAGCTAAAGACTTGCACTTTCTCAAAGCCATTTGCGCAGGATTTTGCAAATGCAAAGTCCTTTGTTCATGATGCCAAAGATTTGTATTACCTGCCACAGTTAGTAACGCTAAAGGCTTTAAACCCATTGAAAGGGTATTTTGGTGATGTCTTTATTACCCTTTAAAAATTGAAATTAAATTGAATTAGTCCCTTGGCGATACAGTGCTTAACAGCAGAAATGCGACCTATGCACAGAGTACAGTTGCTGCCGGTACTATGAACAAGTCCCCTTTGCAGGCATGTTATTGAGCATTTCCGCCTTAGGCTGAATTTCCACTCATAAGACTCAGACAGCAGGTTTCTGCAGATGAGATCCTGGTGTGTAGAGAAACAGCTGTATGACTGAACAGATTCTTCTCTAGCAGTTTGACACTTTTCAGTTTCATGCAAAAACATTGCGTGTATTTTGCAGTATTTATCACTCAGAAGCTAAAACCTACTGGGTAAATACCAGCTCGCTTTTTATTTTTTCATTGGTGTAAATGGCGATTTGTCCTTAAACACATCGGGGCATATCAGCAAGCTGGAGATGAAAAATTATCGCCGCTTTAGCGTCCGTTTTCGGACGAAAAGCGGCGATAACTTTATCGCTTAATCATCAAGGTCACGCTAACGTGTGATTCCTTGCTTTAGCTCCCTTTCCCATAACGCCCACCTTTGCATCTCTAATGAGATGCAAAGTGGGCGTTCCGTCCCAAAATAGCTGGAGAAATGTCGCTAAGCGACATTTCTCCAATTATCAAGGGAATCGCTAACAGGCATAGCGATAAGAAAAGTAGCACTAACCACAGTTAACGCTACTTTCCTTACTCTTGCTTTCACCCTGACTTAGCCATTATATCCAGTGTAAGGTGGATATAATGGCTAAGTATGCCCTGCCTTATCAGCAAGCTAATGCCAAAATGTGTGAGATTATCGCTGGATTTCCAGCGATAATCTCACTTTTGGCTGTTAGCGCGAGGAATTTTATCGCTTTTGAGATAAGCGTTGCTGATAGCACGCTAACTCAGCGATAAAATTCCATGATAGCCGGCGATAATTATCCTAGCACTAAGTGCGCTTAGCGATAATTATCGCCGGCCCTTGCTGATATGCCCCAGAGTTTTTTAGGCATTTTGTTTTAAAAGGAATGTATTCTTGTGAGAACATTTAAATGAATCACCTAAGTCAGCTTTGTATATACTGTTCTAGGTGATCGAAAGCTTTTGAACAAACTGTTGTGTGCTTGTTAATTTTTACTATATTATGAAAAATCATTGTGGGTTTCTTTAAAACCATCTTTGCCACCAAGCAAGAACTTTCATAATTTGAATTAATTATTAATTTCCTCCTTTGGAAGAAGGTTTTTGAAAAGACTGGAACACATTACTGGATGCCATTAAGTGCTATACATTTATTTGCGGAAGAATCAATAAACTTTGCAATTTAGGAGACACAAGAAGCTGACATCTTTTTGGAGAGACAACCTTCTGAGTGTCGCTGGTTGTATTATAATATACATATTATATATACATTTTAAAGTTTATTCATTCGAGTTTGCAACTTATAACATGCTTGTGCACTTTAGGGGTTTTAAATAGCACTAACGGCACTTTCAATAGAACATTTTAGTACAGAGAAACACTATATTAGGCCCACTTGGGCTATATTGTCAATGGGTATGGAGTTAGGGGACAGGATAACATGGGTAAATAAAAGTGTATGCATCACTTAGTACCCATACAAATTGGCAAAGCTATCTAATACACAGGTATAAAATAAAGAAATATAAGGTACTTCGTTTAAATGGTGTAAAAAATGATAATTTGTTTTGCACATTACAGCAGGTTATTGTCATTGTTTGATATTTTAATGTATTTGTATCAAATGTGAATAAGTACTAATAAGTGCCTAAATAACCCAGTAGGCTATCCTACACATGTTGGACAGAACAATGAATTGTGAGGTACACTGTTCAATATATGTATATAATAATGTTTTACATATTTCAGTATTTTATTGCCATCAGTTGATATTTTAATTCATTTGATCAAATCTGATTAGGTCATACAGTCCTTCTGTGCCATTATGATGTAATTGCTATGTATAGTATGTTTTCTCTGTCTATAATATGCTCGCAGCACATGTTTATGCACTTGTCACTTTAAATCAGATAGCTTATTCTGTGTCGTGTCATGTGATCAAGGCCTGTTCAGGCCAAAACACGGGGAGGCACACAGGTGGCACAACAAGTGCCCCCCTGCATTCTTGTGCCCCAGTTCCTGCACAGCATAGACTTTTCAGTTCATGTCGGGCAAAAACTGTTTTTGGCATTCCCATTGCGGTGCCCATTTTTAAAAGCAGCGCTCTGTGATCACCAAAAACCAGCCTCCAAGACAGGAGGAAACTCCTAATCTTGCAGGCAGTCTGACCACAACTTTGGCGGTGTGGCGGACCTGGCGCTGCACCGCCTAAGTCACAATCGGCTCTAAGACTTAATGTATTATGGAAATATTTTTCTTCATTTTAAATGCCCCCCTTTTAAAATACAGGAATGTATTTTTCAGTTAAAAATATGGCACAGAGTCTACTGGCTAATGGAAGCAAGAGGCCTGCTATTTGTAAATCCGACTTTTCGAAATGGGAGAAAATTAAAATGAAGAGTTAACTCAATCATTAAGGTAACTCTTTATTTTATTTCTCTACGATTTAAAAGCATTAGAAAACATAATTTTGTTCTCACATTCCCGTTTTGAGTTGACAAGGACTTATCTAAGATTTAAATACCTCAGTGCTTCAGTAGTTCACCTCTGTGTCCTGTGTCATAAATCTAACTCCAGCACTGCTCATTATCAGGTCCACTATCTGTAGCCTGAAGATAATAATATAAAATTGACACAACCTTACCTTAATTTCAAAAGAAAAATGTGACCCTTATTTAAAAATGAACTTAAGGCTGTGAGCTACTCTGAAGGTGTCAACGAGCTACAATGGACTGATTGGAGACACCTGAACTAATGTGTTCTCTTCCTTAAAGGTACATTTTCAGACCAAACAGATTCTGCCCCTCCTGAAAATGCCTGGCTTAAACATCTATGTCCACAAAAAGTCCCATCTGATCAACCACCAAGTGCAAGTAAATACAATTAGGGAGACAGTTATATACATTAATTAAAGGAAAAGATTAGACAAACTTGGTCAATGATACTGTAAGGTTCCACAGCACAATGCTGTCTGAAAGCAGCAACCATCCAAGTGATCACGAAAGCCCTATATATATGTGATCAACGTGACTCCCGTCCCCACATCCTGATCAACCTGTTCCCACAGGCTGGAGTAACTAATGAGCCAGGAAGGGAAGGTCAACAGATCACCCCGCAGATGTTGGTGGTATAGAAAAAGGGCTTTCTCCTTGAAGAAGAAAAACTATTTTGCATTCAGAGAAAAGAATTGAAAACAGTAACTCCATTTTCCCTGTGCTGAAGTATATAAGCTTGGTACATCCCCACACAAGAGGAATAGGGATTTGTTGGGGATGGCAAATGACATTCCAAGTAGCAGGCTTGGAAACATATACCTGGCACACGTTTCCAAGCATACCTTTGCCAACATTTGTGAACTGAAAAAACAAGTACATTCAGCAAGAAATGTAAATCCCTGCCTTTACTTTTACATATTTTTTTAAAAAAAAATTAGAACCAAAGTTTCAAAATTCAGTAGACCTTGTAAAGTGTCTGATGTAACATTTGTCAACCATCAGAGAACATTTTGAAATTTCACCAACCAGTATTCCCATGTAAATTATTCAAAGTATTCCCGAGTGCTACCTATTATTTTCACACACATAAAAGGTGACATGAAAATATACGATCTCAGATCGTCCCTTTAATTAATACTATGTGTATTCTGCTCACTTAAAATCGTATTTGCTGTTTGGCAAAGTGGGACTTCTGCTGCAAATCCTATGTGCTCACATCCCACCAAACCTACCAATGGGGCACTCACTGACTCTTTAAGTCCAGATTCATTAATGCAGGCCAGTCCACCACACGGCATCCACCTCTGGTGCTTTTTAAAGTCTTCCATATTAAAGGCAATCCTTATGATACAGGTCTGCCCTGTCTGAGTAGGAAAAGTAAACTATTTCCCCCCACGTGTAGGAAGAACATTCTCTGCGTATTATGGTAACTGAGTATTTAATTCACAGACCTCCCCCCCCCCACCGCCCCCTTCATGTTTCTTTCTGAGAAACACAAATATGTTGAGCAGGTCATTATGTCATGAAAGCCCACCCAGCTCCATTTTTGACAAAAGGTTTCGCACTGTGTTTTTTGATGAATTATTAGGATCGACGGTCTGCAGTGTGGTGAGCTGGGGCTGGGACTAACCGACCTCTTTATGCCTTAACTTTAGACTTGTTATTATATATGTTCAATATATAAATACGTATGAACTAAAACTTTGTACATAAATATTTCAATGTTAAACTACCAGAGATTATTTTTAGAATAAACATTAGTTTTATTTTTTTGCCAACTATGTTGACAATGCTTGTTAAAGGAAATATCACTACTGCTACTCTGGATGTGCTTGCATAAATAGATGTTAGATGCAAAATGTATAGTTATCACCAAAAAAGTGAGATATCCTGTTCAGTAATCTAAATTTCTTAAGACATTTCTTAATAACAACTACACATAAATATAAGTAAATGAAAAGTATACAAAATTAAAGTATTTGGTGCAGATCACAAAACATTTCTCACTGGTGTTATTGCGTATCCTTGGTGATAAATTCAGCAGAACTTGGTGAAAACATTTTATACCACTCTATGATGAGAGCAGATTTGTGGAGAAGCAAATGTTTGACGAAAATATATGTGCATATGTGTTGAGTTACATTCTGCTGTGGTGGTGAAGTGTTATGTTGTTGTTTGTGTTACTGTGCTTTTGTTCTGCAGTATTACCTTGTGTTATGGTTGTGTTTTACTATGGTGATGTGTTCTGTTTTTATTAATTTATTGTTTTATGTCTGTTATGTTCTTATTGTGTTATTATTTTGCTTTTTGGTATGTTATTGCGTTCTGTTGTGCTCTGAAATGCAATACGTTGCTTTAACCCCTTCGCTGCTGCGGACATTCCGCTGCAGCGCTGGGGGGGGCAGGGGGGCAGCGCGGCGGGCCTATGCTCATGACGGAGCCGCTCCGTCATGAGCCACAGTTGAGCTGTGCTCATGACGGAACGGTTCCGTCATGACTCCGCCCATTTGCGTTGTCGCCCCGCACAGGCGGGGAAACAGCGCCGCGCAGGCGGAGCGGCCGCCGACAGGATTGTCATGACGGAACCGTTCCGTCATGAGCACACGGCAACCGTGGCTCATGACGGAACGGTTCCGTCATGAGCAGGGAAGGGGTTAAAGTTCCAGGACAAACAACAATTTGCCACTGTCTATGGTAATAACTAGGGGTGGGCGTAGCTTGCAAAGTTTTGTGTGCTGTAATTGCACAAAATGCATCTTGCACTCATCAAACTACCCAAAGGATGGGTAGGTTAAAATTCAACTACAAAATGCAATTTCGAGTTCATTTTCAGTTGCTCATGTTCAAAACAGTGCGGCTCATGTTTGGATTAGTATTTTTACACTCAAAAGTTACCCAAATGGTCTGCTCAGGTAAGACATTTACCTGAAAAATTAGTTGACTGCCCACATTAAAGGAACTGCCGCTCACCTTCAAAATACAGCTGTTACTTTTTGCATTTCTAGTTTCATGCTCAAAATTGGCCTGAACAGTCCACTCTGTAAAATATCTGTTTGAAGTGTCGCTCGTGTTCAATAATTGCCAGAGCGGCACATCTTCCAATAAATGTTTCCCCAAAATTACACAATGTGGCTCAAGGGCATAATCTCTGTAATTTGATATAAATGTTGTTATTCAAATTTACCAAAATGGTGCCAAATACTCCAGCATAATTCCATTTTCCCCAAACCTCATGTTAAAACAGTACTGCAGCGGGTCATCCATTATTTATTACACCAGTCATCCCAAAAGTGTGACTGATCACAGCTCACTTTATGTGATGTGGCCCTCTGTCATGTTCGATGTTCATAGACAACAGTGTTTTAAAAACCTAGGGGCATATTCTCAAGGACCTATCGCTGAGTTAGCGGCACTTTATCGCCGCCAAAGTGGCGATAAATTCATCGCATTATTCACAAGCTGGTGCTAATAGCCGATTTCACCAGTTTTCCGGCGATAACAGCTGCAAAAAACATCGCCACAGATGACACCAGCAACTACTGCTAATGAGATGAAGACTAGGCGTTCCTGTGCAAAAAGCTGTGACAACACCACTTTGCAACATTCTCATCGACCAGCCAGATCAGCAATAAGTACACAAAACTTGCAATAAGGTGC
The DNA here is from genome assembly GCF_964204655.1 of Triturus cristatus. NCBI lineage: Eukaryota > Metazoa > Chordata > Amphibia > Caudata > Salamandridae > Triturus > Triturus cristatus. The sequence goes on along the minus strand of NC_140582.1, from coordinate 170,114,959 downwards.
GTTAGCAGCAGGGATTTATCACCTGCTCCGACCTGGTGTTAAGTCGGACGACACCCTGCACCATAAAGGTAGCCCAGCCCAGAGCCACACCTGAAGAACAACAGATGCCATGGAGCTACTCATCATGCAGCTCGGAGCCCCAACAAGGCCACAACACCCACAGCCACCACCCCGAGGCCCGCCAGCCCCCTGGGACGCCCCCCCCGGACCACCACAGAGGCAGCGCAGACAAAGACAGCGGACCTTCAGAAAACGCACCAGCTTCACAGATTTAACAGCAGAGGATGTCATTGCCCACTACAGGCACAAAAGGACAACCATCCTACGCATCCTGACCGTCATTGCCCACAGGCTGATGGTATTAACACAGCGGACAACCAGCATCCCTCCGCAGACAAAGCTGCTGGCTGTGCTGCACATGTTGGCCTCTGAGACCTTCCAACCAACAACTGCCAGAGTCGGAGGAGTCTCACAGCCAGCCCTATCCAAGTTCCTCACACCTGTCTTGGATGCCATCATCAGCTGGAAACCAAGCAAGGCTTGTACGCCATAGCTGCCGTCCCGCACGTGTTGGGTGCAATTGACTGCACACATGTATTCCTCGTGCCCCCTGCCGCCACTGCACGCAATTACCGCAACAGGAAGCACACGCATTCCATCAATGTGCAGTCAATAGTGGACCACCGTGGACTCTTCACCAATGTCGTCACCAACTACCCAGGCATTGTGCATGATTCCTTCATCTTCCGACAATCCATCATCAACCAGCGCTTTGAGGCTGGCACCTATGGGAATGCATTGCTCATTGGTAAGGACGAAATGAACACACCACACACCCCAACTCACAACTCTGGGAATGCACATGTTACAAACTCACACACAACATGCCAAACAACATGCCCACCTACCAGACATGACAGCACAACTTACTGTGGTGACCTGGGCAAGCCATGTACATGAGCCATCAACGGCATGGCACCTCAGCCACACAATAGCAGAATATGGGGAGAGGTGGGAACCAGGCATGTGCGAAGGAGGCAAGTGACCCATGAATGAGAATGTACACAATGCCAAGTGTGGCGTGGATGTGCTGGACAGACTGCAGTATTCAGACCACAGACATATCCATGTCAGCATACACTGCTGGTGTTTGGAGTGTAGTGAACAGTGGACGCAGCCATGTTACCCCAGACAGTTGGGAAGAGAGCGGAAAGTAGCTCATTACATCCCTCCCTGTAAGCGTGAGCGGAGTGGGCTGGCCCGGCATACGCCAGGCCAGCGTAAGGGTGTGAATAAAAAGCCCGTAGCACTGGGTGTTGTTCTCTTCCGAAATGGCCAACGTGTCTGCCAGGGCGGCGCCTCACAGCATGCCACAAGGCCGACGCCGTGAGCGGCAGTGCCTGCGACCATGTGCGCCTGCTGCACTCCAGGCCGCAGGTCCCCAGATTCGTCTTTGCCGCACCTGCGTAACCAGGCCACATCGCTCACCTTCCGACACTGGCGTGTGTCAAACAGGGCCCACCACGTGCCTGTGCAAGCTCTGAGGCCCGTGACCTTTGCAGCCTCCTCAGACCATCGCTGTTCTCCCCGAGACAGGCCCACAGCACTCCTTTCTCGTTGACGTACTCCACCGGCCTACACATCGGTCAAGTAGGTTACACATTTGGAACTGAGTCTTGATTATTCAATGGCCGAGTACACATATTAATGTAGAGTTTAAATCACTATACTCCCTTCGATGAGGTGCCACCAACTCTGTGCATAGCATTCCAACCACATGTGTCTGTAAACCCTTGCTGACTATGCCATCGGCCTACACTGTTGCCCAGCACCACGTAGTCGCCTGTGTGCTGCCTACACTGCGGTCCAGCAGGCCTCACACCATTCCAATCCAGTATGTACATGGCAGGACATGGCATCGTCGCAGGCTGCATACCAGCACAGCTCTGGTGCTTCTACCTCCGTCAACCACTAGTCATCTCCACATGCCATCTCAACGTCATGTGTTAGAGTTCCAGGAGGAGCTTGCTGAACAGCGGTTAGCCCACACTGACCGCTGCCTCCGGCCTATACAGCGATCAAGTAGATCACACATTTGGAACTGAGTCTTGATTATGCAATGGCACACACTTTATGGCTGAGTTTATATCACTGTACTCCCTTCGATGTGGTGCCACCAGCTCTGTGCATAGCATCCGAACGACACCTGTCTGTGGTCCCTTGCTGACTTCTGCCCTCGGCCTACACTGCAGTCGAGTAGGTCACATATTTGTAACTGAACGTTGATTTATTAATGGCAGAGTTTATATCATTGCACAGGCCTCATCGCAGACTGTATCCCCTTTCAGACCTGGTGCCACTGACTCTGTGCCACGAAAATCATGAACACTCTCTGCTTGAACTTTGGTGGTGTCTCAGTCTATGGCCTGGGGGTTGTCTTCATCATCATGTAGCTGATAATGACTTGGTGGTAAAAAGGAGTCTGTAGCATTCTACTCCTCCATTTGCCTGTTTTGGCTTGCTTCTGCATCATGCCTTCCACTGTCCCCCAAAACACTCTGCGACATTCACCATCAGCGAGGACCCGCCCAGCTTGCGTGGCCCTCCCTCAGTGCACCGCAAGTCATCCTCCCGTGGTGGTTTGCCTGTGCCAGCCGCAGTACATCCCGGGCCACTAACTCTGTGCAGCTCCCTTTCTAAATGAATATTGGATGGCCTGGATCTCATCAACGCCACGTGTCTGTGGCCCTGCGCTGTCTGCTGCCTCCAGCCTCAACTGCGGTCCACCAGGGCTCACACATCAAATCAAGTCCTGACCTGCCCAGACAACGCATTACCGCAGGATGCACATGCCACCACCACCAGGACCACCGCCAGGACCAACCAACATCTGCCAGAGTCGAAAAAGTCTTACAGCCAGACTATCCGAGTTGCTCACACATGTCTTGAATGCCATCATCAGCTTGGTACCCTGCTCAGTTCTTCAGGTGCCACCAACTCAGTGCACCACAACTCATGGACCCTTTACAATTGATCTTTTTTGATGTGTACAGCTCATGCAACAATGTCACCTCAGGCAGTGGGGAAGACCTGGGACGATGATGGGGAAGATGTGGCCGGTGTGCGGAGGTGTGAAGACACGGACTATGGGAGGGCAGAAGGCAACAACGAGAAGGCAGCAAAGCAGACTGGAGGTGGTAGTCCAGCTACACACCAGGAGCTATGAATGAGGTACGTGCTGTGGACTGCGTACGCAACTATGTCACCTTAGGCAGTGGGGAAGACCTGGGATGATTATGTTGAAGATGTGCCAGGTATAACATACCCTACTGCAGCTGCAACAGGCATATCCCGAAGGGACACAATTTCGGACAATTTCTTCACATGAGCATGCCCAGTTCGGGTGCCCCTACCTCAGTGCACTGCGACTCACCGACCCTTCTTATTGAATATTGGGTGACCTCTGTACTTGCTCTGGCTACCAACATGATGCTTCAAAGTTGTTTGTGTTATGTTGGTGTTTCCGCTTTAATGGTGAACACTGTTCCAGTTGTTGCCAGCACCAACCTCTCCCTGAAGGCAGGCGTCACTGGTCCGGTGACCCTGGTAATAAAGAGTGGCCGGGTGCACGTGCCCGTAGCCAGTTCAATATCAAAGTGTGTCCGTGTGCTCATTACGTATGCATGATGACCCCGGGCCCTACCACATTACATTGTTCATTGTACAGTGGATGCAAACATGTCACCCCAGGCAGTGGGTAAAACCTTGTACATGTAGCTCTGTCCCCCTTCATACGTAAGAGGAGTGGACTGGGCGTAGGGGTGTGAATGATTGGGCGTGGTTCAGTACTGGAAATGTGTAAATGCGTGTGGCTATGTCACAGTGTGTGTGTCCGTTGGTGAGTGTAAGTGGTCCCTGATGGGAATTGGCCACCCACGTATGTGATCGAGGTCAGCTGCCAGGAGTTCAAACCCCACCCGCACCTATTTAGCCAACTCCTTCTAGCAGTCAAACACCTGGCCGTGGAATGCGATGTGTGCTTCTGTGAGGTGCTGGGAGCCATCCGTGGTGGTGTATGCTTCCTGCTGTGTGGCCTGTGCAGGGGGTGGGGTCTCCTGGATGCAGCTCGGCTGCCCTGCTCCTGGAGGTGGGTTGCCTAAGATGTCCATGAGCTGTTGTAGGGGGGCAGTGTCGAAGGTGTGGAGGTCCTCTTCATCATCACTGATGAGTTGTCTGGTCTGCTATGCAGGAGGTGTTGATTGACTCTCTGCTATGTGAAGGGGAGATGCATTTTAACATTGTGTTGACATGTATGTTGATGCTTTGTTTATGTTTACCTCGGGACTCCATGACAATGTACATTGTGACTGTTTGGGAGGAGCTGAGTATTTGATGCGGGACAGTGGACATTTGAACTACATCACGGATGTAAGATTGTACACATGCATTTTCATCTCACAGTTTCCTGCTATGCTAGATGTGATTGGCCAGTTTCCACGCACAGGCGGAACCAGTTGAGTCCTCTTTTCTGTCGTGGGAGTGTTGTACTTTGTATCACATTGTCGTCAATGTTGATGTGCTGTTATTGCTATGTGTGTGTGCTGCATTGTGGGTGAGTCACCCCTGCTGCTTAGATTTGGCTGACCCTTATCCCTTTCAGGCGGTGTGCCTTTGACTTCTAGGCTTCGACAGTGCTGGGATGTTTCAGACTTGGGTATATTGGGCTCTTGGTCGAGTTGTGACTCCTGGGCATGGTTTGTCCGCCGAGGGTTTTTTGCGTCAGGGGTGGTTTGTGCTTGTGGATGTGTCAGAGTGTGGGCTGCTCCTTTCCAGATGTAGTCCACAGTCAGCCACCTCAGTGTCGTGGTGTGCACAATGTCATGATGATTGGACTGCAGCCATGCTAATCGTTGTGTAGCGTCACTTGCATTGTCAGTGTCGCTCACAAATACGATTCTTTGCTGGGTTTCGCACATGTGCATGTGTTGGTTGTGATTTTGGTCATGTGTGGGGTGAGATCCCTTTGGGCACGTTGTGGACGGGGGCCTATGTGGTGTTTGTATGCGTGCTGCAGTGTGCCACAGGTGTTAGGTACATGATCCAGAGTCATTGTGGGTGTGCAGTGGGCTCTGCTTAATTGTGCATGTGTGCCATTGTGCCTATCTCCCCCGTCCCCCCAGTCCCTGGTCGGTACTCACCCTGTTGATGTTGTGTCAGGTCATGTTGAGCAGTGTCCGGTGCCACAACTCCTGGCACCGTATCCCGACTGCTGACTGTGGCCACCATTTTCTCCATGTCATCCAGCTCCTGGTGTGCCGCTGGACCCCCACCTCCAATCTGCGTTGCTGCTTTCTTGTTGGCATTGCGTTTATTCTTGGTTTTGGCCTTCACATAATTCCAGCGCCTCTTGATCTCATCCATTGTCCTCCTCAACTCTGCAACTGCATTCATATGGTCTAAGATAGTCTGTCCTATTTGCGTCTTTGTTGCCAATGACACGTTTGTGGTGCCGAACAGTTGTTGGTAGTGTTCTATCACCTCCGTAATGATGATCCTGTTTTCCTGCGGACTGAACCACATCTTCCTTTTCTCCTTGGCCTTCCCCAACCCGAGGTTCCTTGCTGGTCGACTGTGGGGCTTGTGGGGTTCGCGTTGTCCTCTGCACTCGGTCCGGTTGCATCCATGGTGCTACGCAGTTTATTTTCTTTGGCTTTTTTTTTGTTTTACCTTTATAGTGCATTTTCCCACATGACGCATGGGAATTGCAGTCCTGTCAATAGTTAGCGCAGATTTTTGTAACGTGATTTGCCACATCGCAACTTTTTTCGCGTTCGTTTTTTGCGTTTTTCCTGCGTTGCGTTAGTTTTAATGTGGTCATTTGGCACATTATCGTGAGACTATCGCATGGCGTTAACATGGCGTTATTGTCCTGCGATAGTTTGCAATGTGCAAAGTTGCGTTAAGCAAATTTTGCTACAATTAACAAATATTCTTGAGAATATCCCCCCTAGGGACCAATTCACAAAGATACTAAATTTCAGCAGTAAGCAGCAAATGCTCCAGGCTTATTCCTGAAATTCAGGAGTAAACTAGGACTAACATAAAAGCAAATCACACAAACTCACAAACAAAATATTTGCAAATCGAACCCTTTTTATTTGTTCTACTAATTGAAAATGTAAAATAAAGAAGAGTCTCAATGAATCTAAAGTAGATGGTTGAGGAAAGCTAGCAAATAAAGGATGGATGTTACAGTATAATAGATATAAATCATAGATGCAAATAAAATAGTGATGATGGCCAGACTGTACTCCTATAATCTCTTTGATGAAGCCTGATGCTAGGCTGCACTGAAACTAAATGGACTCATCACAAACACTTGATTACCATGTAAACATGATGACTGTACATGTGCTAAACACCATATTAATCCTATTTATTCAGAAGATCCTGGACGATTTAGCACCAGTAACAAAATCGTCACAGTAAATTCTGATTGCCTCAACTATTTTGTGGCACAAACAGCTGAATGTTAGCTACCTTTGATAAATATATGCATGTAACAGCAATCTGTAAATGAGATAGGTAATATTGTCATTGTCTCTACTGTTTTTACTACCTCTCCACCTCCAGACAACAAACATGATATAGCAAATTAGTTCACAGTTCCCCAGGTATTTATATGTCAGACTCTTCTCTTTTTCCTATTTCAAGTGTAAACACCAATTGTGTACAGCAGACTGTTACTCTTTGGGACTTGACCAAAGAGGAAGACTTGAGTGATTTTAAAGAAGGATAATGTTCTATGGCAGCTAACAAAACATATTTGGCACTAATAGATTTTGAAATACGTATGCAAATGTACACGCTTCTGTATTCACTTACTTGTCTCACTACTGAGGTACTATGCACAGCATAATGAAGGCATTTATTTGCATGTAGTTACGTGCACTTAAAAACTTCTCTATCACATGAGCAACATATGCATATTCACCTCACATAAGAAAACGGTTAGAGAAATAAGTTAATTACATTTTTTCTCAAATTATCCTATTGTTTTATAAAACATAGCTTGATGTTAAATATAATCACTTTATTCCCAGGGACATTGGACAGGGAGGACAACTGTACCTCTCTTTGTGCACCATTAAACCTATTAATTTGCTTACTATTTGAAAACCACACCCTGGATTGCATTAGCTGGATCAATCAGTGCAAGGCATCTAAATATCCATTTGGGTATCTGTATAGTGCACTGAAATTCTTAACATATAAACCTTAAGGCTTGTGAAGCTTTACTTAAATTAATTTATCTTATGACTCTCATAAATGATGACACTGTCTGTCCATAAATGATGCCTCTAGGGATAATTACTAACCTTCTCTTGTTAAGTTATATCTTACAAATGTTGTAAAAACAGGATTAGGTGCATTGTTGAATGGAATTCACCCAAAAATAGACATGCAACAGTTTTCCCAGTCCTAAACCTGGACTTTTCCCAGTTTGAGAAAAGTACACCAGTTTATGTTAAAGAAATCTGAGACATTTTTAAATTAATCTTTGTTATAATTTCTTCTTTTTACTTATTTTTTCTTTAACAGTCCCATCCTCTGCTTCCCCGCCTCCCCCCTACCCCTATGAAAACTAGGATGAATTGTGCTCCTTCCAACACTTCCTTTAGCAGTGTGCACCTGAACATTATGTTATGGTGGGATGTGTAGTTCAAATGTTTATAAACACTCGAAATTTATTACTGAAGGCCTGAGTGCGAGTTTGGCCGACTTAGAGCGGGCCGCTTTGCGCCCGTCTGTGACTGCCAAACTCGTAGTCAGCCTGCCCACCATATTCCAACTGGAGTATAGTTTGGGCTGTCCTGCGGCGGCAGTCCTATGGCAGCGCCTTCCTAAGGCTCATAGGAGAGCCTTAGAAAGGCACCGCTGTGGGAGCGCTGCACCCTGTTCCTGCATGGACCAAAATACACAATGTTGTGCATTTTGGTCCATGCAGGACTATGGGGGTGCATACAGACAGGGGCACACCATGTGCTCACTGCATACAGCCCCCAGGCCCTGAGGCACCAGGGGACCCCCCCTTAGTTTCCTCAGTGCCATACTTTTCATGGCCAGCTCACCGCTATGAAAACTATAGCAGTGAGGAAACTCATAATATGCTTGGCAGTGCTGCAGCTGCACCACCAGCATATTGCGGGCCTCGGACAGCTGCAAGACTGCCAGGGATCACAGATCCCTGTTGGTTGCAGCGGTCTTATGGCGGTCTGACTGCCCAACTCATAATAGAGCGAGCGGTTGGACCACTCACCGCCGCCATGGGTTTGGGGGTCCATCAGACCACCAAACTCGTAATCGGCCACTGAGTCTGTGTGCAGCAAACGTTTCTGAGCTTTACCAGACCACTCCTCTCACCCACCTCTCGAGAAGCCCACTGGTGGCACTTAAGAGAAAACTTGAGTGAATAAGTAAATCACACGTATGTAAACTAAATATTGTTATTTTGATGACTTGCGCCATTTTTAGAACTTCTATCAATATGATGCAGTTTACTTAACTACTTTTATTTATCAACGTAAGACAAACAATTTTCTTCATACATTGAGACCTTACTTGTTTCTGAGAGCAGATCTCAGTGTGGCCTGGGCTCAGCCGCTTAAGCAGAGCAGGTGGATATGTCACGTTTGTGTAGTGTCCTGCGAGACACGTTCTAGTGTCCCGCAGGAAGTTGCACTTCCAGCCACTCCCTTGAGGGCTGGACACACTGCACCCGACACCCATCCATCACGGGTGTCACGAGTGACGTGGCCCCGCCAATAAAAAGGCCCGGGTGCACGTGCTCGTGGCCAGTTTACTGTACCAGTAACCCTGTGTCCTGTGCCCCTCATTTATCTACATGCGGGCCTGAGGCCCGACACCACACTGGCGCCGAGGCGGGCAGCTGACCCTGCATGCCTGCTGCTCCACGCTTCCTCGCTTCGCGTGAAGGAGGAGAGAAGCCCAGTAGGTGGCACCCCACCGGCACACTGTTTATGCCACCCGTGACGGCGGTGAGGATCGAGCCCCGCATGTCACCCAGTCTCCGACCCAGAGGCCCCGAGAAGATCAACGTGGTCTGCACAGGGACTCACACGCACGATCTTTTGCCTGCAGGACAGCCGTGGCCGCGCTGCGTCGGACGGAGGACACCGTGTGCCTGAACCGGCATCACAGGAGGAGATCTCAGCAAGGGCCCGGTGATGCGCACACACGGCCGTCGCCACAATCCGGGAACCAGCCAGGCCGACAACGAGAGGTCAGTGAAAATCCCAGGGAGCCCTGCAGCGACCACAAGCTGCCCCGGCCACCGTGCCCGCACCTAAAGCGTAAGGGTGAAGAGACTGCTCTTAGAAACTGCTCCAGTCCCGGGAGAGCACCGAGCCCTGAGACGGTGAGAATGAGCCCGCAGCTGCGCCCAGACGATCACCTACACCGTTAGGAGGTCCTATGCCCCCACCCGGCAGTGCTCAAAGCCTCACCCTGCTCCCTCCTACCTGCAGCGTCGGTCAGTCCGTGAGCACTGGCTACTCCCCAGCGGGAAGGGTCAATAGGCAGAAGAGGCATCAACGCCGCGAGAGGCCCTGCGCTGATCACTGGCAGCGCGCTTCACTGCCCATGAGTGAGAAGGAGGCCGCCGCTGTCAGCAAAGACGTGAACCTGCAGGCAGTGCCATCTAGTGGCCGCCTGCCTGCCCTGCACCCTCAACGTACGCGTTCACACGCAAAAGCACACACAGCTGCACGACGCCCCACCGGCCAGCACGAGCAGCAAAGCCGTCCCACTGCCGCCAGCCAGCTCCCCCAGGACAAGTCCCAACACCTGGTGACACCAACGGCGCTGCCTCAGTGCCCCAAAACAAAAAAAACAAAAAACGAAGCTCCAATGTCCTGGCAAAAGAGCATCAGCCCATGGTGAGGAGCCTGCCACCACACACCCTGGGCAGCAAACCCCCTGCCTCTCCCTGTGGCAAACTGCGCCACCTACCTTCACAGACGACATCCGGCCCACAGGGTGGCCTCACCACGTCGCAGGCGGGTAGGAGCCACACAAGCTGCAGTTGCACGAACGGACTCACGACCAGCACAGAGTGCTACACTGCCACCCGGTGGCCACCAGCAGTACTGCCACCCAGAACGTAAAGGAGCAACAGCCTGCTGTGCCACCAACAGGACGGTACATAAACAAGGACAGGGGGGAAACCAAGCCCACACATCCGCAAAGCAATTGCAACCAGACACAAGGCTGAGCTACCGCAAATGCCTCAGACCCCCACGCGAGGAGAGGGAGCAGCTCATGTCACCCTGGCGCCAAGTGCATCACGAGTCACTCCCAGCCCAATGCTGTGACACCCGACAAATCTGCGCTGATAGACAGACGTTCTGCCCGGTAAGAGCAGTTAGCCAGCAGTGCCCCGTAACAGTCTGCCCGAGCAGCACCAGAGACTGGAGGAGAGCCCCTGACACCCCACTACCCTGCCAGAAGCGGCAGGATCAGCGAGAGGAGTTTGCGAAGGGCTCCGTGGAAGAGGTCTGCGCCGGCACATCAAGAGAGCGGTCCAGCACGCTGACCGCCCACCGCAACCGACGTCAGCAGGTCAGCGTCAAGTGTGGCTACGCTGCCCCGACAGACCAGCAGTACTAGAGCACAGCATAGCGTCCGGCTCACCAGCCAGCAATGACAGCCAACAGAGCCAAGAGTGCGCACCGCCACCACCAGGAGGACTGCCTGCTCACCCCAGTGGCTGACCCGGACTATAACAGGCACAGCAAGAAGTGCCCACAGAGGAGTCTGCGCCTAGAGCGGCCCTTGGTACCCCGCAAATGTGAACAGCCAGGACGCCCCTGAAGACAGCGGAGTCTCCAAGCAGCTGCCACACTCAAGAGGCCACCCAGACACCCCAAGCTGCACCAGCGCAAACCAGCACAACGGAGGCATGAGCACTGCCTACCACCTCTGCAAATCACGGAGAGACTGGCAAGCCTCGCAAAGAGCTGCAAGCAACTCAGAGCTAAGCACGGACCGCCTCCACCAACATGGATGGACAGCCAGCCAAGACAACAACGTCCCACAGGAGCTGCCCCTAGCAACAGCACAAGAGGGACCAGTGCAGAGCACGCACCACACATGGCTGCCCAACGCCACTGCCAGGGAAGAGGTCGCACCACCCGCTCCTACTGGTGAACAGGTACAATCGCAAGCTACAATACAGGCACGCAAGCTGCCAGAAGAGAACAATCGCAAGCTACAACACAAGCACGCAAGCTGCCAGAAGAGAACGCCGAAGGCGAAGGCGGAGCGCACGTGGTCCGACGCGCGCAGAAGGCCACACCAGTCAATCCGAAAACACGGGCAGGTGCCCGGGAGATAGAAGCATCTCCGCAACGAAACACAGCTGAGCGCAGCACAGAGAGCGACCATGTCCCCACTGCACCAGCGAAGCCCCGCAGCGGGCCGAAAGCAGCACAGGGTCCTCCTCAACCCAGCCTCAAGATGGAGTCGGCGGTGACCCACAACAGGCAAGAGAGGAGTCGCACCCGCAGCGGCCCGAAAGTGACAGAGTGTCCGCGACACAGTGTCCTCCTCAACACAGCTTCAAGATGGAGTTGGCGGTGACCCACGACAGGCAAGAGAGGAGTCAACACACTCCACGTGGCAGGCCGCCACAGCAACAGACGCTCCAACGCCAGCGACATGCGACTGGACATCCTGTCGCCCAGCAAGCAAGGAGCTCGCCGGAGCGAAGGCAGAAGCCGGCACCCAAACAGCGCCGCCTCGAGGTCCAAGCACAACGCCCTCGAAGAAAGAAGAGTGACAGCCCTGTCACCCTGAAAAACCGGAAGGCACAGGTAGACTGAATAGACCGGGGACTCACAGCAAGCCAAGAACTCTCCCTGACACATCTGACAGCCACCAAGGCGGACAACCGTCCCTGGACACAGCCTCACAAGAGAACCGAACGTAAGCCGCAGCAGTCGCAAACCGCGTCTCTCCACAACGCGTCTTCAGGTGAACGGCCACTCCCCAAGCGTCGGCTGTCCAAGTCAAGTGGCATCCCTGCTCCTGTCCGCAGATGCCATGGGTGAAGATCTGCCCTGAGTGTCTGTCCTCACACCGCCTCAAGATGGAGTCGGCAGTGGCCCCCAAGCCAGGCAAGAGAGGGTCAACACACTCCACGTGTTAAGCCGCCATGGACACTCAACATCAGCAAGGCGGAGGCACGTGGCTGCCCAGGTCCATCCTAACATCCGAACTCTCCCAGCAAGTCACCAACACCTGTCATTCCGATCACCACATAGCTGGTAGCCATCACCACGCCAGTCATCAGCACATGCGTCAAACACCACTTCCCGAGTACCGATGGACTGGAGTCCTAAACCGTTGCCACACAAGCCGACTAAAGGGAACCAGCAACCACCTGTGAACTGGGCCTACACCGGAACCGCGGCAGCGAGTGCAAGTCTTGACCAACAATCATCCACCCCTGAGGGTTGTGCGTGTGACCAAGCAACGGCTCCTCAGCGGTCCTGCAGCTGCCACCAGATGGCACCCAAGCAGCGGCTCCAGTGCAGCCTTCCTATAGTCCCGCAGCAACCCCGATGACGGGCCTCCCCAGGCGGGAGAGCGAGAAGAGACATTGCCCCACCAACAGGGTACCGGTCACAGCCAAGTAGTTCCACAGGGACAGTCGGTCCAGCAACACCTCTGTGAACTCTCACGTTAGACTCCATCCATGGTCATGACGCAGCCCACCAAAAGAACTGTTAGATCTCACCACAGACCATCACCGACGTCAGCCAAGAGGAAGCCATGCAAGACACTTCATTGTCAGCGAACGGACGGTATGCAGCGGACGTCTCCAAGCCAGCGGTCGTGCCCTGAGTCCCTCAGGTTAAATTACGAGTGCCCGCGGAGAAGGTTCTGCTGCAAGCCAAGGTCACCAGCCCTCGTCTGATGTCGTCCTGCCACCTGACTCGAGAAGCTGATGGACCCTGTGGTATTTCATCAACTGTGTTTTTCCCCACAGGTTGGACTTGACTCCTTGTTTTGTCCTTCAATAAAGTTGGGGAGGAATGTAGTGTCCTGCGAGACACGTTCTAGTGTCCCGCAGGAAGTTGCACTTCCAGCCACTCCCTTGAGGGCTGGACACACTGCACCCGACACCCATCCATCACGGGTGTCACGAGTGACGTGGCCCCGCCAATAAAAAGGCCCGGGTGCACGTGCTCATGGCCAGTTTACTGTACCAGTAACCCTGTGTCCTGTGCCCCTCATTTATCTACATGCGGGCCTGAGGCCCGACACCACAGTTTGGTCTCTGCAATGAGCTGTGTGAATTGTGCTCAGTTTGCACGTTTTCAGATTTGCATGCGGTAGCCTCACTTCTGAATAAAGCTTTGCAAATCTATAGTATTGTCGCAGGCTCATAGCACACAAGCAATGTTTTCAAATAAACATGTCTGCTGCTCAGTTCATTAACGCCACGGAGCATATGCCTTGCTTCCCATGATGCAGTAGGGCCATTGAGATTCTCAGCGCGAGAATAAAAGTGACTCAAAGATAGAGCACAACCAGCTGTAATGAAAAAGGAAGATCTGCCACACGCTATTACGTTTGCTCGTCCACACTCCTGCCGCGCAAACCTAAAAAGGCAACAGAGATTCTTTTTGATCAAGGGGCGGCAGCTGGTTATAGGATTAGGAAAAGGCCTGAACTGTACAGGTCTCGCCTGCCAAAATCAATTTAGGGAATAAAACGTAAATAGATCAAATTTGCTTATCCATAAGTTACACGTGAGGGCAACCAAACAGAGCTTTTCGCCGACCTGAACAGCATAATGTATTCCCATACGACATCATTATATTCTGTGTTAAGGAATGGATAGCAAGGCAAATCTGAAAGGTATTACAGAATAGGGGAAATATGGGACCAATGCCACTTCAGCTATTTCTGATGACTAATTCAATTCGGGCAGTGATGTCTGATGGATTTTTGTACATTTCCAGCTCAGATTTCAGAGAGAGAGAGAGAGCGAAAGAGAGAGAGAGAGAGAGAGAGAGAGAGAGAGAGAGAGAGAGAGAGAGATAATTTTCACTGGCTCCAAAAAGTTCCCATATTGAGGCTATTAATTCTAGAACAACTGCTTACTGGGAGGTGCTGTACAGAAGGGAAATATGTAATTACTGTCCACATCTCACTCAATCCTCTTCCTACCTCTTATCAAGGGTTTTCTCCCTCTCACCACTAGAGAGAAAAGTAGGAAGTGAAAAAAGTATATACAGTATACTGCTTAAATTCTTGAACGTTAAGGAACAATGTAGCAAAGACACTGACAGTCCACTAGAATATGTGAGCTACAAAAAAACAGGAATACAACTATTGAATATCAAACACAGGAATATATAATTCCCCACTCCCTGACTTCTCCTTACACAGTCACTGCAGCTTCTAGCAAATCTTCTCCAGTTTACTCATTATCAGGCCTTTATGATTTCATTTACTATTGGCTTCTATGCACACGACAACACTGCATTTCGGTATTTTCCAGGGCGTTCAGCTTCATCAGCATGGTCCAAGTCAAAGTGCAGAAGAATCTTTCACATCAGCATGACTGGAACAGCTGCCTGAGAATGTCTGCAACTCCACCATCAGGTTCTTGTCCCTCATACATTTTCCTCCTCTAGTCTTTGGTTCTGACTTTCGAATACCTTCCTTAGGGTCCTGCATGAATGCCCATGTCACCTATGAAACAAACTGGTTACTTTTTGAGAGGGTCTGCTGACACTTACCTTTGACCCGAAAAACGTATGAATACCAAAGGGTCTCATTAGTGGTGTGACCACTATTCGGGATTGTCTTTTTGCCCTTGGTGGATGCATCATTCCCTGTAAGCATACACATGCCAAAGGCAAGTTTTTATATTCCTCCTTCTTACTTAAGGGCTGATAGCCAGGCATTCAGTGCAGCACCTGGCTACCATCATCTGAACATCTGGCATGATTGTTCATAAAATCACACTGAATCAAAGGACAACAATGGCCTCTGGTAGATATTCATAAAAATCTTTCATGTCTGGTTCTAACCAAATAAATAAAGGCTGCACCGGGTGGCACTCATGACAAATCCAACACTCTCTAATATGTGGTGGGAAGTACAAAATAGAAAGGCATTTGGGTTTGTCCAGTGTAAGATTCTCCCATCAGGAGGGCTGGCTACGGGAAACGGCATTTAAAATGCAAATGGAACCATACATTCCATTGCCATGCAAGCATCACCACACTTACCTTTACCACGGATATGCCTTTACCACACATATTTCTTTATCACGCATGCCTTTACAGCGATGTTTGTTGTAAAGACGGTAAAAGCATACGCGTGGTGAAGGCAGTCGTTGCCCTAGATTCAGAGTGAATGGGCAGGGTTGGGAGGTGTTGGAGAATTGGAGGGACTTCCTCCAATGAATTCCTGAGAATGGAAGGAACAGGAAGGATTGGGCCATTGCTTGGTGAGTAGAGCCGAGGGTGGCTTTTAGGACTAAGGGCAGGGGTTTGGACTACTTTTTAGGGTAGGGGGGTGGTTTCAGGGCACAGGGCAAGGGGCTAAGGTGTTTTAAGGGCTGCGGTAGGGGTAAAGTTAGGGCTGGGTGCCGGGCTTTAGGGATCAGGGGGGGCTTGGGGTCGTGTTTTGGGCTGAGGGCCGGGTTTAGAACTCAGGGTGAAGGGGCTGGGCTGTTTTTAGGGCTGGGATCGGGTCATTTTTAGTGCTGGAGCCGGTTTCAGGGCTCAGGGCGGCAGTCTGGGTGTTTTTAAAGCTCTGGGGGGGTCGTTTTCAGGTCTGGGGTCGAGGTTTTAGGTCTCAAGGCAGAGGCGCTGGGTGTAGTCTTTACTGCGCAAATACATTTGCCAATCATGCCTTTTTTTCTAATGAAATTCATTGTAAGGACATGCGTGGTAAAGATGCGCTAGTGGTAAAGACAGCGATGTTAAGGCATGCGATATAATCGCATGCATGTTTTCCTCATATAACTGATGGCTACAGCCTCAATCTTATCTTTTTCCATTGACCGTAATATCATTCTGGACTACAATCACCATTCCTTTGCTCTACTTGCCATTAACAGAGAACTCAGCAATGAAGCATCTCCTGGGTTCTGCCATGTAATGTTACTTATCTGTGATTCGCAAAATTATATGGTTTCTGACCACAAACAATCCTTGCGAGTCATAATAAATCACAATTACTAAGGAGAATGAAAGAGACATCCAGTCCCATTTGTGAGTAACAAAGACATATATTAATCTTTAATGAGATACTGAATCCCAAGTTGGAGTGGTATTTGATTAGAGGTGTTGCTTCCACTTTGAGAATTATATCATGTGGCCTTGGGAGGACCAGGCAGAAGTTGCTGGAGACGGGTGCCTACTCCCTTAATGTCTTCACAAACAGGGAAAGTTTTTAAAGCAGCACCTGTTCCTTTTAGGGACATGGTCTCCGTAAAAAAAGATTTCTATCAGGGAAGCAGATGCACATATATGGTCTACTGTTCCTTGCAAGCCATTATGCAGTCATTCTCATGTTGTAACAAATAGTGAGCTTTCTAAATAATGTTTAATATCGATTAATCAGGTGATTAACTAACCTTCGGTGAATGGTTATCTTTCAATTTAAGCTATTAGCACAAAGGTCACATCACAAAATGGTGTGAAGTTTGTATTCGCTATTTTCACCCTGCCAATATGCATATCTGGTCTGCTCTTTGCCCTCCTTGATCACAACCAGCCAACCAGCTGTCTTCTTCCAAATGATAGAAGAAGTGACTACTTCTGTGAATGTCAAAATAGGCCCTCGCTAAGAAGAGAAAGTAAACCAAAGACATACAACTTGCAAAGAAAGGAAATGGTTTACCACAGATTGTAGAGTTTTGAATTTGAGGGGCAGAGCCATCCAAGAGTACTAGTTCAAGTCAAATAACTCGTAAGCTTACTAGTAGCATGCCTGTTTCACAACTGTGTTTCCAAACAATTAGTTTAGCAAATACATCTTATTTCCAGACTTAATGATTTTAATAACTTTTTAAAAAGCAGCTTCAAGATCTATTAGGAGCATCTACTAAAAAGCTCTATGATGTTCTGATGACTGACCTTTCAATTTTATCTCACTTCTTGCAATCAGCCCTTTTGGAGGCAACATCCCCTTAGCACTAAACAAAATGTGGCACTCTTCCACTGCTTGTTGTATGGTCTCTTAATTGTTTCCAAAGCTGCAATTTTCAAATCCATTCAGTCAATGATGCTGTCAGCTTCTCCATCTGGCACATATATCACAAATAACCACAAGTTAACACTCCCACTCCTCATCCCTTTCATATCATGATAGGCGGGTCCTCTTTCTCCTATAGTGACTCCCCCCGCCTCTTAAGCATGAATTTGTCAACCCAATTGCTGTAGAAAAACAATGCATATCTTGCTGTCGTAGACAACTCTTAGCCAATCCCCACCCACCTAACTTTGTCTAATGTCACATCAACTCAGAAGTCTGTAAAACTAACATTTTATCTGGAACTTACTTCCACATTTGACAACTTGCGGTTAGTTTCCTGTTCTCCTTGTAACACTAACTATCCTTTTGAAAATGATTGAAGAACTTCACATCACCATTCCAAGGTCTGTGCTGTGATCACTGTGGTGTTTGGCAATTTGGAGTCCTGCTGCACAAGAGAGCTGGTTCTGCAATGTTTCATGTACATTTTTTACAATAAGTTGCATCAATGTTATCTGGGTTAATTCTATTAGATTCCAATTGTGGCATACATGGTGTGCTTCATGTTTTCACGACATTACTACAACACTAGCTATCACAAGTATGACGATGGAACACGTCTACTTAGCATGATTTTCAAGTCAGAGTTTTAGCCTCTTGCAGCTTCTCAGCCTCACCTTAACTAGATATGACAAAATATTTCAGATATTTCCAGGAACAAAACAGGATCTCAGCATTTCATTTACAGTCTAACAACAGTCCTGGTTCTTCAAATGTATGTAACACAACAAGACCACTCGTTGAACCAAAAAAACGAGATTTTGATGGTGTATATGTGTTATTCTTTGCCAGTGATACATTAATGGATAAGTAGAACAGAGCAAAACATTTATTTCACTCCAAAATACTATTGAGATAGAAGGAGGTCTGGATATACGGTATGAACACATCAGAAAAGAGAAGAGTGCTCAGACTGTCTTTGTCTCCTGCTGGGAGAGGGTCTGGATCCTCATTAAGAGAAAACAGGTGTAAAACTATAATGGTAGTTGTTAGAAATGGGATTTCTGGTTGGCTAAGGCTTGCGCCTTAGTCAAGGAAGAAACCACCACTCTAGTCAGGGCAAGGGAGTTACACGCCAAAGATAACCCCTCCTCACCCCCTTGGTAGCTTGGCACGAGCAGTCAGGCTTATCCCGGAGGCAATGTGTAAAGCATTTGCGTAACACACACCCAGCAACAACTCACTAGGCACACCACAAAAGGAACTCCACACATGGTTATATCAAAAATAGCCTTTGTGTTATCATAAACACATAGAATAGTAATCACACAATATACACTGTGCTAACTGGCACTAGGCAATATTTGCAGGGGATTATGTACACATGACAGGGCCACTTGGACCACTGTCAGAACCATCACAAAGTGAACATAGTAAATGTAGAACATATAATAGACGTAGACCACAACCAGTAATTACTGGCAAACACTATACTCAGCATTATTCTGTAACACAAACCATATTATGCACAGTATCACCTCAGGCGTAAAATACATTATGCACCAACCTCATTTGCCTAAACATATTATACCATAACCTCCTAAGCATAACTCACATTAGGGGCATAAATCACAGTAGAGGATAACCTCACAAGCATAAACCACAGTATGCAAATAACCTCATACATAAACCACATTTAGAGCCATAAAACAGGGTGCATAAATCACATTTCCTGCGCACCACATAAATCACATTTAGGGCCTGGCGCCCTATCAAACTAACACAGTCCCCCTAGCCAACTGGCCTTCTCAGAGGGCTCAAATGCCCTATGTCCATAATGTCAGGGTGGCTGCCAATGCAGCAGAATTCCCAAGTGCGCAATTGCGCTGGGGCACAGGCACATGAGTGTACCTCACTCCTGTCTCACTAAAAATGCCCCCAAAGAACTAATAGTCTAAACGTTGCAGCTGCCGCTAATTGCCGTGCAGCTGTGAGCAGAACGTGGGCCTGGGCATTCGCTGTGCCCTCTGGACAAATAAGCAAAAATGTTGCAACTGCCCGTGCTGGTGTGGCGCAGCTGTGCAGAAAGTAAAGGGGCCCTGGCATGACTGTGCCCTCGGGGCCTCCACTGGGGCTCTCTGACTAAACTGTCCCCATCGTTGCAGTTGCCCACTGTCAAGCAGGGCAACTGTGAAAACACCGCCAAACTGGGGAAAGCACGGGCCCCTCTGGGCCCTCTAACAACAAATATTCCCCCTCGTTGGAGCGGCCCGCAACAGCGGGTCCGCTCAGGAACTAGACACTGTACACTGTGCCAAATGAGCCCCCACTCACCGGGCTCTCCGCTGGGGGGATGTCTTCTCTCTTGGGACTCCTCTCACTGGCGGAGCAACACGCGGGGCTCTCTCTCTCATGAGACCCTCGCCTGGAATCCTGCTGCACTCTGCAGCTCCCATGTAGGTGGGGTGGGCTCCCGTCTGCTTTCATACTCTTCTTCTGGTGCTGGGGCTCCCAACAGCTCACGAGAGCCCCGCTCCGGCCGACCACTCGTGCCCTTCACTTCCAGCTCTTCTGTGGACGCAGTGCCGGGTTTCCCTCGCTGATGCGGAAGTCCCGCCTCACGTCCACGTTGCCTGACTTCCTCTCCGGCCGTGCTGCGATTGGCAGCCTCTGGTGGGCCAATTTTATTTCGGATCGGGCTGCGGCAGTTAAACGCGGGGTGGGCACCCGCCAAGGCAAAACATAAGCGAGGTGGGCACCCGTAGTTTCCAAATCCTAAAATAAGCGGGGTGAGCACCCGCCAACAATTCCCAACGCAGGGTGGGCACCCGCTCTCGACATCACAGGGAAATCGCTTCAATGGGGGTTCCCTTTAAAAGGGCAGCAGTTCAGCGCTGCGCAGACCTCGCTCTCCCCCTTCCTTGGGGAAAATTAAAGTAAAGCGCTCACAGGGCGCAAGAAGCAGCCAAAGTCCTGAAGGTCCTGGAAGATACAAAGAAAAGCCAAAGGGTCCAAGTAAAAAGTTCTTCCAGGTCCATGGGGCATAGCTGGGCCCAGGGAGGCCAGCACACAGGGCCCTCCAGCAGTGAGGCAAGCCCCCATGGCGGTTTCTCCTGGGCCCCTGCAGCAGCAAGCCCCCAGCAAGTCAGGAGCAGCACACCAGCATAGAACCTACAACATGGGGTCACAGCCTCTATATTTATATTCCACAACCTCTTTGTCTTCAGTACAGGGCATGGGGGAACCAGATGCAACTGGTTCAGGGGGTAATTGGAGCACTTTGTTTACCAAGCTCCTCTTCCCCTTTGTCAGGTGGAGGCTAGATGATCAGACACACCACAGGGGGCGGAGCCAGCATTGTCCAGGCTGGGCACAGTCCTATTCAGAATCAGGGGATTACTCCTCCCACTGCAGATGTCCCATTCAGCCTAGCGCTGACTCACCCTGCCCCTCCTGGAGCCACACACACCTCTCAGCCCCTGTCACTCAAAAGCCAGACATGCAATTCACATCAGGCAGGCAGACACATAGCACACAGAAATGCCAACTTCTAAAAGTGGCACTTCTCCCATATTCCTAATAAATCAGCGCACACCATCACGCAGCATTTATTATTACAATTCCATACATACTAAACTTGACCACGCTGCTCCTCTCATACCAGGGATTACCACTGACACACATATCAGGGAATCCCCAATGCATTCCTATGAGAGGGCAGGCCAACTTTACCAAATGTACACAGAGAGTGTACGCACTTTACACTGGACCGCAGTGTTAAAGTGCCCAGAGGTCTAAAGCCACCCACCCCATGTCAGAGAAAAGGCAAAAACTCTAGGGATGAACCTGCCAAAAAGGGCCAAGTCCAACAGCAGTAAAACTATGCCTTTTTCTTCCCACCTTGATGAATAGGTCCTTCTCATCCCCGACGAAGAAACAAAAAAAACCCAGAAAAATGGCTGATGTTTGACGCTATTCTTTGACTATTTATTAAAACAGCAGTTCTGCATTTATGTACAATTACGTGGACATCATGCAATATTTCACATTACGTTTAGCAAAATAGGCCATTGAAACATCTATTTAGTTTATGAATTACATAGAATATGTATGAAACAACAAAAATGAAAAACAGAGGATGTTAAGATAACTAAATACATGGAGATATACATATATATAAAAAAAAGATAAATAGTAGATAGAATGCTGGGAACAGAGATTGCCAAGGAACCTCCAACAAGGTTGGACAAAAGCAGAAATGATACGTTTTACACACATCTGGAAATGGGGTCTTGTGTCAAAGCAGCAATAGTACAGCGCGCATTAGTCATTTTTATAGTAAAGAAAATATAAGCCATGATTTCCATAGAAAATGATTTTTCTTGTCTACAAGCTCAGATTCAAAGCTTTAAAAAAACTCATCAGTAAATGATTTGTGCAAGCCAATCACTTTTTTATAGGAATTTTGTGCAAGTCTGATCTAAATTGAACTCTATTGTTAATTACATCATTTACATGAGGACAGCAGAGCGGTTTTTATCAAAAGATTTGATATGTTATGTTATATTATTTTAGGAGTTACTTTTAGAGAGCCCGTTCATTGAAATGTCTCTTGGTGCTGTGATACTGCTGTATTGGAGGGTCATACTGTTATATTACAATTCATAGGCATGTTTGAACAGCCATGTCCTTAGGCATTTCTTGAAGGACATGGAGTCATTAATCTGACAAATTTTCAAAGGAAAAGCATGCTGCATGGTGGGGGCTAACAGTGAAAACTGTCTTCCTCCTGTCTTTCACTTCCGAAATGTTGGGACAGACTTGCTCGCATGACTGGATCTTGCTATGTGAAGGCATGTATTTGTTAATCAAGTTAGTTAAAAATCTAAGAGCTGGCCCATTAATGCATTTAAATGACTTACAGCAAATTCTGAATTCTGAATTTTATTTGACACTTCATTGCAAGCCAGTGAACCATCTTAACAGGGGAGAAGGATGGGTATATCTTGGCTGCCACATTATGGAGGACTTGGAGATTATGTAGGATCGTGTTGGGTAGACCAGCATAGACCGAGTTGGTGTGATCCGTGCTTCCTCTACATGGCTGATCGATATCTTGCGTATCTAAAGCCGCAGACAGGTCTAACAGTACCAGTGCAGGGTCTTCCCCATATCATCTTTACTTCTTAATTCAATCAGCAATGCCATTATTACATATTATGGAAAGGGCAATAGGCTGTTAGAGCGGGATGAAGCACCTCACATTTTGTGCTGTTTTAGGATTAGTAGGATTAGCAATGCTTATCTATAGTGCTTGCAAGATCTTGTTTTATAATCTTCCATTTCAGTCTTTAACCCAGTTTTATATTGTTCTTCTCTTTTCTCTCTCTTCTTTCTTTCTGCCACTTATTTGCAATGTTTTATTGAAACCTTAGCCCACTCAATTTTACATTTTTGCTTCTTTCTTTTTGCTCATTCGAATGTAAAATGTACTATTATCGTATTATCATTCACATGTTGTAGAGCACTATATTACCTTCTTACTATTTATGATTGTCTTTTGAATAAAACATGCTTGAACTAAAAAAAGAAAGCATACTTGGATGTACACACCAAAAAGACCGGACGAGACATGTGACAATTTTTGGTGCATGTCCCAGATGTGCCATACTCTAAGCAACCCAGAAATTTCAGAAATTATGTAAGCAGTTTGATTCTTCTGGGAAGAATGAGACTGTTTAATTGGGAGGGATTTTTTTAGAATTTTTTGTTGTTGTTTTATATAGTGCGAACTAGACCCGAAGGTATCAGAGCGCTATGCATGAACACCAGTTGAGTTATAGACGAATATGGTACATTGCAGCGCAATGTATTACATTGCATGCTTTGACAATGCGGTTGTTACAACGACCGCATTGTTAGTACGCGAAGCATTTACATAGTAAGTCATTACAACAACTTGCACTAGGGGATGCGCTGGATTTAGGAATAGAATTATTCACCATTCCTACTCCAGTTTGTACAACAATAGGGAAAGTGTTGGAATTAATCTCCAATGCCTCTGCACCCCCTAGTGCAAGTCCTTGTAATGACTTGCGATATAAATGCATCGCATACTAACAACGAGGTCGTTGTAGCGATCGCGCTGTAATGCTACAGAGATGTAATGACAGCGTTGTAAACACTGTTTCCCGTTACAGATGTACACATTCTTTTTTTTTGTTAGGCACAGGGAGATTAAGTGATTTGCTCAGAATCACAGGATGTTGAGCCGACGCCCCAGCTTCCAGATCGACCACCCTAGCCGTTAGACCACATTCTCTCCCCAACCTGTAGTGCAATTGAGTTAGGTAACAGTAACATTTGCTATTTTTTAGTGCTACGAAAAGAGTTTATCAATGGAGTAAGACAAGTATATGGCTTAAAGTCATTATTTGAATATTTAAATAAAAGCCATGGGCAAATATTTTAGGTCAGGGATGAAAAATTACAAATTTGTGCTATAGAGCTTCAATTAATGGAATAATATACATGGATTATATTGCATACTTTTGTGATTACCTTTCAAAATTCAATACAATGCAACACATGTAGCTTTCCAATGGCAATTGCACCACTTGGCGAGAGGTAAAAACACATTGGCAAAACATGGCCAGTGCAGAATTAACATTGTGCACTGATAGAACGGTTCAAATTTCACTGTAAAAAGGCTGTTGAAAAGTCCACCAACACTAATGTGCTCTGTGTAATCTTGAAATATTTGTAAATTTTCACCAATGTATGCCTTTGCTCTTCCTAAAGAATTTACCAAGCAGTACAATGAATGTTATTGACAACCGAGTCACCATATATTTCAATCTATGCGGGTTTATCCGGGGACATTCGAGGTGAGATCCCATTCCTTGGGTCAAAATTCTGAAGCAATGAACTACAGAAAATGTGAATATTAGAGTGATTGAAAAAACATTCAGTAACGTGCGATGAAATTAATAAAACTGAAACCAGAGTATGACACTCCTCTGTCATAACACCCATTCTTCCTGTTGAAAAGTCTAATAATTCCTCCTCCATAATGATAATTCCATCCATATAGAGCGCACACTGACGGTCGGTAATAAAAGTGAATTCCCTTGTACCAGAGCGGGGAGCCAGACGGGTCTACCTTTCATGTGTGTGGGCACTTAATGAAATGGAAGATGAAAGCACGCGGGAAGGTAAACAGTTTTCAACTGCATTTTTTTTTTTTTATCCCTTGTGGGCTTTGTTCTCTGGTAACTGAAACACAGTCATTTTGTTCACTCCACGGACGCCCGGCTTATGGGCCAGCGATGAGGGCTATTGATTTTCAAGATTTCCCGCTGCATCAAGCTGTTATACTTTGGGACCGAGGTTGGATCGGAGTTCGGCGGATTCGCACAGATATTTCTTGAAGACCTGAATGTACTCTCCGAGGTTTTTTCATGTGGCTCATGCAGGTTTCTGGCGATGCGATTCCTAAAAAATCCCAAATCGTACACAGCTGTATCCACTAAAATTGTGCATTTGCATCTTTACACACAACCTCATGAGCAGTGATTTGGCAAAATTCCAGGGATGGTGGATCTGACGTCACCCACTCTTTGTCACACACTCTCATATGAGATTACCAAGTAATCCTTTGTTCCTCACAGAGAAAAGACTAGGGGCCAGATGTACAACCATTTGATTTTGAGCCTCTAAATTTGCGACAAATTGCAGATTGCAACATGCGAGGCACAAAATCAAATGTACAATAGTGTGTTTAACCCTGTTTGCAATTCCCAATGGGGTCCCAAATTGGGAGGCTCATTAATATTAATGAGTCACTTGCAATTTGCGAGCCCATTGGGAATGACAAGCCCTCCCAGGGATGGTGGCCTGCTGGGCTCAGCAGACCACCATGTCTGGAATGCTTTTAAATAAAGCAGGTTTTGTTTGCATGCAACCCGTTTTCCTTAAAGGAAAACAGGATGCTTTTAAACAAAAAAAATAAAAAAAACGTTTTCGTTTAAGTTTTTAAGGGAAGGCAGTGGTTCCTGGGACCACTGCCTGCCCTTAAAAAATAATTTTGCATGCATTTGCAGAGGGGGGGACCCCTTCACATTTGCAAATGCATTACCACCTACTTGAAGTAGGTGGTAATTGCGAGTGTTTTGCGACCACAGTTGCGGTTGCAAAACATTAGTACATGGGTTTGAGACTCGCTATTTGGAAGGGAACCCCCTTCCAAGTAGCGAGTCTCTAAACACTTTTTTGCGAGTCGCAATTCATTTGTGACTCGCAAAAATGTGTTGGTACATGGCCATGACAATTTTATAATTCGCAAACGGGTCGCTAACTCGTTTGCACATGCTAAAATTGTTCCTACATCTGGCCGTAGGAGCGCTAACTACAGAAATTAGACAAGGTTCTTAGAGCTCGGTTTTCTTTTGCTGTTGCCCCATTCATGGTCCCGATGGCACAAGCAGTGCCAGGGGTAAAAAAATGGATACACCAGAAGTAGCGATGGCAGTGTCAAGGGTAATAAAGGACAAGCCAAGGGTAGCAGTTGGTGGCCCTGGTTTCCACTGACATCCATGTCTAACGCTAATTTACCAACATTCCCTGTTGTGCAAAATATACCAGTTTGTGGTCACTTAAAGGCTTCCAGCGATCCATAACAGTTGTTTCCTTTCTTTGTCCACAAGGCAATATATTTCTCTAAGGGTGAACCCCTTCCTCGATACCTTAATTATGAGGATTTGGGGGGATTTTCACACAACATTTACACATTTACTTTTTGAAGTAATGTAGGTGTGCAAATGTGGTGATATACTCCATGGTATGATGGATTTGTTGGTCTCCTTGCGTAGTGGGCTAATAGGTCCACTCTAGGGGCCCTGTGTTTGACCTCATGATCACAAGTTGAGATGCTGGCGGCGCAACTCAGCCTTTCATCCTTCCAGGGTCAATAAAATGCGTACCATTGAGTTGGGTAACAATAAACATCCATCATTCAGCGCCAAGATACCATCATTGGTGAAAATGCGCTTTACAAATACGCATGTCATTAGAAATGTTTTAAAACACCTAGAAAATAACAACTTTTTTGGTGCTCATCACATTTCAAATAGTCACTCATTGCCCCTTCACTGGAAACAATGCTATTCCCCATCTAACCGTATACTTTCTATGGCAGAAAATCCCACCACACTGGAATTTTTCCCCATTGTAAGTACATTTTTCACAAAAATGCGTTTCTTGCATGAAATTGCACACACAGTTCCCTGTGCAAAACATTTGTGAAACCTGTCCTTTATACTTTAAAACACAGTGTTGTACTTTAACAGGCATAACTGTCTTTGGATGTCAAACTTGAAACTAAAAGAGATGTTCTTGATTGCAGCCTGATTAGAGAGGGTTTTGCCTTGTTGTTGACATTATTTGGTAGTGATTTTAACAAGCGTTCGAAAAAATATGGGAAATATTTTCTGTACAACTTGGCAGTTCAGTACAGTAAGCGTTCCAGTCTGAAAACGGGAGGTTTTGTATTGTTTTGCTCTGCTCGCAAATCCATATTTTGATCCTATTACACATATCCGGGAAGTGATTGAGCCAGAACTATTAGGCTTAAAAGTAGAAAACATGAATACATTACCAGAGCCTGTGTTTGAGAGCTGTCCAAATGAACCCTTCACAAAATCAATGAGAGAGATGGACCTATATATGCAAAACATTTAAGTCATGATGAACTTTGGCTGAATGGCATTCACAAAAAGAGCCTTTTGCTTATTTGCTCAAGCACAGGTGAAAAACAAGCTCCTCAGGTGAGTCCAAGATGCAAAGGAACATGGGTCTTTTAAGTCGTCGGGAGAAAGAAGGAAAATAATTTTCTTTTTTCGAGAAGTGACAAGCTTTTTACTGATTTCTCTTAATGCATGGGTGTTTCCCAAATCTGTATTGCCTATCCAATGCTATTCCAATGGGTACAGCCCCATTAATGGAGTGTGTAGTAATTGAATCCAATAGACAAGATGTAGTTTCAACCAAAATTCATTGTGCTGCCTGAGATCAGTGTATCAAGTAGGTGTGCAGTTCCTAACTGGAGATGCGGGGAAAGGGAGGTCTTTCTTTGTGATGCCCTCACACACCCCGAGAGATGTCATGCTTCATTATTGGGCCAAGCTCTTCGTCGGGCCGGCGCTGCAATGCCCGACAGGCTCTCGTAAACAGGCTCTTTGGCGGAGATCTTTTAAGAAGAAGCCGTAAGGTGCATGCGGGTGTGAGGGCTGAGTAGCGAGACCAGCCACATTGTGTATTATTTATGGAGCCATCTCATTCTGACAAAAAAGGACTGCCTGCTTCGAGATTCAGCTCCATGACTGCACTTATGGATAGTTTTAGTCTGGTCTTCTTACAAAGTGTCTGGCACAAGAACAGGCAACCGATTTGATTTATATAGTCTTAGTTACAAGATTTGAAGATCATGTAGAGCAGTCCCACCAGGAGCAGCCTGCCTGCTGCTCAGCCCATATTCCAACTGTCACTCCTCACCTCATATCCAAACATTCCATTCAGCATCCTCACATCAACATTCCATGCAGTTCATTCACACTGGCTGAGCAGCTAGGGAGAAAGTAACAGGACAATTACATTAACAGGATACTACAGAGTGTTTGACACATATAGACCTATCAGCTCCCGCAATCATGTGCCACATACACCCTGGTCTTTCGAAACTAAATGGTTTAAACCAATAATTAAATCAGTCAGTTAATTAAAAAAAAAATCATATGTCAACTCAGATTTAAAATATACTACATTTCAAACATTATCATCATATGGCGGACATGGAAACGGAGACTCTTAAGTATGATTTAATTAATTATTCGTGTAATTAAATGAATGCTGTTTCAACTTATGAAGGTTTTTTTGCAAAAATAGGTATTTGCTTCTTTACATTATGGAATGTTAGTAATGTAGGATCATAACGTGCTCCTACAATATTAACAAATGTCTTTTCTGGTATCAGAATCTTAGGGCTAGATGTTGGAAAAAGTGGTCTGTTGAAGGTGAGGGGAGTTTGGATCATGTGCAGGTGTGCCATAAAGTTTGGCAGGCATGGGCAGGCATGGGTCAAAAACTGAAGAGGAACCCTTTAGAGAATGAAGATATGTTTGAAAGGTTTAAAAAAATGTCCAGTAGAGAAACAAATAACCCAGCAGATCAAACATCGGGCACCATTCACTGGTACTAGCGATGTTAGGTGTTCCATTATTAATAGATAAGAAAGCTGTGCTAGCGCAGCAACCTCATAAAGCACAGATCCTTCAAAATGATAATCCTGCAGAACCCTCAATGATCCTGCTCACGCATAAAACACCTAAAAGCTGATAATTTTGTTGCATGGTCAAAGATTTTGTATGAAAAAACGTCACTGCAGAAAACCTAACAAGACTGAATTAGTCGTGTTTCCATTGCAGGAGTGGGATGGCAACACTTACAACAAAACAATTTCCCAGTGAGGAGAAAAAGACAAAAGGTAAATGTGCAAATTTACATTTATGCTTTTCCTGGTTATTCACATTGACCACCCATTATGCAGTCCACCTAATTGGTTATAGAAAAGGAGACATTTTAGGGTTGCCATAGATTTCAAGGGAAACCCCTCATATTTTTATCAGCCCGCAAAGTGTTGGAAATTTATATGAGTAGATTTATGATTTTTCATGATGGGTGATAGAAATGAAGTGTCTGCTTAGCTAGGGTATGCACATAAGCCAGGCAGAACCCAGCACTCTAGTCACGGTAAAGGAGTTGCACACCCAAGATAGTCCCTGCTCACCCCTTTAGTAGCTTGGCAGAGCAGCCAGGTTTATCCCAGAGGCAATGTGTAAAGCATTTGTGCAATGCACACACACACCCACACACACACACACACACCAGTGACATACTAAACACAAAACAATAGAGACTCCACACAGTAGTACATACAAATATCTCATATATTGTATATAACACATAGTTTACAATCACAAAAATCATAAACTACTTTGCCAACTAGGCAATTGTCATAACATCACAGTTAGTGCAATACAATAAATACTTATAGGTTGCACATGTCATGAAAACACCCTACACCATCACTGTACATATTATGCAGGTCCTGAAATGATACGCATTATCCTATCATTGCAAGGTATAATACAACCTAAATCACAATATCAGGGCCTGAAATGCAGCAGTTAGGTTAGAGAGATGAAACACATGAATCGCAACACATCACTGTACATAAATCAACAAATATTATGAGGTAACAAACAGTATCGCTATAAATTCATAGAGCACATCGCTTCTGTGCTTCTAGTACACATAATACGGTAATCTTCCACAAAATATAGGTGAGATGGCCCCCTGCCCACCTACAACAGTGAATACGGCAATTCCAGTGATGTTTCATAAAGGTAGCAAGGACCTCCGTCACGGTTGACCCCATGCCGCTACCACCACGTCAGCCAGGTGCCCCCACCAGGAATGAACCTATACACGGGGTGCACAAACTCAGCACAAACTCAGAGACCCTGAGAAGCAGCTGCCGCAACCAATGCAGCTTGTTCCGGTAGCCAGGCAGTAGAGCTTCTACTCATGGGTCACCGAGAGGCTGAGGCGGCCCGCAATGACACTTGGAAGCCGGTGCCTCAATGTAGCCCCTCAGGATTGTCCCGCCAAGGTAGCAACCTGTCCGAAACCTCTCTGGCACCTCGTGGATCGCAGCTAAAGAGAAAGGCGGACTCCTCGGGAGCGCATGAGAGACCATGCTCGGTCCCCACGCTTAATACACAGCCCCAAGAAAAGATGCATCACTCCCTGTGAGGGAGTTACTGTCTTCTACTCTTTGGATCTAGGTCGCCCCACAAGGGGGGTTCCCGACAGCCATTAGCAGGGTTTCCCAGACAGGAAGATGGTGCCACGGAACCATTAGTCAGTATGTGTCATGACCCCCCTTTTCAGAAGGGGAACTGTGTTCAAGATGATGCCCTCTCCACTCGCTTCTCTCCACCTCGTCACAAGTAGCAAGTTGGAGCGCGGACACACGCACTCTCAGGGACAGAGAGGGCACTTCAATTTGTGCCGAATATACAACAACCCCTGGTGCTAAATGATAGGTTTGGGAAACCAGCGTTCACACTTCACATACAGGCAGCACAAAGCGTTCAACATGTGCTTCTCTGGTCTCCAAGCCCTTACCAAGCACTAGAGTTGCAGAGTCAAGGGGCATAAACAACACACCTTGGAGAGTACGGAGGGCACCAAAGCAGGAGTGCAGGCAGAAGTCCAACACACAGGGTCCTTCTTATCCGGTCAGCAAAACAAAGCAAGGTCCCCTTGCGTTCCTCCTGGCAGCATAACAGCGCCTCCTGGCAATGTGCAGTCTGTAGAGCCAGCAGTGTCTGGTTACTAGACCACGCTGTGTCTACCAACTTGGGGTCTGAGCCTCTGTGCTTATACTCATAATGTCTTTGATCTGGAGGTAACTTCAAAACAACTTTAGAAATGCACAACACCTCCATTCAATCCCCAGCCCTAGCTCCAGACACACTACAGGGGGGCGGAGACAGCATGGTGAAAGGCAGGCACAGCCCTATTCAGGTGCAGGTGACAACTCCTCCCACCACTCTAGCCCCAGGAGGCTCATTAGGATATGCGGGGCTCACCTCAGCTCCCTTTGTGACTGCCTAGTGTCAATGCACAAAACATGCCCTTGTCAGTCCAAACCAGATGTTGATTGGAGTAAGGCTGCAAAGTACAAAGAGTAATAAGCACACAGAAATGCCCACTTCTAAAAGTGTCATTTCTAAAATAGTAATAAAAAAATACGCTTTTACCAGTCAGCAGGATTTATCAGCACTATTACAAACATACCAAACATGACAATGCTACTCACTCCAGATTAGAAACTTCAGGGAATTCTCAGTGCAAGCCTAAGAGAGGAGCAGCCTCACAGCAGTGAGAAAGCAACAAGACTGTTTGTCACAACCAGGACATGCCACACAACAAAGTCGCATGTCCTACCTTTAACCTGCACAGCACCCTGTCCATAGGGCTACCTATGGCCTACCTTAGGGGTGCCCTATATGTAGTAAAAGGGGAGTTTCAGACTTGGAAAGCACTTTAAATGCCAAGTCACTGTGGCAGTAAACTGAACATGCAGGCCCTGCAGTGGCAGAGGCTTGAGACAGGTTTGAAAGGCTACGTCTCTGGGTGGCGTAAGCAGTGCTGCAGGCCCACTAGTAGCATTTAATTTACAGGCCCTAGGTATATAGGATACAACTGTACAAGGGACTTACAGGTAAATTAATTATGCCAAACAAAACTAGTGTAGACCAATCTTGCCAAGTTTACAGGAGAGAGCACATGCACTTTAGCACTGATCAGCAGTGGTTATGTGCCCCAGAGTCATAAAACTAACAAAAATAGGTAAGAAAAAATACAGGAGAAAGGCAAACGTTTTGGGATAACCCTGCAATGAAGGCCAGGTCCAACAATGGGCTGCTAAATTAGAAGGTGCTGCAGGTGGCAGGAGGCAGTAATTCCAAGATATTTTCTGCTGATCCCTTGATCCCAACATGAAAAGATGCTTTACACGTAATGAGCTACAGTTTGATCTCACCATTTCATTTCACAGCCCTTTCAACAACACAAGAGTTAATCACACTGACCACTATGCTATGGTTTCTACTTTTAAGTCGAAGAGATCATGTTCAAACATTTCATCAAATGTGAGTGACTTGCCATGTAAAGATTTCAATATGCTGTAAATTATTTGTGCTGTTAATGCTTGAATTTAGAAGCAAACTGCGATGCATATTTACCGGCCCCTTTGCATCTCAGTTACCCAAAGCAACATGGTGCAAGAGTGACACAAATAAAAAATCTGATTTATGAAGCCATGCAATTCCAACTTGCGGAGCCCTGCGTGGCTTCATAAATCTTGAGTAACACACAGCAGTGCAAATTGCTGTGTTGCATTACTCTGTGCCAGGAAGGCGATTCCATGGGTGTTGTGTGGGTATTCCCACGCAACATCCATGGATTTTGATGCATTTCCAGATTTACCAAAAGTGTTAGACCTGACATTGCGCCAAAAACCTACGCCTTCCCAGGTGAGGCGTAACAAGGAGAAATATCTTTATTTGTCTTCGCTGTGTCATTTCTCTATGCATGCTGCGTTCCACAGCACACATAGAAAGAGAAAAAAGACTAAGGGGATTGTTTTTGTTCAGGAAGGTGCCCCTTTGGCGCAAAAACAATCCTTTTTACAATGCAGGCACCCTTGCACCAAGGTGCAAGGATGCCTGTGTTGGTGCTGGCAAGCCAAAAGGTTGGCAGCTCAGGGGAAAAGGCAGGAATGCACCGTATTGACTTACATATGGTCAGTGACGTAATGAAACTTGAGTGGGTCTCCCTGCAGAGTACACAGAGGAGCCCCTGTCCGGACTCAACCAGGAGATGTTAGGGCAGGGTACTTTGCTGAGGGGGGCCACCTGGGGCTCTGGGCCTCCCCGCACCGCAGGGGCTGTAGGGGCCTGTGTTACACCACTGAATATGGTGCATTTATGCCCTTACCCCATCACACAGCACAGCAAGGTGACTTGCTCAGCAGCACTGCATGACTAGCCATAAATATGGCCCTGCGACTTTTGAAATTAAACATAGATTAGTGACATCAGGCAAACGACAACAACATTAATAAGGCACAAAAGCAAGATTCCTCAACAGTGCATAGGAAACACAGGTGTCCTGACATGCATTCAATAATGCTTGCTTCTTTTGGCTAGTTTATTCTGTCTTCCAAAATGTATTTGCAGTTAATATTACGCCAGCTCCTAGCTTGGATTACAGTTCACAACGTTTAAATACACAAGCAGTTTAATATATAAATAGATGTGGACTAATTAGCTGTGAGTGCCTTACTGTACAAATATTATTGTTCACAGACATACATGCTCAACCAAATTTAAAAAAATGAGAATTGGCATATGCATGCTAAAAGCTATATGGACAGATGCTCTGTTGTCATTATTCTGTGCTTTAATCATGCAAGCAAAGCTTACACAAATGAATAGGCTTGATTCAAAAGATGGGCGGTCCAAAGTGCTGGAAATAAATCAAGCAATCTACATATTACTGTTTTGTTTTCCTCAGTGCAACACCCTAAGTGTGAAAGGAATGCGCTGACTTTGTTAGCGCTCACTGTGCCATAGGACTTAAGATGTACCCTAAAGATGTGGAATAGGTTGAAACAGGTCTGCTGTTATTGCTATTCCCAGTCAGAAGTGACCTTGCGGTTTAGGATGAATATTTCTGGAGAAGGAACAAAGCTGATTTGCCTACAGCGGTCTGAAGACACATGGGGGCAGAGTTACGAGCCCCTGCGCCACTTTTGCGCTGCCGTTGCGTCACTTCTGTGACGCAGCGGCGGCGTAAACTATGTGCCACGTTGCGCCCTATTTACAACGTGATGCATCTAGGGAGATGCGTCACGTTGTAAAGCCCTGCGCCACATGCAACCTGCGTCAGTTTCATGTGGGCGTTCCGGCGCAAGGGGGGCATTCCGGCGCAGTAAAGCCTCAGAAAAGTGCCTGAGTGAAATCTACAAGATTCCACTCAGTCACTTTTCCGACGCTGCTGCGTCCAAACCTTGCGCCTGCTTGAAGCAGGTGTAAGGCGTGACGCACCACGTTATGTATAGGCAGGCCACAAGCATTGCTGGAGTTGTGTCCCCCTTCCGACGGGAGATGCGTCACGCATCTGTTTATCCTTGCGCCACGATGCTCCGCATAGTAAATGCGGCGCATCTGTGGTGGCGCAAGGGTAAACTTGCATGACGCATCTTACCTGGCGCATCCCTGCTGAT
The DNA here is from genome assembly GCF_964204655.1 of Triturus cristatus. NCBI lineage: Eukaryota > Metazoa > Chordata > Amphibia > Caudata > Salamandridae > Triturus > Triturus cristatus. The sequence goes on along the minus strand of NC_140582.1, from coordinate 170,080,740 downwards.
TTGCAGGGATGCTCCAGTCGTCATGAATCTGCCCCATGATTCGCAGTGATTGCGGGCTTTTAAGGCTCGAAGTAATTACCAGTGGCTGAGAATAATGCAATCAATAAACTCTTCATTTTTTGTTTTTTTTCCCTGTTTTCAGCAGATCAACGAATACCCACGATTCACATTCTAAATTAAGCACATTAAGAAAAGAGCATAATATTTTCTGCAAGCTATTTCAAATGTGTGCATAAATATGTGTTTAGATGTAGCTAATTATGAACAGGAGTATTGGCCCACATTATCGAGTAAATCCTGATTTGCCAGTTAAAATGAATTACATGCTGAAAAGGGATTACGAGTTATTTATGAACCTCACTCCCTAGCCTCACAGATTTTCACAATGACATTTCACCTGGAAGTACTTGGCGAATGCCAATGGGAAAGGGAGCCAGCATCTGGAAATAGGAATTGTGGAAACCAGTGCATTATTACAAATTTCCACGATTATTCCCATGTAATTAGGAGAATTTTCCCTAATAAAAGTGAATTCATGATCATCGTAGTTTTAGCAATTCCAAGTTGGCAAATTTGTACTGACCTACTGAGAAACTCATAATGAACCTCTTAGAGCAAACATTATACAAATGGGCAGGAACACTGATAATTTCTCTTAGGATTCCCGCCAAAAATATAATTGCACCACCACTAGATGATGCCCCAAGGCTGATGTTTAAGCTGCTGTTCAAACACTCAGCCTTGCAGCAGAGGCAAGGGAAAGTCTGCTGTTTCTTTCACCAGAAAAGGGAAAAAACAAGCAACGGTGTTGGGCCTGCTGTAAGAATCCAATGGTCTATTTCTAGATACTAATGTAACGTTGAATATGTGGTCATTTTCCCAGAATATACAGCAGCAAGAGCCACAGTGCAGTATTTGTAGTGAACGTCATCAATGTAAACCAGCAGAACACTGTCTAATCAAGCAAAGAGGAGCAAAATTATGGGAACATTGTAGTGGGGAGACCAGTTGTTAATTCAATGAACTCCAAAGGACCTAGTAGGCTTTTTAATACTCCTTAAACTGCACTCCTGGAGATTAAAGTGAAATGACCGTAACTTTAGCCCGTTCTCCTTTCTCAGAAGAAGAATTGACATTCCCATCATTGGGCAACATTTCATTGCAATTACTATCTGTATGTAAGAAGCAATCGTTGGGCCTAATTTTTCAGTAAAGTGCATTTCTATCTGCCATTGCATTAGTTAGTACACACTGACTCTTTTTTTGTCAATCCCCAGGAATTTATCAGACCTGTCTTTTCAAATTTCATGTCTGTTGAGTAGGTTTTTAATGCACTCCAGCAAATACCTAAAATCTTACATAGGTTTTTAGCTTGAGGAAGAATATGTTTATACTTTTTCCCCAGCTTTAGATTTTTATTTGACTTTTAGTCGTACACATTGCTTTTCCAGTTTAAAAAGACTTGCTACCTTTTGCCAAGAGATATGGGTTGTAAAGTGCTCACAGCCTGCAGATTATCTAAATGTATTTGTGTAATGAAAATAGCACAACATTGTCAATACATTCTGACGTATGAAAGAACTTTGTTTCTGTAGGAAGTGCATTTTTTGGTTTGCTAATAACTGGCACCGTTTCAAAAATCTTCACAAAACTTTTTTTTAAATGGTCTTTTTATCTCAGCTCCAGTTAAGCTTTTGAAAGAAATCGGAAAGCGTGTGAACTGAGGCCTGCGATCCTTCCGCATATGTCAAGATGAATACGCAATGATTTTCAAACCTTTGGCAAAGTAACAAGCCCCCTTGCCTGAGTTCAAAAGTGAATACAGGTCAGCAACATTGTTGCCTTCACGAAAGTGAGTGATCCAATTCTCTTCAGAATTACGTGAATACCCATAACTAAGAAGCCCTGATGAGAGGCACAGTACTTTAAGGCTGTGCTTTGAAACGCGTTGGCATTCAAAATCATTGAGGAACTGTTAAATACAATACTTTTGCTATTGAGGGATCTGGACTGTAAAATTGATTCCCACCCCATAAGCAGAAAGTAGTTCCCTTTGATAGGTTGGACCTTGAGTTTGGGTTAGAGTGATAGCCCCAAGGATTACCAAGTGGTAAACAGTATGGTGTAATAATTATGTTCATTGGAATCTTTGTTGTATATTAGTAATGTCTCTTTTCAATGTTTTTGTCCATGACTTAAATGCGTGAAAAGTTTAATGTATTGTTTGTTGATGTTATTTGCAATTTATGTGTCTCTTCTTTTCACACTGTTTGAATTTTGCTAAAAAACATATGCAAAAATTCTTAAACGGTAGGGTTTAATAAATAACCAAATCAAACTAAAAAGATATTGTTTGGTTAATGTTATAAAGAGATAAAGCAGAAGTATTGAAGGTGTCAGGTACCCACCTTCGGATTTGATAAGTTTTATGGCCCTACCTGACCCCTGTCCTATGGGCCTAACCCCTCTAGTGGTTTCTACTTTCTAAAAGTGGCCTTTTCAAACACATAATATAAAAAACCATCTTTACTGAAAGAAGGGTTATTAAATTCTGAGTTTAGAGAGCCTAAACTGTATTTCTCTATCTTGTCCCAATGGGGATTTATACTTGTAAGATATTACAAAGTATTTCCTATTCTATCATATGGGAAGGTTATGGGAAGGTTAGAGCCTGGGAAGTGGGGGCACTTGCCAGGTCGGCATGGCAGTTTAAAACTGCACACAGACACTGCAGTGGCAGGTCTGAGATACCTTATCAGGGCTACTCATGTGGGTTGCACAATCAGTGCTGCAGGTCCACTAGTAGCATTTGATTTACAGGCCCTGGCATACTTAGTGCCCTTTAATAGGGACTTACCAGTAAATCAAATATGCCAATCAGGGAGAACCATTTGTAATCATAATTGACACAGGAAGCACTTGCACTTTGACACTGATCAGCAGTGCCAAAGTTCCTAAAGCATCTAAGCCAGCAAAAAAAGAAATCCAGCACAGCATCAAAAGTACAGGTGGTAGAGGCAAAAAGTCAGGGGAAACCACGCCAAAGATGTCAAGTCCAACAAGAGCAGGAACTATTTTCCTGACCCCAAGACCTCTAGTGAGAACACTGAGCACAAGATTAAGCAATAGTCAAGTGGCATAAACCTGAGGAAGCGCCAAGCAAATTACGTTTTGTTCCCGGACAAGGCTAAACCATCTGGCTCTGTACAAAGTTGTAGACCCCTTCCAATTTATCTACCAGCATCTAGCTCACATCTAAATTTTAAATCTCCTGACATTCAGCAGCATATTTTACCAGAACTGACACATCAGCATTGATGCATCAAATTTCTTGTGCCAGCCACAAATGCTTAATTATGCCATTGATGCACTGTATTTACAATATAGTGCTTAATGGTGCAAGGGTTCATGGATGCGTCGGAAATTCTGGTGCATCTTTTGGTGCTAAAGTGGCACACTGCTGGAGTTGGCCATAAGACTGACTCATTTCCAGCAATGCATCAGAACACAGAGGCGAGTCTCCTGTTAAAAACTCTGTGCCAATCCTTACGTCTGATTTGAGAAGGTGCAGGCATTTTGGCACAGTCAAGTCGTACAGTGACGCAGTGAAAAGTTGCACATTTCACTGCGTCAGTTTTACATGGCTTTTAATGTGGGGATGCTTGCTGTGCACACATTATACCTGGTGCAGATATGTGACACAGGTCTCTACGCTTTGTCCCATGTGTCAGTTTGTTAATATGGAGCAGTGTGGAGCACTGATTGCACCACCACTGCATTAAACAAAATTAAACTGCAGCATCGCTGGCTCCTTATTAATATGCCCCTCAGCGCAGCAGCATCCCCACAGACCTTTTGTCAAGCAAAGAAGGATGGTTATTTAATTTCAGTACCCAGACTGGAGAGAAGCACCTTGGAGGATGCAGATTCCTTAATGAACAAAACTATCTACTGGTTCAGAAACAAACATGGTTATGTATCTATTGAGCAGTATGATTAAGTATACACTGATGTTGAAGTGATGCCAAATAATGAGACACTTATCCTAGGGGTGCCTTACATGTAATAAACTGAAACATTTGATGTCATCAGTGATGTCACTGACCATGTCATGATTGATGTAATATGTGATATCATCAGCAGTGCATAGCGGGTGCGCGAGGTATAGTTAGCTGAACTAACTATAACGGGGGAATTTCTATCGCTTTTTACAAGAGAAATGACCAACTAGCTATAACCTTCCTGAAACCTATGGTTTTTTCAGTGAATTTCAAAGGTTTTTTTATATGCTAATTTTTAACTATAACGTCCCTGCAACCTATTTTTTTTCTGTGAATTTCAAAGATTTTTTAAATGCTAATTTCTAACTATAACATACCAGTTGCATTTCCAGAGTGGTGGAGAAAGTTGAGCATGGCCTCCGAAACACCTCTTAGCAATCCCACTGTGTGGGATTTACTGGAGGTAACCGGAGGAGTAGTTAGCCCCAACATCAACCTTGGGGGCAAACTATCCCTTTTATTACCACCAGTAAGTCCCTCACAGCAGGATTGCTAACTTCTTATATCAGGCCCCGCACGCTCCTTGCACCACTGTGCAAACGTGCCCCCTAGGATGTTGTAAGTTAGGGGATTAAGTTGCCTTGAATACTGAGGGTCCCTGGGGTCCAACTAGCCCACCAGGTACCTCCAGGAAGCGGTACAGAGCTGCTATACAGAGAGGTGGTCCAAGGCCAGGCCCCTTTTTGCACCTCTCTGCAACGCAGCTCATGGGCGCTTACTGGAGGTACCTGGTGGGCTAGTTGGCCCCCAGGGACCCTCAGGAGTCAAGGGGACTTAATCCCCCAACTTAAAACACACCACAGGATGTGTTTGCACACATGTCACATCAGGCTCCGCCCCCTCTCTGCACCACTGTACAAACGTGCCCCATGGTCAGGGTTGCGTGCAGTGCCTGAACAAAGGCTAGGCCCTGCAAGCATCAACCACTACTCATGGTATTGCAAGCCAGAGAAAATCTCAAAGCACAAAGCTTGCCTCAGATTTCCAAATCCTAGTGGGAACAGAAAAAGAAACAAATAACGAGGCCTGGTTAAACGCCAAGCAATATGGACCACTCCTCAAATGCAGTGGTGTTTGGCTGCTCTTCGTCACTTGTGCGCAGGGCCTGGAAGCAGGTTAGGCACTTCACTTAAGTCTCACTGTGCATGGTGGAAGGCTATGCTGATTAAGGGTTAGGCACCCACAGAGGTTTGAACGGAGGTAGCAGGCCAGGTCCTGCGGCCAACACCCACTGCACATGGTATTGAAAGCCTGAGGCAAGTTTCAAGGCATGAAGCTTGCCTTGGATTTGTAAACCCTATTAGGGATTGAAAAATCCAAAAGAAGAAATAAGAAGACCTAGTCAAAGGCCAGGCTACATGGTCCAAGCCTTAAGCCCAGCAGAGACGGCCTCCTACGGTGAGTTGGATGCAGGTCGAGTTCTGTTAACAGCTCCTGCTGTGCAAGGCTGAAGGCCTTGAGCAAGGACAGTTTGCCACTTGTGGTGAGTTTAATGCAGGGCCTGGCTGCAGTCCAACCCCGCTGTGCACAGTCAATATTGGAGGAATGTAGAGATAAGAATGTTTCCCTCTCAACAATGCCTCTGCCCATGGATAGCAGAAAGGACACATCGCAAGCATGGGGAAGCTGAGCTTCAGGTGCGGTCACTTTCTTTTTCAGAGAGTAGGAGATGATAGTTGACAATCAACAATTGTATTACCCGTTGATCTAGGAACATTTGAGGGTTAAACTCTATATAGTTGTTTAAAACTCTAATAGACATTGTGCTGAAGCTTCGCTTTAAGTATTAAGGGCCCATTACAAGTTGCCTGATATTCCTCTGAGGTAACACAGCACCATGCTTCAAGTGTTACTGAAACCTGAATGCCAAAAGAGTCCCAGTTTTACTGAAGCTTCGTAAATTAGTCCTCTTTGGCCCCTATGGATCAAGGAATTATATGTGCACACCAATTTTTGCATGTAAACCTTCACTTCCAGACATTTTACAAAATATGTGTCACACTAGTTTTTGTACATGAATCCCCAGTTCCAGACATTTTACAAAATACAATGTCCTGAAGATATGACCTAGAGGATTTTTTCCTCTTCCAAAACGTTAGCTAACTTCACCTGGAAATACCCGTTGTTATATAGTTGCACAAATCATTATCCAGTGTTCCCAAAAACTGTTGTTCAGGACCAAAATGTGAATATTAGAAAACTCATAGAGAGGTCCCTTGAGTCACCCTTCCACAAGTTTCCTGCACGTCATTTTTGCAGTTCTTTCGCTACAGAATGACTGCGACAATATCTCTGTTTCATTCCTCCACTGACCCCCATATGGTTCAGGTATTGGACCTTACTAATAACATCAACATTATTAAGTTGTCCCCACATCCTAGAATTTGTTTCTTTGATTTCCATGTTTACTATGAAGTTTCAAAAGGTCCCACCTCCATCCGACTAAGTGCCTCATTTAGAGTTTGGCAGACGGATACTCTGTTACAAGCCTGATGACTACCCCAACCGCCTATTACAAGTGCATTATGCATCACACACATGTAATAAACAGGATGGGATATCGGTCACGTGTGTATCGAGTACCCTTTGGCCAAACTCTAAATCAGGCCTAAACCTACTCAAAGACTGTGATTAGTGTTATTCAATTCGGTGGCATCCTAAGCAAGGTGCACATCAAACTGTTTATCTAGAGTGCTATAGCGCGATTAGGATTCACAATGGAAACAAAGTCTTTCAGCTGATTGCGAATAAATTCAGATGTTTTAATTGCCTTTAATTTTAACTCTGACATTTAGCAATTTTATGTGCTGTGGTAAAACTCAGAAACATATCAGGATACACTGTTGGTCGCACTAAGTGGCCAGTAAAGCAGCGACACCATTAGACCCTGGTAAAAGCAATTTGCCCTGATTTAAACCTGCAGCAATTGAGACTCTGGGTCTCAGTTAAATGGTAGGCAATGATACAATTTGCTAAACCATAGTCTGCATAATATTCAAAACTGACATTGTTTCCAAGTATAATTTACATATATTTATAGGGTAATTTGTTTTAACATTAATTAAATGCAAAAAAATGCTGCTGGGAAGATTACATATTCACAAAGCATTTTACTAATGATAATTACCAGGACTGAGACTGCACTACATATTTTATGGCTGCTTCGGGAATGAAGTAATATTAGAAATAAAATGTTAAATAATTTTCTTGTTTAGGAATTGTGAATAACAATATGTGCAGCACATGATGAGGTGATTAGTAAGACAGTGGCACAAGCATGCTTAAAGTATTAGCCTTTTTTGAGGTTAATATAATACCTGGAACATGTAAAGATGTTTACTATTTATGTAGATAAATGTTCAAGGTATAAATATTTTTTCCACAAAGCCGTGATAATAGTACAGTTGGATATACTACTGACAAGATAGAGCCAACCTACTGGCCAGCTCACTCTATCATCCACTCTAATCCAGTGATGGAGAAGGAAGGTGACTCTCTAACGTCACAATTAGCGGGGCGCAAAGATATATAACAAATATGGTTCCTGTGATGTCAGGTCAAATCTTCATGTAACCTTAGATTCCCGGGCTGGACTTGACTTGTAAGCAAACTCACAAAATATTTTAATATTCGTTAAACAGCGCCAAAGTTATTTACAAATGCAAATGTTTTTTCCCCCTCTCCAACTTTTTCCTTGCTCCCTTTTTGGATCTACATAAAACCTCCATGAGCAAAGAAAACAAAACCTGTGAACTACCTGCCTAATGTCTAATGTATTCAGTAAACGATGCCACAGTTATTAGTTGATACCCCCTTCTCACAAAGTCCTCCTTGAGGGATCGGAACAAATTTTAAATTGCTAAGAGTAAGCAAAACATACTTATATAGTGCCATGCCTACAGATTTTAGGGATAGCGATTTTCTAATTGCGATTCTCTGCAAATTGCAAATAGGAAATAGCTATCCCTAATGTATGAAACTCTTTGAGTTTCATTTAGTTTCTTCCTAGTGCGTTGCACATCGACCTACCACATGAATGTTAATGAGATAGGTTGCAGTCTGTGACACATTGGGAATAGCGGCCATCACAGGGACCAACATGTATGTGATTGCTTTTGAATAAAGCAAGGTTATTTGTGAAATGCAGCCCGCTATCCTTAAAGGAAAACAGGGCGAATTTTAAAAAACAAAATAAAACATTCAAGTTTCAGTTTCGTAGTGAGTAGACAATTGTGGACCTATTTTTTGTGAAGGACTCACATCCCTCACAACTAATAACCCAATTTCGTCAACCAATTAAGTGAGATTGCCCAAATTCCATTTAAACTCCCTTTTTAAATCTTCAGGTCCAGATCTACTTCAAATTTCAGTGAGATTTCGGGATCTGATTCATGACACTAGATTCTTTTGCTGTGTAACACATTAACAACGCGGGGAACGAAGCTGCGCCAATGGAGCGGCGATAACACGGGACCAAATCAGATTAGCTCAGAATGCCTGTAAAAATTGAGGGTGCTCATACTTTCATTAAAAATCAAGTAGTGGCATGATTCGGATTGGATCATGTATTCCCATCAGAGGCCATTTTTCTTCTTCTGCAACTTTAGTCCTTCATTGGAAAAACTTGACCTTCACAATTAAAACGCTTTAAGCGCTGCATCTGCAACCTTCACTATTAAGCCATCCCTTAGGGGATGAATTTTTGTTCCCAGGTTCAGTGGCATGATCGTGCTTATCCTCCATGACATGCTTCCTGCCAAGCAATGGCGGGCCTTTAGCAAGGCACACTGTGAGTTAATTACAAAATGTTCCCCATCTGCCGCAACGCCTAATTAGGCAGATACTGCCTAATATGTGATCTCGGAAATGTCACACACACAAATCTGCTCAAATTATAAATCTATTGAATGCTGTAAATGTTCCCTGCGAGGAACATAGTAATAGTTCGGTCTAAAAACTGCACTGATTTCCTTCATAAAAACATTTAACAACTGGAAATTCTTGGCTACTGTGTGTCTTGATTCCAAATTAACATTGCACATTCCATAGCGCCAGAATATTGCTGAAAAACAATGCAAACACCATACAGATTCTAATCACCACTTAAAATTGTGTGATCCATTACCCAGTGCCACTGACTAAAGCAACTTGGCCGGTGCGTAGTGACTTTTGAAATATAATATCATGAAATTGTCACAGTCCACAAACATAAGATGTGCTGGACTTTCCCAAAACTGGTAAATGAAATTAGCACTGGTCCATCTTAAATCTGTGCATTGTGAAATATTTAAGTTGTGGACTAACAGACTATTTATTAATCCACACACGAGTCCTAATATGTCTTCCCAAACATGACTGCGAGGGGCCTCAGAGTTAGGGTTCAAGGTGAGGAAAAGATGACCAATTCTGACCTGCCAGTTACTGCTCAGGGTGTTACCAGAAACAAAGCCCTCGGCAAAGGGTGTTTCTTACTAATTAGATTTTTTGGGTCTGTATCATCAGCAGTGTTTATGCTTGTGTGTGCTCAAATTATGAGTCAGACGTTTCCATATTACACTTTGTTTACTTCTATTCTCTGTTCTCTCTCCACATATCTACAAATTCAGTCTGATCTCTTTCTTATCAGTCAGATCTCTTCCCGTTCAATTTCAAATGCTCCATGTTTCTGAGATCCTTTTTGCCTTTTTATTGCATTTTATTTTCAGTCGATTCTGGAGTCAGCAAACACTATTGGTCCGATTCACAAACTGCCCTTTGTTGTAGTATGTAAAGTAGTACTACAGTAGTACTACTTACATACTACAAACTGTAATTCACAAACTTACTAGTGCATTCCCCACATACAACTCTTTTCCATGGAAAGCTCATCAAACTTGCAAATTTGCAACTCCGTAATAAATGTGAAAGGGACCAGAGTATACCCAAAAAAGTGGCTTACTTTCTACTTCTGGGAGGGGTTTAGGTAGGAGTAAGGAGGCGTTTATTGTAGTTTAGGAAGGGACTTCAAGAGGGACAATCACCCACCCACAGAAGAGTAAGTCCATTGCTATTCATGAATTGAAAATTTCAAGATGGTATACATACAATTAATTTAAAATAAGGTTGTTATTTCTTAAAAGAATGGAAATTAAATGTATTTTTAAAATGTAAAAAGGTTATTAAATATTTTATCTTAAATTGTGTTGGACTTGGCCCTTCTGGCAGGTTCCCCCCTGAACTTTTTGCTTTTACTGGTGACCTGGTGGGTAGTGATTTGTGGTTTCTGCGCACTTTCCCTGTGTCCCAGAGTAAAGTGCGTGCGCCCCCTGAGTGCATGTGGTGAGATAGGCCTGCCCTCCCATAGGAATGCATGGGGAATGTATGTGTCCCTGGTAGTTCCTGATGCGTGGGGTGTGTGCGGACTCGTGTGATCGAATGCTGCGCGATGATGTGTGCGGCGTGCATGTACCTAGTGTGGAAGTGCCACTTCTAGAAGTGGGCACTTCGGTGTGCAGTGTAAAATGTGTGCCTTGTCTGGCGATTGGCTGGTTGAGGTCATGTGACGGGCCAGGGAATCCCCAGAGTCAGGATGAGTCACCCAGTGGTGAATAGGGAGATCAGCAGCTAGATGGGTGGGAGGAGTACACCTGGGTCCTGAATAGGACTGGGCTTTCCCCACACAATGCTGGCTCCGCCCCCTGTGGTGCGACTGATGACCCTGGCCTGTCCTCTGAATAGGGAGAGGGGCTGAGCAAAACAAAGTGCTCAGGAACCAGTTGTAACTGGTTCGCCCCTCCCTGCACCTTGAGACAAAGGGTTTCACTGTATAAAAAGGGGCTGTGTCCCCTTACAATTTGTTCTGCTTTGGATCCTGACAGGAGGGGGCTTGCTGTTGGTGGGGCCCAGGAGGGACCGTCATGGGGGCTGCCTCCCTGCTGGAGGGCCCTGTGTGCTGGCCCCTGGGCCCTGCATTGCCCCCTTGATGCCTCAAGGACTCTTCTTTGGGACCCTTGGTGCTTTAGCCTACTAGCGCCCTGGGAGCGCTTTATCGCTATTTTTGCCAGGAAGGAGAGCGTGCATGCTCTGCAGCGCTCAGCTGCCGTCCTTGCCCCCAGAGGGAACCCCCAGCGTAGGGATTCCCCCGTAATAGCTGTTCCGTGTGGGAGCCTACCCCGCCGCCTGTCGGCTTATGGTAATTGGGCGCGGGTGCCCACCCCGCATTGCGGCCTTAATTTGTGTCTTTACGGGTGCCCACCCCGCTAAATATGCCGCCATCTGCTTTTATTTAAAAGCGGGTGCCCACCCCGCTTATTTCCGCTTATGGCTCGCCTTTTGGTGCACGGGTGCCCACCCCGCGACTTGACTGCCTCCGAGATCGCCGCTCTGGGTCCCACCGCGGCCGCCCCGGAAGTCAGGCAAGTCCGCCTGTGACGGGGGCGGGGCCGCGGCAGGACCGGAAGCTGTGCGCGGGAGCCCCGAAGCTGGTTACTCAACGAGGGAAGACAGGAGCCCACCCCGCCTCCCACAGCGGGAGAGAGGAGCCAGGAAGGCTGCAAAGGCCGCCGATGCAGCGCGGGGCTCCCAAGAGTGAAAGGGATGCCCCGCGCCGCGAGAGAACTGCCGCCGGTCCCGCAGCACGGGAAATAGAAGACCGGAGCTTTGCGGGCCCCGGGGACTGCGGCAGAACACCGGACGGAGTCTCCTCAATGGGAAAGAGTCACGTCGCAGAGAGGAGATATCCAGAGAGAAGTGCCCAGGTGAGTGGGGCGAGTGTTCAATGTGGCCTGGCAGAGGTACCTGGTCAGAGCGGCCCCGTTTGTGCAGCGGGCCGCTCCAACATGGGTATGCCCCTTTTCCGAGCCTAGGTGGCTCCAACGATGGCCATATTTGTTTCAAGGGCCCCGTGGGGGTTCTGAGGTCCCGTGGCCCCATACTGCCCCAGTGGCCAGTATTCTCCAGCTGCCCCACTTTGCAGGGGTCAGCTGCAACGAGGGGGCATCATTATTTACTTTCTGAGCCTGCGTGGCTCCAACGATGTGGGAAGAATTGGTTTTAGAGCCTATGAGGCTCCAACGTGGGCATGTTGCGTTTAGGCGCGCCCTGCCCCATGTGGGCACGATTGTTCCTCCAGCCTGCGTGGCTCCCACGGGCATTATTGTTTCAGAGCCAGGAGAGGCTCCAACTTGGGGACATGGTGTGTGTCGAGCCTAGAGGGCTCCAACGTTGGATATTGTCTCAGGGGCTAGTGAGAGCCCCTGCCTACTATGTGCCTTCCCCAGCTGCGCAGCACTTAGTGCCAGCTGCAGCGTTTAGGCCCTGTGCTTGTCCCCAGCTGCCCAGCAAGTAGTGGGCAGCTGCTACGTTTAGGTTCTGGCGCAACCTGGACTCTGATGTGATTTTGGTGCTAGGAAATGTACGGTGTAGTATGTTTTGCGCACCCTGTGTTCATGCTTATGGTGCTAGAAAATGTACTGTGTATAGTATGTTTGGCGCACCCTGTGTCTGATACCTCTAAATGTGGTTATTTCTGCCTAGAAGGTTGTTTTACCTGCTTAGGTTGATGGTAGGGAGAATGTACTTCCCTGTGCGATGTGCGCCCCTAGTATAGTTATACTTAGGTGGTTAGGTCTAATGCGTTAGACCAATGAGAATTGCATAATGTGATTTATGCCCCTGTGATAGATGCAGGATAGGTTTTATACCTGATGCTAGTGTGATGACGCTGAGGTCATTATTGCGCCAGTAGTTACTGGTTGTGCTCTACAGTTACTTTGTGTTATGTTCTACATTTACTATTGGTGATTTGTACTAATTTCAAAAAGTGCTAATTCCTGACAGTGGTCCATGTGGCCCTGTCCCCTGTACATATAATCCCTTGTAAATTCTGCCCGTGCCTGTTGGCACATTGTAGAGTGTGTGTTTTTATCTAATGTGTTGTGGTATAATACAAAGGTTATTTTTATATAATACCTTGTGTGGAGTTTCTTTTGTGGTGCTCCTTGGGTGTTGTTGCTGGGTGCGCGCGCAAACGCTTTACACCTTGCCTCAGAGATAAGCCTGACTGCTCGTGCCAAGCTACCAAGGGGGTGAGCAGGGGTTATCTTTGGCGTGTAACTTCCTTGCCCTGACTAGAGTGGTGGTTTCTGCCTGGCTTTGGCGCAAGCCTTAGCCAACCAGAAATTGCCAGTTCTAACATTGGTGGCAGCGGTGGGATTCGAACCCACGATCGCCAGTTCTAACAAATTGGTTATTGGTTATTTAGGGACTGAGCCCTCGTTCTCCAGGGAAGATCAGTGTGCAGCGCCAGGACACCCTTGGGTATAAGTGCGCTTTATAAGCGCCTAATAATAATAATAATAATAATAATAAATTAATATGTGAATATTTTTAAATTATGTTTACATTTGTTAACATTAAATGAATATTATAAATATAGTAAAAGAATCAAATTGAGCATTATTTCCTATAGGTTGGTATTTTAAGTATCTGCCTCCATCATGTTCCATGGCAGGGTGTTGCAGTATAAATTACTTGGCCATGTGTGCTGCTTGACATAATATTACTATTTTCTGGCATTAGTGACTTATACTCATAAATTTGGCTCTGCCCCGTTTAGGGGGGTGGAGACGTGTAAGTCTACAGTTTTGTGTAACTTTACTCTCATAAATGGTTAGTAGCCAAAAGTGGTAAACTTGCTCAAAAGTTTAAGAGTGCATTTACATGTGTAACTTACTCGTAATTGTAAGTTATCTTTGTGAATATACACATATTTCTCCAAGCTCATTTTCACATGTTCTCTGTAATCTGGATGCTTGATCCTGTCTGAATGGGAGGGCCATCAAATATATAAATTCACATATTAGTATATTCATGTCAAACTTTACAGCAGTGGGCATGGCAGGGACTAACTTGCATGCTTTGTTGTGATAGAAGTGTATTCAGAAATGACAAAATCAGTCAAGCAAATTCATTTTGCGAATCAATTGCCATTTCCATCCTACATGGAGTGCTGAAGTGGTTCATCCAACCAGATTGCACAGAATGCCGGCTCCAACATCTGTTGTTTGCCTCATTTTAAGTTTCTTTAGAGTGAAAAGGAAGAATAAAATGTAAACAGTAATCGTTAGCTGTTTCTGCGTAATGGTTGTCTTGTGTTGGGTAGGATTATGGACTGTTGATTATTTAATTTCCCCTCTACATGTGCCCTCTGCTTCAGCTTGAGCCCGTTTTGAGGGTTGATAACATTGAACACATGGGGCAAAGGTATGAGGGCTCTGATACCACTGTGAGACCACAATAAAAGCCGAATGTGTGCCATACAAATGAAAATAGCATAACATAACTGCTAGACCTATCATCCTTAGGGTGTGGTCTTTCCCCCGACTCTTTGCCTTTTATTTGTGCTAATTCTTTTTGTTGGCCTTAGGACTTTACCACTGCTAACTAGTGCTAAAGTGCATGTGCTTCTTCCCCAAACATAATGACATTGGTGTATACCTCATTAGCATATTTGTTGTACTGGTAAATTCTTTGTAAAGGGTATACCATATGTCCAGGGCATTTACTTCAAATGCTACAAGTAGGCCTGCAGCACTCATTAGGCCACCCACATAAGTATCATTCCAAATCTGTGTCAGGCCTGCTACTGCAGTGTCTATGTGTGCAGTTTACATGGCATAAAAAATACTAGGCAAGTCTTAAACTCCTCTTTTATTAAATATACGTCACCCCTATGGTAGGCCCTAAGTACCCCTAAGGGTAGGGTTCTATGTAAGTAAAAGGTAAGACATGTACCTTTACATTTTGCATGTCCTGGTAGTGACAAACAGCCTATTTCAGTGTTCACTACTGTGAGGCCTACCCTTCTCATAGGCCATAATTGGGAATTCCTCAATATACTTTTAAGCTGTAATTCCTGATCAGAGAGGAATAGCTTTTTCAAGTTTGATATGTTTGGAATGGTAATGATAAAATCTCCTTACTGGTCAAGTTGGATTTAGCATTACTGTTTTAGAAATGCCACTTTTAGAAAGTGAACATTTCTCAGCTCTTAGTTCTTTTGTGACTTTAAGCCTGTATCCAATACATAACTGGGTTGGGTGACAACTACACTTTGTGCATTTTCTCTAGACAGCCACAGATGCAGGAAGGTGAAGCTCATCTGCATTCTGATAGCCTTCCTGGGAAAGGAAGGAGGAGAGATGGCTCACACTTATATCTGAATAGGCTGTGTCCTGCCCTTACAGAAAGCACTAATTTACCCCCTCACCTCCTGGGTTAGGCTGGCAGACAGGACTAAGCTGAAAGGGATCCATGCGCAATTCAGAGAGCACTTTTGAAGTCACCCCCTACATCCAAGGCCCTTTTGGGTATAAGTACTGGGGCAATGGCTCTTCCAAATCATATACTACTGGATCTTGCACCAAGACTCTGTCAGAAGAACTGTTGCGCTGTCTAAAGGACTTAACTGGATGGCTTTTCAGGAAGGACTGGTTTTCTAGTTGCTGCCTGCGGCTCTCTGATTCTACTGAAAGAGATCTGCTTTCTGCCCAAGTGCCCCCTGTTCTTGAAGTCTCCAAGTCATCAAAGTCTTCATTTTTAATAGCACTACAATGCTGGGAGAGCAGTTTGCAAAGAACCAGCACATCACCCAAGATGAGATATGAGTCCCAGGCTGTGAATGCCAGCGCTCCGCTTTGCAACAAGAAAGAACTTCATTGTGTCCCATTCAGCACTTAAACCTCCATTGTGTCCCCATCAGCATTTAAACCCCGATCGGAGAAGTGCTCCGTGATTTTTGTCATGAAGGGCCCATGGGTTCTGTACCAAATTAAGGCAGAGTTTGGACCAAGCTCAGCATGTCATACCCCATCTCCACCCTCTTGTGCTCAAGTGTTGCCAGCGCAACAAAGTACTCCACCTCCAAAACCGATGGCAAGAGGACAACAGATGTGCTTGCTTCACTTAGTGTCGCAAGAAGCTAGCTGAGCATGGCCACTGTGGCCCCAACCTCACACTGAGAGAGTTTCATGCAGCTGGGAGTGCATTTTGACTAAGGATAGTTTTTCCCTGCCGTCGGCGCATCAACCTCCTTAAAGGTACTGTTAAACCTGAGACCTGTTGGGTCTCCACCACTGACTCCAATCTCTTTGTGGGCAGTTGGACAAAGACAAATACTGGTCTCGAGGAGCCGGTAGCATACCTGATCCTTTAGAGACTTGTGGAGCCTTGTTCTCTCCTCTCCGAAACCCTGAGATGTTCTCCGCCGATACCCGACCAGGATCATACTAATTGCACTAGAAAGTTTGCCATAAAGAAACTACCAGAAGTAAAGGTGCTTCTGGGCACAATGTTTATTTGATGCATTTAATGTGGTACTTTGGAACTGCATAGCTTGAGAAATACTTATATGATTTTTGTTGTTTTGATATTGCTTGGTTCAGAATATATTAAGCTATTTTTCTAAACCTGTGTGAAGTCTTTTTGTGGTGTAATCATCAAATTACTGTGTGTGTATGTGTTGCACAAATATTTTACACTTTGCCTCTTTTGGTATAACTGAATGCTCTGTGTCAAGGTACCAGAGTGTGAGCACAGGTTATCTTACTTGTGCATTCAGCTTACCCTGACTACAGTGGTGGGTTGTGCCTTGCCTTAGCCAACCAGATGCCCCATTTCTAACAATAGCACAGCATAACATAACATAACATAATATAACATAACATATAATGCATATTGAGTATAGTCCAGCCAGGATGCATATTTCATGATCAGCTGCTATCTCTCACGCTTTCAGCACCCATTTGAATTAACGGGATGGGCCATGCGGTAGAGCTAGTGGTACAATATGAAATACTGCTCACCGGTAATTTAGAAGATACAATCAAATGAAAAACGAAATAAATAATTTTGCTATAAAAGCAATTACTATTCGTATCAATGCTGTTGTACATCCTAAATGCAGATCTTGACAGGAAACTATTGATCTGGAAGGGACATAATCATCAATAGCACAAAAGAGCAGTTCTATATTTCATATTTAGGGCAGTAAACAAAATGATAAGTGACGTCTGTCACTTCGCTCAAGGCAGTGACTCAAGTGACAGATACTGTTTGAATCCAGGGTAAAGGTGAGTAGCATCTTTTGTTCAGTCGGGGCGATCTAGCAGCAAATCGAACCCTCTGGGAATGAACAGTGAGATAAATCCATTCCAGGACATTGAAAGATGTATCAGTGGATGACCTCTCCCCGAAGCTGAATGAAGTATGAACACATACTAGAATGTGTTTCGGAAAAGTGAAATATGACAGATTGCATCTCCGCTGTTAGTGCTTACAGAATATAATGCAGAAGAAACGAAAAGCATTCACTGTGATTGTGAAAAATGTCACCTAAAGATAAGGTTGTGATAAAGTAGGCACTGTCAAGACTGTCAGAAAGTTGCAGTCAAGAACCTCAGCTAGGAAATCAGTAAAAATCTGTCAGAGTTTCTGCAAAAAAGTAACATTTTGTTAAAGTAGCAAAAATGAAATGCAACTGTGGGAGAAGACAGACAGACAATCCCCATCCTGACACACATCATGATCTGGAACAGTCTGGTTCACAAAGATCCTTCATAAATATCATGTCCTAAAGTTTGTTTACAACAATATCAATCTTCTTCTCAACTCAAATTGGGTGAATAGCTTCTACAAGGACTACTTCTTCCTTCTATTGGCTACTTTAGGAATAACTAGTAAAGTTGAAAGGGATCACTGCTCTATTCCTAAAGAAACAAAGTAATCAGAGGTAGTCTTTCTTTTTATCCATACAAGGACATTTGTTATAATGCATTTACAGTGACCAAATTGTGGGTTTTCAATTGCTCCTCTGGGCACGGTATCCAGGGACTTCCTGTTGGAGCACTGTCTGCTGTGAGAGACAGTTGAGATCCGTCTACAGAGTTGGATGCAAATATCTATTATGGACAAAAAATGAATTTGCTCTCCAATATTCGGTTAGTCGAGGAAGCCATTTTGCTAAGTTATTGCTCAACTTGAATACAAAACTGGTTGGCATAGTTGCCCCCAAAGAGCCACTGCCAATACTCATACTTCTTTGTATTCCCAGTTTCAAAGTGCCATACAAAGGTGATCAGAATGCGTCAATATTCTCTTAGAGCTCTGCAATTAAATAGTAATTTGTTGCTTGTAAGTGGGCCACCCTACCACAGTCATTACAGCCACTATTTACCAACCAGAGATTGCAATACACAAATTGGCACTGTCAGGTGGGCTTGTCAAATTAATTAAATGGAATAAAACAAGACGTCAGCACCCACAATGCATTAGCTGTGACTTCAGCACCCACAATGCATTACCTGTGACTTCAACACCCACAATGCGCTAGCTGTGGCAGAAAAACCCAGTGCTGAAAACAATGCCATTGATGGCATCGAGGGAAGTGGCCACTCTGCTTGCAGGCAATGTTTGATAAATACGGAAATTAATCTCGAGTTTGACAAATCCGATATTCGAGCCTCTCATCTCTGACCGATAGTTCCTCTGTGTTATGTGTGACACCTTCCTCTATTGCAGATTTTAAAGCCACAGGGGCAGATTTACAAGGCCCTTGCGCCACTTTTGCGTCATTTTTAACATAGGAAAAGTGACGCAAAAGTGGTGCAAGGCGCTTGTAAATAAGCCCCACAGTATTTTACGTTCTGGGGCTCTGCGTTTGGATTTGTCTTTGCATCCTAACCTTAATGATATGCAGATTTTCAGATGTGTTCATTTCTTTTTAAATAATCCAGAATAAATACATTCTAGAATGCAAACAAAAGACGTGGATGTACTAGCTCCTCACACAGCACAGTGTATGAATGGGTCAAAACTGAAGGTGGTTGATTATGCTCTCAAACATGCTATTATCTGTAACCAAGCCAAATTGAATTTTTCAGTAGTGATAACCATGATTATTTCTGTATCATATGAAAAAATCAGACTAAATACTTGGATAAATGTACCATATTATCTTGCTGAATGGATCCTCCCATGCAACCTCTGTCTACCTGCATCATCTCAGGAGTGATTTCCTTAAGGCGGAGGTACTCTGGAGCCCCTCAAACATCCCCTATCCTAAAAGGATCAATGAAGAAGCGGTCCTGCCTCTCTGCATCATGCTCTCCATTGCTAAAGCTACCACATGGCTCCACGTCATCACATGCAGTATTTGCCAGACTTGGTCACTATGGGAGTTGCAGTCTTTGTTCAAACAATAGGGCTAACACAAATGAACCAAAACAAATTATTAAGAAGTCCAGGACTGAATCGTGTCTCAGGTGCATTTTGTCATCTGGTAACGTTACCTATTGCTCTTGGGATCCACAGGGTCTCATTCCCCATTCTTCTCTGTTATCTTTGCAGAAAATTGCCCCAGCTAGGGCAACAATTGTGTGAACTCGGCTGTGTCTATATATCATAATTCGAATTGTACACACAATAAAATTAGATCTCCGTATTTACTTTATCCAAGACATGTTTTTAAAATGCTGTTATGTATAGGTTTCTATAGCCCTCTGACTCATGCTTAGACCTGGTTCACAAACTGGAAAACCAAACCAGAAACATATACATTTATACATCTGTTTGGAGTTTTACTTTTCTCCTTATCTGAGAAAACAAGCCCAGAATAGTTGTGAAATGTATGTGTGACACACATATATATAATATTAGAGGAGACATTACGGATCATAGAATGCAATGCGCTGTTGTCTCAAAAGCTAGAACTGTCTGAAGGTTTCATACATCGCATGGGATCCCTTGTCAGCTCTGCACACAATGTGGTGACGTGAGCAAGCTCAGATTAAATCACAGGTATCCTCAGTCACCACTTTAGCGATGAAACCACTCTGCTTTTATAATAAAGTTTTATCAATATGCTCTTAGTTTTTCATATAAAACACTGTGTCCTAGTGAGTTGCCAAAGCTGGCATTGCAAGTAGAATTTTAAAAAGAACAATTCTACATGCCCATGTCATGTTAGACTCCATAAATCCAGTTTTTCTAGATTTATAATAATAAAAGTGAAACTACAAGTCACAGAATGCAATGACTAGTTGGCCAAAAGCCAGGATTAGCTGAAGATGGCTCCATTTGGCAACATTTCATGAAGCAGGATTCTTAATTCTGCTTTGATAGTTCCAAAGTCTACTAATATTATCAATACATTCAAAACCAACATGATGCATTTATGTTTCAGATCATTTATAAAGAGTGGGCCGATGAGACTCTTTACTTCGTCAATTGAGGCATCAGCTGTCTACAGTAGTTGTTACTAGGATCATTGATGCATACACTAAAAGAAGGCATAGCAATGCATACAGCAAACAATGCACACTTAAAATAGGACAAACCTATTGGCTTTAGCAATACTTGTTTTGAATGACAGTCTGCTTTCTTTAAAGAAACAGGACAATGTTTAAAAAAAATGCTTTATCTTGATAAAACTTTGCTTGAGAGTTGGCAGTGGACACTTACTCCCTGACAATCTTTTCTTTTTTTTTTTATACTCACATATTGTGAATGGGTTAGGGCTCCAACTTGGGCGTCAGTAATTTTTCAATGTTTCAATGTTTTTTGATCACATTACGGTTCCAAAACACTAATACATGGTATACCGAATCGGTTTTTGAAGGGGGCATCTACAACATGCCTCTTCCTAAAGATATTTGCTAAGGGATCGAAATCCCATTTTAGGAATCATAAAAGTTTACCGACTCCTAAATTACAATCGAATATTTGAGAAAAAAAATTGCGGTTGCAAACTCCGAATAGGAGCATTTGTGACCATAACATGCCTAGCAAATCCGGCCCTTAGAATCCCAGCAGATAAAAAGTTATTCTTCGTGCACACTCCTCTTGCCATTTACATCTGTTAATGGTACAAAGTTTAGTGATATTTTGGGAAAACGGAGGCAAAAGATTCGACCAATGATCCACAAAACTTGGAGGACTTCTGATATTTAGCTAAAGAGACATCCAGCTGTAAGATCGAACATCTTTGAGAAGTACATTACAGATGGAACATCAGTGATGGATCATGTTTCCTTTTATTGTTAGGTAAATTAATGATTCTTGCATTTTTACATCTCTATCGCCTAACCTAATTTACAGGCAATAGTAAGAGAAATCGAGAAAGGACCATGGCAAGGTTGTGGCATGTCATTCACTGCAGTTACACCACTTATCTGCTGCTGACAGACACTTGCAACAGCTCTGACCAGCCTTAGTAGTTACCTCAGAACTGGCCTAGTACGTAGGTCAATCAACGGCTGGGGTCCTTGGGTTGCTCATTGATTCTGGTTGGCCATGTGCCAAAATGGACAGCAAAGGGAGAGAGAGGATGAATGAGATGGCAAAGATGGGGGTAGCGGTAATATGAAGTGAAAGCAATTATGAGTTGATATGAACTAGGAATAAGGAAAGAGAGAGAGAGAAAAAGAGAATGAGAATATGGGGTGAGCGAATAAAATGGAGCAGGCTATGTGGAGATAAGTGGAGACACATATCGGGGCAGATTTACAAGCCCCGTGTGACACTTTTGTGCCGCCATTGTGTCACTTATTGTGACACAGCGGCGACGTCAACAATGCGCCACATCGCGGCCCCATTACAAGGAGATGCGCGATGCCTCATGTTGTAAAGCCCTGCGTCACATTATACCTGCGTCAGGTATGATGTATATAGGGTGGGAGTTCCCACGCAGGAAAGCCTGCTCCACCTCCAGTACGCCCATGTGTCAAAACCTTATGCCTGCTTGAAGCAGGTGTAAGGAGTGACGCAGTACAATCAGGGTAGGCCTCCCCATGCATTGCTGGAGTTGCATCGTGCTTGCGACACGACTCCAGCAATGCGTGACTTTTGCACCAACAGATGCGTCAGAATTTCTGACGCATCTGTCAATCCATGCGCCATGGTGCAACATATTCTAAATACGCCGCATCCATGGTGGTGCAAGGGTATCGCAGGATAAGTCTGAAACCATCGCAAGGCCATATTTGCCACCCCCACTTCTTCCAGTCTTGCCAGTAAGGTGGCATGGTTTACTGTATCGAATGTGCCGCCCTTACGCCATCAGATGCGACACGCATCGCCCTATCCTTGCGTTGCATTGTAAATGCGACACATTTGTGGTGGCGCAGGGAGGGAATTGCATGTCGCCTCTTTTCTGGCGCATCCCTGCTGATTTGCAGAGATGCGCCAGAACTCGTAAATCTGCACCCAAGTATTTTTCAACATCTCTGCTGCTGAATGGAAAAGCACTGTTGGTACAAAAAAACATTATTTACCACTTCACCATATTCACATAAAAATAACAGGAGAACGGTGAACATTCAAGAAATGTGGACTGATACTACATCGGGATTGACAGCCCATCTAGCAATCGGCTGTAAAGCTGAAAGTGGATAAGCGAAGCAAGCCAATGGTTAGAAAGAGGTGAACCAAAGTGACTCTCTATTTGTTCCATGATGGGTGTGAGTGTATGTGTCGTGTGTGAGTTCTTTTTAAATAATCAAAGCTGTCTGTAATCAGACATAAAAGGAGTGATCCATTACAGGAAAAAAACACATACGGATACATTGGCATTGAGGCAACAGACTATATCACATATGTTACGGGTAAGGCAGTGCAATTTTTCACCAATATTTTCACCGACAGTAGGGCTGACTGACCAGTCCCACATGCCTTTGTTTACCTGGTGAGATGGTTTACATTTGCATCTCACAGCTGGTGCAAATGATTGTGATAAGCTTCATCCACATGTGTGCAATGTAATAAACTGACTCTGAATGGTGGGAAAGGGTCTCATTGTGATGGTAAGGTAAATGTCGGGTGTGATATTGCAGTACAAAGTTTATGTAAACTTTTGATCCTATTGATCTAAACAAAAATAAAGGGAGGTTGAGTTGCAGATAGCATGTTTCTGAATTGATACTGACGGTAAAGGTGCAGCTTTGCCATTAACCTGCGATGCTAAGTTAAAGGGAATCACACGATTTGTTATTGACCTCAAGTTCGAAGGAAATTCCCGAAGTGAAAAAAATACAACTTTGAGCCTGACCTACTACGGCATTTGGATGTGAGAGCTAAGGCTTTCCAATATATTTTAAAATGGTTAATCAGCGTTAAAGGTATATGTCATTGGGACTGATGCGATATGTAAATCTCTGGAAAAGTGAAAAAGAGATTTGTGTCACAAAAGGAAAAGTCAGTGGGACTGCTTGGTGCATGGAGAATGGGCCAACAAGCCTAAAGGTGGTTTCGATTTACTTCTGTCTATGTGTTTTTGAGAGGTCAAGGTAAAAAGCTGGATTTTACACTTGCTTTATTGCAGCTACATCAATTTTATGGCTAAAAGTGGCAGTTTTGCATAGCTAGAGGCAAAATTACATTTTACCATTTGGGTGATTTTCGTCCCCTGATAACAATGGGATTTTTGAGGCCATTTATTGTAATCTGGAGACCTGACCTCTTGTGGTGTGCCCTAAAGCAGCTGTCTACAGTTGCATTAATATAACACAAGTGATGGAAGATTAGCTTCATTTTCTGAGCATATGCAGGATTAAGGTTATGTCAGAAAAGCCCTACTCTTGTATGTTTGTTAAAACTGATTTGGGTGCATCCAGGGTTTCCTTGCCCAAATTGGTGTGGCATTTTTTTGTGCAGGGCTGGACTGGCTGTAGTGGGCACCGGGTGTTTTCCCATTGGGCTAGAAGGTTGGGGGCTGGTTTTGGACAGGTGGGGGCCCTTTTTTACTGGGGGCCGGTTTTGCAGCAGTGCTCCAATATCAGCCCCTATAACAAAAGCAGCAGCAGTGTTTCCCACAATCTCCCAATGCCGGTCCAAATTAATTGCTAGGGCTAGTTTGCATTCTCAGTCTGGCCCTGGTAATGTGCAAAATTAATAGAACTGGGTAGCCAAAAAATGAACAGGGAGAGCAGAGCCAGAGCGAGTCAATGGTCTGGCTTGGTTCTTAGAGCTTGTGCAGGAGCAGAGCCCTGAAAATATTTGCTTTGTGAATCATACACCAAACATTATGTAAAATATGACAAATTCTCTTCAAAATTCAAAAAAGTGTATTTCTTTAACATGTGGAACCGTTGCTGTCAATATGACACATTATGTGGCTCTGGCCGAGAAGCTACTTCTGAAAAGTGATAGGGGCATATACTCAAGGACATGTCGACGATTTAGCGGCACTTTTCTGCCACAAAAGTGGCGGTAGGTTTATCGCCCTATTCACAAGCCTGTGCTAACAGCCGTCATCGTCAGTTTACCTGCAATATCTGCCACTAAAAACATCACCAGGGCTGACAGCAACAACTAACGCTAATGAAATGCAGAGTAAGCGTTCCCGTCCAAAAACTCATGATAACACCACTTCACTATATTCTCAACGACCAGCTGGACCGGCGATCCGGTCCAAAAACAGGTGATAAGGCACGTTAGCCGCAGGCACTTCAGACCTACTTTTTTCTGGTCTTAAGTAGGACGAAAATATGCAGTAGAATGGTAGCCCAGCCCAGAGCCACATCTGAAGACCAACTGATGCCATGGAACTACTAATCATGCAGCTTGGAGACCCAAGAGGGCCACAACACCCACCGCCACCACCCCAGGACCACCCCCCCCGGACTACCACCGAGGCAGCGCAGAACAAGACAGCGGGCCTTCCGAAAACGCACCAGCCTCAGAGACTTAACGCCAGAGGCTGTCATTGCCCACTAGAGGCTCAAAAGGACAACCATCCTCCGCATCCTGACCCACATTGTCCACAGGCTGACGGTACCAACACAATGGACAACCAACATCCCTCCGCAGACAAAGCTGTGCTGCACTTGTTGGCCTCCGGTACCTTCCAACCAACAACTGCCAAAGTTGGAGGAGTCTTACAGCCAGCCCTATCAAAGTTCCTCACACCTGTCATGGATGCCATCATCAGCTTGATACCCCAGCACCTTCACTTCCCCCACACTGCACAGGAACAGCTGGAGACCAAGCAAAGCTTCTACGCCATAGCTGGCTTCCCGTACGTGTAGGGGGAATTGACTGCACACATGTCCTACTTGTGCCCCCTTCCAACGCTGCACACAATTACTGCAACAGAAAGCATATGCATTCCATCAATGTGCAGGCAATAGTGGACCACCGGGGACTGTTCACCAGTCGTTGCCAACTTCCCAGGCAGTGTGCATGATTCCTACATCTTCTGACAGTCCATCATCAACCGCCGCATCAACAATTGCAGAATGTGGAGAGTGGTGGGAGCCAAGAATGTGTGAAGGAGGCAAGTGACCCATGAATAAGAATGTACACAATGCCAAGTGTGGCGGCGATGTGCTGGACAGTCTTGGGTATGCAGAGCACAGACATGTCCATGTGGATATATACTGCTGGAGTTTGTAGTCTTGTGGACAGTGGACGCAACCATGTTACCTCAGGGAGTGGGGAAGACCTTGGACATGTAGCTATGTCGCCCCCCTGTAAGCGTGAGCGTAGTGGGCTGGGCCGGCGTATGCCAGTCCAGCATAGGAGTGTGAATAAATAGCCCGGGCTCTGGCGTGGTTCACTTCCTGATTGGCCACAAAAGTAACTACTGGTTGTGTCTCTGTGTCCACCATATCCTGACCATATGCCTACACAAACGTGGCCGACCACCTTCAACGGACAAATCTACACCAGCAATGAGGTGGCTACGTCACACGCCACCTGGCGCACATCTCGTCATCGCCTGCAGGGGCGTGTCTGCCAGGGCGGCGCCCCTCAACCTGCCATGATGCCGTCACCATGAACGGTGGTGCCTGCGAGATCCTGTGCACCTGCTGCACCCCAGACCGCTGGTTCCCAGACCCGTCCGGCGCCCAGCTGTGATTACCTGCCCCTGCACACCCAGACCTCACTGCTCACCTGCCGCCACTGGCGTGTCTCCTAGAGGGCCCACTATGTGCCGGTGCAATCTTCAAGCCCGAGGCCCGCAAGCTTGTCAGTCTCCTCAGCCGATCATTGGCTTCTGTGCAACCGGACCCCAGCACACCCAACGGCACCGCGGAGTTCTGTGTGTGCTGACTGCTCCCTTTGGCCTACACTGCGGTCCAGCAGGTCTCAGACAAATCCTTTCCAGTCCAGCCCACCAGACGTACTGCATCATCGCAGACTGCACACCCACTCAGCTCTTCAGGCGGGCCTAGTTCATTGCACCGCAATTCATCGTCCCGTGGCGGCAGGCCCGTACCGGACGCAGTGCCTCAGGTGCCACTACCTCTGTGCACCACAAGTCATCGTCCAGCCTCCAGGCCTACTGCATCATCGCAGGCTGCATACCTGCTCAGCTCTTCAGGTGGGCCTAGCTCAGTGCACCACAAGTCATCTTCCCGTGGGGCTACCCCACAAGTCCGCCTCCAGCAGCCAAAAGCATGTCCAAAAAAAACGCCACTGGAGCCCTTCACAGTCACAGGGCCACCCCCATCCCAGGCAGGTCTCTGGAAAGCCTGGGTGGAACGTCTGGAGACGTACTCTGAAGCGCATGACATCCCAGAGCCATGGCGGCAGCCCACATGTAGCCGTGTGAGGAGTGTGAAGAAATGGCCCGGGGCTCTGGGTGCGGTTCAGTTCTGTCCTCAGGGCATGGTTCAGTTCTGGGCTGGCCACAAAAGTAACTATGGCGTGTGTATCTGTTGTAGTGTCGGCACCACCCAGCCCTTAATCGACAATGTTGCAATGTAGCATGCACCCGGAGGGTGTGCTCGCCTGAATGGATGTATAAAAGAGAGCACGATCGCTCGGGGTCTTGGCTCATACATGCCAACTGTTGTGTGTGTATCTTCAATGCCGCAGCATAAGCCAAAGGCCTAGCCTCAATCGCAGAGTGAGTTCAGGCAGGCCTAAACTCTACATCTGTGTCCGTCCTATCCTTACCATAGGCCTACACACATGTGGTCGCCCATCTTCAACGGCCAACATTACAGTGTTGTATTCAGGCTTGCGGACATGCGCAGACAGGCATGACAATGGTGTGCACACAAGTAAAAAGCTTGGGGGAGGGAGGAGCAGCTGTGAGGCTATGTAATACACATTGATCCCACACATTTGCCAGAAGCAATACATGGCAAACATGAATCCCAAAGTCGCACAAATCACACACCACAAAACTTGTAAGTCTGCCAACACAGCATGCAGAACCACCAATTTACAGGTGATCAAGGATATGCACTCTGCCCGTGGATGATGACACCCGTCCGAGCCCTAAACACTCCAGCCCAGGGGCAGTACAATGTGGCCTACAAATGCACCAGGGGCATTGTTGAGCACATGTTTGGCGTGTTAAAGTCAAATTTGCCTGGACATCACAGGTCGAAGACACTGAACAGCCCAGAAATAGTGTGTAAGATGATCATTGCATGTTGTGTATTGCACAACATATGTGTACGCACCAATGCCCCATGGATCCAAGTGCCAGATGCACCGGACGATGATGAGGATGATGAGGCAGGTGGACCACACCCCACTACAGCTGCAGCAGGAATAGCCCGAAGGAACACAATCATTAACAATTTCTTCGCATGAGCACGTCATATTGTGACTGTCCTTAGCAATCATGGAACAGTACAAAATGACCACATGAACAGCGTGTGCAAATAAATTCATTGCAACACACATTCCCTATGTGCATGTCAGTCCTATGCATTAACACATCACTCTGACAACATTAAGTGCTAACAATCTCACGAATACAAATAGATGGTGGGTATGTCTGTTTAGGGTGTCACATATTTCAAATGCCATTTCAGGGTGTCAAATGTAGTATGTAATCCCACTCATCAGTGTATCACATGTGTACAAATACATGGCATGAAGGCTGTCATTGGTGTTAAAAAAAAGACAACAGGGTGTCATTTGGGATCAAATATGATATTTCGGGTGTCATTTGGGGTAAAATATGAAATTTCGGGTGTCAATTGGGGTCAAATAAGAACCACCCTGATGGAGAGTTGCACCCTGTGACTCAAGTCCCACAACATGAGCAACATAGACATAAGGGGGATGACGTCAGGGGTTCTTTGTGCACGTGGATGTGTCAGAGTGTGACCTGCTCTTTTACGGATGTGGGCCACACTCAGTCACCTCAGTGTCGTGGCGTGCACCGTGTCTTGGTAAATGGACTGCAGCCATGCTAATCGTCATGCAGTGTCACTTGCATTATCAGTGTGGCTCATCGACCCGCAGCTTTGCTGGGTTAAGCACATGTGCAAGGGTTTGTTGTGAGATTAGTGATGTGTGGGGAGGGCCCCATCTGGGCACATTTTTGATGTGGACCTACATGCTGTTTCTATATGTGCTGCAGTATGCCAAGGAGACATGATCAAGAGTCATTGTGGGTTTGCACTGTGCTATACTTAATTGTGCATGTATGCCATTGTGCCCATCTTCCCCTGTCCCCCTAGTCCCTGGTCGTTACTCATCCTGTTGGGTCAGGTCATGTTGAGCAGTGTCCGGTCCCCCAACTCCTGCCACCGTCTCCCCACTGATGACTGTGGACACCATTTCCTCCATCTCATCCAGCTCCTGCTGTGGCGCTGGACTCCCACCTCCAGTCTGCATTGCTGCTTTCCAATTGTTAGCGTGTTTAAGCTTGATTTGCGCTTCACATCATTCCAGAGCTTCTTGGCACTTCACTCCGACTGCATTCACCTTGACCAAGATGGGCTGCCATATTACATTTTTAGTTGCAAATGACACAGTGGAGGTGATGAACAGTTGTTGGTGCTGTTCCATCACCTCCGTAATCAGGATCTTGTTTTCCTGCAAACTGAATCGTGGGTTCCTCTTCTTCTTCTACTTGCCCTTCTCCTTCCCTGAGGTCTCTGGCTGGTCCTCTGGGGGGTTTGTGAGGTTCTGGTTGGCCTCTCTAGTTGCGCCAGCTTCCTCCATGGTGCTTCTCAATTGTTTGGGTTTTGTTCTGTTTTTTTGTTTTTTTGCAGCTTTAATGGTGATTTTTCCCGCAAATATCGCTGTTGGGCCCATCGCCACTTTTTTCACGTTCGGGTTTCCTTTTTTATCAGCGTCCCGGTAATTTTAACGCGGACATTTGGCTTGTTATCAGGAAACTATCGCCTGTTGCTGGCGTGTTGAGAATAAGCCGTTAGCACGGTGTTAGTTTCCCGCGATAGACGGCAGTATGTAAAATTGGGTTAACCTAGGTTGGCGATAATTATCGCCCGTTCTTGAGAATATTCTCCATCGTTTTTTAACACGAACATAAAACCATTCCTGCTCCTGCCCCCACCATGCCAACAGTGCCATTAGCAAACTAAGAGGCCAAACAGTTGTCATGTGAACCCTCTATGTGACCCATAGCAATATTATCGTCTATAAAATCAAATACAATAGTTTTTTGTGCAGCTGGTATTCTGAAGTCACCTATTTGTAAGTACTTTCATAAATGATTATAAATAAAAGTGAGTTTTGATTAAATAAAATATGATATGTGCCTAAGATCACATAATTGAAGCAGGGAAGCAACAATTTATTCAGGTTTTCTAGTTAGACTTTGTAAAAATCAACCACTAAATGGGTATCTACTTGTTTTTCCCTATTATATTTATGCTTTGTTTTTACATTTTAGTGCTTTTTATTCAGTTTTTATTTAGCACAAACTGTATCAAAGGCATTGGAGTGCTTTACATGATCACCAGTTACATTACCCAAGGTCAAATTAATAGTTTTAGGTATAGGGATATTAAGGGATTTGCCTAGAATCACAGACTGTTGACCCAACACTGAGACTCACAAGTGGTTCCCCAGATCCAAGGTCTATAATGCCGAAACCTGTGTGGAGCAGATGGTGGCAGGCAGAAGCCACATGAAAGCTCAGCTCACTAAGGGCACGCGGTTCCAACAGAACCTTGAGCTGATCCAGAAACATACTTCAGAGCTTTCAGTGGTTTAACCACTTTTAAAATGTAACACTGAGTTGGAAGTAATTTGTAATTGGTAAACCTGCAAGACTCTGATTTTTGTTCCTCAGAATGTATGAATTAAACAATACCTCCATTCCAAATATAGGAACAAGGAGAGGGGAGGTATTATTGTGCAAAACTACTCTCCACAATATGGTTGTCTAACGAGGCAGTGTTACCTAGTTCTATCCAGTTTACCAGGTCCTGGTGTGATGTGCTGCCCCACTCCAGGCATTTTTCTTTGATTTCTAGGACTAGCAGTGTTGTTCATACCATTATAATACAGTGCTGCAAATCCTAGATTTCAAAGGAAAAAACCTGGACTGGAGAAGCACATCACGCATTGACTGAGTAAATTTGGCATTTATGGTAACCGGCCTGTGTTTCAACTGCCCCTGGATTAAGGAAAATTTTGGCATCTATTCATTCATCCCTTGCATGTAGGAATAAAACTCATTTGTTCACTTCATCAATTTCTCGCAGTTTATTTACATAATTGAGCAGTGTTGAAGTAATCTAAGATGTTTTAGTCAAGTGTGCACTTTGCAAACATAAGGGAAACACAGTCAAATAGATATTAATTAGAATGTTTTAGGCTATATACATGACTGTCTAAAATATCCAAGGAAATGTCAGGACACGCTAACCATTCTGGAGTGGTGTAGATTGGAGTGGCATAGAGTGGAGTGGTATAGAGTTGAATGAAACAGAGTGGACAAGCGTAAAGTGGATTGGTGTAGAGCGGCGTACAGTTGAGTGGTGTAAAGTGGAATAGCATATACTGTAGTGCTATAGATTGGAGTGGTATAGAGTGCAGTGTCATAGAACTGAGTGGCATTGGAGCTGGTTTTTGCAGGTTGGACCAATCAGTACACATTTTGGGGACCAGGACTCCTTTATTATCTTCGGACTTTGACCAGGCGCAAGAGAGAGCAAGACAGAAAAGAGGAAAAGAAGATGGAAGAGAAATATGAAAAAAGTGAAAATGGAGAAAGAAGGGCTAAAAAAATCTTTCTACAGTGAGATAAAGGGGCAAGGAATGTATGATGATGGGTTACAGTGGGATGAGTTGGATTTAAGACTAGACAGCCTTGGTGTTCATCAGCACTGGTGGCAAGCTTCAGACAAAATCTTTGGACTCCAGCACTAATTCCTTTACCAAATAAAGTACTGAGCATTCTTTTAACCTAACCTCTGATGGGGTAAGAATGTTAATGAAAACTGTCTGAATTACATGCTAAAGCTCAGTATATTGGATGTACACACACTCAAGGCACAACACTGTTCCCAGCACTGGAACTCTCAAAAAGCTGGAGGTTGAGTGTTTTATGAGGACACCATAGTTTTGTGAATTCAGAAGAAGATTCCACCCTCCTCAGTAATTGTACAATGGCCATAATGAGAAATGTAAGGGATCCGTTGAAGTACTGCCTTGGGTGAGCATGTCATACGCAAATGCTTATCCAATTTCAAATGTTTGCCAGGGGGGTAACAAAGGCCCCCACAGCCCTAGAGTGTGGGGACCCCGACGTCCAGGGGGTCCACTCAGAACAGTACCCTGTTCTGAGATCCCCTGAGTGAGTTCAGAGGGGGGTCCCCTCGATGTACTTTGCAGGGGGGCCCTCATGTTTCGTAACTCTACTGATGTGGGCAAGTGTTTTGTCTGTGATAGACACCATCAAACAACACCCTTGACCATGGGTGCAGATCGCAAGCTTGCAATATTGCTCCCAGTTTCCAAATTATGACATTGCAGAATTACTAAGTTGGTGCATGCGCTGTTCACAGCACACTTTCATCAAAATGTGACTGCGTGCCTTTCTTCTGCATGCAAGAATTTCCACAGGGTGGGTCATGGTAACCCCGTGTATTATTCATCGGGGTGTAGATTCCCTATTTGACCTCAAAAGTTGCCTGAAATACTCATTTAATCACAGTGTACCAAAAATAAAATATTGCTGAAAATCCTTCACAGTGCAGGCTCTTGGGGATTTTGAAAAAAGAAATTATTAAAATGAAGAGCAAATAACGGCATACATCACTTCCAGTACACTTATCTGCTTATTACCGTAAAGACATCTCTTACCACAAGCGCAGCAGAAAAACTCGATAACTCTTAAAAACGTGTCTCCTTAGGTTCCCTAAACTGTTTTATTCATCTCTCTCCTTAAATTATGTATTTCATGAATTATGCATTATTTCTTTCCTCGTTCTTTTGAGACATGCATTTTCTATTAATGGAAATCAAAATCTTACTAAAAAAAGACTCTAACCATGGACTGGTGTCTGCTTGTTTTTATAAAGCAACAGTTTAGAAAGACAAAGAAAGAGTGGGCTGAATGGAGCTCAAATAAGTTGAAAGACCCCCAACCTAGAAGTGTTCTATGATAGAAGAGACACAAAATACAAAATGGTATCTAAAAGCTGCCAATTATTTATAAATTATTGATTTGCTTTACTCTGATTTTTCCATTTTCCTACTTGCCTTCGGATATTCAGTTGTGTTTTAGAGTTTAAGCTCTTAACAATACCACATGTCTCAAATTGCTATACACTTTAATATGATGCATCGTCCTGCTGTGCACCATGTGAAAACATAAGTCTGTGAGTCTGGTGCGGACCAGTCCAGTGCACAGTATCACTCCATATGTGCTGTCGCTAGTGCAGACGCAAACCCTAACCTGCACTGGGATCAGCACATTAGTGAAAGGCAGACCAGTTGTTTCAAGGCAATGATCTGGTTTTTACTGCATAGGTGTCAACTGACATGTCTTTCGAACGGTGGCAGAGATGCCTCTGCAGATGGTTAAGATGAGTGAACTGAGTGACTGCACCTATCTGCAGTGGGGTGCCTAGGGAGGGCCGGGGGATCCCCTTTTCTCTCCTTCCAGGGTCCGTTGAGGTGCTCTCTGACTGCTACACCTCTATGTGGAGCACAGTCAGTGCGCCTCTACATGGCCTCTCTGCTTCTCCACCTGTGTCTGTAATATGGCCTGGGTGCAAAGGCAAATATTCCCCTTGAGATCATGCCGGTGCACATTTAGCGATCTGTATTACATCAGGGACTGCACAAGTATATGTGGTCTCTTCTTTAACCACTTCGGTGCTCATGACGATCCCAGCTCGTCATGAGGCACAGGGGAGCTTTGCTCATGACGAGCTGGGCTCGTCATAACGGTCGCGGCCCGCCACGCGCGATTGAGTCCCCGCCTGTGCAGGAGAATCAATCAGTGGGCGGGGTCGTGATGAGCTCAGCTCATCATGAGCACAGCTCCACTGTGCCTCATGACGAGCTGGGCTCGTCACGAGCACAGCGCCACCGCCACCACCCCCCCCACGCCGCGTGGGAATTACCCTTGCGGGGAAGGGGCTAAACGAACAGTGCCCTGGATGCAAATAAAGTGTATACAAGCACGCAGTGCATTCTTGAGGTAGTATATAAAATACAGCCCCCAATGTGTAAACATAGAGAACAGAAACAGAGTAAACTGGATACCTCACCTTCCATATGATTAATTGTCTTTTTCTATTCTTCAATAGGTACACAATAAATGAGGCAAGAAAGAATTCAATAACAAATGGAGTGGGTCATTAACAACATAACAACTATTATTTGCATATATCCTGTGCATGCAACACCCATTCTGTTTAGGGAGTATTAGTCTCAAATAATATGCCTGCTCCTTTATTATTGTTAGATTTTTTTTAAAGAAATTTGCTGAAACTAGTATGACCTTGAATCAATTTTCTTATACCCTTTGAGGCATGTAGGGGCACGTATTTGTTCTTTATAAGGCTATTAATTGCTGAGATTTATGTGTGCAGCAAAGGGTGTTTTATGGTTAAAGTGCAGCAGTGCTCCAACTTTCTACAGCATCCAAGTCAGGTACTCCGCAGGTGAATTTTACATCACCTTTTTAAAAAGGATTCTCAGGAAACTGTGATTGTACCTTATCGTGGGCTCTCAGTTTCTAACTAACAGCATTCTGCAAATGGGATCCATCCCCTTGGAACAAGGCACATTAATAAGAACATTTTACTATCACTCAACTAAGTCGATCTCTGAAGTGGTCTTTGAGAATGGTGTTGGAAATATCAAATTATAGAGAGTCAGAAATACTTGGGAGCTAATTTAACATTTGGAGGATGGATATTGCGTCACAAACATGGCAGCTATCACGTCCAACTAAATACAAGTGTTTTACCTCCTAATGCACTTGTAGGAAGGTTGTCAGGACATCCGCCATGTTTGAGATGGAGTTCCTGTTCTTCAAACTCTAAATAAGGCTCGTAATTTCCACTCTATAGCTTGTAATATTGTGACAACAGATTTTCATAGACAATCGGCCCATCATGATGTCCAAGCATTTGGAAATGAAGACATTCAGTGAGATCTCATGGTGTGCCCATTTCCCAATTGAACCAGCAGACTCTGCAGTATGCCTCCCTTTGTCATTTCTGTAAATCCCTCCTTTCTTCCTTTCAAAATTCCATGTCCATTATTTGTGTGTATGACTCCGGCACATATATCCTTCCATTTAGTCTTCTGTCGCACCCACATCATTAGATACATCACCTTGTTACAGGAAGTATCTGCGAGGGAGACTTCTATCCAGTTAGTCATAGTGAGTATTAATTATCAAAAAAACAAAGGTAAGAAGTCATCCACTCAAATGACAACCACAATCAACTGATGCAGTTGAATGAATACCGACTGCGTTGAGCAAAAAATCCACCGAGAGCACCCAAACAATATTTTGCACCCCCCCCCCCCCCCCCCGAAGCAATTGATGTTAAAATACATTTGTTTTATTCAAAATTCTGGAGGTCCAATGATTTTCAACTTCGCACATATACGCATCCAAACTCCTCAACAGTTGTTCCACCTGTAAGGTTAGGGAATTTCATGCTTCCCCTGCACAAGTAACTTTAGGCATTGCCAAAAAAGGTTTCCCTCTGAATGACAAATCTTGGTTGGGTTAAACAAGTAAACAATTAATTTAATATAGACAGTCTCAGATCATCGTATAACCCTAGAGGTTATGGGTAGGAAGCTAAATGTGACTCTATTAATACAAAATTCTTAAGTTGGGACAAATATATATTTTTATTTATTTATTTATTTATAATTTTATAGAGTGCGAACCAGACCCGTGAGGGTATCAGAGCGCTTTACAGGATTGAGGGCCAGGAAAACAAAGCATAAGGATGGGAGGGATCAGATTGGGAGAGCTAGGGATACATTATACAGGAGGAGCACGCAGTCTAATGTCCAAGCTAAATGTGGGAGAAAATTGAAGCATGCAGATAAAAAAATCCAAGAAGGTTTCCATATCCCGAGGTGCACCCCGTCTGAG
Source organism: Triturus cristatus (assembly GCF_964204655.1). NCBI lineage: Eukaryota > Metazoa > Chordata > Amphibia > Caudata > Salamandridae > Triturus > Triturus cristatus. The sequence continues at coordinate 170,045,346 of NC_140582.1, read as the reverse complement.
GTCGAAGCTACATGTGGGATAAAAAAATTAGAGCGGGTAGTTATAATATACAAGAAGGCGCGCAGTCTCAGTTCTTGGGGGGATACCCACGAATCCAGAAAAATGTGTCATCCGTGGAGGTCGTGGATAATGCCGAGGTGAAGGGTGGAACAAGTCTAGGAGGTGATTGTAAAGTATTTATTAGATGAGGTATTTTCCCATTAAGAAAGTTTTGGTCTCCTTCTGAAAGTGTGCCAAGTACGGAAGTCTTCTGATGGAGGGTGGGAGAGAGTTCCAGATTCTTGGAGCGGCCCCAAGAAGGCTCGATTGTAGGTTTTTTTCTTCCGGAAACATGCTGGCTGAGGCAGCAGGTTTTTGGCAGAACGGGAGTTTCTGGCCTCTCTGGATATCACGAGTTTTTGTGCAAGAAATGTAGGTGAATTTGTGTACAAAGCTTTGTGAGTTATGCAAGCCAGTTTAAATTGTATTCTGGCCTCCAGGGGAAGCCAGTTCAGAGCTTTGAGGTGGGGAGAGATTTGGTCAAATATTTTTTAACCCGTTATGAGTCTGGTGGTGGTGTTGAGAGAGGCTTTCAATGGGGCCAGAGAGTTCTTGGGTAGCCCTGCAAGAGTTGAGCATCCATATTCAAGTCTGGAAATGACTAGGGCCTGGGTTGCCATTTTAAGGTCAGACACATCGAGGAAGGGTTTTAGGTTTCTTAGGTAGCTGAGGTGGAATCTAGCCGTTTTGGCCATCGCATTTATGTGGCCATGCATATTCAAGCTGCCGTCAAGGGTTATTCCCATTGATTTTGCAGAGTCAACAATGGTAGGAGGGCAGTTTAGTGCAGTGATGGTCTTGATCCGTTCCTGGATGTCTGGATTTGGTTTGGGTGGGGAGATCAGAAGGAATTCCGTTTTGTTTGCTTTGATTTTAAGCTGGTTGGCTGTGAGCCAGTGGACTGTCAGCTTCAGTACCTAGTTTAGGGAGAAAATGTCCTCAGGGGAAGAGATTTTTATGTAGACCTATGTATCGTCGGCGTACATAAGGTAGGAGATGTTTGCGGCACGAAGCACCTCGGTGAGAGATTCAAGGTAAAGGTTGAAAAGGGTAGGGGAGAGGGTTGATCCTTGGGGGACTCCAACAGAAACCGGAGAGGGGGCGGATAGATCACCGTTGATGAGGATTCTCTGTGAGTGGTTTTGGAGGAAGGATCTAAACCATTCAAGGACGGTGCCATCCCCCATCCTGAGTTTGAGGCGTTCAAACTCACTTAGGAGATTTCATGATATTGTTGATTACACTATACAAATGTGATTGCTTAATGAGTAAAAATTCTGATTGTATGATAAACAGGCATTATGTGTTTGTAACAATCATAAGAATTATTTGTAATCAATTACTATTGATACCTCCAGGAACACCTTTTGTATATCTTGCCTACCAGACAAGATGACTGGATCTGAATGACCTTTTGTGGGATTACCAAAAACTTACAGTGGACGTACAGTCTGCAAATCGCTTACAATCAGTCATCTTTATTGTTGCCCTTTTTTGTTTTCTTCTAGATAGATGGCTTGCCTTCCTCTTTTTGTGCTTGTCCCTACCCTGGGGCAAATACTCTTTACCATCCGTTTTTTTGGTTAACTTGTAGCTTTCCACCACATAAAGAAATATTTTTTCTTTGATTAGGCACTCCAAGAGAGTGCATGTGTTTTCCACCTCTCTCCCTTGAGTACTTCTCCCCAGCCAAATAATCGTCCCACAACACATGTTGTTGTCTCCCCCATGAGCTCATTCCTCCACCACTCCTGTACCCATGCTGTTCCCTCACACTTGTGATTCTACCACCCCTGAGTTGCTCTCTCGATGTGTTCTGCTTGCTCTCTCTCTTTATGTGCTTGACACCTGCCAAACCCCACTGCCCCACACTTTAGGTGACTCTGTCCCCATGTGCTTCTCCCCCTAGTCCCCATGTTGCTCCTTCCTCATGTGCTCTCTTTCTCCTCCACCCCACTGACTCCCCATTGCTTTCCCCTCCCTGTCCCCCTACTTGCTCTACTGTTGCCCCTTTGCCCCCAGGTCACTTTCTTATTACATTGTTTTGGGCAAATTGAAGCCTCTGCCTTTCAGGCAGACCTTTTGTGCTAGTGAAATTTAATTCTGATCCATAATGGACAAGTAAATAAAACAAAAATGCTGTTTGCTTCTATTTATAGGCGTGCACATGCATGATGAGTCAAGCATGTGCTGTCATAATGACACAGGTGACACAGGTGCAAGCATACGTCATCATGCATGTATGCACCAACAAAATGATGTGCCCAGGTCTTTAAGTGGGCCGGGTCTCAACGGTGCTGAGCACCGGCAGTTTTGTAAAGGGGGCCTCGAAACGGGTCCCTATCGGGCTGTGTCTTGTGCCCTGGCACATGCGGTCCGTTTTTTACAGACTGCAGTGACAGAAGGCACATCGATATACCCGTGCTCACACTGGTCACTTGTCAGTAGTGGAGAAGATAGGCATGAGGTCATGCCAGGTGAGCGTTGTAGAGGAAGGGAAATCCTTTAAAGAGAGTCATTTTCTCTCTGGATTTCCCTTCTCTTTTTGAAACTCAGGAGCAGCAACATTGTCGTGGTGTCACCAGGGCTTTAAGTGGAACCTTTTTCAATATTATATACAAGCCATAGTTGCTGCTTATTTATCTTTTGCAACTAACAACCATTGACAAAGCTTGACTTGTTGTGGGTCCGGTGTTACTTGTTGTATCATATATCTGGAGGCAGTGACAGAAGCAGCAAAATTCAAGTTGGGCGGCACACTATGCTAAGCACAGACTTTTAGCTTACATGTTTTAAAGCCACGCCCTTAACTTCATTGATCACGCCCCTTTTAGTGACCCGCCAGTTTTTTCATCCCACTTAAAGCCCTGGATGTACCCAAGTTATATTACCCTTTTTTTTTATTTTTCCATACGCTACACAGCTTAGGCAAACAGCTTTGACAAAGCCAATAGGTCAAAAAGGCATGCTGTATTGGCTTTGCCAATGTTTCTTGACTGTTTCACCAGCCTACCTTTGACCAGCATCTCGCTGATCGTTGATCATCGCTGCTAGAATTTAATGATGTCGTTAGTTCAGGGCTCTTCAGATTGTCTCCATATGCCTGTTTTCCTTCTGTTTTCATCTCTTTCATTTGTGATGCAACCCCTTGACGCCCATGACATCTCAGGTTAATAATTAAATGTATGCACAATCAGGAACTCTGCAGCTTGAAGGTTTCTGTTTTGTACACTGCCATGCATGTGTACATCTTGTTTTTTGAACTTGCATGTTTTCTCCTTTACTTACTATTTGTAACTCGGTATTCACTTAGAAAATATACTGGCGATGCTGAAATGCGCTATGCTTCTAGCTTTTATGAATTCAAGGTAAGAACATGTAGAAAAATTGAGAAGCATGACAAAACGTAAGACATCATATAACCTATTTTGACATAAAATAAATGTAATTTCCAATCAAAGAGCATAATTGAACAGTAAAGGTCGCCAGTTACCTAGCCAAACCAAACCAAACTATACCAAACCAAACCTATGCTAACTAACCTAATGTACCTAACATAACACAACATAACATAACACCTGGATCCATGTTGTGCTATAGTTGTTTTTTTGTAATATTACCAAAAATATAATAATTCAATTATTGAACATGGAAAATGTGCCTTTCACATTTCTTATTGGTTGATCTGGAGTTGAGGGATCACATTTTCATGCGAAGCTGGGCAAGATAGCGACAACATGAAATTTGTCACAAGCACTATAGTTTTGAGAAGATAACGTTGGATTACTGGATAGAGATTTGAACAGGATTCAATATTGATAAAAGCTGATGTTTGTATAGCGCATCTGCCAGTTTTAGGAACTGTAAACAGCATGTGGTACCATTAACCAAATTGAATTACACAACTCACAGATCTGTTTAGAATGAAACGTTGAATTGACCTTGCTCTCATTGGAATAGATACTGAGGTGCGTACATTCAATGCGGAAAAGAGGCACATTATGGAACCCCTTCATTTTTTATTTTTTTTGCAGTTTTATATTGTGGAAAGTATCAGACCCTTTACATGAGAACCAGTTGCATTAAAGACGGACACATTCATTTTTTTTGGGGGGGGGGGCAACGGGATATTAAGTGAATTGCCCAGATTCACAAGGAGCCTCCAGCCAGACTCGAACCTGGTTCCCTGAATTCAAAGTCAGTACGTAGGAACAATGGTCCCAGAAAACAATTAGACAACACATGAAATCTACATTAATCAGAACAAAATTCGGAAAGCACGAAAGAAATTTCTTGTACTTTGTGTTATTTAATCACACTGGACATAGGTCAATTAGTATCATCATTGAAACACTATTACATACAAAGTGCCCCTAGGAAGGAAAGGGAAGGGGGGGAGAAGTGGGGTGAATGTGGTTCAAGTGAGGGTAAAGAAGTGAATGCAGGATCAAGTGTAAATCACAACAGTCCGTTATTTAGAAAACACGTTGTTCATTTCTCTAGCCTATTGTTCACAATGTATCCAAACAATAAATAGCCATGGTTTTAAACAATAACACAGTGCTGAATCTCTGTTGTCCAAGCTGGCTAACAAAATAAATGTAGACGTTTCGACCCCAAGAAAAATGTAGGCTGTTATATCCCTTACGCCGGGGTCTTCCTCAGGACAGAGCTGGGAGGGAAGGGAGGGGGAGTATCCTAGGGATAAAACATAAAACACCTTAGAACTGGGATCATCCCAAAGGGATCAAATGTAAAATGGGCCTATGCCCCAAACGGTTATTACCATGTAAAGCCTTTAACTGAAGGCTGAACACGGAGAAGGGTGCGTAGGCTCCTAGAGGACGAGAGCGAGAACAGGCACCTGCAAAGTTAAGGTGCAATATCAGGACAACAATTCCCATAAGCTAATTTAGGAAACGTGAGGACCAGAAATGGGCATTTACTTGTAAAGAATTAAATGGTGGCTGGTCCATGCTAGATTAATGGGCTGGGCCTGACATAATTATTGAAATCTGGAAACATAAATGAAAAGAACGCTAGTAAGGATCTAAAACGTGACATCACCACAGTTACTAAATCACAATGTATTTCAACTTGCGCTGAAAAGGGAGTGAAATACCTGAGCTACTGTAAAGAGGAAAGTTCCTGCTTACGTTAGAATCTGTGGATCTATATACAGAAAAGGTCACGGTTAGAAAACCGAACAATCCACTTATAAAGAGGGTATTGAGATCATACACAGGAGCTGTGCGCAAGATAAACGTGTCGCATAGTATTGCACCTTATTCTCAATGGAAGAATAAATTACCTGTTGAGCTTTAGAGTACGGGCCAAAATAATCCTGGTTTCTTCCACGTCTAAAATGGTAGAAACAAATGGGTTCTGTTTAGCAAACCCAAACCTCGCATTTTGAATGTGCGTGAAAAGTGAATAGAAGCTAAACGCTCACCCCACTTCTCTCCCCCCTTCCCTTTCCTTCCTAGGGGCACTTTGTATGTAATAGTGTTTAAATTATGATACTAATTGACCTATGTCCAGTGTGATTAAATAACACTGAGTGCAATAAATTTCTGTCCTGCTTTCCGAATTTTGTTCTGATTAATGTAGATTTCGTGTGTTGTTTAATTGTTCTCTGGGACCATTGTTCCTACGTACTGTTCTGCACCCAGGTCCCAGAGACTACATTTGGGTTTACCCTTTTCTGGTAACCGAATTCTAGCCGACAAGCCACATCCTCTGCATTACCACAGACAAGGGCGCGCTGCCTCTACATGTACTAGTATATTCTATAATAACTGAATATTTAGTTGTGTGCTCTGTGTCACAAGAGGTCATCACACTGTGAGCACAGCCTGGGCATCTTAACGCCTCATTTCCTTTTCAAATGGAGTAAAGTTAGCAGAGAAAGCATCGCTGCGTTCAATGTTTACGTTGTGTATTATGGCGGAAAGCCTCTCCAGGCTTGGCAGGTTCGCAGCCAAGGGAACCCTCTTGGGACCTAAGGTTAGTATCACTCAGAGAGTCACTCAATTGGAAAAACAAAGGCTCGGAGACCAATTACGTCCAAGCTTACAAAATCATGCCAAGTTGCACAACCGTAGACAATACTGCAAGGACTGTGACCTGTTTCCACTAGAAGGAGCAAAATGCAAGTGCTCCAGGCCTTTCACCGGAATTTGAAAGCATATTCCCCAGAGCAGGCCATTATTGCCCATGTGAATAGATTGGGCCGGCCAGACAGCATACAAAAATAGGTCTCTTAAACAAATGCATATACATTTCTAACAGTTTCTCTGGCTACGTGCAGGCTTCTAAGTCCTAGATTTCGGGCGCTGTATATCGCATCCTTACATACCCATGGCCTGGGATTCGGAATTTTACAAGCGCAGTCGATAGTCCAAATTACAAATTCTCAATGTCATAGTGGGAGAATAACGCACTTAGGGGCATATCAGCAATGAGGCGATATAAAATTATCGCCGCTTTTGCGTCCGTTTTCAGGCTAAAAGCGGCGATAATTTTATCGCCTAATTAGCAAGGTTATGCTATCGCGTGAAACCTTGCATTAGCACCCGGATTCTTAAGGCCCAGTTTTGCATCTCTAATGAGATGCAAAGTGGGCGTTCCTGACCTGACATGACTGGAGAAATGTCGTTAAAAGAAATTTTTCCGATCATCAAGCCCCACGCTATGAAGCATTGCGGCAAGAAAAGTCGCGATAACCCCTGTTATCGCTACTTTCCTTACGCCTGCTTCAGGACTGACTTAGCCATGATATCCTATGGAAGGCGGATATCATGGCTAAGTATGTGAGGCCCTATCATCAAGCTAACACCAAACTTTGTGAGATTATCGCTGGGTTTCCAGCGATAATCTCACGTTTAGCAGTTAGCGCTAGGATTTTTATCGCTTTTGAGATAAGCGTTGCTAATAGAACGCTATCTCAGCGATAAAAATCCACGTTAGCCGGCGATAATTATCCTAGCGCTAAGTGCGCTATGTTGCTGATATGCCTCTTAGGGGCATATTATCAAGGACGGCGTTAAAATTATCGTCGGTTTAGCGGCAGAAAACTGCCACAAAAGCGGCGATAATGGGCTTGATAATATGCCCTGGAGAATTCCAATAGAAGCCCATGTTCACACCAGAACATGGACTTCTATTGGAATTCTCAAGGGCATATTATCAAGCCCATTATCGCCGCTTTAGCGGCAGCTTTCTGCCGCTAAACCGGCGATAATTTTTAACGCCGTCCTTGATAATATGCCCCTTATTTTGGTGTTTTCTGTCCCAAAAATCCCATGTCCTGGTATTTACTGGTCCTTTTCAGCCAGCAGGATTATTCACTTCAGAGGGTTTGGAAAACTCTGACCTACTTGTAAGTGCGACACTTTTGCAAAAGGTGCTGAAAATTAATTTGGCATTCATAATCGATGCCTTAATAATTTCATAAGTACATATTCACTATTGATTCACAAAACACAAGTGAAACATAATTTTTTTTTGTCAAAGCACATGAACATGGACATGGTTGTTTTTATCGTTACGTATAAAACGCCTTCTCCGACAAGCTATGCAAATGAATAGCTATTTTTACTTCGCGTTTGCAACAAAAAAAATCTACAGAGCTTCTTATGTGGCTGGTTAAGGTTCGACCCTGTACACGATACAGAGGAACGCCCGGAGGTTTCTTAACGATTCAGTAACACACCTGATGCTTGTAGGTGCTAATTACGATCAGGAATTTGGTAACATGGTCATTTAATAATTCTGTATACAAGGTCTCCACATCACTTTTAATAGATTTCTGCTTATAAAGTATGCTGCTAATTGTATAGTAGGGTATATATTAGGGCTTTAAGAGGGCCGGGTCCTGCCGGGGCTGAGCACAGGCAGCTCTAAAAAGCAGGTGCCAAGACGGGTCCCTATCGGCTGTCGATTTTCTTTTTCACTTTAGGTGTCAAAAATGTATCTTAACTCTGCAGCAGTACCAACCTTCATTGTCTTTGATGGAACTTCAAAGAGACTCGTTATAGTTATTTTACAGTCTCATCATTTCAGCACTGAAGCATTTTCAGTATTATATACAACGAAGCTATAGATGCTGCTTGTTTATCTTATGCAAATAACAACAATTGGCAAAGCCAATAGTCCTGGCTTGTTGTAGGTATAATGTTACTTGTTGTATTATATATCTGGATGCAGTGACAGAAGCAGAAAAATACCAGTCAGGTGGCACTCTGTGCTATATTTTCAGTTTACGTGTTTTAAGCCCACCCTTTAATTATATCGGCCAAGCCCCTTTCAGACCCCCAGTTTCTTCATCCCACTTAAAGCTCTGGGTATATGTGCCTGAATAATTGCAGGGACATAAACCCGTCCGGCCAAGGTGACTGTGACTATGCATCCCCACCTCTTCCAGGAAACTGAATCTGCCAGCACACATGAAAAGGTTTGTAAAATGTACCCCACCTATCATGCTGTGGAGGCAAAAGTGAGAAACGAATTCCTGCTTAGGGTAAAGTTGGTTGTATGATTGAAAAACGCAGGGAAATACATGCCTTTACCACACATGTTTACCCCACATTTCTTTTAGATCACATATGCTTTAACAACTTATGCCTTTACCACGCATTGTTTATATATATATATATATATATATATATATATATATATTTATATGTATAGATAATGTATTTGTGGGGGGGGGGGCCACACCCCAAACGTACCTTAAATGCGTGGTAAAGGCATATATTGTAAAAGCATATGCGTTCTAAAAACGCACATGGTAAAATATGTGTGGTAAAGGTACAACGTGGTAAAAACCTCGTTGTAAAGGTTGTTTCCCCTATAGATTAGACAAAGTGTGCCTGCCAGAATAATTATCGTTCCAAAGTATTCATGTGTTATACCACAAAAATGGATAGTTGTCAAGCCTCATAAACTTTGTTCAGTGAGTGTTAGCGGCATCAATCTCAAGGAGGAGTCACCAGCCATCCTACTGCTACATGGTAAGGAGACATGCATCTAGTTTGCTGATATTTGCGACCAAGCATTGAGGCCCAAAGTGAGCACCTGGGTCCGATCGGGTGGGCTACCTCAGAGGGTAATATTGGAGTGCCATCATGGAAGGCTCCTAGTAAATTTAACAGAAAAGTGCCAGCTTTTTCTTTTGTTGCAAGCGCCAGTGATAAGGTAGACAGCTGCCACAGTCCTCTTTAAGTAGCCATGTGCAATGTTGATGTAAGGAGAATATGTGGTTGACATCAGGTGGGCAGTGAATAATTACAGACCAAATAACAGACCCAGTGTCATTCGGAACCAGGGCTGTAATGCAGGCCCCTGCAACACATGGAGCCCCCAACACTTTAAGGGACCCCTAACCATTGAGGGGAGCCCACTCAGTCCAACTCCAAGTGTGTTTTGTTAGATTTGGGAGACTTAGGGGCCCCTCTTGCATTCCGCTCGTTGGGGCCCATCATTTTGCTTTAGGTTAAACATGTGTGCTGATTGTAGTTTAAATAATATTACCATTTGCCATTGATCTTTGGCCATTCTAGGTCTGTGGCCATTAGGGGAAAATGTAAATATGTATTCACTTTTTCTGAGTTATTGCCACATCCTTTTGTAATCACTCGCAGACATTGATGAGGAACGCTCTAATGTAATGTGATGTGTTTGTGTGTGACCAAAGAGTAATGATTTTTGAGGCCCAGGGCCAAAAATGAATTAAGGCCCCCTGTTCGGAACAACTTTGAATTTATGATCCATTTCGGCTCATCCAAACCCTCAAGAACTATGGTCTGATCATTGACAGCCCTCTTCTTTGGACCCCAAACATTTTAGGGGACCCGAGTCCTTCAAGGGCAAAGCCTTTAAATATTTATAAGATATTGAACCTAGGACCTCCTTTTCCTTTTGCTGTATGGGAATGTCCTGAAAGCTTAATGATGGGGCCCTTAGAAAGGTAGGGCCCTGGGCCACAGCCCACTTCGTCCATGCCTTAAAACATCTCTAAATACAGTATTCTGTCAGTACCTTCAGTTGATAATGTTTAGCCTGGTATGATAATAAATAGAATATCACATTCTCCTTGTCCCTCTATTGTTATGGTCAGAGTACAGGCATTCTGTTATAAATTGGGGGGCATATTTTCAAGCCTCTAGCACAACCAGAGCGTCACTTATTTGTGGCCACACAAATCAACTTATCGTGGCTTTACACAGCCATGTAATTATGGACCTCTTTCACGCAGTACTCTGCATCAAAGGGGCATGTCATGGGCGTTGCTGTGGGTGTTCCCAGGCAACACCCATGGTTTCTTAACACTGCCCCAGATTTGCAATGAGTTGTAAATTTGAGGCAGAGCAAAAAATGAATGCCTTTCCAGGGGAGGCATGAAAGTGATGCAACAAGGAGAAATACTTCTGTATCTCCTCGTTTTTTTGTCTTTCTATTTATGCTGCATTCTGCACACACATAGAGGAGCAAAATGCCATTAATTATTGTTTTTGTGCAGGAAGGTGTCCCTTCATGCACAAGCACAATCATCCCTACAATGCAGACACCCTTGCAACATGTGCAATGGTGCCTGCTTTGGTGCATGGCTGCTGTTTGTGTGCTGGCGCAGTAAGAGCACAGTGGTGCGCCGTATTCTTGCAACCCAGCGTTTTTTAAATGTGGGCAACTTGGCACAACAAAATTGCTTTTGATGCTGTGCTGCACCATTTCATTGTAAATACGGCAGAGATATGCACTCTCTCCAAGTAAGTATAACAATCCTACTGAGGGTGAGTCACAACACACCCTAATTATATGCTCACCCTCTGGTAGCTTGGCACAGAGCAGACAGGCTTAACTTAAAAGGCAATGTGTAATGTATTTGTGCAATAACTCATACAGTAACACAGTAAAAACAACACAAAAGACTCCACAAAAAATTAGGAAAATAGAAATATTACCTGCATAAAATAAGACCAAAACACCAAAAATCCAATGAGTAGAATTTGAGAAATTGAATCTTGAAGAAATAAATGCAGTAAAGCACTTAGAAGCAAGTAGCGCTAACAATGTCACTTAAAGTCATGCTGGACTGGTGTAAAGTCAAAGTTTGGGACGACCGTGATTGAGCTCTGGTTGGCTACAGGACCCACGTAGGCCCTAGTGAACAAAGGACCTTTCCTGGTGACAAGCAGTGAGATACGTTGATCTTCTCCATGCAATAAAGGCGATGCGTCAGTTCCGAAGACGAGTGCCGGATTCGAGTGCCGTCGATGCACAGGATTCTGCCATGCACTTGAGGGGATGCATTGATCTCACCAAGCTGCATCAGTGGTGATACGCTATCCAATGTGTTAATCTCTGGAGGTAAAGCGCTGGTTCGGAAGTGATGCCCTGATTTTCCTCCCACGACTAAGTCAATGTGCTGGTTTTGCTACACGCAGACAGGAGAAGCGTCGAAATCCATGCTGCAACTATCTAGGCAACGTTTGTTGAGCCAAGCACAGGAGCAGGAGTAGAGATTTAGCTATCCCTGAGTCTCAAGCAACAGTAGTCAAGCAAATAAGCCCTTGGAGATAACTTGGAAAAGGCAGAGTCTAGCTCTATTTTCGCAGAGTCAGAGAGCAGCATGGTAACAAACATATCAGCAGTCCAGTTGAGTCATTTGAGCAATGCAATAGTTCTTCTGAGGTTCAGGTTAGGTCCAGAAGTGCACCATATTCTTGTAAATACGGTGCAGCTCTGCATTTTTTAAATAACGCGGCTGCAGGTAACCAAATTGCTTGAGGTGCCATAGTGCTTCATTTCACTGTAAACATGCCCCAGAGTTTCTGAGCAGAGTTTAGGGTCTGTGTGAAGAGAACATGTCTTGTAGCCTTTTTGCATCTCTCACACAATCAGCCTGTGCCATGCGAGGAGGTTTAGGTTGCTATTTTATATGATTTTTGTTTATATTCATAAATATTACTCATTTTTAACTTGTGTAGGATGGCTAGGTGTGTATCCTGTCTATCCTTAACTCCTGAGCTGCTTTAAATTGACCTGACCACTGGTCATCTCACTGATTAACTTACATAATGTACAACTAAGGCCACCTGCTATGATTTCCAGAATGGAAACAATCCCACTCACACAGCTTCCCCTTTGTGAATCTGTTACCACCCTATCTATTGAGGTGGTGACTTTTCAATGGTTTGTGACCACACAGACCATTGAGACATGAGTCACAAAAGGCATTTTGCAGGACTTTTTTTAATGGCAAAATGCCTTTGATACATTATGTTATGTTTCTTGGACACAAAGCATGGAAGTTTTCAAATCACATGTTTTTCATTCACCAAATACATTGTAATAGCAGGCACCCTATCTTGTTTGTCAGTTGTACTATTAACATACCACTGACTTTATGTATACTGTCTTATGTTTTTATGTAGTAGTCATTTTTGTGGAGCAGAGGCCAAGTCACATCAAGCATTTGAGTGCAATTCAATAGTTATTTGTTTCCACATTTTTTAATAATGCTTAGGCATGTGATTGTACCTTACTTGTAAAATATATTTCAAAAAGGTCAGTGACTTGGTTCATAAATGAAAATACATATAAGGTAGAACCATGTTGCAAACAATCAAATAGTTGATCTTTTCTTTTTTTATTTCAAAATATTTGTATTAAATTTTTACAGAACAGGTATTCTTTATTCTAATGTTTGGATTCAGAAGAAGTCTCATATCTATATAGAAGATGACTCTTTTTCTCATGTATGGTCTACATTACGTAAGTTCCAAGGCTGTGTAATAAATGGGCTTCTTCTTCTATAAAGTGCACAAAACTAACAGATCTAATGCATGACAGCTGTCAGTTCTACTCTTGTCCAGGGATTGAAATGTCAAGTTGAACCAATCTTTGATCTCCAGATTTGGACCACCCTCTTTCCTTGTATAACCCTACTATTGCTAATATGAATGTTGCTTTGGTTTGCATATGTGCCCCTGATGACTGAAGTGTCTCAGAGTCAGGAAATTGCTAGCTGGTATAATCACGAGGACCCACAGAGTGTAGATGTACTCTTTGTAATGTTAGATGTGTCGGTTATGCATCACTTCCTGAGCTTTGGCCGTACACAGGACATGTTTACTTTTTCTGTGAAAGATCACTGCCTATTTGATGGAATTAGAATATGCCAGCTGATTTTTATGGGTAGCATCGAACTACCACCTGATCATAAAAAATAACCATAGAAAACATAAAACGCATTGGCTAACATTGAAAAAAAGATGGCAGTACCAGCATTGATCACAAAAAGATGCAGCATTATTAGTCTCCATAATTCCTTGCGTCAGCATAATTTTTTAATTTGGTACAGTTGGCTAGGCACTTTACAAGATTATGGCAGCTGTTTATGAAGTAATGTAGCTATGCTTTGTACATGCCTGTTGACCAATACCACTAGGAAGAGAAAAGCTGAGGAACTGTACAGACTTAAGAAGGTAATGGATCTGAGAATCATGCATTGAGAATCAGGATCACCTGGAACTTATTCAACCTTGATTTCCTTTTTGCCACAACAAACATCATAACATATAGCACTTCTTTTGAGTCATATTTTGTAGAGTAAGAAAAGTCAGAAGATAAATGTTTTTGATGCCAACCTTCTATCTATATTTGTTTTGTTGGTTTGTCTTAAAATGATTTGTGATGATTAGCTAATAAAATAACCTTTTGTTTAAATGAAAAAGTGTGGACCTTTCAACTTATTTGTCTGCATTGATGTTTACAGTTTTGCATCCCTAGAGTGGCAAAAACATTTCCTATAGTTAAGCCTACAACCTCAAGCTTCACTACCTAATACAAGAATACATTTGAGAACTCTTTGGTGTACCTCTGTGGGGTGCCTATGTCAGGTTGTTGTGGGAATATGACCACATCTGGATATGCTACCAATACAGAAGAAAAAAGTACTTTTGAGAAATCTTTGCTGTGCCTTTGCGTGGCACTAATGTCCTGGATTTTGTTCTAATAAGGCAATAGCTATACGTACGTGGGTCACTCTTTGCACTCAGACTGTCGAATGTGTTTATAACATATTATTAATCAATCAATCAACAAAATTTGTATAGCACGCTACTCACCCGTAAGGGTCTCAAGGCGCTGAGGGGGGGGGGGACGCTAATGCTCGAACAGCCAGGTCTTGAGTTGTTTCCTGAAGGAGAGATGGTTCAGGGTCAGCCGTAGGTGGGTGGGAAGGGAGTTCCATGTTTTGGCCGCCAGGTAGGAGAAGGATCTTCCTCCGGCAGAGGATTTGCGGATTCGAGGCGAGGCGAGGGCGAGGCTGGCGGAGCGGAGTTGGCGGGTGGGTGTGTAGAATGTAAGTCGGCTGTTGAGGTACTTCGGGCCCGTGTTGTGGAGAGCTTTGTGAGCGTGGGTGAGGAGTCTGAACGTGATCCTCTTGCTGACGGGGAGCCAGTGCAGGTCTTTCAGGTGGGCAGAGATGTGGCTGTGGTGGGGGATGTCCAGGATGAGTCGTGCTGAGGCGTTCTGAATGCGCTGGAGTCTTTTCTGTAGTTTGGCTGTGGTTCCAGCGTAGAGGGTGTTCCCATAGTCCAGACGGCTGGTGACGAGGGCCTGGGTAACGGTCTTCCTGGTATCGGTGGGGATCCATCGGAAGATCTTGCGGAGCATGCGCAGGGTGTTGAAGCAGAATGAGGAGACGGCGTTGACTTGCTTGGTCATCGTGAGGGAGGAGTCCAGGATGAAGCCTAGGTTGCGAGCGTGGTTCGTTGGCTTGGGTGCGGTTCCCAGGGCGGGGGGCCACCAGGAGTCGTCCCAGGCGGTGGGAGATGGTCCGAGGATGAGGACTTCCGTCTTGTCTGAGTTCAGTTTAAGCCGGCTGATCCTCATCCATTCCGCGACGTCTTTCATTCCTTCCTGGAGGTTGGCTTTGGATTCCGGTGTTGTTGAGGCGCTGTATCAGGGTGCGGTGGCGTACGGTATCGAAGGCTGCTGAGAGGTCCAGGAGGATGAGGGCGGCAGTTTCCCCGTTGTCGAGCAGGGACCTGATGTCGTCGGTGGCTGCCATGAGGGCGGTCTCGGTGCTGTGGTTTGCTCGGAAGCCGGACTGTGAGGGGTCGAGGGATCCGTTGGTCTCGAGGAAGACGGAGAGTTGTCTGTTGACGGTCTTCTCGATGACTTTGGCTGGAAAGGGGAGGAGCGAGATGGTGTGGAAGTTCTTGAGGTCTGTGGGGTTCGCAGTGGGTTTCTTCAGGAGGGCGCTCAGCTCGGCATGTTTCCAGCTCTCCGGGAAGGTGGCGGATGCGAAGGAGCTGTTGATGATGTTCCGGAGTTGGGGTGCGATGATGGAGTCGGCTTTGTTGAAGATGTGGTGTGGGCAAGGGTCGGTAGGGGAGCCGGAGTGGATGGTGTTTATCAGGCGGGTGGTGTCTTCAGTGTTGATCGGGGTCCAGGTGCAGATGGTGGTGGTGGGGGGCGTTGGTTCGGTGGTTGGGTCCGTGGTCTGTGCGCCGAAGCTGTTGTGTATATCGGTGATCTTGCGGTGGAAGAATGAGGCGAGTGAGTCGCAGAGGTCTTGTGAGGGTGTGATGTCGTTGTTGCAGGCGCTGGGGTTGGAGAGCTCTTTGACGATGCTGAAGAGTTCCTTGCTGTTGTGGGTGTTGTTGTCCAGACGTTCTTTGAATGTTGCCTTCTTGGTGGTGCAGATCAGCTGGTGGTGTTTTTGGGTGGCGTTCTTGAGGGCGGTCATGTGTTCTGTTGTCTGGTCGTGGCGCCAGGCTTTCTCGAGGGTGCGGCAGGTTTTCTCGGAGTTCTTGAGTTCGTTGGTAAACCACAAGGCTTTTCTACTGCTGGGTCTGCTTGGAGGATTCTTCATTGGTGCGAGTTCGTCAGCGCAGTTGATGAGCCACTGTGTGAGGTTGCGTCGTGTTGGTGGGCGGGTTCTGGCTGATGGCAGTGGTGAGCTGGTCAGTGGTGATCTTGCTCCAGCTTCTGTGGGGAACCTGTTGTGGATGGTGGTGGGTCGTGGTTCTCCTGAAGCTGAAGTGGACACAGCTGTGGTCTGTCCAGTGTAGTCCGGATGAGTGGCTGAAGGAGATGTGCTTGCTGGAGGAGAAGATGGGGTCGAGCGTGTGGCCGGCGTAGTGGGTGGGGGTATTCACCAGTTGCTTGAGTCCGAGGTTGGTGAGGTTCTCCAGTAGGGCGGCGGTGTTGCAGTCCTTGTTGTTCTCCAGGTGGAAGTTGAGGTCCCCTAGGAGGATGAAGTCTGTGGAGGTGAGGGCGTGCTGACTGATGAAGTCGGCGATGGCTTCGCTGAATTGTGTGCAAGGTCCCGGGGGTCTGTAGATGAGAGTGCCTCTGAGGGTGGTCTTGGGGTCAGTGGGTATCTAGAAGTGTAGGTGCTCGGCTGCAGTGAGGGTGTCGTCAGAGTTGGTCGTGATGCGGATGGTGTTCTTATGGACGATGGCGATGCCTCCTCCAGTTTGGTTGACGCGGTACCTCCGGATGATCTTGTAGCCCTCCGGGATGGCTATGGCGATGTCGAGTGCTAAGGAGGCGTTCATCGATGTTTCAGTGAGGAAGGCGACATCTGGAGATGTTGAGTCGAGGAGGTTCCAGAGTTCGACGGCGTGCCTGTGGATGGAGCAGGTGTTGGGCAGGATGCACTTGAGGTGGTTGTTGCTGGTGCTCGACTTGGCGGGTGCGGTGCAGGTTCGGAGGCAGGTGAATTTGCAGACTTGGCAGGTGAAGGGTCCGTGGGTGCGTTTCGGGGTGGCTCGGTAGCAGGCGGGGTTCCGGCCGGCATTGAGAGCGAGGAGGGTTGCGGTGTCGTAGGTTCGTCGGGTGCGCTGGCATCGACGAGAACCAAGGGTTCTGGCGCTGGGCACGGTCCAAGCACGGACGGGCGTAGACGGGCTTGCCTTTGGCGCGCCTTTGGCGCACAATCGGCGCACCCGCTGCGCGTGACCACTCCGCGTATGCGCGTTCTCCATTTAAGGCGAAGTGGGAGGGAGGAGCAGCTGGGAGGCGGGGAGGACACAGAAAGAAAAGGGGGCGGGGCCGCGATGTAACAGGGGCGGGGAGCGGAGGGGGGGTCACACCAGGGGAACAAGCGGCAAAATCGCTAACCTAGTGAAAAAATAGAGAGTTACAGTGTAATTCAAAAACGAAGCAAAAAATAGAGAGTTTACAGTGTAATACAAAAACGAAGCAAAACAGAGGCACAGGAGGGCAAAAACGGAAGGAAGAACAAGCAGCAGCGAGGGGGCACCGAGGTCAAGGGCGGACCTGAGGTGCTGGGGCACAGACTCGCCTACAGCTGGAGGGCCGTGCGGCGTGGGGGTGTCCTGAGGTCAGGTCACACTCACCTGCACCGCGCGTTCTCCATTTAAGGCCAAGTGGGAGGGAGGAGCAGCTGGGAGGCGGGAGCGGGGAGGACACAGAAAGAAAAGGGGGCGGGCTCGCCTACAGCTGGAGGGCCGTGCGGCGTGGGGGTGTCCTGAGGTACAGATGTTAATATATGTCCTTTCATGGATGCTGAATATAATAGGCCCAAATTTTAGGGACAGAGAAAATTCACCTGAGTTCTTCATTCTGCCTATTTCATTAAAATGCATTCAAAACAGTTCTATGTTGCATGAGGCGAAATTGTTCCACACCACATTATATAAATATCAACACTATTGTGAGCGTAACTGGGGGCATTTGATATCTTGGCTATAAATCTTACAGCTATAGTTAAACAAATCAGCATCAATTCTGAAATATCTATACAGCTTTTGTCATCTAATACAGCATGTTAAGATTTAATGATTATGCAAATTTGTTTCATACATTGGAAATCATTCTACCATGCATGTGATGAAAATATTCTATATAAATGATTTATGCATGTGTACAATTTTCAGTATAGCTTGCAGCATATTTTATTTTGTTGATAATTCTCTCCGTGAACGTTATGTATTGTAAAAAATACCATTGTGAAATCTTTATTCCAGCTTCTTATTTAAGAAAACTATTAGAAAATATAGATGTTGCATAACTTCATGAATGTCTTCTTAGGGGTGTCTAATGGGTATTTGACAAATGATTTTAGAAAAAGAAAAAAAACTAATTAATGTGTTGTCATTTCTAAGCTAAAACTATTATATTTCAGGTTATTTATGAAATAAAAACCTTTATGTATAGTTGGAGTCTGGTTACTAAGAATACATATAGATATAGATCTGTCTTTTTGGCTACAACAATGAAAAATGGATGAATTGTCACCATCTGGCAATGACTCAGATGTAGTTTGAGCAATTTAGCATTTCAAAATAGGCCTTTATTCTGGATTCTCAGATAAGATGTACTTACATACAATTAATGTAAATTAATTAATTTGCACAGTTAGCTGTTATTCTCTAAATGGGGCATGGATTTGGCCCTCTAGGATCTACGTTGGACACACATGTGCTATAGGCATTACTTCGTTCAAAAGCCCTTTCACAAGACTTGCTTCTACATTTGAACCTAAAACAGCAAGAGCCACATGTATGAAACTATTTTGCATTCACAAACGGTGCAAATCGCTAAATGGCCTTTCAAGTTGTATAGCAGTGTATTTTAGGTAATCACAATCTTTTGCGATTACCTAAAATTGCTACTCCAAATAGGGAATCACAATTTGAGACATTTCCTAAAAGTAAACTGGGCATTTAGGAAATGCTATTACCATCGACTCCAAGTCGATGCCCACCATGTGCAATTTTTGAAAGTGCACAAAAAGTGTCACATAGCGCACACATGCCCCTAGGGCATTTGTGTGCTTTACATGTGCACATTACTTTTTTTATGGTGCTTAAGTGGGGCTTAGGCCCTGGGCACCCTTGGTTTTGCATTTCCTAATTTGCTATTATCAATTAAGTAATTGAAAATTAGGTATTGCAAAACCATTTAGAACCATAGAAACAAATGGAGTAGCGATTCCCGAATTGCGATTACGGCTCTGTAAGAATTGGTATTAGGCAATCACTATTTTCTTACATACCCTTTTACAATCCCTAAATAGTAACTGCCAACAATTAGCATGTGGCCTCAAATGTGTTCTTCATATGACACACTAAGTTGAATATGTATACTTATTTTAATGTACATCATATATCGATTATTTAAGCATTACATCAAATAATTGCTGCAATGAATATGTTTTGAAGAAAATCGTGCTGACTTTCTCTCTTGACTATAATATAAATTGCACACTTTAATTTAGAGTCTTATATCCTTCATATCCAGGAGTTCTTGACATTAGCATTCTTAAAGCATGGTCATTAAAGAGAAACAGTTCAGTGACATTATAGATGCAGAAGATAATATCAGAATGGGGTAAAGTGTTTTACACTAACAAATATTTTAGATTCAACAATAAGAGGAGTGATATATATCTAATATTGGGTGATAAAATAGCCAGCTAAAGATGATCCATGAAGTCAGGTTTTGGAAAATGCATAAACTACTGTGTTGGCAATTCCTGATTTGTGCTCTGACCAGTCTGCATGCACACACATAGAACCTCACTATCATGGTATAACCTTTTTTTGCTAATGATTTCTAGTAGCTGTTGTTACTGATTTTGTAATGTGGAAGGCACACAATGCAAATTGAGGGATTTAGAAAGCTGGACTTGTAACTACCTATCCCATGGTGCAGATGTATGATCACGTAATAGTTACCAAATATATTATATCACAGTCGGAATATGTCAGGGTTCAATGAATCACACTTTAGAAAGTATTTTGATTTTTTTTGTGACCTGAGAGTGGTTCAGAGAATTGCTAATGTCTTGGGGAATATATCTTCCATCTTTACTAGAATTATATGTTTTTTAAATATGCCCTTTGAAATGTCATCATCTATATATATGAGGGTCAACAGTAGGTAGTTATAGTTAGGACCCAGGAAGAGCGTTTTTGTTTTGCCAATAGCTTTTGCACCGCTTGACGAATCTTCATGAAAGTTCCAAAACGTATACTTCAGTCGGTTCAGCTGCTGCGTTGAAAGGTTCGGGGAGATCCGTCAAGCAAGGGCTGAGAAAAAGGGGGTCCCAAAATGCATTTTCCCCATTAATTTTCCCATAGAGCCTTTGAACATGACTACAGCCTGAACTTCTCAATGGAATTGCACCAAATGTGGCAGAAACGTAGATCTGGTTACGCAGATCACACTTTTTGTGATTTGGTGTAAATCTGTTTGGTAGCTTTAAAGGTATTAAAGGTAAAATAATATACATATTTAGGGATGCAGATACTCCATTGGTCTAACAGTCTCCGTGCTGTTATCTGATTGGCTGCCAACACTTCTACCAGGAAGTGTTGGCAGCCATCATGGGACTCGGCTTGAGCTGAGTCTTAGAAAAAAAGATTTAAACAAACAGAAATGGGGCCAGTGTAGGGACACCCTGAGCCCCTAGTTGTGGTGCAGGGGTCCCCAGGTATTCCTTTTCCTGCACAAAAACAATCCTGCCCATAGTGCAGGCTTCCTTGAAGTGAAAGGGTGCCACAGTGGTGCTAGGCAGCCACAAGTGCACTAATGCTGGTAGAGAGCTGAAGATCACTACATCTTTGTAAATATGGATCTCTTCAGCTCGCTCCCATTCACAAAATACAGAGAATCAACTTGCCTTGCTGCACTGTGTTGCTTGAATTCTTACTAAATCTGTCCGAAGATGCCTAGAGCATGTCTGGAGTAGTTACATCTGTCTAACAAGCTTTAACAAGAGCAAGATGTTCTCTGTTCCAGGTCAGCATGGATGGAACTGTATCTAGCCATTTGATGAAATTCTCCTTCTCCGAATGGTGTTTGCTTAAGGCACGTCCTAGTATGTATGGATAACATGTTCCTAATCCATAGGCCCAGTTCACATAAGCATTTAAGAGTAGGTGAAGTAGTACTATAGGAGGGCCTTATCTCCATACTCTTATGAGTCATTCTTATTTTTTTCTGAAACTTCCAACTGCCTATTAATAAAAATGCAAAGGGGGCACAGGCCTTTCTATTTGTACTACATGTATATGAATCGTCCCAGTTCATTCTCATTTAGATGTTTTCGGGCCAACTACAGGAGTACTATTCTACATATTACAAAATGTGAATTAGTGCCCATATTACTAAAGGTTAGATAGAAATAGACATGATTTCAGAGTTTCATCAGTGAATTATTGGTTTAATTTATTATGCATGCACTCCACAGTCCCCGCTTTCCCATCTTTATTTTGCAACCATGGCACAGTTTGGCAATCACTAACTAAAGTAACTGTAAAACTCCCAGTAAATGATAGAGAAACAGAGGAAGAAGTACAAGAACATTGTTGAAAATATATTGAACGCAACGAAGATTTGATAAACACATCAACACTTTTCAATTGATGAACATGTTGCATTTAGACATATTACTGATTACAAAAAAACAACAATTCCTAAAAATGTCAAAAATACTTTTGGGCTCAGAAAGAACTTGTCACATTTCACATTCCTGTTTATTAATAACACATAGATTTAAAATTAAAACATTGTTACTATGGACTTGCTTATGATGCCAGTCGAACTGTCGTCTGACCTGCACCATAGCAGAAGCAGAACTGCCCAACTAGAAGTCGGCGGTCTTGCTGCCCTGATTACGATGTGACCGCCTTCACGGTGGTCGCAATGTGTATATTTTCTATTGCGGGTGTTTGCAGAGGGCATGCTGCACACACCCCAATAGAAAATAAAACATTAAAAATATCTCACCACATGGTGCCTGCCACATGGTACAGGGATGTTGTGCCCCCCAGGCCCCTTAGTGGAGGGCCAGGGGTAAGGAGGCCCTGATAGGGGCCCTGAATGTCACTTTCTGCCTGCCTTGTCATGGTGGGTAAACCGCCATGGAAGGGCAAGCAGTAAGGGGCATCGTAATCTGTACAGTGGTGCCCTCATTGTAGTGCTTACTCACCCTCTGACGCACCAACGGGCTCTTTGAGCCTGTCAGAAGCGCTGTGGACGGCCTCTCTGCCAGATGCCTCTGCCCGCTGCATCGTGACTACAAGTCAGTTTTTGCCTGCAGTCATGGTTCGGTCAATGCAGCTCATAGTTTTTTCCAAAATTGTTAATGACTTTTATGCTATTATAAAACATACAGATGACAGTTAAATGACTTTTAAACAGGATAAGAAATATGAATTGCTATTTGTCTAGATTGTTCAGAAATATGTCCTTCAAAATATTTTGTATAAGTAGAAAGTGACAATTTCAACCATAAGTCTGACTAGATTTGATTTAATCCTATGATTTGTTTTCAATTTGTTATCACTTTGGATTTAATATTTTACCAATATCCAGCTCTGTGGTGTAGGTGAGGTGAATCATTGTACATTTTTCTGTGATATAAGTGATATAAGTGGGATTCGGAAAACAAACTGCTTTGTAGATTATAAAGTAAATCTCGAATTAAATGAGTGTTTAGGAAAGTTATGATATTTTCCAGGGCAGTAGTAATGAGCTGAATTTTCTTTTGCCTCAGTACTGATCAGCACTCACAAGAGAGCTAGCCTAGTACCTGGAAGTTTGGCGAAAAATGAGTTTACCCCAATGGTCGGTAAAAGTATGTGGGTCTTAATGGCAGCTTAGTAATGCATGTTTCTCAGGATGAGACTTTGTAGGTACAATGGTCGGCGAGCCTTCATACTGATTTTACTATTTCAAGGTGAGTTGAATCACAATGTATAAGGCGATAAATGTGGCTACTGAGAGAGTAATGGAATGAAGCCATCGAACAGTGTAACAGAGATTAAAGACCTGAACTGACCAGCTGTAGGGCAGACATCATGATTTACAAACTTTGTTGTGGTTGAGTTCACTTTCAGATCAATTGTAGTCTTCAGACACCAAGCTTTATTTCATAAACCTTTGTTTTCTGCCAATGCTTAAAACTTACCACCGACGCATTGATAAAGAGGTGTGAATGACAGCGTAACGATGGATGAAAAATTCTTGTTCAGGAAACAAAATACAGCTTAGGTCCCTTGTGACTGCAAAACTCAGTCTGTCATTGGTTACCCGGAGTGGGGCTGTGAGAGCGGTGAATTGAGGAAAGAACCCTGACAAGTATTTCCCAAGCATTTGGTGTTGGTTGATATCTGACTTTAGTTGTATTGCTACAACTCCTGTTAGAAGACTGGTCAAAAATGATAGGTGATTAGGCGAAGCAGATTTTCCAACCAAAACGTTTAGTGATATTAAGGGATCTGCATGTGAGAACATGGAAACATAACTATTTCGAAATGTACTGGTTAAGATTTAAACAACGGATTTTAATATCTTGTCTCTGGCATTTTTCTGTGTAACTTCAAATTTTCTCACTGTAAATTGAAGGAGAAATTGTGAATTTTCATCACTGATGATGCCTAAGCTCACTGATTTTGTTTATTTAAAAATAAAGTTCTACTTGAGTTCCTTAGGTACCACAAATGATTATTATATGCCAGTTACTTAACCATCTCATGCTAGTTTACCTTCGAATTATGATTTGAATTCAGAACTCTTAGCTGAACATCAACTGCAGTGTACTTCATAAACATGCTACAGTAAATTGGACAAGTGGCATGTAACTTGGGCAAGCGGAGGCTAACTTGAACTGGCATTTCAATTTGCACCATACACTTCAGCACATCTTTATGCTAACTTGATATTAATGAGGATTGAGGTCCATCTGGTTATCACTTGGATGCAACAAATCCCCAAATAATAGAGCCCGACCTTAAGACATGCAACAACAATGATCATGTACAGCATTGCCAAATCATAACTCTGTGCCACTTAATGATTTAAGGTCAGTCCTTTCACTGTCACTCCTTGTCTGCACACTTTCCCACTACAATCATGATAAAAGGGTATGCACGACATGTAAATAAGGAGCCTATTGAAAATATCCCTATAAAAACGTCCTACGGGTTACGACTTTGAGAACATCTTTGTAAACATTGCATCAGTGTACCCAAACATTGCAATAAATGTGTCAAAGTATTGAATTGCACATCACGTATGAGTAGACATTGGCTATAAACAGAGGAAAAGCAATTGGGCAGACATTGTGTCTTTAATATGATCATACGCAGCGTGTGCTATTTCTCAACTAGAGAACGCAGAAGAAGACCATGCATTTCCCCTTTTCTGGTCGCCATTTTATGGGTGTTTTTAGGTGGATATTAGTTCTAAATAAGTGAGCATATAAACATTTGTTGATCGGGTGCACAGCTATCTCACAAGTTATCTGTGTCAACTCTAGAACTTTGTGAAACTGTGTCTCTCCATCATTACAGGTCTGCGACTCTCTACAATTTCTTTCGACAATAAAACCAAAGGACAGAGAATTCCAATTATAAAAACAACTCTCATAAAAATATTGCCATGCCAACTCCCTTGGAGAAGTCAACTTTTATAAGAACATTCTGCTTGTAAAATATTTCCACCAGGCCTGCCAGTTGCTTGTATATTTCCTTTTCTACAAGAAGGCTGCACATATGATCCGTGGATAATGATGACATTTACAAAGCATTGAACCATTGGCCTCGTGGGTTTTATTAGTGGAACCTCATATCCATGGTTTATTCTGTATATTGCTTTAGTGACTTTATTCAGTGACCGCAGAACAAAGGCTTTTCAGTTCTAATCTGTAAGAAAGATTTTACGGCTGCTTTCTTCCTTTATTTAGAGCGCAGATGTTTCTGTAATCTTGAATTCATGTTTCTGTAATCTTGATTTCATATTTCTTTTGATTTAATTAATTTCTGTGTACTCATGTTTATCTTAGAGAGCATTTGATATATAAGAATAAACATGTATGGAGCTTAACATGTAACATTCTTTAAGAACATACATTAAATTGTTGACATAGTTCTCAAGTGAGCACTTCCGGTGTCCCTGATCTGAATATTATCATTGTGCCTTAGCTGAGATCACCAAATAGCATTATTGATATTCTCCTTCTTTTTCTTTTTCTTTTTCTTATGTCAATAATATTATTAAATGCATTATTAATATTATTATTATTATTATTATAATTAATATTAATATTATTACTAGCATTATTGCTACTACTAATAATAATCACATAAATATGAATGGAAATATTATTATCATTACAACTACTACTACTAATTAATAATAGTATTTATAATAAGAACAGGAATATTATTATCACACCTACTACTACTAATAATAATAATACGACTACTACTAACAATAATAACATTAATAATATTTGTAATGTGAGCAGGAATAATAATATCACTACTTCTACTAATAATAATAATACTACTACCACTACTAATAATAATACTAATAATGATAAAGTGTTTTGTATAGCATTTATGCTGTTTCTATGCGCAATGATAGCAGTTGTTATTGTTACCCTATGTAATTGATCCAGTGGAATTAAACCAAGATTATATCGAAAGAATAATTTTACTCTTTCAATAGTTGCCTTTTAACATTTTTAAATACTGCTTTACCATTTTGTGATGATTAAATTAAAAACAAAATGAATGAATCATTTTCGGTGTTAAATACCTCTGTAAGGCACATCTCAAACATTTTAATAAATGCATGCTTTTGGTGTTTTCACATGACTTACTTTGCACTGCTCTGCTGGATTTCCACCATGACCTCTCCAACTGCAATGTAGGCTATTGCTGTTTTTTGATTGGTGGCACATGCAGTAAAGAACAAGAGGTACACCTAGGCACCTGTGATCTTTGATGGTTACAACAAACAGCTAAATAGAAAATTACTTGTCGGGGCATAGTCAAGTCTGATTATTAGTGCACTGAGGGAACATGCAAAGTTTAACAAACTCATTTAAATCTGACAACCTTGGGTTCGAAATGTATTGGTTGCAAAAAGTACCATTCTATTCCAACTTGTATCATTTTAATGACAGATAACATGTGAATTTTGGTTTTTAGAAACAAAATCTATGTGTATTGGTAACTAATGGGTTTTTTTCATCATTAAATTTTGACAAGTTTGACCTGCTATGATTTAACAGATGGTTTGAACTTTATTTGCACTTGGTAATTTCCAAGTTCGCTAAATGTCGCCCTACTTATAATTGTGATATAGCTCAAAGAAGATAGTGTTCCACAGGTATGAGAAGGAAAGAAATTTCCAGTGGCTCTGTAGTGGCTTCTATCTCCCTCGCAGTACCCTAAACTGTCATCAGCATTGTAATATAAAATGTACAACTAAGTACATATTTGGGAGAGAGATCAATTTTAAATCATTTACATGAACATTATAATATAATTAACATAAAAACTAGTACAATACATTATTGACATTAATCACACAGAGTGAATTATTTCATACACAAATTCAAATTGCGAGAAAAGGGAGTTTTCCATGTGCTCACGGTTCTTTAGATGGCATCAATTTGTTCAGCAATAGTGTCTCCAAATCCATATGTTTGACACAGTCCTTCATAATATGACATTATTCACTCAATCAAAATATTCCTGGGTTAATCCCAAATCCAGTTTTTCAAAAGTGCTTTCTATTTGATGGTACATAAAATCCAGATTTAGATAGGGCACTCAACAAATGAGGACCCTAATTCACCAGTTCATATAAATACCTCTTTTGTGAGAAAATTACAGACTTTGGTAAAAACATTATTGCCATCTCAAAAAGAACTTTGACTTTCATACAAGCCTCCACAATACTTCATGCCTAACGCACCCTTTTCTCCTATTTTGAGCTTGTACAACTTCCTCGTGTATCTGAGTAAAGAGATTGAATCTATTCCTGTATTTCATTGATGTCCCCTGTGTTTTCATTCAATAATGTCTCTCTTTCCCCTTCACAAAACTTCTCTTCTCTGTCAGTATATCTACTCTCCTTCTACTCTGTGTCCCTTAATCAGCCTATCTCATCACCATGCACCTGTGCTGTCTATCAATATGGCACCTCTCCCGTCTGATGAGATCTTCATCAGCATGTCTTCTCTCCCTTCTGCTCAGCGCTCCATCAGAATGGCTTTCTGACCACACACGTCCGACACCTAAGACAGCCTTTGCATTTCTTTGTTCCCTTACATGCTACTGAATATGCATTTGAATTTTCTTTGTAAATCCTCCTGATTATCTTTCTTCTTCCTAATATCATCTGACTGTATTTGCCCATACTTTACAGAAAGGCACTTATGTGTTTGCTTGTCTCAACTGACTACTCATCCCACTTATTTTCAAGCCTTTGTAAAAATTACATTGTAGCAGTATATGTGCACATTCTTTTGTTATTTACAAATGTAAATCAGGAATCTCAGGTTAAGAATAACTCCTTGTGCTCTATTTTATGTTAGGCAAGTATTAATCATAGAGCAAAACCAATAACTTCAGTTTCTTTTACCAGGAGCTATATTTCCAGCACGGTTTCAGCATTAAAATATAAACAAAACTGTGTAAAGTCAAATCATAAGATGTATAGTAAGCAGTAGAAGTTTTATATGTTGTGCAAATATTTTTCTGATTTACATACTAAGGGAAATCAGTTTGCTACATCTATATTTTGCAATTAGCAAATTGGTTAAACTTTATTTGATTTTTTATACTTGAATCATTGCAATGTGGCCCCAGGACCACATATCGTTAAATAAAATACCATATGCCACGTCTGTTTCTGTATTTATGTTATTAAGATCGGTAGATGTTTAAAGTTTTTATGTTCTAATTTTAATTCTATTTAGCCCTTTACTCATATTTTTGGATTGAATTAATTGAATAACCTACCCTGGTACAGCCTCACAATTGCACCTGGTGCCTTTCAAATCAAGAAGCAAGGCAACAGAGTTCAACATTCTAAATATTTAAATGTTTACATAGGCCTGTACTGTGCCAGGGGAATAATTTATGTCCTGGGTCAAAGAAATACCTTGCTGTTTTGGGACATTTATACAAATCAGTAATCTTTCTAATGATGTATTTGCAAAGCCCTGAAATCACCTGCCTTACCTTATAGCATGTATTTGTGCATATCACACGTTTTTTAGTTAAAAATGGGACCCATGGCCCTCTAAGGAGAGTTACATGCTATAGTCTTTGTGTCGGTACAAAGGCATCCATGAAAGGTAATTATAAAACTGCACCACCTTACAAGTGCTGTATGAACCAGTCCATTCTACCCCATGTCAACAACCCAGGCTGCACCTCTACAGATGCTTTAAAAATATATAGCAGCCCAAAGTAGCTGAATTGGGGGGCAGAAATTAGGTCACTGCGTTAACAGTTCAGTACAACTTCCAATAAGCCTGTGCAATCATTCATCAGTGTATTTGTATTTATTCGAAATTATGAACAAGGGTAACAGCACGAAATCACCAATAATCATGTCTAGTTTTTCCTACAAGTATCTTTGATAAAAGATTATCATTGTGCTATTTACAAGAATAAAAAAGGTACACAAAAATGTTAAGTGTATAATACAAATGAATCCTATACTGAGGATAGGCCGTCATATATACAATCCATAAATCCTCCACTAGTCGCCACCAGTGTTCCAATACTGGAAATTTCAGAACAATGAGTTTTGCAATATAATCCTAGGTGAAAACATTTTGTAAATTAGAAATGTATGCTAACTCAACTGTACAAAACGAGTGAATATTGAACATTTACATTACCAATCTTTTTCACATAGTAATTCATTATGGACCTATATATAAAAGTGTTTAAAATACTGTTCACTCACAGGTGTACTTTGAGGTAACTGAACTCCCAATTCCCATTATCTGTATGCCTGAGTAATAGAAACAGTAACGCAAATACTGATTAGATGTTTACTGCATCATAGCTCCTATTAATTAGCTTTGCAGAGTTAATTTGAACTATTTGGAAGTGAGAATAAGTCATAAATTGGTCCTCAGGTAAGATTAATTAAAATCATGCTTTAGACTATGTGACTGTATTAGGCATTTTACATTCTGTTTGAACTCATTTGTGGACATAGGGAATCATTATGATGCCGGTTGGTAGGGCAAGAATGCTGGCGGTCTGACTCCTTATTTGGATGGGACCTTCGTATTGGCAGTCAGGAACACGGCGGAGGCATGCTGCTGCCAAAGGGCCACAGCACATGATGACGCTGTGAATGCATAACCTGCACGTCTGTGCACTGTGTGCCATGTACAATGTGGCGCATGGCGCACGTTGCACGGAGGTGATTAGGGGCACTACATTTGCCTCCAGGGCCACTTTTCACTAGCACACAATGCAGCACACATAAAACAGCAACAATGAGGAGAAATAAAGTATTTCGCCTCATTTTGCCATGTTAGGACCAGATTTTCCCAGGTCTTAATTTAGGTGCTGCCTCCTATTTACGCCACCCTTGTAAATAGAGGGCAGCCCACCGCAACACACATTGGCCACCCCTTTTACTCTAAGTATAGCATGAAAGGGTGCCTTATTTACAAGACAGTAATGCCGCATTGTACAAAAGACGAAGCCCCTTTCGCCACCACAACGTCACTAAAAGTGGCATTCATGTTGTGATAGGGGCTAGTAATTATGGCCCTAAGGGGGATATTCTCAAGAACATGTGTTAATCATCACAAAATTAGCTTAAAACAACTTTGCACATCGTTGTGTATCGTGGGAAAATAACATCTTGTTTACGTTGTATTCTCAACCCGGTGGCACCATGCAATAGCTTCACGATAACGTGCCAAATGACCACGTTAAAACCAACGCGACACCGACAAAATGCGAAACACCAATGCGAAAAAACTGGCATTGTCCCAAATCGCAATCCAAAAATCAGCGATAATCAGCAACAGGCCTGCAATTCCCACGCCTCATGTGGGAAAATGCACTATAAAAGCAGTTAAAAGTAAATAAATAAATTGCGTAGCACCATGGATGCACCCGGACCGAGTGCAGAGGACAACGCAAACCCCACAAGCCCCACAGACGACCAGCAAGGAACTTCGGGGTCAGGGAATGCCAAGGAAAAGAGGAAGAGGAAGACGCGGTTCAGTTCGCAGGAAAACAGGATCATCACGGAGGTGACAGAACACTACCAACCACTGTTCGACATCTCCAACGTGTCATTGGCAACAAAGACGCAAATATGGAAGACCAACTTGGACCATGTGAATGCAGTTGCAGCTTTGAGGAGGACAATGGAAGAGGTCAAGAGGCACTGGAATGATGTGAAGGACAAAACCAAGAAGAAACTCAAGGCCTACATGAAAGCAGCGATGCTCATTGGAGGTGGGGGTCCAGCGGCACAACAGGAGCTGGATGACATGGAGAAAATGGTGGCCACAGTCATTAGTCTGGACACGGTGCCAGGAGTTGGGGCTTCCGACACTGCTCAACATGACCTGACACAACATCAAGAGGGTGAGTACCGACCAGGGACTGGGGGACGGGGAGATGGGCACAATGGCATACATGCACAAGTAAGCAGAGCACACAGCACACCCACAATGACTCTGGATCATGTCCCTGATCCCTGCGCCACACTGCAGCACACACACATAAGATTCTGAGCACCTCTACATTGGCAACAATGTGGTACAGACTGCAACACTTTTATGACAGAACACAGGACACAACTGGTGCCACATGTGTGCACAAAATGGCCAATCACACCTGGCATAGCAGGAAACTGAGAGATGACAATGTACGAGTACAACCTCACATCCGTGATGTAGCAAAAATGTCCACTGTCCGCAATCAAATTGGCATCTCCTTACAAACAGTCACAATGTACATTGTCATGCAGTCTGTATGTAACCTTCGCCAATGCATCAACATACATGGGACACACTGTGAAACTGCATCTCCCTTTTACATTGCAGAGGGACAATCAACACCTCCTGCAGAGCAAACCCTAATTTCTAATTTCTAATTTAAAATATTTCTAGAGCGCAGCGTACACCTTGCGGTTTCTTGGCACGTCAGTGAGGATGGAGACAATCCCCCAGACATCGACTTCAACGAACTCCAACGGTTCATGGAGAACCTCCACAGCCCACCGCCAGTTGCAGGCCAGCACAGCACCATTGAGGTGAACCCACCCCCTGCACAGACCACACAGCAGGAAGCACCCACCACCATGTCTGGCTCCCAGCACCTTAACGAAGAACACATGGCACTCCAATGCTGTGTGTTAGACTGCCAGAAGGAGCTGGCTGAACAGGTGCAGGTGGGGTTTGCCCTCATGGCTGCCAAACTGGATGCCATACGTGGGTGTCTAAGTCCCATCAGGGACCACTTACACTCCCTAAAGCACACCCATAGTCAGCCCCATGCCCTCCAACAATCCATGGCTGGCGTTGCTGGAGTCATGACTCCGAGACAACAACAACTGTCCAGTCTAAGTGGCTACAGCAATGTCATCTGTGATTTGGGAAACATGAGGAGGGTCATGGAAAACATGGACCGGATACATGCGCAAAGAATGGCTACCAAGGCTGCACACGAGCAAACTGTAGATGGGATCTTCAATGCCCTGCAGATCCTCATCATGGGAGTGATGCCACAAGACATTGCGCAGATGAATGCTGCTGCTACTTCCACATCTCCAGGCCCTGATGTGTCAGTGTCACACAGTGCTGCAGACCAAACACCACCAACCACATGTGAGGCACATGAAATGCCAGAGGACGACGATGAGGATGAATCTGCCTCAGTGGTAAGAATGAAGCAGTAGCTTTCATCTCCGCCACATAACATGTTACTGCTTGGTTCTGCCCTCTGCATCATGCCCTGAAATGACACCTTCCACTGTCCCTCGATACACCGTGCGAAAATAACCTAAGACCTCGACATGCACTGCCATATTTTGTGTGCCCAACAATGAAACAGCAATCTGACTGCGGACTGGACACTTCCTCTGAAGAGTAACCTGACAATCCCCAAAGGACTCTGGTGGCCCTCCACTTGGCAACATTGTAAAGTGTTGTTAGCATGGCCCAGTACTAAGACAGCTTCAACACACCACTGAACATGAACAATACATTCTAATACACACAGATGTGTCAGGTCTATGATTAATCAAGTATGAAAACATAGACAAATGTAGGGCCAGTGGTTTCCACTTACGTCCATGTTGTCCATGTTGTGTGACTTGAGTCACAGGGTGCATCCCTGCGTTATGGTGGCACATGTTTGAACCCAAAAAGAAGTCCTGTTGTCAATTGTAGGCCACAAATGACAGCCTCTATGTAATGATTTGGGGCACGTGATACGCTGATGAGTGGGATTCCGCACTATCTTCGACACACAGAAATGGCTTTTCGAAAATGTGACTCCCTAAACAGCCTCTCTGTACAGAGGTGACACACCCACCATCCATTTCCAATTTCAGAGATTGTCAGCACTACTGGTTGCACTTACACTTGTCAGAGTGATA
Source organism: Triturus cristatus (assembly GCF_964204655.1). Classification (NCBI taxonomy): domain Eukaryota; kingdom Metazoa; phylum Chordata; class Amphibia; order Caudata; family Salamandridae; genus Triturus; species Triturus cristatus. The sequence goes on along the minus strand of NC_140582.1, from coordinate 170,012,868 downwards.
AGCCTGTACAGAGGAGTGACATGCACACAGCGAATGTGTGTTTTAATGAATTTATTTGCACACGCTGTGCTTGTGGTCATTTTGTACTGTTCCATGATTGCTAAGGACTGTCACACTGTGACGTCCTCATGTGAAGAAACTGTCAATGATATTGTTCTTACGGGGTATTCCTGCTGTAGCTGCAGTGGGGTGTGGTCCACCTGCCTCATCTTCCTCATCATCGTCCAGTGCATCTGGCACTTGTATCCATGAGGCATTGGTGCGTACACATATGTTGTGCAACACACAACATGCAACGATCATCTAGCACACAATGTCTGGGCTGTACAGGAACCTTCCACCTGTGATGTCCAGGCACCTGAAACGTGACTTCAACATGCCAAATGTGCATTCCATGATGCTCCTGGTGCATTTGTGGGCCCAATTGTACTGCCTCTGGCCCTGTGTGTTCGGAGGGGTGTCATCATCCAAGGGTAGAGTGCATACCCTGGATCACCTGTGACAGTTTAGAGAGACATGAGTCAATCGTTGGTTCTGCATGATGTGTTGGCAGGCTCACTTGTTCAATGTTGTGTGACATGTGTGACTTACTGATTCCTGTATGACATGTACTGCTTGTAGCAAATGAGTGCCATCAATGTGTATTACGTATCCTCACTGCTGCTCCTCCCTCCCCCAAAACTATTTACTCGTGTGCACTGCGTGGTGGCATCACTTGCACTCCTACGGTACACCATTGACATGCCTGTCTGCGCATGTCCACAAGCATGACGACGACACTGTGATGTTGTGCGTTGTAAGTGGGCAACCACACGTGTGTAAGCCTATCGTAAGTACAGAGCGGACACAGATGTAGAGTACATTGCTGGCTGAACTCGCGATGCGTTTGAGGCTAGAACTTTGGCTTATGCTGCGGTATTAGCGATACACCCACAACAGTTGGCATGTATGATCCCAGACCCCGAGCGGGCTTGCGCTCCATCATTTATCCCTTTGTCCGAGCCCGCACTGGGGGCATGCTACATTGCAACATTGTCCATTGTGGGGCGGGTGGCGCCAACACTGCAACAGAGACATACTCATTAGTTACTTCCTTGGCAAGCCCGGAACTCAACCTCGCCCAGAGCCAGGGGGGATGATCCACACCCCTACGCTGGACTGTCATACCCCAGCCCACTCTGCTTACGATTACAGGGGGGTATGACACAGCTACATGTCCCAGGTCTACCCCACTGCCTGAGGTGACATGGTTGCGTCTGCTGTCCACAGCACAATGTAATGTGGTAGGGCCCGGGGCCCTCATGCATGCATAATGACCACACAGACACACTTAGATAGTATAGGGAACTGGCTACAGGCACGTGCGCCTGGCCCCTTTTATTGCCAGGGTCACATGTCCAGTGACACCTGTGCTGGATGGGTATGGGGTGAGTGTAAGCCAGCCCTCAGGGAGTGGCTGTTGCTGGCAACAACTACAACAGTGGTCAGACAATCAGAAGTTCATAGTTCAAACAGCAAGGGTCCATGACTTGAGCTCCACAGAGTTAGTGGCCCCGAATGCACTGCATCAGACACAGGCACACTGCCACGGGACGGTGACATGCGGTGCACTGAGGTAGGGCCACGAGAGCTGAGCGGGTCCTCATCGATGTCCAAGGTGAATGCCACAGAGTGTCCCGGGGGACAGTGGAAGGTGTACTTCCAGGCCATAATGCAGAGGGCAGAACCCAGCTGATCCAGGCAATATGGAGGAAAAGAATGCTACAGAGTCATGTTTGGCACCAAGTCAGTACCAGCCACATGATGATGGAGACAACCCCCAGGCCATAGACTCAGACGCCATCAAAGTTCAACCAGAGAGTGTCCATGATCTTAGGTGCACAGAGTTAGTGGCACCAGAGCTGAAATGGTATTCAGTCTGCGATGAAGCCTGTACAATGGTATAAACTCTGCCATGAATAAATCAAGACTCAGTTCCAAATGTGTGACCTACTTGACAGCAGTGTGGGACGGAGGCAGCGGTCAGCAGGGGCCCACAGCCACGTGTCGTTGGCTTGCAATGCACAGAGTTGGTGGCACCACATCAAAGGGAGTATATTTACATCAAATCAGCCATAAATGTGTGTATTCTGCTATTGTATGATCAAGACTCAGTTCAAAATTTGTGACCTACTTGACCACAGTGTAGGCTGGATGCAGTGGCCATCGCGGGTCTAACGCTTTTCAGCCAGCTCCTCCTGGAACTCTAACACACGAATGGCATGTGGCGATGATTTGTGGTTGACGGAGGTAGGAGCACCACAGCTGAGTGCTGTGTCCTGCCTGGTCTGGACTGGTTGGATTAGTGTGAGGCCTGCTGGACCGCAGTGTAGGCCGGAGGCAGCGGTTGAGTACGTCAATGAGAAAGGAGTAATGTAGACCTGTGTCGCGGAGGCTAGCGATGGTCTGGGGAGGCCACTATGGTCGGGTGCCTCAGGCTTGGAGCTTGCACCGGCACGTGGTGGGCCCTCTTTGACACACGTCTGTATCGGTAGGTGAGCAGTGAGGCCTGGGTGTGCAGGGGCAGCCAAGACAGGGTTTGGGGACCAGCAGCCTGGGGTGCAGCAGGCGCACAGGATCACAGGCACCACTGCTCATGGCGTCTGCCTCGTGGTGGGGTGAGAGGTGCCGTCCTGGCAGACACATTGCCCATTCTGGAAGAGAACCACGCCCAGAGCAATAGGCTTTTTATACACACTCCTATGCTGGCTTGGCATACGCTGGGCCAGCCCACTCCGCTCACGCCTACTGGGGGACGTCACAATCTACATTGCCGCGATCTTCCCCACAGGCTGGGCTGACATGGTTGCGTCCACTGTCCAGTATACTCCAAACAGCAGCAGTGTAGGTCGCCATGGGAATGTCTGTGGTCTGTATACTCAAGTCTGTCCTGCACATCCACGCCACACTTGGCATTGTGTACATTCACATTCATGTGTCACTTGCCTCCTTCTCACATGCCTGGTTCCCACCTCCCCCCACAATCTGCTATTGTGTGGCTGAGGAGCCATGCTGTTGATGGCTTGTGTACATGGCTGGCCCAGGTTGCCACGGTAAGTTGTGTTGTCATGTCTGGTATGTGGGCATGTTGGTTGTCATGTTGTATGTGATTTTGCAACGTGTGCATTCCCAGAGTTGTGAGTTGTATGTTGGTGGGGTTGAGGTGTGTGGTTTGTTAGGTTGTTACTTACCAATGAGCACTGCATTCACATAGGTGCCATCCTGAAAGCGCTGGTTGATGATGGGCTGTCGGAAGATGAAGGAATCATGCACACTGCCTGGGTAGCTGGCAACGACATTGGTGAAGAGTCCATGGTGGTCCACTATTGCCTGCACATTGATGGAATGCGTGTGCTTCCTGTTGCGGTAATTTTGTGTAGTGGCGGCAGTGGGCACGAGGAGTACATGTGTCAGTCGATTGCCCCCAACACGTGCGGGAAGCCAGCTTGGTCTCCAGCTGTTCCTTGCGCAGTGTGTGGGAAGTAAAGGTGCTGTGGTACCAAGCTGATGATGGCATCGAAGACAGGTGTGAGGAACTTGGATAGGGCTGGCTGTGAGACTCCTCCGACTTTGACAGTTGTTGTTTGGAAGGTCCCAGAGGCCAACAGGTGCAGCACAGCCAGCAGCTTTGTCTGCAGAGGGATGTTGGTTGTCTGCTGTGTTGGTACCATCAGCCTGTGGGCAATGAGTGTCAGGATGTGGAGGATGGTTGTACTTTTGAGCCTGTAGTGGGCAATGACATTCTCTGGTGTTAAGTCTGCGAGGCTAGTGCGTTTTCTGACGGTCCGCTGTCTTTGTCTGTGCTGCCTCTGTGGTAGTCCGGGGAGGGGGGGGGGGGCGGGGAAGGTCCGGGGGTGGCAGGCCTGGGGGTGGTGGCGGCGGGTGTTGTGGCCCTCTTGGGTGTCCGAGCTCCATGATCAGTAGCTCCATGGCATCTGTTGTTCTTCTGTTGTGGCTGTGGGCTGGGCTCCTGTTTCTGGTGCAGGTTTTCTTCCGACTTTACACCAGGTCGGAGCAGGTGTTAAATCCCTGCTGCTAACGCGGCTTAGCGCATGTTTTGGGATCTTATCGCCGATCTAGTTGGTCGTGAATATTGCGAAGTGGTGTTTTCGTGGCTTTTAGCACGGGAACGCCTATATTTTTGCGGCGGCTGTCGCAGGATAACTGGTATTATGGGCTGTTAGCACCAGCTTGTGAATGGTGCGATAAATTTAACACCACTTTGGCTGCGATAAAGTGCCGCTAACTTGGCGATAAATCCTTGAGAATATCCCCCTAAGTCTTTTGGGCAATGAGTCCTTCAAGCTCATAGTCACAGAGTAATATTGTTACACACAAAGCAAGTATTCCAATGAGTATTTGTAAGAAGTCCCTCTGACCTGATAGAATGAATAAATCCCATCCCAATATTCCCAAATTTATGTAGATTACAGAAATAGAGGAGGATGAATCACCACACAATTTCTCTTCTTAAGTTTTATCAAATACTGGTTGTGTGATCTCTTGATGAGTGTTTTGTGTAGTGGAAACAGGTTCCTCAAGGAAAGTGCCTCCAGTGTCTCGAATTCTTTATTCTGTAAATAAATACCTGAACGGTAGCACCAAAATGGAACAATAATTACGATGAAGTCATTGAAAATTATAGAATGATAAACTGCATTAGCAAAAAATTGTTTTACTCGGGCAATCATTTTTTATCTTTTATGATGTAATGAAACCAGCTGAGGAGTTTATGACGAATTTGATTCATTCCAACATTTTTCGTAGCAGACAACTTCAACCTTTCAGTTGAACAGAGACTTAAAAATATAATAATCTTGGTTTAAATTACATGTACCTTATTGTAGTCATTTTGGTACACAAAGTTCAGCCATCAAGCAGTAGTATGCTATTACTATTAAGTCCATTTTATGATCATAATCAGAGCCGCAGCAATAAACCATTTTAAGGTCAAAAGGAACAAAATGTTACCATATTAGCACATTTTACACCCACTGCGAGGGTGTGCTATTATGAAAGAATTTGCCAACTCAACTATCTTCCCATTTTTAGCTAATCCACACCAATATTGACTGTGAGTCATGTGAAACAGGAATGTTGTGTTAACCATAAAAAGAGGAGCAGTGTGTTAACATATGACTGACACTATAGTTAGCAATTCATATTTTGTTTCTCTTATTTAAGCGTTTGCAACTCAGAGATGTTAATGTCAAAAAACGAAATTGAATACTTTAATGGGGCAGGCATCTTTAGTTCATTGGAATAATGTATATGAAACAATTATCATGCATGTATATTTTTACATGTGATAACTCAGATTAGCTTTCACCTCCACCCAATCTCCTGACACTCTGAGGCACAAGTCTTTTAAATCGATATGCTGCTTAGTGGTAGTGCACTGATGTTCAACAAGAGTGCTTTGACGAGCAACTGGAGACTCATAATGATGAAAGTAAAACTTGGCAGTCTGTGTGGGGTTATTTTGTGGTGTTTCTCAATACTTCATTCTATTTGCTGCTACCCAACTGTGGAAGTATAAATAACATGCCAAGCCCCTCAAAGCCATTAACCCCTTGAGTGCCCCGCCCTTTCCACGCCCTGTGCCGGGCGTTTCATTAGCGGGCGGGACTCATGACGAGATAGTCTCGTCATGGGCACAGCGCAACCGCGGCCCATGACGAGACCATCTCGTCATGGGCATTCAAGAGGTTAAATATTTGCAAAAAAAGTGTGATCTTTAATGTGTGATGGAACTGGACATGCAGCTGCTCTAGGGCCAGACAGGGGACCCAAAGCAGCCCTGGCAGTTTTGTCAGACCAGCTCCCCGGGGGAGGAAGGGTGGGAGGGCGGTTCAGGTGTGAAGCACTGCTGCTTTTGTTACTGGGGACTGATGTTACAGCAGAGTAGCAAATTCGGCCCCCCAGTAACAAAACTGGCCCCCACTGCTGCAAAACCATCCCCCATCCTTCCAGCCTCCCGGGCAAATGCCCGATGCCTGATACGGCCAGTCTGGCCCTGAGCTGATCATCATGGTAGAGACTTATTTTAACATATATATATTTCTTATTATGCTCTCAGAGAAGAGTATGAGTAACTCATTAAAAGAAATAAAAATAGCACATGGTATGAGTGCCTTTAGAGAGTGCATATAAAAACGGTTAACACACGGGAATCAGGCGGTATTGCTTGCTATTGCATCCCCAAGGTGCCACTATGGAATACAGGAAGATCAGTGGGACCGTCATTGTAGCGGAGATCTTGTTTTTGCAGAAACCTGTGCCTGGCTAAGCAGAAAAATAGTAAGAAAATATACATATTTCTTGATTTATCTCTGATTTTCATGGATCAGTTTCATGGTGGTTGTGGATTTCCAGGGGAAATTATCCAGTACTGCCCTGCGGCATAACTTTGTTGCATAAAATCACTCCTAACGTATCAGTGTCTCTGATCTGAAGGAGCCCTCCCTGGATGAAGCCTCACAGCAGTTTTTTCAGTAAAGTTGCAACCCTTTTCAGGAGCATTTCGACTCTGGCGACAGCCTCTCACCATGCCACTGTGATGGAGATCAGGGCCTCCACTTTCCTGGCAGAAGGCTAACTGCCAAATTTCGAGATCCGCTCCAGGCAGTCAGGGAGCTCGGTGTTTTCAGCAGAGCGAATTACACAAGCTCAAGTCATGTCTTAAGACATGGCTGTTCGACCCGTAGCAACAGCACCCCCCTCCACTCCCCACCCTCAGCGCCTTGAAACCCTTGCGGATAAGTAGTGCGCTTTACAAATTATTTGATTGATTGATTGATGTTTATTGTACCCGCTCAACCTATTTTTCATTGTTTTCAAGAAACAAACCCCCTACATCTGTTTTTTTTTACTTGAAGATAAAAAAACGATCCTAAGGCACAGAGAGTTTTCTCCCTGCATGTGGGTGCTATAATGCTTCCGCAGACTATCATGCCATGCATGGCGGTGACAGGTAGGGAAAACACGTTATGGTCACCCTACCCTAAATAGGGTTGTTCAACTGTCACTGGAAACTGATTGCCCTTTGGCAGCGAGGGTGCCAGGAGACATATTTACATTGGTGGAGCCATATGCACACCAACACCGTGCACAGAGTAAGTCTTGAGACTGGTTAGTAATAACCAAGGCTGAGACAAAGATAATCTTAAGGAGATCTATTGTTTTTCAAGGTCATTATTTATGCTTAGTATTAGAAAACCTACTAAAAGATTTGCCCACTTAGTTAGTTCGAAATATTATTTATGGCCAGATATGAGAAGAAAGAAAGAGATTGATTGGTTTGGACCAAACCCATCTAGTAGTGGGAATCCAATTTGACTTGTTTTACAGCCCATTGCATATTGGACCCAGTCACTGCCTTTCAGTATTACTCAGCAAAAACATCCTACCTTCATCAACTCAGCAAAGAATACGTTCTTCGTCCCCCCCGACTTTTCCCATTTGAGAAATTATCAGTTCTTATCTTACAATGTTTACATATGCCTTAGCACTTTTCCATGTAATACCGGAATTCCCTTTGGTGCAAATGATATATACTTTGGGCCTCATTTATGAAAAGTGACGCATCACTGCGTGAAAACAGTGATGCGCCACTTTTCACTGCGCCCTCCCTGCGACTCCAGTGATGCGTCATATTTACAGTATGACGCATCATGTCGCAAGGAGTCACAGATACGTCAGTATTTCTGACGTATCTGTAGGCGCAAAAGTGACGCATCGTTGGAGTGTGTCACAAAAGTGACGCAACTCCAGCAATGTGTCCTTTCACATGGGGCAAGCCCCATGTGAAAGGGCCTGCGTCAGTCTTACGCCTGCTGTGAGGCAGGCGCAAGAAATTGACGCATTTGCACACTAGAAGTGGCGCAGTGAAATCTCGTAGATTTCACTGCGTCACTTCTACGACCCTTTGTTGCGTCAAAACGCCCCCCTTGCATACATTATACCTGGCGCAGGTATAATGTGGCGCAGGGGTTTACAAAGTGACGCATCTACCTAGATGCGTCACTTTGTAAATATGGCGCAACATGGCACATGTTTAATGCCACTGGTGCGTCACAAAAAGTGACGCACCGGCGGCGCAAAAGTGACGCAGGGGCTCATAAATGAGCCCCTTTCTTTCTTTAGAATGGCATATGTTTCTATTTTTAATTACATTTCTTATACTTCTTTTTTTCTACATTGAAATGCAATCCCATTGGTGTTTTCTGTTACTTTGAGAAACTTACTTTCAAACTTAAAAAAAAAATATGTGAGAGATCAATGGGGGCACGGGGGTAACTATAAACATTGTCACTGGGAGTACAACCCAATTTCATCACTGTAGTCTAGCAAAGTTTTCTTTGCACTACTTTGCAACTGCCACTGAAACCCAACTTAGAATTCTGATTTTAATAAACATGCTACTTCATACTGTTTTAGGGGTATTTCCATGTTTCCAGTAATTTTTCATACCCTTTTTTATTTCTGATTGTAGGGCACAGATAGCACTGATAGAAAAAGGCATTTCCCGGTTTATATGAAGGTCCACTGTCTCTTTAAAATCATTATACGAAGAAAAGAAATATCTCCCTTCTTCGAAATCAGCATAATTCAACTCTTTGTACTGTTGCAAAATATGATTACTTTCTGGAGAGTTTTTCTGCTGATCCTCTTAGCAAAGCTCTTCGCACTTGGAAGTTGAGTTATCTGCAGGAAAATATTATAAATTAATTTACTTCAATCATTTATTCAACAAAGGAATCAGAACTGTGAATTCAAACAGACTATTCTCCAATCTAGTTAATATTTAACGGAATTCCAATAAACCTCTTTCATATAAATGCTAAAATGTGTCTCAAGGTAGTTTGATGAAGGAGAGGCATTGCAGGGTTACAACAAATGGCAGCAGAATGCCTTACAATCAGTTCATCGCTTCTCTATAACAAAAAAAGAAAGAGTAACTTTAAGGTGGAGAGCTCAGATAACGAAAGGTCATTGAAAGGTCAACTAAACAAAAAGCAGCCGAATCTGTTTTATCTCGTTATCAAAAAACAGTCATCACTGAAGCCTGGAATCAATTCAGGGAGATGGACAAAAACTCTACTCAACCGCAACAGAGTAAAGGGAGAATTATAAAGAAATGTTAACTTTAAGGCTGCTGGTTAGGGCATTACAATGAACCTGTGTCATGAATGTCATTGTTCTGACTGTTTTTTCAGGATATAAATTCCTTGTATTTTATTATGCACAAGCAGTCCCAATAATAGTAACTTTTTATATATATATATTGGCTTCAGGCCATAGTCTAGCTGTCACAATCAGATGTATTAAACAATTTTATTTTAATGTAATGTGAACCAACCATTACCCGTTCATATTACCCAATTTAATGTAGTAAATCTTTCTCATACAATAAATAAATGCTCAAATAGCACAATTTATTGTAGCGTGTTTACCTCATACTATAATCAGAAACTACAATTTCCCAGCTTAATATAGTGAACTCTTCCAAAACCAGGAAATCTGGTTCCTGTTGCGCAAGTTAAGGTAGTGACCATCTCTTAACATACAAAAGTGGTCTTATTTTGCAGTTACAAATATAACTAAGGGCCTGATTATGAGTTTGGCGGTCCCACCCCCGCTAGCCCATCAGTGTCAGATTCACCGCCGCCAACTAGATGGTCCTCCTGCTGTATTACGATGTTGTCGGATTGCTGTACGAAAGTCCACCGGAGCACCACTGAGCCATTCGCAGACCACCTTGAAGGCACTCGAGGGAAAGCAGCTATCATAGGGCGGTAAGAAAAGTTTCATCACTGTCCGAATTACGAGATGGCTTTACGACGAGCTGACCAAGGAGGTAGGACCGCCTGCTTCGAGTCGTCGGAATCGAGGACTTGGGGGCATACTCACCCATTTCTTTTTCTTCCCTTCAGTCTTCGATGTGGATTCTGTTCTCCAGGTCCTCCCTTCACAGCTGCATCTTGGCCCCAAAGAAAACTACCTTTTTGGTGCCAAAATCCTGGTAAGTCAGTTTAGCAGTATTTACCCATTGACTGGAATGGGAACATATGGTTCAGGCTGCAGCAATAGGAAACTACTCGGAGTAGGTATTTTTTCATATGTGTCATGCATATGTTTATACTGCACTCAAAATATACACACTGGCAGTGACATATGGGAAAAAATATACACCGCCATCAGAAAGACTGCAGCTGGGCCAGTCATCACATCGTAATATGGCAGACTACTTCTAGGGACTGCCGCTGCGGCGGTACGGCCGTGGAACCGCCAAACCCGTAATCATGCCCAACACCCAAAATAAAACAGACCTATAGCAGTCACTAAGACGCATGTTTTTACATTTTTTAAACGGAAATTAACTTTACTGCAAGATTCAGCCCAAAATAAATTCAAGTATGAAGCCAATTGAAGGAAATCCTGAATCCTGCATATCTTTTGTCTAAAAACTCGGGTCACCGTTAAGTATTTCAAGTGAATTATGAGTAAAATATATATTGAGATTCCATGTTGTTCCTATATAAAGCCAGGTATAAGTAACCGTTTGCTAATGTCTGCCCATGAAAAATAAATGTCTAGAGTGGTGCATAAAGTTCAGCCGCGGCCCGTGGAGGGAGTTCCGTGGGGCGAAAATGCGATGCAGCGCGCGCTACGAAATTCGTTTTATTTATTTAATTGTTTACTTACCTGTCATTATCCATATTCCGGTTTTTAGAACCCCCCCATCCTGCCCCTCCCCCACCCTGCCTTACCGCCCCACGGAACTCCCTCCACGGGCTGCGGCTGATAAAGTTACTGCATGAGGATAGTCATAAGAAAATAAGTTTGACTGAAATGTGATTATTAATTTGAGACTGGGCAAGACCCCTACCAACTCAATAAACCATGTGTCTACATCACATTTATAATTAGGGGTGTGCTGAGATAACTTGATATAAAGTATAGCTCTTTTAAAATAATCAAAGAAAATTGACCTGCAGTCTTCCAGCGATTATTAAGCACGTGCAAAATTGCAACGCGTTCCTTTTTTAAAATGCTTTGGAAAGTATGGATATTTGCGAATTTCTCATTTTTACACTATTCACATTTGTGCATCTATTTGCAAAAATGTATGTCTAACTAAGTAAACACGCAGATGAAAGTCTGCATATATTTACTCTGTTGTCTGGGCTCCATGAGGGTAAAAACGATCTGGCATTGCAGTGAAAATTATGTTGCATTGCACAGAAATACTTTGCATGGGTGAAGGTGAAATTAAACTGGAAAATATCAACAAAATAAGAAACTGCAAAGCTTCCTAGCAAAAAGAATAAAAAACTTTGAAAACTCTTACATTTAAATAGGCCAAATCATAAATAAGGCCCTCGATGCACATGTCCTCACAAACTTTATTGTTTTTTTTTATTGCTATGTTATATTATGCTATGCAGATTTGGAGAGTGCACTATCAGCCTGCGAGAGTATCCTGGTGCTGATCAGGTGTCAGTCTAGTCAAACCTAGGCTATGGTGGGAAAGTTCGAAAAAGCCAGGTCTTGAACTTTCTGCAGAGTTCAGGAAGTGAGAAGGACGCTATCTGTGGGTGGCAGATCTAATTTTCTGGATGTGCTGGATGTGTACAAGTAGGAGTCGCAATGAACAGTGGTCTCTAGAAGGTTTGTGAAAGCAGATGTGATTGTTGAAGTATGCTGGGCCAGTGATCCAAAGTGCCCTGAAATCGTGGATGAGGAGTTTGAATTGTGCTTGTTTGTGTATGGGGAGCAAGTGGGGCTCTTTCAGGTGTGGCATGATGTAAGTGTGTAATGGCAGACTGAGAGTGATTCTGGGCACAACATTCTGAATAGTCTGTTGTCTTCAGGGAGTGCATGACTGTTTTACGGGTGCTGATTGGGAGCCATTTGAAAATGCTTCACAGCATCTTCAGGGTAAAGAAGCATGAAACAGTGATGGCATTGACTTGGGCGGTCATGTCAAGTTTGCTGTCGATGATGATCCCGAGGTTGTTGGCATGGGTTGTGGTGTCGGTCCTAGATCTAATGACCACCATGTGGAGTCTATGGTGCAGTGTATTTCCAGACAGAAGATGACGATTTTGATCATGTCGGTCTTCAGCGTCAGACAGTTGGTTTTCAACCAGTGGGAGGATTAAGTCATGCAATGCTAGAATTTGGATTGTTGGATGTCAGAGTATGCACTCTGTACAAGCAGGAACAACTACTCTAGTCAGGTTAAGCTAGATACTCATTAAAAGATAACCTATGCTTTCGCTCTGGTAGCTTGGCACAGAGTAGTCAGGCAATGTTTCAATTATTTACGCAACACACACACATCCTAACACAATGCAAACACCAGGAAAGTGCTCCACACAAGCTTAGAAAACAAGCAAGAAATGTATGAGTAAATCAAGACCAAAATGACAAAACTCAAATAAGCGGAACTGGAGTTATGAATTTTTAAAGATTAAATCAAGACATAGTACTTAAAGTCATAATGCCAACCAGGGACATCTGGTCACGCTAAACCATGGTAAATCCAAAATTCAGGCCAATCGCAATAGAGGGCATGCCAGCTACAGGACTTGTGCATGTCCCGCTGAAAAAGTACTTGGATGGAGAAAGCGTCGACGTCGGAGACTTGATGCGTGGAGCAGAGGAGGCCATGCATTGTTGCCGATCCCGTGAATGCAGCCGAAGCATAAGGTCTTATCCGTGCTAGACGATGAACCCCTTCACAATGTCTGTGATACGTCGTGGTCGAAACTGTGCACTCTGTTGCCATTGAGCCACACAGTTCCTCAAAGCAAAGTCATCAATGTGTCAGTTTTGATGGATCTGCACAGCAGAAACCACCTTTAAAGGGCCCGGGTCAGGATTGGTATCGTTTGGCAGGTCTGGACTCACAAATGGAAGAGTCCAGCTGCTGTTGAAGAAAGTCTTTGACGGCCCTGAGTCTTCAGAACAGTGGTCAAGCCAGCAAGCCCTTGGAGTTACTCTGTGTTCAAGTGAGGTGGGCCCAGTCCTTGTCTTTAACAGGGCACAGATCAGCAGACAGCAGGGCAGCATAGCAAAGCAGAAAATCAGTTTTTCCAGAGCAACAGCCAAGAAGAGTGCCAATTCTTGAAGCACAGCAGTCTTTACTCCTGGCAGACTTATTCTTGGTCCAGTTGTATACTGTCTTGTTAGGGTCAGAGCCTTAGTACTTATACCCGATTGTGCCTTTGAAGTAGGGGTGACTTCAAAGAAGGGTCTTTGAAGTGTACACAGGCCCTTTTATTCCTAGCCCTAGCTACAGACTATCAATAGGGGGTAATCAGCCCTTTATGTGGGAAACAGGACACTGCCTAGTCAAGTGTAGATGCCTGCTCCTTCTCTCTTCCGGCCCAGGTAGAGCTAACAGAGTGCAGATGAATGCAGATTAGTTATGTGTCACACCTACCTTTCCAATGTTTGCAGCTGTCTTGATGGATTGCACAAAGTGTAGCAGTCACAGACTCCACATGTGTTTTGGAGACAGGCTGCAGGCACACTGAGCAGTATGAACAGAGAAATGTCCAATTTCCAAAAGAGGCATTTCTAAAAAAGTAATGTTAAATTTAACTTTACCAGTAAAGAGGATTTATCATTAGTATTCCTAAGATATAAAACATAAACCAGCTACTCCTTTTTAATTAGGAATTATAGCTTAAAAAGTGCATTAAGGAATTCCCAATTCTAACCTAGGTGAAGAGTAGGACTCACAGTAATGAAAAATGAATTTGTTTTTTTTCTCACTACTAGGATACGCAAAACTTACAAGTACGTGTCCTACCTTTTACTTACACAGCACCCTGCCCCATCGACTACCTAGGATCTCCTCTAGGGGTGACTTATGAGTAATAAAAGCGTAGTTTAAGGCATGACCAAGGGTTTTAAATGCCACTTCAAAGTGGCAGTAAACTGCACACACAGGCCCTGCAATGGCAGGTCCGAGACAGGTTTTGAAGGCTACTTGTGTAGATGGCACAATCAGTGCTGCAGGCCTACTACTAGTATTTAATTTACAGGCCCTGGGTATATGCTATATCACTTTACAAGGGTCTAACATGTAAACTAAATATTCCAATTGAGTATACACCAATGTTACCATGTTTAAGAGAGAAGAACATGCACTTTAGCACTAGTTATAGTGGTACAGTGCTCAGAGTCCTAAGACCAACAAAAAGAATAAGTAAAAAAGTGGAAGTAAACAGGCAAAATGCTTTGGGGGAAGACCACCCTAAGGATGACAGGTCTAACATGCAGGCATTGAACTTGATCCATGTACTGGGTGCGTTCTCCATGAGGGAGAGAATGAGTTGTGTGTCATTTGTGTAGGAGAGGACATTGCAGTGGTGAGAGCGGATGATGCTAGCTAGAGAGACCATATACACATTGAAGGTGATTTGGCTCAGGGAGGATCCTTGCGGAACTCTGCAGAAGTGGTTGTGGGCATCTGAGGTATTTGTCGACAGGCTAACTGACCGGGTCCTTCTACTCAGGAAGGAACAGATTCATCTGAGTGCATGTCCTTGGACTCCGATGTTGGATAAGTGTTGGATGAGGATTGGTTAGGAGACTATGTCAAATGCTGCAGAGAGTTCCTGGAGGATATCTACTCTGACCAGAACCATTTGAATGGCATCTGTGGCAGTGTTGCGGGCAGTGCCCAAGCTTTAATTGCGTCTTAAACAGACTGAGTGGTGTTGAGCACTTGGTGGTCATTGAGGTATTCTTTTAGGCATTTGCTGATGATTATCTCTAAGACTTGGCTGGGAAGGGAAGCATGGAGATTGATCTGTAGTTGGCGAGTGTTGAAGGGTCCACTGAGGGTTTTTCGTCAATGAGAGTGAGAATGACAATGATGCGTTTCAGACCTCTGGAGTACCCATGTTGGGGGCAGGGGTTCAAAAGGGCCCCTGAATAGATGGACTTCACGCTGGTGGCAGTTTCTTCTGACATGATAATGGCCCATGTGGTTAGCATTAGTTCTTTGGAAAAAATTGGGAGGAGTTTGGAGTGATCTGTTAGGTGTGGTTGTGGGTTTAAGTAGTTGTAAATGGTGTTGATTTTGTTTGATTTGATTAGCTCAAAGGAAATCAGGAATGAGGCTCTGTTTGTTTGAAAATCTTTATGTCTCATTGGAGTGTTCCATATAGTTTGTAGTTGGCTACTTTAATAACACTCTCCCTTGAAACTGCACAGGTGGTTTCTTACATGATATGTGTATCCTCAAAGAAGAACAGAACTACTTTGAACTATCAGGCTCAAAGTGAAATGGCAATTAATTTTCAGTAAAAAAAACATACACTGAACAAATCCTGACACAAAAAAAACAAATATGTCTGCATACATATTCATGTAGATGCTGTGTTTATTTTCTAGACTAGGACACAGGAGACAGAAACTGAAAATGGGTAGAGAATCAGTAATACTCAAGACACCTTCAGGATGTTTCAGCTACAATGTGATAGACAACTGCCTCTCCTGATATGACAGGTAGTTCCTCAAAGACACTTAATCAGTTCAGTTCCAAGAATAGGAGCAGCAGGAGGTAAAAGTGACTGATGTTTAGTGTCAGTCTCTAAATGCTGCTAAGTAGCCAGTAGCCAGTGAATACCCTGACTACTGGCAGCAAGCTGTCCAATGCAGCAATTTGACTCTACTGCAGAAACTATCTTTTTTTCCCTGTTTTCAGTTCAGCTGTGTATTTCTTATTTGCTTTCCCATTGGGTCACTGCTGCTCACAATGTTAAAATACAGAAAGCTATCAATTAATTAAAGCATGGCTTTGCCTCTCATATTGTTAGGCATTTTTATCCTTGGTCACAAATGTTTATCTTTCATTTGTGCTACACTGGTGCACAAAAAGTATTGTGTTTTAGATAATCCACATTCTAATCCACAGACTCAAGTTTTTGCTGTGATAAGGAAATAATTAATTGGGTAAAAACAACATGTATTGTGGATAGTTAAATATTTTATGGACTTCACCTGTTTTCTCTACTAAGATTTAACCACGAAATCTTCGTGAATTATGATTGGGGGAAAATGGTCTCAAAAGGGGAAACACTGTGGTAATCATGGGAACTTATTGTTGCGTAAGTTACAACTTTGTTGGTGCTTTCCCACCCACAGGTAAGACAGGTGAACTTGGCTCAATGTACTAGAGATCTATGTGAAAAACAAGTAATTGTAGCCCCACAAACACTACTCAATGTGTAACGGATATAGAGGTATTGCTTTTGGGTTACTAATAATCCCATAAAGGGATCAGGGCACCGTGGAAACAGCAGCAAACCTTATTTCATTTTTCACAAGTATCACACATACTGTACTGAGCAGAATGAATACTTTTAAGTTAAAAGTATTTATTACTACAGGAACCATCTGTTTCTCTGTACATCTAAAACAACTAAACAGAATATTATAAAAATAGCAATGAGATGTTATGAATAACAATTCTAACATTGTTAGAATGCTATTAAATGTTAGCTAGAACCTAACACACTAATGCCTATTTCTATGCACTTTACAATGAGAGCATGAAAGGCGAGCAACTTACAGTCTAGAGTTTCATAGGGAGTAAAGATGCGCTGTATACCTTGTTGATAGCAAAGGCTGTCTTTATCAGTGAAGACGTGAAGACAGTGTTCCCTGCAAAGGGCAAACACCCACTGAGGTAGCAGTCAGTCTGTCTTCCTCCAGGATTTGGCTTTATCAGCTTCAGTCTGCAGGCTAGATGTATCATCTGCAAAGTGTGAAGTGTGCTGGCAGCAGGTGTGACTATCTTTGGCAGAATCACAGGCGATAATATGGGTGAAAAACCTTTCCTGACAAGTGGTCCAGTAGCAGTCCTTTTATAAAAAATCATATAAAAAATTGAATTTCTGAGATAAGTTTAGGAATGTCTGACATAGATTAAGTGCATTTAGGTATGCATTCCAGAAGTTTCCTTGTGAACATATAAGGTAAAAGTACGTGAATGCAAACTACATTATTTTGGTTATATATCTGTATCTGTTCTTATTAAATCTTAACATGGTGAGAATCCACTTCAATGTCGCAGTAGATGTGATATCAATGCCATTAATTGAAGAACTTGATGACATCACAGTTCTTAGAAAAATAAGATGTAGCGACATCTGCGTTAAAAGGCAGACATGATAAAGATTCTGCATGATTCAGGAAACATATAGCAGTGTCCTTTGTCTAAACTGAGGAAGATGGCAACTTCCATGGACTAAGATGGAGTCGGGGCCTGCATAAGATGGAGCTGGACCATAGGGACTTTACAACAATATTATGATGGGCTGTGTTGACTCAGCATAGAGCCAAGACCCTGTTTTTAAATACCTGCAGGGTATAAAGTTATTTCATTTCACCCGACATTTCTTCTAGCTAGTTAGTACATTATTTTATAATGCTCAGAAATAGAGGCAAGCATTGCTCACTGTTTCTGAGCTGTACTGTCTGAAAATACTGCTCTCAATCGACAAAAATTGTTAATTGAATTTACACACTTCAGGTACATAAAAAGAGGGGTTCAGCTGTATGCTAAGGCAGTGAAGCCCATCATGTTATGGCTGCAAGTATGCATACTCCAATAATACCAGTCATGCCTCTTTCTTGGTAGAACAACACATGGTCAATTCTACACCCTACAGTATTGATATTTATCAGATGTGGCTAAATAATGTGCCACTTGGAATGAGGTCCATATAGAAGCTTTCAAAGTGCCGAGTTGTTAGTCTTGTCCTTGACGGCAGGATCATTCCAAACCATTTTCTTTCACCCCTCCTATTTTTGCTGAATTAGTTTTTGTTGGCTTTGGAACTTCTGAGAAATTGTACATACAATTCAGCATGCTCTGCCACAGCGAAAATAGCAGTTTAAACATTTTTAGTGATGGGGTATGTTTGACATTAAACTTTATATGTTCTATGTTTAAACACTCTGCCTTGGGGGCATTTAAGGCTTGCTTAGGAGTGATGTATTAATATTTAAAAGTAGGATTTAGCCTGCAAAAGCGGTTATTTCAACACTTAAAATTTGCAGTTGAACCTTGCCCAGCTAGGTTATTGATGGCCAGCCTGCATGCATGTTCTGCATTGTTGTGCTGCAGTCCTCTAGTAACATTTAAATCTCAGGCTTAGGGTACATTTTGTACCATATATTAGGAACTTCTGGCAACTTTAGGGCCCCAATTAGGATTCTGGCTAATTGTTTGGAGATGAAAGCACATGCACTACGACCTGGCAAGCATAGCCCCAGTGTACAGAGTAAACAACAACTACATCAGTCCCAAAACACGGGGATGATTATACTAAAAAGAGGCATTTTTTCACACCTCTTAATGGTTTACTTCTTTTAACATATACAAAATGGGCAAATAATACTGGACACAGAACCGATCATAACCCTACTGATGATCATACATGGGAAGCCCATATTTTATATGTTATAGTTATTGCAATGGCACCAATATACAATTTAGTGATCTGTGGCACAAGGACAACAAGTGGTTGACCATAAATAAAGAAGTGTGTTAAATACATGTCACTAGAGCAAGATTCTAAATCTGCTGTTTTGCAAAGCCCAGTGAATACTACTTGCAGAAGCACTAAATTACACCAGCGATGGTTCCATCAATAGCAGCAGGGCACAATATTGACAGAAAGCACTTATGTGATATGTGATTGCAAATACAAGATTGGCAGCTTAATGTCAGGTTAAAGTAGCAGCAACCATTTCAGCTGATGCTAATTACTTTGTATTTTTTGGTGCAAGCAAATGCCATAAAAGTGAATCAGAGAAAAAACATGCAGCCAGCTAAATGTGGCCGTCATATTCTTGAAATCAAAAATGTTCATTGAAAAACGTACACTAATTTGGCCAAACTGGTGGTTAATTTTTAAATACAAAGACTTCCATTTGTACCATGAATGTTATTAGTTTTATTTGTGAAGGAGACAGTAATAAATCACCACCCAACAAAGCACTCAAATGGATAGCAGCTCCAGTGTTACAGCAGGATCTGTACACTTAATAAGTGCAACTTTTAAAAGAAGATAGAAAACAAACACCCTAGGCCACCCCTTTTGGCCCTTTTGGTTGAGCTCCCAGCTTGAGATAAGATTTTTTCTATTAGCACTGCTATGTCTGCTTGTCCAACTGCACGCATAAAAATGGGGAAGAAAAAACTTACCCATCAATCTAAGCCAGATGATAAAGGAACTTCTTCATCACCCCTTATTACATTTCTCCTCCACCGTGAGGGTAATTTCCACAGAGCTAGTGGAAAACCATATGAACGTTGTACAAAAGTTGGTAGAAGACCCCACAGCTCACTCTGGATATCTCCAGATGGACCCTGATAACTCATTATCAAATGAGGGTAATGTTACCCATTCAAGAAACTTTTAAATGGCCAGTATTCAACTGCCTCTGTTCCAGTAGCGGTCCGTGGAGGGAGTTAGGTGGGGCAGTGAGGCGGGTAAGGGGGAGGGGCAGGGCGGGGAAATGTAAACACCGGAATATGGATGAACGGAGGTAAGTACACATTTAAATTAATAAAACGAATTTCGTTGCACGCGCTGCATCGCATTTTGCGCGCAGTTTAGTGGGAGAAGAGCCTATTATTAGTAACAAACAACCTGAAATGCGCAGGTCAGCTGGCCTATGCCTT
Organism: Triturus cristatus; assembly: GCF_964204655.1. Classification (NCBI taxonomy): domain Eukaryota; kingdom Metazoa; phylum Chordata; class Amphibia; order Caudata; family Salamandridae; genus Triturus; species Triturus cristatus. The sequence goes on along the minus strand of NC_140582.1, from coordinate 169,993,109 downwards.
CTTTATTGGAAAATAGCAGGTGCCCATAAGAAACTGGACATTGTGAATTGGCTATAAAATGCTAGCTCTTTTGATGTGGTATGTTGTCAAAAGACGTGGACTCTCAAAAAGCTTTATATCAATCTTTTGTGTTGAAGCTACTTCTTCCTCATTGGGTTGACCATGAGGGAGGTTTCGGAATGCTTATTTCTCGAAAACTTAGTAATGTAAAAATTGAAGTGATGCTATGTACCCCTTGTTGCCAAATTGTATACTTTATTTTTCCTCATTTTCCTGCTATTCTGTTGATTCATTTCAACTTTAACTTTTTTGCTAACCAACCAGCTGAGCCCATTTTGGATTTAGATAACTTAACTTCAGATTTTGTGAACAATTTGCAACCATGGTGGTTATTGTCTGGGTAGGTGATTTTAACATAACTAAAGATCATGTATGTGGCTTAACAGACTGGCGGGGTGATAATTTAACACATTTCTTGCATAACACTTATGGTGGTGCATGAAACCAGATTATTTCCAAATATAATTTACTGTTTAATTCGGATTTTTTTAATGATGGCGTGGTGTATCCCCCAACCTTTACAGGAAAAGGTAGGGGGTCTTCAATTGATTTAATTCTTCTTTCTGCATACTTGGCTCTGTTAGTATTAGATTTAAATACTTTATTGTCCAGTATCGACAATCACAATCCAGTTTCATTTTGTTTAAATTGTACTGCTATCAAGACCCTTAAATCTGTTTTTTCTTCTAAATTGCACTTTTGTCCAAAAAAGGGGATACTCATTAATTGGGAAAATCTGAATCAAAATAAAGTTTTTGAGGAACTAATTGTTAAAATGAAAGAAAAAGTGATGTGCTGTCTAATAGATAAAGCCAAACCACAGGAAATTCTAGAAACATTTTAAAATCTTTGTAAAACGGTGACAAACATAATGAATTCCAAGAAAACCCAAACTGAACCTATAATCTGCAGATTGTTTAATTGTGTCTGTTATCTTGCATCTAAATTTTGAAATTGGTAATTTAGACTATTGAGACTGTTAGAAGAGCTAGGAAAATCTATAAGGAGACCCTGGAAGAGAGCAAAGAGAACTTAAGAAGAATAAGGCTTTTTGGGAGGTTATCAATCAACCTTTCTTTTCTGAAGATAAGCACCTTAAATTAGCTTGTTCTATCCCCTCAGAAGATTGGGTATCCCACTTGTTTGAAATTGGATCTCTAGTTATCAGAGATTTGCACCCTGTCCATGCAGGGACCACCATCCTAGTCAGGGTTAGCTAGATGCACACTTTAAATGAACCTGTGTTCACCCTCTGGTTGCTTGGCGCAGAGCAGGTAGGCTTAACTTAAGAGGCAATGTGTAAAGTATTTGCGCAACAAACACACACACACACACAAACACACACAGTGACACAATGAAAATACCACAAAATGACTCCACACAGGTTTAGAAAAATAGAGAATATTTATCACAGTATCCAATTGGATCAAAACAACAAAAAGCCAATCAGTAGAAGTTGAGATATGAATTTTTAAAGAATACATGCAAAAATAGTTCTTAGAAGTCACTAGCGGTCAAAAGTTACTTGAGGTTGTGAGGGATCAGTAAAAATATAAAGTTCAGACTGACCACGATGGAGGGCAGGCCGGCTACTAGACTCACGCAGATCCCACTGAAAAAGTACCTTGAATGAAGTAAGCGTCGACGTCGAGAGCATGTTAATTCAATTCTAATTCATGCAGTGGGCCCCTATCCGTAGCGATGAAGGCAGTCTGTCGTCATCAAGCAGCACAGAGCTTCGTTGTCGGGCAGTGCAGACTCTGTGACCACTCGTCCAACAGCCTCTGTGTCAGTGTCAAAGAGCAATGCATCTCTTTTGACCAGCGCATTGGTGACAATGCGTTGGTTTTTTAGCACAGCAGCTGCAGAACCCACTTCTGATGCTCAGGACTGGAGGGGGCACTTTAGGCAGAGGTTAGGATTCACAGGTGGCAGAGTCCAGTGGCGCCTGCACGATTGCAGTGAGTGTCTCTGAAACTTCAGAAAACTATGACTCCTTAACTCTGACCACAGATTTATTTTAAAACGTTTTAGATTGCGCACAGTACAATTCATCGCAACTTTTGCACAGCAGGGCACTTGGTTTTCTGCCTTGCCCTGCTGTCCCTGTGATAAGACTAGTCAGAAATCCCTTGTTCATTTCATGTTTTCCTGTGGATTTTACACCTTGTTCCGGAGTTCATATTTTACGTTTCATACTACGTTTGAACAACCTCAGATCCTTTATGTTAAGCCTTCTTTTTTTATAGCGTCTGGACTCACAATTTATATGCCACGTAGTCATTAGCTGTGTCTGGCAAGCACTGAGGTTCAGGAGAAAAATTGATATTCTGGCTTTGCAAGCCTTATATATTTATTATAAAGGCCTCTTTGGAATCGCTCTTCCCTTCTATATAGTTTTCAAGTTGAGTGCCCATTTGATGTGGCGGATTGCTCTGCATAAACTGTTTTATATCACCATTTATGCTCCGTATTCATCAAACTGTTTTATATGTTTATTAATCCTTTTCTGTCAGTGGAGTTAGCACTTTAAGCACCCTAAGGACATTATGTATACCTCATTGTATTTTTAACATGTGATTTATTATTATGTGTCTGTCTGTTTATGACAAATAACCAAAGTGGGAAAGAGAGGTGAAGTGCAATGGGGACTCGACCTCCTCTCTTGCGTAAATAAACAAAAAGAGTCCACTTGTTTTGATTTTGACCGTCCTATCATTTTTATCCTCGATGTTTCTCTAGAAAACAATGTGTTTTCTTAAAATAACCCTCACCCATGGTGGCATGCTTCATCATCGGGCGTGCTACGACCGACAAAGACGTAGGAGCACTTTGTTGGGTGTATGACTATGAGAGAAGGGAGTGGGAGGGTCAAGTAAATTAGTAAAGTTAAAAAATACCTAGCTAACTTGAGTAAATGATCTATTAAGTCCTCTAGCTGGTACTAGTAAAAAAGGGGGGTGGGAGACTTACACTGTGATGAGTGCCTGTCTCCTGGTCAACGTGATTCAAGCCTTCCCCAAAGCTTTTCATCAGGACCAACGAATATGATCCCATTTACCACTCCTATAAGACTTGATGGTCTAGTTATATCAGCTGTAGTTATCTACAAGAGAAATTGTTGCATGCACTCGTATTACCTACTACGTGTGTGTTCTCTCACTAGAGATCTACTTTGTGCGTACTTTCTTTCGTTAAATACATAATCGTTCTCTAATTACTGCCCCATGAGCTCTTTCTGGGTAGGAAGGGGCACTTGCAGTCACACATTCATCATAGCAGCTCCCTTGCTTGACTTGGGCTACCTTACCCATGGCTCCGGTGTCTTTTTATGACTACATAGAAGAATAAATGTATTTTGACTGATTGACTGAAGTGGTTACTGAATCTCTGTACCTTCAACAAGATTCTCTTTTTTGAAAGAGGAAAAAGATGCAAAAACACATTTTCGGCATATTTGCCTCATTTAAAAATAACTTTACAATAATATCACAGTTACAGTGTGGAGCAATGAGTTTAATAATTTGTGGTATTACCACAAACAAAAACTCACTGTTATAAATGGCATTCCTGTTTGGCTGAGGTATGCACCCAGGCCAGGCAAGAACCATCACTCTAGTCAGGGTAAGCTAGATACACAAAAATAGATAGCGTGGGCTCTCTCTCTGGTAGCTTAGCACAGGGCATTCAGGATTGTCTATAGGGGCAAAGTGTAAAATATTTATGCAGCACACACGCACAGTAATACAATCAATGCAACACAAAAAGATTCCACTAAGATTCATAAACATAGAATATTATAAACAAAATAAGACCAAAATCCAAGATTTAAGAAGTTGATATGTTGATTTTTAAAGGAATAAAAGCAGTAAAGTGCTTAGAAGCAAGTATTGTTAAAAAGGTGACTTTAGGTCATACTGAACCAGGGCAAAGTCAAAGTTCGGGCTGATCTTGACGGAGTGCCAGCTGGCTACAGGACCTGTGCAGTCTCTTGTCAACAAAGTACCTTCCCTGGTTGCAAAGAACAAGGTGTGTCGATCTTCTCCACACAATGAAGGTGATGCATCAGTTCCGAAGATGGGTGCTGGAGCCAGGAGGCGTTGAGCTATATGTTGGATTTTGCAATGCAGTCGAGGGGATGCAGTGATCTCACCAAGCAGCTGCAGCAGTGATACTCTGTCTGATATGTCAATCTCTGGAGGTAAAGCACTGGCTATGATGTGATTTTACCCCCGCAACCAGGTTTATGCACCGGTTCTGTTACACACGGACTGGAGAAGCGTCAAAATCCCTGTTGCAAGTATCTGGGCACTTCTAGTGAAGCAGACACAGGATCAGGGGTAAAGACCTTGCTATCCCTGAGCCTCAAGCAGCTGGAGGCTAGCTAACAAGCCCTTGAAGATCACTTAGCATGAAGGCAGAGTCCAGCTCTCCTTCAGCTGAATCAGAGAGCAGCAGGCAGCAGGGAATCACAAGAGAAAAGTAGGCTTTCCAAGTCTGCAGCCCAAAGGTAAGTCCTTTAAGCAGCACAGCAGTCCTTCTGACAAGGTTCAGTTCAAGATACAATGAAGTAATACTATCACAAAAATGTGCCACATTATGCCGCATCATTTTGTCCTCTCCTTCCGCATAATTCAAATGGCCCTGAGCATATTACATTTTTGCGTTTGGCAGCCATATTTGCATTACATGACTTTGGGCACTCCTCTGAAATCCAGCTTTTACGTAGTTTAAACCCAATGAATAACCTACCTTCTTGAACCTAAACATATGATGCACCTGTGCATTGTATGCCTACATAGCATACATCAAGCACACGGGTGGCACGATTGCTCCTGCTTGCCTCTAAATGAAAGTATCTGGTTTTATGAATTACGAATATTTTATGCAGGTATAAATTCAGAATTTCTCTGGGCTTCGCAGATGCATATATCAGTAGTTTTGTGAACCAGGCCCAAAAGGTTATGCACCTCAATATTAAACTGACACTTGAAGCCGACATCTATGAATGTAAATTTTGTCACTTCATACTTCAAAGGCACACATCTTTCGAAGAACTCAGAAATCACAATATGAGACTTGCCACGGTTTGATAGATTCAGTCTTCACTCTACTCGGAGTGAGCTCCATCGGGCTTTTTAGCATTACATACGAAAACAGCTTTGAATTAGTTGTTTAAGCAGCTAGATATCTTCTAAGTAATTTATTCCCCAGCTACATTTTTAAAGAAATGTTCATAAGATGATGGTAATGAAGCAGCAGGGTGTGCCATTTAGCCAAACTATCTTTTTTTGTGCCTGCAATCACTTTAATCTTTCTGAACTACCTTTAAACTGTGGCTGATTACTAAGAGCTTACATTCTGTACCCATGGATGCCACTTCAATTCTTCACCCGAATATCAAAGCATAAATGGGAATTTAGATAGGCAGACTGAAGAAAAGCATCCAAGTCATCAGATTTCTTTTGGGATAACGCGTTCTGTGACATTCTGGGACCAAGATGCCTTTATTATTTTTATCGCTCGTTGAACAATGTCAAGCAATTGCTAGGAGGCCATCTTCTTTTCCTCTTTACTTTAAGCTTTTTCATTTGGAGGAAACCCATTGTTTTTGATCACATATAGATATGAGCAGTTTACTCAAATATGCCAGACTCTTTTGCAAAATGTTTAGATGTTAAAGTCTCACTTACCTATCAAAGGCCTCAGCACTCACACATGCCTAAATTAAAAATGCCTAATTGCAAGTGGTCCTTTATTTAGGAAGAAACAGTACACCCAATATAGATTATTTCTAGAGAATTTAGTATTGACTCAACACAGTGTTACTTACCCATTATTAGTTTTGTATCACAAAATCAGGGATACACTGAAATGTTCACTCCTGAGTTGCGCACCAAAACACCCTTTTAATTTTCCACTTTCAAATGTTTCCAAGTATCACCTGGCAAAAGCAGTGCCATAAAAAACACTAAGTGCAGGTGCACTCTGAGAAACTGTGTGGTCACCCTCATTTTGGTGGGCTCATGCTTCTGTTTTTTTTAACATGTGCTTTGACACCTAAAACATATTGAAATTGGTTTACTCCTGATTGGCCTATTTACATCTCCTATGGGGCCATTGTATGTCCCTAGCTACCCCAATGACATGGAAAGTTACATTTCACCTTCGGAATACAACACTACTGGGTCATCCACTATAGTGACAAGATAAGCATGCAGGCATATCATTGTAGCCTGGCTGCTGCAGCTTTAAAACTGCAGCTCAACTTGTTAAAATTGATGTTTTTGATGAGAGAAAACCTCTATTCTAAATAATAGTAGGTCACCACTATTTAGAGCTAGGGAGGGTTCAAGATATTCAAACATAGGGCACCGTAGAAATTTAAAGTTATCATGACTAGCACCCACAGAGGGACTAGGAGGAGGTCTGGCTGACACACAGAGAAACACTGGGAAGTGATACTAAATATTTTATTTTGCTGTCTCAAAATAGGGGCCAGCTAGAAAAAATAAAAAAATATTAAATGCCTATATTTAATATTTATTTACATCCCAACTCAATACTGAAATTGGATGTTTTAGGAATATTCAGGAAAAAGGACTCTTGGAAAGTAACCTCAGCCCTTCCTGAAGCCTCTGGGGGCTAATTTACAAGAGCCTCCAACTATCACCAATACTCCTGATGAAGTGTGAAAACTGCTTCCAGAACAGAGACAGTGACAGTTTTAGTTCCCCTAACAGGAAGATCATATGCGATATGGCCAGGAACCTAACTTACCCTGTCACAAGTAGAGGTATCCCTTCCTGTGCAAAAATAATTCAGCCTGTAATACAGGCACCCTATTAGCATGGTGCAAGGGTGCCTGCTTTGGTGGTAGGCAGCACACAGTTAATCAGTGCTACGAAACAGTAAAAGTATGTCATTTCCTTGTAGATATGGCTCAATTCTGCTCTCTACCTTTCACGCAAAGCAGTTGCCTTGCTGCCTTGTGTTGCATGAAATATTTATAATTCTGCTCCTAGCCCCAAAGGTAAATATCTTGACTGGGCCAAGGTGCCAAACTTAAATGGAGCAGACTTACTTCAATAGTGTAATTTATACATGGATTTTGTGACTAGCCAAACAATAGTGAACATACTTTAAAAAAAAGTGAATGTCACAATGATCTGGAGCTTTTAGCCCTTCCACTTGGTGGACACATGTAAGTTACATGTCTGGAAAAAAGTTACACTTTATTTTGTGAATAACCAAAAAGTAGCAAACTACAGAAAAGTGTAAATTATTCAAAAATGTATGCTACCTTTGTGAATCAGGTCCCCAATATGTATTGTAAAGACCACGTTCACTTTTGGGTCTCTTGGTGCTGAAAAAACGGATGTTTATTGTTATCCGATATAATAGCACTGTTGGAAAATGGCCCTCTCTGAAGGGTCACACCAAACTTTTTGCCTACCTCTTCCACTTTTTCTGACCTTCTTTTTGTTAGCTTTGGGACTCTGAGCACCTTACCACTGCTAACCAGTGCTGACGTGCATGTGCGTCTTCTCTTAACAAGTTTGTAATTAGTGTATACAAGATTGGCATATTTAATGCACCTGTACATCCCTTGTAAAGTGGTAAGCCCTATAACAATTATCTTTAAGTTAAATACTCCCAGTGGGTTTGCAGCCCTGATTGTGTCACCCACAGAAGTAGCCTTTCAAACCTGTCTCAGGACTGCCACTGCAATGCCTGTGTGCGCAGTTTACTGCTACTTCGACTTTGCATTTGAAATTACTTGCTAAGCCTTAAAGTCCCCTTTACCTAACATAAGCCCTAAGGGCAGTGTGCAATGTAAATAAAAGGTTGGACATGTAATTTTTGTTTTGCAGATCCTGGTAGTGACAAATAGCTCAATTCGTTTTTCACTTCTGTAAGGCCTACTCCTCTCACAGGTTAACACTGGAAATTCCTTAATACACTTGTAATCTATAATTTCTGATCAGAGAGGTGTAGCCAGTTCATGTTTTATATCTTTGGAATGGTAACAATAAATCCTCCTTACTGGTGAATTTGGATTTAACATAAGTATTTTAGAAATGCCTCTTTTAGAAAGTGGAAATGTCTCTGCATGGCTCTGTGCGCCTTGCAGCCTCTTTCTATTACACGTCTGAGGTGAGTGACATTCCCTCTAGACAGCCACAAACAGGGAAGGCTAGGTAGCCGGCCTACGTTCCATCACAGTCAGCCCGAAGTTTGACTTTGCCCTGCCCCAGTGTGACCTCAAATACCCCTAAAGCACTATTTGAATCTAAGAGCTATTTTTCACTTATTCTTATAAAATTCAGATCTCGATTTGTACTTATTGGATTTTTATTGTTTTGGTCTTGTTTTGCTTAGACTATAACAATCTATTATTCTAAACAATACTGTGTTTGGCATTTATGTACTGTACCTATTGTGTTACTGTGTGTGTGATACTAAAAAATACTTTACACATTGCCTCTTTAGATAGGCCTGACTGCTCTGTGCCAATCTAGCAAAAGAAGAGCACAGGCTATCTTTTAGTTTGTACTTATCTTACCCTGACTTGAGTGGTGGTTCCTGCCTGGCCTGATTGCATACCTCAGCCAACCAGGAATCCCAGTTCTAACAGGTACTCAAAAGGACAAAAGGCTGAGTGGGCCCAGTGGGATTCAAACCTGTGACCATGAAATCAAAAATAGAATAATGGCGAAGATGCATACTTCCACTGAGTCACCAGAATCAGGCAGCAGGGGAAGACATGTCCCTTTTAACAGTCTCTATACTTTTTAATAATTATTACTTTGTATTTATGATTCAATTACTTCATTGTGAAAATGTGTATTTTTTTTGCCAGGAGAAGTATAATGAAGAATAGGGCTGAGTATTTGTTTAGTGAAGAGAATACCTTTCCAAATGTGTATCAAGTTGCTTTTAATGGGCAAAGTCCACTGACAAAGCACATGCATGCAAGTGAAGAAGCTGGGTGACATCCATGGTGTCACAACTTTTGCATGTAGTAGGACTTAAGTTAAGTGCTATTATAGCTAGGGAACAGAGATCTAAACATCGGCCGAAGCCTATCAACATGGTTCAAGATCTCATTCACAAGAAGGTCGGCAATAAATAGATTCATGATGCTAATAATAAAGGGTAAGGGATCTACAGTTGTGCTATACCCAATGATTAGTTCTAGAAAATGCACAACTTTAACCCAAACTGAGATTCACTGGACATTTATACATCCTTCATACTGAATTCCTAGGTACAATAGCTCACTATTATAATTATTCCTAAGGAGGTGCTAGTCGAGGGCCTTTGTATATCCTTGTTTCATCCATACTGTGCACAATAAATGTTGCCTGTAGAATACAGCAGGTCCATCACATTGGATGGCAGCAGAAATAAGGAGAATGAGTCTAAAACCAGTAAATATTTAGCAATGTTTACACCCAATCAGATGGCCCTAGGACAAAAAAAAACAACACCATTCATGCCTACCCTCCTACTCTACAATGTACAGCGGCAGCAGCATTCACCTTGAAAATATGTTGATTTGAACTTATTTATTTCAGCGCATAATTTCAGTTCATTTTGCATGAATGAACACATGTAAGTTGCACTGCTACTTCACAGATCTCCTGGCCTATGTTGGACATATTTCTTTGAAACAGAAAAGGTTCATGAGAGAACGAATAAATCAAAATCTTATCAAAGAACACACTGCATTCATATATGTGGTAGAAAGTACATCTAATGTTTGGGAATACAGAGTGGACAGATGTCTACTGCTGAATACAAACCACGAGTCTTCTGTTTACACTAATTAAAGTTGGCCACCTGCTTTGCACGGTAACACTATTATAGTGACCTTGGCAGATTACCCGCCACTACAGAGAGAAGGAGTGAAAGTACAGATAGAGAGAAGAGGAGGGAATAGGGTTATTTATAGGAAGAAATGTGTTTCGTGAACACATACTTATCAGTAACCTGATCTTCTTAAAGGACAAATACAAATGCTGCCTTAATGAGCATGTTATGACGTGTGGTCCCAAACTGTTTTTAGGTCGCACCTGGGCAGCGCATGGGCTGCTCTGCGAGGCATGCTGTACTCAGGTATGGACTTGGAGCTCCGCCCACTCCCTGCCCATCTTTTCAATTGGCTCCTGTTACTGTCCTTTCTAAATGGTTGCTCCTGATTCATTATTAGGCTTAGTAGTCCCTCCTTAGGACCACCTCGGATGCATTTGTAAGCTCCCATAAGGACGGGACCTTTTACTTGTGTGGTTACACGGTATGTTTATTTAGTCTGTCAGGACTATTTTCTTTCTTTATTTTGTCCTACTCCACACACAACATGCTTTTCTGCAACGGCTGTGTGCATTTCTCTGTTTATTTTTCCAGCACAGTCCGCTTTGAACAGAGCGGCAGCGCTCCTTTCTTATTTTATTAAAAGCTTTATTTATTTTTTTAAGCTCCCCATGTAGTGCTTTAGCTTTAACGTCAGCCAGGCACTTGCCTTTACACGAGCCACATATAAAGAAATGGGCAAGGCTGACATTAAAGTGAAAGCGCGGTATGGGACGCCTTTACAACAACAAAAAATGTTTGTCAACTTGACAAACAAATGTTTTTTTTTTACGTGGCTCGTCTAAGGAAAGGAGTGCTACCTATATTAAAGTGAAAGCACTGCATGGGCGCTTTGGCAAACAAGCATTTGCAATGCAATAGGTCTCGCATTTATGAAAGTTGTATAAATGTGAGACCTATTGCATTGTAAATGCTTATTTTAACTCTAGAAACAGTGGCATGTTGTCCCACATTCCGCACAGTACTGCAGTGCAAACAAGCACTTACCACTAAACACTGTTTAACACGTAGCAAATAGCAAACATGGAGCAAACCTCGAATCTAACTACTGACAAAGGGACAGAGTACCGAAAGATCTTGCTTGATGCAGTGAATTTCATGGTAAATAGTTCCCTTACGGTCCTATTTTAAATGGTCCTTTGAGGCAGTGATTAATGCACAGAAAACTAAATCTAATCATTCCTCGGGGACCTCATAAATCTGTGTTCAGCACAATCCTACTGTGAAGAAAGAAAGCCAGAGGGCTTTTGTTCACATTATCTTTTTAGCATGGACACTTGTTGACACAAAATGCGAGCAAGCGACAACAATACTCTCCTGCCAGCAGCCCCCTAGTGAGAGCAAGCAGCGTACTCATTAAGAACTATGCACCATGGTGCCAGCCGTTTTGCCAAACAATGATTGGCAACTGGGGATGCTATGCCGGGCATAAAATACAACAGGCAAAAATACCGACAGATGCCGGATAATTCAATACACAGAAGAATGCAGAGAATCAACTCTAAAAATATTTTTAAAAATACATTTCGTTGTGAATGCCTCCATTGACATTCAAAATAAGTATTTACAGTTTAGGAGTTTTAATACCGGGAACATTTCATGATGACCATTTGGTGTCTAATTTGTGTGGGTGAAATTCTCCATTCATTATTGTAAACACTGACGTGAATATTCAAAAATGCATATTTTACTTCAGCTAAGCAACACTGAAAATCTTTTATATCAACTACCAAATATCTTACTTAGGCTTCCGTTTTGTAATTATTTTAATTGGAGCATGTATTTCAATTCCCTATCTCACAAATATATTGTTATTCTTTGTTGAAAAAAAAATTGTTTTTCATTGTCTTTAAAGGGCTCATGTAGATGTTTTCCAATGCAAAGCTGAACATGTTCTTCATATGAGCACTTGCACAGGAGAAGATGAGTGATATTCTACCACTGCAAAAAAAGGTTCATGTAATATTCACACATTTGTTCTGCCCACTATCTTTTGCTCTTGTGATTGTATGTGTGGGTCTGTGAGTGACTCAGTGAGTATGTGAGTGAGTGAGAGAATGAGTGAGAGAGTTGAGTGAGAACATTAGTAAATAGTGACTACGTTTTTGCCTCCGAAACATCACTTTTTTGATCTTCCAGTGGCGCAATATGCCACTGGCATATTTATAAAGCCACGTAAAGCCATGCTATGTGTCTTTTCATGGCATCATAAATATGTGCCCCTGTTTGAAAGGGGCGTTCCATGCCATGGGTGTTGCTGGGGGCATTCCCAGCAACATCCATGGCTTTTTGACACTGCCCCAGATTTACGAGAAGTCATAAGTTTGAGGCAGTTCAAATAACATATGTCTCTTCAGGGGAGGCATAAGGGAGGCTCAACAAGGAGGAATATCTTTATTTCTCCTCGTTTTCCCTATTTCTATGTGTGCTGCTTTCTGCAGCACACACAGAAAGAGGAACAAATCTCTTGTGATTGTTTTTGTGCAGGCATCCTTGCACCATGGTGCAAAGGTGCCTGTGTTGGGGCACGACAGCCCATTAGGTGCGGGCACTTGAAAGGGGCAGGAATGTGCCATATCTAATAGATACAGTGCATACCTGCCCTTGTCTTTTTCCGTAGGGCTGCCCTATGGCAAAAACCCATAAATGAGGCCCCAAGTGACTGTCTTAGTGAGATCCTTTGCACAGTGAGCACTGCTTTATCACCTTCTCTCTTTATGCCGCAGGTTTGATATCTGCTTTGAATGTGCTGTTACATCAACCACTATTAGAAGGAAAGCAGCAGGCTCCATTTCAAAATCTATATCAAGAGATATCACCCATTATATTAACTGCTATATCGACTGCCTCTCCGTGCAATGGGTTTGATTGCAGCTTAAATTGCTCTGTTCTATCATTTGCTAAATGAAGGGCTACACTACGCAATATGTCAATCTGGAGATACATCAAGCACAAGATCTGTTGGTATATTTACCACCTCAGGCTAAGGCAGCTTTGATCCAAACTTTATACAGTTCACAGAATTTCACAGAGAGAATCTGAGGAAACAAGGAAGGGTCTGGTTTAGACTTTAGCGGACTGGTACTCTGTCACAAGCATGACGGATATCCTATCTACCCGATCAGAAGTACCGTAGGATATAATGCACTTGTAATAAGGCAAATGGGATGGCAAGTTTGTGACTGAGTAATGTGTCAGCCAGATTCTAAATCAGGCCTGAAGTCTTTACATAGTTTCACTTGAAATCGTTCAGATATGAATGGAATTTTTAAAATCGTTTTAGGTATGGCGAAGCTGGTGTAATGTTGCAGAGTGGCATGCTAGAAATCAAGCTAGAATTGCCTTTCAGTCTTCACTTGACATTAGACTCTGTGACTCAAATAGACAAATAACATACTTTTCATAGAATGTAAGGATCTCTTTCCCAATTTTATTTATTCTGCATTAAATTGTGTTACACACTTTACATGCTTCTTGGAAGGCTCAGGCACACTAGACTTTTCAAATCTGAAACTTTGCTGTAACATGGGGATGAGGCTGCCTCAATCTTCCCTCCAAAGAAGGAATGGAAATCATTGGTCCCTCAAATCATGGATGCAAATACCCTTTAACTCTACTAATGTGTGCTCGTCATGGGACCCAGATCATAAGATACACCATGATCTCATGTCTCTAAAAAGCACGTGGAGAAAATTTAAAAAGAGCTTCATTTTTATAATCTATAGTATTATGTTTTAACAATTACCTCTTTTAATGAATTCCCTAGACATAATTTAAAAGCATTTCAAACTTAGCACAAGAAACGTTATTACCAATAAACAACATACAACACTAATATACTTATAATTTAATAGACAATTCATAAGATAATCAAGCTCACATTGAATTCAATCACAATAATTTCTTGATGGTTTTACAATCAATTTTTCATTTGTCTAATTCTGTCCACTTATTCTTAATGTGACTACAGATTTCCAATTTGCATTTAAAGCTGTTTTGGAAAGAACACAGCTTTGCATCTGAAGTTCCTTATACTTAGATTGTGATCATGCTGTTCTGTTTATTTGAGTTTGCTAAGCTCATTACGATATTAACTTCAGCTCAAAAAATATTTGGCAATTATCGCTAAAGAAATTAACCGGGGAGTTTCTTCTAAAAAATAAATTTCACAGATCTTGTTTGGGACACAAAAAGGCTTTTATATTCCGGATTGATGCTCTCACGTGACCCAAAATCATCTGAGGTCTTCATTTCTCAAAGGATGTTCATGTCTGTGTGGAAGAGCTGCTTGCAATCTGTCCTGTTCTCGAAAATCTAAAATCTCACATCTCACTTCAGTAGTTTCCTTTTGATTCTGTGTGCTAAGGTGCTAAACTTTTCATTAAAGTTAATTAGCTCTGTGATCCTCCCGCTCTTCCAATTTAAACGAGGATGCTTATTTAAAATGCAAGTTTATGATGCAACACGCTCTCATTACTGCAGCAATGTTTACGAATGATTTTTCTTAGTCACAAACTAAAGCATATTCTACAGGTTGTCCAGCTCTGGGGAGTGACCATGCAGCATCAATGATATTACAGCACCATTTTAATTTGTAAGAGAACAATAGAGAATGAGGGAGAGGATGTGGCCCAACGGCCAGGGTGGTTGATCTCAAATCTGGGGAACTGGCTTCAAATCATAGCAATGACGCTCAACATCCTGTGATTCTGGGCAAATCACTTAATATCCCTGTGCATAACAAAAAAAGGGAATGTGTCCTTGTGTAAAGCAACTGGTACTCATTTAAAGCGCTCTGAAAGCTTCGGGTCAAGTGAGCACTAAATAAAACTCTGAGAAAGAAAAAAAGAAAAGAATAGACACCCCTCTTAATTATGTTTGTTTAGGTCAGTTGGATACATTGAAAACTTTCCAGCTTACATTCAGTATCTTTGCACATACAAAGCACAGTGAGTGCATAATACAGTGACAAGGAATTAAGGAGGAATATCAGCATTGGAGTTGAAATTCAAGTTCTCATCAACTCGAAAGCAATTTAAGAGCACAGTGCAGGTGATACCGCGCTTGGTCAATATAGATGTTACTGCTCTCGACATAGTTTGATCCTCCCCAGCTGATGTTTCACAAAGGTATTTCTGGTAGCTACTGTCACTATTTTTATTTTATACATATAGAAGATAGCCTTTAACTATTACATGTTAGATTTTCTGTCTTTTGTGATGTATAGAATGGCTAATGTTGCACTCCCATTCTTGGGTGTGTGTCCCTTGGGCACTCCAAAAGTCCTATGAGAATAGGGGGCATATTATCAAGACAGGCGATAACATTATCGCCGCTTTAGCGGCAGAAAACTGCCACTAAAACGGCGATAATGGGCTTGATAATATGCTCTATGGAATTCCAATTGAAGCCCATGTTAGATGTGAAGGACATCTAACCTGAGCTTCAATTGGAATTCCATAGAGCATATTATCAAGCCCATTATCGCCATTTTAGCTGCAGTTTTCTGCCCCTAAAGCGGCGATAATTTTATTGCCTGTCTTGATAATATGCCCCTAGGTTCTACAGTCTGTAAATAAAAGAGAACAAGTTTGGTTTGTTGTGAACATCAATTCATGTATTTAATCCTTCATACATGTTGTTTTGTTGTGTTCAAATCGCTTGCAATTCATAGTGTACAGACTATTAGTCAATCCAATGCATTTCGGGTTTTCTTGAACCCTTCATCAGGGATTAGTCCTAGGATGAACGTAAAAATAACCATGATTCATGTTCTTTTTTTACGTCAGAAAAACTATTATTAAGGTGCGCTGTGTGTCATAGCTGTTAGTAATGTGCCTTCAGAATTAGCTTGAAAATTACTCGCGCTGTATTTACGTGTTCGTTTAGTGGAATACGTGCTGGTTTATTTGTGAATAAAGTTTTTGAATGCCCATGAAAAAATCGGAGATGGTCAGACGTGCTGGTTAAAAAACAGTGATTGCAAAGAAAATGTCAGCGTTTCTCGGGTGAAAGGAAAATGTATTATTAGCTAATTGTAACCCCGTGTTTTTTTTTAAAGAAAAAGAAAGGAAAGACGTTTGCGGTTGGTGCAAAGTCTGATGTGCCGAGTGCAGTAAGTTCAAACAATTCGTAACAGTTAGTAAGCAAATTGTGAAAGCGGGGGACACACCCAAGAATGGGAGTGCAACATTAATCATTTGTCTAACCGACGTCACGATTGAAGACGCCACCCCGGGTGCACACAACAAATATCACAACTTCAACAACCTTAAGGACCCCAGTAACAAAAACGTAGTAGCGCGTATTTCAACCCCACTATATATAGAATGGCGACACAGCACCTTAAAGCGAATAAAATCACTTAAGTCAATTCAAAATCGCTATTTTCATGTACATTTGAAACATTGTATTGTATTGTATTACATAAGTATCATGTCACATTTTACTACACATCGGAATCACACGTATCTAACAAGTGGATTTTTTGTGTCAGAATTTAACATGTCTGTCAGCATTTACTGAAGTGTGGTGAGAGGATTTTAAGAACTTAGATTTGCACCGCGCACCAGTTAATCACAGTGGTGGAAAATCCACGAACAAAGTCTTGGTGATGTATTTTGATATGTGGAGTCAAAATGACCAATTGTGTTGTACAGTAAGGTACTGCAAGGCAAGATAAGCATTTTTCTAAGTACAGAAGATTATATATTATATTATAGCAATTTAACTTTATTTCATTCTCTGGAGCAGTTCCAAAGAAAATGTTTCTATTTTGTTTCCCCATTTGCCAACTTCAGGTATTTGATTTTAATTGTTTGTATTCACATTATTTAGCTTGTTTGCTGAATATATGCCATTTCATTGATAAATCATTTAATTGGTGATCTACAGAGCCCCAAGATATATCTTATGTCTGTAATACACCTGTTACCATGAGTATGCTGATACAGTGCACCCACAGTTGGCTGTAAATAGGAAGTTATGGAAGATTGAAACATAACACTCTGGGGCATATTCTCAAGCCCCTATCGCCACGGGAACGTCCCTTTTTTTCTGGCGTTCCCGTGGCAATAGGGTCAGCACCTTATTCTCAAGGCAGCGTTAACTCACTTAACCTGGCTTTAAGCCACATTAAGTGGCTTAACGCTGCCTTGAGAATAAGGCCCTTTTCACGCTAAATTTAGTGTGAAAGGGGCATGCAGTGGGTGTTGCGGTGGGTGTTCCACTGCAACACTCATTGTGATCGACGCTACCACCTATTATCAATAGCGGCGATAATAGGTGGCAGCCTCGAACTTAAGACCAGAAAATCCTGCTCTTAAGTAGGCGATACGAGGAGAAATGCTTTATTTCTCCTCGTTTTTGCTTTTTCCATGTGTGCTGCCTTGTGCAGCACACATGGAAAAAGCAAAATGCCATGGTTTGTTTATGTACAGGAAGGTGTCCCTTCCTGTACATGAACAAACCTTTTGCAAAAATGCCATTTTGTATCTTTGATGTGTGCTGCAAGAAGCACCACACATGAAAGTTACAAAATGTATTTTAAGATTGTTTATGTGCAGGAATGGGCACCTTCCTGTACATGAACAACCCTCCCCTGCACGCAGACACCCTTGCACTCTGGTGCAAGGATGTCTGTGTTGGCGCTAAGCCGTGAAACTTAGCGCCATCGCAGGGGGAAACGTCAGGCTGCACCACATTCTTGAGAATACGGTGCAGCTGCGCGTTGCCGAAGTGGCGGTGAGAGGCGTTAAGCCAAGGAGGCTAACGTCTCTCACCACTACTTCCTTGAGAATATCCCCCTCTGTTTTCTATATTTGTAGGAAGATTTGGAAGCTTCTGATCGAATTCCACATGCTGATATCTTCTCTGCAAGAGGCATCTTTGCTCTTGAAAGACCCATAATGCCCATTGTGGATACAACCATCTTGTGATCATTTCCTATTCAATGTTGCTGAAGGCTATTAATATGCCAAAGATAATCAAACCTGCAATCAATCCATTATCAAAATGCCCTAGTGTACCATATGCTGTGGCCAAAAGTGGTTGAAATCTGATTCAGCAATGATTAGTATATTACGTAGGATTTTGAAGACTTGTTAATAAACTGCTACCACTCTTCCTAAGACTATGCTCATGAATCTCAAAGGGGTATTTGGCAGCCTCATGACTGGTCTCTAAGATCCAAATAAAGAGTGAATTGTAATAGAACAAGGGAGATGCAGTGTGGTGAGGCAGGGTTTTATCAACTCTGAGTGGTTTGTGTTCATGTGGTAATATGTATTGGTGTTGTTATTTAAAGGGTGACCTGAGTGACTGCATTATAGATTGGGTGTGCAAGAATGCTGCTGTGTTGTTTCCATAGGCAAAATAACCCTTGGAGGTTGTTTCAAAGGTGGATTGCTATTTTGATGAACGAATCGCTTTGTGTTGTTTAATTATTCTGTTGACAGTTCCTCTTCTGTCACCCAGCAACATCATGCTGTGCCTAGGGAGTTTCTGGTGTGCTAGTTGCATATAGGTTTACAGTTGGTGTTAGTGGGAACACCACCACATCTCTGGTCACAACCATATGCCATTGAGCTCTTCTTGAATAATGTAACATTTTGTTTCCTGTAGTTATTCATTGTAGGGAAGAAAGAGACACAAAGATGCTATTGAGACAGCGGTGCAGGTATTCTCTATTTACTACGTTTTATCCGTTAGATTCTAGACAGTAGTTTTCTGGCATGCCTACGTGGCTCTCTGATAATTGCCGTTAGGTTTAGCTACTTTATATTTTTCTACTTAAATATAACTTTGCTACTTAATATATTCCTTTTTCAGTAATACGGTATAATCACAAATTGAAATTAGTGTTGATTGCAACTAAATACGGTTTATATAAAGAATACCAACACAAATTCAACCTTTTTTGATTGCAAACTCTCACTTCTCTAACGTGTGCAGCAAAAAAGCACCTGCTTTCAAAATGCTCGCTTTTTCATTTTGTCTAAACATTTTGTAAAATGTGTTTTGTAAAGGGTAAAAATCAGTCAACTAGATCACTCAATGCACATTGGAAAAATCTACTTTCTGTGCAATTCTGCGATGTGCAGTGACTAATTTCCTTGTTAATTTTTTTGTTTTAAAACATACACACAACATAACTGTGGGGAAAAAGAATTTGAAAACCAGACTTTCTTTCAGAGTTTCTACTACACAGACATATTCAAACATGTTAGGTTTGGGGGCCATTTTTATCAATTTTTCATGCAACCCAGTGCAGAAAGATGCCTTGCCGTTCTGCACTGCGGGAAAGGGCAGGAATGCACCATATTTATCAAAATGTTGCACATTCCTGCTCTCTCCATATGCTGACACACTTTTGCATGCCTAGCGCCAACAAAGGAAACTTTGCAACATGGAGCGAGGGTATCTGCGTTGCAGGCAGGATAGCTTTTGTGCACAATCATATGAGAATTTTTCGTCTTTCTATGTGTCCTGCAGAATGCAGAACATGTTGAAAAAGGAAAAACAGATATTTCTCCTTGTTATGCCTTCCATGGGAACACATAGAATTCTGACATATTCCCAGGTCTACCACTCAAGGTAAATATGGGAATTTGCCATAATCCGTGGGTGGATGGGTGGGAACACCCACGCTGTGTCCATGGAACGCCTCCCTGGGGCAGAGGAACACAAAGCAGTGACTTGTGCTTCCTTGCATTACTCCGGCTTTACCAAGAAATGCAGTTCCATGCAAGGGAGCCTTGGATGGCTTGATACATCTTATCTAGGTTTTGTGTTGCCCTTGTGTTATCTTGTGTTGTATAAGGGCGACACAATACTTTGATAAATATGCCCCTGGGTTTCCTCCTGGGTACTTGGGGCTGGTTGCCAGGGAGTCAACAAATGAAGGTTCTACTTTTCAGGAACTGTTCACCGTTTACAGGTCCGGCTGGCAAACATTAATGTAACCTCTCCATTCACCTAATTCAAAAAGCTGTATTTGCAGCTTCCTGCTGCAAAATGGCACTCTTTCCTGTGTCCTGCTGGTGAGTCATAAATAGCAGGCATAGGCATGATTCGTTTAAAAGGAGCAAAATGTACATTCCCTTGACTGTACTAAACGAAAGGTTCAATTACCATAATTCAAGGATTATCAGCGCTGCAGGCAAAACCTATTTTAACCGGTTGTGCAGCCCCACCCACCCCGCCCTGCCACAGGACCTTATTCAGTGTTTTCAGGGCTCCCAGCTACAAATAATTAGCAAAACAGATCATAAATTGCTATTCTCTGTCAAAGGAGATTGGCTGATATTGTGAAGAGCCTGGTCTAAAATGCATAGTTCACAAATTTGCACATATTATCGCTGTATTTTTTTCAATAATATTTGTAATCGTAGGAAAAATGGCATTTCTGTCCTTGTCACACCATGCTGCTTCATGTTTACTCAATCTGAGATGCACAACAGGGTACAGCGTTATTATGTAAAGATCCCACAGCCAGGAACAGCGTGATTGGAGGGGGCCTTCATCTACAGTAGGCATGTTGCCACAAAGTACGAGGAAACTCATTTTCTTTTTCGTTTCTGTGCTTCTAGTGTGAAAACACAAGTAAATTCCCAAATCATGTAGTGTTCACATATTTAAAGAGCAGTACTGTTTTCTGCAATAAAAGGGCGAATGGTCTGTTGATTGTTCACATACCCTGTGACACACTTTGGTGCAGGTGGCTTGTCTTGCCCCTTTTTCTGTAAAATTCCAGCTATTTATTGTGTAGTGCTGGTGGAAATTATTCATTTTTCAATTAACCTTTAACCCCTTGCATGCCCGCCCCTTTCCCCGCCCAGTGCCGCGCCTTGCATTAGCGGGCGGAGTTCATGACGAGCTGGACTCGTCATGGGCACAGCGCCACCGCAGCCCATGACGAGTCCAGCTCGTCATGGGCACTGAAGGGGTTAATGATCTAGACTGTTTTCCCTCTGAAAGTACAAAGAGTGTTTTTTTTTCATTTCAAAAGAATTTTATTATTTTAAAGAAGCAAATATGAAACATAGGATACAAGCAAAAGTGATACAATTGATAACGGACCGAGGTAATAGATACATTAAAATAAAATTAAATAATAGGAAATCAAATCACTGTCATTCATTAATCCGCAGATATCAGATAAATAAAGTACTTAAGGAGGGACGACCCAAAATGATATCTAGCAAAGATACTTATCAAAAGTATCACCCTCAGATGGCAACCTAGGGATAAGAGGAAAGAAAAGAGAGGAAGAAAGAAAAGACGGAAAGAGTAGGAAAGAGATGAGGAAAGAAAAAGAGAGACAGAGAGGAGAAAAGGAAGAGGAGAGGATTTCCAGAGGATTCACCCGACACACAAGACAACACTAACCAGACAAATCAAAGGGATATTGCTCCACCAGCCCTTCGGAGGCCAACTCCATGTATGAATCTAAGGCTTTCCAAACACCAGTAGATATAGAAGGGGATAGATGAGCATGGTCAACTGACGTATGAGCACTTCGTAGAAAGGAAACCCAAGCCCACCAAGTATGGTAAGAGACGGATGAAAAGGATTTCCACTCCATGAGAATTACTTTGACTGAAATAGTCAATAAGAGGTCCAGCAACTGTAACTCCATGGGATCTAAAGGCAGAGGGACAGGGGCCGCCAACGGACCCAAAAGGATTAATGGAAAAGAAAGTTGGAATTTGATGTTAAAGATGAGCATGAGGTGTTTGTGAATTAAATCCCAAAAGGGTTGGAGAAGGGAGCAATCAAGGAACATATGTTGAAAATCGCCTGGTAAAAGCCCACAACTCCAGCACAAATTGTCTTCTTTGAGATTTAGTGAATACAGACGAATGGGAGTCCAGTGAAGAAGATTAATAGAGAAA
The DNA here is from genome assembly GCF_964204655.1 of Triturus cristatus. NCBI lineage: Eukaryota > Metazoa > Chordata > Amphibia > Caudata > Salamandridae > Triturus > Triturus cristatus. The sequence continues at coordinate 169,971,279 of NC_140582.1, read as the reverse complement.
AACTTAGACTGCATTAAAGAGGGGGCGATTTTGTTACGAAGAGAAAATTTACCAATATCTTGCCAGGTATCAGAAGAGATATGAGCAGTAACACTATGATCAAAATGATGTAACCATTTTTGCTGTGCGACAGTTTGGGAAGGGAGTGTAGAGGACGATAAAAATTTGTAAATCCGAGACGCAACATGGCCAGTCCTGATCCATAACTGAAAAAGCGTAATCATAGGGGAAGAAGGATGAAGGTGCACTTTAGCAAGTGCAACCTTAATCTTAAGAAAAGTATAAAAGTCTAAATTAGATAAAGAAAATTGTTGAGCAAGGGATGAGAAAGGGGAAGGGTCATTGTTGGAATCATAGAGATGTTTAACAAGTGAGACACCTTTCCCAGCCCAGTAAGACATCAACTCTGGGTCAATATTAATTTTGATTTTAGAATTGCGCCAAATAGATGAACATCTAGTTTTATGCAGTGGAATTGCTACTCTCTTATCAACCTTGCGAACCGCAGCAATAGTGTCTAAAATAATAGAACGAGAGAATGGAATAGAAAGGGTATTCGTGGTTAAAAAAGAGGCAGTCGGCAGTGGGGAGGCCAGTTCCTGTTCTATTGTCAACCATGCTGGAACATGAATAGATGGAGAAGAAAACCAAAGGGCACCCTGGGACACCAGAAAAGCCGTTTGATACTTCCCCCAATCAGGAAAATTACAGCCACCCATATCATGAGATTTCCGTAAAAGTTTATAAGCAATCCTAGCCCTTCTGTCATTCCATAAAAATTTGGAAGTAAGCAAATCAAGTTCATGAAAGAAGGAATCAGAAAGCCTTACTGGAAGCATAGAGGAAACAAAATTAATAATAGGAGTGATCATCATTTTAAGAGTCTGCAGTCGGCCCCACCAAGAAATATGCTTCGGAGACCAATTTTCTAAAAGACGTCTCACCTTAAGAATAGTTTGGGATTCATTATAAGTAGCCGTAGCATATAGGGTGGAACAAAAATAGATACCCAGATATTTTAGCTGTTTAGATTGCCATTTAAAGCCCGCCGAACCCATATGAGAGGAGAAGCAGTAAGCATTTAAGGGAAACATCTCTGTCTTATCTTTGTTCAGAGTGTATCCTGAAACTTTTGAAAAAAGAGAAATCGTATCCGAAATAGCAGGGATGGCCAGTGCAATATCATCAGAAAAAATGAGAACATCATCTGCATATGCAGCTGTTTTTATCTGATGAGACCCAAAAGAGAACCCCTTAATATCTGGATGCGAGTCAATCATTCTGAGGAGAGGATCAATGGACAACAAAAATAAGAGAGGGGACAAAGGACACCCTTGTCTAGTGCCCTGACAAAGGTTAAAAAAGGAAGACGTAGCACCATTCACCCGTATGTTAGCCCTAGGTCGGGAGTAAAGAGACATAACCATACGAATAAAGAAATCACCAAGATTATGTGCACATAAAACAGCTCTTATAAAAAGGCCAAGAGACCTTATCAAATGCCTTTTCAGCATCAAGGGCCAAGGCCGCCGCCGGAAGATTAGAACGCTTGGCGGCACCAAGAATATGACAAAAAGTACGAATATTATCACGCGCAAGACGCCCCTTTACGAAACCTGTTTGGGAGGGATGAACCAATTGAGGAATATAGGAAAATAGAGCGTTTAGCTAAGATTTTAGCAAAGATCTTAGCTTCCATGTTAAGAAGGGAAATGGGACGAAAATTCTTGGGATCTGCATGATCTTTCCCTTCTTTGGGGATAACTACAATAGTAGCATCAGCCGCGGAACCAGACACAGAACCATCCTTAATAAAAGCATCAAAAACGGATTGGAGTTTCGGGACGAGCACGGGAATAAAGGTTTTATAAAACGCAATAGGATATCCATCAGGACCAGGAGCTTTACCAGAACGAGTAGCTTTAATCGCGGAAATGATTTCATCAGAAGTAATCGGACAATTCAATGAGTTATTATCGTCCTCCGAAACAACTTTCAAAGGAACCGACTTCAAGAACTCCTGACATTGTTCAAAAGAAGCTTGAGCAGACGGGGTATATAAATTATTATAAAAATCGCGGAAGACCTCAAGAATTTCTACAGTTTGAAATTGTTTGATACCAAGCCGGTCAGTAATAGAAGAAATTTGGGAAGAATTACAAGAAGATTCCTGAAACTTTAAAGTGGCTGCAAGAAGCTTGCCCGCACGATTTTTTAACAGCAATTTCTTAGATTTCTGAGCCTGAAGGCCAATATGACCTCTCTTAGTGACTATAGTATTGTACGTATACTTTACATTTTTAATAGATTGGAGGCAGGTCTTATCCTGAGAATGTCGAAAAAGGGATTCCTGACGTTTGATCTCATCTGCTAAGTCCGCGAGTTCCTTTTTAATGGCTGCGTTTCTCCTTGACATACATTTAATGACCTGACCACGGAAAGTACATTTAAAAGAGTCCCAGAGAACAACAGGGGAACTGACTGGCCCAACATTCTCAATAAAAAACGTCTCAATATCATTGGAAAACTCTCGCACCAAGGACTCATCATGTAAAATTTCTGTGTTTAGTCTCCACGAACGAGATCGTGCCCTAGGGGCAAAGGACATAAGAGTAAAGGTCACTGCGGCATGGTCAGAAATTAAAATAGGGTGAATAAGCGGAGAAGAAGAAGATTGAACCAGAGAGGAGTGAACCAAAAGATAATCAATGCGTGAAAAGGACGAATGATGGGACGAAAAAAAGGAGAAGTCACTACCAGTGGGATTATGAAGACGCCAGACATCCTGAAGATGGGTAAGAGAGCACATATTAATCATTTGTTTATGTGCTTTAGGGGGATGAAAATTAAAGGCAGAATTCCTATCTAAGATGGGATCCATTGGCAAATTAAAGTCTCCACCTACAATAAGATTACCAGAGTGAGGTGTATCATTTAGCTTTTTGGTGATCGCTTTCCAAAAGGACGGGTCATCCTTGTTGGGGGCATAAATATTCATGACAAAGAGATCAGCATTACCATTGGACATCTTAGACAGCAACCACCGACCCTCTCTATCCTGCTCAGAGGAAACGATAGACAACCCAGAATGTTTAGAAACTAAGGTAATTACCCCATTTCTTTTACCACAAGCATCTGAACAAGCAACATCAAAGACCCACTCTTTCTTCAGAAACAACGCCTCCTTGGCAGAGAGCTTTGTTTCCTGAAAAAGGACGAGATCCGAAGAAAGAGATTTACAGTAGTCCAAAATCTTTGACCTTTTAACTGGGTGATTTAACCCTTTAACATTAAGGGAAAGTATATTTAGTCCAGACATAGAACCATTATCAGGAAAAAAAGACATTTCATATATGACAAATGAACTGCAACAACCAGGAGAACCAACCAGCAGACATTAAAAGCCAACACAAAACAAGGTGAAACCAAAGAGGAAATCCGAAGAGAAAAAAGGAAAGAAGAGGAAAAAGAAAGCAAGAAAATACACAGAAAGAGAGAGAAAAGGGCCCATAAGACAGGTCTGAAAAAGACCAAATTCATACAAGGGGGACATGGGAAAAAGAGCGAGGGGCCGACAAGAGGAATAAAAAACATCAGCATAAATAGCCCCAAAACAGTACATAGCTGATTATACATGTTTAAAAGAAGAACTATCTAAAAGCTAAGAACTGGAATTAATTATAACATTTTGGAAACAGAGCGAAATGAAAGACTATAAAGGCAACACGTTTAACCAAGTTGATATATAGGTACCAGCTAAAATGAATCATAGAGAACGGGAAGGGCAGGAAAGAGAGAAAAAGAAAACAAGTGCAAGCAATAAGAGCTGGTGGAAAGTGAGCTAAAAGTTAACATTACTATTAGGTAGAGGAAGACCAAAGCGGATTTCATAAAGAGAAAAAGGAAACAGAATGAAGAGAAAAGAAGAAATACATTCTAAAGCATACTATATGATACATTATGGGAAAAATAAGTGAAACATAATAGAAAACGGCATATAGTATCCTCTCAATATAACAATCAATGAATCCCTATGGCAGATAAATAAGAGAACTAATACTATATATAAATATGTAAAATCTATAGATAAGCTTATAGATAACTGACCATGAATAGATAAAGCCATATACACACAAATTGGCAAAAAGAGGTACGCTTGCCTAAGTAAGTGAACATGTAGGTAAAGAGGCATAAAACTATCAAGTATAAAGCATCTATAAAAAACTGACCTACTCGAAAAAGATAATTAATAATACATAATAAACAAACCACTCAGTGATAAATCAGTAAAGTAGATATAACTAGTAACTATATAGACGACACATAGTGACTCTAAATATTGCCATAAATAAGCATCTAATAAACATCTATGATTCAAACATATAGACAATCCATACATCAACACGTTGATAAAACAAAGGAAAAAACAATGGCCTACTCCATAAATACGAGATAACAAGAGACAACCATGAGGCAAAAAGACCGACCACAAAAAGATAAAATAAACCAAATTTCACATCAAAAATCGACGCAAATAAAGAAGTCATACAACGGGATAAGAAACGGACCAGGACCTAATACGTCGAGAGACAAACTGGGAAGGCAAGGAGTAACAGGACGACACGCGAACAGGAGTGAAGTCAAGCCATCAAGAGATGCTACCACAAAAAAATTGGAAGGTTTATACAATAAAATTAACAACAATAAAGACCATTACACCATAACGATAACAAGGGAGCACCAAAAGACGACAAAAACACACCAAAACCAATGGACATAAAGACCACCGCGCAGATCTAAAAGCAACTAGACTTAATAGATCTGACAAAGAAGAAAAACATTGCAGTATGTATAACCGCATCAGGTGCCAGAAGAACCAGGAACATGTGAGGCCACCGTTTGAAGTTCCGTCTGTAACTCCATCTGATTATCCAAAAACGAGGCCAAATCAGCAGGTTCATCAAAAATTCTGACACGACCTTTGAAAGTAATGCGGAATTTTGAAGGGCCAGCAAAGGAGAAGGGGATATTCATCTCAGATAAACGCTTCCGGAGATTAAGAAAGCCCTTCCTCCTTATCACCGTGTCCCTGGCAAAGTCTTGAGAAATTGAAATACGATGGCCATTACAAGAAACAGCTCTAACCTTCCGCATATGAGCCAAAATCTGCTCTGTATGCTGATGACGCAGCGGTTTAAAAATTATCGCTCTTGGTTGCGTAGCAGACTTGGGGCGAAAGGTGGGAACACGGTGTGCACATTCCAATTCAAAATCTCTTTGGAAAGAAATTTGTAGTGTAGAAGGAATCCATTGATAAAGAAACTCAATCATGGAAGATGCATCTTTCTCAACATCCTCCGGAAGACCAAAAATACGCAGATTGGATCTGCGATTACGATCCTCTTGTTCAGTGAGGTCTTTCCTCAATGCTGCCATGGAACGCTCCATCTGAGTGAGAGATCTAGAGTGCTTTTGCATGGTATCCTCTGCGCCACTAATCCGTGTTTCTGTACCTGAAACACGAAGGGAAAGGGCCTTGAAATCATTCCTGATGGCTAACACCTCCACCTGCAGTAAATCTGTGTTAGTCTTAGTAGACTGCGCAATTTCATAGACCTCATTAAGGCGCCTCAGGATGGACTCAAGAGTAGAATTAGTGTCTTTTGGAGCAGACTCAGGTGTGGGGGATACTTGTTTGGACCTCTTAAGAGATGCTTTAGAGTCCTTAACGTCTTTAGGATTCGGTGAAGGGCCCATATTCTCAGCCATAGACCATACCACCTCAACAGGAATAAAATACACCTCTTCAGATAGAGTAAGGGCAAGAAATGCCAGGGGATGTAAGACCCTTAATGTGCGATAAGAAAAACGAGCAGGAAGGAATAACGCCCTTTCAGCAAAAAGAGCAGGACAATGATTATGGCAGGCGAGCACGGTCAGGAAAAAAAACCACCTCACAAAAAATATCATGTGCTGCAGGCGCACACCGACCTCAAAAACAACCAATAGCAAGCATAGAGCAAAGAAGCCTCACATAAGGAAGTGGCAGTGCGTCTGACGAATAATATATTAGCAGAAACCTCAAAAAGTTCTCACAATGAGCAGCACTGCAATAAGCGGAAGAAAAAAAAATCAAAATAAGCACAAAAAAAGTGAAAAAAACGTCACCAGTTCCTGTATGACTCCATTCCTGACAGGATAGTCCCAGTAGCGTTGTCGTGTAGAGGAGAGTAAAACTCCCTCAGTGAAGAAACAAAATGGCGGCCGCTCGTGAAACCATCGAGCGCCACCTTAAAATGCCGATATATGGTCTCTGGCCGCTTCCCACCACCGGAAAACTCCCTCGTAGCACACACGGCAGTCTCACAGGCAAGATATCATCCTCTGCGCTGAGCGGGGCATTCCGCAGCGGCAGCAATGTCTCCGTCGGCCCTCGCTCTTTACGGAGCTCAAGCGCGATCCGCCATTTCACAGCGGCGCGCAAGCCACGCCCCCTACAAAGAGTGTTTTTGAATGCTAGCTATCCAAATGCTATGCTTGTGGCTGTATTTAGCATCTCACGGAATAGATAGCTATATAAAGTTGTTTATTCAGTCAATTTTGGCAAGAAAACATCACACATAAAGATCACATGAAATGCATAAGCCAAAATATTATAGTATGATACAATCACTTCCTCTACAAATAAAAGATAATAAAAATACAAGTAAAATCCATTGAAACCATTGAGAAACTGTGCCCAGCTGCATTAGCTATCCTTCATAAAGGACGGATACTTTACAAGACCACTCTAAGTAAACAAAGATTTCAATGGCTCAATGATGAATTCAGGTCAATAAAGCACCTAATTTTGAGGCATTAAGGAAATCATAGAATCTTGATTCAAGCAATGCAATCACCGTAAGGAAAAAATGCAAAACCAAAACTTGGCTATCAAAATTCAGAGACAATAAAAACACAGATAACTTTACATAAAAAATAGTAAGTGATGGGACAGTTAATCAATTATCGATCTTCTAGACAGCCAAGCTGCTCGGAGAAAAGACTGTAAAGATAACATGACCTGTTGGTAGCATCTATAGATACATCCTGGCTGGCCTAACAATTAAAATTCAGGATTTCAACAAAGGGATTAAAAATAGCTTCTTGAGCCAGCTATAATAAGAACAGAACATGGTAAAATGCAACATATCCTGCAGAGACATATTGTCGCAGCCACAGGTTTCCCTTGCCTTAGGCCGCATCCACCCAGAAGGGGATGCCAAAAGATTGTGTAATTGGTTGAACCTGAACCTGGCCAGCAGAAACCTATTGTGCTGTGAGCCTTCCGCACAGTTTTAAGCAACATGTGACCCCAAACTGAAGTTTTCTGAAGCTCTAGGATATACTCTCTCTAGGTGTGAATGTTCCAAGAACAGCCTTTATACACACTCTAACTCCTGCTCCAAGAGGGAGGAGGATCACTAAAAATCTCTCTCCTATCAATGTCGTTAAAGGCTGCTTTAACATGGGCTATCCAGGATATTCTGTGTGACTGATTAAGAGCCAAACAGTTTGCTAAAAACATTCAATTTAGCAGCAGTTCTGCCCTGCTCCAGATCTTAATCCAACACATGAACAGACTAAGGGATATCAAATCTGACACTGGGCAAGCCCAAGCTCTGCTTGTACAGTGAAAGCTGGAGTAGACTGTGGAACCTGTACCAATCTGCGTAGAAAATTATTTTCAGCCGATTGGATATAGTTCAGCTTGACATACCCCCATACCTCACTACCCTATCGTAGCTGGGAGATGCACTTAGTTTGATAAATTTTTAACATGTGCCTCAGCACCCTAGAGCCATCCTTCTGTGCAAAATTAAAAACCGCCCCTGTGCACATGAGAAACTCAGCTCTTTTTGCATCCACCAGAGGTTTCCAACAAATGTTGGAATGAAATAGAACCCCCAGGTAAGGGAACGCCTTAACTTTGCCCAATGTATATTTAGCAACCTTAAAGGTATTGCTCTTAGTTGACTTGGGGCCCACTACCATCACATATGACTTCAAGAAATTAACCGCCATATCAAGGTTCCCCATGAAAGACGCATACCTATCCTGGAGTAGCTCCAGCCCCTGAGCGGTCCGAGCCATAAAGACTGCATTGTCTCCATATAATAACACAGGGAGGAATCCGTCACCTACCTTTGGCCAATCTGCGCAGTTGATAACAGCGCAGACTCAAGCCCATTACATACAATGTAAATAAAAAAGGGGCAAGAATACATCCTTTATGCACACCCGAACTAGTCTGGAAAGGGCAAGTACAGTCCTGAGACAGTCCTACGAAATACAGACTGAGGCAGAGTTCTCTGAGTGAAGTTTGGCTTGGAGGGCCACGATGCTTCGGTCTATTGCCATCCCGCTAAGTAGGGTCCAAGGTTTTTCTCGATTCACCCTGTTGAAAGCAGAGGCCAGGTCCATAATGCTAAATGTATAGATTCAGACCGAGCCACTGCATATTTATTAATAATCAAATGGAGGGTCAGGCATTGGTCTGAGGTGGACCTCCCTGCTCTAAAACCATACTGAACATCACACAGGATGTTATATTATCCTCTGCCCAGTAACTTAGCCTATTTAAGATCACCTTCCCCAGTACCTTGAACATTGAGTCCAGTAACAATATTGGTCTATAGCACTCTGAGATGTCTTTGTCCCCCTTCTTAAATATAGGAACAATGACAGCAGTAGACAAAGAGGCAATGTCCCAACCAGGGCAACCGCATTCAACACCTGCGTTTATAGTGGAGCCCAGACCTCAATATTAGATGTGAACAAGTCTGACGGGATACTATCGTGCTCGGGGTATAAAGGAATACATTTCTAGCCATAGAAACAGAGGTTCTGTGGGACACATTTACTGAAAAAATCAAAAGTAATAAGAGCTGTATGTAAGAACATCATATGTAGAAATATCATCCTATATAAATATTTTGTCCTAAATATGTTAAAAAATATCATCCGATGGGTGAAGATTTGGTATCATTAACTTCAATGATGCAATATTTTGGAAACAAAATTTTAGAACACAATATTTATGTCAGGTGATTTTCTGGCAATGATATTCTGTTACTATGGCAGTGGGTATCTAAAAACACAAATTTATTGGCTGAGATTGTAGGAGAAAAATACATTCTTCGATATTTTTATAAACAATATTTTAGAAAATATTATCTTAATGGAGACAAAATTGACTGGAAGGTGAAGAAGTGAATAGTTCTTAAATTCTGAAAATCCTACTCTGCTTTGTAGAATATAGACTTTAAATTCTTCATTGCATATGGTGTCTTTTAACATGAAAAGGGAGATCATCTGGAGCTGGATATAATGGGACATCTATCAAAATTTCACAAACATCCGGTCAGTCCAGATTTTGGTTCTCCACCTTCAGTTAAATCTAGGAGGCGCACTGTGATTCAAAATGAGGAGCCACCACCTGCTGTGCCCTTGCAATGCCCTTCACTGACATACCTTTCAATACCATTCCAGCCATTTTATCCGCTCTAAGACTGAACAGGGCAGGAAAATTAAGATACTCTCCCAAGCACTAGGAGGAATCTAAAAATGGATTAGGGCACTGATCTTTAGAATTATATGTTTTGTTTTTTCAAAACAAATCCCCAGTTCATGGGTTTTATCCGTGGAAAACAGAACAAAATGATGATCCTGCATGGCAACTGAGAGATAGAGTACTGGCATTGTTTGTTTCCCACAAAACAAACCCACCATATTTGTTTGAGCACTTCTGGGGAGAAAACATGAATGGTTAGTGACAAACTCTAGGTTTGCCAGGTGGGCTTGTACGTGGACATCAGAGGGAAGAGGGCGGTAGATGCTTAATCATCTGCTATTCTTACTCCAAGTCCACAGACTTGTGATGCATGACATTACAAGAGTATCCCTGGGATATTGGGTAGTACTATGTAAGAGATCACATAGAACAGTGCTGTTATACACTGAGGACAATAAAACGACTTACTCATCTTGCACACAAGGGATTATCATCCAACATATCAGAAGAAGATTGGGCAATTTACCTCGGAGACCATTTTCATCAAGATCACAATTCACTGTCTACAGGATCAAGGTCCATTGCAATCCCGGGAGTAACCTCCCCTGAGGTCCGGCAGGAAGAAGGGAGCGCTTTAGTACCCCAAGCAGCAGAGGGCAATAAGCCAGGCATCCCAAACACAAATGACTACATTAAAGAAATCAAACAGCAGATAGGAAAGGGAAGGAGGGAAGGGGCCCCGGGCCCCAACGGTATCCTGCCGATCCTTTATAAACATGATGCAGATTACTGGGATAAAGCACTCAGCCCGCTCTTCACTGAAATAAGGCAGACTGGCCTACTACCTCCCTCCTGGTGAGCCTCAGTAATTTCCCCAATCTTTAAATCAGGAGACAAAGCACTGCCAAAAAAATACAGCGTAGTAGCTCTCTTGGGCAATGAGGCCAAAGTTTTTGCAGGAATACTCCTAGATGAGCTCCAATCCTGGGCCGAAGGAAAATCAATTATTCCCCTAAATCAGACTGGCTTCTCAAAATCTGTTGGAACAGTGGCAAACATAATGACCATGGCTTTGTTGATCGACAAGGCGGAAACAACAAGCATGCCAATACACCTAAGCTTTGTCGACTATAGGGCTGCCTTTGATAATATATATCGAAATAGACTGTAGGCAAAACTAGCCAAATGGGGAATATCACAGCCACTGCTGACCTTGATGATCAACCTGCACACAAACACATGGATCCAATTAAAGCTGGGAGATAGGCCAATGCCAAAATTGAAGGGGCTCAAGCAAAGTTGTGTATTGGCCCCGACTCTGCTTAACCTGTTCCTAGCAGACCTCGTTCTGACACTAAATGCAAGCAATTCACACGCCCCAAGATTAGGGGGCTTAGTACTACCTTGCCTTCTTTATGTGGATGATTTCGTCTTAAGCAGCCAGACGCAGGTGGGATTACAGCCTCTTCTAACCACTGCACAGGAATAATCTGAAGCCAACGGCCTAAGCATTAACTTGGAAAAAAAACAAGACTATGACAATCAAGAAGAACTCAAAGAAGTCACCCGCCTGGTTCAGGGGTTCTGGCGGAATATTCATATTGCATCTGTACCTGAATACAAATACTTAGGAATGGTTATTGACAAGGGTGGCCACTTCACTGCCCAAAAGACCTCAGTCAGAAGGAAGGGCATTGCCCTGGCAGTTTCACTAAGAAATCTTAACTTCAAATTGAATGTCCCATCGCTTCTTCCCTTAGCCCAAGTCATGCGGGCAAAACTCCTACCGACAATAACCTATGGCAGCGAGGCACAAAGGGACAGGGATTCTAAGTTACTGGACAGCATGGTCACAACAGAGTACCGAATTATCTTTGGCCTGCCAAAATAAACCCCACCTTCACAAATCAGGTTAGAGTTTGGTGGCCAAAAACAGACCCTGGCAAGGCAAGGAGCAAATATCATCATTTGGGACAAAGTCTGGAAATCTGCATCAGTAATTCTCAACCGTCATGGTTAGAACTACAACAAAATACTTCATCACCTACCGCAAAATATTTTCAAACAAGTCTGATCAACATGGGGCTAACTCAACTCCGGGAAACACCTACCAACAACTGCATATTTATAAAGATAGTTTGGAAAGCAGTCAAACTCCTGTCATGGATTGAGGACAAAGCTTACCTATCAAAAAGGGCTCACTGATGGATGACTCTGAACACATACTCGCCCCTTGCTGCTAAAAAATATCTTGCATTGGGGAACGCTAAATCTATCAAAATTCAATTTTTTTTAAATATCGACTAGGCCTGCTACCCTGCACAAAGCACTTTCCACATTGGCTGGAGACTCAACCTGACTCCACATGCCGCTTATGTGGCATAGCACAGGAGGACATGTTTCTCCTACTTTGTACTTGTGAGGAACTTATGAACGAATGGAAACAACTTTTAAAACCATATTTTAACCAATGAGGCATTTGCACCCAGAAGCAATCAAGGTTGGCCTGCTTCGCACCTGATGACCCACAGCTGAATTGCCACTTGGTGAAAAAATGCCAGAGGCCTTGAGAAAGTCCCAGGCCCCAAACTGCATCATCCTGCACATCGTGACTGCATAGCAATAAATTCTGCCTTAACGAAAAGGCTCTAAAAAGACACCCAGTGAATGAACTTCTAATCACAAACTGAAAGAGAAATGAACAACTACTTATCTTGCTTAAATTCCTTGACTTATTTATTAATATTATATACCTTTAAAAAAACTATTTTTATTGAGGTGTTTGAAGCAATGGTTTTAAGTAAATATGCTAATTAAATAAACCTAAACTTAAACTTAACACTGTGATGCACTTCTGCTGAGGAAGCACTATCAGAGATAAATCTATAAAGCAGTGGATTAATGAAACTTGAGGGGGCCCTCTCCAAAGTACAAGAAGGGGCCCTCAATTCTCCGGACACAGTCAGGAGCTCTCAGGCCAGGACCCTGCCACCCGTGCACAGTGCAGTAGGGGGCCTTCTTGAGCTCAAGGGCCCCACGCACCGCAGCGGCTGTGGGTGCTAATGTTACGCCACTGCTTTAAAGATGCCACTAGGGTCCCCTACGCCTAGATAGAGAAGTTCTGTACCTTTACTTGCTCTGTAATAGGGGGCACACTGATGGCAGCATGACCTCCGTGAGTGGCATCCAAATTTCAGACTACACATTCAATATTTGCTTACTAGAAATAGTCTGTTTGTGCATTAGTATTACAGAAAAGTCACTCACCACTGACATAATTTCAATGAGTATAAGAAAGACATAATAGGCACAATAGAGGATTGACCTAAAGTGTACACACAGTTCACATAGATGAGTAGGTGTCACTATGTCCACCACCTTTAACAGCTCCTGAAAGCTGAAAGTAAAACTTTACATACTACAACAACAGAATAAATATGTATATATTCTGCTAGAGGCATCATTAAGCTTTTCTAGTTACCATTCAACCAATCATTACACACCACATAAACCTCACCTCCATGTAGCTTAAACATTGTTACATCTTTTTAGATAGTAATATATCCATAGCAAGTAACATGCACAACAGAGTATATTTACTTTTGAATTCATTGAGACTTTCCACGTTTATCTACCAATCAGGGCCGACTTTAACACTGATGACGCCCGATGAGACAATCTTTTTGGCGCCCCCCCCCCCATGATCTCCTTCTACATAAATTCCCTCGCCACCACCCTCCAACTGTGCCCCTCATCTCTCTATAGCCCCTCTCTGACATACATTTCATTTGTTATAGTGCTACTCATAGTTCACTCACACTCAGTTTTTCAATCTGTATAATACAAGTTCTTTGCAGCAGGCACATTACAACTCTTCACTACTTTAGGAGTCAAAAATACCACTAGACAAACTCCGTTCTCAGTCCAGTAGGATCATTATTCACCAGAGTTATTGTTACATTTTTATTGTTTCCTGAAATCTGCTGGACAAGCAGGGAACTCTGCAGCACATGCTTTTAAACTCATAAATTATTTTTAAACACAGCTCTGCCTTTCACCGAGATCAGCATCAGGTGCAGCTGCACCGGTCGCACCAGCCTGTCAGTCCTGCAAACAATCATAGCAGCATTAGATCTCATAACTTTCCTGAACCTGGATTTTGACACATACATCTACTTTCAGATACATACCAGCTATGAACACATGATCAGATAGAATGAAAGATTAAAAAGAATAAGAGCATTTACAATTCTTGCTAAAATCTCCCTGCTAGATTTCACTCAAACAATAAATGCATTTCAAGAGGGTACACCCTGGAGTCATGTAGAGATTTTAGGCATATGCTAAGAATATCCATGGAAATTGTCATGCTGGGTGCTTCTTGTAAGCTTTATCTGTCATCACAGTCTGCAGGACAATCAACTTCATTCACAATGCTTTTTCTCCGTATGTAATTCAAACTCTCTCCTCAAAATTCAAGAGCAAATCAGAGCTAAGTACAAATAAATGCCATTAACACATGGAAACTTCTATATTTCTATTAAACAGTGTCCAGGTGTGTGCCAATATTACCAATATAGAACACTCACCCATATAAAGTCTGAAGTTCCTAAAGGTTGCTCATTCATGTCTATCGACACTCAGTAGTCAACATGCCAATGTGTTTTGTTACCCTTTTCTGTTGCACGACCCATTCACTCAAATGATGATTGTAGAGGGTTGCCATAAACACTCATCATTTACTACACAAATGCTCTAAAGCATAAACACGACAATGCAATAGTCCAGGTTTACCAAATTCTCACGCAACAGAGCGCAGCAGCCAAAAATGCTGCCCTGTGTTTCATGAGAAGGAGAGAGCCATATCTACAGAGATATGGCTCTCTCTTCCCCTCTCCCTAGCGCCAGATCAGACGTTTTCTGCTGAACACCACAGTGCAAAGGTGTGTGTGTGTGAATATAGCATAGGTTTTGTACTGGAAGAATATCCTTCCAGTACAAAATATTGAGGAGCCTAGTTTCGAGTGAGGTTGAGTCGCTCATCATCATTCAAGGTGGTGCGAGAGCGACACAAGTCCTAAATGAGATTTATGAAGCCAAGCAAAGTCACTTTGCATTGCCCTGAGTGGCTCAATAAATCTGGAGTAGAACAACGCTTGGCAAATTGCTGCAGTGCCTTACTCTGCCCTGGGTAGGCATTCTATGATTTTTTATGCATTCCCCGATTTACCAGAACTGATAAACCTGGGAATACACCAAAAAGATACACCTTCCCAGGGTAGGTATAACGAGGATTGTTGTGGTGCAGAAAAAGGGCCCTTCCTGCACCAAAAACAATTCTGCTTGCAATAGAGGCACCTATGCACCATGGTGCAAGAGTGCCTGCATTGGCACTAGGCTGCCAAAAGGGCACCTGCGAGGAGAAAAGGCAGGAATGTGCCATATTGACTTAAATATGGTTCATTCCTGCCCTTTCAGTGTCACGCAGAATTAGCTGAGCTGCATTGTTTGACAAGTTCATAAATAGGCCCATATCACTAGATAACTTTTTCAACATTTCCTACTTTGTTTGTGTACATACATGCACAGTCAGAAAAGAAAGAGAAAATGAAAACATTTCTCCTTTTATCACCTGATTTCAAATAGGGTTAATTTTTTATGCAAAACCCTATCTCAAATTTTTGATAGATAGGGTTTTGCATCAAAAAGCATGGGTGGTTGCATAGGACACCCACAAAACACCCCCTCGATGCTAATTAACTCAAAGCAACATTTTGCCCTACTTTGCATTACTTTTAGCCAATTTCCAGTGCAAAGCAATGTGTAAAATGTTGGTCAGTTTGGCCCTAAAAATCCAAATCGTAGCAAAACTGTAGAAGAAAACTAGAACTCAATACCCAACTCAATCCAGGCACTGGATTCCTGTGGCTGACAGAAAAACCTTTGTGGTGCTCTTCACTGCCCACAAATGTATTGTAAGAAATTGAGTTGAGAGGGTTGGAGGCCCCACTCAAATAATAAACACAATCCTTGTCAGGAAGAACAACAAAAGTCAATAAATTAACCTTTGCTTAACCCTCTAGTATCTTGGCACAAAAGCAGTCACGATTATTTTCGAGGCAATGTGTAAAGTATTTATGGAGAAGGCAAGCTGTAATAAAGTGAAAATTCTACACATGAAAAATTCCAAACGAGTTTATAAAAATAGATCTAAATTTATTAAATAAAATGACATCAAAATGACAAAAACCCAAACAGTTGAGCCAGAGAAATTATAACGTTTTCAGCAAAAAGCACAGATTCCCTCTTGCAGTTACCTCGATGTGCTGGACCGCGAAAAGTCGCTAGCTCTGGCCAACCACGATGGAGTGGGTCTGATACAGGGACCAGGTTAGTCAGGATGACGAGTTATCTTACTAGAGTCTGCGAGGCAGAGGCTGTCAATGGGAGGAGCAGGTTGAACATCACAGATGGTACTTGCTGCAATGTGGAGATCTAGTTGCTGCTGGAGCTTCCAATAGCGATTCTTGCAGCTGTCATTGTCAGTAGGAAGTGCATGTCTCACATTGTCAGTCATCACAAATTGTTGGTGCTGGCACAAAGAGCAAATCCCACTGGACCTTTACATTTGCACTCTTCACAGGCAGTCAATTCTTGGCTAGAAGAGGTCACTTTGCAGTAGCAAGGACCCCATGAATTCTGTATCTTCAACTTTTCTTCAGGAGGAACTCACACTGATGCCAGTGAAGAGTCCAGGCCCTGGGAGCACCTCTTGGGGATCTAGACTCACTCCAGCAGAGGCCAGTAACAGGGCTCAGGCAGGTCCAGTTGGTGATGATCAGCTGGTCAGTTAGCTCACAGAGGAGGTCACCCATCCCATACTTTGAGGTACTCTGTGTAGCCAGGGTTGAAGTCAAGCAGGCCAATCTTCTTTCTTCAGTCAGCAGGGCAGTCCCTCTTCCTCAGACAGACGGGCAGTCCTTCTTTATAATCTTCCGCAGGTCCAGTACTGTTCTGATAAGAGGTTCTGAAAGCCCTACTTTTATATCTGGTACTAGCCTTTGTGTGGAGAAATTCCCAAACTACCCCCCAAAATGGTTCTGGTCACTTTTTCTACTGGTTCTGGCACCAAATTATCTAGGATGACAAGGGCTAGTGTAGGCCTGGTGCAAGGTTCTTTTTTGTGTGCTGCAGGGAAGGCCCTTTGAAATGTATTCAGGGCAGGGCATGACTCCTCTCCAGCCACCCTGTCAGGAAGAACCTCTCACATCACACATAGGCCTCTTTTGCCTCACAGTCTAGAAGCAATGCGAATCCCACACGAGGAGCGCCATTCACAGTACTGTATTCCAGACCACTGGC
The DNA here is from genome assembly GCF_964204655.1 of Triturus cristatus. Classification (NCBI taxonomy): domain Eukaryota; kingdom Metazoa; phylum Chordata; class Amphibia; order Caudata; family Salamandridae; genus Triturus; species Triturus cristatus. Next base: position 169,954,364 of record NC_140582.1, on the reverse strand, counting down.
CGAAAGGCACAGTTGGTTTGGGCAGAAAAATGCTGAAAAAATTCTATAAGTGTCATTTTCAGAATATTAACTTAAAATACAACTTTGACATTACATTTATTTTTACATTAGATTTAATTTATTGTAAACCTCATATATCTGATACTATTCTGAAGTACTTATGAAGTGAAACAAGCTACCCCTGTATTAGTCTATGGGATAGATAAGCCTTACAACACTGAAAAACGTATTTAGGAGTTTTTCACTGCCGCAACATGTAAAACTTAAAACCACATATCCTACTTTTTAAATACTATGCACTGTGCCCGTGAGCCTTTTGGACCAAATCTAGGGGTGACCTATAAGTATTACATTGGAAGGTTAAGGTCTGGCAAAAGGTTTATTTTGCCAGGTTGAAATGGCAGTTTAAAATTGCATTACTGGCTGCAGTGGCAGGACTGAGACATGCTTTAAATTGGTACTTTTGTGGGTGGCAAAATGAGTGCTGCAGCCCAATTGTAGCATTTAATTTGCAGACCCTGCGAAAATCTAGTTCAATTTACTAGGGACTTGTAAGTAAATTAAATGTACCAATCAGGAGTCGACCAATGTTACAATGTTTTAAGAGGAGAGGGCAAGCACTTTACTGCTGGTTAGCGGATAAAAAGAGCATAACGCCCTAAAAACCAACCAAAACTGGCTCAGAAGTAAAGGCCAAGGAAGGCAAAAAAACTGGGGTGACCCTACAGAAGGTACGGGTTCAACATGTACCTTAGGAAAATCCTTCAAATGTTTCAGGAGTTAACAGACCCCATTTCTTTTATTCATTATCTAGCCTTGACTTTCACTGCCAGCTGTAAATCAAGATTGGCATAACTTTCTTCTTCAGGGATCCATTTATCAAAGAAAGATTTTCACCCACCATTTTACTGAGGCAGAACACATGGCTTTTGAAACAGAAAAGGACAAATCTAGTAAAAAATGTGCTTGCCACTCTTCAGCAGTAGGAAACTAAAGTCATAGTTTAATTGATGTTGAAAAATGCTAGTGTCCACACTAGGCTCACTATCTTACACACTTGCTCACTCACCCACTATCAAATTTCAATTGCAGTTCACAAAGGTGACAACAGGCAAATGAGTCCTCAAGTTTTAACTTCATAATAAACTCCAAAGGGCATGTGAGTCACAAAGAGTTGTATAAAAAATTAAATATACAATTAAAACAAGGAATTCCCCTTAGAAGCTGGATACATTCAGAAAGAATCTACAAGCACTTTATCATTTCCTGCCTTTTTTAAAAAAGAGGAAGGAGACTTCTCATCATTTATACTAATTTCTTAATTATGCTAGAGACCAAGTGGTGGTGGCACTCCCAAGAAAATCACTGAGGCATTGCAGTCTTTCATTTCTTAATGAAGGGTTTCTGGTCATCACATGTGTGACTGCGATGAATAAAAAGGCAACGCAGGAAAGGAGACCTCTGCTTCTAATGGGTTCAGATGAGTTTCTGAGAATGCTATGCCCTCTACTGCAAAAGTGTTCTACTTGTCTGCATGAGCAATCCCCATGACTCTACTTAGGCTCCTCTGAAAGTAGCGCACCAAGTCTGAGCGGGGACAGGCCATCGAGCACAGACTCTAATACTCATAAAATAAACTCTGCCTCTTGAGCCCTTTGTCAGGGATGAGTCACCTATCACGTTCCATAGAACATGACGCCATATGATCTACGTTTTCAAGCCATAAGTCCAATGAATTTTTGAAGGATGTTGTCATAGTCAGTCAGTGTGGTGGAAGGATGTCTGTGGAGATAAATGTGGAAATTGGGGATAGATTGTAGGACATTGGTGTTGTTGTATGAGAGAACCCCACATGGCTAAACCACGTGTGCCTTAACAAAGTGGTTGGAACAACAAATGCGTCTTCCGTTACCAAACAAATCTTTATCAACAACTTGCCTAAGAGAAAGCACTGGACTTTGGAACAGTATAATTTACTATTCCAACTCCAATCTGTGCAACAGTAAGGAAAGCATTGGTCTTTAACCCCTTCTGTGCCCATGACGAGCTGGACTCGTCATGGGCCGCGGTTGCGCTGTGCCCATGACGAGTCCAGCTCGTCATGAACCCCGCCCGCTAATGCAACGCCCGGCACAGGGCGGGGAAAGGGCGTGGCACACAAGGGGTTAAAGTCCAACGTTGCTTTAACTAAGGAATGTCATTGTAAGGGCACGTACAGTAAACAAATGCATAGTTAAGGCACATTCGTTGTTCCGATCACGTTGCAAAGGCAACGTGTGGTTCGGACATCATTGTTATTGCTGTTTCCCCCTTGGTGTATGACAAATGCCAAACTGATGCTTGCTTCCATAGAGCCAGATTCGTGAACTGCAGAATGCACAATGAAGATATTTATACTGTTGATTGCAAATATGCTTAGATAGTTGTCCGGCACCCATATTTCAATTCACAACCATGACTTGCTTGACAATGGAGGAAACATCTTTTACAACGCATGCGTTACAACGCGTGTCATTACAATAAATGTTTTACAACTCGAAATCCATTACAATGCATGTCATAACATCGCATAATCCATTACAACGCATTACCCAAAGTAACGCCGCCGCGGAGTTAGAATAGTAATTGCGGTGTAATGGATTTTGCGTTGTAATGACATGCGTTGTAACGACATGCGTTGTAATGGATTTTGCGATGTAAAAAATGTGTTGTAATGACAAACGTTGTAACACGTGCATTGTAAAGTGTCATATTCGCTTGATGGTTGAGGGCCAGGTAGTGAAAGGAGTAGAAATTCACTCAAATCTCTAACGTAGGGGTAGAGGTGAAATCCTCTGCACACTCAACTTGCCTGAGCAGTCCTGTATGTGGGTACACAAAGCAGGGGAGTGATAGAGTGATACAATTGTCTGTTTTTGGCATTGTAGCACCAAGCTCTGCACCATATCAACTATTGCAGTGGAAAAATGAGTTAAGCATCTGGCTTTTTACCTTTCCCATCATTGCATCCACCACAGGCAAAGATTTTGTTCATAGCTGTTATGTGTGCCATCATTTCTGGAGGGTCATGTAAAAAAAAATATGCTTGATTATGCCGAGGTAACAAAAAGTTCACCCGGGCCTCCAAATGCGAAGCGTACATCTGATCTGCGGTGATGCTCTTATCATTTTACAGTATTCCATTTTTTTGTAGTGCACATAATGAGAATATGCACATCCTATGTTCAAGAATGTGAAATGAGAAAATTCAGCAATTTGGGTATTAATCTGTTTTCTTCAGGCTAACTCTACATGGTTCACTGGCAGCCAGCAGCACTTCACGTGAGGTATCAATTCTTGAAAAGATGAATTTGCCGCCAGTGCAATATCGGATTAGATTTCAATTACTCACCGTGCTGCACAAAATACTTAATATTTGAATGTTCATAGCACTCGCATGGTTTAAGGAGGGCGAATATTGAAGTGGTTCTGCAAAAAATGATGCTAATGCTGCCTTCATTTAGAGAAGCATTCCCTTCTAGCTTTAACATTTACATAGACATGGTGGCACCATGACATAATGTCAAAAACATTCATATTCAAGCCATTTGTATTGGCATTGTTTTACTTTTAGAATACTAGATTTCAACAGAATAACATTGAGACAAATGGTATAAGTAAGTGCATTTTAAAAAATAATTTTCAGAAAATCATCTGTTGGACTAGAAATCAGACTATTTTAGGCAGTTATTCTATTATAGTTTAAGTAGTCAAATCTTTCGCAATTTAGTTCAATGTCTATTTATTATGTCTCAGTATTACCTACTAAAAATATGAATGTTTTTTGTTGACTTCGTGAAAACAGTTACTTCAGTTTCGGTATGTATTCACTGTATTTATCTGCTGTTATATGTAACTTATAATCCATCTTTGACATTCAATATGGCTTTTTGTGCAGCTATCAAACACTTAACATTTTTAAGTTGTATGAAAATAGAATTTGCTAAAAATGTTTGTTTTAAGAGGATTAAACACGAGGAAGAGAGGTCGGAGACTGCTTTTAATAGGAACTGATGTGGCTACTGTTAATGAATATTGGTAGTCTGTTTATCAGTGCTAAAAGAGACCAAATCGGTGTTGTGTTCTGCCCAGTTGGCCAAGGAAGCCTAAATGAAACCATCCACTTAAAAGCAATCACCAGACCCTCTGCAGAATATTGCCAACAAAGGGCTGGGTCAGTTTTGAATGCCCACGATAGGCTGGAGCATCAGCCAATGCCGTTGCCCAGGAGACCAGAACTTGTCCCTTTACTAGTGAGTTGGGAATTTAAATAAATAGTGTGGAAAAAGAAGCATTAAAGACGGGGGAGGAGATTGCGTTGTAGTAACACATTTTTCCCTTGGGCAAATACTTTCTCCCTCTCTTACGCACTGTATGAAATGACAGTTGAATATTGTTCTTAGGCAGAGCCCTCATTTGCTAGACTTACTGTTCCGCCACGGCCCGTGCAGGTAAGAGCGGTAAGGCCAGGTGGGGGGGATTTCGACGGCCGATGATGAGGGCAAATCAAATAATGAATTATCCTTCGTCGTCGGCTGATACTGTTGTACGTTAGCTGATCAACTCCTCTCCTTAGCATTTCATTAATCAAAATTTGGAAGACGAAGTAGAGATTTTCAAGGTTTTGGGAGCAATCAAGGTCTGCATGTTTAATCTTAAGTTAAATGAACAAGCGCTTTTTGATACTGTGTTTGATACTGTTTCCCCCCTTACCCATGTGAAGTTGCCTACTTTAGCTCATGGAAAAATCAATGAAAATAATTCAAAGCATCTGTGGTGTTCGACAGGTGCTTCCACTTGTAAATTTGGATTTTTATAAGTATTTGTGATGTGAGTGTTATTTGTGTTGATTCAATCATGAGGAAAAGCTAAGCAAGTGATTAGGCATAGGAAAGCTGTAATCTCTGCAAGTAATAGGCAGACCTGTATTTGGGAATTCTTTGAGACTATGCTTGCATAATGAAAACTTCGAACTGGCCTTATGCCAAAAAAAGCATGAAGCAGTAAAAGTGCACATTAACAGTCAATATGCCCATTAACTTGTCGGGAATGTACTACTTTTTATTTTTAATGCGTGATGTACATGAATTTAAGACTCCCTTCTTGGAATAAAATTCAGCTTTCTTGTATATAAATATATCTATTGGAAATCAAGACTTAAATGTAGTCACTTAACATTGGCAGATATATCAGGCGGCCCTTCAGCAATCAATTTCTCAACCATACATTCTTTTGGTTCTGAGATCAATTGTAGCGATTGAAAACTAGTTACTAGCAATAACATCGGGCATAGACCTCTAAGATAGGCCTGCCCTATCTTTTTATGTGCAGAGTTCTTCACAGCTGTAAAGTTACTATTAAACCGTAGTCTGCCTATACCAAAATACAGACAATGTACACAAAAATGTAAGTTTAGCATTGTGTATCAGGTTCATAGTGTCCTAATGGGTAAACAGTTGATTTACAAGGATTGTTTTTCATAGATAACAATCATATTTCTGCTGTTTTAAGACTGCTTGAATTTGGCATTAGAGAATATCTTTGCTTGTATTGTTTTACTTCAAATGTTTCAATCATAAACAATTGTGAACTAAAGAAAAGAACGACTGAAGTTCACTGAGGTTTTTAACCTTCTAGGACTTGACTTGTTTTGATTGAGAGCTCAAGCAGGAGTTCATAGGTTATTTGATCGTCATCTAGGGCCCTGGTATGCTTGTGAGAAAGGATGCCCAGGTGTGGTGCATTATTCTCAGAGCAGCTTAGGCTCAGCCTAAACCTGACACTAAAGGTGAAATGAAGAACTAATGCTCTGCAATAGTGAATTTACTGCATTTTAAAGGAGTCACTGGTTGACAATTAAAACAACACTCGCCGGAAGGATAACACAATGTTCAATGGTGGGTTTTGTTCTCCGATGCATTTAGAATAGGTCAAGGCTTCCCATAGTCTCACAACTTGTACAAACAAGTAGAATCAAACAGTTTTCAGACCATCTCCCTCTCAATAAAATTGCCTCTATTCCATACTGCTTGCAACATGAAAGCATACCTTGTGATTACATTCTTGCTCTGAGGTTAATTTGAACAAATACTCTATGACTGTGAAAATCTCTATTATAAATTCTGCATTCTCCAGTTCACAAGCTCTGTAAAGGTTTGATGAACAAAGTATTTCAGTCCATAGCAAAAATAATGTTCCTTACAACATCTTTTCTATAAAGTCCATATTTCCTTTAAGTCCTCTAAAGCATCCAAATGATAACTTGCGTTTATATAGAGCACATTGGTCATTCCTGCAGTTTCTAAGCACTCTGATTTACAGGTGTTACTATGAGCTGTTTTAATGGTACTCAGTGTACAGGCTTCAGAAGGATAGGATGCAATCTTGTGAATCCAACTCATGACCAGCATAGCTCCATAGCAAATATTTAATCCATAGAACTATCCTGCCTGTGTCTTATAACTTGGAGGCATATTTACAAACCCACACATTGAATATGAGCTGCACTGTACTACACGCATACAGTGCGTGGAATGTTTCAGAATTTGCTTAAGCATAGGATTTTGTATTACAAGGGTATGCTTATGCCAGACAGCACACACACCTCTGCACTGTGGTGCACAGATTGTGTGTGTCTGCAGGCAGCCTGTTTGTGCTCCAGGGCAGGGAATAAGATCAGCAGCTGCCCATTTTATGAATAAATATGTCTCTGCGCTGTTTTCTTTTTCCCTGCACTGCACAGCATAGAAATATTGGTTTGCGGCACTGCGGTGCTGTAAAAAAGAATCAATGTGGCCTACCAGTCTTAATGAATGGGCATCATAAAAGCATACAATAAGGACTTTCATTCAAGGAGGTTAAACTCAAGAATGATTCAATATAGGTGTGCTTTACTATTTTGACGATAAGACTAAAGTCCCTATTTTTTTTTTAAATGCCATTTAAAACGATGTACTTATATAACTGAAGTTTTGTTCCAGTCCATTCTCTCTTTGATGGAGAGAACTTTACATTTGCCATACTCCAACATCTAACACTGATTGGTGAAATACTAATTACCATATTACATAATTTTGCACTGCTGCAGGTCAATTTTTCACAATCAATTGGCAGATATTGAAACAATACGAAAATGCAATTCTTTGCACGGCTCAGTCAATGTGAATCTTGGTTTTGCAATGTTCCACTGTCACAAATCGTTGCATAATCCACCTTTAATGGTGCATATGTAAATAATCTGGGCCTTTTTTATTAGGGAACCAATTCTAACATTCTAAACAAAAGGTATGCATCCATCAGGAGGAGAACATATAGTTATTGATGCAAAAAAACATATTTTAAATCTGTTCATCATTTCATTGGCTGGACACAGCCATTTCCCATGGTTTCAATATGAATTGACAAGGAGTGCATATCTGTTCTGTCGATGAATTGACCTATAGTTTTGTGATATGAAAAATAACAGCCTGTCGTTACCTTCTAATTCGGCGGATATTGATTAACGTTTGATAGAGGGTCGCGACATTTCATCATCAGGTAATTTTGCTAATCATGCCATTGACATCATGTAAAAAGCCTAACGATTTCTCACAGTGAGCGCCACTCATTACCTTTTATGACCCTGTCTACTTTTACATCTAGAATAGTATTTCTCCCGGAAATCAATATCAAGTGTCAGTTTCACAAAAATGCCCCGGGCGGTTTCTAATTTGACTGTTCGAAAATGTGCTGCTAGAAATACGAACAGCTTGTGGTCCACGAAAAAAAATGAAGCGAGTTTATTTTATTCGCTTGGCCTTGGGGCCCTCCAGATGTTTGTCCGCCGGAACTTTCTTGTTATATGTGTCTCAAATAAAGAAGATTGTGTTATGAACTCCATGGCCGCCATTTACAAGTAACCGGAAGTGACTTTGAGTTTTTAATCTCCTTAACTATTCAGTACATGAACATCCACAGCTTCAAAATTGATTAGAAATACCAAGGTGGATTACATAATAACCAAAAGTAATTGTTATGCGATGTCTCCTAGCTGCACTTATATGACTACCACTTCAAACACTGCCTAGCAGGGCCATGTAGAATCGCAAATTTCAATCTATGATTAGAAATGATTCAGTGGAGGCTGATAGGGGGCGGGAGTGGTGTGTGAGGGCCGCTGCCTCCCATCGCAGGAACCAGGAACAGGAAGCATCCAGACTCCCCTGACCAATCACGATGTTGCTGATATCAGAATTGTGATTGGTCTGTTTACCATCGGTCGGCACTCTGAGAGCAAAAGGGAGCCTAGACATGTTCCCCACCCAGGCTGTGATGCAGCCTGGGTGGAGAACATGCAAAGTGTGCCAAACGGTCATGTGCGCTTTAGGTGCAGCAGTAGCCACTCCTCTTCCCAGACGTCACCAGCCTCCAGCCCCACCCCCGCCATAACTTGGCGGCAATGGAATACAAAAAAATTAACAGATAATAACAGAAGTTATTATCATTTTATTCTTTCCACTGCACTGCTTTAAAGGAGTGGGGCAACGCTCCTCCACCTTAGTGGCGGAGCCAGTGGACGGAGCCACCACTGAAATGATTATGAAATGGTATTTAGTTAAACAAGTAGACATGTACCTTCTTTCGAGGAGAGGACTGCCTCTTGAGTTCATCAACTCTCATCAAATGTAGACATACTTTCAGGGCATTAGTTGTCTCATCATTTTTCATTTGGCTTCTGAGTGCTGTGAATGAATAATCTGCTTTCTGTCTTGTTCTTTTGGGTGGGCCTCTCCTCTTTCTCTTGCATGTGGTAATTAGTTCCCCTTCTTGTGGCAGCTTGGTGCTCCTTTAGGGAAATGGAGTCCATCAATTGCGAGACCTGATTCATAGTCCTATTCACTCTTTCCAAAATGCATACACAATTATGGAGTACCGGTTGCTCTATACAACTCCTACAAGTCTCATTATTGGCATGTGTTTCACATTAAACTAACCAGATCCATACAAAATGTGTGTCCCTGCCCTTGACAGAGTATTATGTTTCTTTCTGACCTTGAGGTGGGAAGAAGCAGAGGAATGACTGCTATTTCCTACCATCAGTTACACCCACTGCCATATCCTTCAAGCTCTACTGCATGCGATGCTTAAATGGTGCACAGATTCTCATACCTCTGTTACTCATCCTGCTCACCATTCCCACTGCCTGACCCTATTTCTTGTTACAGAAGTCTAGTTTAGACTTGACTTTTTATCATGTGATTGCAACCTCTTTGGTTAGACCACATTAATCGTGTTCATGTCATTTTCTATTAATGATGAGACCAGTATTTCCTTATTTCCAGTCACTGTTAAAAAACGATCTTTGATGAGTTTCTTTCTCCAGTAATACAGGCTATGTCCTAAATTAGAATTCAACTTGTTTCCTTTTTTAATTATATTTAGCTATAAAATATTACTTTATGACAGCCTTGTTTGTAATTGTGTTTTTGAAGTGTTATATACATTTTGAATGTCAGAATCCATATGCTGTGCTAAATTTACTATCACTAGTTCTTGGGCTGCACTTCTGTAACAGCTTACAATTGACACTGCATCTTTGGTGTGTTTAGAGATGAATTTCCAATAAAGAAAGTGCCAGGGCCCTTCTCAAGAGGAGGCTACTGCGGTTTGCACCACTCATTTTGCTTTCATTTTCAGGCTTGTTGTCTTGCTCTACGACGTACACTTTCAGCCTCGTTTCCCTCCCTCCAACTCTCCTTTTCAGGCTTGTTTTATCCTCCCTCTAACTTTGTTTGTTTTTCATGCTCTCTTTAGCTCTTTAACCACTTTCACTTCCAGGTTCTTTTATCCTCTAACCCTTGCTTTGCTGCTTTTTCCTCATAGACTCTTTTGCCGTGCTCCCACAAGAAACCCTCTACCTCCCTCTTCCCGTTATCCCTGCCAAGCGCCTCACCCCTCTCCCTGGTAACGGAGTCTTCAGTGCGAGCCCATTGAGCAGGTCCCTGGGCCAGCTCTCCCCTGGTGGCTCGCTACACCAGAAGTCCTCCCTTTAACTCTGCTTACTTTCAGGCTCCTTCTTCCCTCCCTTTAGCTTGTTTACTTTTCAGGCTCGTTTTTCCTCCCTCTAACTTTGTTTCCTTTGAGCCTCTTTTTCACTCCTTCTAACTTTGTTTGCTTTTCAGGTTTTTTTTCCGTCCCTGTAACTTTGTTTGCTTTTCAGGCTTGTTTCCCACCCTCTAATTCTGCTTGCTCTTCAGGCTTCTTTTTCGTCCCTCTAACTTTGTTTGTTTTTCAGGCTCTCGTTTTCCTCCCTTGAACGCTTTTACTTTCAGGCTCGTTTTTCCCTCCCTCTAACTTTGTTTGCTTTTCAGGCTCACTTTCTCCCTTAAACAGCTTTTACTTTCAGGCTCTTTTCCCCTCCTCTAACTAGTGCTCTGCTGCTTTTTCCACACGGGCTCTTTTCCCACTGACCCTGCCCAGTGCCCCGCCACTCCTGGTCAACCTACTTAATGGAGGGTGCGCTGCCAATGCTCCAAAGGCACTCCAAAGGCAAGCCCGTCTTAGCCCTTTCGCGCCTGGACCACGCTCAGTGCCTGGACCCCCGGCCCTCCTCCCATCTACAAATACACAAGCACCAAGCTTCTATCCTTCAACCCCATTCAAGGCAACAACAACTGCAATCTCACCTCCCTGCAAGCAAGGACGGGACCTTTCTCCTGCTGAAACTTCCCATTCCACTGCAGCACAGAACTCTTGGCTCCAGAACCTCCACCTACCTCCACCATGACAGAGCAACTCCAGTGCTTGCTAATCAACACCAAACATTGCTGGACACACTTGTGACCCCATATTCACTGCCAGCAACAGAATCAAATAAAGCCACTCCGCCGAACTCACCTGGTTACAGGGAGAACGATTGCATTAAATGCAGGAACTGATTTTTGAGCGCTTCGATTGATATACTACAAAACCTGACGGTTATCTATCTGGGCCCAGTTGTCTTTCTGGTGCTCGATTCAATGTTCATGGCTTGAAAAAGTCTTAGAATAAGACGAAACACGTGTCGGCTGGCAAGTTGTATGCTGGGAAACTTTTATTAATCTATAACTCAAATAAAGACTGCTGAATAGCAAGAGGACCGTCTGATTCTTTTGGATTATTGTCTTGAATGATTTCATTGAACTGTTACTGTCTGTGATGAAGAAATATATATATTTACTAAGGATCTTGTTAACGGTGTGCTGTATATGCCTATGTACTTTGTGAAATTCTGTTAGGTTATGTTATGTAGAATTTCTAACGCGCACAGATCCTGCAAGAGTGTCCCAGCGCGAACCTTGAGAGCCCTCAACAGGTGACACACCAGCTAAAAAACCTACCAAACCAAATGTCCTGGCCCTTTTGCCTGGATGTTAGCTCAAACCATAGCAAGGAACTATCCTGCAATGTCAAGGAGTTACCCAACCCCACAGCCACCAAGAACACAGTCACCCCCTTATAGAAGCTCTGCAATACCCGCCCCAACTTCTTCTACACAAAAACCACCACCATCTATGAGAACCTCGACCCCAACCCTGATAACTGAACTCAACAGACTATTCAACAACCTCGCCCCCAGGAAAGTTCACTAAATGCATGGGAACCTCTAACTACCGCCGCTATCATGGGCTCCATCCACTCAGTAGCCCCCAAGGATCCATGCCACTACCATATGTTCAACCTAGGACAAAGCACCACAGCAAGGAGCTCACCACGATCACCTATGTTTCCATCAAATCTGCCTCTTTTCCTGAAGGATGGAAACATGCAGAAATCAAACCTCTACTCAAAAAATCCACAGCAGACCCCAAAGAACTAAAAAAATAACTGCCCCATCTCCATTGGGCCTTTCCCAGACAAGGTGATAGAGAAAGCAATAAACCTCTGTTAGAAATGGGGGTCTCTAGGTTGCAATGGTTTGCACCTTTGTCCAAGTAGGGACCCTTCTTCCTAGTCAGGCTAAGGGGTATACACTTCTAAAATAACCCCTGCTCACCCCATAGTAGCTTGGCACAGGCAGACATGCTTATCTTAAAGGCAGTGTGTAAAGCATTTCTGCATGCATACAGTAACACAGTAAAACACTACAAATAGTCACCACACAAGTGTAGAAAAATAAGCAAAGCTTTATCTAAACCAAACAAAAATGAAAAACGTCCCCAATACAATACTGTAAAGATAATTACTTTGCAAGATAACCTTTAATTGCAGAAATAGCAGAAAAACACAGTGCTACGAGACAGTCAGGTCAACCGTCGCAGTTGCGTTGCAAAACGGAAGCGGTGCAGGGTGGGGTGCCCTCACGCTGCAGTACAGGCAGCAGCTCGGTGATGATCGTCCAGACTGCGTCGGTGAGGCCAAGGCTTACACTGTAGGGTGATGCGGTGCTGACAGGCAGGCTGTGGCGCAGGCGACTGAGCCAGTCCATATTACGGTAGGGCAGCGACGATGTCAGTGATGTCAAGACAGGGTGAAGCAAGGCAATGCGGAATGCGGTGCCCACATGACACAGTGCAGGCAAACGCTTGTGGCGATCGTCAAGACAGTGTCGGTGATACCAAGGACGTGGTGCGAAGTGCGGCGGTGCCTTCTGAATGGCCTTCAGGACACGGAATCCTGCGACGGACTAGGTGACAGAGTTGGTTGCCCTTTTCTTCTGTGGCGAACGAAACCAGCAGTTCCAGAGACGGTGCCCAGAAGGATGTTGAGGTCTTTGCTGTAACTGAGACCTCTTGAACAGGGGACATGCTCCACTTCCAGCCCTTGGAGACACTTTGCAAGCAGGATACACACACAGTTCCTCTCCTTGGCAGAAACAGCCACTGCAGGACAAACCCAGACAGCACATAGCAAAGGGGCAGTACTCCTTTTAAGTTTCTTTCAGATCTTCTCCTTGGCAGAGGTTCCTCTTGATTTCCAGAAGTAGTCTAAAGTTCTGGGGTCTGGGCCCCAATATCCCTACAGCAAAATCATTTGTTTTCTGGTGGCAGAGAAGCCCTGTGCCCAGCCAAAACCAGTTCTATCCTCTCAGTGCAGCTGCCCGGCAGGAGGTGGAGACAACATTGTCCAATGCAGAGCAGGCCCATTCAGGTGTGAAAGGATCTCCTTCCCTACTCTAAATGCAGCCCAGGTCTATTCAGCCCAGGCCTGACTCACCCTGGAAAGGCAGGGCACACCTCACCCCCCATCCCTCAAGTGGCTGTCTAAATAGAATGCACATCCCCAGCCCCTGAAACTCCAAAACCAGGCAGTCAATGCACAAACCTAGCAGAGGCACAAAGGATGGCTAAGCAAGAGAATACCCACTTTCTAAAAGTGGTATTTTCAAACACAAAATGTAAAAATCCCCCTCACTAAAAGACGCATCTTTACATTCTGAGTTCAGGCATACTAAAATGTATTATCCCATCTTGTTCCCATAGGCAGTTTTACTTATAAGATGTTATAACTTAACTCCCCATTCTATCCTACGCGACAGATAGCCTTGCAATAGTGAAAAAAGAAATTGGCAGTATTTCACTGTCAGAACATGCCACACACATCAGGGCATGTCCTACTTTCACATACACTGCAACCTGCACACAGGGGTACTCGGGCCAACCTTAGGGGTGCCTTACATGTAAGAAAAGGGACGGTTAGAGCCTGACAAGTGGGTGCACTTCCAAAGTTGAAATAGAAGTACAAAACTGCGCTCAGACACCGCAGTGGCAGGTCTGAGTTACATTTTACAGGCTGCTTCTGTGGGTGGCACAATCAGTGCTGCAAGCCCACTATCAGCATTTTATTTACAGGCCCTGGGCACACACAGTGCACTGTACTAGGGACGTAACAGTAAATCAAATATGCAAATCATGGAATCACCAATCTATAACAATAATTTACAGAGGGAGAACTTGCACTTTGGCACTGAACAGTAGTGGCAAAGTGCCCAAAGCATCTAGAACAGCAAAAACGAAGTCAACACACAGCAAAATAACAGGAGGGGCAGGCAAAGGTAAAAATACAGGGTAAACCCTTGCCAATGGTGCCAGGTCTAACAACCTTCAACTCACCGCCCACCTGGAGAACAACCTTCTAGACTCCTTCTAATCTGGATTTTGCTCAAAACACAGCACAGACAACATCAGGACACTCCTAGACAAGGGAGGTACTGCTGCACTTATCCTCTTCGATCTCTCCACAGTGTCCAACACAGTGTCCCGCCTCACACTCTTGCACTGTCTCCACCAAAAGGGAATCAAAGTCAAAGCCATCAAATGGGTCTCTTCATTCCTCTCCAGATGAACCCAAAATGTATGTCGCTCACCTTTTAGCTCAGGACTGAAAAATATCCTTTATGGCATCCCACAAGGATTCTTTCTCAGGCCTACCCTTTTCAACACTTACATGGCACCCCTGGCCATCCTGGTCAGATTCCACAGCATGAACATAATCTCCTATGTTGATGACACTCAGCTCATCCTGTGAGATCAAAAAGGACTAGCCTATTTGTGAATTTACATAGACTCAAGACTGTAGGGTACAAACCATTTTGTTTGTTCATGAAGCCCTCACCCACCAACCTAGTTGGTGGCATGCTTCATCATCGGGCCCACCCAATGGCACCGAGTGTGTCCCGGGTGTGCTTCGATGCCTGGATACAGCGGAGCAGGTATGTATCTGAGTGTGCAGTGTAGTGACGTGAAGGTGACGATTTAAAAGCTATGCAGGGATCCCAGTACCCGAGGGTAAATTATATTTTAATTACTGGGTCACTGATAGCATTAAAAAAGGCTGTTGGATGTTGTAGGAATGTTAATTAGGGTTTCCTACATCTAGGTGTGGTCTACATGTTTCAGCCAGGCCTTTATGATTAAAACTGGCTTTCCTTAGGACCAAAGTGTGTAGGTGCAAATTACTTAGATTTAAGTGATTGTGTAATTTTGAGAAATGTGTAGCACTCACTAAGGTGCTTTACATGTGAGAGGGTGATTCCCTCTTAGAGCATTACTGGACATACAACAAGTATGACAGGACACACATACAGGGGAGAGTCTCAGTATGGTTACATATTCACAAGACAGATTGATTGCCGATATCTATTGTGCTGTGTAGACGATAAATGAGCGGCAAATGGTGTAGCCATATTGGTGGTATGGATAAGGTGAGAGCTATCATATGTACACGAAGTTTTGTGGCGGGCTAAGCATCGTAAGCGCATCAACACACACAAAAAATGGTGGAAAGTGCATGAAAGGAAGATTATCCTCTTGTTGGCTTGTTGCCAAACATGCCCCATGGAGTAGTCCGGCAGAGGAATGGACCCTGGGAAGATAAAGGGACCTGTGGAAAAAGAGCTTACCCGGCTTGTAGCTGAAGCACTTGGTTTACTCACGATACTTTCGGTCAGTGTCTGCGTTGAGCCTCCAGTCATCTCTGTGGCCTCCGTTGGGCTGTCCTCGGCCGTGTTTGTGCTTTAAATTCAGGCTGCATCATTCTGAACACCTGTGCGGGGAAGGACAGAGAAGACAGACTGTGCGAGGACACGCTGAGTCATTGCTGTACTGCACCTGGGCGGGAGAGCGGTGTATCCTGTTGTGAGCATGCCCAGAAGAGTATCCTGCTGCGAGCATGCCCATGTGCGGGGGAGTACTGTGCTCTGCTGTGAGCATGTGCGGTGCCGAATGTCGGCGCCTGTGCATTGGGATGGCTGGGTGAGCTGTACCCAGTTTACACAGATTAGTGTACAGTTGTAAAAGAAAAGAGCGCTAACTGGGGAAAGAGAGAACTTAAAGAGCGCTGTGGGGTGCCAGGTGTGTTATAACTGGCCAATACAACAGGGGGACATTTAACACGGAGGGGAATCAAGAGTAAGAAATTCATGTTTTTAGTGAGCTCCAGGGTATGGAGTCATTCAGGCCCAGGCCCGGTTGCTGCGTGGAGAGGCGATAGATCCAGCTCTGTTCTTTGGTATGAAGGATCCGGTCATTGTCTGTTTGGTGAAAGTCAAATTGTTCAATGACAGTCCAGGACATGTCATTGGGGGTGTGGTGTGCACTGAGGTAGTGATCTGTCAGTCTGCTGATGTTTATGTCACACCTGATCGTGCTTCTGTGTTCAACCACTCTGGTCCTGATTTTGCGGGTCGTCATGCCCACGTAACGGAGCCCACAGGGGCATGTTATGAGGTACACAAGGTTACTGGAGTTGCAGTTGGTGTGTTGGTGTTGTGTCCAGATTTTGCCAGGTTCAAGGTTGAGAGTTTTTGTTGGTTTGGTGAGATGGCACACACTGCAGTTTATGGATAATGTCCAGTGACTTTGGGAAGGCCCCAACAGTTAAGGACTGTGTTGTCCATAGATTTGGGACTGGCACGTGGTCTTGTTGACACTAGTTTGTCTTTAAGGTTGTTGGCACGTTTGAATACAAAGCGCGGGATCTCCCATTTTCTGGTGCCTGAATTGATTATCTTCCAGTGTTTGTGGATGATGCTGGAAACTTGATTTGACGCTGTATTATAGGTGGTCAAACAGGTCATGGGTGGTGGATCTTGGTCTTTTGTTACTGTTTCCAATAGTGATTCTCTGTTTATATTGCGTACCCTTTTGCTGGTTTTGGCAATGATGGCATTGGGATATCCACGTTCCTGTAGTTTGTGTGATAAGGTGCGGGATTGTCTTTTGTAGTCCTCTAGGTGGCTGCAGTTTCTGCGGATCCGCAGGAATTGCCCAAATGGCAGGAAGATGTCATCTATATACCTGTGCCAAGTCTTTAAATTTTTTGAGTATGGGTTGGTCATTGACATGACGTGTTCCTGCTCGAAATGGTGAACATACAGTCCTGCCACACTAGGAGCAAAAACACTGCACATCGAGGTTCCGTTAGTTTGCAGGTAGTAAGTGCCATCCTACTCGAAGTAGTTTTCCTTGAGGGCTAGGGCTGCACAGTCAAGGATGAATTGCCGTGGTGTATGGTACATCCAGGGGTTTTGCATCAGTACATCTTGTAGGACTTGCAGGGTGGCATCTTGTGGGAGACTGGTGTACAGGCTTTCTATGTCAAGTCCCACCAGTAGTTGGGTGGTTTGATCGAAATTCATTTAAGTGATGATGTTCAGGAGGTGTTTAGTGTCTTTGATGTAGGTAGGGGTTCCTTGTACCAGTGGGTTCAGGAAGTGGTCGCAGTACCTAGATAGCGGTTCCAGAAGAGAGTTAATCCCTGAGACTATAGGTCTTCCTGGGTGTGGTATGGTGCCCTTGTGTTCTTTGGGTACAATATAAAAGTAAGGTACTTTCGCATTCTTGGTACACAGGTATTCCGCCTCTTGGGTTGAGATATGTCCAGCGTCACTGGCTCTTTTAACCATGGTGTGTATAGTGATTTGCAGTTCGGCGGTGGGGTCTTTTTCCAGGCGTTTGTAATTAGGTGTGTCGCTAAGGAGTCTGTGACATTCTTGATCGTAGCCGGTTTTATCCATAAGGACGATCCCTCCCCCCTTGTCAGCTGATTTGATGACAATGGTGGGGTTACTTTGTAGGCATTGTATGGTGTCACGGTCTGTCTTTGATAGGTTGTTGTATGTTCCTTTAAGGTTCAGTTTCTCTATGTCAGTGTAGACTGCTTGTTCGAAGGTAGAGATTTCTGTGGGTACACTGGTAGGAGGTGGCACAAAGGTGGATTTTAACCTAAGGCCTGTTTCATTGGGATTGGTATTGGTGGTAGTTTCTTCTGGTGTTACTTTTTCAAAGAAGGCCTTAAGTTTGAGCTTTTTAAAAAACTCAGATAGTTCGACATGGAGCTTGAATTTGTTCAGTCGTGTGTGGTAAATAATTTAATTACCGGGACTTAATTTGATACAGAAACATAATAAAATAGCTCAGTAAATAAGAGGCAGAATCCGTGGTATTAGAGGTTCTGAATGGGCTTTATTCCAGTGGTCGATTATAATCGGTTGCTCCAGGTTCCATCACCACGAAGGTTCAGGAAGTGAAGTACATACATTATTAACAATCAATTACTTTTATACAATAAGCATTACAGTGAGGCCAATACAAGAGGCGTAACTGGGAGTGATGAAAGAACGTCATCAGATGTGATGTCATAAGAGGGTGGTTACATGAAAGAATTTCGCAATGTCAGCCGAAATATTTGGCAGATATGCGCGCGCAGCAGTATGACGTGTGATTGACGTGCAACTAGGGGGTGAAGGGGACTTGACATTTAGCTCTACATGTGGCGACAGAAGTCTGGAGGGTCAAGTCAACCTAATCCCAAATCATATCTAACATCCTATGTTTAAAGAACTAAGTTATCCAAAAGAGAGGTTTCTTCGAGTAGAATCTTATTCTATACTGACTATACTGACTGTTAGTGCGTGTACAAGCGTCTAAGTGTCTACACTAGATGCGAGGGCGGAATCTTCCATAGTAACAGGGCTATGAATTACTTGCATGAAGACAGAGAAGCCGGGCCTTTTCTCGGTAGCTGGCAGAATGTTTACTTAAACTACTAGACAGGAATGCATTGGGCAGGGATCGGAGCAGATAACTTCGAAGGTGAAATACAGCTTTTGGCAGGCAGCAGGCTGATGTCAGGCTTTGTGAGCCGCGCAGAGAATGAGACAAAGTTCATGGTCACAGATGCAGGCTCAGACTGGAGCTTTCAGAGGCAGAAGGCAAGAAGAGTTTGATGACAGAATCAGGGCCTACTTGCCTGGACTGTAAAAATGGCATAAGTGAACCATATAAAGGCAGTGGCCTTTCGTACTTAGGAATGGAATATCCGGCCCATTCATGGCGGATCAACAGAGGACATGTTAACGGTGGACGCACATGTATTTGCGTCTTCATAACTGGAACTGGAGGGAACATACATGTACTTGTAACATGCACATAGAACCGTTGGGGTCCAAGATAGGGGACATAACTGACCAGAAAAATCCATATTTCCACATTCCCTCCTTGTCCCCTACTTGCCCGTCAAGAGATATCAATCTTCATTAATCCATTGATCTGTTCATATAGCATCATTTGTTCTTCTTTCTTCTTCCGGGATCTTGAATGAAAATCTTGATGTGGAATGCACGATGTGGCACACAGACCACAAATCGCTGGTCCACATTGCAGGCATAAGCAGCAACTGAATAATATGAGAAGGCCAATACCTAGGAAGGATAGAACTCTCCATCCCCAGGCTGATATCACGCTCCAAAACCAACCGGACCAAGTCCAGGTGCCTGGATTCTGGTGTATCTGGCTTGCAATCTTATGAAGGCGGGTTATGGCCTTATATACAGATGGCGAATTTTCTGGTATGAATATGCAACAGCTTGATCCGATGACCCTACAAGCTCCGCCCCTATCGGCCAGGATGACGTCAAGGACAAGACGATTTTGAAGCACAACAATCCGCATAGCAGACTGCTCTTCTGTTAAATTGCCTAAGGCGGAAATAGTTTCGTTCACTACTGCTTCAAGGGTTCTAGTCAATCTACGTATCAGCTTACTATTAGTAACGGTACCTATATAGGGAAAGAGACCTTTATTGAAATCTGTGTATTTTTCCCATGCTGTTTCAGTGTAATCGACTATTGGGAGATCTCTCCTTTCTCTATTGTGTACTAAATGAGTATTTCTGTGATAATCAGGAGGAGCTAGGAAAACAGGTGGCAAAAGGAATCCAATGTAGCAGGTACCATCCCAATCTAGAGGCAAACGTACATATGCCGTCTGACCACATATAAAATAGGAATGGCGGGAAGCTCTAAATGTAGACTTGCCTTGATCACTAAATTCTACTACAGTGGTGCATCTACTATGGCCCATATGTATGGAACCATTCTTTCTTACACATAATTCACCTTTTACTGGAAATATTGACATAGCGGGCAAAATTGGAGTAGCTTCGGATTCGACATTTAGGATCATAAGATTAAGCGTAAAATTACCTAATCCATATACTTCATTTTCTAGATCAGTTCCTGTTCTTTTGGGAAGTCCCTCCTTGTTAGGATAGCAGACTTTAAGTAAAACTAAATTCAAATGTCCCCATACCCAGATATCTTGATAAACTGCAGAATTCGAATCCAGAGAATTAATTAGGCTAAACCATGCTCCACAGGAGCCGTTGTGTGTGAACGGGTATGGAAAAAGAGGTAGAATTCCTTTATAGTTCTGATGGGGAGGGAGTCGGCCACATATCCAACAATTTGTAGCATTGCTAACCTGATGGGAATGATGTAACATACTAATAAAAGTGTTATTGCGCAGCGCAAATCTGTATGACAATTCAAGCGGAGGTAATTCACTAAAAGAATGTTCAGCAGTAACATTGTAAACATGTCTAGGAATAGGATAATATATGTGCAACAATATACTTGCAGTAATTATTAAAAGACTTGAGAAAAACAAAATTAATAACGTCACTATGCAATGACTACGCAGTGATTTACAGTACGCCTGTCGTTTCGACATTTTTCGGGTGCTTTCTCTATTCAGGTCCAAGGGATACATGTCAGAGACAATTCAACCGCTTCACCTTGGAGAGGACTTAAACAATCAAATTGCTCGACTGATTGGGCCTGAGCTTTAATTTATAAAGTTCGGAGTCACTTTTTTCCACAAAAGGAAGTTTTGAGTCAATGGGTGAAGACACACAAGGTGTGCTATTCACATCTGATTTCAATCCATGAAATTTCTTGATATGACTTGAATGAATCCATCCTTTTCTGCCTTCGATCTTCACGGCTGTTCTTGTTGTGAGCAACACCAGCTGAGGTGACCTCCACCTAGGTTCCAGCTGCGTCTTTCGATCAAAGTTCCTCACGAGGACTAAGTCTCCCGGAACCACGTCATGGGGTTTCACCTCAGTGTTGTCAGGAAAAGCTGCAGCTACCTGTGAACGACAAGATTGTAGTGCAGACATCAAGGAAGCCAAGTAATCTGTCAGCATGTTACAGTCAATATCAGTTATTTTGCGTGGTATAGGCGTCCCCCACATATTTGGTGGTCTGCCGAAGATCACTTCATACGGGGATAGCCCTGTTCGAGAGTGTGCTACCATTCTTGTGTAAAAGAGTGCAACTGGTAATGCTACTACCCAGTCGACACCTTTTTCTCTGCATATTTTGGATAATCTTATTTTCAGAGTCTGATTATGTCTTTCTACGAGACCCGCTGCTTCAGGGTGTCGGACACAGTGGAATTTCCACTGATAGCCTAACAAAAGTGAAACGTGTTTCATTAATTCGGATGAGAACGGCTGGCCGTTATCTGAGTGAACAACACGTGGTAAACCGTATCGTGGGAAGAATTCTCGAACCAACTGTTTGGCAGTAGTCGGGGCAGTGTAATCTGAAACCGGGTATGCCTCCGTCCAACGGGAAAGAGCACACACAACTACGAGAACATATTTGAATCCTCTGCATCGTTCCATCTGGATATAATCCATCTGGAGGACTTCAAAAGGGTGATCAGGAGGCTGAAATCCACCCTGTTCTACGGGAACGCTTTTTCCTGGGTTGAACTGGCAACAGATCAGACAGGTACGAACCTTTTGTTTGGCTGCAGCTCGTAAATGCTTGTTGAACCAAATATGTTGAATGCTGTCTAGCATAGCTTTCTCTCCTAGATGCGCTGGACTATGGATAGTGTTAATAATGACTTGGACCATTGAATCAGGAAGGAACCACACAGACTTTTCCTTCATCAACCATCCTTGATCCGTTTGGATCCCTCCTAATTCCGTCCATTTCTTTATTTCTTCTGGTGTAGCATGTGTCTGTATATCAATTACGTCAAGAGTAGGATCTTTAACCGTCATACAATGTGTTGGCGTCGGGACTATTGTCTTTGTCATATCGGATGTTTGAGTTTGAGCAGTCTGTTTAGCTGTTCTATCAGCTAGATCGTTGCCTTGAGAAATTATATCAGTAACTTTCGTATGTGCTTTGCATTTCATAATCGATATTGCAATGGGTAAATGTATTGCATCTAATAAGGCATGAATGAGGGGTCCGTGCTGAATGTGGGCACCGTGAGAAGTTAAATAACCTCTCTCTCGCCACAGCACGCCGAAGTCATGTACGACTCCGAATGCATAACGTGAATCAGTGTATATGTTGACTTTTTTATTTGTGGCTCGAATACAGGCTTGTGTCAGAGCGACGAGCTCTGCTGCTTGAGCGGACAAGGTATTTATGCAATTTGTTTCAATGATTTCAGTGTCTGTTGTGACTGCGTAAGCGGCCACTAGTTCTCCTGTACCTTTTCTCATACATGAACCATCTACATACAACGTCAGGTCTGGGTCTGATAATGGGACATCGGTTAAATCTTGTCTGGGTTTCGTCGTGATTGTAATAACTTCAATACAGTCATGGGCTAGTGGGTCTGTTCCATTTACAGGTAAAAGTGTGGCAGGATTCAATGTGTTACAACGTCTGATTTCTATATGTGGCTGAAACAGTGTTAGTTCATACCCTGTAAGTCTTGCTATAGTCAAATGTTGTGTTTGCGTTCGATTCACAAGAACCTCCACTGCATGTGGTACTTGTACTGTCAATGGATGTCCTAACACTATGGCATCGCTTTGTCTGATTGCTAAAGCTGTCGCTGCCACTGATTTTAGGCATGCAGGCAGAGCCTGAGCTACGGGATCTAATGTACTAGAAAAATAAGCACATGGTTTGTGTGATCCTGCTTGTTCCTGAGTGAGTACTGACAAGGCAGTACCTTCGCGTTCTGTAATAAAGAGTGTAAACTGTTTACTGTAACATGGTGTTGCTAAAACAGGTGCTTGACATAAAGCTTTCTTTAAGCTTTCAAAAACTTGTGTATGTTCCTGAGTCCAAGGGAGAACAGTCGATGTGGCTGCCTCCTGTGTTGTCAACTGAATGAGTGGTTTTGCTAGAAATGCATACTGAGGGATCCACTGTCTACAATATGAAGTGAGGCCTATAAAAGCCCGCACCTCCTTTTGTGTCTTGGGTATTGGCATGTTAGCTATTAACTGAATGTGGTCTGGTGTAAGCTGCCTTCCCTCCTTGGACAGCGAGTGACCAAGGTAAATAACTCGCTGGACACAGAATTGCAGCTTAAAAGGGGACACTTTGTGCCCCTTTTCGGCTAGAAATTGTAAAACTGTCAGTGATGCTTTTTCACATTCAGGTTCGCTTCGGGCGGTGATCAGCAGATCATCGACATATTGAAGCAAGGCAGTGTTAACTGGCATGTGGATGCTGTCGAGTTCTCGTTTCAGTGCTTGGCTATAGATGCTGGGGCTTTCTGTAAATCCTTGAGGTGCGCGTGAGAATTTGAAGCTACGTCCATTTAAACTAAATCCGAACAAATATTGGCTTTCCGGATCTATTGGGACGCTGAAAAAGGCATTTTTGAGATCAATTACAGTAAAGAATGTTGCTTCGGAATCAATAGCTGTCAGTAATGATGAGATATCAGGGACCACAGGGAATTGTGGCACAATACACTTATTTAATTCGCGCAGATCAACAACCAATCGATATACTGGCGGGGCCTTCGGATCTGTTCGTTTGAGAATCGGAATTATCGGTGAATTACATATATTGGAGTCGGTTTCTACAACCACTCCTTGGGCAATGAGTTCGTCAATGATTTGCAGTAAAGCCACTACAGCATCTGGTGGTAACTTGTATTGTCGCATTCGTGGTAGTACCACTCCTGCCTTTAGTGTGACTCGATATGGTGTAATATTCATACAACCAACATCAGTAGGGCCTTGTGCCCATAGATGTGTAGGTAAAGTCTGCAATCGGGGATCCATGTCTCTAGACACATAATGTCCTTTAAAATCACGTAAAAACAATCTTACTCCTTCCGGAGAACAACATATTATAGCTCCTAGAGCCTTCAGTGTTTTTATTCCTAACAGGTTTTCTGGACATGATTTAGTAAGCAATAAATCTGTAGTTCGGGTCAAAGGTCCTATCGTAAGTGGAAGAGGTTGTGACACTTCATTAACAATAGGTTTTCCTGAAAAACCAAGGGAAATATTCTGTGAGCCTGAGAGGGGTGCCCCTGGAACTTCACTACGTTTTATGGTTGTTCGACTTGCCCCTGTATCGAGTAAAAATTTCCTGTCTTGGCCTAATAATTCACTATGTACATAAGGTCCTTCTTGATCTACAGGGATCTCGATAAGGGGTAAGTCAACTTCCCTCTCTAGGCTGGTTCATGCATATCGTTGATAATCAGGATAGTCATACTGTGTCATCACTATACTTCCCGGGACTGTCAACCCAATGGACAGCTGACCTGGCTAATTCTTGTTCATCCATAGAATCGAGAAAATGATAACCCCTTCGTTCTCGGAGTAATTTATCTGCTGCTTGGAATGAATGCTCGTTAGACCTTATATTTATTATTGGTGTTTGAAATTTCCTGTTATTTTCTAGACACATCGGACGTATCGGATCAGTAAGACATCTAGTACTATTACAAGATCTTCTTTTACCTACATAGGCTATAGTTTCTGACTGTCCTGTGGGCAGTCCTGATGCTTCTTCCTCGCTTTGTTCGAACTGGTCTACCGCTAATCTTTCTTCGTGTAGGCGTTCTATTTCTTTACGGATCTTTCGGCACATGGCTATTATACAGTTTTGCTTATCATGTCTCCCTTCTGATATATTCTGGCTCCATCTGGTAAGAATCTGCATTGCTTCCGGGTCTACCCCCGGTCGGTCTTGATTTCTGATCACACAATTTATGAGGAAACGCAACAGTTCCCCCTGTATTTCCACTTTCTGGTATTCCATAGCTCTGTTAATACATTCAGAATCTCGCCCAGTTTGGACAAAATGATATATATTATCTAGATGTGCAGTCATTCCTGGTAATTTCCCTAAATACACTGCGGCTCGTCTGATACGTAATGATGCTAGGGTCATTTCGTCCTCTTTTCCGGGCACAGGGTCATATCTACAATCTATAAGAAGTTCCTTAAGCGTACGGGCATTTATGAGTTTGGGGGTACGTGAATGTGCTGACTCTTGAAAAGTAAGTTTATTTATTCTAGGTGGCGTAGAAAAGATATTGGTAGCACCTCCGGTAGCCCCATCTGGGGTATCGGGTGTGAAAGGATTCGTTGAACGTGATACAGCAACTATAGGCGTGGATACAGCTATAGAAGTAGCTGTAGGAACAGATGCAGAAACAGATGTGCTTGCCGGAACTTGTGTCAGAACTTGTTGCTGTAGCGATACGGGTACTGGATCTTGGCGTTGAACCTCCCTGGCAGGCGGTCTATGTGGGGCGGGATTAGCATACTCGGGAGCTGCGTCATCTAAATATGAGGAAAGAAAAACATCTTCTGCGGTTCTAGGATGCCCCTTAGGATGTACCTTTATTGGAAATAATGGGGTTGGCAAGTCTTTTGGTATCCCTGGAGTAGCCTTAGGTAATCCTTCAGCCAGAAGGGGATACATACCATTCATAAGGGCACCTCTTTGTCTGTCTACTTGTTCTGATTTCACTCGTGCACCTTCTTCAATTAATAGATTTTCTCGGACTTCATTTGAATTCTCTTTACTCTTCTCTTCCTGTCTACGTGCTTTTTCTGTACGTCTATACGATTCTTTACGCCATAATTCAATGGCGTCTTTCTGTGATTGTCTGGCTTTCTTTTTCCATAATTCTTCCTCTACTTTCACGATGCACTCTGCATCCCAGGTCCCCGCTGCGGGCCACCTCTGACTTTCTGGTAATTCCTTAGTGTAGTCTACCCATAGATCAAGAAATAATATGGCGTCTAGGCCATGTTTATGATACATGAAGTACCCTGGAGTGTCCCTAGGAGGAATGGGAACAGCTTCTTCGAGTACCCCTTTTCTAGTTGTGATCTGTCTTAGTTTCGAAAAGAGCGGCATATTGAGAACTGATCTGATACTTGATTTTGAACAAACTTAATACAGTAATCACAATAATGAACAGTCATTCATACCACAATATGCAGAACGTACTATAAACATTTAACATTTAACATTTAACTGAGCAACAATGATGATGACGATCTAAGGAAAACTTAATCATTAAACATGATACTCGACTTGAACTGAATTATTCTGAATTTATATACTTGATATACTAGATATACTGCTAAACAGTACAGATACACTGCTGAAACAGTGCAGACCGGATTTGTGTACCCAAACCCGTCTGGACCGGCACAACTTATGTGCACGCCAGAACGCCTCCCCAGTAATGGTACTCACCGGGTAGCTCGGAAACGGAAAGCCTCAGAAACTGGACTGAACTTGAACCGGACTGGACTCGACTCGAACGCTTCGGATACTGGACTCGACTTGGGACTTCGGAAACTGGTGGGCCTCCGTATACCTCGGATCTTGCTCTCTCAGCTAGGCTCTGGTCGGGATACTTCGCACTTCTCACCGCCTCGTCTGGGTGTTGATCGCAGCCTCAGTCGCCCCCGCTTGACCGGAGGGAGATACAGGAAATCCTGCTGGTACGCGTTATTGTCCGTCCAGCTGTGGCAGGAGACCGGGCCTGCAACGCAACGCACCGCCGGCGCGTGAGATGAGAAAGTGTCCCTGTTCGGGCGCCATTCATGTGGTAAATAATTTAATTACCGGGACTTAATTTGATACAGAAACATAATAAAATAGCTCAGTAAATAAGAGGCAGAATCCGTGGTATTAGAGGTTCTGAATGGGCTTTATTCCAGTGGTCGATTATAATCGGTTGCTCCAGGTTCCATCACCACGAAGGTTCAGGAAGTGAAGTACATACATTATTAACAATCAATTACTTTTATACAATAAGCATTACAGTGAGGCCAATACAAGAGGCGTAACTGGGAGTGATGAAAGAACGTCATCAGATGTGATGTCATAAGAGGGTGGTTACATGAAAGAATTTCGCAATGTCAGCCGAAATATTTGGCAGATATGCGCGCGCAGCAGTATGACGTGTGATTGACGTGCAACTAGGGGGTGAAGGGGACTTGACATTTAGCTCTACATGTGGCGACAGAAGTCTGGAGGGTCAAGTCAACCTAATCCCAAATCATATCTAACATCCTATGTTTAAAGAACTAAGTTATCCAAAAGAGAGGTTTCTTCGAGTAGAATCTTATTCTATACTGACTATACTGACTGTTAGTGCGTGTACAAGCGTCTAAGTGTCTACACTAGATGCGAGGGCGGAATCTTCCATAGTAACAGGGCTATGAATTACTTGCATGAAGACAGAGAAGCCGGGCCTTTGCTCGGTAGCTGGCAGAATGTTTACTTAAACTACTAGACAGGAATGCATTGGGCAGGGATCGGAGCAGATAACCTCGAAGGTGAAATACAGCTTTTGGCAGGCAGCAGGCTGATGTCAGGCTTTGTGAGCCGCGCAGAGAATGAGACAAAGTTCATGGTCACAGATGCAGGCTCAGACTGGAGCTTTCAGAGGCAGAAGGCAAGAAGAGTTTGATGACAGAATCAGGGCCTACTTGCCTGGACTGTAAAAATGGCATAAGTGAACCATATAAAGGCAGTGGCCTTTCGTACTTAGGAATGGAATATCCGGCCCATTCATGGCGGATCAACAGAGGACATGTTAACGGTGGACGCACATGTATTTGCGTCTTCATAACTGGAACTGGAGGGAACATACATGTACTTGTAACATGCACATAGAACCGTTGGGGTCCAAGATAGGGGACATAACTGACCAGAAAAATCCATATTTCCACACGTGTGGAAGGGACAAACGATAGGCCTTTACTAAGGACCGCTGTTTCGCTTTCTGTCACAGGTGTACTCGATAGATTAAACACCAGGGATGTGGGTGTATCAGGGATCACTGTTTGCTCGTTCCTAGTTGTTCCCGGGTTTTGTTGCGGGTGTTGGCACTGACTGGATCTTCTTCTTCCCATTGGACTTGCTGGTGGTTCCGTCTCCTGCCGCGTGTTCTGCAGCCCTGTCTTAAAAAAGGAGGTCTTTGGTTCCCTTGGTAGAAGGGCATTGGGCCTGGTGGGTATAGGGGTGGATATCCATAGTATACGTATTGCATTGGTCCAAATGGCGGTGATCCCTGACAGTTTTGTGGCCAGCGCTGGCCTCGGCGCCCTCTGCCGTGTTGTTTGTTGGAGCCTGCGCTCGAGTCGCTTGATATGGATGTGTTGTCTCCTGAGCTGTCATAGCCACCATCTGTTTTGTTCGGGGGTGAACATAGTCATTCTCCTCATATGGGTATGTTTTGGAATAGCTGAATTTTTAAGGTCTTTTTGGAATTTGTTAATTTTGCTTTGGGTCAGATAGTCTTTGTATTCTGCCATCTCTTTGTTTTGATCGTCGAGTTACTTTTTTTATGATGTTAGTGTGGTTTTGAAGTGGTTTTCTGTGGTTTGGATATCCATAATTATGGCGTCGGAGAGACGTTTTGCTGTTTTAATGATGAGCACTAACCAGTCCCTGGTGCAGTGCCACGCTATCTGGGCCCAGTCTTTCCTAAAGATGGCGTCATCCAGGAATATTCTGGGGGCGTTGGTAACCAGGAGACCCCTTGGTGCTGTATTAGTGCGTAGATATTGGGTCAGTATGACGCCATGTAAGATGGTTCTTATTCGATTTGCTTTTTCTCCGTTAGTGTGTCCCAGTCTCTTGTTTGAGCTATGGTGTTAGAGATGTTGAAGTCTGCCAGAAAGGAAGGCTCAGCAAGGATCTCACTGATTTCGTCCTCACTGAAGGTTAGGGCGTGGTTTTCGGCCATAGTGGGTATTCATTATCTCTCGCAGCTGTGCGCTGCCTATATATATCTCACCTCTCTCTCTCCTTTGATAGTGATAGATACTCAGCTCATCCTCTCACTCTCCTCAGACCTGGCTAACACCAAATCTAATTTCTATAGGTGCATGACCAATGTCGCAGGCTGGATGCATAGTAGATGCCTCAAACTTAACACTGACAAAACAGAAATACTCATCTTTGGGAGCAGCAACTCCCTGTGGGATGACTCCTGGTGGTCAATGAATCTCAACCCTGCCCCCACACACACAGACCATGCAAGAAACCTCAGAATGATACTCAACAGCCAGCTCTCAATGAGACACCAGATAAACACTGTCTCATCCTTCTGCTTTCTCATCCTGCGACATATTAGAAAAATCTTCAAATGGCTCCCCTCTAACACTAGATGCACCTTAACCCAAGCCCTCATCACCAGATGCCCGGAGTACAGCAACTCCCTCTACGTGGGAATCACTGCTGAACTACTAAACAGACTCCAGATCATCCAAAACACAGAAGCCAGGCTCATCCTCAACCTCCCGAGGCAGACCCACATCTTCCCCCACCTCAAAGCCCTACACTAGCTCCCCTTTAGCAAATGGTGCCAGTTTAAATTGCTCATTCATGCCTACAAAGCACTTAACAACAAGCTACCAGCCTACCTCATCCACAGAGTGAACTTCCATCAACCTCCCTGCAAATGTCGTACCTCATCTCTCTTCCGGGCTGACAATGCCCGCATCCACAGAAGCAGGAACGGTGACTGCACCTTCTCACACATGGCGGCCAAGACCTGTAGCAGCTTCCCCCTCCACCTCTGTACATCCCTCCACCCTGCAGGAGTTCAAGAAGGACTTGGAGACCTGGCTCTTCCACTAACTCATCTCAGCAGCAGCACCCCCACCCCAGGGCCTGGATACCCTCAAAGGTGATAAGCAGCACTTTAAAAATCCTATTTGATTTGATGTGACCCATTGCCCCTGATAGTGCTGCTGATGACAGTACGTACACAACTACTAACCATCACACTACTACAAGGGTGGCAATTCAAATGATTCCAGACCTCCCTAAGCTATAACAATGACTCGGAATAGCAGGTATTAGCCATTTTGCTGTGTATTGTACTATAAACCAAGGCCTGTTAATATAATTCTACAAATGGACCTGCAGCATTTATTGTTCCACCCAATTAAGTAGCCCTTCAAAACATGTCTCAGGCTTGGTATTGAAATCTATGTGTGCAATTTTAAACTGCCATTTCAACCTGGCATAGTACACCTTTTACCAGGCCTACATTGTTCTCTTTATTACATATAAATCACCCCTAAAGAAGGCCCTGGACAGTCCTTAGGGCAGAGTGTATTATAATTGAAATGTTTGACATGCATTCTTAAGTTTTATATGTCCTGGAAGTGAAAAACTCACAAATTAGTTTTTTCACTACCGTGAGGCCTACCTCTCTCATATGATACCATTTAATAAGTGGTAACATTTGATTGGGCACAGATAGGAAAGTCATGTTTGGTATTTGAAGAATTGTAATTTAAAATCCTCTTTAATGGTAAAGTCAGATGTTAAGTCACAATTCTGAAAATACCACTTTTAGAAAGTTTGAATTTCTTGTCCTAACCATTCGTGCCTGCTGCCTGTTCATGAATTACATGTGTAGGTGTAGTTGGCAGTTGGCCTTTGTGCGTTCCTCCCAGACAGTCACATAATAATGGAACTAGGTGTGTCTGGATGGGCCATTTCATGCAGGATAGGGAACGTAGCTGTGCAGAGCCCCACATGCACTCCAAAAGACTGTGCCTCTGCTCTCACACAAAAAACTTCATACTAGCCAAATGTACAGCAGGCACACTGGGACCAGGCCAGAGAGGCAGGAAGGAAATTACAGCCACTTCAATGGGGGTAACATCCAGAATTTTCTTCCACTTCAAAGGAGACACCAGGTATAAAAATAGGACCCTCAGAAACTCTCTTCAGTTCACTTCTGGACCTGCCGAATGAATCTCAGAGGACTTCCTCCTGCCTGTGTCCTGCTGTGTACTTCCAAGGACTGTTGTGCTGCACCAAGAAGGACTGTCCTGTTGCCTAAAACCTGCTCTGTACCCTCAGAACACTGTCCTGTTGATTGAGACCTTTTTTTCTGCTTGAACCCAGCACTTCCATGGTGATTCCAAGGACTAGTGGCTGGGTCCTGATCAGAGCCTCAGGGACAGAAATTTCTTCAACCATCTCCAACTCACACCTCGGCCCAGCGTGAGTGATTCCTGACTCTCTAAGTGGTGTATCTCCAGCCCTTGATCCTTGGAAGTGGTGCTAAAGGTGCCTGGATTGCCCAAATCCAAAACTTGGGAATTAGAAAATGTTTTGCCAAAAAGTGGCCTGAGAACCGAGAAAAGGCCGGGACCTACCTGCTCCCCGTTCCACCTAATGTGCATTGCTGTTTGGCCTGACTTCATGGCAGCTCCTGCTATGTTATTCTCCACAGCAGCTTCGTCCGGCTGGAAATCTTTTACTTCCAAAAAAGAGACCAGGTCTGAACATGGGTATCTTCACTGTGACTTCATCCAGTGGCTCCATGATGATGATGCCTTGGACACCACTGGCTGCCTTGCCCCGATGAGCTCTTATCCTCTCAGACATTTTCCTTCAAAATTTCTTCCAGGCCGGAAGGTAAGTGAAGACTTGGCTCAATTCACTTTGTGCATCCGACCCTCACTCCATCGCAATCGGCCAGAACTAACGACTTTGCCCCGGTCCCATGCAAAAAAAATTCCAAGGTTGGTGTTTTGATCATTTAGGTGCAATTTCACCCTTAAAACCTTAAAGATTCATACCTCTATTTCTACTGATTGGATTTTGTTGTTTTGATGACAAATAATTTATTACATATCACTCTATTTTTCTAAATTGGTATGGGATTTTTCTTGTTTTGTGTTTTGACTTTATTACTGATTAAGTCCTGCATAAATACTTTAGAACATGTCAGGCCTGACCAAGCTATACTAGAGAGGAGCACATGTCAATTTGGTGACTTTTTGTAATTCATGCTGAAAAGGATTGTGGCTGGAGCTTGAGAAGGGCTCACAACCCCTCCAACCAACAACCCAACTTTTCGCTTCTCACTTCCTAATTGTACACAGAATCCACATGAAAGCCCTATGTCCAATGTACAAACCTGTTTCCCCAATATCTAGACTGCAGGTAGAGACCAATGCGACACTGCTTTATCTTGTTGCTTTTTAAATTATTTTGTTAATTATATTAGTTTCATTTTGGAGCACCCAGAAGACTTATTGAAAACATTGTAAAGGTTGAAATTACAAAATGTGGGCAAACGGGTAACCAGTTGAGATGTAGGCCACATAAAAAAGGTGGACTGGAAAGTCAGGTTTTCTGTAGTGATCAGGACTCCTAACTTTACTACTACTAAATGCCTTTTGTGAATATCAAAAGTCGTAAAGTTAGGATTTTGTCCCAGTTTAGTAGCAGTAAAGTTAGGAGTCCTAACTTTACTACTACTAAATGCCTTCTGTGAATACCAAAAGTAGTAAGTTTGGGATTTTATCTCAGATTAGTTCTGTGAATCGGCCCCTAAGTCTCTTTGAGCACTGGTAAAGCCAAATAACTACCTGATCCATTTGTTATAAAAAATAACACACCTATTTACAAAGCTGCAATTCTCCGTCCATCTGCAAGACTTCAGGTCAGTTATTTGAGCCCTAGTACTATCTCATGTGGATAGATGAATGCAGTAGCTGCCCATTTTCCTAAAGCATCCCCTGCTCCACTCAAGGCTATGCTTCATGCTGCGGTCCAATTAATCACTGATGCTAAGAAGTAAAACTCTCCCTCTGGAAGCGTGATTTACATATAAAATAACTTGATAACACTTAAAGCCCTTTATGCTGGCTTCTCTTCTAATGTAAAAGAGAAACTCCATGCAACTGGAGGCCTACGGTGAGCTAAGAGTAAGGCTAGTTTTACACTGGAGTTTCCCTCTTTCAAGAAAACAAAAACCATGAACAAGTAATTCTCTTGCCTGGCTCCCAGATTGTAAACAATGATACTGTAATAGATCAGGATGAAACCAAACCTCATAGCAAACAGCAGGACCTTAGGAACCTACTTAATCAGAGTATACCCCATGTTCTTAGTGTCTGGTGTATGTAGCTGGGAGTATGGGTTACCCTGTCACATACATGTTTATAAGGCCCCAACCAAAGGCCCTGGAGGCATGGGGGCCCTGCTAGGGACCCCAAATTCACTTTCCGATAGGCTTTTCGTGTCAGAAAGCCCAACAAAGTCTGTCGGAAACTGACATCCTAATCTCGGCAGTGGAAACGCTGTTCGTAGGGGATTATGTGCGGCCTCCGACTTCTCGACAGGCACCTTGAACCCGTCGGAAGCCAGTCGGTCCTACTGGCTGGTTAAACTTCGACCACCTACATTGTAATTAGGTTGTCAAACTTTAAATCAAAGATGTTGGTCAGAAAGCTTCCGAACTGCGGTTGAAGGCTTTCCTAATGAGCCCCTTAGTGAGCACGAGCAGCTGTTCACACTGCTATTCATGTTCTGTTCCATTTACCCACATTTCATAGCACAAAATGCATCCTCGCATTTATTTTGAATGCGAGAGAAAATGTTTGCACTAAGAAAATGGCTCTAAATGCAGAATTACTCTTCTTGCATAATTCCGTGTAATCTTGCAGACATTTTAGGCAATTCCATGTGATTAATCTACACAGAGTTACTTGAATTACACCCACCCCTAATATATTGATTGTTCCTCAGATGATATCTGCTGTTAGCTGACTTTAATTGTATTCCAGTTATTGTACCATTTTCCAGTGTCCCTGAAGCCCATTTCTGCAATATATACCTTCTACAAATAAATAAATAAATAAATACATGCATAAATAAATACATGTCAAACCTAGCAAACAGGTACCCTATTAAAATATCACTCTTTTAACTGTTTACATACCATTCCAACGTGGCCATCAGGCAGCATGATAGAACAGTACAAAACAGAGAAATCGGAAATTAAGTGAATGAGGGCACATGAGATTATTTTATAAAATGCACCTTCTGTGTGATGAGCTGTTGGGCAATCTATTTATAGACAATGTACGTCCGAAGGCAGTAAATAAGAAAGGAACTATTACATCCATTTAAGGAAAAATACAAAATGTAATTACATTGGAAGGCTTTCGTTTCTGTCAAGCAGGCAGAACCTTCTGAAAATATGAATTGTTACAGCTATTTTGCCAATTTCTTCCAATACTTGATACATTTAGTTAAGAAGCAAAGGCATTCCCATATGTGTTCTCTAAAAAGAAGATGCAATTGTGAGATACTTAAACAAATTGATCATTTATCTTGCTATAAAATAAGTATTCTAGTATGAAGGAGGAAGAGAGAGAGAGTGTCACGAGACCTAGGAATACTAAATAGGAATCTCAGTGCTTAAACGAGCCGAGATCCGGAGTGTTAAGGATGTTTTATATTAGGATTATGAAGGACCCCAAACAACAGAATAAAATAAATACAAATCCAATGTGTAAAATGAAAGCATGGGAATGAGGCATTACTAAATTATTAATTTAATTTCCTTAAATTTAAAAATACAAGACATTTTCTACTAGGGACTACCCACACTCTTTAGGCTCATTTCACAAAGGTAAACCTAGACAAGTGTAAGTATATCACTTTTTGGTATTCACAGTGCAAAGTTACTCCTAGTAAATTTATTAGTAGTAAAGCTACTCATAGTAAACCTCGACTTATGTCTAGGCCTGGGCTAAATTTCCGTTCCGCTTGCGGACATTGCGATAATTTGACATTTTCGCGTTCCGCGGAGAGCGCGAAAATGTCAAAATTTCCGCATTCCGCAGCTTAGCGATAATTTGTTTCTTGCTCGCGCTGTAAAATAACACATTCTCGCGCCCGCGCGATCGCCTTACCTGAATCCCCGCGTTCGCCGACAAGTTTTCCCGATCCGGTCGCGTTCTCCATGAGATGTTGGATTGTTGGTAGCCACTTGCGCTGTCTCGCGACAGTTCGCGCCCGCAGTAATGTCATTGGTCGCGCGATCACGTCTTTCTTCTCGTGATCATGCACCGCGAGAAGAGTGAAAACAAGATGGCCGCGCCCGCGAGCAACCGCATGGGTAGGTTGTCGAGCCGCGACCACACAGAAAATACCGCGAACGGGCGGGAAAAAAACTTCAGCATCTTCGCAATATTTCCACGTGTTTGCGGAGATTTTTACCATTTTCGCGATAATTTGTGAAAGTCACTTTCGCAAATTCCGCCCACCCCTACTTATGTCTAGGTTTACTACTTAAGTCTAAGTTTACTACTTTCTGGTATTCATAAAGGTAATTTAGTAACTTTACTTCTAATACACTTACTAGTAGTAAAGCTACTAGTAGCAAAATGTTTTTGTTTTTAAAAGAAGATACATTGTGATTGGTTTTATTATGGAAATTTAAAATGCACTTTTATCTTTTTTTTATTGCTGACCTCAGTAGAGGTCTAAATCAAATAAAAATGTATTTACTATCTAGTAGTAAAGTTACTACTTGCAAAATGACTAGTAGCATTTTGATTAGTAGTAACTCACCTTTTTGAATACCAATAGGTAGTAAACGTAGACCTAAACCTAAGATTACCTTTGTGAATCGGGCCCTTTGGCTTTATATAGCACTGTGGATTTATTCAGGGTTTTTCAATGCAGGTCCCAAAGAGTTTAGTTCCATGTCAGATTTCAATCACACCTTCTGACTATATAAACTAGTTCATCTAAATTTAATTTTATGTACATTTTTCGTATGTGGATATTCCCCCAAAATGGTACTGATACACCTCGCCAGGTCAGGGGATACCAGCAGTATATTTTTAAAACACGAATCTTGGCCAGCATATTCAATATACTACAGAAATTTGGGACAACAAATGAATCTCTAAAACTTTTGACCTCATATTTCTCTTGGTACTGTGCCAGGACACATATGATGACTGTATATATGATGAATAATACACTTGGAGATCATCTAGGTGTTATTTTCTTGTCCTCAGACATTTAAGTGTGAAATTCGGTTAATTTGTATTTGTAATTTATATGAAATCTGTAATTTTGTATCTATTTTCATGTAAAATGCGTCATGACGTAAATTTTGGGAACAAGGATGCTTTTACACTAAAGCACTTCAAGCAAAAGTTGCTCACGTTCTGTTCTTGTGGCACCTTTAGCATCAAATACGCCTACAGTGAACTGCACTTAATTACGTGCAGTGGCAGAAGGACGTAAATTTAGGGATTTCACATAACAAACATAATGCAAAAGGTTCAAAATTATGAAAATGTTGCTGGTGTAATTTACATTTCACCCAGGCCTACTGATGTTCCATTTTACATGAAAATAACAGTTTTAACCTATTTATGAAGAGTTTACTTTTTCACTACATTATGATAAAAAAACGAAAATAAAACTGATTAAATGCTCTAGAAAAACAGGAAGTCCACTGCTCACACTGCTAAAATGCATACACTCTCCTTATCAATATATGGTTTATGTGTCTGAACTACATAAATGTATTCTCATTTGCAATCCTAACATTAGGGACTTTATTTAAATTGTAGATTTAGTTTTTGTTTCTTCTTTTGGGAGATCTTGAAGGAGTTGTATTAGTTTCTGCCCCAGTGGTACTATCTATTACTCTGTGGATAAATTGAAGCTCATGTCAGGATCCAACATCTGCAGTACAAAGATTCGTGGAAGCCCTAAGCATGACTCACCCATTAGCCCAAGCTTCTTCTGCAAAAAATAAATGCCACTCACGGTGGCCGGCAAAAGCCCAGGATTAGCCGAACGCAATGAACATAGTAAGCAGGTAAGAGCCATCTTACAACCATGCATAACCTCATCTACAGATGAGCAATGACACACACATTTACATGGCAGCAATACCACTGCACACCTAGATTGCAACTGCCCAATAAGTCCTACCCAATCTACAGCTACTCCTCCCATGTGACACCATCTTGGATCCTCGCACTACAGTCCATCAAAATCTTAGATGCTGTAGAGCATATGTGCTTTTCACTACTTCTACGTTTATTGCTCCAAAAACTTTGATTAACCTCTACATATACTCATCTGTGTGTGACTGCCCTAATATAGCAATAACTGGACATGCCAATGCTTTATAAAGTACCTAAAACTAATAGGTTGATTAGTTGAGTCTGATTTTTAGCACATTTGTAAGCTCTGATTCAGGTTGTATCATCTCATGAGTAGAACGTGAGTGTTCCTTGCATGTGAGGAGCATGCATATAAATGACTTGGAAGTCAAGCAGTGAAGCACGTGGGTAAACAGTGAATTTGCGGCATGTCAACAGGACAAACTATTTCCACTTAGGGAAGGGTATAACCCTACCATGGTCTTGCCTAGCATTAGTTTGCTTGCCAAAGCTGGTGCTGGTTCTAGAGAAATCTTAGAAGCTTGTTGTAGGAAATCCTTAAACGTTTGCTTGCAGCAACTTTCTTTTGTAGTTTGTACTGATTTCTGAGGTACAATATACATGAAGTAACTTTATTAAACTACCCCTAGTATTTTCAACCAGTTTCCATACTCTATGGCACTTTAACTTTACAAAGCAGATCACAAATGTTGCAGGTGATATGTTAGTGCCTGTGCATGATAGACAGGATTTTACCCTGTATCCAGGAGATTATTATTCCATGAAAATCAAAGAAAACCTTTTTCCAAGGGCCAGCACCATATTATAGAGGCCAGTGGATGTGTCCAATGCCCTTGAGGGATATGATAACTATGCAACACCCAGACGACAGGAACCTTTAATATGCCCCTGGCGTTCCCATTAGAAAGGGGGGCAGATGGTCTCAGGATGCATCAAGGATTTGTCAGTCACACCCTCTAGGGGGGTAAGGGGGTTGCAAAGACACTTACAGTGCAACAAGATGTCAGATGCAAGTGTTTGTTTCAGTGTACCATGCCCCAGCACCCGAGAGGACCTTAATGGCCCTGGTGATGGTTTCTCTGTCACAGTGTCTCCAGCACCCTCTGAAGGGTTTGCAGCCAGTTGCAAGTATATATAGAGCAAAGGAGGAGCTACAGCTCTTTGTTTCTGTGCAGTGCTTGATCCATCTCAATGTGTTAGTATTTATTCAACAAAAAGGACTGCACTTAGGTTGCACCTACATGTAGCTTTTAGCTGGCTGTTTGCAAAAGAATTCTTGTGCACCTCTTCTAAAACTGTACAGTGAGCTTAGAGCCACCACACATCTTTCCATTGGTTGGTGCATGTGTCATTCTTGCCTTTTGATTGGATGACTTATATATCTCCAATATTCACATATAGGGTACTACTTCTCTTTTTCTTTCAACACTCCATGAGAGTGTACGAGTATCCTTTGTCTGATGCCTTCTCCAAACACCCACCCCACATGCATTTTGTGTTGCTCCCACGTCCCCACTAGCTCATTCATTGATTTTCCCATTGATCCCTGTTTTTTCAAATTATTTTTTTCTTACCAAGGTACAGACTCAAGCACCACCATTGCTCCCACCCACTCCCCTTGCTTCCCTGCTCCACTCCTCCATTTCTAACAACCCCTCGCAGACCTTTCAATAAAACGTTTTAATTTTATATTTTTGGAGGGCTCAGCAGCGGACATTTGCTGTTTAGCATTCCAAGACACGGTTTTGCGCAACTACATTTTCAGGACTTATGTTTTTTTTGGTTTAATTATCCAAGTGGCGTCTATCATATTGGACCAGCAAATACAAAATAAATGCTTTAGGCAGACTTGTGAGGTGATGCATACGTACCTAGGGAATGACATGATTACCAGAAGCGGCTGTGTCATCATACCTTTTGTCCTTTCTTTTTTTGGTGATGCAGGACAAATATTGTTCTTTTTGAAAAGATTAGACTTATTGGCTTTACCAGTGCTTGTTTTTAGTATTGAGGACACTGCTCATGGGGCAATCAGTGAGGGTGATGGGCGCAGATTAGGGCCTTTCACTTGAGATTAGGGTCCTTTACCAGATCTTTAGTCCTGTCTGTAGTTTTTACAACACTGCCACTGAATCAGTCCCACCAGCATGAACCCACCATAACAAAGTTTTATAAACTTTGGTCTCATTTATTTATAATAGCAGACAAATATTGCTTTTGGTTGATCCTACACATGATGGAGATATGTGAATTGCTTTTTGCAATACATATATTCTTTAGGAAAGTCCTGTTCCCTATTTATCATATGGTTGACTACTGTTTTCAGCTCGCTCATGGGTTTTTCGGAGTCTGCCATATATGATGAACTTCATTTGACCAGCAGAAGAGAAGAGGGTCATGCATATTTGTAAGATTCACATAACAGCAGATGTCAAAAGAGGAAAGTAAATATAATTGTGGAAATAGAATCAAGTGCATTGTTAATAACTGGAACCAGATGGTAACCCGCAGCAATTTATGCTCTGCTGCATTTGGCTAGGTTTGCTCTATACAAATACCATAAACATACATCCATTAAGCAAATTTGCTGCCTTTAATGCCTTGTTTAAGGGTAATTGACTATGCATATTGTGTTAGCACTGCACATGGGTAGCGTATGCAGATTTCACAAACCGTTGAGCCTGATTAAAATTTCAGCAACTGCCTGTTAATTACTAAGAGTATGTTCTTAGCTTGCAAATTGTTTTATCCCAACTCTACTTACCAGCAAAATCTGACAACCTTCTAAATTACAGAAAACTGAAAAAAAGCATTATGGTCAAAAGTATGAATTTTGGAAACCACAATAAATATGCAGCCAGGGGCTTCAGGGGGTGTGTTTGGAGTGTGATAGCCCCCAAGTAAATAAAGGCTCTGAGTCACGCCTGCGATTTCTGTTTTGGTTCTCTCATCGGTCTGATTTCACTACAAGGTTTAACCTGTTATTTTTTGGGGGATCAGTAACTTAAATATATAGAGTGATGGGTTTACCAAAAAAGTAGTAAGTCTGCACCCATGTAAGTTTTCTTTGAATGGATGCAAATTTTCCACTTTTTAGAATTCACAAACATTGGCAGTATTAGGCTTGGAAAGCTGTGCCAGATTTCCAGGCATTTTACTGGGATAAATGCTTGCAAATAGTCTAACCACAAGCAAACGCTCAGGATACCATTCCAAATTCTTGTTTTTCGCACACTGAAAGAGGACTTGATTTAGGGTTTGGTGGACGGAATACAGGCACACAAATTGGTAGAGGACTTTACACCAGCCACCCTGTTTTTATTCTGTCCACGATATTAAGAGCCATCCGTTGTCATGGTGGTACCCATCAATGTAGGAAACGTCTGGTGGGCACTCCATCAAACATGATGGCTGGCCGTCAGACTTTTCCAAAATACTTTTTCTCTAAAACAAACTTCTAAGGCCTGGAGTTTGTTTTAGAGAAATAAAAAACGAATCACCCCACACCATCAGAGATATTTCCTATTGGTTTGGATGTTATTTTTCATGTTTTTTAACTGTTTCTCGCCACAACGATATACCTGGCAGTAATGGCCAGTTTGAAAATAAGTCATCAAATTATCCACTCCAAATAGGGCACACAGTCGGATTTCTTACCTTCGATGGTCCCTACTTCGTTGGGCCATTGGAGGCAGTTTTACACTGTCAGAGTATATTTAACTCTATCTGCATAAAACTCGTGTTCTGCCCGGCTGAAGATCAGACTGGTTGACATCAAGTTTGGCTTACAGCATTTTCTGTCACCTTTGTGATGGAGTAGTCTTTCTGCCAAACTTGAAATTTTACCCAGAGGCCCACTTAATGCAAATCCCTACCGACCCTGCTCCTCATGGGAGCAGTCCATCCCAACCCTTAGTGATCTCACATTTTCACCATGCTTTCCAGTGCTTTTAATGTTTGGAAATTGAGATTCACACTCCCCAAATCTCAATGACTAAACTATGTTCCTGCATGCTTATTTCCTTAGCATTATTTATGGTTTTCATAAAGGAAACCTGGAAACCAAGTCAAATCATCTTTCACAAGTGCCTAGCATTTGATGTCCTTTGACAGCGATATGAATAATAGTGAAAGTGCAGCATAGAGTATTTCTAGCCGAGTGTGATTTTAAATAATTGCTGTGCAAAATAAACCTTGTTTAGATTTTAGTGGTTTAATATATTTTCTAAGCATAAGGTCAGGTGGCATAAATATATATATATTTTTTAAGTCTCTTGTGGTGAAGTAGTGATTCGGAGCCAATTCGCTAAACGATTTGTTGTACTAAAGTTTAACATAAGTGCTCAGGTCGTCGCATTCACAAAGGTAAAGTACATTTAATAATGTCTTCACAAAACAGAACTTTTTTCGTAAAATGAGATTTGCACCTATGCTGCGCTTACTTCGAACATATGGTTGCAGGTGGTAATTACTGGCACTCATATCTGGCGACCAGGACTTATTTTTCATCATCAAAATATGGCACAGACCAAAAAAGGAAGTTAAAGGGAGAAAGCACATGGATGTAAGAAAAGTAGACCAGTGATACACTAAGGAAGCAGGGTTGAACCTGCAATAGTGAGGTAAAGTGACAGGGAGAGTACGGTGGTAAAAGAAAGAGCCATGAAGTGGAATCATGAACAAATAGCCTTGTACTCTGTAACCACTGCATTTATTTATTTTTTTGCGATTAAAAGACTGGGCCCATGTAATATTACATAATTTTGCTGTAAAACTATGTGGCAGTATTCCTCTTTACTTGGGTGACTCTAGGTCAGAGGTCTTCAATCTGTGGGGTGCTACCCCTAGGGGGGCCCTGGCGTCTTGGAAATGGGGTCAGCATTTTCAGGCCTCCTTTCTGCCTGGAATCAAAAACATGTACTCTACCTTTTGGAAAATGACAACTGTCTGGGATGCTTCATCCCGCTCATTAAAATGCTTCAGCTGAAGTTAATTGAGTCTTCTGTGCTGTGAAATGAAGAGGCTGGGTAACAGGTAAAACAACCCTTCCAGCCAGGGTGCCTGCTTTCCTGGATGAAATGCAAACATGCGTTATGAGTTAATCTGCAAAAGTAAAGGGTGCTTTGGAGCAGTTCTGGCTTTAATTGCTTTAATCACTCCAAGCACTGTGATGGCAATGATTTGTTTTTGTTTAGTGCTAGTACAAACAGTTAACAACTGGGCTGTGAAGTGCCTACGTTTAATCATAATTGTATTTAAACAGCCCTGAGGAGGTGTTGAAGGGACAGTTATGCAAAAATAAAATTGCACTACTTATGGTCATGTAATACTAAAATCTACATTTTGGAAGCTCCATTTTATCCTAATGTTATTTGCACAGTTTGTAGCAGTCTATCTTTTAATGTGTGTAATGCAAGCATAAAATAATGACTTACACATTCACAGTGCTTTCTGTCACACGCTGTGACCTCGTAGCACTAAAAATACACAAGTCACTATTCTCCACTGCACCAATCAAATTTAATTATGTGGCTCTCTGGCTACACACAGACCTCTGCAGTGCATTAACCAATAGAGTTTTCATAATATACTACAGTGCATTTCCCACTGAGTAACAACTTTTTAAAATCTATTTTTCAATTAAGCTACCCATTATTTTATATGTAGGTGATGGTGAAAGATCTAAAGAACTAACAAAATATTTTGTGGGTGATTTATGAGAGGCTTGCGCAGCCGGAGCATCACTTTTTTGGAAGCTCCGGTGGCACAAGGGTGTCAATCATATCTATGAGGAGGCGCAAAGTCGCTCTGCTTGGCTTTTCATGGGCTCATACATATGGAGTTAGAAAAAGCAGCGCAAGTCGCTACGTTGCTTTACTCTATGTCAAGTAGGCATTCCATGGGTATTGCTATGGGTG
Source organism: Triturus cristatus (assembly GCF_964204655.1). Taxonomy (NCBI): domain Eukaryota; kingdom Metazoa; phylum Chordata; class Amphibia; order Caudata; family Salamandridae; genus Triturus; species Triturus cristatus. The sequence continues at coordinate 169,911,648 of NC_140582.1, read as the reverse complement.
TTCCCACGCAACACCCATAAATGATGGCGCTGCTCCAAATTTACAAAACCATACAAACTTGGGGCAGTGACAAAACCTTACTCCTCCCCATAGCAGGCGTAACGAGGAGATATGTTTTAATTTCTCCACATTATTTCCTCTTTCCATGTGTGCTGCATTCTGCAGCACACATGGAAAGAAGAAAACCGCACTTGGGATTGTTTTTGCGAAGGAAGGCTCCCCTTCCTGCACCAAAACTATCCTGCCTACATAGCTGCTAGGCAGCAATTTGTGCACCAAAGCAAGAGGAAAGGACAGGAATGCACCATATTTCATAAATAAGTTGCATTCCTGCCCTTTTACATTGGCATAGGGGAGCGCTGCAAGAAGACTTGCGGTGCTGCCCTACACCAATTCCTCATAAATGAGGCCCTTTGTTTTTAGCCACACCTTTAACTATGCCCCCACGCTTACTGAGCTTTGGTTTGCTAAGCACAGTTTAATTTATTTCCCCACTGTAAAAATGATTTGTTGTGGTAATTGGGGGTGTTTATTGTTGTTGATAGGTGTCAATGAAGAGGAGTACCAAGTTCTAGAATTTTTTGTCAGTAGGGGGTCCTTACACGTAAAGGTTTTTGACATGGTGGTCTCAGCGTCAAAAAGTTTGAAGACCTCTGCTCTAGGTGCACATGCAAAAGGAGATAAACATCTGAGAAATGCACATACCTTTCCAAGCAGTTTCCCATCCGAAATACACGCCAAATTTATTCCTGTTAAAGGCGGTCATGGGTGGGAAGGTAAATGTCAAACCAAATTGGTGGGAGTGTGCAGACGAGGATTTTCCACAGTGAAAAATATTTTAATTGTTCTATGTTAGGGGAACATTTAGTTCAAATCAAAAAGTACACTTGCGAGATTTATTTTCATTGTTTTTGTGAATCAGACTGGCTAACCTGACTGCCGTGGACCTGAAATCCTGAGTACCAAGAGGTGTTCACTTTGTGATGGAAGCTGGGTAGAGGCAGAACCAATGAGAGTTTCCTATATTATATTGTTTTTTTAATCAATCTATGGACCCAAAAAGTGAAAATATTATTTTCTCAATATCAATATTCAGTCTTCTGTCAATCATCTTGAACATTAGTATAAATTGGGGAACAATGGATTCCACATTGGCTTATTTTTGGTCTGAACGTTGTCGAGGGAAGGTAGAGTGGGGTTGCATTCCTTTTCACTGTCGCTAGTGGTTTATGTGCTGCCAGACTTCGCGACCCACCCTGCATGTAACAATTAGCAACAGCAATCAATTCTGAATTAAGAAGCAAGCAAACTGCATTTGTATACAAATAGTCACTGAGGGACAGCCCCTTTATTGCTTCAATAGCGTGATCAAAAGCTTGACAGCAAAGTTGTCATTTTAAGATAATTAAGGAGTACAATTGCTATCATGTGTTGCTTCTTGTGATTGTTTATCAGCCTCCTTGATTCAGCTCATGAATGATCTCTAGAAGTAAGCAGGGCTTAATCTTTTCCTAGTTTTTCCACATGGTTGGTTGCGCATATCATGGATGTCATTTAGGGGTAGCCAGGTGTCGCATTTGCAACCACTGGCTTGCTCCTTGCGACCCCTGGTACTGCCTTTTTGGACGCCGGGAACCCAAGGTGGAAAATCAGTCCCAGGAACAAAGGGGCAGCTCCGCATTTCTTTTCTAATATCCATTTTTCATTACACTAATAGTGAATAATATAAAATACAATATAAAATGGAGCGGACTCAACTGTAAAGGGTCCTGTTTTTGTGTTTTTTATGTGCTGCTTTGAAAGGGGCAAGAGGGGAACTCAGATCACAGGGGAAAATACTCGTGCACAAAAGTGAATTGTTACATTTAGGGCTGATGCAAGAAGCTACCCCAACAATGCGTTTATTCTGTAGAATGCCTCTGCTCCAACCTGTATCCTTTCTGAAAAATGTTAAAAACTCACCTGTTTCATAGTTTGGCTATGAACAATGTGCTGCTCAGCCTTCAGAACCCTACAGGGACAACCATCACATTACAAATTCAAATTTCCATGAATACATTTACAATGATTGAGGGCACAATTGATTTTAAAAATAAACATTACATTGACCTTCCATTAATGGGCAAAGGTAATAATATCTCTTCCTGTTATAGAATAAGGGCTGGATTTACTAACATTTTGCTTGATGGTTGCACCACTTTTGCGGTGCATCCATGACACAAATGCTAGCAGAAATTTACAAAGCAACCCAAGGTGTGTCTTATGCTACATTGCGTTACATTTAATTCTGGGAGGCGTTCCATGGGTGGAACATGGGCACTCCCATGCATACCCCCATGGATTTCACACAATCCCATATTTACAAAGGTTTGTAAACCGGAGATTGCATGAAATCGCTACTCCTTCCAGAGCATGGTGTAACGAGGAGAAACATCTTTTTTTCTCCTAGTTATTTCCTATTTCCATATGTGCTGTAATTTACAGCACACAAACGAAAATGCCCTGAGAGATTATTTTTGTGCAGGAAGGAATCGCTTACCGCACAAAAATATTTCTCCTTGCAATGCAGGCACCCTTGCACCTAGTGCAAGGCAAGGGTGTCTGTGTTGGTAATAGGCTGCCTGAAGTCAGCCAGTGCTCTGAGAGAGCAGAAATGTGCATTTCTGCTCCCTCCCTTTAGCGCCTTGCTACACTGCAGTGTGTGAAATGTTAGTAAACCTGGCCCTCAGTGTCAGATGTTGAGTTAGGTCACTTCAAATATCACTATAATTTTTGTAAAGTCACTTGATTCTTTATGGAGTGCATTTTATGACAGTCATCATCTCAGATCTGCTGGGCAAGCACATGTTTTATCCTGCTTTAACCTGACACAGTATATATGCCCTGAGAATTGTAAACCTTTGTTATGGAAACATAACCTTAAGATTAAAACCAGCGAAGAAACTTGAAAGGTGTCCATCATGCAGTGGTCATCTACAATTCCATAGATTATTAATAGGGGTATGCTTTGTAATTTCGTTTTTCTTGGTTAGCAAAATAGCTAATCTTTTCAGTTTGGTGTTTCATTTATTTCTCAATAGCGAGTTCTTACTTTATGGCTGTTTTTTTATGTGTCGTAAATTATATCTGATTCCGCAAGATGTTTTTCTAAGATTTTCTGTCCAGTGAGTTAGTAGTGCCACCCATGATGATCTACAGCGTGTTTAATCTCTTTCGGAAGAACAGAACATTTGGGATTTAATGGTTCAATTAATATCTCTCAGGGTAACTTCTCTGGGCTGCATTTAATTACGTTAATGGTTTTATTCCATATGCCACTACAGACTTGGATCCACCATTTGTAAATAAGCTGGCCTCTAATAAACATGGACATTCTAGCCCGAAGTCGAGACCAAGTCACATCTGCAGGGAAAAGAAAGCAACCCCAGATATGTTTTTGTTTGGTTTAACCCCTCCCCTGCTCATGACGGAACCACTCCGTCATGAGCCACGGTCGCCATGTGCTCATGACGGAGTGGTTCTGTCATGCTGCGGCCGTTGGCGGCCGCGCCGCCCACGCGGCGCTAATTCCCCGCCTGTGCGGGCGATTAGCGCAGTGGGCGGAGTCATGACGGAACCACTCCGTCATGAGCACAGCTCAACCGTGGCTCATGACGGAGTGGTTCCGTCATGAGCACCGCGCCACCGCGCTGCCCCCAAACCCCCCCCAGCGCTGCGGCGGAATTCCCGCTGCAGCGAAGGGTTAAAATACTGTGACATATCTCACTGAATGTGGCTGCCTCTGCAAATACATAGCTTCATTTTTATATTATCAAACATTATATTGGCAATGATTTCCTTTCCGTGCATGAATGTAACTTTCTTGGCTGCACTAATTGACTTTGAGGTTCCTTTTTGCAGCCATCTAGCACCCAAAAAACAAAATATTAGCAGTAATTAAACGTCCAACCGTAAATTGGGTCATTATGTTTTTAGGGACTATGGGGCATATCAACAAGGGCTGGCGATGTAATTATCGCCGCTTTAGCGTCCGTTTTTGGACGAAAAGCGGCGATAATTATATCGCACTATTTACAAGGACACGCTATTGCGTGTTTCCTTGAATCAGCTCCTGTTTAGTTCACGCCTCGCTTTGCATCTCTAATGAGATGCAAAGTAGGCGTTCCCTGCAAAAACTAAGGGAAAATTATCTCTAACTGCCCTACTCCGTATTTACAATACGGCCCAGGACACCCATAGCGATGTAAAATACAGCGTTAACCGCTGTTATCGCCAGTATTTTAAGTCTGCTATTTTTCATGACTACCCTATCTATAACATGGGAGGTGGATTCAGAGGCTGAATCCACATCTCCCTATCATCAATGTTTCTTCTATCGCTGTGGGAATATCGCTGGTTTAACAGCGATATTCCCACATAACGCCCCTTTTGATGTAAAATTTATCGTCCTGGAGTAACGCGTTGTTAATAACGCGTTATCCGGGCGATAAATTACAGCAATAGGCGGCGATAAATATAAAAGCGCTAAGCGCGCTTTGCGATATTTATCGCCGTCTGTTGCTGATATGCCCCTATGCTTGTACAACTGCAACAACCTCTTTACATCTCTCTTTTTTCCCTTGGCACCTAAAGCGTGTTCAGTAATGATCAATGAGGCCAACGTGTATATACATTACTTTTCTTTTGGAGCTGGGAGTTTTCCAATCTGTACATATAGAGTTGCTGCTGACCTTCTAAAGAGAAAGGCTATACAGAAAACAGTAATGTGCCTGATAACACAGCTGAGATTTATACCTACAGTCAAAGCCCACCATATTTGTTCATTTGCATGGTGAAAAATACAGGTCATTCGTCTTCTGAAATGTGCCCCTTCTTTCCTTCTGCTCTTAAATCTTTATCATCCCACTTCTCAAAAAGACCATGAAAATCAGGTTATCTGTTTTGAAAACGTGTGGTTCCCTATTTTGGCTTTCTGTATGTTGTGCAGCATACACTTTGCACTCTATGTCATTTTTGCACTTGTCCATATAGCCCTAGCTAATCCAGTTCTACATGCAATCTGTCATTACAGTGCACAGTGCGCATTTTAACGTTTGAGAAATTCACACTTACACTAGCCTCGGCATTTCAAATGTGATCCTACATATGAGCTGTGGCACCCTTCTCATTCAGGCTTTCTCTGTTTAATCCATTTCAGTCACACCTGCGTCTCCTCCTATTTGTGGTCATCTAAAGCTAAGAGTCAAGGAATTCTGTGGAGCTGAGGTTTAAAGGGGGCAAACGGTGAATGATGTTCCACTAGGTCCGTAAATCCAAGCAGACATCAACAAAAAAGAAGCATTCTAGGTTGCTTATTGCTGGTGATTCTTAGAAAGACAGGAAGGGATAAAGACAACTGTTTTTCCCTACATTGGATGACCCTTTCAATCTCACCTCTGGAGTACCTTACAGCAAAGATTTGTGAAGCCAGCCAGGCTCTCTCAAGAGAGAGGGAGAAATGGAGAGAGAGAGAGAGAGAGAGAGAGAGGGAGAGGTAGGGTGAGGGGGAGTGGGAGGGGGAGAGGGAGAGGGAGAGGTAGGGTGAGGGGGAGTGGGAGGGGGAGAGGGAGAGGGAGAGGTAGGGTGAGGGGGAGTGGGAGGGGTAGGGGGAGAGGGAGAGGGAGAGGTAGGGTGAAGGGGAGTGGGAGGGGGAGGGGGAGAGGGAGAGGGAGAGGTAGGGTGAGGGGGAGTTGGAGGGGGAGAGGGAGAGGTAGGGTGAGGGCAGGGCCGGCCTTAGGCATGTGCAAGCTGTGCACCTGCACAGGGCCGCCAAACCCCAGGGGCCGCCACGAGAAATCGGATACAATACATTCGTGGCGGCCCCTGGCAGGGATTTGGCGGCCTCCGGGTCTTTGCAGACGGTGCCCGAAGAGTTTCTGCTGAGGCTCGTGACGTCACTTGTGCGAGGGCGGGCCTGGCGCGCACCGTTTGTGCGCGGGTGGGGGAGGAGGCGCGCAGCAGCCTGATGGAGTTTGGAGCCCACGGCAGTCCCTCCTGCAGCTCCCGCGCCTCTGCAGTTCGGCGGCGGCAGCACGTTGCGGACTCACCTCTGAGAGCGGCACGGTGAGGTGAGTAGGCCCCGGACCTCGGAGGGGCTTTGCTGGGGGAAGGGCTGGGGGCTTGGGGCCTGGGGCCGTCCGGGTGGCAGTGGGGCTTTGCCGCAGAGCGGGGGTGGGGGGGAGTGGGAGGGGGAGAGGGAGAGGTAGGGTGAGGGGGAGTGGGAGGGGGAGGGGGAGAGGGAGAGGTAGGGTGAGGGGGAGTGGGAGGGGGAGAGGGAGAGGTAGGGTGAGGGGGAGTGGGAGGGGGAGGGGGAGAGGGAGAGGGAGAGGTAGTGTGAGGGGGAGTGGGAGGGGGAGAAGGAGAGGTAGGGTGAGGGGGAGTGGGAGGGGGAGGGGGAGAGGGAGAGGGAGAGGGAGAGAGTTAGTTTTAATGTTAATAAGAGAATGGAAGGAGGCTTGGCTTGAACATTTTTGCCACAGCTGCTTTTGGCGCCCAGTACAGCCCCTTGACCTTAACTTTCACTCACACATACATCTGCTTATACATACACAGGCATTCAAACATACACACACACTCACACAGGCACACGCGCTCTGCCTACACATGAACACACATACACACATACACACTATCTCTTACATAAACACACTCAAAACTGCAAGCATGCACACAACATACCTACATTCAAAAGCATTTTTTTCCTTACCTCGGCTGCCTACTCGTGTGATATTATTCACTATTAGTATAATAACAAATTGCCAAAAAAACGAGGTGTGTGAAGCCCCCACCGACGTCCATAAGGACCAGTTGCTTCTGCCACTGATTTTGCCACTGATGATGCTAGGGTTTTCAAAGGCAGTGCCAGGGTCACAAAGGGCATGGCATGGGTCATAGCAGCAACCCCTGGCGACTCCTAAAAGACATTTATGTGAGTAACCTGGTAGTAGGTGGAGCAGACTGTGTCTAATCACTGACATCCAACTCCATCAGAACGTGAGAGAGCTAGTAGCCTATCAGATATATTGATGTGTATAACAAAATGTGGAATACTTCAATCAATGTCCTGAGAAATATTCATAGCAAGAAAAGGAATACAGATTTACCAGTCTCCATTGCAATACAGCTTCAAAACGTCCCCCTGATTTGTAGACACCATGTGCTCTTAGCATAGCTAGTGTGTCAGGGAAGGGGAGCGGCTCTCTGGCTGCTGTTTGAATTATAAAATACAGCAATAATCAGGATTCAGTAGTGCCTCTTTTGCATACTTCGTATTTTAATTCTTCCTATTGTCTTAAATGTTTGCAAATTGTCTGATTTTTTTGACTTGTGTCCACTGCATCAAAAGGGAAATCCCTCTGAATCTCTGTAAATCCAATTCTAAAATATTTGTGTTACTAATATGAAGGTAAGCTAATGTCGCTAATACAACATATCTCTCTATTTGGAATCTGGCTATCTGTTAAAAGGATTAGTACCCTGGTCAGATAGGCTTTGCAGATACTTTCAGATAGTTTATTGCATAGATGGCATGATGAAGATTATCAAATGAAATTTAATTCGCTACTACCTTTCTACAGGCATCACAGTGACAAGCTACAGGCAGCCGCGACCGCTGCAGGTAAGAGCGGTGGGGCCAGCTGAGGGGGACTTCGAGAGACTACCACGAGGGGAAATTAATTATTTATTTAATTCTCCCTTGGGGTCGTCTCTCAAAATCCCCCACCGCCCCTGAGCCGGCCCTACCGCTCTTACCTTCAGCGACCGCGGCTGGCTCCAGGGACGGTTGATACATATGTGATTTTTTATTAGCATTTGAGGTGCATCTGATCTTACTTACAAAGTCATGCTTAAACAATAGTGCCTTCAGATTATGACCCAATTGGCAGGTTTGGCCAGAAGCAAAGATCCTGAAAGTAAAGCACTGGTGCTCCTAAAGATATTTTACACTTTCTGGAGGTTCTGGTTTAACCTCGTTTGTAGCATAAAACTCATCGATGAAAGTAAGACTATATTATGGTGTATGTATTTGAATACCAACGCTTTTTTACCTCATTATTTAAAAACAAATACATATAACAGACTAGAAGTGTCCCTAAATTTCAATATGAAATAGGGGAAATGGTGAATGAAATGTTCACCTTATTCAAGAAGTGTCCAGGACACATCTCTCCTTTATGTAACTTGCAAATTGCAAGTGGCAGACACAGTTACTATAAACGTCAAATAAAAATCAATTCCTGAAGCTAAATCCATTATCTTCGAACCCACGTAAAAAACAGACAAAACATGACAAAGGGAAGTTCAAATGCAATCATGTTAGTCAAATTACCACAGTGACAGGTGTAGTGAATCCTCCTCTCGTCTTGATATATGGAGCAGTGTGTGAGAAGCTTTTTCTCCTGCAGCTGAGAGGAGTTAAGCAGTTTAATTTGTTACTGAGAAACATATGGATTAGGTTTTGTACACCAAGTGTCAGAATGTCGGTAAAACCATGATCCATTACCTTTGAGTACAGTAGCACAGATTACTCAATAGGGCGAGTTAAAAAACGCACCAGATAAAAAGCGGCTTAAGCAGAGCTCTGACATAAGCTGGAGAGAAGTGTCTGCCTGCAGAACACCTACTGAAAATCCTATAAGAATAGCCCGGGCGGTGATGCGTGACACTCTAATTTCCCATAATTAGTGCAATGAACAATGTTCTAAACAATACCGGGAAATCCATTTCTGCATCTTTTCCAGTGTGCCATTTCCCTGGCATGTTTTTCTATGCAACACCCTGCAGAGAAGCACCAGGAATGTAAGGTGTCCTGCGACTTCTAATTATTCAGTTTCTTATTTCTCCAGCAAGAGGTATGTGTTATAATCTAGGAAGTTAATGATGCATCTTCTCTGTTGCTGTCCTTGCCTTGCTGCTCAGTCTGTGTGATGTCATTGGAATGTTGAGTGTGTTTGAGTGGAAGCAAAGATCAGTTGGAGAGATGGGCTGAGCAGCAGGGAGGCTGCTCCTGGTGGGGCATTGCTGGACACTGATTAAGGCCTAGCATGAACTTGTTGTGGATCCTAACCAAAGAATAAAGCTAAGATCTTGGACCACATCTATGGACTACCTAGCTTTCTTCTTTATTTGTAACACTGGCGACGAGTTAGAAGAACCTGCGTGCTGATTGGACTTTTAAAAGTGAAGGAATCATTTCTTAAGAACCTGTGTGCTGTTTGGACTATTAAAACTGAAGAAATCAATTTTCAGTAAGTTAATCATCTGGATTTGAAGGAACTTGGCACCCCCAATGCCCCACCAGTGACCCTGTCAACGGTCGCCCACAACTTAAGGTGCCAGTTCCTGCTACATTGTTTGTTTTGGCCTGCTGTAGCCTGCTGTGGAAGAGCAGGACACTGGACATCAGATACTGTTGGCCAAGACTCAAGCTTAATTTTGATTACACACCAAGAGAGGCGCTGTGGGCGTTTAGCTGTAAATTGCCTGCGTGTGGAAGTAAGCGCCAAGTTTTGAGTTTAAAGCCTTGGATGTGTCTCCCAGTGGGGAATTATTTTTGGTTATAATGGAGCCTGTTTGAGCCTATTTGCGGTCTGGGCGGTCTGGCGCATGATCGTTTCACGAGTGGGGCTTGGAGAAGAGAGCCGACGTGCCGCTGCTGAATATAACTGAAGTGTGTCTAAACGGAACCGGCGGATATCTGAAAGGAGGTGTGCTGGATTTATGAACATTTCTACAATATTGCTTTTAAACATTTTCAAGCGTCACTTTAGCATCGGTTGGCTGTGGCGTTGAAGTTTAAAAACGACGCTCGTGCCCTTAATAGCGCGCGCAGCAGTACCTGCTTCTCAGTCAGGTTGCCATGGATTCTTTGTGACGCGTAGGGGGTCACTGTTCGTAGCCTGCATGCAACAACGTGCTGGGAGCCACCCGTCACGCCGTCATCTACGTGCCACCATTTCTGGGTTCCGGGGGTAATGCAGAGTCGCGTGCAGGATGTTAAGGAGAGTGTTTTGTAGCGGACTGTGAGGTTGCCATGGATCCTCTTTGACGAGCGCTGTCGATGCTTGTTCCTTTGCCCGCATGCAAGATTCACTTTAGAGGAGCGGATATTGAGTAAGACGCGAAGGGGCATGAAAGTTTTCCTTTTTGTTTGAAGTTGCAGCGTTTTTTTTCCACGGGTTCCAAACGGAACGCATAAGTCACTTTGAGGGATTTCTTTGGTTTTGCTGTCATAGAGCACCTGTAAGCCTCGGGTGAGAAGTCGCTCACCGGGGTTTTGACTGTTTTGACTAACTATTCTTATGCAAAGTCTATGCTATGCTTCATGTATAAGGCCATGTTATACTTCCGTTAATTATTTTCATGTGTATGAAGTCTTGCTATGTTCTCTTAATGGAATATTGGAGTGATAAGTGAACGTCGTTTTATGTTTGGTTTCACTTGCATATGGGTTAGGCGTGTGCTGTTGTAGTATTATAGGTGCAGAAGAGGGGGGTGTTTGTGTTACCTTTCTGGTCCTGTGTGTGTTTGTATGAATAAGAAGGAGAAGGAGAGTAGTGTGTCTCTGGTCTTGTGTGACTCTGGTTTTGTTAGTGTATGTTTTTAGATTAACTTTGCCTTGTGCAAGGTGTTGGTCTGTGTGTCACGAGTACGCACGTTAGAAGACTCTTTATCTAGAGACTTCTCAGACTTACCTGTCTGGTTTTTACCATTTAGTTAGTGGTTACCTCGTGTGAGGTGTTGGTCTGTGCGTTATGGGTGCGCACGTAAGAAGACCTTTGTTTTAGGCTTCTCAGACGTACCTGTCTGGTTTTACTCATGTGTTGGTGGTTGCCTCGTGTGAGGTGTCGGTCTGTGCGTTATGGGTGCGCACGTAAGAAGACCTTTGTTTTAGGCTTCTCAGACGTACCTGTCTGGTTTTACTCATGTGTTGGTGGTTGCCTCGTGTGAGGTGTCGGTCTGTGTGTTATGGGTGCGCACGTAAGAAGGTCCTTGCTTAGGCTTCTCAGACTTACCTGTCTGGTCTTACCCATGAGTGTTGGTTATTTGTGTGAAGTGTTGGTCTGTGCGTGGTGGGTGCGCACATTAGAAGACCTTTGTCGAGGCTTCTCAGACTTAACTGTCTGGTTTTACCTTTGGGTTAGCGGTTACCTCGTGTGAGGTGTTGGTCTGCGTGTTGTCAGTATGCACGTTAGAAGACTCCTACTGTGAGTCTTCTCAGACGCATGTCTGGTTGTACCCTTTAATAGGTTACCTGGTGAGATTGGATGGTCTGAGCGTCATGGGAGCGCACGTGTAGAAACTTATTATCTTTTTGTCATCTTGATTTTCCTGTCAGGGGTTGCAAGATTACCCTTTTTCAAGGTTATATTTTGAAGCTTCGTGTTATACTTGAAGCTCATTGGTTTATGGGTATGTGTGTCTTTTTATCATCGCACAATTTATTTATTTAGTCTTGTTGCTTGAATGTACTTTGTTCTTGCATTTTACTATCTTCACAAATTGCATGAAAGTACATTGTTTTTGCATATTCCTATTCTTACAAATTGTGTGAATGTACTTTGTTCTTGCATTTTCCTAATTTTATAGATTGCATGAAAATACATTGTTCTTGCATGTTCCTGTTTTCACAAATTTGATGAGGGGGGGATGTGTTATAATCTAGGAAGTTAATGATGCATCTTCTCTGTTGCTGTCCTTGCCTTGCTGCTCAGTCTGTGTGATGTCATTGGAATGTTGAGTGTGTTTGAGTGGAAGCAAAGATCAGTTGGAGAGATGGGCTGAGCAGCAGGGAGGCTGCTCCTGGTGGGGCATTGCTGGACACTGATTAAGGCCTAGCATGAACTTGTTGTGGATCCTAACCAAAGAATAAAGCTAAGATCTTGGACCACATCTATGGACTACCTAGCTTTCTTCTTTATTTGTAACACTATGTTTCGCTAATATAGGCACTTTCCTATTCTTTGCACTTAGGCGCAATATTTATAATTTCTATTGTTGATAAATGTTGTTTTCGGTTTGCAAATTGCGCTCAGGCCATTTCTCACCTTTTCAGTCAGCTGTAGTGAATAGAGAATAACAGGAATCAAATACGGTCAAGATTGATGCTGCCAATATTTGTGCATCTTTTCACGTTCCCTCGGTTATTTAATGCACTCTTCATGATTTTATAGGATTGGATTAATTCTGGAAGTGAATAGTGATCTACAGAAATTCAGCCCGTTTGTTTTGGGGTTGCAGGTTCTAAAATCAGACCACCCCCTCTTACTGAAATAATTTTTAGGTCTGATAGCTTTTAGCTTTCTGTTGTTGAAGACATACTGTGAACAGTACCAATACATTAGGTCACCCCATTTCCTCATTTCCTTTGGTTGGTTGGCTTTCTTGTCACTCTCATGTGCTTGCTTGTTATTTAATCTCTTTCCTTCATCTTCTTGTGTTTGCCTCTCCCCTATCCTTTATCTTCTGCTTTTAGCACTTCATAGGAGAGAATGTGTTTTCTTACTCTCACTCGCTTGTTCTGCTTCCCCCCTCAGATCCGCACACAGTCTCATGAACTCTCTCTGTTGCTCATGCTTCACCTTCATCTGGTTCATTGCTTTCTCTATCTCTCCCAGGATGTTTTTTTTCAAATGCCACCTCTCTCCAAGCTCATCAGTTGAACCCTTGTCTGGATCCTCGCTCCTCTATCCACCCCCCCAATTCAGTGTCGACCTTACCCCTCCACCCGCTCCTCCATTGCTACTCTGCCCCTTCTCATTGCATTTTTTTTCTTTCTGATGGTGGGAACATATAGTCAAAAACCATTGGCAAAGACAGTAGGTATGAATTGGAAAAGCCAAAAGGCAAAACCCATTGCCTTTGTCAATACTTATTTCTTGGAACTGACTGTCAGCTATTTAACAATAATAGTTTGTGTCTTGTGGTTTTAATTCTTTCTCTTTCAGCGTGCCAAGACAAAATCTCCTATGTCTCTCTATCGCACACATGCACACACATACCACACAAACACACACACACGCACACACTGTTATTGACATATGTACACCGTCACAGAGAAATTAAAAGATGTGTGTACACTCCCCTCAGGCTAACAATGAACCATCTGGAGTTTTCACTTTTTTTTACTCCCCACACAACCCCCTCCCCCCACTCCGTTCAAAGGCCACTGATATGCAGTCAGGACAAAAGGTAGATTTAGAACTTTCATTTCCTCCCAGTGCCTTCAAAATAAGAATTATGCTCCAAGTAAGTTAACAAAGTTGGGGGTATATTATCAAGGACAGCGTTAAAAATTATCGCCGGTTTAGCGGCAGAAAACCGATGATAATGGGCTTGATAATATGCCCTTGAGAATTCCCATAGAAGCCCATGTTCTGGTGTCAACATGGGCTTCTATGGGAATTCTCTGCGGCATATTATCAAGCCCATTATCGCCGCTTTAGCGGCAGTTTTCTGCCGCTAAAGCGGCGATAATTTTAACGCCGTCATTGATAATATTCCACCTTGTGCCTTGTGAGGAAATGGGAGTGAACTAGGGAGTGTGCAACTATCAGCACACTTTGCTTAGTTAATTACAGTATTAACACCAGGACATCACAAGCTACAGCAACTCCCTCTGGTTTCAGCAGGGCAAACAGCAACAAAAACAAGACGTTACCAAGGTTTACATTTAAATGTATAGATAATTACACTGGTTTTAGAACCTGCTGGTTAGAGTATCTGAAATGTTGTGTTAGATTCTCATTTGAAACTGCTGAAATGTCAGTGTAGAGTTGCTGAGTCACATAGATTAAACTTTGCTAATTTGCAGCCTAATTCAAGAAGATTGTTTCTACTACATAGTGTAATGTACTCGAGAGTAAAGCTTATAAAGTGGAAAAAACCCACCAATTTTGCGCTTTAGTTTATGGCCAGGACGTAGAGCATGTAGACCGCCATCACTCAGCAGTCATCCACGAACCCACTTCCAGCACTGCTCAAAGCACAAGCCCCCGCTGGGTTCCCTGTCTGAAGCCCTACCCTCAACCACTCACTATTCTCCACTTTCCAGAGCCCTCCCTGTCCAGTGCACGTCACTCCATCTCCTGCTTGGAGCCCCCACCTCCACTCAAGACCTTTTACCTTCATTGATCACAGGGAAATTTGCAAGCATAATTACCTGCAGCCCGTAATAACAAAGGGGCATATTTTCAAGCACAGAGTTAAAATTATCGCCGCTTTAGAAGCAGAAAACTACAGCTAAAGCGGCGATAATGGGCTTGATAATATGCCCTGGAGAATTCCAATAGAAGCCCATGTTGACATCACAACTAAAGCGGCGATAATTTTAACTCCGTTTCTTGATAATATGCCCCAAAACTTGTGTCAGGTGAGTTCAATTCTACCTCAGGCAAAGCAGGGCGCAGTTGGGAGACTGGGCAAAGGTTCCCGATATTGATTACTATTGTTCTTGTGTAACTGACACCATCGTCACAGAAAAAGTCAGATTATTGATCAGAAAAATATTTTAATCAAAACAATATGGATATATTACTACACGTGTACTACAAAATGCAGTTTATGAAAAAGCCCACACAAAGGTTGACAATTTATTTTCATGACCGACAAATCTGCTTGACTTTCTGTTTCAATGAAAAGAGCATATATAAAAATAATATACTGCAAAGCAGAAAGTTGCAATATAAACATGTGCTCCATAAAAAGCGATATAAACATAAAAGATGTGTCATGTAGAGCATTAGTAGCACAAGTGTATTAAAGCTTGTTCTGAAAGACCATTGCAGCATAAAATTGCAAAACATCTTATCAGCATGCATTATAAAAACAATCTTGACATTTGCATGAAAATTAATATGAGGAGAGGTTCCCAACAATAGCTTGTATCTCCCAAATAAGCAGTACATTGAACGTCCACAATTGAAAATGTCATGTTTTTAAATCGAGGTATTACTTCAAATATCAACCTCCTACGATTATATAGAAAACAACTTCTGTGTGGAATTCATTGTTTTTAGAATTATATAGCACTGTATGCCAATGCGGCTTTCCAACAATGAAAGCAAACAGATATTGGGTAAAGAGCATATTTCCACCATTTTATTGGTTATAGATTATCTTGTTGGCTTACATCTTTAATTATACAGAAATTCAAAATATGTTAAAACAGGATAAATGTGTGTATACTAGTTGTAAATATTACATGAACAGTACCATTTTCAAATGGTAAAGCAAAATGAACAAATTGATGCCGCCGTGCTCAGTTACCGTTCGGATTGTTAGGCTATGTGTCTTATTTATTGATTTTCCTAACATTGGCAGAAATGGCTGTTCACCTAAAAACTGTGACACCTCACCACTGACGTCCCCTGCCCCCCTTCTGCCCCACAAGGTCACGTGTAAATCAAACAGCAATGAGGGTATCACAATTCTTACATTGCTGGTGTTTAGTAGCTGGAATCTTGGGTGACATTGGTGATGCCACCATCTGATTGGAAGAATGCATTTCAATGGCTTTGCCTGGCAATTTGCAGCAGGGGAGGGGGTGGGGGTCAGCTCTTAGGTTTAATTAGTGGACACGGGCAAAGCATTCAGACGTTCCTTTGTGGAAAGTACATAATTCACTGAAGTGCTGTACCAAAGCAAAGAGTCCTCAGAGAAAGAAAACTTAGGAAATATAGAAATATTTACAAAAGATATGGATGCCTAACCTTGAGTAAAATTTGGAACAACCACGTTACCTGAATCATGTGCGCAAAGTCCATTTGCTGTATAACAAGGGACGCTTAGCATTGAGAGCATCCACCTTTCGCAAACATCAATACAGCAGGAACACAAGCGACACATACAGAAACGGGTTCTACCACATTGAAAGGAATCTGATTAATGGGATTGTTAACCTGCTGCAGTTCCCTCACCCTTGTCTATTAACCATTATATTTCTTTGGTCCTGATGAATGCAATCGACCTGTATAGGTGGTATTAGGCAGAAACATGCTGACCTAAAATGTGATAATGGATAGAATGACAATAAAAACTCATTAAGTCCGAACTGACTGGAGAAAACTATTTTAAATTGGACTACCGCAAGGAAATTTCTGCTATTCTTGAATGCCTATCCATTCTATCCAGGGTCAAACCAGTGCATTTTCGCCTGTGAAGAAACAAATTTCCACTAAAAGCTCTCTCCCGTGGAGCCCTTTGGAACTGCTCACCCCATCCCACACTAGGCACGACACAAGGATGAAGCATTGCTGACTTCGGTGGGTGTGGGCTCTTACATCCAAGTAATAAGATCTCTTAGAATCTCAGTGGGACTCAACTCCATCTTGCATGGAGGGCCACGTTGATTGATTTTCACACCCTTACAATCCCATAGTGCTCCTTCATGGCTGAACATCAAGGTTTTAGGTATGATGATCAGTGATAACATTAATCTCATTGCCAGCATCTTTATTAAGTAACAAAACAATATCACATAGCATTAGTCATAATGATAACTAGGAAACATTATCCCTACTGAAGAGAAATCAGATAAAAGCAGGCCCGCACAGAGCCATTACGACCAAGCATTTGAGGTCTAGTGCTGCACTAGGGTGTCTGATAGTAACAAATAAAGCACACATTTTATTTGGATGACCTTATCTTCTGAAAATATCAGTCACAAATAGCGAGGAAGCTCACTCGGGATTGGCTAATTTTGATTCTAAGTTCTCCCAAATGTATTTATTGCCAAGGCTGGCTGTACTTCTGTAGATTTTAGCCAGTAAGGCTAATCATAAAACAACCACCCACATCACAACCTACAAGAAAAAACTGGAAGAGATCAATTAAGAAATGGCCCTACATAAGGAATTCTTGATATAGTCAAAAATTAACACATTACACATCAATATTAACAAATTCTCTCAGGGTCAATATACATTTACATCACCGAAGACTCTTACTCTGAGCAACAGGTTGCAAGTAATCAATACGCTAGTGGGCACAAAAAGAAAACATACTCTCAAGAAGTTCATTTGCTTCCAATGAGTATAGTAGTGGCAATGACAATTTTGGATACCGTCAAGCGCAATTACATTCACCAATGGGGCCAAGTCAGCCCCCTTACATGTTCTGGCCCAATAATTTTGATAGTTTTCAATTCTGAATGCTGTTTATGGGTACCAAACCTCCTTCGTCAAAAAGAGAAAGGGGCAGAGGCAACAAGAGGGAAGTTCCATGAGTGCGGTGGTCATAAAGCATACAGATCTTTACCAGGAGAAAGGGCATGGAACAAATTTCAGGCCTGAGCAAACCATCATACTGCCTGATTTAGAGTTTAGAGGATGGGTACTACATCACAAGGATGACAGACGTCCCATTCACCTTATTACAAGGGCATAGGGATATAATGCACTTGTAATAAGGCAAACGGGCTATCCATCAAATTTGACATGGAGTAACCCATCAGCAAAACTCTAAATCGGGCCCTCAATAGTTAATCTAACAAATTCAATACTTTCTGATACCCAAGTATCAGTTCTAAGCAAAAGACTAAGGCTTTTCCCCTACCACCAAACTCGACACGTTTGGTTTGTAATGCAAATTGTTCTAATTTTTGGGGAACATTTGCCTAAAGTTCTTTATTGTAAATCAACGTCGCACAGCAGAGACTGACTGCAATACTGGCTTACGGAAACAATCCAGAGTCACTTCTCAACCCAATACTATTCGCCCGGCGGTCCTATCGTTTGAGTAGGCACATTTGAAAGATAATTTTAATTACAGTCTAGTGAGTTGTAACAGTCTTCCTGCAAATGGGAGATTAGGCCTTGATTAAGTAATCCACAACACGAACATTACTAAAAAAAAAACAGTCAATATGGATGGGGTATTGTCATTCAACACATGGATGACTATAGAAAGTAATGTCTAAAACTTCTGTCATATACCTCTAGCCATGGAGTCATTACTGCCTTTTAAATATTATTAATAGCATGGTATTGGAAGCAGTATGTGCAAGTTGGTTAACAAAATCTGAATCAGAATTGCCAAA
Source organism: Triturus cristatus (assembly GCF_964204655.1). NCBI lineage: Eukaryota > Metazoa > Chordata > Amphibia > Caudata > Salamandridae > Triturus > Triturus cristatus. The sequence goes on along the minus strand of NC_140582.1, from coordinate 169,893,572 downwards.
AGCTCCATATTTTTATACTCTCCCAAGAATCCACAAAGTAAGATAAATTTCACCTGGAAGACCTATTGTTTAAGGTATTGCTTTGGTGTTAGATCCATCGTCAATCAGCTGTGACCACTTCCGTATTCCTCTTGTAAACAAGATGCCGCCATGTGTGAAGGATATATTTCCTTTGATAGTGAACAGGAGCTGTTGATCACCCTTGATGTGAAGGCTCTCTACAAAAATATCCCACAGGATGCTACTGTGTCTGTCATTGAGAAATTACTTATGTTGGGGCTGCATGACAAAGTTCCAGTCCATTTCATTAGGGAATGTACCAACCTAGCTTTCAAATACGTTTTCCCTCTTTGAACAGAGCCTATACCATCAAATATAAGGCACTTCAATGGACAGCACTTTTGCTCTAGCCTTGGGTGCCTCTATGTACACAGTTTTGAGTTACCTCTCTGTGCAGAGTTTTGAAATAAGTAACATTTATACAAACATTAACTATTGCAAAGCTTCCATATAGTTGTGGCATCACTATATTGATGATATCCTAATCACTTGGAACAGAAGCTGAGATCTGGCCAACAACCTTTTAGTGTGGGTCGATGGTTAGGACCATTTTTTACATTTTACATATACATAGTCTAACACACAACTTTCTTTTTTAGATCTGAACATTATTTAGATCGATAGGCTATTAGATACAGACACCTATCAAAAACTTACTGACTTTAATAGTTTGTTTAGCTATGATAATTACCACCACAAAATGCTGATGTGCTGCCCTGCACATTAAAGCAGAAACTGCAGTGGGTTGCACACATATGGCACCTAGTTTGGCAGCATTCCAACTAAGTTAAGAGAAAGAAAGTATTCCGACAAGGTCATCAACAGGGCTACGAAATGGTCCAGATATAAGAGGCACTACTTGAGACTATTATTTTCCCTATTACTGACAGAATTACATGCACCAGTGTTTTCCACAATTTCAAATAATTTGAAGAAAAGTAGCAAATAACTTGGGGGTTTTTGAATACAAGAAATGCCCATCTGGGACTACATTGACTTCCCTTAAAGGGGGGCGAAGGTTTAGGGGAATGTTGATACATGCACATCCCAAAAGATCCCTGGTTACTAATGATCTATTGTCTGGGAAATCTCTCCAATGAGTGCACACTACCCCTGTAGTCACTGTAGTGTTTTCACCTTAACTATTATCACAAAAGAACTTGATTTGGGTCTCATCTTCATATGCCATCTAAGAAGGCAGACTACATACAATAGTGAGAACAATATAAACATGATAAAATGCCCTTGCAATTTCAGCTATATATCGGTAAGCACATGCAAGGTTAGAGTCCAGAAAATCAAACAAAGCGGCAATGATAAAGTACTACAAGAATGTCATCTCTTTTTTATAACTGGGCCGCATTAAAAATTTGCTACGTTGGGTGGTTCTGGAAATGTTTTTTCCTGGCATTGACAATGATAACATTCTTTTAGAGCAAGGAGTAAATATGATTTTTTTAGGCTAAAAACACATCCTTTATCTTCCATGGAACATATTGATTGGTTTTTATTATTAGTTGTTATAGTTGGTGTGATGTTTGTTTCCCAGTTTTTTGTTTAAAACAAATGTCAATAATTTGTTTGATAAAAATCTATAATTGTTAGTCACTTAAAATCTTTTACCTGAATTTGTAATCTCACTTCTACGTACCCTAGCAACAGGTATCACAAAGGCAAAAAAAGGTGGCAGATTCATCCACTTTTTTACTGATCTCCTGCTTTCAAGTGGCATCCTAGTGGATGTCTTCTAAATGCTGACCTGAACCCCTTAAAATAGCATTCCTGCCTACTAAACCAGACTTGCGATATCTAGCCTTTCAGAGGTTCTGTGTTACACCCCGTGACAGCAACCATGACAACATGAATAGTGTTGCAGTGGCTTTGGTTTCCTGGATGAAAGTTGTGTCCAACAGCTTCTCTTAATAACTGAAACTCCTGCATGCATTTTGCCTTTTCAATCAATTTCCCAGCATAGTACAGCAACTAATACGTGCAACCCACCAAAAACAAAATGGAACTAGGGTCTTTTTGTTGCTTTTCTCTAAATAATCTTAACACTACAACCAATTCCAATGTAAAAAGCAAAATATACTAAGTGGACTTTGTAGGATCAATCACATTTCTCAGTCAACAGAATAGTGAAAATCCATTTCTATGTGTGTGTAGATAACTTGAACCTTATCCGCAAACGACTGGCAGAAACATTAAAGCATATGATACTCCTAAATGTTAACCATGATCTGGTATGGGTTTACAGCTGGAGCACAACTATTTTTCCTAATGTGTGTACTCTAAAAATAGGTAATAAGTGAACATAATAATTTGAGTATGCCTTTATTTCACATTTCAATTAAACTGGTTGCACCATGTCAATTTACAATTTATTTCTGTGATTTTACTTTGTGGTGGCACACATCAAATAGTGAGCACATCAAGTGGGAGCCCACCACAAAGAGCCCATACACTGGGGATATAAGAGCTGCTTGTAAACCAATGCCACCGTTACTGTCATGAGGCACACCTCAGAGAAGTAATCTTTGCCAAGAATCATAGTAATGTTGAGCTAGCACCAAGTCTGAGATGCGAACCTGAGCTCACAGTTTACAAAACAACACCTCTAGCCAATAAGCCACAAGAAAGCAGGAAAATGCAAGACTATGCAGTATGCATTTAAGAATAGTAATGTCAAATTGTCAAGGCTTTCTGTGATGTAATGGTGCTGTAAAGCCACTAGTATTAATGTGCTTCCAGTTTTCATGGTGAAAAATACCTAGCATACTCAGACAATACTGCTACACCCACTGCAGTATGCGTTTGTGCTGTGTAATGTATCTATTTTTTAAGTTGTTGGTAATGCTTATTAATGATTTAGTTTGACCAGTTGATTTTTGTCCAGGAAGAAGTATGAAGGCATTGTAGATGACTACAACTGCAATCCCTTCTACATCCAGTCACTTTGTTGTACATTGAGATCTTTATTATCGAAAGATACAAATTATGCTTTCAGTGTATGATTAATACAAAACACAGGAACACATTCCCCCCACTAACACAGTATATGTAGGCAATAAGTCCATAAATTAAACTGTGTCCACAGACCAGACAAGAATGATTAAATTATTTTTTCATTTTCATTTATTTTTCTAAAATGAGACTATACATTCTGTTGTAACTGTTGTAGCGAAATCGCTACTGATGTTCATATATGATTAACAGAGGTTTGTCATTGCAGCAGCAACAGAATATCATCACTGCTCGGATTTGTTATCATAGAGGAGATGTGTACTTAAATGTGTGTTAGACCAGGACTCATCATTACCTTGCTCTAGAGGTTTTTTCAAACAGTACTATGGAGTGGACCTTTCTTTCAGCAGATAAAAAAAATGAAATGCCGTATACAACAGCCTGCAGCGATCAGTTAATTTTGAAAAAAATGGCGGTCGGAGGCTTGGTTACTGTACCTTATTCACGGGAGTGGGATGTCAGGAAAGGGTTGAAAACTATGGAGGTGAGAGTTGGACTTTTCTAAAAAGAAAAAGTGTTATCTTCTAAAAGCGTCCATTTCATGTTGTGAGGATATGCACGAGTGTCACTTTAAAGGGAACACCTCAACTCAGAGGTATTCCAACCAGAAAGTTCACCTGCCACAATTAAGTGAAGTCTTGGAGGTGAAATCTCTAGGGGACCACATGTGGAAACTGTCACAGTAAATCCGATTTCTTAATGTAATTTCACAAAAACTCAAAATCCCCTATCTTTCACTCTTCCAAAATGATCAGATTGCTGGTAACAGTTAATTTGGGAGGATGGATGATATGAATTTTATGGCCAACTTGAAATGAGGGTCTTGCTTTTTCAATAAAAAATGTGAGCAAAATGAGACTATGTCAGGCAGTTCTAGTGGAGATTTTACAACTTGGAGCATGGCCCATACTTTTCATTCAGGATGATATGGTGGGTTGACCTCTTGTACACTGAAGGATTAGCAAGCTATTATACTGCAGAAATATTTATCGGAGAAGCAGCAGAAATGTTAAACAGGTCTTCTGAAAACACAAGCTCAGATGGTTCACTTCTAGGTCAGCTCTGATTATTATTCAGTGATTTAGCTTTTTAGAGTAACATTGATCTCTTCTTACTGCAAGGCAACATTAGTGGTAAATTGACAATATTGCAGTACATTTTATATAGAGTACCTAAACCAAAGCAAACAATTATATGCAAATTCTTTAATCTGTCCCCTATTGTGGACTTTTTCCCAATTACTCCATGGCCAACAAATGTTATTGTTATTTGCATTTGTCTTAAATATAATAACAAAATAATATTACTAATGCAGAAAAACGGACAGTACAAAACAAATGCTTTCTTATGAAGTTACTAATTGGACTATAGAGTGGACAACGCTCATACTGTGCACTAAAATGCTGATTTATAAACAAATTTAACAATATGCATGTATAAAATCAAAGTTAGTGCCACACCAATATTATGCTATTACAAGTGCACAATCCAATAATGTGTACTCCACAAAATGCAATGTATATTATTATTGTCGGAGATAAGAACATGTTGAAAAGAATACCATTTGAAAACAGCTCCTTCTAAAAACATCTTATCATTGAAGTCATTAAAGACACTTAATTCAGGAATAGAGACAGTTTCCAATACTTATTCAATGGCTGCTTAACAATGTTTTCAGCTATTTATATCAAAGGTTTGTGCTTTAGAAATGAGGGGCAAAAACACAGAAGGTAAACTGTTGCATTTGTATGATCTTCTTCAAGATCATTAAATTTTGAAATCCCTTATTAATTTTTTGTACACCTAACTAAAATAATCAAGGATCTGACTCATCCTGAAAGGTACTGAAATGAACCTTTTTAAGGGTTTAAGTGAACAACCAAAAGAAAGGGAAAATGTATTTTTTAAATTAAATGTAATGGACGCGAATAAAGTATGATGTAGTACAATCAGCAGCACAAAGAGCTGAAGAGTGAAGCAACAGCTAGAATTTATAAGACTATCTGAGGCCCCCTTTGCATAGAGGAGGTGGTGGGATTGATCTGAAAAAGGTTTCTTGTATCAGCTGTTATCCTTCACTGAAATAAGCCTATAAAACCTTAGCAAAAACATACTTACATTGGATGTGCTGAGAACTATGCTATCCTAATTGAAAATTCCTTTTGTTAAAGTGAGCTGCTCCTTATAAGCCATGATTATGTTTGTGTAACATTTTTTTAACATTATATGGTATTTTCACCAGAGTGTCATTGTATTTTCCTTCAGACTAATTCTTTCAATGAACTGTTGCGCTAACTGTTGAACTTTGCACTCTTTTTAGAATGATTGGAATAATTTGGTAGGACAATAAAATGCTTCAATTTAAATTTTAAATTGAAGAATCTGCTTAAACGTATTAATTAGATTCTTCAATTTCAATGCAACAATAAATTAGGTAATATTGCTAGAAAAGCGATCTCAAAATTGCACATGCTAAGAAAAAAATGTATTACAAAAAAATGAAAGTAATATGCTGATGGACTAATTAGCTAAGGACTCTCTATTAAAATAAAACCACATTCCCAGCAGTTTAGATTAAGATAGCAAAACCAATTCAAATATATAATAGCATCTCTCTGTGTTGGGTCTCTTACAGGATTTCTGAGCTCTTTTCCACAACAAAGTGCAGAGCAGGACAAAAGTCTTAATACAATTTATTGAGTTTATACATTATTTAAATAGAACATAAACATGTAATCTGCACAAAATGCTACTATACATCTGAATAATACCACAAAGGTTTTATTAAACCGTGCTATGCTCTACCAAGAGTTGAACAGCAAGAGGTAATGGCAGACAGTACACAATGCTCAATATTCCACGTTTGTAACTTAGAAATTGAGAGTCACTATTACTTAATTGTATCTCATATCTCTCATTTCTTTTGATGATTTATAACTAAAACCATATATATCTAGAAAATGTCAAGCATATTCTCCAGGAAACCCAATATTGTTACCTCATCTTCTCTATAGTCCTAAAGCAAGCTTAATGTTGAATACGTCTGACCTTCAGAGAACATAGAAAAGTGCGAAATCAATGCTTTTAATAGCATACCGTAGCAAAGACTCAGATGAATATAGATTATGTCACAAACACTCCTACCACAAGAATGTCAACAGAACACAAACATACCCATTGATCACATCTGTCCATGACATTACCTTCATGCAGAACTAGATGGCTGCTGTTACAATGGACTCTCTAGTTACCAAGCAAATAAATCTCTAGGCCCTCATTACAATTAAACCATTAATATACGAGATCTGCACAAACCTCTATTTGCAGAGTGTTCATATTGATGAATAATGCAGGTTTTGTGCGAATTGGTAATTGCATGGTGCATCAGTATCCAACCATCAGAATTAAATTCAGGCACTTCAAAACTGATGGAATGTAATATGGAAAAGGACTGCTAATTACCGGAACAATCAGATTTTGATGTTTTAAACACCACAATCTGCATGCTATTCCCCGTACGTCTGTAGTAGGCTGGTAACAGATAAACATTATCACATCTTATAAATTCCAGTCTGTTTGCGTAAGGTCTGTTTGCGTGAGGTGAGCAAGATGGCGGCCGTCCGGCCGCTCGAGTGAGCAGCTCCGTACCTCGGTGGAGCAGAGATGCCAGATTGCTGTGTTTGCTGTGTTTAAGGGTGTTCTGGCTGACCGTCGTTGGGAGCGCGGACCCGTCTGCCTTTTAGCCCATTGTTGCGGGCTTTTCACTGTGCTTTAGGTCCCGCTGTAGGCTCCGCTGCAACCGCCGCAATTACAGCGCTGGCGAAGGCTGGTGAAGGACGCTGAAAGCGGCAGCGAACTCGGACCCTGAGTCGAAGGCAGAGGCAAGGCGGAGGCGTGGCGGGAGTAGCCTCAGTCTAGTACCGAAGTGCAGACAGCTGGAGTTGGAGCTGGAAACTACATGTGAGAGCCAAACGAAGGAGGTGATTGCTTTCTTTGCTTCATTTGAAGACGCGGGGGAAAAAAAACGACTGACGGGACAGAAACGGCCACATTGTTGCTGCTGGAATTTTCGCCTTTGTTTTACCGGACTGTTATACTGTTTTAAAAAAACTATAGAGGTAAAAACTGAGAAGGCTGAGAAGGCTGAGAAGGGTGAGAAGAATTCGGAGCTCCCAGAAGGAGAGGGAAAAAACGGAAAAAAAACACGAGAAGGGTTTTCTTTTGCCAAAGTGAATAATCTTTAAGAATCTTCAAGAAAACGCCAAGAGAGCAGGTATGGCGCCGAAAGGCAGAGGCGTACGAAAAGTTGCTAATGTGAATGTGAACAATACCAGTACCAATAATGCACCTAGCGCTAGCAATATCGCTAATGTTAACAACAGTACTAGTAGTAACATCAGTGTATCTGGAAGTACGACTCTCTCTTCTAAACTATCCGACATGAACGCCGCAGCGTTGACTGGTGGTGGTGGGGCTGGCCTGAATAGCAATAATGGAGTACAGACTGTTAGGGATAACATGCATAATACTCCCATAATCCCTGTAATCCCTCGGATGCCTGGGAATTTGGACGCTGTGAAGGCACCTATGTTACATGCAATCTTTATGAAAAAAAGGGCGCTGCTACAACCTCAAGATCCACTGAAGGCGTGATATTTGGCGATGGGGATGACCCTAATGGTTCGGCCCCTCCTGAGTGCAGTAATAGAAAGGGAGAAGGTGGTTTAAATGAGCAACGTATTGCCACAGTGGACTTGGGAGATACGGATGCTGCATTGTCTGATGGTAAATTCTATTCAATGCCGGACTTATCTGCAGTTTCGGAAGATGACGGTAACAGCCTTCAAGCTGAGTGGGGCGATGAGGCGGCACTCACATATGATGAAGATCTGATTGAGGAATATGGCGACCTGACACACTCACCCATACAGACAAAGAGATTACTGGATCAACAAGACACAATCCGGCGAAATCCCGAAATTGAAGGGGCTTTTCAGGAGAAGATCCCTCTTATACAACCTATTTGGGAATCGGAGGGAGCGGAGTCCCAATTACAGGATTCAGATCAAGGCGCTAAAGATGTAACTTTGGACCTAATATACAAGAGCATCATGGCCCATCGGGCTGAGACTAAGGCTGAAAGTAGTCGCACTCAAAGTGCAGTTCGAAAACTACAGAACACTATGCGACGGATGGTCAAGTCAGTGAACGAACTTACTAATCGGGTGACTGAGACAGAGGAACGAATATCGAGTACTGAAGATATAATTACTAAGCAGCAAACCGCGATAGAGACTTTACAGGCAACTCGAGAGGATATCGAATGGAAGATGACGGATCTGGAAAACCTGTGCGTCCTTGGAATTCCAGAGATGAAAGAAGGGAAAGATGCCCGAAAGTTTATCATCGAGACTTTCACTGAAGCATTCCCAGAATTAGCCGAATGGCAGTGGGAGAAGGAGATCACCAGGGCGCACAGATATCCATTTGTTCTGCGTAAGACCCGCGGGGAATCCAATCCCTTGGCAGGTTCTAAACTGTTTCCACGAGCAATTCTAATCTGTGTAAATAATTTTGTTTTGAGAGAAGCACTATACGATTTGGCTCGCTCTGATAAGCGACGCAAGGGGTCTGGGTGTGACTTTTTTGTTAGGCCGGACTACTGCTCAGCTACTGTGACTTTAAGATGGCAATTTCGACAATTATTTCAGCCATTCCAAGCTAAGGGTGCGCAGGTATTCCTCCTGAATCCTGCCAAACTCAAGGTGATTTATAAAAGTCAGGTTAAATATTTCACTTCTGAATTGCAAGCGCAAGCATATTTGAAGACTATCGCCACTAAAGAAGTGCCACCCTGATGGTGAAGGGGGAGGGAGAGGGGAATGGAGGAAGGAGGGGGGAAGAGGAGGAAGAAAAAAAAAAAAGAAAAATGGTGGGAAGTAAACTGTTTGGAAAGGGGAAAGGAGAGAAAGGGGAGGAAGGGAGAAAAAAAAGGGGAGAAAAGAGAGAAAGAGGAGAAGGAGGGGAGAGAAGAAAAAAACAAACTAAATCAGTTAGTTATAATACTATCTCATGTCGAGAGGTATAGGGTGTACTATCTATTGGTTGCGCACCAATAGGACCTTTATGGCCTTCCAATGCTGCTTGAATATATGCGGCTTGTTCTTTTTTTTTTTTTTTTTTGTATTGGATGTTTTTTTTTTCTTCTTGTCCAAAATAGAAAAACTGGTTTGATTGAAAGAGTGACACTGTTTAGAGAAAAAGAGAGAGAAGAGGAGAAGAGGGAAAAAAAAGGGAAAAAAAGTGAGGCTGATTATGTAGTTCATAATAATATTTAAGTGATAAAGTGCCGCTTAATGTAGGGTAGATCATATGCTTAGTAATATGCTGTTTAAGTAGAAATAGACTACATATAAATGTAATGTAAGGAGAGGGCAGCAGCCTGGCAGATCCTCTGCCGAGGTGGATCTCGCACACTCACATCACTTAGGACTATGTCTTTTTGCTCACAATGGGGTGTTGAACTAGGGAGGGGGAGGGAGGGGGAGGAAGGGAGGGAGACCTCGGTTTGGGGCCAGCGGGGGGGGTCAGGGTGGGACGGTTAAAAAAGGGGAAACAGGGACCACGGGAATAATTTGTATTGACTGTGTGAAAATAATGCAGGATAGGTGGCAGAGTGTTTCTATTTTTTTTAGAGCTAGAGCAGATGGCAGCTAGAAAGTTAAGAATAGGTACACTAATTGTGAGAGGTTTGAATGCTTTAAATAAAAGGCAACGTGTTGCCCGGGAATTGCAGTGGCTTAACTGTGATATTATCGCATTGCAAGAGACACATCTTGCATGGTCTAAGCGAAAGTACTTAAGCGAGCTTGGCTATAGAGTGCTGGTGTGCACTAAGCAGTCGATTACGTTGCGGGGGGTTGCTATATTGGCTAAGAGAAATCTAATTGAAGGCGGACGAGTTTTAGAGGATAATGCTGGAAGGTGGGCAATCACTGAATGTAAAGTAGGAACTTTCAAATGTACTGTTTGCTCAGTCTATGGATCTAATTTTGATGAGGCAGCAGTCTTGGAATATTTGAATGTTGAATTAGCAACCTGGGCCGCCCCTGTTATTCTTTGTGGTGATTTGAATATTAATCTCCACTCTGGTACATTTGGCAGTGATCAATATAGGTATGTAGGTAGGAAACCAAAGGTTTACAGGGCGTTAAGCTCATTGGTGAAAGCACATGGGCTAACTGATGCTTGGGCTTATCTTAGAACGACTGAGCCCGGTTATACTTTTTACTCGGCTCCTCACCAAAAATTATTTCGCCTACATTATTTTTTAGTTACACATAATCTACTTTACGATGCACAAATACAGGTCTATCCTCGAGCAACGTCTGATCATGGGCCAGTTGTGCTGTCCATCCGGGCTTTATTTCCACCCTGCAAACCCCGGGACTTTTCTTTTGACCGCAAGCTGCTGTTGGATGTCAAATTTCAAGAACATATGAGTGAGTGGATTTGTGAGTTTTTTAATTTAAATAGGGGAAGCGCAGGAGTTGGGATAGTCTGGGATACGTTTAAAGCAGCCTTCAGGGGGGAGGTGTTCAGCTATGGTCTGTATGTTCAAAAACAGATGCGAAAAATGCTAGAGGATCTTTATCAGGATCTAGGTATGGCTGAAGAGCTTCTGACACAAGACATTGCACATAATAGGGATACTTATAACACATCAGCCGCGGTGACGCGATGTAAGGCCAAGGTTAACAATTATTGGAGTAAGGAAGCAGCAAAGACTTTTGAGGTTAAGAGACAGGTGTTGTATGAATATGGGGAAGCAAGTGGGAGGTGTCTAGCCCAGAGAATGAGGAACAGGGAAACTGCTCAACGAATTAAAAGTATGAAAAATGAGGCTGGGCACTATGAAGAAACCGAGAGTGGCATCTTAGAAGTCTTTAGAAGTTTCTATGCTAGTCTATATACAGCAGAAGAATATGATAGTAATAGAGCTTTATCCTTTCTCGGGCAAAACCTTGGGCCGAAATAAGATCAAGGACTGGCAGATATATTGGAGACCCCCATAGAGATGTTTGAATTAGAAGCGGCTCTTAAAGCATTGCCAGTATGCAAGGCTTCGGGTCCTGATAAACTTCCGCTTGAAGTATATAAAAAAAATTTCCAAGTTTTAAAACAAGATATGTTAGCTACATTCCGAAAGGCTCAGCAAGGGGAGTATCCTATAACATCGGGGGAAGCGAGTATAGCAGTGTTTAGGAAAAAGGAAAAACCGGCGGACTTACCAGGCTCATATCGACCTATTTCATTATTAAACACAGGCGGGAAACTATATTCTAAGATCTTAGCTACCAGATTATCAGAAGTGATCACTCCTCTGGTTTCTATTTATCAGCACGGGTTTATCCCAAAGCGTGGTACAACCGATCATGTTAATCGGGTGATTACTTTAATTGATCATGCAAATGTGTCGGGGGACCCACTGAGTCTTATATTACTGGACGCAGAGAAGGCCTTCGATCAAGTATCGTGGGCCTTCTTATGGGACCTGCTGAAATTACAGGGATTTGGGCCAAATTTTATTAAATCAATACAGGTGCTTTATCAACAACCTAGTGCACGGATTAATGTAATGGGTCTTCAATCCGCTGCGGTATTAATACAACGAGGGACTAGGCAGGGATGTCCATGCTCTCCACTACTGTTCGCTCTGTATATAGATCCCTTTTTAAGAATGATTGAGCTGAGCAGTAGGGTACCTCCAGTTAGGATACAATCACAGCAGTACCGGGTATTGGCGTATGCTGATGATGTTGTAGTGCTCTCACCAAGACCGTCTATGGCTATGAATGAAATTGAAAAGCTTGCAAAGAAATATGGATTGGTATCGGGATACAAATTAAATACAGCCAAGACTCAAATACTGTGTATAAATATTAAGTCTTATGCTGACCCACGACTCTTAGATGAGGTTACTTATTTGGGAGTACAGATTTGTGCTAGGGCTTCGACTACGGTTGAGGCTAATTGGCAGAAGTTGATGCATGGGGTTCGTAAACAGTTGGACCAGCTTGAATGTTTACATTTGACACTTGTCGGCAGATGTAACATCTTGAAAATGATGGTATTGCCTAAGGTGTTGTATCTTTATAGATGTTTACCATTAGAGATTACTTCTGTATCTATCTCACAACTGCAAGCAATATGTATGAGATTTATGTGGTCTCAGGGGAAAGAGCGACGGGCTAAGAAATATATGATGCTGCCTAGAGCAGTGAGTGGCTGAGCAGTCCCTGATTTACTTTTGTATTATTATGTGTGTATGTTGCAGCGAATGAATGTTTTATTAATCGGTCAGGGACCAGTGGAGCCAGCACTACAACCTTCTATATACTCTTTGCTTCTAGGGACTGACGCTAAGAACTGTCTTTTTATTAACATAGACTGGAACTACTACAAACGCACTAGGTTTAAGGTGATAGCTGCCGCATATAAAGTTTGGAAAGTAATAAGGAAGCTATATAACATTCAAAATGTGTCTTTCTATACCCCTTTAACTGCACCGGTACTGCATCCCAATATATGTTGGGATTATGTAGTAGTTAACTGGCGTTTAAGAGGTTTAACAAATGTGGGGGATGTATATACACCAGACGGGTTAAAATCTTTCTCCCAATTAAAGAAACAATATCTGTTACCCACTGCACATTTTTTTAAGTATCTACAGCTGCGTGAGTATCTTGCTAAATTGAAAACTGTGATTGTGTCTAATCCTCTTATTGAGGCAAATAAAAAGTGTTCCCGTATAGGAGTATTATATAATATAATTATCGAGACAATGCCTAACGACTTGGAAACTCATCGTATGAGGTGGGCAGAAAGACTGGGGTGCTCTGAAATACCGTTGGAACTATCGATTGAAGTGGCCTGCCGTCTATTTATGTCGGCTAATCTTAAGGCACAACATTATAAGACTCTGTTCTATCTTTATCGCACGCCTGATAAAATCGCAAAGTGGGGAGGAGATCCTGATGGAAAGTGCTTTAGGTGTAATACTTTACATGCTGATGTGGCACATATCTTTGCCACCTGTGCTAAACTATCAGAACTGCTCAGACATATAAATAGGTTTTTGTCTGAGATTCTAGGTGTCACTATACAAGTGTCAATTAGTGAGATCTTACTGGGTATAGATGTAGGTGGTGTACGTACAGACCCTGGTAAGGAAGTCAGGTACCTGATATTTATGGCAGCAGCAGTGTTAAGGATTTGTATTGCCTCAGTGTGGTTACAAACTGATGCCCCCCCCCATTTGAGATGTGGAGAACTCGTTTCTTGTTTACGTATAATATTGAATACAACCTATATAGTGTTAAGGGGAGGCGGAAAATGGCTTTGGGGCATCTAATTTGGGGTGTTGTATGTACATATATGGACAAGTAGGATGGTTTTGAGTTATTTGGTGTCCTTTATTAATTATCTGTGTTCTTTTCTCTGTAATGGATGATATAATGGAACTACTTCCTTTTCTTTTGTGTATCAGATGTATCAGCCGTCTTACAACTGTAATCTGCCGAATATTACTGTAATTCAATTTAACTGATTCGAACCTGCATTGTATAACCAATGGAATGGTGGATTATGTTCTTATTTTGTGCCGGTGATCTCTATTTAATAAAGAAATAAAAAAAATAAAAACAAATTCCAGTCTCTGTGGAGTCAGATTTCATTGGTACGATAATTACCACCTCTAATATTGGCTCCTTGAAAATGAGCATTAGGCAATGTTTAGATAAATTTGGCAAAGATTCTCTTGTGCTGAGCAGAACTTAACTGATTCTCACAAACGGTTGTGAAAACAATTGACATTACTGAAAACTACTAAATTGAGGGTTTTAAAATATTTGGCTTCGAAGATACGTCTGTGAAATTAAAAAAGAATTCACAGACTGCAAAAACCAGATTCCCGTTTTCAATAATATAGAGAGAAAAACATTAATGGAAAAGACTTCTGTTGTTTTCTATTTGACACTTTGTTTTCAGGAACGATCATCCACGCCTAACTCAAATTGTATAAATTCATTTTTTTAATTCAGTTTTTTTACTATAATCTTTCTACATTTCAAGCACCTTAACTTGTAGATTTACATGGCACTAAGGTAATGATTACTGTATCTGATGTGCACAAAATAAACTTTTCCAAGCACAAACGTATAAATATGTAAATATATTAGCAAACAAATTTGAACTCTCAGTTGATCCCAGTGACCTTAATAGTTTTAACTTCTGCCCCAGAAATCTTTGAGATTATAATGAAACAAGCAATGTATGTATTTATTTGACCAGTTTAAGAGATTTCCATTAGATATAGCGAGTAAACAAGTGGTTTAGACTCTCACTGCCTGTTTAACAAAATTACAGCTCCAGGATTAAAATAATTATTTGAATAATGTTCTCATATTGTGGCATATCACAGTTCCAGGATTAAATGACTTATTTGAAAAAGGTTCTCTGTTTATAATGAAAAAAAAAATGTGAAATCTATAGCTAGGTTTAAACGGCAATAGAACAGCAATCTGATAGTCAATACTATTTTCTAATCAATGACCTTTGCCTTTGTAGGTTCCCCTGGAAACGCCTTTAAATGCAACTATTTATTTTCGGAAATTAAGTTATTGGAGTTATTATTAGTATTCAAAGTAATGGAACAGTACACTTCATAATCAACCGACTGGATTCCTTAATTGGTCACTTCAGGTGACTTAACATAGTCCCAATCAACAGTGTGGTCTGCCTAAAGCTCCTTTGTGTACTATGCATCATAGGCCTCTCAGACAAAAACTTATGGTGCTTGCTTCTTTCTCACTGTCAGTGATCAGCATGCACATACCAATAACTGAATGTTCTTCCCAAGTGGCATTCTTCTGGATAACTCGTTTCTCCTTATAGACATAGATTTCTGCTATTTGGGTTCAGTTCTATAACACTCGTTCAATTGTTTTATATTAAATAGTAAATAAGGGAGTTCTAGACATAATTTTGACTTTTTCCCCAGTGGAAGTTGTCTAACAACATCATAGAGCCTCCCATTTCACTAGAAAATAGGGAAGCTTCCTTTTCATTTAAAACATATTTAAGCTGTTTCAGTTTATAAGGAAAGACTTGGTGGTGATCCTGAATTATTCCAATCTGGTATATTAAACAATTTCAAACAATTGGATTATTGTCTGAAAATATGGTAACGTTGCTTGATTTGTTCTACCAGATAGAAACTGTACAAAAATATTAATATATTATGATCTTGTAGAAATTTAATAGAAAACAGCTTCAAAAGAAAGTACCCTCCAGCATTACCTCTTGGATGCATATATTAAACGAGTATAATGCACGACAATTCTAGCTATTTTAATGGGTGTCCCTTTGGTATCAATTAGTGTAATTTACTTTCTATGGGCACACTTCTTCATATTAAAGCTCTAATCCCTCCAGCACACCTAGAAAGTGAAGTGGGACCACAGATCCTAACCATTTCACATTTCAATTACCACTATATCCTTACTCATTAAAGCAATTTTTGGAAAGAAGGAATGTTTTTCTTTATACTCCAAATGATCAATCAGACATCTCTCGCTAGCATTATCAACTCATACTCTTCAGAGATAGACATGTCAGTTCTTTAAGTCTACATAGAAAAACACTCATCAATATCATTCTCTCTCCCTCTGTTGTCTAATAATGAAGGCCTTCCTTTACAAATCACCAAACACTCAAGAATTGGCACACTCCCATCCCAACAGAGCATTTGCTCTTTCTCTAATTGGATAATAGCTGAAGGGTACAGGATTTTAAATAGCAGATAAAAGTGGTAAGTAATTCCCATCATGATACAGTGACTTCAATCAAAGCCTCTATCTATGAAATGATGACATAGCATATAGAATGATACATTACAATGAGAGCCCCGTCAGGAGGGTATAAAGAATTTACAATTATTTTGAGGTCATTTGAATATTGTGGACTATTTTAACAAGCAATTTAGGCCTGTTACTCACTATCACCATAAAAACAAGAAACATAGTTTAGTTACTACCAATGGCTGTATATGTATGATTGGGTAGTGACATCACATATTTTGATCAACATTTTGATCTATTTACATATATATATTATATAGGCACTATCTTTGGAGACACCTAAACCTAATGGTGGTACCAATCACACATTTACCTTTTAATCATTTTTTGAGGGCCCATTGTTGTTCTAATCACCATTATCAGTAAGCCCTGCTTTGATAACTACTCATTTGATATTCTACTTAGTTCACTATTCATTTAAAACAAATATCTCTACGGATGAAAATATCAACATCTTTCTAGTACAATAATTTTTATGTATCCATATATTTATTTTTTTGACAATAACACCTATGCCACAGACAACTTTGAATCTCACCAATATCCATATTTCCATATTACATCATATATATATATATATTACCTACTGGCAGTCGCCAGTAGGTAGTTATAGTTAGGACCTTTTTTCTATAGGAAATCCGCAACATTCTATTTGGAATAACGTTGGCGCCGATTGACGAATCTTCGCAAAATTTTCCAAACTTTTGGCCAGCTCTAGTCCGCTCCTATCCTGAAAATTTCACGGTGATTCGTCAAGCGGGGCCAAGAAAAAAGGGGGGTCCTAAAATGCATTTTCCCCACACATTTTCCCATAGGACCTGTTGACGCAGCTACAGCCCGAACTGCTGAACGGAATTACACCAAATTTGGCAAAGAGGTAGTCCTCAGTTCAGACTCATGCCTTTTGCTTAAATGGTGTAAATCCGTTCAGTAGTTCCTGAGAAAATTAGAGTTAAAAAGATAGATATATCTGGGCGGAGCCTAACCACACATCTCATCGTGAGATCTGATTGGATGTCAGTACTTCATCCAAGAAGTGTTGGCAGCCATCTTGGGACCAATATATATGATAGCACCTCATTAAAAAGCATTGCAGTTAATAGAAGGTTTTAAGACTGTAGTTACATTATGAATCATTTGTTAATGGTACCATACTCATTTTAGGAATTGTGGTGTGTTCTAAGGTGATTTTACCATGTGAAAAAGCCTTCTGCTGTAATATCATGAATCATGTTTGAGAGAAAACTATTTTCTCATGCTTTTCCCACAGAGGTTTGGAAGGTGATCTATAAGCTAAACTGAAAGTATATTTTCTGTAAATTCACATTATCTTTCTTAGTCATGTGAGAATGAAGTCTGACATTCTCAGTAAAACATGTAGATCCAACAAGGGCAGAGACTGTCAGTTGATTCCTTTGTGTTCTACTGCAGCTTCCCAGAGTGTTCTAAAGAACAACTAGAGCGCTAACGGTCCTACTTATGACAAACGTATTGCACACCTGAAGCCATCTTGAATGGAATAAAGTGGTAACTCTTAAAACATCTAATTTAAAAAGGAACTAAATGAGGGGGTTCATTTTGCCATAGAAAGTATGATTAGTGCTGCAGAAAGAAAAATTAGGGCACATTTTGACTTCTCAAATCCTCTTCTATTTCATAAAAAAATTCTGACATGCAGACTGAAACATGCACTTTCAATACCAGAAGCAGACTTCCCTGGTGAGCAGTAGCTTTACTACAGTGATCTAATGAGCAACTAGAGTACTAGCATTCTGAATTTATGGCAAATGTGTGACACATCTGAATGCCTTCTTGATGGAATCAAAGTAAAAAACTGAAAGTATTTCCTACTGAGGAGACTGTAGTAAATGAGGAAATTAGGAAACTTCATAACAAATAAGTCTCCCAAAATGGCCACCAGAGACAAAAGCGCCCAAATGTAGCACAAATATCACCCAGATGTAGCCCAAGTATAGCCCAATGACAGAATGTCCCAGAGTGTTCTAAGGAACAACTAGAGCGCTAACAATCTTACTTATGACAAAAGTATGGCACACCTGAAGCCATCTTGATTGGAATAAAGTGGTAACACTTAAAACATTTAATTTACAAAGGAACAAAATGAGGGGGTTCATTTTGCCATGGAAATTATGATTAGTGCTGCAGAAAGAAAAATTAGGGCACATTTTGACTTCTCAAATCCTCTTCTATTTCATAAAAAAATTCTGACATGCAGGCTGAAACATTCACTTTGAATACCAGCAGCAGACTTCCCTGGTGAGCAGTAGCTTTACTACAGTGATCTAATGAGCAACTAGAGTGCTAACATTCATAATTTATGGCAAATGTGTGACACATCTGAATGCCTTCTTGATGGAACCAAAGTGAAAAACTGAAAGTATTTCCTACTGAGGAGACTGCAGTAAATGAGGAAATTAGGAAACTTCATAACAAATAAATCTCCCAAGATGGCCACCAGAGACAAAAGAGCCCAAATGTAGCCCAAATATCACCCAGATGTAGCCCAAGTATAGCCCAATGCCACAATGTCCCAGAGTGTTCTAACGAAAAACTAGAGCGCGAACAGTCTTACTTATGACAAAAGTATGGCACACCTGAAGCCATCTTGATTGGAATAAAGTGGTAACACTTAAAACATTTAATTTACAAAGGAACAAAATGAGGGGGTTCATTTTGCCATAGAAATTATGATTAGTGCTGCAGAAAGAAAAATTTGGGCACATTTTGACTTCTCAAATCCTCTTCTATTTCATAAAAAAAAAGTCTGACATGCAGACTGAAACATGAACTTTGAATACCAGCAGCAGGTTTCCCTGGTGAGCAGAAGCTTTACTACAGTGATCTAATGAGCAACTAGAGTGCTAACATTCATAATTTATGGCAAATGTGTGACACATCTGAATGCCTTCTTGATGGAACCAAAGTAAAAAACTGAAAGTATTTCCTACTGAGGAGACTGCAGTAAATGAGGAAATTAGGAAAATTCATAACAAATAAATCTCGAAAGATGGCCACCAGAGACAAAAGAGCCGAAATGTAGCCCAAATATCACCCAGATGTAGCCCAAGTATAGCCTAATGACAGAATGTCCCAGAGTGTTCTTAAGAACAACTAGAGTGCTTACTGTCTTACTTATGACAAAAGTATGGCACACCTGAAGCCATCTTGATTGGAATAAACTGGTAACACTTAAAACATTTAATTTAAAAAGGAACACAATGAGGGGGTTCATTTTGCCATAAAAATATGATTAGTGCTGAAGAAATAAAAATTAGGGCACATTTTGAGTGACTTCTTAAATCCTCTTCTATTTCATTAAAAAATTCTGATATGCAGACTGAAACATGCACTTTTAATGCCAGCAGCAGACTTCCGTGGTGAGCAGTAGCTTTACTACAGTGATCTAATGAGCAACTAGAGTGCTAACATTCAGAATTTATGACAAATGTGTGACATATCTGAATACCTTCTTGATGGAATCAAAGTAAAAAACTGAAAGCCTTTCCTATTGAGGAGACTGCAGTAAATGAGGAAATTAGGAAACTTCATAACAAATTAATCTCCCAAGATGGCCACAAGAGACAAAAGAGCCCAAATGCAGCACAAATATCACCCAGATGTAGCCCACATGTAGCCCAATGACAGAAGTGTGCAAAACACTTATTTTTTGTGTATTTGCAGTTTTATGTAG
This sequence comes from Triturus cristatus, assembly GCF_964204655.1. Taxonomy (NCBI): domain Eukaryota; kingdom Metazoa; phylum Chordata; class Amphibia; order Caudata; family Salamandridae; genus Triturus; species Triturus cristatus. The sequence continues at coordinate 169,873,856 of NC_140582.1, read as the reverse complement.
TGCAGACTTGTCAGGTATTGGAGTGCTTTACATGAGCATTGGTTACATCACACAAGATCAAATTCATTTTGGTTGTAGACATTGGGAGATTAAGTGATTTGACCAGAATCACAGAATGTTGAGCTGAAGCAGAAACTCCAACCTGGTTCCCCAGTTGCAAAGTCTGCAGCTCTGGAAGTAACACCACATCCTCTCCCCTAAGTGCAACATTTAATCAAGTGGTCAACTGGATAAAAAAACATAAAGATTACAAATAATTTAAAAGTTCTTTGTCGCTATTTGAAAACCCAGACAATATGTCCTCATTTTAGTTTTTTAGAGCACTAACCATAATTTTGATACAAATAAGACCCTCTCATATATGTAATTTCTAAAGGAAATGCTCTACGTATTACAGTTTTGATTACATCAAGATGACGTCAGGCGTTCCACACTTTTGTAATAAATATAGAATGTTAGCAATCTAGTTGTTCATTGGGATACTGTTGAGAGGCAGAGGCCAGGGGCACCGACTCTGAAAATTGAAGGCAGGTAGGAGAGCGCAGAGAAAACAATTTGACCACACTGGGCAGGCAGGAAGGGCAGTGGCAGCACAACAGACTGTGGAGGGCAGTGGAAAGGGGGGCAGGGGCAACAAACCAACAATACAGGACTGTCAAGAGAGGCTGTTGTAATATAATAGACCATTGTGGGCAGAAGGAAGAGGCAGTGGTAGTACAACCATACATGCCAACAGACCCGTTTCAGCCAGGAAACGTCCAATGTTTTTAAGCTCAAATGGGCTTTGTTTGATCTGTCTCCTGTCTACAATCTCCTCTTTTTCAATGTAACTCAAAGGGGAAAATCAATACCCCAGTTTTTTTTCAAAATCTCCCTCTTACCAAGTTCAAAATGTTCGCAAGTATGGTACATTGGATCATGGTAGACAGGAGGAATTGGGGTAGGGACATGGACTCGGATAACAGAGGACAAGAGGGACATGGAGAGGTGCACCAAACTGACCCTACAGGGCAGGCATTAGGGTTTACAGCAGCACAATACACCACACAGGGCATGCGGGACGGGAGTGCAGCTCAACAATCCATAGAAAGCAATAGGGAGGGGACAGGACCATGCACATGGACAACAGAGAACAGAGGGGAAAGAGGCAATGGTAGCTAGCTGACCATAATGGACAGACAGGAAAGAAAGCTGCAGCACAACAGACCATAAAGGTCAGGAGGGATGGATCAGGGGCATTACAATGGAACAGACAAACCAGGAGGGAGGGAATAGGGGTCTGCACATGGAAACAGAGGACTGGGAGCAAGGGGGCAGGGCAGGAGAAGCAAGATGACCATGGAGGTCAGGCAGGATGGGCACTAGAAACAAGACACACCATGGAGAGCAACAGTGAGAATATGATGGCATACACACAGACGATGGAGGGAAGGTGGGAGGGGGTCAGGGGCAGCTAGCTGACCACACAGGGAAGGTGGGAGGGGCCATGGCAGTACAGAAGACCATGCATGGCAAGCAGGAGGGTTAGTGGCAGCACAATGGCTATGATGGGCAAGAAGGAGGGTGCTGGGGCATGCACAAAAGACCATGGAGGATAGAAGGGAGGGTCAGGACCTGGGCACAGACAAGAGAGTTCAGGGGAAGGGGCCTCACAACAGACCGCGCGGGGCAGGCAGGAGGAGCAGTTGCAGCACAACAGACCAGGGAGGGCAGAAGGGTGTGGCTGTAAAATGGACCATGGAGGACAGGAGGAAGGGGATAGGGGCATGGCATGTGGACAGGCAGGGTGGAGGTGGCAGGGACAGGTTACAGTCATCTGACAATGCTAGGCAGGTGGAAGGGCAGGGGCATCTCAACAGAACACTCAGAGTAGATAGGAGTGGCAGGTCCATGGAACATGGTGGGCAAAATGATGGAGCAGGGGCATGCACAAAGACATCGGAGGGCAGGGGAAGGAGAATAGGGGCAGAAAGCTAAGCACAGAGGCTAAGCAGGAGGTCAATAATGGGCCATAGAATTGGGCAATGGAGGGCAGGAGGAGTGGACTGGTACATCATGCTAAATGGAGGGCAGTGGCAGCACATCAGACCATGCATGGCAGGAGGGAGGAGGCTAGTCCATGGATTCAGACAACAGAGGATAGGGAGGAGGTGGATGGGGCAGGAAGCTAACTGTTCAGAGAATGTGGGTATTAGGAACTTTATTGTTTTTAAAATGTTTGTCTGTGCGAACTACTTAAAATATGAACAAGTATGCAGCATAATCTCACTTTTATTCAGGAAGAAGAGGACGTTTGTGACTGTGACTCCGGGCTCACTTGGCAGAAACACCCCCTGACCCTCCACCCCCATCACAAAATAAGATGAACCGGGCGTGAAATATAATATGCAATACATTGTGCGCAATGATAGATTCATTGGAGAGCGCGAGATAGCACAGGCACTAGCGCGTGCTATGCGATATGGGCTTTGGAGTGTAATATGCACAGGGCAGTGTTGTGTAACCTAACTAGTCTCTAAAGTTGTAATATAAAATATATGCTGGGGAGTGTAACGTTGCATATGCACTGTGACAAAGATATGGATCTCAGATTGTAATATGTATGGCTTAGCGCTGTGCGTTATAACATAGGCATCGAGGAAGGCACGTTAGATGGGGCAATATAACCCGTGCGAAGGCAAGTGTGGCATGACATTCACTGGGTGGTGTTACAGTGCACATGGGCTAGAGAGTGTCATAGCATACGCACTAGCTGGTGGAATACAACACAGAGGTGTGTGGCACTCGTCGGGCACTGGTGGGTGTAACACAGCATTGGGCTCAGCCAGGAGCACGCTGTGACTCTCAAGTGAGGTTCGTCTCCTTTCCAGACAGTAAAATAAAAAGTATTACACATCCGGCGGTGGATGTGTGTTTTATTAACCGTGAGGGGGGTTTCTTGCACAGTTTGGTCGAATTTTTGTCGAATCCCCTTTGAATGGCGTGGTGTGCGTGTGTATTAAATGTGCCCGTCAATAGCTACCCATGTTTGTATAAATAAACAACAAGGGTGTCTACTTGGAGAGTACCCACCGGCGGGGGCACCGGGATTAGTCACGGTAGGGCGTCAGACACGTCAGAGCCTCACTAGCGGTGTAAATACATTCCACGTGGATTCATTGTATGCATTGTCGCCTTTTAATGAATATCACGCAAATCGTCATGGTGATAGGTACATACGGTTTGTCCTGCATGTCCTAGGTGTTTCTATAAATATACATTTTTTTTAAATATTAAAAAACAAAGGCCGGCCCCGGGGGATGGGGTCTCTGGTGCCATAAGTGGCCTGAGGAGGGGGGCAACACAGCCCCCTTCCTAAAGAAGAAGGTTGGGGTACCCGGGGCCGATTAAAGCCTTGGGAGGAGGGCCACGTGGCCCCCTTCCAAATTAATTTTTTTTCAACAAAACAAATTAGAGTGCAGGCCCTGGGGGATGGGGTCCCCAGGGCCAATAAATTAGAAAATGAAGGGAGCCACACAACCCTTCTTCTTAAAAAAATAAAATAAATAAAAGACCGGCATCGCGCCAGAGGCCACGCCCCCTCCTACCAGCACTTTGCAAATGCGCCCCTGGCCAGTTGTAAGTTGGGGAATTAATTCCCCTTCAATACTGAGAGTCCCCGAGGGCCAACTAGCCCAACAGGTATCTCCAGTATGCGCCAGGGAGCTGCGTTACAGACAGGTGTTCTGAGGCCACGCCCCTTTTTACACCTCTATGCAACGCAGCTCTGTGGCGCTTACTGGAGGTACCTAGTCGGCTAGTTTGACCCTAGGCACCCTTAGGATTCAAGGGGACCTAATCTCTCAACTCAGAACAGCCACAGGGCGCGTTTACACAGTGGTGAAGGGAGGGGATGGGGCCTGAGGTGACGTGTGCAAACACGCCCTGTGGCGCGTTTTAAGTAGGGGAAATAATTACCTTTCAATCCTGAGGGACCCTGGGGGCCAACTAGCCCACCAGGTGCTTTGAGTAAGCGCCACTGCTCTGCGTTGCAGAGAGGTGGTGCAATACCAGACAGTAAACCACACAGGTTGTGGTACAGGTAATGAATTTGGTTACTTTTCTTTCCTTGCGGCAACCCCGGATCAAGAAAGAAGTTACTCTACTGCTATTCGTGCAGACCTTCCACCTCCCGCATGGAAAGGAGTCTTGTAGATCCTGCAAACTGGAGCCTGATCTTATCGGGGGTAGATTACTTTCCATTAGATAATCTCTTATAGATCGTGAGTTTCTGAATGATATCTTGGTATATTCTGGCAGTTCTCTACCTACCACGCTGTCTGATTGCAGCATTCTCCAGTTTCTATGCAGGATAGCTCTAATTTTCCCTACTGTATAAGAGTAATTCGTAATTAATCTCAGGTCCCCTGGTTCTCTTTCTGTTCTAGGTGTCCATGATTCTTGCAGCAGTGTGTGCTTGCTTTATCCCTGACTTTCTGTTGTGCTGTCCTTAGTGTTTGTTGTGAGTAACCCCTAGTTTTGAAGATTCTCATGCTTCCCTCTACTACCTCCTCATACTCTGATTGTTGTGAGTTGTTTCTCTTTATTCAGGGCAACTCCCCATAAGGGATGCTCTCTATGAGGTTTGCTGGGTGGCTGTCACGTCCATGTAGAACGGAGTTACCCGCCGTACTTTTCCTATAGAGGGCTGTTTGGATAGCATTGGAGCTTACAAACACTTTAAGGTCAAGGAAATTCACCTCAGTGGTACTCATTTCCCCAGTAAACCTGAGGTTCAGGTGGTTGTTGTTAAGACTGGAAATATATTGTTTGGCTGACTTCTGTGACCCTCTCCAAATAATGAAGAGGTAATCAATGTACCTCCTCAACACACAATTTTCTCCACCCATTCCTCCATATCATCTGCCCAGGCAACCTGCTTCTCCCACCTGCCTAGCAACAAGTTTGCGCAACTGGGGGCAAAGCAGGTGCATATAGCCGTTCCCTGTGTCTGCCTATATCTCTGTCCATGGAAGATAAAGATGTTGTTATTCAGACAAAAAAAGAAACAAAGATGAACTATAATAACACTGTGTTGTGTTCCAGGTACCTATATATATATATATATATATATATATATATATATATATATATATATATATATATGTATATACGTATATACATACACTAGCATAACAACGTTTGTGCAGTCCTCCTGTAAGCAATTGCAATGATGCCTTTCTGTATGCTACCAGTAATTGTGAATACAGAGAATCAATGAGGATACCACCCAAATGGGCCGGAATCTTCTACCATCTTTCTATGGTATACTATGGTGGAACAAGGCCCTTTGTATCCAGTGTTTGAGAGTAATTTCCCAAGCCACTCCATGACCATGACATACTTGGGGCCTTGTAATCCTCCTTCTACATAATGGAGCAATGGTCCATACCTCTACTTCACTCTTGAAGGCAGTCATACAATATGGGGAAACCAGGGGGCCTATTTATGAGGAGTTGATAAATGTGCGATGCAAACCCTAAGTAGGATTTATCAAGCCATGCAAGGCCACTTTGTGTGGCCGTGAGAAGCTTCATAAATATGGCGTAATGCAACACAGTGCAAATCGCTGCGTTGCATTACTCTGTCCTGGGAAGGCAATCCATGGGCATTGCATGGGTGTTTGCATGGAACTTCCATGTTTTTGATGCATCCCCAGATTTACCAGTACTGGTAAGTCTGGGAATGCACCAAATAAGTTATGCTTCCCTGGGGAGGTGTAACAAGGAGAAATATCTCTATTTCTCCTTGTTTCTTCCTCTTTTTATGTGTGATGTATTCTGCAGCACACATAGAAAGAGGAATATGTCTCCCAGGATTGTTTTTGTGAAGGAAAGTGCCCCATCCTGCACAAAAACATTTCTGCATACAACACAGGCAGCCTTACAACGTGGTGCAAGGATGCTTGCATTGGCGTTAGGCTGCCAAAAGGGCACAAGTGCATGGGAAAGGAATGCTCCATTTTGCCCTAAATATAGCGCCTTCCTGTCTTTTCCTGACATGCAGTGTGGCGCAGCAAGTCACCTTGCTGCCCTGAGCTGCGCAACATTTTCGGATATAGGCCCACTGGTGTCTTAGTAAAAATAATAACAATACACATGCCTAATAGAAAGAATTAGTCTTATTCACTTTTTATTTTCTGCTTACTTTAGTTTGATACAGGCAATCTTAAGATCTCTATTCATTTCTTGATTAGACTATACCTTTAGTTTAAGAATTTGTTTCATATCATTGATGATGAAACTGCAAATTTACATTACTTAATACAAGTGATAACTTTAATTCTGCATGATGATGTGGTTTTGCAGTTGCCAGAAGATAGCTTCATTTGTGGCTTGAATATCACATTGGTACAAGCAATTATTGAAAAGGCATTGTTATTTCTTTTTTCCTAATAGTCTTTGTGGAAGATCAATAGTAACGGTCAGACATTTGACTGTTTAAAATAGTCAATGCTAAAGTGCAATTGACAGACTGTCACATGATCAAACATTTATCCTTACAAATAATCCGAACAGCAAATCAAGCTATCATTACTCTGCTTCCAGCACAGAGAATGACAAAGAAACCCTCAATCATCTAGAAATGTATATAAAATATATATAAAAATTAAACAGTGGTTGTTCTTTCACTGCAACAAGACACAAAAGTAAACAGACAGAAGAGCATCATCGAGGGAGTGGCCAGTGTGTTGTCCTGTTTAACAGAGGTTACATAAAGAATAAAGAATTGGAAATACTGGAGGGGCAAAGCTGGAATTGAGGCCTCTCTAATGAGGTGTGTTGGAAATTGGGTTACTGGTTAAGAGAGTGAAACCCTAATCGAGCAGCGGCCACATTTTCTATCAGGAAGAAGGCACAAGCAAATCCCAAATTAACCTGTGCTTAATCCTCTGGTAGTTTGGCACAAAGCAGTCAGGCTTAGTTTTGTAGCAATGTGTAAAGTATTTCGCAGCACACAACCAGTAAAAAAGTGAAAGCACAACACAAGAAAAATCCCACATCAATTTAAGAATGATAGAGTACATTTAACAAATTATTTGAGATGACAAAAATGACAAAATCGAATGAGCAGAACCAGAGACATGCAATTTTAAAGAATTCAGTAAAAACAATGCGTAGATGCTCAAAGCTCCAACTGTGGTTATCTGGTTGCGCCATACCGGAAGAAAGTCACAAATTAAGGCTGACCATGATGGAGTGTGGGCCAAATACATGGCCAAGTATCTGAACAAAGTCTCTTAAATTCTTGTTTGCGGAGAGTTGTGAGATCCTGCGTCGGGGAAGCGTTGCGCAGCGAAAGTTCAGAGGAAGCTGCGGGGCTGCGAAGTGAAGTTCTGCATCATCATCGAGGATGCCATTGGTGAGGAGGTTGCAATGCAAAGGGCAATATCATGGATGCATTTAGAATGTGTCACGCAGCAGTGGTTCATAGAAGACTACAGGCTGCGACACGAGGTCCGGCATCGGGTATGCGCTGTGCTGTGGCAATTCCGAAGCAGCTGAAATGACATGCACCACACTGCATTGGTTCTGATCACAGCTGGGCTAGCAGAGCACCAACAGGCTCACTTCTAAGGGTACAGGACTGGGGTGGCATCACTTGGAGGGCAAGACTCACAGCAAATAAAGTCTAGGTGCTGGGTTCAAGATGGATGGAGCCTTTTCTGTCCCTGACGCTCCAGCTAGGAGGCCAGCTAACTAGCCCTTGAAGTCAGGGTGAAAGGGCATGAGGGCAAAAGTGTAGTCCTTCTCCCAGAGCAGCACAGCAGCCCTTCTGAGTCTTTCACAAGTTCAGAGATGTACTGAAGGGCTGAGTCTGAGGGTCCGTTATATATACCTGGTGCCCACTTTTGAAGTAGGAGAAGGTTCTGGAGGTTTTCCCCAACACAGTTGGAATTTACTGCCTCCGTGTCCTGGCCCCAGTTAGTCCAGGGTCACAGAAGACTAGTGTCAGAACCCTTTGTGAGTAAGATCGGCAGAGCCTTTGTGATGTGCAAGTGTGGTAAGCTCCATCCTGCCAGCTACTTTCCCCCCCTTGCCTCACAATCTGTGAGCAATAAACAAAGGCTAACTGCCAGCTGCATCTGGTCATGTGAACCGTGATACGAGCAGCAAACACCAACTTTTTGGGACAAGAAAATGCCAATTTTCTAAAGGTGACATTTTCAGAATTTTGTCTTGAAATCCAACTTTTCCTTTAAAGAGGGCTTTAAATTACAATTCTTTAGACACCAAACTTGAGATTCCTACTTGCTTCCAATTGAAAAATACTTCTTATTAAATGTAATAAGGAAACCCAATGTCATGCTATGGGAGACGAAGGCCTTCCATTAGTGAAAAATGAATTTAAGAGCTTTGCACTACCAGGACATGTAAAACTTAAACATACATGGCCTACCTTAGGGGTGGCATGTAGTAAAAAGGAAGGTTTGGGCCTGGCAAAAGGTGTACTTTCTCAGGATGGAATGGCAGTTTCAAACTTCAAAACACATGCTACAATGACAGGCCTGAGATATGTTTAAAAGTTCTACTTAAGTTGATGGCATAATCAGTGCTGCAGGCTCACTGGTAGCATTTAATTTACAGACTATGGGTTCATGTAGTACCACTTTATTAGAGACTTACAAGTAAATTAAATGTGACAATTGAGTATAAGATAATGTCACCATATTTAAAGGAGAGATCACACACACCTTAGTACTAGTATAGCAGTGGTAAAGTGTACAGAGTCCCAAGGCCAACAAAAACAAGATGGAGGAGCAAGGCAAAAATGGAGAAGTAAAGCAACATGTTTGAGGAAAGACCACCCTAAAGCTGCCAGGTAAATCAAGGTGTAACATGAGAACAAATTTACCATGCACAAGTGAAATGCTGATCTTGCTGCCGAGAAGATGGCCATAAAAAAACCCTTGTTCACATAAGTCTCGATGGAAGGCCAAATTCATCTTAGAAGACAGTAGAAGAGGTAGAATCTTTTCCTGCTTCTAGGAAAGGGGAAGGGGGATGTACCTAAATAAGTGTTAAATGACTTATTAAGAACAGGGTTTAAAGATAGCTGACACATCTTTGAACGCCTCCTCAATAAGAGATCACCATGTTTTCTGGTGCACATGTTATGAAAAACTTGCTTCTATGAAGCGTAGGCTTTCAATAATACCTCGACTTTAGGGAATAGTAGAAGAACTAGGCACTGAGGTGGATGGTGAGTGTCACATAAGTACCAATATACAAGCTTCTGAAAGAGAGCTAAAGGGCATTAACTCTGAAATTAGTTTCTGGTGCACTTAGGCAACATTTAGTGGCCTTTGTACAAGGGCATCTTCCAGTGCTACTTTATTAAGAATACCTTCAAAGTGAGTTGAGTTTCTGTCACGGATCAGTGTAGCTGACGTAGTTCTCACACAAAAATTTCAGCTACAGTTGGGACTTCCACAAATTTATGATTTAGGTGGAACATCAACTGAATTGTTTTGAAATGTCTATATCACAGAATCATTGTGTTTTGTACACTGAAGCAAGAATCCAACTTTTGTAAGAAAAATAGCAATCACTTACTGCTTTTTGAGCTTATAGAAGAAGTTGCTCTGATTTATGCAGCTTCTGCAGTTGGCAGTACAGCTTGTAGCTTTGTTCCCAGCACCAGGGATTTCCACGCCTTGATGCACCAGTTTAATCAACCAGTTTGCCTTCACTGTACTATGGCCTGCTTTTCATGACAAACCAAGCACACTTAATTTCACAATCTGCTGCTGGAAAATGTATCAATCCGCTTTTGTCGAAGCAAGAATTGCCATCCAAGTAGTCCATTTATTTTGTTTCAAACAATTGAGAATGTGCTTCTTCAGCTCTGAAAATGGTTCAACTGGACCATGGCTGGAATGCATAAGTTCACATACTTAGACTGTGTTTGTCCTCACCAAAACTGAAATGAAAGAGCCTGGTTGCAGTTGAGCTTTTACCGACTGCTTTGTTGTGATTTGAAAATGCTGCCTCTACTTACAATGTGTCAAGTGGACAAATGTGGTACTAGGTAAAATGACTGCACAATGACTAGAAAGCAACCAGACACAGGGATAGTCATTAGGACTGTCATGGCACTTTGTGTCACTCACAGAAATGCAAGAAGGGAAAGTTGCTTGGGAGCAATAACATCAGACCCTCCATTATTTCAGCAGAAAGGAAACATTACAACACACTTCACTTGAGGCAGTGGTTATTAACCTTTTGACTTCTGTGCACCCTCACTTAGTTTTTACTGAAACTAGATAACCCCCACAGATCATTATTGGAATCCTGGCCCCACCCCACTGAGAAAATTACTAGTAGTCGGGACGTTGTACTAAGCATTTTCACTCCTTTGAACCACAAAACAATAAATAAAAAATACAGAAACAGGTGTTTATTAAACAAATATAGAAATGATTAAATATTTTACTTAATTTACAAACAAATATAAAAATCTAAATTGTTATTGTACTGGAAAGTTGCAGCTCTTCTAAAATCAAATGAGGCCGCTCATCATCTATACTATATTCTGATTAATGTACTTGCACCGCTCCCATGAATCAATCTGAGGATTCCTTCACACTTACTGAATGTTTCAATGTTCGTAGATGCCCAAGGGATCCTCGGACCACAGACTAAGAACCACTGCACTGCCTTAAGGGAACAGTTGTTACAAGACAGAATATTTGACATATTGTGCAATGAGCATTAGCAGAACAATTGTGGTCACCTTTGGGGGGAGATGGGTCACTGCGTAACCTCCTTATCCCTCTGTCACTGTGCAGACTGAAAAAGATCCATTAATAACGGCTTCCCATTTTTGAATTGGCACAACTCATCATAGGCAAGCAGCAGGATTGCCATGTTTGTGAATCAGTCATTACCAAAAGACAATTGTCCTCACCAGATACTTGGCATATTATCTTGCAGGAACCATTTGCAATCCTTGCTGATGACTTGTCAGGACAACCAATATATGTCTATGCCAAATGCAGTTTCCAGCATGTCATGTATTTCACTACTCCTGGGCTTGCTTCTAGAATTTCTCCAATCTTGTTTTCAAATGATATTTCTGATGATGATGAAGGAACTATTGGTGGTTGTATTATACCATTTTCTTTTACTTGTTTTGAGTTTCACCAGTATTTCCTCTTATTTTGGCAATTTGATCAATCACTGCTCAGGTGTGAATGTGGATTTTCCTACCTCTTAATTTTTTTATGTTACACTAAAGCTTTACACCTTTTATCCTGTCACGAAGTGACTGGACAGAATGCGATTCAAAAGGCGAGAGAAGAGGATGATAACTCACTCTCACCGTATGTCTCTCCTCTCCTCTATATCCAGTCTCCCTCTGAGATTCCTGTCATTAACATGGACATTGCAGGGGACGGCACCTTTAAGAAACTCAACTTCCTGGAAGCTAGACCTACTGACGTCATGGAGACAAGTGAAAGAATCCCAGACGCCGATCAGGATGCCAACCCTTTCAAATACGGGTTTTCACATTGGAACAGCGGCAGCAACCCGAGTAAGGAGGAACACTTGAAAGCAGAGGACCAAGGAAGATTCAGCAGTAATGGCAGAGGAACCAGCGAGGATCACAATTCAGGAGTTTTCCAGTCATTGCAGAGGGAGTCCTCACAGAGAGGACCCGGCTCAGTGAGGCGAAAGGAAACTGATACGACTCTCCACCAGGAGTTGTCCCGCCACGTTCCTGGAGGAGCATGGCTATCAGATCTACGTGGCTGCCTCAGGGGCTTTCTGGGTAGAAAGCATCTGACGCTAGGACATCCGATACCGAGAAGGGGGGGTTAAGGGCTGGCTTGTGTCAGGATGGATGTACTGAATTAGCAAGCTGTGCAACACTGGCAATGGAACGTTGGGTGCTAAAAAACGACCCCTCACTCCTACTCCCCACAATAGTGAGAAAAATAGGGCAACACAAATGCTCTTTTCTTCTTTTCCGAGAGACAGCCACCACAAGGGCAACTAGAAGGACAGGCCTTCAAGAAGACCCCAAGATGAGGAAAAGAGACTATTTCCCCATTTTTATTACAAATAAACTACCTAAAAGGCATACTGCTTGTCTGTTGTTTTCATCTAGTGCGACATATCCCACACCTTCACACATGCATTTTATGTTTCACTCTTACTCATCTTCCTTATTGTGCGCTCCTTTATCTGTTCCTTGTTTATTGCTAGATATCCATGCCACTTTTTGTTTGTGAATGTGCATGTCTTGGTATCCTTGGGACATGTTTATCCTTCACATTAAATCAAACACACCAATCAATTCAATCAATTCTTTCTTTATTCGTCCTTCCGAAGACAAGTCATAAAAGGTACACCACCATATTGAAAACATCATATAAAATCATACACATCTCAACAAATACAAAACTCATTTTCCATTTAAAAAGTGTACAACAGCAAGCAAATACTGTCATTTTTCTCGGAACTAAAGTGACAATGCAAAGCGATTGGGTTCATAAATAGCAGCAGATATTATCTAATAGTGCAAAGAACAACAGCAGCCATCAATAGCAGCAAATAAATAACCAATAATACATGAATAATAAAATCTATCCTATAGAGGGGTTAGCAGCAGGGGTGGATATTTTAGCAGCAATACAGATACAATCCATAAAGAAGAATGGTAAAGTGCATTGGAATTAAAACTGCATGCTTCTTCTCTGCTAAAATACACTTCAGAAAGCTCCCAACAGCAAAGCAAACATCATGGTCATTGAGTTGCTGCAGAAAATACAAAGCCGCTTTGCACTTGGAAATTTGTGTCTGCGCAAAAGAGGTATTCAAAATGTCCTGGTAACTGGAAGATAAAACTGACAAAAAAATACAAAATGTAAAATGGTTTGATTTGAATGTTCATCACAAGGGCAGATAGTAATAGATTCCGAAGAATACTGACCCAAGGGAAAGCATACCAACCACCGAAACGTCCCCATCCTGACTCTAGTCAACAAATTCCTTTTGTGCACATTATTTACATATAGTAAGTACGGGGCAATATAGGGAAGTACTTGTATAAGGCAATAATCCGTGACAGTGGGTTTGGCTACTTCGGACAGTTCCCTAGACGATTCTTTATGTTTTCGAAAGCTCAGCAAAACCCTCTGTCGATCCCCTTTGCCAATTAGATCTGGGTGCTCAAACAAAGAGGAGTAACCAAGTTCTGTAAGGCCGGTTTTAATGTATTGGAGCCAGGGGATACGAAGACCATGAGTACAGCTTAAAAAGTCTCTAATAATTGCCCGATTAAAATCAGCTTCTTCATTTGTCAGGATAGAACACCAGGTAGCTAGAGGTGCAGCATTTATGGTATCTTGGACATACTCGAGACCTAGCTCCAAATGGAGGGGAAAATGCGGCGAGGAAGGGGGCACTCCTAAAACTCTAAGGCAAAATCTATTCTCCTCCAGCTGCATAGCAAGAACGCAACTCCAGATCCCCATACCATATGTTAAAATCGGAATACATTTGCGCTTGTTAATCTCTCAAATTGGGGCTATGGGCTTTTTACCTATGGACATAGCAAGTGAAGAAGTAGTGCCATCTGCGCGTGTGAATCTTATTATTCTATTATTTATGCAGTTATGCCATGTACAGCCTTCATCAAAATCCAGGCCTAAGTATGGGAAGGAATGAACCCTTTCCAGCTGTTTACCCTATATATTCAGGCTACAGGACTTAGTATTTTTGGGGCCACAAATAATGACAAACGTTTTCTGATAGTTTGGCCTCAGCCCCAAGTCCTTCATAAAGTTGGCATAGCTGGAGATGAGTTTTTTTAGGCCGATCGCAGTCCTTGCCATAAGGACTGCGTCATCCGCATAAAGAAGTGCTGGCACAGCTTTTTTCTCAACTTGTAGCACGTCAGCCCCAACCATAACTAGAGTTTTGTCCAAATCGTTAGTATAAAGGAGAAATAGGATTGGGGATCAAACACACATTTATATGCTTTCTCCTCTACAGCACTAGAGTACACATCTTCACTTCACTGCTCTTCACCTCATGGAGGCATATGATGGGTTACCATTACCCAGGTTGTCTTGCAGAGTGGTTGGCACCTGTCTACCTTTGTCCTCACTGCCTTCTCATCCAGGCTGGTAAGACCAGGCAGTGATTATTTCTTGATCTGGCACCCCGTGGAAATGAATCCCATGTTCCTGACCTAAGTATAGCCACTAGATCTGCCATTGAGAAAACCTTCCCCAATTAATCATCTTGCCAATACATTTCCTTGAACGGCATTCACTATCTTGATGTAACCTCATAGGTAGGTAATCCTCTACAACTGTTCTGTATGATCTAAACACCCACAATTCATATCCCACAAGGTTACTTAGAGCTGTCATTGTAGTTAATTTCTGCTGTGTGCAGCTAACCCATGCCATTTCACCTTCAGCTGCAGAACATAATAGAAGGGCCTGTTCTTTATTGGGGTTTAACAGCTTCTATCTTCTTAGCTTTTGAAGAAGCACAACGTGTGGCCTAGATCTCTTTATTTCCTTAGTATACATCAACAGTTTTCTGCTCTCCCTAGTTTTGAGAGTCAAGCAGTACAAATCCCTTATTTTGTAAAGGCTTACTATTTCGTCTGCCCACTTGCCTGTGACGACGGGCCTGTGGGTAGAGCTACCCAGATTTCTAAATGTTTTAAGAGCATTCATGTTTGGAAGTCTCCTCCTACCCATTACTTCTGTAAGAGATATTAACCCAGTTAGCTCCCTTTTTTGCAGGTTAGCCACAGAACAATGGCCTGAATGTAAACAGATCCACTATTTGACTGATGGCGATTTGTTCTTAGTCTCTTGTGGCAGAGTTTTTGATGCAAGGACTTTGGATGTGTGGATGTTTTACCTGTGAGTTTCTATCTGCTTCTTCCTTACCACATGTGTACGTGCTTATGATGTTTGTTGAATTAGCCACTTTTGGGAAATATTCACAAAGGTAACTTAAACTTGTCAGTAATTTACATCCATAATTTGCTCTTACACTTTTGAGTAACTGTACTGCTTTTGGCTATTCACAAAGTCTGAGTGTAAAGTTACACTAAAGTGTAAACTTACCCATCTCCACCCAGTGAAAATAGAGATTAGGGACAAATATGTGTATTTAAATTATCATTTCCGAAAAAGAAACAATAGTAAATCCAGCACCACAAATGACAAACCACTTTCAAAACCCTCCCATTGAAAATAGTTGAGGAAGGGACTCATAATAAAAAAACACTGGAAAAAATATTAAATTATTTTTAAAAAGTTAAAATTTAAATAAATATAATTTAATGTGAACAAATCTAAACAGAAAACATATTGTTTAGTTATAAACAATTTTTACAACTTTTTAAAAATGTATCAACTAATGTAATATTAATTATTATTAATACATAATTTAATTATTTTTCATTAATTCTATGCGTCAGTTTTGATTATTTTTAATGCATAACAAACAATTATTTGTACAGTAGTTCGGAGTTTATTTTTTTAATTAAAATTCAGAGAAATACATTTAATTTAATTTAATTACTTAAAGATTTATTTCAGAATTGAGGTAATGGTGATTTTTTAAATTTTGTTCTGAGTTATTATCAAAGGCACAACAGAAATGCTGATAACAATGGAGATGAGCATAACAAAACAGATGCTGGAATTTGAAAAATATATGTATTGCAATGCATTTTGACAAACGCCAAGTGTGAACCCTACGTAGATGGGAGGATACAAAAAAGTTTAAATATTTTTCCTTCTTCAACATCTAAACATTTCCATGTTTATTTCCCATAGTTTGTTGGTATATTCTGATGGAAGAACCTAGGGTGCTCGAATAAGTATATAAGTTCTCCCTCGTTGCTGGGGTCTCGGAAAATCAATTGTCTTAACCCTACAATATCTAGGGAGTATTTACTTCCTTTTACTGGTTGGTTTTTCATCACAACTTGTTTTGCAAAAACTTAAAAATCTCCCCACGCTGTCATTGATCGAGTTCAGCAGGGTGCCTTGAATTTGATGAAATACGGGTTACTCCATTCTTAAGAGAAAAATCTACACACGCTGTCTTGGTGCCTCCATCTCCCATCCCCTCTCAGCTAATCAGAACTCTGTCAGTAAGACATTTTTTAAATCTGTTTTACAAGAGCCCTTCATATAATTCTCACTGTCACTCAAATTGCAATTATGCGAACCTCTTTGTTGTAATTTTCTAGTACTTTTGTTCCTAATTCAGGTTAAGAAAATGTCTTGGCAAGAGCTCTTCCTAAACAAAATAATAGTTTACTGAAATATTTTATTAGACACACAAGCTCGGTTTGAGATAAATGAGCAATTATGATTCTTTTTTCATGAAAGAAGCATGGGAGGAGCAAGTTGCAGGCAACTAAATTGTGCAAGTGCATGTTATGGCGATTCTTTAGTCAAAACGAGAAGTGAACTGTTAGCCAATGAGAGGAAATAAACATTACACGCTTGCATAAATTAAAAGTCTCTAGGAAAAACAAAATCTCTCTTGGATAATGGGCCTATGTCTTTCAAGCATGGGGCATATTGTTTATACTTTTGTTTCCTGCTAATGAAAGCACTTCAGCCTTAAATTTCACTTTCAAAAGGTTCTTTGGCCAGGGCTATGTTTTTATGTAGACACCGGAGGGTTGCTTTTAAGGCAATTTGTGCATTAATTTAGTCTGTGAATTGTAAATGTGTTCTATTGTATGCTGCACCCTTTCCTTCATTGTACAGATTAGGCTCTCGCCGTCCTAGTGGAGGCAGAACACCAGCATAACCCCCCCTGCTCTGAAATGTATCTTCAAACCAGTGCTTTCCATTGAAATCCAACAGCAGAACCGCCCACACTTGCAGATTTGCCGCACTCCCCATAAAGATTTGCAAATATTGATTAAATAAATAGATAATTTGTATTTCTAAGGATGAAAACTGTAGATCATGGTTATGAGGAACACAAGGCTACAAAGCTGCCACAAAACAAAGCATACGGTGCACGTACGCACTCACACACACACACACACACGCGCGTGTGCTGGTCTCCTGTGAGGAGGATGAGAGAGCTACATTGCCCCCGACTCCCCTTCCAATCACATTCACAGGACTTGAGATGCAGCTTAATCGCTGAATTAGGAGGCAAGGCACTGCTCTGAGACATAAGGACTGCCTGTTGGTGCCAAGAGCCCGGCATGAAATCAGCGGCCTCTAATTAAATGTACCAGTGTCACACAGCTGTACCGCTTACCTCGGTGGCACACACATGTGGACGAAGATCCTGACCATGACAACACAACTGCAGGTATCTTGGGCTAGAAATCGTTAAATCTGCAAATATAAAACAAGAACCCATCTACAGCGTTATTTCTTTTAGCAGGGTGTGATTTTTAATGTGTTTTTAATAATGTAAAATCATTACAAATGGTCCCTATTTCTACAGATTCTAGGAGGATAAAAATATGTTTTATTAACTCATTATTTTTTATTATATACATGTATATATATATATATATATATATATCCACCAGTCCTCTGCCAGCAGCCAAAGGATGACGACGCAGTGTCTGGGCTCGATAAAGTTTTATTTAATCAGCCGATTTGTACGCGTTTCGCCTGCCCAGCAGGCTTGATCACCAACAATTCAACTGAACTCGAGTTCCTTATTTACATAATTTCCTGTGCTCGTGACACGTCACATGATATGACTACAACTCCAGTGCATTAGAAAACAGACTCGTAGTCCAACGGTACGAAGACTCTTGGCTTGCTAATGCCCAAGTAAACATACAGAACTTAATATTATACAATTAATACAAAATAATTTAAAATAATGGCAATTTCATATCGTGCCTCTTCAAGGGAATACAAATCGGCTGATTAAATAAAACTTTATCGAGCCCAGACACGGCGTCGTCATCCTTTGGCTGCTGGCAGAGGACTGGTGGATAGTATGCGGACTTTGCTGGAGTAGTTCGCTTAAGACGACGCACCCTCTGGTCTGGCGTGCGGCGGCAGTTACTCGAGTGAGGAGGAGCAATATATATATATATATATATATATATATATATATATATATATATATATATATATATATATTCACTGAAAAAACCATAGGTTTCACACATGTTATAGTTAGCGGAAATTTTACTGATAAAAAACCAATGAAATTCCCCCGTTATAGTTAGTGCAGGCAACTATAACTCACGCGACCGCAATCCTCTGCTGATGCTAATACTGTATTTAGACACTTATTTGCCCATGTCTTCTTCCATACATTTTTAGCTATACATATATTACAAATATTTTTTTTTCATAAAGACACATATGTCATCAGCAGAAGATTGCGGTCGCGTGAGTTATAGTTGCCTGCACTAACTATAACGGGGGAATTTCATTGGTTTTTTATCAGTAAAATTTCCGCTAACTATAACATGTGTGAAACCTATGGTTTTTTCAGTGAATTTGCAAGGTTTTTTAAATGCTAATTCCTAACTATAACGTGTGTGAAACCTATGGTTTTTTCAGTGAATTTGTACGGTTTTTTAAATGCTAAGTTACTTTACGCCATTCGTGGCGTGCGCGCCCACTTAACGCAGTTCGTTCCGTGCGCGCACGGTGCGCTTCACGCACCGTGCGCGCACAGTGAGCAAGCGGTGCGCTTCACGCACCGCGCGCCCACTTTACGCAGTTAGTGCCGTGCATGCACGGTGGGCACGCGGTGCGATGACAAAGCAAGAAAGCACGTCAACAAATCTGTTTCTGCTTTCCTCCGTGACTATGGTATGGGTGCTATTTACCACAACAACTTGCGTTATGACATGCAAGACATTTATAGAGGAGATGGTGTGCACTTCAATGATGAAGGGAACAGAGTCTTCCTCTTGAACCTTAGACTCTGCATCGGTACTTACTTGTAGGTACCACTAAAAAATCATTTCATAAACACAACGGCTCTTTTTAGAGCCCCCTAATATCTAAACACTTAAATCTGATTTTCATTTTTTTTTTTTTTTTTTCTACCGTACGCTTACCGTAAGCTTACCGTACGCGTACCCCGTGATTTTTTTTAAAATCAATAAATGTTTTCTTTGTACTTTACAGTCCTTCTTTGACCCCCTCACAAATGTAAGGGGGTCTGTAACTCTCCTCATTGCCCCCTTTTCTTGTTTTCACTCTTTTTTTTCTGAGTGAAATACACAAAATGGCGGCCGCCGCTTCCTGGTTTCGGCCGATTCGAATGTTTACTAAGATCTAAGAGCCAATCAGAATCGCGCTCGCGCACGCCACCGTACGCTTACGGTAAGCGTACGGTAAGCGTACCGTAAGCGGGCTCAGATATATATATTGATTTAAAGGCTATTTTCTCAGAATCTACTGAACAGATTTACACCAAACCTACAAAAGGCACTTCCTTGACCTAGGGACTACCTCTCTGCCAAATTTCGAGTAATTCTGTTCAGCCGTTCGGGCTGTAGCTCGTTCTAAAGGTCCTATGGAAAAATGCATGGGGAAAACGCGTTTTGGGACCCCCCTTTTATCTCAGCCCCCGCTTGACGGATCCCCCCGAGACTTTCAGGGTAGGAGCGGAGCGTAGCGCCCCACCAATTTTGAGAAATTCGCGAGGATTCATCGACCGGCGCCAAAGTTATTCAAAATAGAATGTTGAGGTTTTCCTATGGAAAAGGGGTCCTAACTATAACTACCTACTGGCGACCGCCAGTAGGTAATATATATATATATATATCAAGCACCTCGTCACAGCTCCAACTCCTCCGACAATATATATCTATATATATCTATATTACCTACTGGCGGTCGCCAGTAGGTAGTTATAGTTAGGACCACGTTTCCATAGGAAAACCTCAACATTCTATTTTGAATAACTTTGGCGCCGGTCGACGAATCCTCGCGAATTTCTCAAAATAGGTGGGAAACCTATGGTTTTTTCAGTGAATATATATATATATTCACTGAAAAAACCATAGGTTTCACACATGTTATAGTTAGCTGGACATTTTACTGATAAAAAAACAATGAAATTCCCCCGTTATAGTTACTGTAGGCAACTATAACTCACGCGACCGTAATCCTCTGCTGATGCTAATACTGTATTTAGACACTTATTTGCCCATGTCTTCTTCCATTAAATTTTAGCTATACATATATTACAAATATTTTTTTTTCATAAAGACACATATGTCATCAGCAGAGGATTACGGTCGCGTGAGTTATAGTTGCCTACAGTAACTATAACGGGGGAATTTCATTGGTTTTTTATCAGTAAAATGTCCAGCTAACTATAACATGTGTGAAACCTATGGTTTTTTCAGTGAATTTGCAAGGTTTTTTAAATGCTAATTCCTAACTATAACGTGTGTGAAACCTATGGTTTTCTCAGTGAATTTGGACGGTTTTTTAAATGCTAAGTTACTTTACGCCATTTGTGGCGTGCGCGCCCACTTAACGCAGTTCGTTCCGTGCGCGCACGGTGCGCTTCGCGCACCGTGCGCACATGGAGGTCATATGATG
Organism: Triturus cristatus; assembly: GCF_964204655.1. Classification (NCBI taxonomy): domain Eukaryota; kingdom Metazoa; phylum Chordata; class Amphibia; order Caudata; family Salamandridae; genus Triturus; species Triturus cristatus. The sequence continues at coordinate 169,853,263 of NC_140582.1, read as the reverse complement.
AGCATCGTTGTGACAGGTTAAATATATGTTTTGTTTATCTCTGATGAGCCATGCACAAAAGGTGCCCTTCGGGCACCTTTTGCCCACGGGGTGGGGAGAATGTGGATATATATATTTTTTTTTTTATTATTATTTCTTACCGTACGCGTACGGTAAGCGTAATCGGCGAAATTTTCGAAAAAATAAAAATTGCCTTTTTTCACTTTGGGGGATCTTTGGGGACTCCCTCGACATGGCTAGGTGCTTGGGAGCTGTGTAAACAGCCCCTTTACATGATTTGCACTTTGTTTTTCAACCCCCTGTCAGAGTGCGAGAGAGAAAATGGCGGCCGCCGCTTCCTGGTTTCGACCGATTCGAATGTTTACTAAGATCTAAGGGCCAATCAGAATCGCGCTCGCGCACGCCACCGTACGCGTACGGTAAGCGCACCGTAAGCGCACCGTAAGCTGGCTCAGATATATATATTGATTTAAAGGCTATTTTCTCAGAATCTACTGAACAGATTTACACCAAACCTACAAAAGGCACTTCCTTGACCTGAGGACTACCTCTCTGCCAAATTTCAAGTAATTCTGTTCAGCTGTTCGGGCTGTAGCTGTGTCTAAAGGTCCTATGGAAAAATGCATGGGAAAAACGCGTTTTGGGACCCCCCTTTTATCTCAGCCCCCGCTTGACGAATCCCCCCGAGACTTTCAGGGTAGGAGCGGAGCGTAGCGCCCCACCTATTTTGAAAAATTCGCGAGGATTCGTCAACCGGCGCCAAAGTTATTCAAAATAGAATGTTGCAGATTTCCTATGGAAACGTGGTCCTAACTATAACTACCTACTGGCGACCGCCAGTAGGTAATATATATGTATATATTTCAAACAACAAAGGACGTGGCACTCTGAGCAGACTTTTTGCTTGTTTTATTCCTCGTATCAGACTCCATAACGCGTTCCAGCCTTCCACAGCTTTCCTCACGGTATATATATAGATAGCAGTGGGGGCCAGCTCAGGTTAGACCGGTGGGGCAGGGAGGGGTAGGGCAGGGTGGAGGAGGGAAGTTGACAGACAACAGGATAGGTAAAATTAAATAAAAAAACAAAAATAAAACCACTTACCTTGCACTTACCGAGTCGGCGATGCTGCAACCACAAGGTAAGTGGTTTTATGAATTTTTCAATTTAACCTATCTCTTCGTCTGTCGACTTCCCCCCCACCCAGCCTCACCCTACTGCTCTTACCTGTTCCAGCCACCACTGTTCATCTGAAAAGTTTCGACAACCTATAGTGTGTGTTTGGGGACCTTAACAACTGTTTTTACTTTGGCCACTGGGCTATATAGCCTAATTATTCTCACTAGTGTGACATACCCTATTCTTTCAATTCATCTTGCACATAGGCCTGCTACAATCGACTTCTGGTTGTCTTTAAGAACAAAAAATAAAACAAGGCTAGCTATTGGGCATGCACGTATGCAAAGTACCTTTCATTTTCCTGTGCTCAATTCCTGAGTTCTCTAGGGAGCTATGACTGACGTTTTGCATTTGACAGACCATTAAAAACAACGTATGACAAACTCACCAAATCCTGATATCGATGATAATGCTTTAAATTATGTACCATGCTTGATTGCTGTAGAACACCTCAAACATATATATGTAGTCCAGCAGAGGTTTATTTTTAGTACTGCCTTATTTTCCACAACAGATTTGTTAGCTCACATCAAATAACCTTTTATGCATATTTCAGGAGTCTAATGCTCACTACTTGAACTTATGAAGTCCAATGACCTCCATTAATCCGCACCTTTTCACTATCACCCAGCGTGAGTCGGGCACTTTTGTCTTGCAGTTTCATATAGAGGAAACTTGGCCCAAGGGCACTGGAGCTCTTTCCATGAGCACCAATTGCATTACATAAGGTCAGATTCCAGGTTTCCAAATTCCAAAGTTGCCAGTTCTTGCCCTATCACCTCGTTCTCTCCTTGGTGGTGAATGTAGATGCTCACTTGGCAAAAGGGTTGAGTACTTTTAAATGATGTGCCCTTTGCAAACAAGACATAACTAAACACAATTATGGACATGAGGTTTGTAGCGCAATGGCATGGACATAGAAATCTTCGGTCACGTGGGAAGGAAAGATGGCGGCCTGAAGCCGCTGCTGAGAGCCGCTTACGCGTTTGCTCCCGCTACCGCTTTCAGCTGTGATGCCGATACTGTTGCCGAAGAGGCTGAAGACAGCCAACTGAGCGTTTGGAGGAGAGACGGAAATACTGAGAAAGCGCCCAATGATTATCGCCGCTGGCCTTCTACTGCAAATCTGCAGAGCCGCGAGTTGGGCTTCGCGGGTGATGTTGCGGAATCCATCTAGCCTTGGTTCGTTCTGCCGATCTGGGCTACATAATTTGCATGCAGGAATGGCTCCCCCTCGTGGTCGAAATCAGCGTGCTCCAGCTGTCTCTGCTGTTACTCCGGAAAATAAGAAAATCAAATCTTCTGATGTGAATGACCAACGCACATATACTGATGGGAGAGGGGGAAGCTCTCAGCTGGGGAAGTCTGTTATACAGGCTTGTGCCCCCCTTCGGTGGAATAAAATATGGCTGTTGCTGTGATGGAGGCTGTGCAGGTGGAACATGGCTGTGATGGTGGCTGTGAGGATAACAACATTGCAGCTCCTCCCTCTAAAGATCAAAGCAATGATCTGTCGAAGCCTGCACCGATACGACATAATGTCTCTTTAAAGCAAATAAACTCTGTACAGGGCCTGAGTCAAGTAAATAGCCCGGTTGTTGAGACTTTGCAGGTTATTGACTCGAGCAATCAGCATGTAGATCTTATTGTGACTGATTTTCAACAAGGAGTTATAAACGCAGATAAAGGCAGTAATTCTGACATGACTTCCAGTGAGTGTCTGACTGAAAATAATCAAACTGCTACTGCCACTTCCACTTCCAATGCCACTGCTAGCACACTGAGTGGTAAAGAGGCAGCTGGAGGGGGTGCTGGAGGTGGAAAAAATGACAATGAAATAGAGGGAGACGATGATCCTTGGGAATATAACCTTATAGAAAAAGACTTAGCGCATATGGTGGATGAGGTTGAAGAAGAGCACCACATAACAACACCAATAGTAGAACAGCTGGATACGTATGTGCTAGGAGAAGCCCCTGCTGACAAAAGCATGATAGCTACTTCCCCCTCAGTTTCCACTCCTGATGCAACGGGGTTACAAACTATGATACAAGAGTAAATGATGTGTTGAAAAGCAAACGGACGGATGCTGCTACTGGACCTAAGAAAGGGGCCAAGCAGAAAAAGAAACAAAAAGCCAAAGAGCAAACTTCAGCATATTCTAACATCTCGAAATTACCAGACAACGGTGTCTGACCTAGCAAACTCAACCCTCTCAGAAAATGGGTCACTGCCAAAGGGGATGTTAAAACTCTCATCTCGAGACTATCTGGCTCCTCTCCTAGCAATGAGATGCCACCACCTGCTAATGCTAGCTCAGCTCCAACCTGATCATTTCAACAGACATTGCCTCTGGGGGTTTACCCTTAGATAGAAGTATGGCAGCTACCGGATTAGAATTATCTTCTCCTTCAGTGGCCTTTGTTACCCCTAATACATCTAATATAGAAGGAGAGCAACTGACAGTCAATACCAACACCATGGAGCCTTCTCTGACCACTATCCTTCAACTGCTACATGAACAAAGAGACGATATCCAAAGTACCTTTAGTCAGGCCAGAGCAGACAGTTGCCTGATACAACAGGGTCTGTCAGAGGACTCAGTAAAGTTAGCTGCTCTTGCACACGAAATAACAGAGGTACAACAGAGTCTGTCAAATGCCGAAGATACTGTTCCTGCAACAGTAAACACAACGGAAATACATGAAACTCATCTCTCATTCCACAGAAGTAAGGTCGAAGATCTCGAACATAGACAATGCAGGAATAATCACCGACTTTTTGTTATTCCTGAAGAAAAGGAGGGTCCTATATCGTCCAACTATTTCAAAAGTCATTCCCAGATCTCTCTGATTGGGATTGGGATTGGGATTCTCAGATTCAAAGGGCCCATAGACTTCCTATATTTCTGAGTCAAGAGGCAAGAGCAAATAGACAACATCCCAGACCTGTGATAGTCTATTTTGGGAACTTTCTACTCAGACAAGCCGTTTACTTTTGAGCCCACCCAGGTATGACTAACCTACTTGCATTCTCTGTAAGATCAGACCTTTGCAAGGAAACAATGGAACTGAGATTACACCTAAACGACCTCCAATTGGCTTTTCTCAAAAAATTACTTCTTTTTGTCCTCCCTTCCTTCTTTCTTCTTTTTTCTTTAATCATGCCAGGCTTTGTTTATCTACTTTACAATCATCTCATATGATAATTCATGTATGAATGGTTGCATTTTGGGGGGTCTTCATTTGTTTATGATAGTATCAATGCTAATATGTAGCGGGTGGCTCATGCGGATGCAATGCTCTCTTTGGCTGTCAGGTCCATCGACAGCTTGGTGAGGGTGGTTCCTTCTCTAGGATACAGGGTGGGGTGGGGTTGGGTGTGGGTGTGGTGTTGGGTGTTTTGGTTTGTGGGGGTTAAGATAAAAATGTCAAAAGGAGTAAATAATGGAGTAAACAGTGAAATAATGCTTGGTCTGAGCTTCATTGCTTATAAAAATAATATTGCTAACATTTATAGTTCGGGACTCTACCAAAGTATGCTAGAAACAACTATGTGTTTGCTTAAGGCAATTGAACGGATTTAGAACTTTTTATCAAAGTGTCAGAAGGGCAGCCATTTGTACCATTTATGTCCAGAATTCTGATGCTTTTCACTATAGCACTGCTAGTATTGCTGTCAAATGTAGCTGTAAGGTTTATAAACCCCTGTCCGCAAAAATGTCTTTTTTGTTTCGATGCAAAAGATAACTTGCAGAGCAGTTCTATGTGGGCCTTAGTCTTCTTTACGACTTATAAATGGGGCTAATCAAAAAAATATGTTGGAATGTGGCCGAACTGAATTCAGCGAACAAACGCCAGATGGTACGGGCAGAACTACAGAATTACAGACCCCATATCATTGCTCTGACTGAAACACATTTGGCACATAGGGATAGGCACCTGCTAAATCAACTAGGCTATAAGACAGTGGTTTGTACTTTACAGATGGTGTCCATTAGAGGAGTTGCTTTGCTAGTCGATAATAAGCTTGACTATACTCTGCTTAGAACTTCTATATTAGAGGCAGATGGATAATCGCACAGTTGCTCATCCAGGGCCGTAAGTTTGTTGTATGTGTAGTCTATGGTCCAAACCTGGATGACCCATCTTTTTTTGATTCATTATCATTGGATCTTTTTGATTGACAGGGGGATTTAATGATTATGAGTTGATTTTAATTGTACCATGAACTCACACATAGATTCAACTAATCAAGGAGCCTCAACTAGAATGAGGAAGGTCAGGGCTGCAATTAAGGAAATGGCTCGACTGCATGATCTGAAGGATATATGGCACCTATTGCATCCTTTAATACCTGGTTATACCTACTATAGCATGCCTCACCGACAATATTCAAGAATTGATATGATTTTTGTCAGTAATCCTATCCTCAATATAGCCAAATGTGAAATCTGCCCCAAGATAGTCTCAGATCATAATCCCCTGACACTGACACTCATATTTCGCCTATCTAATAAACAAATACGTCAATTTTCTTTCCCTCGCTATCTGTTGATGGATACAGAATACCAATCCTTCATGAAGGAGAGTATTAACAAGTTTTTAGCTGATAATGAATGCTCTGCTTCCCTTTTTTCTATCTGGGACTCACTTAAAACTTCTATAAGAGGAACTACACAACAGTATGTCTGGAGACAAAATCGCATTAAACATCAGATAAGTGAGGACACTAGAGCGGAAGTCCGACAATTAGAAATAGCAAACTCAGACGAAATTAGTCGAGGGAATATTCAAAAGACCTTAGCTCCAACACATTCTCAAATGTATCTATCCCTAATTGAGAAACTTGCTGTATTAGGACGGTCTCTAAAAGATAAAACTGCGGCTTACTATATTAAAAACAGAGCTCTTCAATATGAGTATGGCGAGCAAGTAGGTAAAGTGCTTGCACACCAACTCTCTGATAAAAGGGCGGGGCGAGTAATACAAAGTATAAGAGGAGCAGGTGGATTACATTATACACATCCAGAAGAGATATTAGAGCAATTCTCAAACTTTTATCAGGCACTCTATAGCAACCCTTACATGTTCGACGTAAGGAAATTTACTGACTATATCGATAAATGTAAATTCCGCGAAACTATCCAAAGATTAGAAATAGATCAGGTACAAGATCTTAACTTAGATCTTACAGCCGAGGAAATAAATGATGCTGTAGAGGCACTTCCATCGGGTAAAGCAGCAGGAGAAGACAAAATTCCGCTGGAATTCTATAAAATATTTAAGACCAGCCTAGCTCTTATTATGTCCCAGCTTATGAATCACATCGGTGTAAAGGGGACGCTGCCACATTCGTGGGATATGACAAATATTGTCTTCTTTATGAAAAAGAGTAAGCCAAGGGAAGAATGTGGGTCATATCAACCGATTTCATTAATCAACGCCGATGCGAAAATCTTCACAAAAACACTGGCTAATCGTCTTGCACCTTATATGGCACAATTAGTCTCTGATCAACAACATGGATTCATACCGGGCAGTGAAACAACCGCACATGTGAACGTAGCTCTAGTTGCTTTTGATGCTGCCTCCAAACTTAATAAGGACTTAGGAATGATCATTCTTGATGCTGAGAAAGCATTTGATCGTGTAACCTGGGACTGTCTTTGGGCTATACTCTCAGCATACAGCATCCACGGCCGCTTTTATGACTGGATTCGTGCTCTGTACAAAAGCCCAGCAGTTAAATTATTCTATTTAAACTATCAGTCCGCCCCTTTCTCAATATTGAGGGGTACTCGGAAGGGATGCCCTCTATCCCCTTTATTATTTGCCCTATACATACAGCCATTTATCAGATCATTAATTACTAACCCACAAATTCTTCCAGCCTCACTAGGTTCTGAGGAATTAAGAGTGACGGCCTACAGTGATGATATTGCCGTTTTTTCTGCGGACCCAGCCAGGGCTATAGAGGCTATTCAAACTGAAGCTAGCACATTTGGAGATTTCTCTGGGTATAAATTAAATATCAATAAGACCCAGATTATTTCTAATTTTCGGACAAATAGGGCAATGACTGGTATTGTCACAACAGCAACCTATTTAGGAGTACAGATTTCCGCAGACGTGGGTCAGGTCATCAAACTGAATTATGAGCCTTTATTTAAAGATATGGTTACTAAAATGAAGGAATGGCATAAACTTCCTATCAGGATTATAGGACGTTGCAACATTGTTAAGATGATTATTTTGCCTAAATTTCTCTACTTATTTAGGGCAATACCATTGCGTGTCCCGAACTATTTCTTTAAAAAATTGAAGGGGGCTATTAGCAGCTTCATTTGGAGTTATAAACAACCAAGACGTGCTATAACATTCTTAAAATTATCTTACAGATATGGAGGATTACAACTACCTGGTTTTAAAACATATTTCTGGGCCTCTTTTGCAGGACACCTTAGCGACCTTCTCGCCTCGAACAAGCTACACTGTTGTTACAGCCTTACCATTGGTAATGATAGTACCATGTTTTTATACAGAATCCACGACCCAAGTTACTTTAAGAGAGTAAAATTCAAGACACTGAGGGACATAGTGTACATATGGCGGGATATAACAGCTAGGTGCAGCCTACCTTTGATGCATCTTTGCATGCCATTATAGAGCAACCCCTTGCTCCCGGAAATCTTTAATGACGTGCAAGCAAAATCTTGGAACATATATGGCGTTAATCAACTCAAACATCTATATAATGTTACTGGCTTCCTCACGTTGTCAGACCTTCAGAAGTCATATGGCATCCCTAAAAATATGTTTTATAAATATCTACAGTTTAGAGACTGCTTATCTATCTCAGAACAAATACCCATCATTCAGATCAATAAGGGACAAATGCCCACACAATCGTGACATGGCTTGGTGATCTCTGCAACTTCTCTATCTGAGGAAAAAGATAAACAGCAATGACTACAATTGTATTGTGAATGGGAAACTAATCAATAACCCAGTTAAATGCTCAGTCCAAGTTGGAAGTACAATCTGGCTTTAAATTAAATGTAAAAAATGATTGCTTTATAAAGGTTGAAAAGTCCATAGTATGTCATTACCTGACATGCAATAAGATGGTTGTCACTCAGTGATACCTTTTTGAGCTTTTAGCTAGAAACACACAAAGATAATTTTTATTGTGTTATAATAGTGTAACAAGTTTTCAAGTTTCTCATTTGAAGAAGGCTGGAGAGGCATTTGCCAGAGTGAAAAATTGGTAAGAGAAAGACATCAGGTTTTAGAATCATAGGTTCATTTGCTGTTCAGGTATTGTAATTCGTTAAATGTACAGCACTCCACTAGCAACCATTGGATGTCAAGTTTGGTGCTACATAATCTGGATGTAATATGTCTTCATTTGAATGGCTTCCAATTAACTTGAGTTGATATACCTTTGTGCAATATTCCTCCTCTTGCAAAAAAGTTGCAAACATATTGTACATACCACAGGAATATGAAACAGAGATTTCTATATAAAGCATGTAACTCTTGCGAATGAAGTTTACATTTGAGATGGCTTGAAATGTATTGTGGTTATATATCAAAATGATAAAATTAGAGGAATAAAAAAACTTTGTTTAATGCTTTACTTATGTTATGTTTAGTATTTATTTGGTGTAATCAAAATAAGCAGACAGTCGATATAAAATAAATAAACGTTTTTTTTTAGATTTTGTTACATATACCCAGATGATACAGCTTCAGAACAATCAGGCAAACTAAATAAGTAGAAAGAGTAGTAGTAGCTACTTTGGTGAAATAATTAAGACATTGTGTCAATAATATTCCTGGATATTAATAGCAATCTGACTGCATTTAATTTTGTATATACAAAATGGGAAATAAAAGCTTTTTGCCATTGCAATTCTGCTCATTACTCACACTTGTATATTTATCGTTGACATTTATTTTAAGTGCTCTTCAACAGAACCCACTTGATACTTTCAATTTGACATTTACAAAATTGCACTTCTGAAAGTAATCTCAACAGGTGTTTGAATTATTTGTTTCGTTTGTAGCTTCCACAGCTTCCACAGAGGTATGTATGAAAAGTAGCTGGATACTTTTTCTAGGTGATACTATTAGATTTAATCGCAGGGCATTACATATTTTAATATATATATGTTCCAGAAAATATGCAATCGTATGACAAATGTTTGGCTACGCTTGTTGCATAGAATGCAGTGGGTTAAAACGGATAATTCATGTTAATAATCATTTACTGATTAATTATTTTCCACAAATGACAGAAATGACCTACCACCGGTGAATAATGGATTAAATCTAGCTCGGGACCTAACACTTTGAAAATATAAGAAAAACCTTGTAGTCCTCCTTTTTGCCTTTTGTTTAATTAGCACTGTCTTCTTGATAGGTAAAAAATCAACATTCTAATTGCAATCAGGGTCCATTGTTAATTAAACGTTGTGGACAGCTGCCCTAAAACCCTTCATTTCTAATGACAACCGTGCTTCTTAATTCCCATATTCTGAATAACATATCTGAATATTTTTCTTTTTATAGTTTACTGCATTCTACAGGCAGACAAATAGTGCAGTCTAGTAATAACTCACTTTTTCCGTAGAAATTCGCTCCCTTGAAAAATAAAACATCTTTTCATTGTTAACTCCACAAAAATAAATGTGTATCATAAAAACATACATATGGTTTACAGTATCATAATTTATAAAGCGATCTTGAAGTTCTGGTGAACCTTTATGACCTCTGTTTTCTTACAATGCACCGAAAAGGCAGTTTTGGGCCATATTAGACAGTTAATCATTTATTATGCTTTACATATTTCCACGTGTTCAGAGTTGTTAAGACCTTTCTAATTTTGTATTAAGTAATAGTTTTTGAATCCCAATGTTGCTTTCGAATCTCCTTCCACGTACCCAAGAGAAACCTCCGATCCGCCGTCATCGCCCTCGCTGAAACACCATGCATCCGCAGAGCCAGAATGGGTGGAATAGCCTGCTCCTACATCGCGGCAAAGACCTGGAATGAGCTTCTGATCAACATCAGACGCGCCCCCACTCTGCTCATCTTCAGGAAGACCCTCAAGACCAGGCTCTTCGACTGACCGGAGCTGCACCCCTCCCCCCCAGCACCTTGAGACCCTTACGGGTGAGTTGCGCGCTTCACAATTCCCTGATTGATTGATTGATTGATTATTAATTTGTGGCATTAGAGGGATGTATTGCAGAGGAGAGGATTCTAGTGTTGGCAAATGGGTAGTTACAATAACCAGCAGATTCACCTTTGTACTATCACAAATATCATGATTTCATTGTGCTGAGTTCTCCATTGTCTGGATAATTTTTATCTCCTACTATGGACTACTTTAAAATTAGAAAGAGGCTGCAACGTGAACTCAGACTGCACTTCCAGAACATAATGGTCAAAGTTACTTATGCAAGATTTGCAGACGCAGTGCTGGCTAAACCTTATATGTAATGATCATTCTTTTTCCCCTGCATAGTTAAATTTTTGAGTTTGTTTACAGTTGCTAGAATGCTCTTTTATCAATTGCATTGAGTTTATATGTACACAGGCAGTGCCCAATGGAGTTGGTATCAATAGACATCACACAAGTGTGAGAAAATGGAAGGCATCATCTGCTGATGAAATGTAACATCAGTAAAAGACACCATGGATTTCTATTTACTTCATAACTAGAAGAAAAACAAATCATCTTTCAGGTTCACCAAGATTTTACACTTACCCATCATACAGAGGAACCTCAGCTTGACAATACAAAGTCCTACAGTGATAAACATTGTCAGAGGCATAGGTAGTAAGATTGAGGCTTCCAATGGTGAAAACTGTATAATCATACCATGATGTAATAGCTCGGACCCAGCAGGCCTCTAGCATGCATGCTGCTCAAACACCCACTCCATTCCATTCCACTCAACGTGCTGTCCTACTTTCCTCACTCACTTCCTCAGTCACTCTCTTTTGCTCGGTCTTTGTTAGACCGGGCCCTTTTGACAGGTTTATCCCCAAACATTTTGCCTTCTGCCTCCTATTTTTCTGACCCTATTTTTGTTGGCTATAGGATTCTGGGCAGTTTACCACTGCTAATCAGTGCAAAACTGCATATGCACATTGTGTAAATTATGAATATGATTGGTTATCCAAGATTGGCATATTTGATTTACCGATAAGTCCCTAGTAAAGTCTACGGTGTGTGTCAGGGCCTGTAAATCAAATGCAACTAGTGGGCTTGCAGCACTGCTTGTTTCACCCGCATGAGTAGCCCTGTAAATGTGTCTCAGACCTACCACTGTAGTGTCTGTGCAGGCAGTTTTCAACAGCCTTGTTAACCTGACAAGTGAACCCATTTACCAGGCCCAAACCTTTCCTTTTTTTACATGTAAGGCACCCCTCAGGTAGGCCCATGGTACCCCCATGGGCAGGGTGCAGTGTATGTGAAAGTTAGGACATGCATTGGTGTGTGACATGTCCTGACAGTGAAATACTGTGTATTTCGTTTTTCACTATTGAAAGGCTGTCTGTCCCATAGGCTTATAATTGGGGCTGCACTGTAACCTTTTTACATGTTTAACTTTCAAAAAGGACAAGATAGAAAAATGGAGTTTAGGTTCTCTGAACTTATTAAAGCATCTTTTGGTAAAGGTGGTTTTTAAATTCTGTGTTTAAAAAAGCCACTTTTAGAAAGTGGTCATTTTCTTATTTTACCATTCTGTGTGCCTCTGGCTGATGGTGTATTCAGTGTCTGGTGTTGTAGTGACAGGAGCTGATGATGTGTATTCACTCTAGACAGTCACTGCGGGGCGGTTTGAGGTGTGCCCTGCCTTGCCAGGGTGACTTATCGCTAGGCTGAATAGACCGGGGTCTGCATTTAGAGTTATGTGAGTTTTGCTTGCACCAGAATAGGCTGTGTCTCCTTTTCACAATGCTGTCTCCACCTCCTGTGCTCATGCTGGACTGGGGAGGACAAACTGGTTTGGACTGAGCTCATAGACCCTTGCCACAAACAGAACAATGACAAAATATGTTATAAGTATTGTACCTAAAAACCCAAGACTTTAGATTACTTCAAGGAACAAGAGGACCCTGCCAAGAAGACGAGCATAAGGACTGTGTGAGGAGTGCTGCCGTTTCTGAGTAAGGGATGGGTTGGCCTGCAGTTGCTGCTTCTGTCTGTGGTGGAGAAAAAGGACTGACTCTTTTTGCCCTGCTGTGGTTTCCTGCTTGTGAAGAATCTCCAAGGGCTTGTGTGTGCTGGCCTCCTGTTGGAAGTCTCAGGGATAAAAAAGACTTCAGGATAACGATCTATGCTGAGAGTTCTGACCAGCAAGGAGGTGCCTATTCCAGTTTTGGGGACTCTGGAGGTTGTTCCTGCTGTTTGGAGCTGGATGAAATCAAAGACCTGTGTGAATACTGAAAGTCGTAAAGTTTGACTTTCGGATTTCACAAAGGTCATTTACGAGTAGTAAATGCCATTTGGCAGTTCGGGCTGGACTGTTCCCATGAGGCACAGGGTCAAGACTGATTTGCATATGGCTGGGTTCTAACTGGAATGGCATGGTGAGCAAAAAAACGATGGATTTAGGCCCAGATCTCTGTACTGGGGTGAATGTATGACATTGTTCTGCATTCTGTCCATTAACTGTTGTTTTTGAAAACAATTATTATCAATAAACGATAGACCCAAATTTCCAATATAGAGTTTTGATTTTTTTTTAAAGCATACACTGACCCATTATCCAGGACAACAGTTGGGTAATGTCGCTTCCTCTGATGTCATCCATGGATATAAATTTGTTGATGTCATTTCCGTTAAACTTTAAGTTTGGTAGTGTTCTCACAGGCTGGTGTGTGTTTGACGAGAAATGTGATGGAGCTTCCCATGCACTCAGCTTCTTTGTATTAATAGGTAGGCTGACTTTGCAACATCTTCATGTGCAACCATCACGGAAAAAGATCTCTTTAGTGAAAAATGGACTAGGGTTTTCGTTTGTATCCTCAGTCATCTAAATAGTGGATTTTTATCACTGGCGGAATCAGTCTAAAGGTTTTTTGTGAATCTACCTCAAAAATGTATAATCAATTGTGAGCGAAACTACCTATTGTACAACTCCAAATAGATCTTAATCAGGAATGAGCCACTTCTGTGATTTCGCAACAGATTATCTATAACCGATACAATCTGAATACAGGATTACTCATAGATTTAAAGAATTGTGAAGCAGCCTGTTTGTAAAAGTTTAACATAACCAAAAAAATCTATTCTGCTTAATAGTCAATACACTTCTGATAACCTTTCAATTTGACTGTCCTTTTTACTTGCACAGTCATGAAAGAGCATGGTCTTAACCTCTTTGTAAACAAAATCCCCCTTAATCCTCATGTCTAAACTTTCCAATGATTTCATCTTCCCAGTTTGCTCACAAAATGGTACTTCACAATAGTGACGGATTAAGTAAATCTATTATGGATTCTACGAATGTTCAGTAAAATGTTAAAGTTTGTAAAATAACTGCATTGCATTCATAGTTAAACTCACTACTCAGATTGTTGCTTGCTCTTCTTTCTATGGAATCGTTGTGCAGTTAGATTTTACTTTCTTTCTTGCTGACCATTGGGTATTTAAAATAATTGCAGCATGTTAGCCTCAATTACGTTCATTTGTACAATAAATTCGGATTTTGAAGGTCAGATATCAGCCGTATACAGAAATGATGCTCTGACCATCAATTGTTTCTTTTGCATATGTCGCCCTAAGTGGGATGGGTATGCCCAGACGTGGGTCCCGTGCTCACTACACCCCTGGATTCAAGCTAGCCTGGCTGATGAAGGGTGATGCCCTGAAAACGGTCCCAGGATACTTGTTTTTGGTCCAGGGAGGACCTGGCTTGGCAGTTCAGGCTTGTTATGGATCTTCTGGACATTTGATTATTAGGAAACATCCTCAATGGTGATGAGTCTGGGCAAATTGTGCATCAAGGCATCCCATTTTGCAGGAATTGGCCCATCTCTTAGGGCGATCATAGTCTAAACCTAGAAATCCTACACAAATCATGACACATGTTAGTTTCCCATTGGTTTTGTGTCTCATGTTTTTTCCAGTGGCCGCTTTTGTGTCTTTCCAGGCACAAAATTCCATAGCTGGTTACATTAATGGTCACCACTGAGCCATTAGGGAAGGTTTATTGGATTATCAAGCAACATTATAACATAAAAGTGACAATGCCACTGGTTTCCATTACATTAACCCCTTCAGCGTGGCGCGGATTACCGCGCTGTGCTGAAGGGTTCGTGCGCGGGCGGGGCCGTGACGGAGCGGACAGCGCGACCGACGCGCATGACGGAACCGCTCCGTCACACGCATCGAAGGGGTTAACATATGATTCCAACTCAAGAAAAACATGGAAAGGCCTGTTTGTTTATTTTGATGTTTCATCGACTTATTCTAAAACAAAATAATGTTTATTGCCTCCTACTCAGTACATTGACCTGTAGTTTCGCCAAAATGTTCTATGCTGTTTATGTTTTGTTATGCAGCGTTATTGTTCCACTTCCAATATCATACGTCCCTTCCAATATTATAGCAAATACATTCTTTTTCTAATGCGTTTTAACCCCATCAAACTGTTGAGAGAACCACAGTAAATGCCAGCATCCAGAGGTATATAATAGTAGCTATCTCTAGCAGCAGTCAATCCTCCAATTTCTATACTCCTAATTCATTCTGATCAGCTGCCACGAGGCTTCCACAGCCCACACTTCACATGTATCTGCCTGACCTTGAACCAGCAATGGCTACCAACAGGCTGCATAACTTTCCATATATTTTGCACCTCATCAATAGCATCTCGAGAGCAGAGTGCAGTTTAAACCATTTAGGACAGCATCTCAATTCAACGGGGATCTGTTTTTATTAAAAACAGAAAGATATAAGGGCTCCTCGGATATCACTTTCCTCTCTGCTCCAACTGACTCCAATACCCTGATGATTTCATTTCAGTGTTTTAACAAAACTGCATTTGTTAGTCCTGAGTGGTGCGGGTTCCTCCGAGATGTGCAGGATTAACATGTGAATAAATGAATAGGGTATTTATTGAGCGCTAAAAGCCGTGAAATTTCAGCACAAAAGGACTTGAGTCGGTGGTTGATAGAGTCCTTGGGGCCAACAGATAGAAACAATAAATTACCTAAGCGTACAGGAAAAAGTTCATAATTCACAGGGACTCCCAGTGAACAGAAAGGTGCATAGCAACCAGCACACGTGGTCATTCCTAATACACCGTTGTTTTATAAAAGGTGGAAAAAGAAATCAATTCCTAGCCCACAATTAAATTAATGAATTTGTAATGCTTGCTCTGCAAAAAGGGCATGTTAAAAAAAAAAACTATCAATGAAAACATGCTATTATATGGTATTTCTTATACGGGGATTATAACGTTAAGTTATTCAATTGTGAATTACAGCAAAATTGCATATGCCTGTCACAACTGCCTTTCAAACAAGCATTTGCAATGCAATAGGTCTCGCATTTATGAGAATTTCGTAAATGCAACACCTATTGCATTGCAAATGCTTGTTTGTAAAAACGCCCATGCTGCGCTTTAATTTTAAAGTCGGTTGCGCCCCTTTATTTAGACAACCCGTGTCTAAAGAAAGGGGTGTGGCTGCCATTAAAGTGAAAGCGCGGTATTGGGCGCTTTTACAAAAAAAGGCATTTGTTTGTTAGGTTGAAGAACAATTGCTTTTTTTTTGGCAAAGCGTCCCATGCGTGCTTTCACTTTAAAGGCAGCTGAGCCTCTTTTCCTTAGACTTAGCTTGTTTAAGGAAAGGGGTGCTGCTCCCGCTAAAGTGTAAGTGCGGCATGGGGCAATTAGAAACCAATTTTTTTAAATAAATAGTTTAAAAAAAACATGCAGCAGCATTTGGTGCAGCAAATAAAGCAAAGGCACAGCTGCCACTATCAGCGTGGCATGCAGTGCTATGTAAAAACAAGAATAGTAAAGCGTTGCGAATGAGCATGTCCTGCCTGCAACAGCAGGCATGTTAAAACCATTAAATGAAATAGTGCTCAGAGGTTGTAATTAAAGCCTACCGGTCAACAACAACACATGTAAAAGGGGGTGCCCCCATGGAAGGTTACAAAATGAGACAAGGTGGTACTAAGAAGGGACTAATAAGCCCATTGACCAATAAAAAGTCACAGTATACAGTGGACAATGGACACAAGCCAATTAAAAATATGGGCGCAGAGTGGGCGGAGCTTCAAGTCCATACCTGAGTACAGCATGCCTTGCAGAGCAGCGCATGCGCTGGCCAGGCTCGACCTAAAAACTAAATGAATTATACATAATCACAGAGATAGGTGTGTTTTGATTCTGTCTCTTCTTGTGGTGAGTGTGTCATGTGCCAGTTGGCCAAGCGTTTCAGAATTATAGCGACCTAATCTACAGAGCAAAACAGTACATGTAGGGCGAACTTAAACCCTGCCCAAAATTGTAGGTGACATACACACACACACACACAGATGTGTGAACACACACAGACACACATACACACACATGCATGCACGTATGAACACACACATGCATGTATGTATGCACACACTCACACACATGTATGCACACACACACAAACACACACACTTTCTTCACATGCTGCAGAGAAGAGATAATACTCCTGACAATTATATGAGACCCTCATAGTTTATAATTTTCTGTTCAGACCTGCAGGGGAATCCTAACAATGTATAAGCAGTATAGGGATGTAAACTTAATCTCTAGAATACAAATTCCAGATGGAAGAATTATTAGAAAACCTGCATGTCCCCTCAAACCCTCTCCACATTGCCAAACCCTTTTAACAGATTTGGGCCTCTGCATTCACATTATCTGCAATACGGTGGTATAACAAATATTTCTGTGGCTGTGTTTAGCTTCAGTTTCCCCAGCCAGTCGTGAATGTCAAGGACTGATGACATGCTGCCTGCTTCAACTCATGAAGAAATGATGGGCTGTCTTACAAAACATTTTTTGACAGTAGCTATTTGGTGGTAACTAAGGCATTGCTTGGTACGAACACTTCTCACTGCCAGATTAGGAAAGTACATTTCTGGAGATGTGATTGTACGACAAGAATGTTTGTAAATAATTGTTATGTTGCATTTTGTTGAGTTGTTGATGTGTTTGTTAGGCTGTTGTATTTCATTCTATATTATTGCATTGATTTTTTTATGGTGTTGTAGTGTGGTTGTTCTGTTGCGTTCTCTTTTATTTGTCTTCCTGTTTAGTGCCTTGGTATATTTTAGCTGAGATGTTATGTTGATTTGTATTATGTTATTGTGTTATGTTTTGTTGTTTACTTAAGAGATATCACATATGGTACTACATTTCTAGCCAAAAGCAGCACATTCCTTTAAAGCTTCTGACACAAATAGCAATTTATCACTGTTTAAGTTGGTAAAAGCTTCTGCTCTAGTTTCTTTGCTATTTGAAATATTATTCAGCCCAAAATAATGGTAGAGAGCTCGGCCAGTGCTCACTTAATGTGAAATGGCCAGAGGGAAAAAAGTCATAAACACTTTAAAACTTATCAAAAACAGGCACAAATTGCAATGGTTTGTTAGACCTGGCATCCTTAGGGTGGTCTTCCCATTGACATTTTGCCTCCACATTTTACTGATTCTTCGGAACTGACACATCACCTTCACTGCTTCAACAAGATCGATGCATGCTGTGCCTGTGGGACTTGACATCGATGCATCTCGTTGTTTGCAACCAGGAAAGGTACTTTGTTTACTGGGGCCTGCAAAAGTCCTGTATCCAGCCGGAGCTCCATTGCGGGTAGCCTGAACTTAGTATTTGTACCGGTCCCTTTCAACCTTAAGTAACCGTTTGACCGCTAGCATTGTTTTTGCATTTAATCTTTACAAATTCATATCTCTAGTTCTACTGATTGGATTTTTGCTGTTTTGGTATTATTTTGATCAGGTAAATATTCTCTATTTTGTAAAACCTGTATGGAGTATTTTGTGGTATATTCACTGTGTTACTGTGTGTTTGTGTGTGTGTGTGTGTAGGCGCGTGTGTGTGCGTGTGTGCGCGTGTGTGTGTGTCTGCGGGTGTGTGTGTGTGTTGCGCAAATAATTTACACATTGTCTCTTTAGTTTAGCTTGACTGATCTGAGCCAAGACACAAGAGGGTGAGCACAGGTAAACCTAAGGTGTGTATCTTACCCTATACGGGTGGTTCCTGCCAGGCCTGGGTGTATACCTCTGCCAAACAGGGATCCCATTTCTAACATGATTCAACTGGTAAAATGGAAGTGTTTTAACAACACAGAATAACAATTGGCAAAGCAAGTTAATCACACTGTTTCGCTTTGCCAAATTTAAACCTATTATGTTTCCCAATGATTTTTGCTGATGTATGTGAATGAAAAATAAAAACTGAGCAATCACATTGGAGGAAACCAATTCATGGATGACAATTTTAAGGAAAGACAATTTAAAAAAAATACAAATAAATCAAATATTAAAGGAAACCTTTTCAAGGAAAGATCATTTTCAGGACAATTTCAAAATCACATTAAACGAAGGTGGGGTTTGAGTGTAGTAAGGGATTAATGGGTTCAGGGATGGGTGATGTTTAGGTGTGTTGAGCGGTTTTTATTGATGACAGTTGTGTGAAGTTCAGGCATAATAGGTTTCTTTTAGGTTTCAAGGATAGTTAGAGTTTATAGGTGGAGAGGGAATTTTAGGGTTCACAGATAAGTGCAGTTTAGGGGTGGTGAGGGTTTTTTAGGGCGCGGGATGGATGGAGTGCAGGTGTGTTGCAGGGATTTTAGTGTTAACAAAAGGACGGAGTTTATGGCTGGTGAGTATTTATAAGGTTCAGTGATGGGTAGAGTTTAGCAGTGGTGAAGGGTTTTTAAGTTTCAGTAATGGGTGGGGTTTAGGGTTGTGAGGGATGTTAGGGGTCAGAGATGGGAGGAGTTTATGGGCCAAAGAATTTTAGGGTTCAGAAATGGGTTGAGATTAGTGGTGGTGAGAGGTTTCTAAGGGTTCAGGGATGGGTTGTGTTCATGTGTACAAAGGAGTATTTAGAGATGACAAATGGGTAGAGTTTAGGCTAATGATGTGTTAGAAATTGGGTCCCCAGTTGGCAAAGGTATGCACCCTGTTTAATTAGGGACCACAATCCTAGTCAGGGTAAGCTAGATACACACTAAAGGATAATCTGTACTTACCCTCTGGTAGTTTCACACAGAGCAGGCAGACTTATTTAAAGAGGAAGGCCCTCATTTGTGGGATTTTGGCGTAGGACAGGGTAGAATGGCACCATGCTGTCCTGCCCTGCGCCAAAGCGAAAGGGCAGGAATACCCTGTATTTATACAGTGGATTCCTGTCTTTTCTCCCTGCACTAGCGCTGATTTGTTAGCCTAACTCCATCATATGCACCCTTGCACATTAATGGTTCTGGACAGCAAAAATCACACTTTAATGGCCCAGGACTAGATTGGCACTACTTAGCAGTTCAGGACTCACAGATGTCAGAGTCCAGGTGCTGTTACAGAGGTGAAGGAAGTCTTTCATGGCCCTGAGACTTCAGAGTAGGGGGAAAGCCAGCAAGCCCTTAGAGTCACTCTAGGTTCAATTGAGATAGGCCCTGTCCTTGTCCTCAGCAGCACAGAGATTAGCTGGCAGCAGGGCAGCTCAGCAAAGCAGAGACACAGTTTCTTCAGAACAGTCAGTCAAGGAAACAGCAATCCTTGCGGCACTACAATCTTTACTCATGGCAGAGTTATTTACAGTTCTAGTAGTGTACTGTCTTGGTAGGGTCAGAGCACCAGTGATTATACCACAATGTGCCTTTGAAGTGGGGGTGACTTTAAAGCAGACTCTTGGAGTGCAGAGGTCCCTTTTCATCCCAGCCTTGTCTGACAGGATATTCATGGGGTAAATCAGACCTCTGTGTGGAAAACAGGACAGTTCAGGTGTGTCAGCTTCCCCCTCTTACTGAACAGGAAGAGCCATCAGAATGTAGATAAATGCAGATGAGGTCTCTGTCATACCCACCCATCCTGTGTTTGTGGCTGTCTGGGGTATTGCACAAAGTGTAGCTGTCACCCACTCCAGATGTGTATTGGAGACAGGCTGCAAGGCACACAGAGAAGTAAGAGCAGACACATGTCTACTTTCTAAAAGTGGCATTTCTAGAACAGTAATGTTAAATCCAACTTTACAAGTAAAGAGTATATATCACTACCATTCCAAAGATATGAAACATTATGCAGCTAATCCTTCCTAATCAGGAAGTATAGCTTAAAAGTGTTTTAAGGAATTCCCAATGATAGCCTATAGGAGGAGTAGGTCTCACAGTAGTGAAATACAAATGTATCTGTTTGCCCTTATCAGGACATGTCAAATTTAGTTACATAGCACCCTGTCAAAATGGCTACCTAGGGCCTACCTTAGGTGTGAGTTATGTGTAATTAAAGGGGAGTTTTAGGCTTGGCAAGTGGTTTTAAATATCAAGTTGAAGTGGCAGTTAAATGCACACATAGGCCGTGCAATGGCAGGCTTAAAAGGCTATTTGTGTGGGTGGAACAGCCAGTGCTGAAGGTCCACTAGCAGCAATTAATTACAGGCCCTGGATATATGGAAAATCCCTAAATATGTCAATCATGTATTCACAAATGTCACCATGTTTAGGGGAGAAGCCCATTCACTTAGCACTGGTAAAGAGCTCAGAGTCCTAAAGCCAACAAAACGATATAGCAAATGGTGGAGTTAAGCAGGCAAAATGTTTGAGGGAAGACCATCTTAGGGATGACAGGCCTAAACCGAGGGGTTCCAAGGTTCAGAGATGGGTGTAATTTAAGGGTCAGGGATGGATGTAGTTTATGTATGGTAAGGGGATTTTAAGGGCAGAGGTGGATGTTGTTTAGGGGTTGCGAGGGGTTCAGAATGAATGGTGTTTAGGGGTGGTGAGGGGTCAAAAAGATAAAAGCAGCAAGAGTAGTTGTTTGACATTGTAAAATATATAAATCTGTAAAAATGTACCCTGAGATAAAGCACTGAAGCATATACCACTGACAAAAATATTTCTGAAAGTAAAACTTTGACTCATTGCATTTACACCGTAAAACTAATTATGCAAAAGCCAAATTACAAAAAGGCATCTCATGAATTGCTTTCTATGAAATAGTCGATGCCATTCATCCTGCAAATATCAAACAGTTTTGCTATAATGATTTCCTTTTGATTGTATTTAATGAACTAATTTTTCCATGAAATCACATACATTTGTTTTTTGCTGATGCTACCTGTAATGATTTATATGCATGCAGGCGTTATCATGCATGCGCACATTTACATAATGATGCCACAGTGGCTGCTTCGTGATGCAGTATACATGTGCATGTGTCGCCATACATGCATGTATCTACATCAAGATGCACTAGCCTTTACTGTTCTATGATGTCCAATGCCATTCTTGAACCAACAAGCTAAAGAAATATGGGTGAAAGCACTTGAAAAAGAATGTATACCAGCACCTCCCAAAAATATTTATAAATCTCCAGAGATGGAGATGGAGAAGGGAGCAACTGAGGAGTGGGTGGGGGTTTCCTTTCTTTCTGTGCTCATTATGAGATACCTAATTTTAGCTAGACAAGGACATTAAAATGCTTTACATGAGCACCAGATTACATTGCACTAGGCCTGATTGTTTATTTTTTAGACCGAAGAAGATTAAGTGAGTTGTCCAGATTCACAGGATGTTGAGCCAACTCCTGGACTCAAATCTAGCACCCTGGTTCCAAAGTCAGCTGCTCTGTTGGATGGACCACATCTCCTCCCCAATAGTTTATGACTTTCCAAGTTAAAGGAAAGCTTATGGAACACACTAGTCTTGAGTAACCATCTGTCTGAAAAGCAGAAACAAGTCAAGGAAATGTTTCAACGCCACTTTGAAATTGTGCTTCTCTGGCCAATGTACAGCTCCAAGGATTGTATTTAGGCAACTGAGATATTACTACACCATTAAAAACTGTATTTCATAAATGATTGTTTAGGTGCAGGAAGGTGTCCCTTCCTGCACGTAAACAATCATTAAATAATGACAATTTGCTACATCTATATATGCAGCACACATAGAAGTAACAAATTACCATTAATGATTGTTTATGTACTGGACACCTTCCTGCACATAATCAATCATTTTCTGCTATACAGGCACCCTTGTAGTGCCTGTGTTGATGCTAGGCAGCTACATTTGCCAATAGTGCTAGGGAAGACATAGGGGTGCAGCTCCACACTCCAACATTTTCTTGTAAATGTACCCTGGAGTGTCCTTTGCTTGAAGCTGAAATCACTTGCTTCTGGTGACTGACTGTTGGACCTGTCAGCCTTAGGGTGGTCTACCCCTACATTTCTGCCCTTTTTGTGTCCCACTTGACCTCACAATTTTGTTGGACTTAGTACTCTGTCGGTGCTCTCCCCTAAAAACATGGTGACACTAGCATATCTGCCACAGGCCCCTGCTACCGCAGTGAAGGGAGTCCTACCTCTCCATAGACTAACATTGGGAACCCCCCCTTAAGGGATAACTTCTGACAGGGACCTAATAAGTATGTCATGTTTGTTCTATTTGGAATCGTGGCAGGGAACCCTTTCCAATGATATATGGGGTTTGGGCACTACTACTTTAGAAATCCCCCTTTTAGAAAGTGGACCTTTTCCTGCCTACACTTAGTCTGGGCCCTGCAGACTCCCCCTCCCATCTGCACACTGATAGCCTGCCTGGGCTGGCTGGGAGGAGGGAGTGGTGATTCACACCTTCTCCACTTGAATGGGCTGTGACTGGCTGCCCCGCAATAGACTTAACGACCCTGCCTTTCGTCACTGTATACAGCCAGGTCAGGGAAGGCAGGGAACACCCCAGAACTCCCTAGACCCTTCCAGAGACTTCTGGCCCCTTCTAGTAACTAGACTCCAGGGTATAAAAGGGAGGGTCCTGGCCACACACTCTTGTTACACTACTGGACCAGGAAGAATCTCTGCTGGAGTGAAGATTGCTGCACCAGGAGGATTGCTACACTACTGAGGCTGACTGCTCCCAGGAACTGCTGCCCCAAGCTAGCTGAGTTACCCTGCCTGCCTGCTGATCTTTCCCTACCAGAAGAAAGCTAAGGACACCACCAGAGTGTCTCCACAAAGAAGATTGGCTGGTTCCCTGGTTGCTGGGGCCCACAAGAACACTATAAACTGTAAGGACGGTGTCTGCAGGCTGTGCGCCCATCCCTGTGCCTAACCCCACTCCTGCCCCTGCTGTGTGGACAAGATTCACCCCAAGGATCAGGTGTAGCACGGAGTGCACGCATTCTGCACCCCGTGTGTGTCGTGGGTAGTGCTGGGAGGTGAATCGCTGTTTAGCAGGAATCACCACCGCCGCCCAGGACCCTTAATGAACTGCAAAGCGCTGTGAAGAGTAAGCGCTGTGACCTGGTAATCACAGCTGCCTCCCGGTCTCCAGAACGGACTGTAAACTGCAAAGCGCTGTGGAGAGTAACCACTGTGACCCAGCAATCACATCTGCCGCCCGGGCCCCTGAAAGGGCTGTGAACTGTAAGTGCTGCGGGAGAAACGCTGTGGCCCAAAATCACAGCTGGCGGCCTGGGTAACCCAACTGCATTCTGCCCTGCAATCGCTGTTTAGCCGGGATCACCGCCGCCAGCCCGGGAGCCTCGGGAGCACCGCGCGGATTCCCCCGCTGATGTCAGAGGGGAACCCCGCTGGGACTGGTGCTGGTGCCAGGGGTTACCTCGCAACGAGGGAGCAACAGACCGGAGGCCGCGCCGAAGTTGGGAAGCGCGAGGCAGCCAACACCATCCCCAGCGTCCAGCTGAGACCACCAACAGGCGAGAGAGAGACCCTGGGCTGAGGACCGCCCCGGAGAACACCACCGCAAAGGACCAGCTCCCAGGTAACCGGCACTTAAACCCGCGCTGCAGCTTGTGTGTTGACTGGGCAGGCTGGGGGGTCCACGTAACTGCCGATTGTGAAGCTGGGAGCCGGGCTCTGGGAGGGTCTCATTCCTGCACCACCCCGCGTCGCACAAGGGTGGTACCCGGAGTGGATGGTTCCCCTGATTCCTAACACACATCGAGGCATGTGTGGGGCATATTCACATGGACACCGGCTGCATGAAAGAGAACTCAGCAACATCATTCAGGTCCCAATCCGGTAGCGTGAGAGGTCCTGCACATTAGGGACCGCGTGCATGTTCAAGGGCCTCATTAATCCAAACCCACAACTGGTGGGACTTCCCTCATAGATTCTTCAACTGGGAGCATTTCCCCCCACACTTGAGACTGAACTGGTGATTTTATGAACATTGTCCCAAAGAGACTCTCAGAGCCTGGACGTCGATCCCATAGTTATATTGCATAAGGGTTATGTGAATTTCTTTATTATTGATCTTGCCTGAAACTGAGATAAAGATATTTTTATTATTATAATTAATTTGTGTAGTGTCTATTTGTGGTGTTTCACTGTGTTATGGTGGGTGGGTGTTCCACAAATACTTTACACATTGCCTCCTGAGTTTAGCCTACCTGCTCTGCGCCAAGCTACCAGAGGGTGGTCTAGGGTATTTGGAGGCTCACCCTGTTGGAACCGGTGGTCCCTACTTGGACAAGGGTACATACCCCTGCCAACTAGAGACCCCGTTGCTAACACTGACCGAAAAAATAATTGCCACAACTTTACTGAATATGGTCATTTTTGAGCTCATATTAAAAGGTGTGTGGTCCATTTATTTTCATATTTGTATTTGCAATCACAAATAAGAAGACATTTGAAGTTAGTGTGTTCTTGTGTTTTTTTTCAACCTACATTGTGCAAGAATAAGGAAGGCAAATATAGGTGAACAGATAAAACCTCCGAAAATTCCATTTCCTTGCACACTAGTTCGTCAAGGGGAAAAACTGTCTAGACTAATGCTTCTACTCAAACTTTACATATTAAAAAAGAACATTTTGCTTTGCAATGCCCCAAAGCCATGTGGGAACTGTATCTTGCTCTTCTGGAGAACAGAAATCAAAAAAGCACTCCGTTTTCTTGCATTCCACACTTAATCATGTAAGGCTTGGGGAACGAATTAAGATAAATTGGCAGCATTTTAATAATTCATTGCCATGATTAATGGATGCTGTCAACAGTTTAAACATATAAACAATGACAGGACTTTTATTAATACTTAGAAAACTCATTAAACTGCTTTAATTGTGTATTTTGTTTCACCGTATCATACATAAAAAATGCAAGGAACCACTGAAAAGCAATTTCGATAATTAGAGGTTCCTGATAGAATTTACATACGAAATAGGGCTCCCAGAGTAAGTCATTCACATAGCAAACAATAAGTGGAATGATCCCTAGCACAAGCAATGAGCATTACTAATTGTATTGTTGCACATAATGATGTTTGATTTGGAAACTAAGGTACATACTGGCCTGATGACATTCTTATATCTATGTCCAAATTAAAATCACAGTGTACACAAGGAGGGGAGGGAAGGAGGAAAGCGGCCTATCAGACTATAAAACATTCCCAGAGGCAGCCGAAAAACAGCCCACACACTGGCCTGTCAGACCACCTCTTCTGCAACTGCCTGTTTGCCCTAGAGGCCAGTTCGACCTTGAAACCAGCAGAAGCAATATCACTGTCACTGGCAGATCATCTTGGACCACTATGAACAGTTCTACTAAGGATCCTCTCTGTTAGTATCTCACAACAAAGGTCTCTTAAGAATTTGGTAGTGCTGAATAGCACTTTACCAAAAGGCAGACCACAATAAATAACATAAAATAATGTGCTAAAGGCTTTGGGAGTGAGTTCACTCAGCAATTAAAGCAATTCCTAACGTCAAGTCCATCTCTCATGAATATTAACCAGATTTTTGCATAACCTCTTGCAAATGTTTCTTGGCATTAACTACCGTTTCTATTTTTAATCAGTTACACTTGCTTCTTTATCTGACATCATTTTGTATGGTTATACGATTGTCTATGTAGGGTAACCATACCACAATGATGTGAGGCTGGGGAACTAAAATATTAAAACTTTAGTTTCAGTTGCATATACATCGTCTCTGCAATATCAGCCCCCACCATATTGTGAAGGTAAATAGAGGTGAAATTAAAATAGTAGATCTACAATCCCCTGTACTTAACTTGTAGATGCTGTGGTAGTAATTATGTGGATTAATTTAAGGAACAAACAATATTATTCATGTCAATATATGGAAAGACAACTGGTGAATGCTGCTAACTCTGGCTGGGCTGCAATGAATGTTCCTCTAGACTTTCTCCATACACATGCTTGGTGGGTTAGCATAACTGGTGAGGTCACATCACAGGGAAGATATTCACATGTGGCAAGGCTCCCACGAGGTCTAATTACATTTATAAAGTATAAGTCCTAAAATAGAATGAGTGTTCTAATTTAGACATTCATCTTTCAAATAAGAGCTCACATTTGAAATGAGAGAACTTAGGGCCAGATGTACAAAGCTTTCTGGGACGTTTTGCGAACACAAAAAGGCATTTTCAAATGTACAAATTCCAAATTGTGATTCTGTAACCTGTTACCAAATCGCAATTTGGGATTATGAATTGGTATTTAGAAGGGGCGTGTTTAGGACGTCCCTTCCTAAAACCGATTCGCATTGGTATGTACGCATAATTTGCGAGGCAAATGCAGTTGCAAAACATTAGGAGTTTACTACTATGGGTGTAAATCATTCGGAAAAGTGAAGGGTCCCTGTGGGATCCCCTCCGTTCTAAGAATACAAAAAAATATGTTTTTAAAGAGCAGTCCAGTGGACCTCTGCCTCCTCTTAACCCCTTGTGTGCCCATGACGAGCTGGACTCGTCATGGGCCGCGGTGGCGCTGTGCCCATGACGAGTCCAGCTCGTCATGAACCCCGCCCGCTAATGCAATGGCCGGCACAGGGCGGGGAAAGGGCGTGGCACACAAGGGGTTAAAAAATAAAACAGAAAACTTTTCTTTCTTTTTTAAATGCATCCTGTTTTCCTTGAAGGAAAACAGGCTACATCTTAAAAAGAAATGATTGCTTTATTTAAAAACAATCACTGACTTCATGGTCTGCTGACCCAGCAGGCCACCATCCCTATGATTTTTGCGATACCCAACGGGTCGCAAACTGAGTACTACCTCATTATAATTCATGAGGTAGGTCTATTTACAACCCACTGGGAATCGCAAAAAGTGTAATATACACTTTCGTGCATTAGTGATTGCGATTCCCAAATAGCGAATCGTATTTAAAGTAGGGGAGAAGCTGCATATCCGTTAGGAAGTGAAGGAAGTCACAAAGCACTGTCTTAAGACTTCATTGATGTTCATAGGACCATAAACATAATGAACTGGACATCTGCTTTTTGGATATTAATAAGAGATCTTAGTTAAGGGCACTTGTGGAATTTAAATTCCAATTTAGATAGGAGTACTAGGGATGGAAGGTAATTTGGATAAAGAGCATTAGGAAAACAGAATTTTAGGTCCTATTTGTTGCAACAATTCAGATCTACCATCATCATACAAAGGTGCATTGCCTGTTATAGTACGGGGAGAATCACAAACTGCCTGTTATAATATGGGGAGAATCACAAACATAGATTGTTGAAAAGCTGCTGTGTATATGATAAAGGCATTCTTCATGGAAAACCAACATGAGGCTATTTATTGTGTATGATATACATTCAATGGCTCTGTTGTTGAAGGACCTGTACACTCTCTCAATCTTATTAAGCATGTAGACAACAGTATGAGACCAATAGTTTAAGTCTTTGGTTGAAAACAACGGTGTTACCTATAAAGAAGATATTGAATTACAAACAAAAAAACAAATCAAATCATAATTTATCACCATTTCCTACTTCTATAGCATGTACTATGAATTTCCACCACAAAGTGTAACAGGCATTCCATTAAATGGTAATATGAGGAAGTCAAGGTGGAGACGACTATTTTATTATTCTGCAACTATTATCACACATCACACATGCAATACTGGTAATATACTATTGAATAAACAGGTTGGACCACTTTACAAAAAGTAATTTTGATTAGTTACTAAAACATACTAACACTGCAACAAAAAGCATGGTATTGTTATATTTTTCTGGCTATCCACTTCTTTCCCATTTTGATCTTCCATCAGGGACTTTACACGAGCCAATACATTAGAATGTTCATCTATACTACCAAGTTGGACAGCAATATAGATTGAATGGATGTTTTACCATTTCCAAAATTTTCACACAACATGGTGTTAATTCTTTTAGGATTCTGGTGACTTTTGAATAGGGCTAGGAAGATGGTGGACTGAAGACGCACTGGACAGCAGGCATCGAGAGTAGCTCCCGTCCCTTACACGCCGTAATCTTAAGATTTAAGGACATTGAGAAGAGAAAAATGTGAATCCAGAAAACAAAAGAAAGTGGGACAAGCGGATTTACTCAGCTAAATCTACGATAGGATGCTTGCTGTGGCTGTGGATGTTGCCAGACAACTCTGGCTCATGTCCCGACTTGCTCGTTGGCTTGTCGGCCCACGTCTCTCATCCATCCATTGGATGGGCTTGGCTACAGCACCGGCTTCTCTCCTGGGTCGGGACATGGCCCACCGAAGACAGCAGGGAGAGAAGAGCACGTGACCTGCGTTTCTGCAAATCCGGGCGGAGCTATTTTGCTAGCAGGAGCTGAGGAACAATTGCGTTTAACACAGAAGGGGATTGCATCGAGAGGCTCCTAGAGAGTGGGTAAGCCATTGATGAAATTACTGCAGTCTGGCAAAGCCATGGACCTGTTTTCATCTGGAGAGATAACAGAGATGACAGCGGGAACAAAAATCATTCATACACTGCTTGGGGCACTTCCATTAGGCCAGGCGAACATGGAAGATAGCCAAGAGGATGGTCCATCAGACTCTTGGAGGGCTCAGACCGAGCCAGGGGCAGCACGCTGCTTGCAGAAGGCTGAGCAAGCAGTAGTTACAATGTATCTATCCGCCAAGCTGCACAAGGCTGTAAACAATGTTGCAGTCAAAGCTGGCAACAGCATTTATGATTCTCAGTTGGAGGCGAGGGCCTCAGCAGGGCTACTGTTACTTAATGCTACAGACAGCTTGTTAAAAGGCAATGCTACAAGGCTGGACAGCCCTGACCTATGGGGCCCCAGGGGAGCAAACCTAGAGGTCAAAGCAGTGCTCGGCCATGAAGGGGACAACACCGACGTGGGCACATCCATTATTAATACTGATTATCTTGCCCAGATAGTGGTACAGGAGTCGCCCCAGACCAATGAAGGAGCACTCGAGGTGCTCACGGCGCACAAGATAAAAAATAGCTCAATACTAACAACAGTGTCATATTCTGAGACAGCTCCATCCTCGGAGTCTGACAAACTAATAGAAGGGGCATACTTAGGGTCAAGCTCATCTTCTGTGAAAAAGTAAGGAAAATCTAAGTTAGCTAAAATTTGGAAAAAAGCTACCGCATTATATGGCAGCCATCAACATAACAGCTCTACTACACGTTCAAAGGACACCCCGGATGGTAGCCACCTGCGTAAGTGGGTTCAATCGAAGGGGGAAGTGAAATCTTTGATTTCTTGGCTTTCATGCTCAGGAACGGGATCTCGCTCAGACTCAAAGCTCATAGCTGGCCTCAGCTTGGACTCACCTGTTCTGCTCACCTCTCCGGCACAAAGCCCTGATTCACAGGGTCGTCTGCTGATACCAGCTTCTTCCAGTGGGGGGGGTGCTACCGAGAAACACCTGTTAAAGGATACACTGAGCACTAAAGAGCTATCACTCTCCCTTATCTTACAGGCCCTGCAGGATCAAAGGCTTGAGGCACAAGAGCATTATGCTCAGGCCAGGGTGGATAACCTTTGCATCCAGCAGTTTCTGACCGAGGTGACAAGCAAGGAGAGGACATTAACAAAGGATATAGGCGAGTTGCAACAACGGGTTTCGGGCATGGAGGAGACCATCACCTTAACAATCAGATCAGAACAAATGCATGATGATCAGATACTTGCCATGCAGGCACAAATAAAGGACTTAGAGAACCGGCAACATTGCAATACCTTTAGATTGTTTGGGGTCCCTGAAGGAAAGGAAGGATCTGATCCCCGAGCTTTTGTGGTACAGTTATTCCAAAAGGCTTCCCCAACCTTGTGGATTGGGACTGGGATAGCCAAATACAGCACGCACATAGACTACCAATTTCCTTGCACAATCTGAGCTCTCGCTATCCTAGACCACTGCTGATTTTCTTGGGCAACGTTTTATTAAGGCAAGTCATATCTATTAAAGCTCGCCCTGGCACCCCAGTAAAGTTTGACTCTATCTCTATTCTCTCTATTTTTGTCAGATCAGATCTATGCAGAGCTCCCATGGATAGGCGATAGAAGCTGAGACAGTTTATTGACCCTTTAAAGGCATAAGGTGCACAGGTTTTCCTACAGGAAGCCGTTCGATTAAAGGTTATAAAAGCTGGACATATGCAGTTCTTCTTCACCGAGCAGGAGGCCAAGCAAGCTTTAAGCCAATGGCAACTGGATGCTGCCGCAAATCAGGCTTGGTAGCTTAGGCTAGTAGGGATGTAGGCTCTGAAAATCCAGCCTATTTATATATGACTTTCACTATGTAACCATGGTCTTTTTCCTCTCTTTCTCTTCTTTTTCTCTTCTTGTACTTCGGGCATGGCTGGGCACGTGGACACTATAGGTGCACTGCCTCCTGATAGCTGTCAACCCATCAGCAGCTTAGAAGAGGAATGATTCCTCCTTCGTAATACTGGGATGGAGAGGGAGGTGAGGACAGGGCAAGGGGGACTGGGGAGGGGTTGTAGAGGAAAATGTCAAAAGGGGTGCACACAAGAGGGTAGGTATGGTGGCAGTGAGCTTGAGGATCGATTAAGGGCTCACCTTAAAAGCATATGGCAGAGGCAAAAGGCACTAATCCCTATGGGACTGACTAGATGTATGTCCTGGAATGTATCAGGCCAAACAATGGAGTTAAGTGCCAATTAGTTTGGAAGGAATTGAAAATGCATAGAAATCATATTGTTCTCTTTCGGAGACACACTTAGCCTATAAAGACCAAGGGCTGCTTAAACATCTTGGGTACCAAACAATTTTATGTACATCCGAGACGAATAGCACTTGTTACAATGCATGCGTTAACAACGTATGCCATTACAACGCAAGTCATTACAACAACACGTTGTTACATCGCATGCCATTACAACGCAGGTCGTTACAATGACTTGCTGTAGGGGGGGCGCTGGAGTTTGGAATAGTACAATTTACTATTCCAACTCCAGTGTGTGCAACAGTAGGGAAGGTGTTGAATTGAAAATCCAACAAATCCAACACCTTATACCCCTACAGCAAGTTGTTGTAACGACTTGAGTTATAATAGCATGCGATGTAACAACGCATTGTTGTAACGACTTGCGTTGTAATGGCATGTGTTATAAACAATGCGTTTTAAATGTTGTTCACCATCCCAGAGTGCTTCTATAAGGGGAACAGCCATACTAGTGGATAAGACATTTGATTATAGAATTCTCAAGGTTTCGGCAGATCAGCGAGGAAGATGGGCATTGGCTCAGCTTGAGATAAATGTTACAAAGTATGTGTTTTGCTCAATAAATGGCCCTAATGTCGATGATCCTACTGTTTTTGACTTAGTAAATCTAGAGTTATTAGACTGGCAGGGGGAGCATCTAATCATGGGGGATTTCAACTGTGTGGCGAATTATGCTATTGATTCTACAAATCGAAGGCCACTTCTAGAATGGGGAAGGTGAGAGCTTCAATCCTTGAATTGGGGCAGCTGCACTGCCTAAGAGACGCTTGGCGGGTACTTTACCCAGCATCCCCAGGGTACACATATTACTCTGCTCAACATAAACAGTATTCCTGAATCAATATGGACTGGGTCTCTGACAATATACTGTCATCTGCGGACATGGAAGTAGCCCTAGGATCACTTCTTACCATTACCCCATTTTATTGTCTTTTCAGTTTAAGGCCACTTTCAAAGTGTCCCAGTCTTTTTCCTTCCCACATTATTTACTCACAGATAACAAGTACTTAGCCTTTACTCATAAAAACTTAATGGACTTCCTTAAAAGACAACGTGGAGACGGCTTCCCCTTGTATATTGTGAGAAGCGATGAAGGCGTTTATAAATGGGGTCACCCAGCAGTACATTTGGCAGAAAAAAAAAATCGGTAAGTCGTGGCAAGAGCTGCTCTCCAAACACTTTTATCTATCGAACTACACCACGAAGATGCAATCAGGCGAGCTGCTTGAGACCATGACCAGCTGTACATCTCCTTAATAGATAAACGGCTGTTATACATTGAGTACATGGTCAAAGACTTCAGCACAGCATCTGAATTTGTTGTCTCACCCTCTTCCTAGCGGCAGGTCCCATTAGAAACTGTGACCCCGAGTGTGCTTGGGCAAATGACACTTTACAAACATGTGATCACTGCTTAATGAATCAGAACCTATTGGTTTATATTGGTAAACAAAATTGCATATCTTCAGGAAGTGCTTCTTGCATACTATATAAATGAAATGTTATATTGTTTTACTAATGGATTTCAAAATCAGAAAATGCTACTGATTTTGTTTAAATGATTCGATTCTGAGTATAAATAAATTGTAAAAATATAATAATAATAATTTACAGTGTTATTAATGTTAGTGTTAGTCATACTACTAGTATTATTGGCAGTAGTGCTAGTATTGACAAGAGTAGGAAAACAACACATACTATTCATAATAAAAAAAGATAATACTACTTCTACTACTACTACTACTAATAATAATATTAATAGTAATAATAATGTCATCACTAATAATAATAATAATAATAATGTTGCAGTGTTGAGAAATTATTTTGGAATATCATCTTAGCCAAAACACCAAGGACAAAAATATTTAAATGTGAGTGCATATAAAGAAGTATAGATTTACTATTCTTAACTCTACATCTGCGCACCTTAAAGATATGTATTCATATATAGTCTTATAGGTTCTTAATTGTTGATATTTTTTGCCCTTGATATTTTGGCTACAATATTAAGGTAAAATGATTTTTCCTAATCCATATTCAGGATTCACACCTAATAATAGCCTAAAAATATTTGCCTTGATTATAGGTGGCTGATTAGAGATGATGTACATACAAGAGTAGAATATTTAAGACTTTTATGTGTAACGTCTTGGCAAGTAACAAACCTTATAGCCCTCTAGGAAGGTTTGATTTGGTGTCAACAAATATTTCTCATACACCGCTGTGCAGTTAAAACCATGATCATTCATGATCATTAGCAAGAGTGTAAAACATTTAAAACCTTTATATACGTTTATGTACTCCCTAAGCCCGAGCTTGTTTAGTAAATTACCCTAATGCCTATTGAGCTTTTTCCGGCATGGTAGTTCCACACCCAATATAGTAGGATGACTGTCACTGTATCCTAGTAGTCTTGTGGTGAACATACCACTGGTTGAGCAGTTACTGCTACTGGAGCTGATAAAGCCTCTACCAATGGTAAGGGGGTGGTTTCCACAACTCTGAACAGAGCGGAGCTGCAGAAGGTTTGGTGTTCCTTCTATTCCACCAACCCTAAATAAGGCTCTCAATTCTAATAAAAAAAGCTAAAACAAAACCATTAAAGGCATGGCAAAACCTTTGAAGAGGAAATTCAATTCTAGGTCATATTTAGGTAAATTATGTCTGGTGGCATCCAATATGGTCAGGATATTCGCAGCTCCACCCCTGCCTCCCTATCTATACATGAACTTCTCATGGATTTTAAGTTCCCAGCACCTACAGCCTTCATTGGCGAACTGGCCTATAGCATGCAGTTCTTAAAGTAAGTGTGTGTAGATGGATAGGTGAATGGGATCTTAGTTGATCATCTCAGGGGGAGAATGCACATAGGTTTTAAAAAACCTTCTCAGATGTGGAGCATGACGTTAGAATAGGTTTTAGAAGGTATACCTTCAGAGTTTCATGTGTTGTCTATAATTGTATTCTGATGATAGGTGCCATAGTGCAGCCTAATTAGTGGGCGTTATTAACTATGCAGTCTTGTGAAGAGTATTCATCCCAATACACACCTCTACTTTGGCCATTTCCACACCTTCCTTTAGAACTACTATATGTCTATCTGCCAAATCAAGAGAAAGCATATTTTCTATTTCCCTCAAAATTAAATTCCAGATTGCTTTTGCAACCCCCATCAAACCCTTGGAACCTACTGTTCTCTGATTAATCTGGAAGCCACAAGGGGCTATCCAACACAGACATATTTTCATCAATTCAATCCATGTACATATCTTAATATTACTGCAGATTAACACTGCTCTCATAGCCAAGGCTTCACTTAGTTTCTTTTAAAACATTATATATATTTACAGTTGTTTTTCTCCACATGTATTTAAAACCAGATCATATTTGGCAATACAACTGGATTCAGTGTCAGGACGTCAGCCAAGATTTTTAGCCATATGCAGGCAATATATATCTTCCTGGACAAGAAAGCCTTGTATGCTACACCAGATAAGGCCCTCCACTATAGATGGGTGAACCTTTAGCCCACCAGGTCACTATTAGCCAAGATCATTTAGTTTAAGATATATTGTCTTTTCAGGTTTGCGTTTGTAAATTCTGACTCCTCAATATTCAAACGTTATCACTGCCTAATTTCTGATGATAAAAATTGAAATGAATCTTTTACAAGCATAGTTTTCCCAAATTCCATTGTTTGGTCTTGCCGTCATTCTCCATCATCTCTTTCACCAGTAAGCAGTAAGCAGGAGAAATAAGTCTAGAGGCCCTTCTCTTGTCTGTAGCAATATAAGATGCTGTGGCTATTACTACTACCAATACTACTACATATAATATTAATTATAAAAATAACCCCGTGCTCTAATACGTTGCTTCATAACACTGAGAATATAAGATGTTTCTATGATCCAATTTCCAGTTCAGGGAGAACCTGGCCTGGTAGTTTGGGTGGCACTGTTCCTATGGGGCAGGGTCAAGATTGATCTGCACATGGCTGGGCCTAAACTGAGGTGGCATGATGAACAAAATAACGATGGACCGGGATGCGGGCCTGAGTATTTGCCAGTGACTGAGATTAATTCATGCATTCCATCCATCACTTTTTGTATTATTCTGATGCAAAATATGGCAGATGGAGGACAAAAAGTGGCTGATATTTCACCCGTTTTATTTATTGTGCATAAACATCGATATACGGTTTATTATGGTGGATGTTCTGCATCTGCCAAACCCCAAATCAGGCCCTATTTTCTGAGCAGGTCTCTAGGACTCTAGATAAGTCAGTCCATTGTAGACAACTTTCTTTGTCTGTTTGGGGACCTGCTTTCTTGTGTTTGAAGCAGGAGCGGCTGAGAAGGCTTTGAATACGGCTAAACCTTCCAAATAATTTCAGAATGCAGAGTTAAATCACAAGTTATTGGAAAACTCTGCCGACATATGCCAGTTGGAGGAGACCATACCTAATGTCCAGGAAGGACTGTTTTCACTGGAACCAGTACAGAGCTAACCAACACCCACAATGTGACCAAAGAAATAATCTGGGTGAAAAAAATACAATTTGTTGAAGTGTTTGTAGATCAAAAGAAACTTCTTTTCACGTTTTGGAAAACCATTGTTCAGCTGCAGCATGAAATGGTCAAATTTAAGATTAGTCACCCTGGGGCATATTATCAAGACAGGCGATAAAATGATCGCCACTTTAGTGGCAGAAAACTGCCGCTAAAACGGTGATAATGGGCTTGATAATATGCTCTATGGAATTCCAATTGAAGCCCATGTAAGATGTGAAGGACATCTAACCTGAGCTTCAATTGGAATTCCATAGAGCATATTATCAAGCCCATTATCGCCGTTTTAGAGGCAGTTTTCTGCCGCTAAAGCGGCGATAATTTTATCGCCTGTCTCGATAATATGCCCCTAACTCTGTAAAGTCATCAATCCAAGGAGCATATTTACAAGGAGTTAACACCACCAGAAAGTCACTTTTTACGATGTTCTGGTGGCGTTAAGTAATTCGCCTTATTTACGAGGCAGCGTTAAGCTACCTACCATGGCTTAACACTCCTTGCAAATAATGCCCCTGTTCACACAACACTGATTTTATTTGTTATATTTTGTGAACCCCATTACATTATTTTTCTTCATTGTTCTCATATTTTTATAGTTTTAACTAAATTTGGTTTTGAAATCTGCTATTCGTATCTATACGGCAATGTTTTATATTTCTGTTGCACAAAGCACTTTGCTCACATTCCCTGGAGACATAACTACATTTAAGTTACAGCCATCGGGGGAGACAGCTCCTTGTTCTCATCTTTGTCCACTGCAGTGTTCGGTTATGTTTTTCTTACAGTCGGCCTAAAATCATGCCGGTGAGCTCCTTCACCCAAGGTCTGGATAAAGCAAAAGCATTTCCTGGCTCTCAAGGTTGTTTAAACGGTTTAAGAGGCTGTTCTTTCCTAGCATATGTTTAAATAGTCTTTTTTTTCAAGTGTACGGGTTTTAAAGTGGTTTAGCTGTTTTAAAAGGGAATAAGATATGGAGGGTAGGCAATCACAGCTCAAGTTTAATAAAAAATAGAAACCTTTTTTTTTCTGGAAAGGTAGGAGCACTCACTTCCAGTATGTGACAACACTGCAATCTGAAGTGATTCCTTTTTTATTGTTAATATAAGTGGCCTGTTGTGGACAGATTTACTGCGATGAGATGTCCTCGTCTTCTAAATACCTTCCCCTCATAATCGTAGAAAAGCCACTCGTGAGATTTGTGCAGAAACTACAAGTGCACCTGCCTGAGTGGCGTGCTTTCATTTTTTTTCAAATTCTTCCACTCCCTGTTGAGTTCTTTGTTCCAGGACTCCATGAGGGCATAACCTCGCAGCAAAAAAGACCCCAGAAGGCAGGTCACTGTCATTTCTCCCGCTTGAAAACTTTTGTAAAGCCAACTATAATATGCATTTATATGCGACAATAATACGTCTTGAATGGATTTCACAGCTGTATTTCTTTAAAATCGTTTTATCGATATAGGTTGCTTAAGCGTGCATTATATATAGTATCCACTGACACACAATGCAGATATCCCTAGAATCTTTCAAGACCATGTGCTGATGATTATTTTTATACAAGGCATCCATTTGGCCCACATGAAACATAATCAATGTTAATAAAACAATGTATCTCGCTTTTAATGTTAGGTTTGATTGGACGAAGCCGCTTACTCCTTTATAAATGGATCACAAGTGAGATTTAAACATACCTCTGTTTTACAAATTTATCTGTGTGTGAGGCACCACCACAAAGTTTCAGTGAGTCATCACTTCATCAATGCTTGTGTTACAAACATTCCCTACAGTGTTTGGTGCCCTAGGTAAAGTTGCTTTCAGCCACCTTCCCCCCTGGCCATGTCGCCATATGTTATACTTTGAGTGGCAACCTGTCATCTTGTGGTTGGTTGTCTCGTTTGCTTCTATCTAGTAAATGCTCGTCCTATCAACAGCCCTCAAACTACCATTAACTTTGCAATGAAAGGTTGTAAGGAGCTACTCTGAGGTTCAGTGGCATCGAAGAACATGACGATGAAGACCAAGGGCCTCAACTTGTGTGGGGAAGTAACACTAAACCTGCCAAAATTGGTGAGTTACTCGGCCACCCCACGCTTGGGATACCCACTTAATTTACAGGTTGGAAAACAGTTTAATGTCTGATTGTGTAGGCTCGGACTGCTCTACTGTTGGAAAATTTGACTAGCAGGCCAGCCACCAGAGAACTTTCTGGACCATGGCATCACTACACAGTATATATGGTGCGGTTTTTGGTTCCATTTCTGACGTCCGCAGGCATGCAGGAGACGGTTTTTGGCAGGACTCATATGCATAGAAAGGTCTGCTAATGCATGAGGGAAGATGACCTTTTTTGTTTAGAAACAAGGCCACG
This sequence comes from Triturus cristatus, assembly GCF_964204655.1. Classification (NCBI taxonomy): domain Eukaryota; kingdom Metazoa; phylum Chordata; class Amphibia; order Caudata; family Salamandridae; genus Triturus; species Triturus cristatus. The sequence goes on along the minus strand of NC_140582.1, from coordinate 169,814,913 downwards.
CTTTCAGGGTTTGCTTTAGAAAAAGAAATCTTGGCATGCATCATGAAATTGGGGCCCGTCCAGCATGGTCTACTACTTGCACTGGGCAGGCTATCGCTGAGTTGGCAGAGGGAGGATCTCTACATCACCGGTGGACTGAGGTTCCAGCTTCCAGACCCTAAATGACCATCCAAGTCTATAGGGTTGACACCTTACTTTGAGGTATCCTGATGCACTTCAAGTTTGAAGTGTTCTATTCTGTGTAATACACCATGCATTTGCAAACTCTGGGGAGAGGATGTATTCTAACGGCTAGTGAGCACTTTGGAGCTGGGGAACCGGGTTCGAGCCTCGGCGTCGGCTCAGCATCCTGTGATTCTGGGAAAATCGCTTACTCTCCCCACTCCTTCCAAATAAGGAATGTGTCCTTGTGTAAGTAACTGGTGCTCATGTAAAGCGCTCCAATACCTTCGGTTTGAGTTTGCGCTATATAAATCAGCAACTACAAAAAAAAGCTCTCAGTGTAAGTTAGCTTTTATGATCTCAAACACATGGGCAGCAACATCAGGACCCCGCTGTCTCAAATTGCCATGCCAAGAGAATGTTACCTTGATAAAGGATGCTGAATGTGAAATTGGTAGAAGCCTTTCAGCACACCGTCCTGTCACCCAAGCCATGCACTTCTAATTTATTGAACATGACATCGTCATTTAATATGAGATGGACCTGAGCACTAGTATATATTAGCACAAGTCATCTCAGAGTCCACTCTGCGGTTGAATTCTGGAATGACATGCTGAAGCAGGCCCAGATAGCCGGCACCGGACAAGGTCGTTTCAATGACAGCTTAACAAATTAAAATGGTGTAACATATTATAACATGTTTAGCACACAGTATTGCATCTAGTTAAACAGAGACAGTAGCGTGTGCCTGGGTTGTAGATCCTCTCACTCTTTTACCCCTGAGAATGGCCAGGTTTAAGTTATTTCAATCTATGAAGACATTATGTTTCAATATGCTTATCTCACCTAAGAAACACTAGGGGGGTTACGTAAATGCAAGCATTATTTATAATGGGAGATGGTCGTATAAGGAAAATAAAAGCTTCTTGACATTTTACAGCTATAGTGAAACAATATAGCCGTTCTGTGGTTATAGCATGTTGACAGTTCAGTTGTGATGTGACAACTGTATTGTGATTAAGTTCATGAGATGAAAAATATAGAAAGAATTACATATCGTATAATGCGCATGTGTGTGGTGTATGCTTTATTCGCTTGATTGCTATATTATAGACGGGTGGGGCAATTCCTACTGCGGGGGGCTTTAGGCTGATAACGTTAGGTACGTGGAATCTTCCCACTGAGTTTAGCCACTACCCTGGAGCACTGGGGGGGCTTATTTACAAGCCCCTTACGCCGCCGTGCGTCACTTTTTCCTATATTAAAAGTGCCGCACAGGCGGCGCGAGGGGCTTGTAAATAAGCCCCTGGGTTTACAAGCCCCTGGGTATTTATGCTCAAGTACATCCGACATAAACCAGAGCTGCAATGTTGCCTATACAGTTCGCATCTATTTTAGAGGCCTTAGGAGTATACGTCAAAAAGGTAAAATAATTGCATTTGAGAATCTATGTGGACCCCTGGATAAGTATCGTGAGTTGCAGAGTGCAGAAATGAAATAGTTAATGAAGGGCTGATGTTACTTTTATTATTCTATATTGTTGCTGTGTTCTGTAGTTAATTATACCCCATTATTTCAAATAAATTCGAAATAACTATGAACTACTGTAAAAATAATAACAACTATTGATGCAATTGAAATAATGTATTCACAGCACATCAATGCTGTCAAATAAAAGCTAGACGTTGTTACTCTAAAGCCCAGTTTTGATGGCGTCTTTCTCTTCTTAATGGTGATTTTTAATTTCAACCACTGTTGTGGCCATTCGTGCTTAAAAAAAGATGCATCCCAGGGAGCGGCATGTACCGGGAACAGGTAACGCATACAAATGGAATCTGCAATGAATATCCCAAAGCCCTAGAAATAAAATGTCTACTCTAAGACATTAGAATGTAAGTGTTGCTGTGTTCGAGGAAATCCTTTTAATCTGGAATGATTAGTGTGAAGTCTCAGTAACTCACACATTAATAAGCGTGTAAATAACATCATGGGGCTGATTTATGCTCACCATATGGAGGCTAATTAAAGACTGGAGATATAGTCACTGCACTGGCACTCTGGGGCACAGAGGTCTTCATCGTTAGTAGGCATGACTTCCTCTGCAAGGCATGCTGACAGCTAGTGAGCACTGCAGTGGAAAGCATTTCAGGGATGTTAGGCCCTGTCATTTGTTTCATATGAATAGTAAACAATGCCTGCTTGGACTGTGCAGTCGTAGCAAACGTCAACAGTGTGTGTTCAGATACACGCACATAGACCAGGAAATTAAGTGCTTGATTTGTAAAATAATAAGGGCCAGGGCCCTGACTAGGAGGCCACTGCAGCTTGCACCATCCTTTGCCCCTGTCATCGCTGCCAGTGGCAGTACAAAAACAACCACTAACCATCTGTCTCGCCTGCAAGTGCGACAGTTCAGATTATTTCCGGTCGCCAGAGGTAAAAGAATGGTTGGGGAGGCAGGTATTATTTATTTTTAATGTATATTGTACTCCTAAACAACCGTTGTTCTGCTCATCTCTGAATTAAATGAGCAGCGCCACCATGTGCAGACTGTCATATGTGCGGTGTTGATAATTAAATGCCGGTGCCAAGCACCAGAAACCACCAGCTCAAATTAAGCACTGGAAGATATTATACAAAAGTGGGGACCCATGTATACAGCTCCCAATGCCATTTACAGTTCAAGCCATTGACTTTGATATTAAAAATGTGAACCTGGAACCTATTGTGTAATAAACAACACGTGGTATGTCAAAGCATTCCAAAGGCAGGTGTTCCTGGCTCGCGTGAGTGTGAGTCTGATGCGAATTAGGTAATTCTCACCAAACTATCTAACCTTAAATTTGGTCCCATGGTATGCCGGGATGAGGTCAAAGATAGTTCCAATAATCCAACAAAGGGCATCATGGTATGGTGCAATCAAAAATATCAACACTCCTGTCAGGGCTGACCTGGATTCCCTCTAAGATGCGCACTTGGGTGCCCGCCAGGTGGTTGCTTCCTGTCACGCAATGGGAGTTTGTGGAAGCACACACATAAAAGTGTGAAAATGCAAGCAAAGAAGTGTAATCACTCCAGGTCTGAATGAGCCATTTAAGTATCCAGACAAATGCCTTCAGATCTGCAGCATTACAGGCTTTAGGGCCTGTCCCCTGCTGGCTCAGGACTGTCTTACACCTCTCCTCATTAGTATCAGCAACGGTAGAAGTGTTGTGAAACGCGGCTAGCCATGGTGCCTTTGGACTATATATCTTGGCCTGTCTTCCCATGCAAACAAAACCTTGCTGCACAAACCATACACACCTCATGTTCATAGTGCTAAAGCTCAGCAAGAGGCACCCTAAATAACAACATTTTAACTTTTAATAGAGGTGAAAAATGCACATGAACACACATCACCCTGTGTCCTGGGCAGGGATCCACTTACAGGTTAGTCTTTATAAGAAGTGTTCAAAATGACATATTTGAAGCCTTTCTATATTCAATGAGTTGTGTGATCTATGCTCTTTTCTTGTATCTCTCACGTCCACTATTTTTTCCTATTTCATTCCTTGTCACTCCTCTTGATTTTTTCATTGCCTCTCTACTCTGTTCTTAATTGTTAGCTGTCTCACGTCGTTTGCTGCTAAATTTCTCGCCACAAATTTCAGCCCTTCCATGTAAGTACACAGTTTTCAGTTGTTCCTTCCATATGTAATTTAGTTTACATGTTCAATTCAGTTTCAATACTACTAAAATGATAAAACTCATGAACCCAAACTACAGAAGATTAAAATAACTTAATTCATGGAATCATAAAACAGAAGCTTATCATAGCACTTGCATGTCCTGCATGAATCTTCAAGTAGTGGGAGAAGAGGGCAGCTTAATGATAATAACTGTATATGCAGCTAGCTCACTAGTGTTCCATAACAACAGATCCCAAATCTTCCATGTTGCCTGCACCTCATTTATAATCTTCTTCCATCAGTGTCCCACTTCTCCAAGACCTTTAACTTCTAAAATGTGCATTTGCTCTGGGTCCACAATTCGTATTAGGTAGCGCTCAATATCAGATTCCTTCAGTGGCGTAGCAATAGCCCTCCCACCCCCAGCAGTGCGGGGGTGCCTGAGCTCCAGGAGCCCCTTGTCGGGGACTGTGCATTGGCTTTGGGCCCATAGCCTGAGAGCTCTTATCTGAGGGGGCCCTCCATGTACTTCGCAACGGGCTCCCTCAACCTTTGTTATGCCAATGGATCCTGAGTGGTCAAACTGGTGACAATAGTGTGACTAGTCAAGAGCTCTTGTCAGGTCATGTAATGCTTTTTTTTAACCATTGCTTGATCTATGCCATGGACCAACCCATTTCATTAAAAAGGTTTGAGGTGAACTTGGAAGCTTTTAGTGTCAGCCTGGTGAGTCTTAGCGCAGAGAGTGACCACATTTCCAAAACAAGAACCCTAGGACTCCATGACATAATCTGCATGTGTGTACTGATGAAGACGGTACCACTAGAGGGGTGCAATTAGTAACTCTGTGTTAGATGTGAAAATGTATGCTTTATTCAAAACCCCAATAGCCATCCTGCAAGCCCTGACAGATCCACATGCGAGGCCGCCACCTCATCATGGAGCACATGAAGCCTCCCTGCATTTGAGTTGTTGTGCTTTTGCAATATTAATCACCCCTGAAAAGCTTGGCAGTAGTAGTGAAAATCCACATTGCATTACCATGGCCTGCAGTAATATTTTATTTGGTGTTTTATAAAGTATGTACCAGACCCTGAGGAGTAGCAGAGAATCTCACTAAGGCCCATGGAAGCAAAACGTTAAAAAAAGAGCAAAAATATATAAACCCCAGACAAAACATAGCAATCAAAGCACAACGTTGCAGCAACCTGGTAGTACGCAGATGTGAAGTAGTAGTAACAGACCCATAACGGTAACCAGTGCAAACAGCAGAATTAAGAGGGGGCATCAGCAGGATAAAAAAAACAGTCTAGTTTGGGAGTTTAAGGATGCCCATACTATTGGAACAGGAATGTGTTCTGAAAGCTGGAGGACGGAGTCCTGCATGAGATGGAGAGTTTTTGGTCTCCGATGTGAAACCAATTACGAGTAATCAGGAACTGTATGTTGTGCTACCATTTTCTTGTACCAGGACAGCAGGCTTTAGGGAAGCAAGATGAATCTCTGGGATGCCTGCCTGGAGTGTGTTACTACCAGTCATGGCTTCTTCAGGTAAGCCCAGTGGGTCTGCGGGGCGGGGCGGGTTAGATGTCGACAGACGACATAATAGGGAAAATGAAATAAATAAATGAGTCCTATTCCATCATCTTTCGACATCCCCCATCCGGCCCCTCCCAGCCCTACTGCGCTTACCTGCAGAAGCCAGGACTGGTTTATACATTCAATCGTGGATAGCAGTAAGGACTGGACCACAAATGTACATATTTAAAGGTTAATTCCTGTGAGTTGCTTAGTTCAAAACTTTCTTTGTGCTAGGGAAGTTAAGAGTAAGTGAAGGTTCAGGTTATTGTCCGGAATAATCCGCAGAGATATGGCACAATCAATAGTGGAGGTCTTGCAGTCAAACATAATAAGAACATTGAGCAATGATAGGACCAGAATAGGATAATGGGAGGGGACAATTTGGAGAAACTTCATGTCAGAAGATTTAATTATGGTATGTTGGGTACACATTTATTTAAGTTATTTTATAAAACATATACAAGGCACAACAAACCCACCTCAGAGCACTAATAAAGTAAGAAAAAGCAAGGAATGGGAAGGAGAGTCAGAGGCCAATACTGTGATGCACAAAGTCCAGAGAAGGTAAATCCAGGGCAGAATGGTTGTGAGTATCTTTCCCCGGAAGCCAGTGTCCTGTGGAAAATAACTTTATGAACACCTGGGTGTCATCAGCTCAAACAAGGGAGGAAATATTGGTGTGTTTCAACTGTGCATGGGTATTCGGTGTAATAAGAAAGTGACGGATAGGATAGAGCCCAGTGGATCCCCCTCTTACAGAATGGCAGTAGGATGAGAGAGTGAATTGGACATTTTATTACTTCTAAGTGATTGCTTAGATAGGAGTAGAATCACCTCAGAACTATCTTACTTAACTACATTCATTCTCCTAGAGTTTTTAGGAGCATGGGCTAATGGACTGTGTCAAAAGCATCTGAGTGGTCAGTTGTCAGTTCTATTAATGATGTGTAATGTATCGTCCACTATTTGCAGGACCACGGTCTCTGCGCAGTAGCCAGATCTAATGTCTGATGAGATATCATTAAGGTATTTGTCTGTAATAAATTGCTTAAGTTGGTTTCCACACAACTTTCTAAGGTTTTTTATAATGGAGCTTTGGTTGGATATGAGGTGGAAGCTGTTCACATTTACTAGAACCACATCCTGTTTTAAATAAGTCTATTATCAGGCCTATATTTAAGCAGTAAGTACCAGGATTTATTGTGTGGGAGGGTATGATCAAGTGAGAAGTTAGAAGGAGGGTTTATGCTTCACAATGGTGTCAATGAGATATGAATAAATCATTCTCTCTAGAAGCCATTAATCGGCAAGTTGAGTTTGATTTGTTTTCAGTTGAACTTGTGGAAATTATACGTTCTGCCTTTTTCTTTGAAGAAATTGATGAACTTACATTTGTTATGAGAATTATTAAGGCTAGGAGGGAAGTGAGAGTTTTTGTTCTGTTTTGCAATCTTAAATAGCCTTATGGGTTATTTTTAGCAGAATTTATGTTAATTCTAAAGAACTATGGGGCTCATGACGATGCCGGCGGACATCAGTCCGCCCGCCATCGTTGCAGTGCTGGGACCGCCTGCCAGACGTGCGGTGGTCCCACCACACATATTAGGATGCGCCCGCCATACTGGTGGGCGCATCCTGGGCTTTTAACATTGCGGATGGTGCTGCTGGCTGCAGCACCGTACGCAATGTTAAAAGAGCTTGCACTGCATTTCCCTGCACTACGTGGCAGACATCACGCGGTGCCTGCTACTTGGTGCATGGAAATTCCAGGGGGTACCATGGGTACCCCCCAGTGCACCCCCCCACACCAAGGGGGCCCACAACGGGCCCCTGAATCCAGCTTCCACCTGTCTTTTTGCGGTGGAATGACCACAAGGCACCGCCGTAATGCTGCCCTATGTCCTGGTTCCACAAGGTGGGCGGAAAAGGACTGCTTTGTGGAACCGTGGCAGATGGACTTTCCGTCCGCCACGGATACATTGGGATCCCCACTGCCATCCTAATTTGGCGGTGGGAATTTTCTGTGTGATGGTTCTGCCATCATAACGGGCCCCTATGTTTTTTCTCCTCAAATTTAGCTTCTCTGCACTGTACAACGAATGGGGCTTTGCTGTGTGGAAACAGTCAGTCAAACGTTTTTGTTTGATTAATTAAAAGCATCAACAGCACAATCTTTGTCACAGTAAGAACAAATGGAAACACTTTAAGTTGATATTTGCCATTGTAGTTCTTCCTGATTCTTGATATCCTTTAATACCCAGATATCTTTGGTGCTGACACTGGGAAGATTTTTAGATTTCAGAAAAGCTGAGCGTCTTCTGCATGTATTCTGGTGTGGGGTGCCATTTATTTCTAACAACAATAATTTGTCCCACTCACAATCACAAATTCATAGAGTCCCAGAGAGATCCTGGTGGGTGAGAAAACAATTAATTACCATTATTCTTCAAAATAAAATTGCGTAGCTGAAGAATCATCCCATTTCCACAGGAAAAATACATGAATAGGTCTAGATGTAAGTTAGAACGAGTCAAATTATATGTATAGTTCTCAATTTCTAGAATATAATACAAGCAAACATTGTTTTTTCATTTAATATCTCCCTCCCATCTAATGCATTTTTCAGACGCATAAAACACAATTTCAGAAAGCAACATACAGAGACAGGAGTAACGAGTTCCCAAAACTATTTTCATTCAATTCAGCCATGCTTGTTGACTAGCGAACATGGCTCGCTGTCCATTTTTCACCCAAATTTACCAGTCCTTGATAAATCTACCCCTTACATTTGTAGGGACACATGTACTCAGTGTTTATGTATCAACATCAGTGCTATGGGATATAGTTGTAATAGGTTGCAGTGCCTACCAAGATTTATGGAATAATATAACCCCTGCCATATATTATAAGGGTATTGCAAGTCATAGAGGAGTTCCATGACATGATATGGAGGTACGAGGCCACAGGTCAAGTGCCTTTGTAAGGTCATGTAAATCCGAGTTGACATACAGTATTGTCTTAATGTATCATAGGGGGAACTTTATTCCTTGTAATACTATGAATTCCTTTGACATTTTCTATTGATTGAAAAGTACAACCATTTCCTTTAAGCAATATTTTCAGTTGTGACTGGCATCTACAGGGAGAGGAGGTGGCGTGCAGGCAAATAAAAAAAATAAAAAATAAACACATACCTTACACGTCCTGCGCTCCGGACTTCTTCTTTTTCGAGTGCAGGGCTGCGGACACAAGCAATCTCCCTTGACAAATCCTGGTTCTACTCCCATGCTGTTAACCAGCATGTGGGCAGTGCCCTGATTGGAGGGAGAGACTTCACTCGGCGCTCCACAGTGCACTGGAGGCCTGCACTTACTCTCAACCCAGCTGTCTTAAGACTTCTGGCTTGAGAGGTTTAAAGTGCCCATGTCTGGCTGGCCGTCCCAAGATGGCCTGACAAGAGACATGCGCACTCTAAACAGTTCAAAGGCAGCAATCTGCCCACCAATCCTCCCTGCTGTCAGTCAGCAGGCACCACCCGACCCTAACTCTCGGTTCAGGACAGGAAGATGAAAAATTAAATGGTAATGAATTACCATTTTCTTTTTCATCTCAGGGGCTTTGGGGGTATTTAAGTGGGTGATGCTCCTCCGCTCCAAAGGAGGACCCAACCCCTGAATATTTTCTTGATTCCTTTATACTGTTTTCACATATAAACCTTTCAGTAAACAATTTATAATTATAATTTTTAGGCAGAAAATGGATCATACAATTATTTTGGCTTTTTGGGGGTTTCAGAAGGTCATTCAATTTATGAACGCTGGGAGCAGTGGCGGTCCTTGTAAAGTGGGAGCATGGTTTTTCTGACACAGTCTTAACCCCTTCTATGCTCATGACGAGCTCAGCTCGTCATGAGTCACAGTGGAGCTGTGCGCATGACGAGCTGAGCTCGTCATAACGGCCGCGGCCCACCCATGCGTGATAAATTCCCCGCCTGTGTGGGAGAAGTAATCAGTGGGCGGGGTCGTGACGAGCTCAGCTCGTCATGAGCACAACTCCACTGTGAGTCATGATGAGCTGAACTCGTCATGAGCACAGTGGCCCCCCCGCACCGTGGGGGAATTACCCCCGCAGGGAAGGGGTTAAATGCAATCAACGCGCTGGTCTACAGTGAAGGAGAAAGTAGAGTTTCTGTGAAAATTCTGGACAGAGTTTTACGAGAGGCCTTTCATGTGTTTGTTTTTTTACTTTAAGCCATGCAGCGTCTGCTCACAGTGAGGTCTTGTCAGTTATGGGCACAGCAGGGGCTCTCCTTGAGATATGTTTTCAGTCAGATGCGTCAGAGATGGCTTTCTTCTCCCTCAGTTCCTATGGCTGTTCTTATGGTTTTCATATACACCACGAGGCTTTTATTTACATCAAAACGGCCTTTTCTGTTTTCTATGGGTCAGGAGGAAGCATCTTACTGGCACGCGTGTATGCATAGTGACGTCAAAGTCGACTGTAATAAGGTATTACAAGGGACTTGTGAAGATTGTATTTCTGTCATATGCGCGTTCTGACACCAGAACCGGCCTGTAATAAGAAAATAACAGTTGTTTATAAGGATATTTCATGCCCCTTACTATTGTAAGTAAATACAGTGCGCCCCAAATGTGCTGGATGGAGTTATATGAGATGGATTATAAGAAAGAAACGAGTAAATATGTGAAATAAGCTAAGGATGTGTGTTGCTTACGTGCAGCCATACGGTACATATCCTTACTGAACGAAAACAGCCGTTCTCTGCTGCCTGAAATGCCAGAGAACGCCCATCACCATAATGCATGTATTTAAAAACGAATTATGTACACTTCACTGCGCAGGAAATGAAAATAAAACTGACAGCTCGTCTGCTGTTAAAAAAATAATTCTCATGTGGTATATGGGTGACAGTCAACAAAGTTATTAAGTGAAATATTGGGAAAGCACGATTTAAGGGCACGTTTTGGCATTGTTCGGAAATGGGATGAATACTTTCTCTCATGTCAGCAAGTCTTGTCATGTGAGAGACCTATGGGAAGGTAGCCGGACACAAGAATAAACAGGGGCATCTCAAATGACCAGGAAACAACCTGTAAAATTCAAGACTGCCTCTGAACTATTTGTTTCAATGTACAATATACGTGTGTGTATAGAGGGCTGACTTTTCGTGCACGCCCAGGAGCTGATTCAAAATCATATTTTGAGACACAATTGGCAAACGAGAGAAACAGTGGTTCCAAGAAAGGGGTCATTTATGTCAATTTTCAAAAGAGAGGCAGAGCTTTACTTTAAACTCTCTGGAAGTAGTATTTGTTTTTTTTCCGCAACGGGTGTAGATTAGTTGGGGAAAAGGTCAATGACTACAGGTCTGTGGAGCAAATAGCCAAGTAACCCCTTAATTGGGTTTATGATGTCCAGCACCATTATAATTTATGCATCCGTACTTTACATGGGCTTTCTCTATGGGTATCCTTTCTAACTTTACTTTTCTAGCCCTATTTAGCTTATAGGCACCGCTCATATTGGTTTAACCTCTAGTAACTCATGTTCAGCATACCGTCCCTCCTTACCTCTCCTCTTCCCTCCATAAACTTGACATCCGACCATTATACAATTAAGTTGATGTTCTTGAACATGATGTAAATCATATAAGTTATATGTACAGCTCAATTATTATTATTGCAAGCCTTGTTAAGCATATCTGGTATGTTAAGCTGCAGTTCAATGTAAAGTGCTGCGGCAACAAATGATGGATGGAATGCTGAATCAATCAAACATTCACCTCCAGCCAAGAGATCTGTGTTAAATCCATCGTTCTTTTTCCTACCACCCCACCTGAGTTTGGACTCATCCATATAGAAATCAGTCTTGACCCTGCTCCTCATGGGAACAGTTTAGCACAAACTGCCAAGCCAGGTCCTCCCTGGACCAGAAACAAACATCCTGGGACTGGTTTTGAGGTATTACCCCTCATCTGCCAGGCTAGCTTGAATCCAGTGGCACAGTGAGCAAGGGACCCACGTCTGGACATACCCATCCCACTGAAGGCAAAAAGTGCTGCGGCAACAAATGATGGACGGAACGCTGAATCAATCAAACATTCACCCCCAGTCAAGAGATCTGGGTTAAATCCACTGTTCTTTTGCTCACTACTCCACACCAGTTTGGACCCAGCCATATGCATGTCAGTCTTGACCCTGCTCCTCGCGAAACAGTCCAGCCAGAATTGCAAAGCCAGGTCGTCCCTGGACCAAAAGCAAGCATCCTGGAACAGGTTTCAGGGTATTACCCTGCATCGGCCAGGCTAGCTTGAATCCAGTGGCACAGTGAGCAAGAGACCCACGTCTGGGCATACCCATTCCACTTAGGGCGAAAAGTGCTCAGCAACAAATGATCCTGAACAATGAGCCCGAACTGCCAGACCAGGGCGGACCTGGTTTGGCAATTCAGGCTGGACTGTTCCCATGCGGAGCAGAGTCAAGACTGATTTGAACATGGCTCTGTACATTTTTCTGGGCATCTCTAATTCATGCCCACCAAGGTAGAAAGGACTATGCCCGTGGTGGTTGGCACTGAAGTAACTTGAGAACAGTGTAGTGATGTTTTGCACCAGACTGAGATGGAAATGGCAGGCTCTCGCACTACCTCGTTTATTTTTCTGCCAAAGGAGACTCATTAGTAGAAAACTACTCCTAGGTTTCTGGTTGTCTTGTCCTGATCAATCACTAGACCCACAGCAGACAACCAAGGAAAGACGTGATGAGAGATGGAGGATACTGCAGACAACATGTCTGCCTTGCATCAGAGGCTTTGCTTCACCCATGCATGAACGGTTGGCAGGCAGTTGATAGATGGTTTGCCAGTACCATGCTCTATCTGTTTCCCTGGCCTACTGTGACACCCTCCGTCCTTACCTAAAGCCTACTTTGACATACCCCGTCTTCTCCCAAGGTTAAGTGTGACATGTTCCATCTCCCAAGGCCAGCTGCCATCTAATAATATTAATAATACATGTTTTATAGGGCGCATAGCTACTCTTGTGAGGAGTGCCCCAGTGCTGAGCAGTTGGAAACAAGCTGAGGAGACAAACAGGAGAGGGGGGCTGAAAAAAGTCAAGTCTTAAGGGTTTTGCGAAACTGAGGCTCTGACGGGGATTGCCTCATCTACTGGAATAAATCCCAATCTGGCAAGGATTGACATACCTTGCATGAATATATTGACAACTGCTTGTGCTCCCATCCACCAAAAGCAACCTTAAACCTCTTTTCTCACCATGCCATGGTCGTATGGACGTCACACAAAGTATTTTTCAGTATTTCTTTCTGATATAAACAGCAATGGTAAAAAAGTAGCATTTATAAAGAAATAATGAAAACTCTTCAATGCCAACAGACTGTAAATGGCAGGAAATACACAACACCATGGGGAAACAACTGTGTGCCATTTCTCAGTTCGTTTGGAAGCACCTCAGAAAATATATCGCCGTCTTTTCAAACCAAGTCACAGTGATTCATACCAAACTCAGCCAAGCCGAACAGCACTTTTAAAATTATATATTCTTAAAATACAAAAACAGTTGGGCCCGGAATACAAGGGCTGCGCAATCGTGGGTGCAAATTGTACACGCAGTAAATTCCAGATAAAGCTAATTGCGAGCGTGCAATTTGCACTAAATTTTGAGGTGTATTCCTCAGCATAAGCATTTCTCAAATTCTGAAGGGGTTTTCCCGTTTCAAGGCGCTGAAGACGGTATTTTCACTATCAGCCACTACATTTCAGGCAGGTTTTTCCTTCTGCAGATCGAGAGCGTAAATGGCCGTGTGGAGGTTAATTTGCTCTCGACATTTCTATCTTGTTTCGGGTGCGAACGGGGGTTTGCGTCCTAAATGGGATTAATGGTTCTGTTATCATTGAGGCTCTGGAAAGCAATGACAATTTCGGTTCATCCTGAGGTGATCCAAAATGTCTGCCAAGTTGCAGAGAATCATTGGCAAAAGGAATAAGAGGCTTATAATGAATCCCCTGAAAACGCCCACGCGCGTGCACTCACGCAGGCGAACGTTCTGTACCCGGTGTCCCTTTGCTACCAATTGAGGAAACAAACAATGCGGCACCAAAAGGGTTAACACCGCCAGGTATGCCCGAGAGTTATTATTCGCCCTGGTACATGACAGTGCTACTAAAAACGAGCTCTCCCGGCAGTATGTCTGCGGCAGCATCCCTCATTCCCTTTTCAGAATATAGCCAACAACCAATTGATTTTCCGCTGAAGTTATTTGCATTACTGGTGTGCAAAATAAATGTGAGCATCATTCTATTTCCCAGGACACAGCAATACAAATGCTTCTGACAGACAGAGTACATTAGAGGCTGAGCAAGTGACCCTCGATGGAAAAATGACAGGGTCTCGCTGTTGCATGGAATGCTGTCATTATTTACCTCGGCACATTTGAGGAATTTTCACAGCGCCTTTTCTGAACATGACTGGAATTTCAAAAGACCTTCCACGCCTCAGAAAACGTGAGCATCATTTAATGCGCGCCCACTCTTTGGGACTTATTTACAAGCCCCTTGCGCCACTTTTGCGTAATTTTTAACATGGGAAAAAGATACGTACGGGTGGCGCAAGGGGCTTGTAAATAAACGTGTAAACCAAAGGGGGACAAGGGCTTTTATTATTTAGGTCCTGAATACATGCCCTACTAAATATCTGTACACAAAGGGTATGCAGTTCCTATGGGGAGGGAACGACAGGGAGTGGAGGGGAGGGAGGGGGGACAACCAGACTGAGAAGGAACACTAGTAGGGAAGGCGAGTGCTCCAATAGGAGCAAGGGCCCTCACACACCCCAAGGGGTGTCATGCTTCATCATAGGGCAGCTTCTCGCCGGGCCGGCGCTGCAATGCCCGACGGGCCCCGCGAGGGGGTTCTTTGCCAGAGAACTTTAATGATGTTAAACCGTTTGGCCCTATATGGTGAAGCAGTGGGGTAATAGTGAGGTGAGTAGAGTGGTGTGGTAGTGTTTTAAAAATTGCTACAAGTGTCCAGAAAGTCATTTATTCGCTGGACACTGGTGCTATGGCTAAAAATAGACTGCAAGAGTCCTGGCTGGCAAGAGAATTAAACCTGCTACAGCTTGAATTGTGAAGTGTGAAGGGATAGTGTTTGTTTAAATGGTCGACATGTTTCACGCCTTGGTTCTCCTAACGGATAAGTGGCGTTTCTTCACGACTGGGGTGCGGGGGTGTACCTAATCTACTCTCTAATTCAGGGGGACAGTCAGGAGGTTCCTAAGTGTACTGTCCCTATAATATCGGATTGCAAAGTAATCCGTGTGGGGGGTAGAAATGTCAAGTAGGGTGGGAAATGTCCTTTTCACAGACCTGGAGGGAAGGAAGATAGGGAAACAAAAGGCAAGGGTAAGGCAACTAAACAAAAAACATACAGGGAAACCTGTAAGCAGTTGTAGTGAGCTACCATGTGTTTGTCACTCATAGCGAGTAGAACAGTCGTGACACAAACAAATATCTGCACGTTGTCGTGGCTCAGAGCAGTCGGTGAACCCTATTATACATAAATGGAAAGAGGTAACTTTAAAAACATGCATAGTACAGTCCCAATACTCATAACTAATGCTCAAAACCAAGAAGCACAATGATATGGCTTGCACCGATTGCTAACAAATCATTGTTACAATGTGGCACCACTTATGGCACAAGGGACTCACCTATCGGTTCCGGAGTGGGTGCGTTAGCCTGTGCGTCCACACAAACCACAGCAATGATGGAAGGTAGAAGCCTGGGGGAAGGTAAAGTCCAGGTAATGGGTTTGGTCCTCTACTGGTAGTTAAATAAAGCCATCCCTCGTATTTTGGAAAGACTCATGTTTTAAGCTTTGTCACTATGTGGTGTGTGTAGAAAGGATTTCTGATGCCCAGTGCTCCTACCGTTAGCTTCATGTTAGGGGGCATTATAGAAATGTGCGTACTAACTACCCCCAATCATATGCAAATACAATGTAAATACAGGCTGTGGGCCGGCGCTTCATGTTAGGGGACTTATGGGAATGTGCGTCCTCACTAACCCCTAAAAACAGGCTGCGAGTGTGATGAGGGCGGTAGGTGGGTTGGAGTGTTATTATGCGGGGGCCGAGGTAGATGGCCCGGGTGTTATCAAAAGTGACAAATTGGCCACGGGTAAAAAGCGGGAAGCGCCTTTAAATATATGTTGGGAAACAAGGACTGAGTAAGGTACTGTGAAACCGCGGGTGGCAGACGGTCTCCCACGGTGCATGCTGATAATGAAGCAGAGCTATGGTCTTACAAAGGCCCCTAGGCAGGCCAGAAGAGTCCAGAGCGGGACCTGGGCTGGTGTAATTAGGCTGGAATTTAAGGTGAAAGACGAGGTAGGCACCCCGGGGCAGTGAAAGCCGGGTGCCGGCTGCAATCTGGGAAGCCTGTCAGTCACAGGGTTTGGTAAATTCGACTCACCTCCAGTGTGGAGTTCCTCAGTGTAGGGCCGCCAGGGACACTGTTATTGTGGTGCCAGTAGTGTCTATTTTAAATACACAATCTGATTGAAACAGGGAAGAAAGACTCGTGTGCGACTAGCATTTAGGACGCCATCTTATGAGGGTAAAACTTGAATTTGGTCGAAAGATGAAAAAAGGAAGAGTGTCAGTCCAGATGCGGCGGCCATGTTGGAGTGGTTACATTGTCTTAAAAGGTACTGCAATAATTTCTGCTGTTGATAATGCAGGGCCTTATGGAAAGTTCAATGTGGAGGTAGTACCAATTATACACTGTCCACTAGAGTGTGACACAATGGAGTAATGTTGGGCTGTATGCGAGGTGGGTAGGAACTTACTGCTGATTGTCACAAGGTCACCTCTGACCATCGAATGTCGTCATTTAACCCTGTGGTGTTTATTGACAAATGAAAAATCCAGCGTTGTTCTTTGTGGAACAACACTTGTTGGGTGATGTTGGGGAAGGATTTGAGAGCTGTCCACTGGATCTCCTCATGTGTATGGTGCATCTCAATATAGTGAAAAAGCAAAAAGCATCTTGGATGTGGACCTACTACACCTGATGTTACTGCGGTGTTCAGTGATGCAGATCTTGACTGCCCTAGTCGTCATACCCACATATCTTTTCTGGCACGGGCAGGTGATAAGATATATACAAATGCGGGTATTGCAATTGGTGTGAACCCGCTGGGTCAACAAGTGGTTGGGGCTCAATGTGGCTGCTTTAGATGGACATGTGTAGGGGCAGAAGCTGCATGAGCCGCAAGGAAAATGGCCATGGACTGGGGGGGGGCAGAGTTGTTGTTGTCATGGTGGGCGTGTAGGGCATGGTCTAGAATAGACAATGGTGTCTATTATATTTGAGGTGCATTTAAATGAAAAACGCGAGGCCTCCAGTGTTAGGTCTCCTGTATGCAAGATCAACCAATGTTTTTTATGATCTTTTTTATCATATTAGATTGAGGTGTGAATGAGGTGACGCAGGTGATTGCTTGGCAAGCAAGTCATTCATGATGTTCCAGGAGACTTTATCTGTTGTTATTGCGCACTCGCTTGCAAGATTTTTGCTCCATCATCTGGGGATATTGCCTGACTACCAGGTCTCTGGTGAGTCTCTTAGCCTGTTCTTTTGTAGTCGGTAGTAGTACTGCAGTTACGTCTCAGTCGTAAAAATTGACAGAAGGGGAGATTATCCCGCAAATGTTTCAGGTGATGGCTGTCATACCTAAGCAAACTATTGCTGTCAGTGGGCTTTTTTGAAGTTTTGGTTGTCATCCTGCCGTCTCTGAGGGTGACCATACGATCAAGGAAGACAATCTCAGTGGTGGAGATGTTGCTAGTGAATTTTAGATAGCGGTTTAGTGTGTTTATCCCCTCACAAAATTCTCTACATGTGGTTTCTGAGCCCTGCCACAGGATCAAGATATCGTCAATGTACCTGCGCCACACTAAAATGTTAGAAAGGAAAGGGTTGTCACCGTGGAGGATGCACCTCCCCCCGAAGTCTGCCATGTACAAACAGGCTAGACTAGGAGCGTAGGTACTCCCCATCGATGATCCCTGGGTCTGGTGGTAAAAATTTCTTTAAACTTGATATAGTTTTCCTTGAGTGCCAGGGTGGCGCACTCCATAATGAAGCTGATGGGGGTAACAGAGGACCAATTAGATGCTCTGAGGAAAATCTCAATGACCTCTAGGGTGTTGTCCTGGGGTATGTTTGTATACAACGCTTCTACATCTAGGGTAATGAGAGTGTCCACATGCATATCGTCTTCCAGGTTTTCGAGGAGATTGAGCACCGCTGTGGTGTCTTTGAAGAACAATGGTGTAGTTGTTACAGTGGGTTGAAGGAAGGAGTCACAGAATTTCTACAGAGGTTCAAGGATTAAACCGATCCCTGATACTATAGGTCTCCCAGGTAATGGTCTTGCGGCTTTGTGGATTTTGGGCAAGGTGTAGAAATACGGTGTCTTAGGGTTCTTGTTGACCAGGAAGATGGCTTCCTTTTTACTGATCCATCCCTGTGTCTCTGCTATGAAGATAATAGACGTGATATGTTTCCTGAGGCGGGCTGTCGGGTCTTCACCAATAGGCGTATAGTGGGCGTGGTTCGATAACTGTTGCTCAAATTCCAGACTGTAGTCGGTGGTGTAAAGGATGACAATGGCATCACCCTTGTCCGCTGATTTTATGGTAAGGGATTTGTCTCTGCCACAGGAGTGCATTGCTTCAGTTTCTTCCTTAGACATATTCGTAAAGTGATGTCCCTGGGGGCAGCGTGCCACATCTCGTAAATAAGCCCCCTAGTTTGTGCGTTTAACTAATGCTACAATTAGAACTTGAGAGGTGCGTCGTTAAAAGAGATGATAAAAACTCATTGTGACCAGTAATGGAAGTATTGTGTGAGTAAACGTTATCTTACATTCTTGCTGAGCTATTCACATCGGAATTTAAAACAATAAAGATTCACCTATTTTATTTTATTCTTTGGATCATGGAGAGGCAGCGCAGAATTATATTCGGGACCATGCCCCATATGAGTGATGTGGCAGCCTAGGGCCTTTAGCCAGATTTACAAAAATGGTGTTGCTAATTGAGTGAGTTAGCACATACACTGTAGAGAGCAGAAAGACAAGTGAACTGCAACTCCTGCATGTGGCCCTGACACTTGTGAGGGGCCCTTATAACCCTGAAAAGGGTAGGTGCCATCTTGGATTGTTCCTAACCTTGTGGGGCCCTTAAGGGTCCTTTGAATAGGCGCTTAGATGAGGATGTCCCATGCTAAATAGTGACAATGTGGTTGTGCCACCATCTGTCTGTGTACGGATAATCTTGACCTCCTTTTTAAACCCTGACATGGAATACGCTATACATAGAAAGAGTGATGCTGTGTTCCCTCCTGATGGACACCCTTCAGGAGGTCAGCCATTGTCAGCCATTGCCTGCGTGTCTCTCCAGAGGATCTTACTAGCCGGAACAAAGGAGGTGCTTTCCTCTCCCAATGCACTGCCTGGGCACTAACACTGTACACATGCAATGAGTATTACAAACAGTCCCCACAAATATCTACAGCAATTGTTTAACACCAAATTATTCCAGAAGCAGATAATGGTCACAAGTACGGATTGATCTAGATGGCCAACTCCCACAAAACAGACCAATTTCTTAATACTGATCACAAAATGGAAGGGTTGATTTGTCAAGGAGGGGCTGCCCCAATAATGTTTGCAAAGGTTGAGATATATGCAAATTGAGGTGTAATATGCTTAATATATTCACAATGAAAATCCAGCTTGAAACGTTTAATGTTCTGTTGGGATATGGAGTTCATTTGGATCCCTAAACCTCTACCAGTTGGTATATTTTGCCAATAAAGTTTAATACGGACATTTATTGCACAAGCCCAATAAATCAAAGCACAAACCCAGCTCTAAAAGCATAACCATCAATTACAGAATATATTTTTTTGTGAGGGGTGTAAATTACTCCTGGCTTAAGGGTGACTCACTCATGAAACTGCAGGATAAATCACTTCTACTGGAGATATGTTTTGAAAGGCATTCCAAAGAAAGTCTTGTGTAAACAAAGGAAAGGAATATCTGCATTGAGGCACTTGTTTTGGCATAGGTAGGCCCCTAAAGCCAGGTTCTGGTTCTAAAGAAACAAATAATAAATTACCCTGATTTCCTGGGAGGTATGTCCGACCTTGTGGGCAGAGACGTTTTCAGGCATGTGCAAAGTGGGCTCTACCCCAGGGCCCCATCCTTCCAGGGGGGGGCCCTGATAGAGACAGCTCTGTTCTGCAGAGTCACATAAACTTGCCCTGATGACCTTGAATAATTCTTAAACAGATAGTTTTAAATACTGTTTTCCTTGAATATATTCTTAATGTGGGTGATGTGTAACAGTCTCTTACAAGCATTTTGCAGAGAAATGTTGTCTTCCTGTTTCATCCAACACCCATAAAAGTTTCCTTTGGATCAAAACAGGACCTCATATTTGCGAAATGGATTATTTAAGATTATTTGCGGTAATATTAATTAGCCGCTGCTTAGGTACAATATTGAAAACCCAGGTAACTATCCCTGAATATTAGATGTAATTTAGAACGTGTCTGCGACCTGGCTAAAAAGGGCATGAAATTGCTGAAATTGATTCATAAATTTAAATCTGTTCCCAACAGGGGCCCATAAAATCCTTACGATGTCCATGCTTGTAGGGGACTTTGATAGTTTCTATTTTCCCCGAAGAAGGCAGGAAAAAACAGAATCAAGCGCCACCATAGCCAAAACACATGGAGGCAGCCAGGACCGGACTGGTAACCGGAACCGGCCCTGGCAAACTGTTCAGCCGGACTCCCTCTGGGGTGAGGGGGGTGCAGCCAAACAGTTTGCGAGGGTCAGTTTCGGCCGATTTTGTTACAGGGGGCCGATATTGCCGACCCCCTGTAACAAAAATGGCCCCCCAGTGGCCCAAAACCAGCCCCCACCCTAGCGGCCCACCGGGAAAAACGCCCGGTGCCCGCTACGGCCAGTCTGGCCCTGGAGGCAGCGTTTTTTATCACAGCTGGTTATCCTGAGAAATGCATCAATTCCCCCACTTAATAGTGAAGTGACATCCCCAACAATCTGGCCTGTCAATTTTTTGGTAGTTGCCCGATTGCCATCCGTCTCTAAAATGGGGTCCATAGTCTTGAGCTAGCCACGTGCCTCAAAATGCGAACGCACAGGAACCTTATTTATTCTTTAAAAGATTGACTGGCTGTCAATGCAAGAGTTCATTGTCCTTCTCTTGCTTTGGGGTGGATAATTACACTTTGTTGGCATGTCCACCCCTTCTAGAAAAAGGTATGTTAACTGTGTTATTCAAGAGTACACTGCATACTTGGGTTTCATTAAAACTCATGTGCTTTGATTAATCTTCCCAATATTAATCAAATAGGCTGTAGAGTATCAGGCCAAACACTGTTTTACGTTTATTAAGAAATATTTGCTGCTTTGTAATAAATAACCCACAAAACTAGATTTTGCCGGATCGTAAACCTGAAAAATTTTAATATTCCACATAGAAAAATGCCAGCTGGATACATCCATTAAATGCTTTTTTTCTGAAAATGTTGTTATGCAGTTAGATTTTGCAATGTGAAATCTTTCACACCTTTAAAAATGCATTTAGGAACCCTGGTCTCATCTGATTCGGAAGTGAGGTTGCCTCCTTGCAATGCTGGGAGAAAAACGTAGGGGCTTATTTACAAGTCCCTTGTGCCACCGGTGCGTCACTTTTTGTGACGCACCGGTGACGCAACCTGCTCCCCCATATTTACAAGTACACGTGGAGCCACCCTACGTGGCTTTTTGAGTTTTTGTAAATATGGCCCCTTCTCACGCACCACTTAGCTTGAAAGGGGCGTGACATGGCTGTTGCTGTGGGTGTTCCCATGAAAGACCCATGTATTTTGCTGCATTTTCAGATTTATGAGAATTCATAAATGTGGAAATGCGTCAGAATGCAACGCCACCCCCAGGGAGGTGTAGCAAGGCGCAACAAGGAGAAATGTTTAAGTTCCTCCTTGTTTTTTTCCTCTTTGTACACGTGCAACATTCTGCAGCACACATAGAACAAGAAGGGAGACAGTGTTTACAACGCTGGTAATACCACGCAGGTACATAACAACGTGGTTGTTACAAGGACCGCGTTGTTACCACGCGTGCCTTTACATCGCAAGACATTTCAACGACTTGCGCTAGGTGGCGTGCAACACCAGGGAATGTGTTAGATTTTAAATCCAACACCTTCCCTGCTGTTGCACTAACTGGAGTAGGAATAG
Organism: Triturus cristatus; assembly: GCF_964204655.1. Taxonomy (NCBI): domain Eukaryota; kingdom Metazoa; phylum Chordata; class Amphibia; order Caudata; family Salamandridae; genus Triturus; species Triturus cristatus. The sequence continues at coordinate 169,793,127 of NC_140582.1, read as the reverse complement.
TAATTTATGCGATTCCTAAGTCCAGTGCTCCACCTAGCACAAGTATGACTTTCGATGTAATGCCACGCATGGTAACAACGCGGTCGTTGTAATGACCACGTTGTTACCTACCGGATGGTAAAAGCACGCGTTGTAATGTCATATATTTGAACAAGAAAATTACCTCCTGTGATTGTTTATGTGCAGGAAAAAGTCCCTTCCTGCACATAAACAATCATTCAAAAAAATGCAGTTTTTCAACTTCTATGTGTGCTGCGTTAAGCAGCACACATAGAAGTTTAAAAATTACGTTTCAGATTGTTTATGTGCAGCTAGGGACACCTATCTGCACCTAAACAATCATTCCCCTCAATTCAGGCACCCTTGCTGATTGTGTGCCAGCGCAGGGGAATGCACAAGGATGTGTCATATTGTTGTAAAAATGACGCATTCCTGTGCTTTGAAAGTGCTGAAGCATAGAGCAGCGAAAGGGCTTGCAGTGATGCGCTGCGGCACTTTCTTATAAATATGGCCCTTAGAGCTTATCGGATGACATTGATTGATCTCTTAATGAGTTTCAGAAGAATATAAAGACAACACTGGTCAATAAATGAATTCTTGAAAGTGTTTGGTAAAACGTGTAAGTACCTACAAAATGAGGGCCTTACAAAAAAGTGCTGTAGCGCGGCACCGCAAACCCATTGACTGCGCCACGCTGCGGGACTTTTAAAGCACAGGAATGTGTCATATTTACAACAATATGACGCATCCCTGTCCGGTCCCCTGCGCTGGCGCAATCAACTGTCATGCGCCAAACAGGCACCCTTGCACCATGGGGCAAGGGTGCCTGTGTTGAGGGGAATGATTGTTTATGTGCAGGAAGGTGTTCTTCCTGCACATAAACAAACTGAAATCGCATTTATTAACTTCTATGTGTGCTGCTTAATGCAACACACATAGCAGTTGAAAAACTGCATTTTTTTCAATGAATGTTTATGTGCAGGAAGGGACACCTTCCTGCACATAAACAATCACAAGAGGTGATTTCCTCGTTCTATGTGTGCGGCATAAGCCAGCACACATAGAAAGGAAAAAACGAGGAGAAATGTATTCATTTCTCCTCGTTGCACCTCACTACACATCTCCTGAGGTGGGATAGCATTCTGTCTCGTTTCCAGGTTTATTAATTCTCGTAAATCTGGAAATGCAGCAGAAATCATGGGTGATGCATAGGAACACCCAGAGCAACACCCATGTCATGCTCCTTTCACACAAAGTGTTGCATGAGAAGGGGCTATATTTAAAAGGACACGAAAAGTCATGTAGGGTCGCTTTACGTGTCCTTGTAAATATGGGGCAGCAGGTTGCACTGCTGGTGTGTCACAAAACATGATGCCAGTGGTGCACAGGGCTTGTAAATAAGCCCCAGAATGGGTTGGTGCTAGAGAGAATAGCAGTCTGCTAACTTTTTGAGAATCCAAATAAATACATTTTCAGCTATTTGTGAAATGTAGTAAGGCAGGTGGGTGAGCACTGGTGAGGATGATGTACGTTACTGGTCTTTGCTGGAATGCCAGAGAAGCCCCGGTCTCCCATGTGTGCCCTATATACCTGAGGTTCGCTAATAATTGGCTGATCTGGAAAAGGGCTCTAACCGGCATTTGCTTTTTGAAATTTGATTTCATTTTCTTGACAGAAGAAGAAGAGTGAACAGCCTTGTGTCAAAAGCACAAGGCTTCGGAAATGCTATGCTTTTTGAGAGGGAACCAGTGGAATGAGTTCAGGTGGTTAGATACTTGAGAGCATCTGTTCAGGCCCAATGAAGAGGTACAGCTGTGTTAAGAATGTGTTCAGGTCTGATAAGGGCATTAGCAGATAGACTGACAAAAAGAGCATTACAATAACCTAAATGAGAGAAAATGAGCATTTGATATATAGTTTTCCCCAAAGATGTAGGAGACTGGGAATTATATTTTTTAATCAATTTCAGATTAAGGAAGAAGGAAGATGTAAACTTGTAAACGTGGGTGATGAAAGATAGGTATATTGAGGGCAAACAAACCGCAGTTATGGTACTCTACCACAACAAACATACAACGTGAACTGGGAATGCAAATAGTATTGAGCACTATCTAGTCATAGGATTAGTTGTGTCTGTAGGGAGCGGTAGAGAAGAAACAAAAAACATAGATTCTGAAACAGATCAGTTGCTCAATATGATGTAATTGATGCAGACTTTAGTGAAGATAGACCAATGAAATGATGGCAGAGCTATTGCAAAAACCTAATCATAAAATACTCAAGTACAGATTTAGAGTTTGGGGGTAACTGAAAATCTTTCAATTCATGGAGGTAATGTTAAATGGTGAAGAGAATCCACTAAATGATACTTCTCCATTACATGGCTAAGATTGCAGGGAACGTTCTTCTGACAGATTATACTCCATGTTTTCACACAGCGAGAGCGAGAGAAGAAAGACTTAGTTGCATTCTCCCAAACAATATCTCATGCGCCAAACATCAAGTAACTTAAGTAAATCGAGGAAAGAAAAATAAACCGTCCCAAAAAGTACTTGGAAATCCAACAATTTTGGAATAGATGCCTCACACACTAAATAGTGTCATTGGTGTCTATCCACACCCTGGTAGACTCAACCAAATAGGGAGTTCTCATATAAAGTATTTCTCTGGATAAAGCAGGGATCCAGTTGAGTAAGAAGATATTACAAATGTCTTGCCGTATACCCAAAAGATTTCCTTTTTGTTCAAGGGTACTGTGGACACGAGTTAAAAATATTTACAGGATACTAATTAAGCAATAGTGGCTTGATTCCCCCTCATTGTGTCAAAATAATTTCTTCGATCTACATAACCGAGTTGCCCTTTTCTGGATGAGATTATACTCATACATAGAATTTCCTCCAGAACTTTTCATCCAGCACCAAACTCTAAACTTGTCCCAGATTAACTTAAGTAAAATACTTTGGAAGTGCTCACAGTCGAATTCCTTCCCAATAAAGTTTATTGACATTCCATAAATGCACATTCATCCTCACTCAAAAAATCCTTTACTTGTATGTGCATGTCCATAGCATGTTCCAAAAGGAATGTAAAACTAAATAAAAGGCAGCACATGCTTTTTGTGGAGATCCAGGCCACAGAGTGCTTAATACATATATGCAGGATGGAGAATATGAACAATATTTCTAAATTTTATCAACAGCAGCTGCAAAAGTAATGTTGACTCTGGCCAAAGCTAAAGAATATACATAATTTATTCATTTTTAATTTACTATGGATTTTTATATGTGATGCACACTGTTTTGTAGTCTCATAAATATGTGAAGCCGCCATCGTCACTCCCTGTAGAGATAATGGACAACACTTAGTGCTTCACCATAACATGATGCTAAAGCTTCATTTCACCCCTGAAATAAATTGTACACATCTTGAACCAGTATTATAAGATACAGAGAAATCTTTTTATCTCTTCAAGAAGAAAATGAGCTGAGGTTGTTGGGGTATCATTAAATGGGTCACATCTCATAAGGCTTTGGAAAACTCCATTGTCTGCCCCTTGAGGAAAGAGTCATATATAAAACAACTGTATGTCAAGTTAATGCCCATAAGCGTCCCTTTCTTACCCATCCACAGTTAAGTGCAAAACAAGAATATATTCTCTAAGGGACTGATTCTGAAACTCACTCTCATAAGGTTTCTCATACATTTTTGAATTGACAAAAATCGAAAGAGTACATCTGGAAATTTTCAAAAGTCATACATTTCCAGGAGCATTCGCATATTTAACTTTTTAATTTTTGTATTCTCCATAAAGAAAATATTGCACTGAAACCCTTCCTCTGAACACCAGTGAAATACTGAATTGTTCCTTTCTGTTTCCCACCTAGAAAAGACAATTATGCTGCCACTAAATATACTGTGCCGCAGTAACAAAATCCATACATTGTCTGGCAGAAATAATTGGTCCTAAATGTTGTTTATTAAAATATTACCCCTTTAGAGTTAATAATACAAAATTAACACCCAATGGCAAGATTTTTGGTAAGCGATATTTGGGAAGGATACTTCAGGCAGATGGTGATTGTGCTAATAATATTGTGACATACAAACCCGAGTAACAGTGGTAGGTATACACATTTACAGGGTGTGCAACTACCAGCAAAAGGTTTGTCAAACCTATGAGCTTGTGGAGGTTCACTTAATGTTGCCATAGTCATCTCAAACCTTCATTATGCCCCATTATTTCAATTAAAATGCATATTGTCCAAAGTCCAAAATGCACTTGAACTTAAAAAAATGGATTAATTCTCTGATTGTGTTGATTAGGAAGTGTTTTTGCAAATCAATAGTATGTTGTCTCACATCAATTTCACTTAATAGTGCAATCATCTCTATGAGCTGGGGCCAAAGTACCTTGAGATCCAGTATGCAACTTGTCCCACTTTCATTCTGGAAGACCACAGTAGAAATCAGTAAGCTTTTTCTATGCTTCCACCATTAGCAACCCCCCTCATACCATGTTGGCAAAGAAGACAACTTTGTTAAATGCAAAAATGCAGTTCAACCTTTCCTTTTTTCACAGCCTTAAATAGGGCGTTTTTGGTATTTGTAAAGCAGATGACATCTAAGTTTTGAGAAAATGTATTTTCGCAACTAGTGCCACAAACACACCGACTCATCACTTCATCATTCATCCATACATCGACCAAACCATATGTGGGTATCTAAAACCTAAAACCTGATGCGGCATTACTTCCGTTAAATATTTATAATTGAGAACTGAATCAAAATGTAATAATGTACTGCTTCAACAACACTGGATATTCTGTACTTGCAAACATGTGAACTACTAATTCTATTGTATTTATACAAAATGCAAATTATTAATCTCATCAAGTTTAGCATCGGAATTCTCTTTTTTTTTTCTTTTTTTATAGCAATTCTTTATTGAATTTTCAAATATAATTGCACTGTTTATTTATTTAGAACACCCTGCCATGTTACCTATGAAAAGAAACATCAAGCACTAGTTTGCGAGGCCTAGAAAATATTCTTTAAATTCTATCTCCCAGGCAGAGGCGTCAAGGAAACCACATTGGGACTGTACAGCTCCGCGGAGCACTGTGTAACCTTCAGCAGATTTATTCTACGAAAGATAACCTCCCAACTGCCAGTTTGCAACACTCAGAAGACCCAGAGCACTGTGGATTTGCCTTTGATAGTGTTATCTCTGTGCTTCTATTTTTAGTGAACCATTTACATATTCTTCCTCCCTGGGCCTATTTTCACTTACATAGTCTAAGCTTTCCTAAAACATATTTCAGATCTCCAACGGAGTGAAGAGGCACAGGAGACTGCTTCATGCAAATGAGCTTTGCTGTTTCGTGTGATGCACTGAAACTCTCAAAAATGAATTTATTACCTCGCTCCGAGGGCACCGATGCTTGCACTTCATAAAAGCAGCGGTCTGGAAGCATAGCAAATACAAGGAGTCACTCTGTTGGGCTCACATTCTCTAGGCTGACCTGAAAGCAGACATCATTCCACTCATATGTTTATGTGCCTGAATTGACAGTGATTGACACTCGTATGGGTATTTCTTTTTTTGTTTCCTTTTTTGGTACTTGCATTTCATGGGCGCAATGCCTTGCTTTTTTATTTCTATGCAATGTTTTGCATTTTTTGTCTTTGTGACACATTCGTAATCATCCTAATGCCGCTGAATCAACAAAAGCCACAATACGTGAAATACAGAATTATTAGAAATAGGGCATATGGAGGGCATATGCAGTTTGTTCTGAAAATTAGATGTTTGAAATTACAGTACAGAGGGAAGCCAGCCCGTGGATGGTTGGATAAGTAAGGATTGGTAAAATGTGTAGCAAGGGAGGATGGGGTCAACTCTTAGGCAGCGGAACAAACAACAATTCGGCCCTAGCTTGGCATTGTTCTTGCAGATGTACATTAAATGCATTCCACAGCATTACAATCATCTCAGTCCTAAAAGAGCAGAGACCTTGGGCCTTATTTAGAGTTTGGCAGAGATGATACGCCGTCAAAAGGCGGTGGTTATCTTGTGTGCCATATTACGAGTGCTAAAGTCTATAATGCGCTTGTAATACGGCAGAGAGGACACCTGCCAAATTTGTGACAGAATAGCCCAGCCGTCAAAATCTAAGGGCCTCATTTTCAAAAAAATTATGCAGTGTGGCGACCCAAGCCATTTTGATGCGCCGAGCTGCGTCATTTTAAAATCACGGGGATTCGTCATATTAACAACAATAACCCTCACCTGTGGGCTGTCTCCTGTGCTGGTGCTGTCATGCACCAGCGCAGGCATCCTTGCGTCATGTTGTAAGGTTGTCTGCATTGCGGGGATGATTGTTTATGTGCAGAAATCGACGAGTTCCTGCACAAAAACAATCATTGATGGCATTTTCCTCTTTCTAAGCATGCTGCATAATAGAGCATGCATAGAAAGAGGAAAAACAAACATGGAGAACTATTTCTCCTCATTTCACCACTCCTAGGCCTCCCCTGGAGAGGTGTGGGACTCTGACGCATTCCCATCTTTATAAAACTTTGTAAATCTAGTAATGTGTTAGGTTCCATGGATGTTGCGTGGTAACACCCACAGTAACACTTATGGAATGCCCTTTTCACACAGAGTAATGCTTGAAATCGGACCATATTTACAAGGCCATGAAAAGTCACGCAGGGTGACTTAACACGGCCTTATAAACATGGACAGACACACTGCGCCGCCAATGCATTAAAAAAAGTGACGCACAGGCAGTGCAATGGCCTTGTAAATAAGGCCCTAAAGACGTCTGTCTTGAAGGTAGTGAACCAACAGACCAACACAATAGGTGGTCTCATTTTCTTTCAGTTCTGATCCAGCAGCAAAAGTATTGAGTGGAGATTTACTGCCCCGGTATTTGCATCTAATTATTAGTCTTTCTGCAATGTTTTGACTTACTTACAGAGGCTGGATTTGGGCTTTGAGGTGTCTCTGTGAATGTTATTATTTTAGCACACACAGCGTGGGACCATTGCATAGAGCACAGCTTTGGCTGACAAACAAAACAAAGACAAAGGATGCAGGTTTGTATTCTCAAACGTATTGCATGAACACTGACAACTCTGTTGATGTCTTTTGTTTGAGGTCTCATGCTGCTTAAATGGAAAACAAGAGTAATCAAAAGGTATTTTGCAAGGAGGATGGTGTTTTTTTCAGAAGAGAAGGTAGTTATGAATTTCCCTCTGTTCTACAGGGAGGACACAGGAGTTGTTGCAATTGATTAGCATGGAGCTGTGGGCCATGCCACAGAGTTCAGAGCGTCAAAGCCAGCCAGGCCTGGATATTAGTAATCTGCTGCCAAAATGAGCAACAGACTATCTCGGCTGGAATATGCCCCCATGTGTAAGTGTGCAGAACATGCCATGATCTGGAAGTCATCAATGGGCTCTGCTGAACACACGGAGTGTGTCTGAAGGCAAGACCAGGCAGGACAAGAACTTGTGTACTACAAAGACAATCCTTTGAAGAATGCCTACTTTAAAGACCTAAAGGGGTATAGGTATGGGACCAAAAACCCAAGACTTTTAGAACACTTCTGGATCAAGCAGAACCTCTGCCAAGGAGAAAAGCTGAAGATCTGTGAGGAGGAGAACTGCTGTGTGTTGCTTTGCTGGGTGGTACTGCAGCTGCTGATTCTGCTATAAAGAGGAAAAGGACTGGATACTTTGCTTTGTATCCTGCTTGTGAAGTATTGCCAAGGGCTTGTATGTGGTTGCGTCCTTTTAAAAAGTCTTAGAGCCATCAAAAACTTCACCTGCAGAATCCCTGAGCTCCAGTTCTGGGAGTTCTGACCTGCCAAGTGGTGCCAATTCCTGTTCTGGGTCCTTACTGCAAAGATCTGCTTGAAACCATAAAAATCGATGCATCGCCCTTCCAGTGTCTGTTTTTCCGATGCAGGACTGACATGCGAAAGAAATTTCCATGCACCGCTGCCGTTCAGCTGAATAAATTGATGCATCGCATGCCCACAGCCACAGAAATGCTGCAGTCCAAGTTCAGCGCACCATGGGCCTCATGTAGGAAAATAAATTTTACCGGTTCTTAAATACCGAGCCGTACCGAATCGGTAAATTAGAATCGGTAAGTTATATGTAGGTAAAAATTCGGTAACAGTTACCGATTCGGTAACATTCGGTAATCACGAATCGGAATTCACCGAATCGGTAAATACCGAGGTGGTATTTACCGAATCGGTAAATACCGAGGTGGTATTTAGCGAATCGGAAAATACCGAGGATACTACCACCTTCCCTTAACTAAGTAGCAAATATCATAATAATGCTACAATAGAAGGTCTCTTAGGCTTCAATAGGGGACCCCATACCTCAAAAATCAGCTTAGTGAAATCACATCACAGGAGCATCAGGAGCCTTCTCGCAGGAAGGCTCGTCTTCGGTCTGAATAATAAACATGACGTCTGTGATATGAAAAGCACCAACTTGCAGGTATTTGCAGCTGCGCGTGTGTCATGGCTAAATAGTGGGTCGAACAACCTAGACTGGAAAACATGCATTGTGTAAAATTCCAGACTGTGTGGCACAGCATGTACAGACCAAGGTCGCTGCGCAGAGCTTGGGATGGTAACAACAGATTGCACTCGTCTGAAGGAAGTCTCGAGTCAGCAGTTTATTCAAGAAAGAACATGTAAACGCAGTGTCGTGTGCAAAGACAAAAAGATGGCTACATAACATTCAACGTGGTTATGCTAACTGAACAATGTATGTACGGATTCAGGGAGAACTCACTACACGCCCCCTTGAGCGAAGCAAGATGTAATAGGCAAGAAAAGAGAGAACGCAGAGTTCAGTTTCGTCAGAGCAGAACAAGGCGTAACCAATGCAGCGCCAAAGTCCTAAAGTCCAATTAATAGCAGCATAATATTCCAAAAAACACAATGCAAGTATAGTTAAAAACTCAAACCGACCATCAGGAAGAGAAATAAGAGAAATAAACGAAATAAATGTTGCGCCAGGGTGCTGTCCAGTAGCACAGGCGCAATGGACGACAATCCAGTTAATCCATGAATGTATAGGCAGCATATGTGGCCACGGCTTCCAACAAAAAATCGTTTGCAGGGCCACTGAAAGTCTCAGCCATCCAATTAAGTAAAGAAAAGGAACATACGTGTTCTCCAACCAACGGAGCCTCTAGCACAATCAGAGGGCACCCGGAATGTTCCTCCAAATAGCTCATAGACAAGAAGTCGTAGGCTGCCGCTGAGATGTCCCAATTACCCAGGATACCATGCGCCGCACCACACGCCATGATCCGGACACCAGAACAGGACAACTCGTGAGACACTAAGGGCCTCATCAGTCGATCGGAATCCGGCACCGGAGACACCATGTTGGTCAAGCACAAATCCAGAGGCCATTCGAAGGGACAATCCAGGCAGTGAAATACAGGTTGTACGCAGGTGAAGTAGGAATACCTGAAGGATAAACCATAAGCCAGGCTCAAAGTCGCCAATGGCAAAGTACCATAGTAGTCAAGCATCCTATCACGAAGAAGATGCAGACGGGACAGGTGCTCGTGTGGCACAGAAGGAGCAGCCATTCCGGAGTATGAAACGGAGAAGCAGCACACCTGCCACTAGCGCCAGGAGCAGCAGGACACCTCCAAAGATGCTCGAGAAAAGTGAATGAACAAATGCCGGAATTACACCAAAAAATAGTTTGGAAGGAGGTCACGAGACCCGAGGCCACATGTTTTAAAAAATGAGCCAGGGCGGTCGTGGACGAGGCATTGAAAATAGTTTGGATCAAAGAGCCGAAATGCAGGGGGAGGTCAGTATTCAGAGGCGCCTGTACCTCAGTGCGCGTATTAGCAACGTGAAGGACAAATGTTTAACGAGAGGAAGTCAAAGGCACCTCTTTGTGGGACAATAGCGCTCTATTCTGCTCAACTTGTTGAACTCTGCTTTCAAGGTTGGAATCGAAGGCCAGATGGAAACATCCAGCCGCACATGCGGGGGTGGAAAAAGAACAGTATTGCAGCAGACAACTTTATGCGAGACAGTTATGTACGGGATTCCCACTCACATCCCGCAGCAAGCTCCATTATTCAAAATTAAATATATACCGTTTGCAAGCACAGTGAAAGAAGGCGTAATCACAGCCACTGGGATACCTCGTAGTACGCACGCAAAAATCTGGGCTTGTACATTGCATGCGCCGTGTACTTGCATGTGCCTATTGTCTCATGTATGAATCCTAGAGGAGAGAGTGCTAAAGCTATTATCTATAACGGCTTAAGCCTTCTCCATGTTTGCTTGGTCAATAGCTCTCAATCTGGAAGCCGCCTCACTGTGCGACAACTTGCAGACTTCGTTGTGAATAGCATACGCCCACCTTTTGGTCCTGCCACCCACAGGACCATTCACAAAATCATTCCATTCGGTATGCACATTGATGGAGTGGGTGGACTTCCTGATCCTGTAGATGTGCTCTGTGTCAGCTGGTGGACAGAGTGGGATGTGTGTACCATCAATGCAGCCAATGAAATGGGGGAAGAAATTCCTGAAGGAACGTGACAGGCAACTCTGGGATACCCCACCCACCGCAGCTATCACCACCTGATAACTGCCGGATGCCAACAGATGTAGGCTGCAGGGCACCTGCACATGTGGGGGTATGGCGTGCGCCCTTCTTATTGGATGGTCCAGGAGTGGGTGTAGGTCCCTGATTAAGTCCATGATGGTTTCGGGGTGTAGCCTGTACCTCTCATGTATCTCTGCATCAGTCAGCTGGAATAGTGTGATGCGCTGTCTGTAGATTTGTTCCTCCCGTCGCCACACCCTCAGTCCTGCTGCCTGTAGACGTAGGTGCCTTGCAATGACGTACATAGCGGCCATGTTGTCCACGCTGTTGCATTTTGGGATTGCTTATCTGCACTGTTGATGGTTACCACCTGCTTTCAATCCGTGTTAATTACCGACTCTTATTTACCGATTTTCCTGGATTTCTTAATTACCGAGTGCTCCTACATGTCATTTTAATTTTTACCACTTCATATTTACCACTTCATGTTTACCGAATCGTTAATTATGTATTCGGTAAATCTGATTCGGTATTTTGGAATTCGGTAAATATGAATCGGTATTTACTGCCTCATATTTACCGAAAAGTGGTTTTTGGACTCCTACATCTCACTTGTCTGAATACCGGTCGGTAACGGCATATTTACCGAATATCGGCCGTTACCGACCGGTATTTGGCTACCTACATGAGGCCCCATGTCTCTGAAGTCCTAGACTGCCGCACCAACCCCGATGCTGGTACTGCTTTGTGGCTGACAAGATCGACGCATCGTGGGACCATGGCTGAAGAAACCAACGCATCACCTGTTAGCCACCACTGAATCGATATCTAGCGCATCCAGATTTCCACGAAGAGCACCTGTGTGATAGATTTCCCGATGCATCACCTGTTGACCAGAACTTTCCTGGATTTTGATGCATCGCTTCCCCCTACAGACTGGATTTCACGCCACACTTCTCCTGCATGCAGCTGACGCATCACCTCCCCAAGGACCTAGGAATCGATGCATCGCTGTGTTCTCAAACGCTTCTCTACCCTGCAGCTGTTTTGCCTTGTGGATTTTGATGCATTTGAGTTACTTTGTGTAAAATCACTGCTTCCATTAAGGTCTATGTACAGAAATGCTTGCAACCCTTTAAAAGTCATACTTTAAGTTGTGTATGTTGGATTTTTGTAGTTTTGGTCTTGTTTGGTTTAGATAAAGAGAATTTATTTTTCTAACGTTTTGTGGTGTCCATCTATAGTGTTTTCACTCTCACTGTGTGATAGGTATAAATACTTTACGCATAGCCTCTGAGATAACCCTGACTGCTCGTGCCAAGCTACCAACGGTGTGAGCAGGGGATATCTGGGTGAGTAACTCCCTTACCCAGACTAGAAGGAAGGGTTCCTACTTGGACAGGGTGCAAGGCAAGAAGAGCTGCTGTGACAGTACTGAAGTGTGATCTGTGTGGTAAGTAAATGGTCATCTTACTCTAAACTGTTTAAAATCTCTATACGCACACCTAGGTTTAAAGTGAAAGACAAGGCCACATGTGCAGGGGGACCTGATATCATTAGTTATTAGTGCGAGGGAACATTATATAATTTATTTACATCCCGTGCTGCTAAGGGTGGTTGGGTCTGTAAACATCTGACATGTCTGGCATTTCAGCCCAAGAGTTATAATCCCTTGTCTAAAGGAAATAGAAGAAGCTGAAATAAAAGGTAGCAAATAGATTTGTGAGATGTTGCACACACTGGTCAGGAACTGGTCTACTGAAACTATTGGAATAAATAGGCAGCATGGAAAAGACTATTCATTCTACAGTTTAGTAGAAGAAATGTCCGAAAAAGGGTCTAGTGCTAAGGCATTTGTTATTTGTATTGGGGAAAATCCTTCTTCTGTTTGTGTTTCTGGACTTCAGATATTCAACACACAGTATTTTGAAGGGCACAGAAAGAAGTCACACTCCAAGATGTAATGTCTTGTCAGCCTTTTCTGTTTTCAAATCAAATCCTTTTAGCTAATGCTTTCACCTTATTCAAGGTTTTCCTGTTTGAATTCAGGTTCATCACTTTGCCCATGCAACACTTTGAATGGCTAGACAAGTGTGTAGGTAACATGAGTGTTTTCCAAGCCATATATTTGCATATCGCGTTCAGTAGGTTGTGATGCATGCTGTGCTCTGCAGTTCACAACTTTCTTTATATGATACTTTGTTTATCTAATCAGTCAATACAACTGTTTCTCTTTTGTGCAACATTAGGACACTATCAATACGCGAACGTGCTGATGGGACAAAGGGCTGTCATGAGTATTCCTACCCCCAACCTGTAGGCTAGAGTGATCCTCATAAGTACATTAACTTTCCTGTAGGTGCTCTAGTGCTCATGTTCTCCTAATGGGAATTCTTTGGGGTGTAAAAGAAATAGCACCTCTATGGGGCTCAAAAAGCAGGCAAAATCCAATGTTATTTGGCATACACTGTCAGCCTGTCTCCTTTTCAAATCATGTTAGCTAATGCTTCAGCTTTGTCAAGCAATTTGGTTTTCACCTTGTCAGGACAGAGTTTATAATTGTGCCAGTTCACCAAAGTGAACGATAAGACAGCAGCGCGTGCTCTCTGTCCTGAGGAAATTGAAGAGAAAAACGCTTAACGCTAAATGAAGTCAAGCAAATTGGTGGAGTGCAACTGCTTACAGGCATGATGGTAGGGTCAAAACCATGACAGAGGTATCTCACTTAAAAGTCAGAACAACAATGGAAGCATAGGTCATGACATATGTCGGTGGGAAAAAAGGACAAATGTATTGACTATTGATGTATGGTAAAGAATGATCACTTGAATAGCCAAAGATAATCAAAGTGGCATTTACATTACACTCCATGGATCTGCAACTGTTTGACTGATACATCATACTGAATGGATGTCTTGCGGTAAGGACGGTGATTGCCCAGTGGTGTAACGCAACAAGATGTGGCCGCCCTGTAGAATGTGATGAGGGGCCCCTGAGTCTCCCATATATCACAGATGTTCATTAGATTAGGGCTGAATGAGACCCTCTGAAGGACCAAAAGGGTCCCAAAAAGCAGTGCAGTTTGCCTATGTTGAACCCTTCGATGTGGAGGGTATGTATATGTATACGTGCAAAGGGTTCTAAAGGAGGCATGTTGAGTACTGGACCATAAACCTTGAGTCATATTGGCAAACGGCAAAGAAATTCAGGTGGAGTTATGGCTTTAAAAATTCAAAGATGTGCATTTAACCTCTACTGGAGCTGTAAAACTTTGAATAAGAATTGCAAAAAATAGATTTGAATATTTCCTTTTAAAATGATTTGGCTGTACAGAGATATAGAGCAGCAACCTGAATAAAAAATCAGCTTAACTAACCAGAGCTAAGTGGAAATTGAAACAGCCGTGTGTACTTTACGCTTGCTGTGCATTTTAATTCAACTTATGTGCGGTCACCGAATATGATATAAGCTACTTCTTTTCTGAATTACTTCAGTCACATTAGCTGCAGTTTGCTTTGCATGCCTGGTGTTGCAACCAGAAATACTGTACTTTACATCAACATGCCGAACTCCGCATCTCTGTTGTCACACATGATTGCTGATTAATTAATTGTTTACCTACTGCAGAACTTTATAGACGCATAGAGGTAATATGAATATTCAACAATCAAAACATTTAAAGGAATTCTGTTCTTCAGCATTACATGGAGCTGGTTTTTCCGGCAATGATACTGTTAAAAGGATTCAAGAATATTATACATCTCAAGATCACACACATAATGGGCCCTTTATGTCGCCATTTTGTTCCACCTATGGATTTTGAAAATCTGTCTTGAAATCTGAATCCCACTGGTAATGACCAGTACTTTAGAGAAATGTGGGCTGGAACAGTTCAAGTTTAAAGCACTAAAGAACGCATACTCCAATAATTAGGTATCACAGTGGCTATTTATTTATTTGAGAGTTTTATATAGCGCTGGCTAGACCCAAGGGTATCAGAGCGCTCTACAGACATGTGAACAGGGACCATGACATTAATACACAGATTAACAGTTGACATTGTATATCCAGAGGGAATGGAAACACAGTACAGCATCATGTGTGTATATCAAAAAGTATCAAATAATACCAACGGCGGCTGGCACAGGTAAACTCGATGCGGCAGTGGGGTGGGGCGGGTTGGGAGGGAGAGGAAGTGAACAGATGAGGGAATAGGTATAAATAAATAAACAAATAATTATAATAATAGAGCGAGGATGTGGCCTTATGGCTAGAGTGGTCGACTTCGAAGCTGGAGAACTGGGTTCGAGTCTCGAAAACAAAGCTCAACATCCTGTGATTCTGGGCAAGTCACTTAATCTCCCCGTGCCTAACAAAAAAATGAATGTGTTCCTCTGTAACGATACTGGTGCTCATGTAAAGCGCTCTGATGCCGGATATCTTTGTGTCGGGTTTGCGCTATATAAAACTCTAAAAATAAAATGTACAAAAATACCTATTCCATCATCTGTTTACTTCCCCACCGTGCTTATCTGTGCCAGCCTCAGCTAAATAATACAACATTATCCATTAGAGGCATTGGTGACAGATTGTGTGCTGAGTTAGGTGTGGCGACCATCTTGAATGATCCTGTTGGTGTAGCAAGCTCAGAGGAGCGGTTTAAAATATTTCTTCGCCAACAGTGATTTGAGGTTCTGTTCCAGACAAGTATAGGAAGGATTACAGTGGCGGTCTTTAGGAAGATAGAGGGAGGATAGCTTAGACTGGGCCCAGATGTTTTTTCCACACTAGTGTAATTTCACTTATGTCTCAATTACCGAGTTTTAAAATATTTTTTATTATTTTTGTTTTTCTTCAACTTAAGCTTTTTAGGTCATTTCGATCCTTTAAGGATGAGCTAGAGCAGACAAATCTTTAAGGAACTGTATGGGATACATATGAACAAGCATCTGTTCAGTGTGTAGAGTGCACTTCAGGAGTGAGAGTTTATCAGACTTTGCATAGCACACTTTTACAGAACATCTTAGTTTAAAAGAAAAAAATATAAATTCCAGATATGCACCTCTGGGCATGAGTGCACAAGACTGCGGAGTTCTTTGCAGCAACAGACAAACAACAAAGCACCCGGCTGTGCAACAAAGTCCAATTCTCTTGGGTTTGGAACATGGCCTTAGGCAGTTCATCCACACACCTTTGATTTTTGCCGGTGGATACCTACTGCATATATTACAGCCTTTAAGCTCCTTAATAAACATGTACAACTGCATTTGTGACGCCCTCATTTGGGTGCATTCACCCTATTTTATAGTACAGAATTTCTGCAGTCATGTTTTCACTCAGCTTGGAATTTTGTTGAAGAATCTGTTATGTCAGGTAATATATGCCTGTGTTTTTTTAGGTATGACCTTATTTTCTCTATGAAGGCAATTTGGGTGGGTGGTCATATTTGGTCAAATGTGTGGCTGTGTTGTAAGTATGTTGCTGTTTTCACCTGGCAGGAATTTTCTTGAATGTTGTAACATGGTGATATGTTTTTTGTTGTGTGTTGTTTTTTAGAACATACACACCTTCTCACTTGTGATGGGATTTGGTTCAAGTGACTGCACTTGGCCTGTCCATCTTTCTTCTTTGGTAGTATGCAATGGAATGCTTTTATATGAATATATAATATTCTGTTTTTTGTAGGACTGTGTGTGCTTTCAATGAAGTAGCATTTGGTCTGATATGGCAATTTGTGTGTCTGCGATGTTTGGAGCATGTTCAGACCTTTATGTTATTAAACATGGCATATAAATCTAAAGTAACCCAAACGAAAATGGTGTCACTTGTACCTACACTTGAGAAATTCAGGGACATTTCAGTGATAAGAGAGTGTGCTCTAGCCAGTGATACTCAGAGTAAGACCCCTGGGCCTCTTGCGCCCCCCTTGACCCTTAGATGCAGCCCCCTGATCAACTGCATCACTGGGCTGCTCTTTTTCTGGACTCAGCACGAAGATTCAGAAAGATGTTTAATAAAACAGCAATAATTTATTTACAGGTTAACTGAAGTTAAAGAAAGAAATTAATTAAGGTGTACTGCATTACCTAATTTTAGGAGTTCCTCCATTGTTAAAAACATATTTAAACAAATATTTAAAAACAGAATAAAGTCTCTTTAAAATATGAAATATGTATTTAGAAACATTAATGCTTCCCCCCAGCTCCCACCCTAGCAATGATGCAAATAGTGAACTAAGAGGCAAGTCAGTTGTTATTTGCAACCTCTGGGTGGCTTGGGTTGCTATTGTATATAGACAATATTATATTTAAGCAAACCAAACACCTGAGAATATTTTGTACAGTGCACATCCTGAAGTCATGTATTTTGAGGTCCTCGTATATGTGATAATGAGGAAAAGGAGGAAAAGTGAAGTCAAACAATTGCCTAGGATCACACAATTTGGTCAAGTGGGGAAGCCGGGATTGACCCCAGGTTTTCTGCTTCACAATGTGCAATTCAGTCATTAGATGTACATGCTTTACTTCCACTACTCCTACCTTGTGCCCTCCTCCCCCCAACCTCTGACTGTCAACCTGCTGGCATCAGTGAGGCCCTCAGTCACACCCCAAACCAAACCTTTTTCCCCTGGGAAAATATTATGAGTACCCATGCTCTAGACCATCTTAACTGCAAAAATGCATGCATGTGAATTGTAGAGCATAGGTGTAAGAACATGTGCTGAATTTTGTGGAGAGTCTGAATAGATGTCCTTGTGAAATGTGTTTATTTATCACCTCTTTCAAAATACGTTTTGCGGCATTCAACAGAATTATTAGAATGACAGGATTCTGTGTAATATCTTGTAATTGCTGGCTCCTATTTACAGCAGCAGATCAGCCTTCAATTTAATTTGGTCTTTCATCTCTTAACAGAGTATGGGAACAACAAGGCTCCCCTAACGCTGACCTGATTGTGCTCGGACACCAGATTTATGAGGCTCCTATAGACAGGGTATGAATATCTGTGCCCCAAAGGCTGGCATCTAAGGAGTGCCAATAAGAGCCAGACCTCAGTGTCCAAATTTTGGTGTTAGTCAATCCATCACCTTAGTACCCCCACTAATCTCATAAATCAGGTGTACGAGCACAATCAGGTTTTTGTTGATATAGTGATATTATGAGTGGAGGGCGACCTGATTGATTATTTCCTCTTATGCTCCTTATTGTTGATGATCGCCTAATATTGAGCCAACCAGTTTCTCAAGGAATACTGTGGAACCACCAGAGGACAGTGACATCTGCCTAATGCCCCTCTGAGGCAGCTTTTACAACTGTTGGTAGACAAACAATACCAAAAATACCTGCTGAACCTTTAACCCCTTCCCTGCTCATGACGGAACCACTCCGTCATGAGCCACGGTTGCGCTGTGCTCATGACGGAGTGGTTCCGTCATGCTGCGGCTGTTGGCCGCCGCTCCGCCCACGCGGCGCTAATTCCCCGCCTATGCGGGCGATTAGCGCAGTGGGCGGAGACGTGACAGAACCACTCCGTCATGAGCACAGCTCAACCGTGGCTCGTGATGGAGCGGTTCTATCATGAGCACAGCGCCACCGCGCTGCCCCCAAACCCCCCCCCAGCGCCGCGGCGGAATTCCTGCCGCGGCGAAGGGGTTAAGTAACCAGAGTCTCCATTTATGAGCAAAAGTCTAGTATCACTCCCTCAGTTTCACTGACCCTACTCATACACTACGGGCATATTTACAAGGATATGGCAGAGTGCGGGCTACAGCAAAATTTGCAGTTTCGCGCTCTGCCATTTCCAACATGCAGGGATGCACCATATTTACAACACTATGATGCTCCTCTGTGTTTTCACTAGTGTTAAAATAGCTGCAAAGCGCCAACACTGACACCCTTGTGCAGAAGTGCAAGGGTTCCTGTGTTGCAGGGAATTATTGTTTATGTGCAGGAAGGTGTGCCTTCCAGCACATCAACAATCAATATTGGCGATTTCTCCTCGTTTTTGCTTTTTCTATGTGTGCTGTATTCTGTAGCATACATAAAAGTAGCAAATTGTAATTATTTAATGAGTGTTTATGTGCAGGAGGGGACACCTTCCTGCACATAAACAATCAGTAATGGTGTTTTTCTCTTTCTATGTGTGCTGCAGAATGCAGCACACATAGAAAAATCAAAAACAAGGAGAAATAAAGACATTTCTCACCGCTGCGCCATTCTAATGCCTGCAATACAGTTTTTGGTGCTGCTTCAGTTTTTCACATCCTTTTAAATCTGGGCAGTGGAAAAAGGAAATGGGTGTTGCGGTGGAACATCCACAGTAACACCCATTGCACGCCCCTTTCATGCAGAAAACTGCATGAAAGAGTACCTTAGTTACAAAATGGTGTTAAGCCACAGAAAGTAGCTTAACACTTTGTAAATATGGAGCAGGGCATTGCGCCAAGGAAAGTCAGTAAAAGTGAAGTTCCTGTGGCATAATTCCTTGGGAAATATGCCCCTACATTTGTCTCAGCCAGTGAAGTGTGCCGTGTTTCAGTGGACAAAATATGTCAGCAATTCACAAGAGCGAACTAAACGAAATTGGATGGCTTGTCCTCAAAAACAGCCAAGAACTGTGTTGCATGCATGAATTTCTAAATGTATTTTTAATAAGTATTTTAAGTATTCACCACTCCACCTCATTATCTACCTCTCACTGCTGATTTGCTTTGCCACCTGTACGTGAGTCAGCAGTTTTTAGCAATCACACCTGCATAAAAATAGGTGCTCTAAATCAAAACAAACCATGTGCTCTAAATCACTGGTCGGTCGAGTGAAAGTTCCAGTTTTTTATTTTCTCTGCTGCTCCTCTTGTCTCGGGTGTCAGTGACAAGATGTATGTTTTAGGGGAAAATATCATATTTTTCTTACATCTGTCTTTTCACCTGTTTTTTTCATTTTCTGCTGGTTTTTACGAGCTTAAGAAACTGCTTGCCATGTGGATCTTCAACTGGAGCTGCCTGGAGATCTGGCCCTGGGAGTGTACTTCAATGAAAGCTCATCCTCATGGCCTGCTAAGGAGGTGTTCAACAGATCCAAGAACTTATGCTAGTCGGTGAGGCATGACCCTGCGTTTCTATTTTCCTCATGCTGTGTTTTCTGAAGCATTCTCACACAAGAGAGTGTAACATACTTTCCTACATTTTATCCGAAATGTTGTCAAACTGTATGCTTCTATCTTCTCTCCTGCTTCCAACAAACTGACATTCTCAGTAATCATGGATGCATTTTAGTGGAAGGTGGATGAGAGGAGGGTTAGTGTGAACAATCACACAGAAGGGGGCCCCTGAGAAGATACCTAGGCAGGGGAACAGGGGAAAACAGAAATATCAATCAAACACAAACCCACTAAGTAATGTATAAATAAGCTGTATGTCAAGGATCAAAAGACAGGGAACTACATTATCCCATGGCCTTAAGGCAAAAAACAGTGTGCAACAGAAAGGAGGTATAAGACTGTACAACTACACCATGTAACAACTATTTTGGGACATATGCCTTGAATTTATTGTACACATTCTTAGTGTCCAAATATCAAAATGACATTTAATAATTATTATAATAAATACAATCAAAAAACAGTTGTACATACTTGTGGTACCTACGTGCAACAACATACAAATCACCTACACCATACTACCAAAAGAACAATAATCATTCACTCACACAACACACTGCACAATAGCGACCCACTGCATCAGACACAATAATCTCTGCAAGAAATGGTACAAGATGTCTTACAAAGAATTACAAACAGGAACCTTAACAGTTGTTCCATTAAGCCCAATAATCACAGTTTACCAATTTTTATCCAATGGATAGTTAACACATATTCTTTTTAGGTGTAAGGTCATGAACAGCACATGGATGGGCAACTGTTGATTTAGTCAGTTACCTACTATAGGGGATATTCTCAAGCACGTGTGATAACTAACGGAAAAGTAGCTTAACGCAACTCTTCACATTGCAGTCTATCGTGCGAAAATAACACCGTGGTAACGTGGTATTCCCAAGCCGGCGGTACCATGCGATAGGCTCACGATAACGCGTCTCAATTCCGCGCTACAATCAATGCAACTCTGCAAAGATGCGAAACACCAACGCGAAAAAAGTTGTGATGCCCCAAATCGCGATACAAAAATCAGCGACAACCAACCACATGCCTGCAATTCCCACACATCATGCGGGAAAATGCACTATAAAAGCAACAAAAAAAAACACACCAACACCAACCAAACTGCGTCGCACCATGGATGCACCTGGACCAAGTGCAGAGGACAACCAGAACCCCACAAGCCCCACGGAGGACCAGCCAGACACCCCGGGGTCAGGTAAGGGCAAGGAGAATAGGAAGAGGAAGACAGGGTTCATGCCGCAGGAAGACCGGATCATCGTCATGGAGGTGATAGAACACTGCCAACAACTTTTCGTCACCTCCACTGCATCATTGGCAACACAAACGGAAATATGGAAGTCCATCCTCACCAACGTGAATGCAGTCGGAGTATCGAGGAGGTCAATGGAGGAGGTTAGGAGGTGCTGGCATGAAGTGCACAGCCAAACCAAGGAGAAACTCGCTGCCAACAGGAAGGCAGCAAAGGCGACTGGAGGTAGAAGTCTTGCGCCACAGGAGGAGCAGGATGAGCTGGAGGAAATGGTGGCCACAGTCATCAGTGTGGAGACGGTGCAAGGAGTTGGGGGCCTGGACACAGCTCGATATGACCTGACCCAACAGCAACAGGGTGAGTAACGACCAGGGACAGGGAGGACAGCGGGAGATAGGCACAATGGCACACATGCACAATAATGAGCAGCACACTGCACAGCCACAATGAGTGTGGAACATGTCCCTGATACCCTTCGCACACTGCAGCACACATAGAAACACCAAGTAGGCCCCCGTCCACAATGTGCACAAATGGGCCCCCCTCAATATCACCAATTTCCCAACCTACCATGGACATGTGCTGAATCCAGAAAGGCAGCAGCTCTGTGAGCCACACGGACAATGCAAGTGACACTGCATGACAGATAGCATGGCTGCAGTCACAATACATGCCATGGTACACGAGATGACTTTGAGGTGGCTGAGTGTGGACCACATCTGTAAAGGAGCAGGCCACACTCTGACACATACACGTACACCTACAACCCATGATGTCAAAAACACATCTGCAGACAAACAATTCATAAGAGTACAAAAACCGTACAAGAGCACAAATGACCCAAGACGCAAACATTCCAGCACCCGAAAAGCACACAAGTCAAAGGCATACCGAATCAAAGGGATAAGGGACCGCAAAATCAGAGCTGCAGGGGAGACTCGCCAACAATGTGGCACACACACATAGCAAGCACATTACACCAACATTGATGACAATGTCGTACAAAGTGCAACCCTTACACCACACGACAGAGGACACAACTGGTGCCGCCCGTGCGTAGTAACTGGCCAATCCCATCTGGCATTGCATGACACTGTGAGGTGATAATGTGTGAGTACAACCTCACATTCGTCATGTATGAAATGGCCACTGTCTCCCATCAAATAGCCAGATTCACCAAAACAGCCAAAATGTACACTGTCATGCAGTCTGAATGTAAACATCTCCAATTGGTGAATATACATGGAACACACTGTGCCTGCATCTCCCTGTTACATTGCAGAGGGACAGTCAACACCCCCTGCATAGCAGACCACACATCTCTACAGTGATGATGAAGAGGACACCCTGCACATTTGCCCAGACACCCTCCAACGACTCATGGACAGCATCTGCACACCACCCCCAGGAGCAGGGCAGCCCCGCTGCATCGTGGTGACATCACACCCTGCACAGACCACAAAGCAAGAAGCACAACCCACCATGGCTGGCTCAAAGGACCCCCACGACCAAGACATGGAATTCCAATGTCGTGTGTTAGGGTGCCAGGAGAAGAAGGCTGATCAGCTGCGGGTGGGGTTCAACCTCATGGCAGCCAAACTCAATGCCATACGTGGGTGTCTGAGTCCCATCAGGGACCACTTACAGTGCCTAACAGACACCCACAGTCCGCACCATGCTCACCAACAATCCTTGGCTGACCTCGCTGCGGCCATTTCTCGGATACAAGAACTGTCTAGTCAGACAGGCTCCAGCGATGACAGCACAGAGTTGGCACAGATGCGGAGGACAATGGAGACCATGGAGCCGATGCAGCCTGGAAGTAGGGCTGCCACGGCTGAACACCAGCGAGATGTAGCTGGAATCTACCATGCCTCGCAGATCCTCATCTTGCCATTTCTGCCACAGAGCCTGTCACAGATAACTGCTACTAGAACTCCGACACACACATCTCTGCCCCTGATGTGTCATTGGAACACAGTGATGCAGCCCTACCGCCTCCACCCCCTGATGTTTCATTGGTACACAGTGATGAAGCCCTACCACCTCCGCCCCCTGATGTGTCAGTGGCACACGGGGATGCAGCCATAACACCACCACACACACCTGACACACCAGACACGGAAGACGTTTCAAGGAGTAAGATGTGGAGGGTAATGACTGTGTGAGGAAGGAGGCAGTAGCATCCGTAGCCACCATATGGCCTGTCCCTTCCTGGTTCAGCCCTATGCATCATGCCCTGGAACAACACCTCCCACTGTCCCCCGGAACACTCTGTAACATTCACCTGGACCCCGACATGGACTGCCATATCTGATCTTGTACCAATGACACAGCAATCCGGCTGAGGACTAAACTCTTCGTCTCCAAATTACCTTTGCATTCCCCCAAGGACTCTGGTTGGCCCACCACTGGGCAACCACGTAATGTTGGCTTGAACTGGCCATGTACACCTCCAGCTCTGACACTCCCCAGAATGTGAAAGAAACATTCCAAATCACACAGATGTGTCATGTCTATGTTCACTCATGTGTACGAGAATGGATGAATGTAGGGACATTGATTGCACAAAAAAGGTACACCTTGGTAAATGTCATCAATGCGCATGTTTGACCCTGACCCACATGGACCTTTAGATGAATGTGAAGGTGTGAACTAGCTCTGGCCTCATTGCACATGAACGACAATCTCGCATCCCCCAACGTAGCCCCACGTCCATGTATTATATGGGGCTGTGTGTGTAAATGTCAAAATCGGTAGCCCGCCTGAAGTAGTGTCCCTAATCGCATGTGGCTACAGAACATCTCTCCGCATGACCTACTCATACACATCAGTGTGGACACAGTCTGTTTTAATGGATCATATTGATCCACATGGCAAGAAGATGGACACCATACTCACATTGCTGAAGACATGTAAGAGCACAGGTCTACCAGCAACTATCCCAAACACAATGTCTGGCTCACAGAGGTGGAGCTGCCAATAGGTATTCGCCATCTATGTACCAGTGGCAGTCTGTCCCTCCCTGTGCATGGACAATGCTCATTGAGGCACACGATTTGTCATACTAATCAACACTGATCACAGTTGTACACTGTTGCAGTTGCGTAGACTTTATTAGCATGTGTGTGTCACTACGGGCAAGTAATGTGCCACAACAGGCCGACAAATGCTTAAGGCACTTACAGGCAGAATGGGAACGTGTTGTGGTGCAAGAAATGGGAATGTAAAAATGAACACATATCCTTACGTTTGGCAACGGTCTCAACCCACCTTGCCTTGCTGGTCGAGTCATGTGATGTAAGGCGTCGGCTCATAGCCCTGTGTCAGAGGACATGACTCACAGCCCATGGGATCTGCATGGAGCTGTACCACCGGACTGCGCCGACTGTGTGATATGCTGACAGTGAGCAGGTGACAGGGACCAACAAGGTCACATGTCGTGCTACATTTCCATGTCTGTAGTCTCCCTCCAACAGTATGTCAGCTTTAGGAAATTTGCCAAACGACGCTGTGCAGCTCCGCCAATGGGGCTGCAGCACCTTGCACAGGTGTGTGACAACACTCGTAGGTGCACGCACATGCATTCTGAGTCAGAGCGAATGCAGACATGACCACTGTTGTTCTGGCTTATGGGACCATTCCTCCACGATGTAACACAGTGTTGTGACCTGTGCTCTGGGTGTCAATCAGTTGTGGCTGCAGGAAGGTAGTTACTCGTCCATAAATGCGAGCGCTGTTTCATAGCCAATCAGTTCCAGAAGTATGTTGTTCTCGACTTCAAGGAACACGAGGGAAAGCCAATCCATTAACTGGTCCGGACAGATGTGGTCCAACCACGCAGTTTCACCGATCCGCAACACAGCCCAATAGGGGAGCGTCTCGATGTGGTCACTGCACATGATGACTTGTGCAATCTCCCATCCACTACTGCCAGCACATACGCCACAGATCAGGGCATCTCATGCACGGCTATTCCGGTTGCACTTCTGTTCGTGGACCAACAGGGGGCGCACACACAAGTCATAATCCAGTACAGCTATCGTTGTGTTGGATAGGCAGACGTACATGGGCCACTCGAATGTGCATGATCGACAGTGGTACCAGGGCTGGACACATGAGACGTACGCAAGCCGGAAATTCAGACGGTAATTGATTCACAGAACTGCCATTGGCAGAGCTCCCAACAGATGCAGCATTTGTGCATGGTACAGTTCCAAATGACAGAGTTGTGCATGTGCCCGGGATTGCCTGCCAATGCATTTGTTGGTCTCATACCACCGGCACTCCTCTGACTGGTGGTAGTTCTGTGGAAAATATGCCACAACTTGGAGAAATGAGTCGTATATTTGCTCAACGTTTGGACGTATGGGTTGTTTTTTGGCAATTTGTTGGGGGCATGCCATGCAGGTGAACCTCGAGCAGGGACAAGTGTGTGTGGGGTGTGGACACGTTGCTCTTTCATTAGTGCAGTTTGTGGTGTGGGAGTCGTAGGAGTCTGGTATGGTATCTCACTCAGGGGGTGCCGGGCGGAATGGAGACCAAGGTCGGAGGTTCGGATGTCCTTCTGCCTTGTGTATTGAGACAAATGAGCTTTCATGCCTATTTTTAGTCTGACTAATGCTTGCATTTCTGAAATGTGATGTGGCCTTCGCGATGAAATCGTTGCCAGGCCTTAGATTTAAGGTGCACCAATTGCGATACACACGCAACAGTTGGCATGTATGAGCCAAGGGCCTGATTGTCCTTGCGCTCCTTGTTCTGTCTCTCTATCTCTCCCTTTCTCTCTCTCTCTGTCTTTTGATGAGTGCCTAACACACCTTCTTATCTTGGATGTTGCCTTACAGGCCATCACCTACAGATTGTCCAGGAATGTCTCGCCATGACTCTTTCAAATAGTTGTTTGGAGAGAAATTTGATTGTGATATTTTGTTTCGGACTTACAATGGTGAATGATTCATTCTGCTTTATCTGTACTCACATGACCATTACTTGTGATTCTGCTGCATCAGGCAGATGATTTTGTTCATGATTTCGTGCTGTTGATGTGCAGTCTCTTGGTCTGGGGAAGATGGGGGGTGCCCGGGGTGGGGCCCGGGGGGGGGGGGGGTCCGGGGATGGGTGGCGCTGGGTGTTGTGGCCCTGTTGGTGCTTGTAGCTGCATGATCGTTGGCTCCATGGCATCTGTTGTTCTTCAGGTGTGGCTCTGGGCTGTGCTCCCTTGTCTGGTGCCGGATGTCGTCCGACAGTACACCAGGTCAGAGCAGGTGTTTATTTCCTGCTGCTAACACGCCTTATCGCATGTTTTGTGTTCTTATCGCAGATTTGTCTGGTCGTTGAGAATGTAGAGGTGTGGTGTTGTCGCGGCTTTTTGCTTGGGAACGCCTACCATGCATCTCATTAGCGATAGTTGCAGGGGTCATCCGTGGTTATGTTTATTGAGGATGCTATCACCAGAAAACTGGTAATATGGGCTGTTAGCACCAGCTTGTGAATGGGGCAATAACTTTATTGCGACTTTGGCTGCGATGAAGTGCCGATAACTCGGCGATAACTCCTTGAGAATATGCCCCTATGTATTTGCAGCTAATTAGAGTGTGTATTTAGGTTTCAGTTCATAACCATAACACCATTACCTTTTAGAGTTTTTGATGTGTTTAAAAAAGCTCAGAAAATCCCTTGAAAAGAGTTTAAGTGAAATTATTAAATAAAACCTAAAAGCCCTTGAATTTATCCATCTACAGTTAACAACACAACTCACTCAATAAAAAAATACTACTCACCCAACAAATTTACTGCTCATAAATTTGCATATAATGGATGACAACACAAATTAAATTTATAGCATTAATGTTGACATTATATATCACCTTACTATTGCCGTTAGGGATCACATCACTCTGGACAAAGTATAATTTCTTTTTAGGGGATTTGTTTTCCCCTAATAATATTAGGTTGTCAATTTCTGGTATTTTGAGGTCATCTTGCTGTTTACAATCAAACCTCTCTGTGCAAGACCTGCAGTACATGCACAGTAGTGTTTCGGTGGTGGGTCAAGTCACCTGCCAACCCCTAAACCAAATCCTATATGGTTGATCCATCCCACTTTGCACAATCTCTGTCAATGCACAGTGGGTAGTGACTGCAGGGCCTGACTTCTAACCAGATCCTGTCGCCACACCTCCGTGGGTGGCCTACCAAACCCCCCACTAAGCTTGGCCTTCACACCCACTGTATTGAGTGCTCATTATGCATGGCCTATACAGTCATAGTTTCAGGGTTTGTTTTTTGGAAGTGTATTTTCTAAAATGATTTGGGTGTCTGTCTCTAATTCTTAAATCAGCAAACCCAAGTTGGGATCCATGAATACCACAAGAAAAACATGGCAATTTATTTTAATTGTGAGGGCAGCATATGACCTCCTGGAAAAAAACTGTTTTCCCTTGGGCAGTTGCATCAAAGGGCCTCTACAGGGTTCAGATTAGCAGATTAGCCAATATGCCATTGAGAGAGCTGTTTAAAAATTGCCCTTTTCACTTTTGCTGCCCTCAGAGGACATATACCTAAATATTTGTGGCCCTGCCAGGCTTGGCGAATTCCCTTAAAAGCCCCACTAACGTTTTTTTAGTTTTTTTAATGTCACCCCAAATCTCCTAAGGGTTTACATTTTTGACCCTAGGAGAGTTTTCATATAGTTTCAACCACATTTCGAGACTGACTTTTTGCTCGGAGGCTCAGGTGTAAGGTACTGTCATCCCTAGCAGTTTTTATGGTGTTGTCTTGGTCTATTATGATATTATGATATGATTTTGCTTTTTTACATGAGGCAACTCCAGGAGAAAGTCAAGAGGCTGGCTTATTTATAACTATACCCCCTAAAATTTTGTTTAGTATATGTGGGGTTCTGATCATCTTAAAGTTCAGGGCTCCCTAGGAATATGGACAGTTCGGAGAGTGTCCACATAGGACTTTCCACCTGCCTACTTGGAACCATTTGTAAATTAATGTGTTTTGCTATTGTAGTGTGTACATAAAAAGTGACTTTTCTTTTTTTAATAAGTAAAAGCACTGGCTGGACAATGATGTATTGGATGTCCTTTTCATTCCATTTCATAAGTGCGTGCTGGGTTACTACCCCATATCACCTCCCCTGAGTAGGCCTTGTACTGCTCTGCCTCACTACCCTAAGAGAGTCAAGTGGTACAAATTGGTACTTGGTTCCCAGTAGACTGAAGGTTGTGGGCTCCTTCCCAATAATCCACGTTCTTAAATTGATGGGGGTTGGGTGCAGAATCTTGTAGGCATGCAAGGAGTTGGCCAAGGATCCTACCTGAAGGCCAGACCCAGCGTCTTTGGCTGTGTGCAGCCTGAGGGGGGGGGGGGTAGCCCAAGGGACTGTATCTATGGTTAACACTGAACATGATTAAAAAACTCACTGAAAAAAACCAGCTGACGTTACAGTTAGGTATGGTGATAAAATCTTTAATTATGGTTAACGTGGCATTATAGTTAGGTGCTGAAAGGAAATAAAAACTAATATTTAAAACTGATAAAAAGCTCTAAAATTCACTAGTTTAATTTAATGAACCAATACATATATATATATATGTTAGAATATGTACAAGCTCTAGAGCTAGAGCCTCCATGTCAGATTGCCCTCTCAAATAACCATATTGGGAAATATATGCAATTCCTAATGCTCAAATGTTTAAACATGTGACTACTCTGCGGAAGCTGTGGTAGTCACAGCATCACAGAACGGCTCCTGTACGTTTTCCATTTCTGGGAAAAGCCAGAACACTGTTGCCAATATAGGAGCAAGCATATGGGAGCACATATCTGCCTTTATTTGCGAATTTGGCACATCATTGTAAAACATGCAGCAATTCCTTCAGCTGCTCTGACGAGTACATAGGTGACCATAGTGGTGCACGAGTTTGCCTAGCTGTTTTTTAAACTCTTTCTCAGTTTTTACATCCAACTTTTAAGGTACACAACTCTGCACGTTCATGGAGAGGTTATTGATTTTTCTCTGACGATGCCAGGTTTGCATCATTGTCCCCCTGGGGGCTCCTGTCAATGCCCTCTTTATTTTTGCACATTTACAATCACACTTTAAATTCTGGTACAGGAAGGGCTTTAACACCTTACCGGTCGATGATGCCACCTTGGGAAACAGCTGTCAGCTTTCATTGATTTATATGACAGCTTTATTGCATCTTGTATGTCCCACTGTGACAAACAGAAGCAAGGAGTAGGTAATGTAGGAAATGCTGTTTCAACCTCTTTTTCTTTCCAAAAATATAGGTTTAATAATAGGAGCAGAATCTTTGGACAAGATGTTACTTTCTACTAGATATATGCAGAGCTACTATAGGAATTGTATAGTTATTTTTAAAAAAAGTTATCAACAGTATTTTACACTCTGAAGATGAGTTTCTTTCAGGACTGTCTCATTTCAACACAATTAGAACATTTCCATATTTTGCTAAATCTATGGTTTTTAACAATAGTTGAAATTCAAATTACTAAATTATTTTGCTTAAACTTGAAAATAATCTATATCAAGAAAAAGACAACTATATACTCATAAACTTCCCCAGAACAAATCATGTATGCGGTTTAACAATCAACCTCAGTTATGGCAGTCTAGTAACAGCAGCTCAAATGTGATGAATCAACAAAAAAACACATAACATCGATTAAAAACCCCAACAGAATAGATGTGTTCATTTTAGGGGCATTTGTAACATAACCAGAGAAAAGAATAAATAGGTAAACAAACTATTCATATATTAAAACATAAATAATGATAGCATTTGCCAATATTTCTGAAGCACTCATCAGTTTATTTGACAAATTTGTCTAGAAATCCAGAACACCTCGTATCAGCATAGAATCTTAATTCTAAATGACATGCAAGAAGGCAATCTAAGGAAACTGTACAGCCCAAACAGACAGGATTCAAGCATTGCCATAGGAAGGACGCCACCGGCTGTGCTGCCAGAAGGGGAAATGGCCCATTAGCCATAGTTTAGTGAAAAAACACAGCCATCATTGGAAACTGGAAGGCCCTTTATGCCCCTGTGTCCAGTGTCACTGCACTGGCTGCATTATTATTAGGTAGGCCACTTGATCAGACATCTTTCTGCCAAGATATCTGCTATACTAAGCTCTGTGTTTATGTATGATTTTATCAGGGCAAGAGTGTGGTCTCCAGGGCTTGCTTTCAACAATTCCCCTATTTTAAAGATGTAAGAGTCCAAGAGTTACATTTAATACATAGCAAACTATAGTGTCTAACACTTATATGCTGCACCATAGATTATATTACTTACCAGAAGGTAAGATAATAATGCCATAGCTGCTGGCGTGAAAGATGAGAACACCCATTAACATTAACACATAAAGAACAATATGACCATAAGACAATTTGTCAAACAAATAAAGACTTTGTTGCCTGTTTGAAATGTGGATCGCTAATTGGCAGAGGTATGTACCTTTGCCCAAGTAGGGACCCTTGCTTCTAGCCAGGGTAAGGGGGATACACACTTTAGATAACCCCTGCTCACCCCTTGATAGCTTGGCACGAGCAGACAGGCTTATCCCAAAGGCAATGTGTAAAGTATATGTACTCAAAATACACAGTAATACAGTGATAACACCACAAATAGACACCACACCAGTTTATCTAAACTCAAGACCAAAATGACAAGAATCCAACGTATAGGCAGAAAAATAGCACTTAAAAACTGTTACTTCCAAAATAAAGCTTGTAGAAAACACATAGGTCCACCTGGGTGCCATGGGGAGGCAAGACATCGTGTCCTCAAGGAGTTATTGCCAGAGGCCTAAACCTGGAATAGGCACCTCCTGGCAGGTGAGAACTCTCAGTAGTAGAATTTAGGGGAGGTTGAAGTGAAGTCTTTGTGTCCCTGAGACTTCAGAACAGGAGGCCAGTACAAACAGGCCCTTGGAGATACTTCTTGCTGCAACTTCACAGCAAAGTTCCAGTCGCTTGTCCTTTACTTGGCAGATACTTCAGGCCATCCCCACACAGCACACAACAAAGGGGCAGCACTCCTCCTCACAGCTCTTCAGCTCTTTTCCTTGGCAAAGGTTCCTCTTGAGTACAGAAGTGATCCACAATTCTGGGGTTTGAGGTCTACTACTTAACCCCATTTTATCTTTATTCGTCTTTGTGCAAGGGTCTCTGAGCCCAGTCCAAACCAGTTTTGTTCTCAGTGGACCACAGGGGAAGGAGACAGCATTGTGCAAGTGAGACAGGCTCTATTCAGATGCAAGGAAAACTCCTCCCACTAATTTAAATACAGGCAAGACTCATTCAGCTTAGCTCTGAGTCATCCAGGAAGGGCTAGGCACACCTCACTCCCCCAGTGGCTGTCTACAGTGAATGCACATCCCCAGCCCCTGCCACTCCAAAACCAGATAGTCAATCGACAAACAGGCAGGGGCACACAGAATGGTTAAACAAGAAAATGCCTACTTTCTAAAAGTGGCGTTTTCAAACACATAAACGATCTTTACTAAAAGATGTGTTATTAAATTCTGAGTTCAGAGAGCCTAAACTTTATTTCTCCATCTTGTCCCAATAGGAAGTTATACTTGTAAGATGTTACAAAGCATATGTTATCCTATGGGGCAGATAGCCTTGCAACAATTAAAAACAAAATACACTGTATTTCACTATCAGGACATGTCACACACACCAGTACATGTCCTACCTTTCACATACACAGCACGTTGCCCATGGGGGTACCTTGGGCCTACCATAGGGGGACATAACATGTGGGTGCACTTGCCAGGTCGACATGGCAGTTTAAAACTGTGCACAACCCTGTAGTGGCAGGACTGGGATACATTTTCAGGGCTACTTATGTGGGTGGCACAATCAGGCTCTGGGCACACACAGTGCACTGTACGTATCAGTAAATCAAATAGCTAATCATGAAAACACCAATCCATAAACACAATTTAACCAGAGAGCACATGCACTTTAACACTGATTAACAGTGGTAAAGTGCCAGTGTCTTAAAGCCAACAAAACCAGGTCTGGAAAAATAGGAGGAAGAAGCAAAAGGTTTGGGAATAGACCTGCAAAAAGGACAAACTCCAACATTGTCTATACTCATTTAGCCAGTGAGTCTATAAACACGAAGAAAATAAAAATACAATATTTTCAGAGTGTACATTTGTCCCAAAACCGAGCAGACAAATGTGTTCTAAATGTAAACATCAGTAACTATAGGGAAACCTCCCTTGGCATTAAATGTTGTAAGCATTATAAAGCATTTAAAACTGTGGTTGTAGGAACTGGTCCTTTTATAGTGAGGTGAGATAGCTATGGAAAAATAAACCTTCCAGGAAATGCTGCAGGAAAATGAATATTCAGAAAAAAATATATATAGAGATTAAAGTTCTCATGTAGCTCAAAATGCAGTAAGCACCTGGAGGTGAGCCAGAAATCGCAGAGAAAAGTTAATTAATAGGTATTGTATACTGAGGGAAAAATTAGATAGATTTATCAATTAATCTTCTTGTTTTTCATACTACTTCTGGAACAGAATATACCACATTCGTCAGCAAAAGCTCTTAGTAATTAGCAAAGCTGCCAAAATGTCAAACAACCATGGAAAATATACAACGCATAAAGGGAAATTAGGAAGTGACTGATACTAACTATGCTATTTTAAAATTCCTCAGAATAAAACAAGATGATACAAGTTCTGTAATCCATCAAAAAACACCACTTGGCACACACAGTGCATTCATAGTAGCAGAAATAACAGGTTCCTGTTCTTTTTTAAGTGGTATATATTGGGTGAATGTGTACAAAATTGAAGATATCTGTATGTCTCAGTATCTGATTTATGCTGGCGTTTGATGATAGGTGTGGGAACACTCAAAAGGGGACAGTTCCTCTATTTTCCCACAGAAGGCTCAGTATTACAGCAGCCCCTCAGCATTTGGATGAGGTACAATTGCCCAATGCTACCCATTGACCACATCATTTGAAGTAAGATGAGGATAACGGCCATCAACTACCAGTACTGTGATCTAGTGAATTGTTTCAGTATCTCCAGAATGTAAGGCTTAAGCACATGGGTAATGTGCATACGATTTTTAGTCACTCATTCAAGTTAGCACGACTGAATGAGTATGCAGCTGCAGGGTACAGTGGTATGTTGCGAGTGCAGCAGGTTGGTGCTCCAAACTCATCGTCATCCACAGTATAGCTAGTACCTCGAAATTCTTTTTCAAATTAACCGCATACAGACAATTTGGTGTTCACATTAAAAGCTAATTGAAAAGTTAAGAAATGCAAATACATTACCATATTGGCCAAAGAGTTTTTGTTTCTCACTGTTGTTCGTTTGACTGCCTGGGCTTCTGTTGGGTCTCAGTGTATTGCCCTTCCGCTCTCCTTCCCTTACAAATATATAAATCACTTGGTCTGCACCAGAATCCAAGACTATCTATTGTGTCTCCAATTCTAGGTGTGGTTTTGTTATTTGGTTTTCGTAAGGACCTCGTAATGTGTGCTTAAGTGGGTAAGGCTCCCTTTTGTATGCATGGACCACGATGTGCCACTCCTTGACTCTTACAACCTACTGCATATTGGGGGATACAGTCCCCTCTTAGCTAAACAAGCCTCATGAGACACATGAATGACTATATGTTTTATTATGATACTGGTTGAATCCAAGGTGTTTTATAGTTTTAAGTAATTTTAATATAGATCTTATGGTAAACCTTATTGATTGGAATGATGTACAAACCTTTGACATGCGCAGGTTTTGGTTTGCATGTATAACTGATTGACATCGGACATGTACTGACTGTATGAGTTTGCACTTTTATGGTTTCTATTTTAACAGAATAAAGATTATTTCTACTATATGTGAAACAAAGAGTAGAAACATCAGAAGTCTAAAAAGACACTCTTAATAGGCTGAACCCTAACTAGGAATGCGAGGATAAATAGTGAACCCTAAATTTCATCCATCTCTTCTCTACCTGTAGCCATGTAGGAATATTAATTGTGGTAGATGGAAAGAGCACCTCCCAATACTTTGCAGAACACAGAATGTACTGTTTAAAGGAACATGAATATCCAACAGGGCCACTGGATAACAGCTCCTGCCCTAGTGGGCGCACAGACATCATGGAATAGGATGTTCTAGCCTGTAGAATCTTACAAACCCAAGCTCACTTACCGCCTGTACTTAACCATTAGATCTAGTTGTAAAATCTCATGACTGACATAATTTAAAACAGTCACGGAACCTACCATAAAAATAGAAGAATAAATACAGTATAATCAATTAAAATATTATATATAGCAACTTAATTGAACCTCCTGCTAGGTGAACAACCTTATTAATTTAAAACATTAAACACAAAGATACATGAAGGGAGAAATAGCTTTGGCCTCAAACAGAAAAGATGGTAGAAAGACAGTTGACATTTAAGTCGACCTTTGACTTTGTGCATGTCTGTACTGTATTGATATAAAAAAAAATGCTCCCACCAACCGACCATGATGAAACATGCCATCTCCATTCAGTGGAAGAGGGTTTCAGCTGAGTACTCACTGCCCATGCTCAGGGATGTAGCTTGGTGAGTAAGATTGGAGTGGGGGGTCAGATTTTACAATCAATCAATCTGGCATTTCATGGCAAAATACATTTATGAGAAGCAGGGCATGGGGAGCTTAAGGGGCAATGGAAAGGGAGATCAATGCAGATTGTTAGGGGTACTTAAAACACAATATTATGTAAAATAATCAACATTATTTTTAAATCTTCAAAACAGAGAGGAGAGAGTGTTTGTGTGTGTGTATATTTTTGTCTGTGTGTGCATGTGAGAATCCCAGGTGAAGTCTCATAAACACCTCACCATACCGAACTTAACCCCCCCAAAACTACACCCCTGTTGTCTCTGCTGCAGTCTTAAGACATTTCTCTTTGGCTGGACTGCCTTACCTCTAACTCCCCCTCAGGTCCCCTCTCTCCTCTCACCTATCTCAGTCTTTGACTCTGGTCCCCCCCCAGCTCTTTCTACACCTTTAGATGTTTTATTTATCCATTCACGCCACCTACTAATAATGCATTCTTCAGTAATAATTATGCTTTCCTCAGTTACCCTTATCTGCTATTCCCTACTAACACGTGTTTTTTTACTGTGTAATCATTGTGCAACTAATGTGTATTTTTTGTACATTGCAACTTCGCTGTTCCTTGTGTTCCTATTCCATGGTATCTCACCCCCTAACCCCCCGCGCTACTCTGACACTCTCTGAGTACACCAGTTCACTATCCTTACAGCGGAGTCCAAGCATTATGTCTGACACTCGGTGGAGCTGCTTGGTTCAGCTACTGAGGAGATCAGCCCTGGTTCATCACCTCTGCCGTCACCTACCCAGCCAGACATTGGACACAGTTTCTTCCCGTCTCCCTGTTTCTCCCTTCCCTCCCCCTCCCATGACGAATTTTCTGTAATTCTACCCTTTTTCTTTGGTTATTAAGTTTTGATTGCTTTTAACAAATTGAACATGTTAGCCTGTAACTCTGATCCTCATTGTGTAACCTATGTAAAATGTGTAACTTGCAACACGCTGTTCCTTATGTAAAGTGCTCTGATACCTATGGGTCTGGCCAGTGCTATATAAAACTGAAGATAAATTAATACATTTATCATTTCAGTTTTTCACTTATTTAAGTTCCAATATTTGATAATGTTTCAAAGTTAAACCAGACAGGGACTAAGCATCATCCCCAGCTTTTTCTGATGCATTATTTGAGTGCAAAAAATATTTCTACCACTGAATGTTGTTTCTGTGTGTGTGGGGAGTTCTGCCACATCTCCCTCTTTATTTAAACATGTCTCACTGCCCCCAAATGTGTTGGTGCAGTAACAATCCGATGAGTAATTGTGAGCCTAATTCCATCTACCTGTCCATCGTCTGTCCGTTAGTCAGACAGTCAGTCTGTCTGTCCGTCATTTAAGTGCAAGGCTTGTTGAATATTGAATCCAATTAAATTTTTTATTTATCACATTTACTGGTGTGAAATCCTCAAATTCACCTTTGTGTACAGATTGCCATCATCAACTTGAGCTAATTGTTTAGCCTTTTCGTCCATGCTTTAAACCAGGGTACACCCCTTTGCTCCTTTGACTCTCAATCATTGCAAGTTTTTACACACCAATTTATTTACATTCTCATTTTTCAGAGTCGGTTCTCTTGTTACTTTCCATGTTTTACCATCTTAAAGATGTTTCTTTGACAACATGCAAATGCACTGACTCCGCTGTGACACTGCCTACCACAGGTGCAATGCTCATTAGCGCCTTTGTGTTTATGGATGCAAACCACGGTGCTGTCTGATGCCTTTTTAAGAAACAAAGGACCAAACAAATGTTTTGCATGCGGTAATTGGTTCACTTAGAAAGTATGAACTTATTAAAATGCTGTGCGTTGAGTACGCGATAATTACTATTCCATTAATGCCTTGTGAGGTTGTTGTCTAAAATTCAACAGGGTGTGGGGATAGAACACAAGCTAAGGCAGTTGCGATATGATGAGGACCTCTACAGAGGGCGCTACTTGCCTTATTGATTGAACAATTTGCTGCTAGATTTTCAGCAGGAAAAACATTGTCTAGCTCCTCCCCAAAGACCTCTGCAGGCGTAGCATTTTTTTTTCCTGAGACAAGGCATTCACATCTGACTCTGGGTTAGCAGTCGGTGCAAGAGCGTCACTTAGCATTTTATAATTAAACAGTAATCCCTGAGGGCCACGGACCTAACTAGCGGTTAATGTTCAGGCTGGAAGAGTTGAGGGTCCTGGCCAGAGGGGATAATTGTTATTATCGACCATATGCTTTGATTTCTTTACTGACTCTCTTGCTTCTACAGTTTGCTTTCTAGATTTGTGGGCATGGCAGCACCGCGCCGCAGATGCTTGAAACAGCGGTTGTGCAGATGTGCGTGTAGAATTTAATGTTAATACCTTATGTTAATATAGACTTGCAAAGCTTAACTTTCACAGCAAAGGTCTCTTGGTGCTGTAGATAGACTGTAAGAGATAAACCAGAACAGGAAGTGTATTTAAACAAATGATTCAAGCAGTGGTGTAACAAAACTTGAGGGGACTCACCTCCAACATACATGGAGGGGGCCCCGCACCTAGTCAGGAGCTCTCAGGTCTACCCTTGCACAGTGTCGGAGGGGGCCTCCTGGATCTCGGGCCCCCCACATCATGGGGACTGTGGGAGCTAATGTTACATGTTGGATTCAAGTTTTTGTTCTGAATTGAAAATGGTAAGAAGAAAGCCTGAAATGAAGCGGGAGCTTATTCCAGATGAGGATGGGCCTGTGTTGAACAGCCTTTGCCACAAGATGAGGTTGCCCAAGAAGTTGGTTGGCTTAGTAGTGGGCGAGAAAATGAAGAAAGTGTCCACGGGGGTTTATTGAATCTAAGTTTAGATTTTAGGAATTCAGAAACATCTCCATACAAACATTTGTATCCCAGGCATAATGTCTCAAAGAAGGTGCGAATGTCAACTGGCAGCCTAAGAAGGACTGCTGAAAGGGGCAGGCCAATGAGAAGTAATGGACATGAGTGATCAGTCTGGACACTTGATATGAATTCCTTGCAGTCTGCAGAGGAGATGTTTAAACTCTATGTACTGAGCTCACTGTTGATGCCAGCCCGGTAGGGTTAGGAGCA
The DNA here is from genome assembly GCF_964204655.1 of Triturus cristatus. Taxonomy (NCBI): domain Eukaryota; kingdom Metazoa; phylum Chordata; class Amphibia; order Caudata; family Salamandridae; genus Triturus; species Triturus cristatus. The sequence continues at coordinate 169,755,328 of NC_140582.1, read as the reverse complement.
ATCCTAGCACAACACATGCCTGGACTTGGCCAGGCAAATTGCCGCATATTCAAGCAAGAGTTTGTCTGACATTGAAAGGGCATACTCCCAGCCAGAGAAGGAAAGTCTAGCAGTGGTATGGGCATGTGAACACTACCACATGTTCATTTACGGAAAACCATTCACCATTGTAACAGACCATCAGGCCCTAGTAACAATATATGGAAACCCGAAAGCAAAGATACCACCACTCATTGAAAGATGGGAAATAAGACTGATGGATTATGATTTCAAGATCGTGCACAAGCCGGGAAAGGTACACAACCCAGCTGACTACATGTCACAATATCCCCTAACGCAGGCACCAGAAAGCACATCAATGGCAGAAGAATACCTACATTTTGTGTTAAGGCAGAACACTACCGCACCAATAACAATTGAAGAGCTGGAACAAGAGACAGCAAGGGATGCCACAATGCAAGCAGTCAAACTGACAACATGACAGCAAACATGGAGACACGTAAATACCATTGGTGAGAGGAGTTGGCCTAATGGCTAGAGTGGTCGACCTCGAATCTGGGGAACTGGGTTCGAGGCTCGGCAATGACGCCGAACATCCTGTGATTTTGGGCAAATCACTTAATCTTCCCGTGCCCAACAAAAATTAATGTGTCCTTATGTAACGCAACTGGTGCTATGTAAAGCGCTCTGATACCCAATACCTTCGGGTCAAGTTCACGCTATATAAAACTCTGTAAAAGAAATTAAAAAGAAACGTTCCAAGATATGAAGAAATACAATAATCTAGTGTCGACCTAAAAAGTGTATCTACCACAAGGTGATTCGAGGCGGCTAGTGTATAGTGGAGAAAATCAAGCCACACCACACAGATAAAATGCAGACCTCATGAATAAAAGTTTGAAGGGAACTGGGTCTGAGTATTTAAAGGGAAGATAGAGATAGTGGGGAGAAACCAATTACTTAACAAAAGAAGGTAGACCAAGCACATTTAAGTAGTGGCCTAAAAACGGGTACTTAAGCCGGACATGGGGTTTGTCAGGCCCCAGACCATGAACTCTCATTGATCTAAATGGTTACTTCAGCTTTGTGACCCCACAGCTTACTGTATCTGGATACTGCAGCTGAAATGCCAAGATGAATTTTGGAGTTGCTCCATACCAATTTAGAAAGTGGTGTGAGTTCAACAAAATTTAGAGGTGGTGGAAAAAAAGTCGGGTGATTTGGTGTCCCTGTGATTACTTCAAGGAAGTCACATTGCATGCTCCTTCAGGGCAATGAGGGGCCATTACATGTTTTTCACTACTGGTGTATGTTTGGAAATGCCACTTAGTAGTTCCGAACAAATCTGTGTAGCCAGAAAATGTGACATGTTGAATGATGCAAGTGGCGTTCCATCACCCAGCCCCTCGAATTCCAAATTCACTTCTTTCTTGATATATTAACCCTCTAATGTAGGTCTTGACATCTCTTCTGTTGCGGGTTGAGTGAATCAGCATGGGGCAGTCTTTACTGATTTTCAATTTGTCTCTGATTGTTTCTCTTTCGGATTGTGCTATTATGAATCCAACTGTAAATTATGTCATTATCCCTTTCATATTCATACATCTACATCTATCTAATGAATGAAGTACAAGTATGTGTTTTAGAGTCTTACTTTTTATTTGTAGGCATACCTCTACGCAGGTGGATGGGTGCTGTTTTGATGCATAAGCCTACTTTCCTTTGGGAACATAGGCTTTTAATGGAGGTATTGTACTTAACTAATTATTGCAAACATGTCATACCTTTGCTAAAAGCAAAAGTGTAAGAGGCAAAGAACTGCTCAAGTTCGACACTTGCAGATTCAAAAAGTCTTCCTCTCTCAAACATTCATACTCTGTACCTGCTCCAAGATCTTGGATGCTATACTGACACACACCCAGCAGATCACATCAATCCCCGCTATTAAAAGGGACCTAAATCAAGGTCTCCCAAAAGAACTTCCATAACCTCTACCCAACAGTGGTACTCGGTCTTCTCCAGTCCTCGACTACAATGACAACGCCATCTTTGTAAAGACCGAGATTTCCGATTTTAAGAGTCAGGCCAGATTTACTTGCCACATTTTCTAAGATATTTTGCTGTTGCTCTTTCCCACAGCACTGGTGCACTTTAGGCTGCCTTGTGTCATGCACTCACTCTTGCACTATGTTTACTTACAGCAGCAGACACCCAATTCTGCATTTGTTATAGGATTTTCATGGACCTAGCTGAAGGCCCATCACGGACATCTGGGGGTGAAAGATTCTTACACAATTTATCAACCTGCTGCATCGTTCTAGAATTAAATACAAAATCTTTAGATTTGTTATGCCTGGCATAACAAAACACAAACTGAAGTGATGTCCAGCATAAGAGTGCAAGTCTAAAATCATTTATTACTAACAATTCCGAAGGTAAACAAAGGAATCACAGTGAGATAGGGGTGTGTGGACAGAAAGAAAAGAAGACCAATTTGCATCACAAGTTATTTAATCCCGAGCATATTTTCTTTCAGTGAGCCAGTAGAAAGAGGCAAGGTGTATGTAAAACTCTACTTCATTTATAAAATCAGGATATTAAAGAACGTGGCTCTTGCTAATGCTTAGTATTTCCAATTCAATGTGATAATTAAGACATTTAAGGCTACAAAGTTTACTCACGCAATCAGAACACAAAGTGTACTGGTGGGGGTTTTCGTCTGCTCTTGAACATATTTTATGTTTTTTTCTGCTATTCACAACCATTTCCAGAAGTGTGCCTCGACTGCTGTGCCAGGTGCAGATTTCCAAGTCTCATTCTGGGATATATCATCTGACTTTTCTCTAAGGCTTCTATTTCCCCTCTGGGAAGTTCTTCATAGTGTAGAACTCCGCAAAGGGGGAATGGAGCCTCCTGTGGAAAAAACATTTTTTTCCTGTCTGGGTAAAGCATGTATCCTCTTGGAGTCAACTACACCTGCAACAAAGCTGGTGGGGAATTGTTTCCCTTTCCACCCTGAAAGGAGAGTTGCTTCCGCCATGGCTGGAATAAATCTCCTGGTGAGAATGGATCAAAGAGAAGATTGTAAATCCCTACAAATCTATGTTTATTGGCATTTTCAAATTTCCGATTCAAACCACACCTCAGACACCCACTTCCTACTCCTTGAGTGGAGTTTAATACAGGGATTTCTCCCCACTCATGGTATAAAAAGGGTGAATTTATTGTAAACATACTTTCAGAATCAAATTTACCTGTATGAATAGTGTGCCATGTCATTTGCTGAATGACTGGTGATGAAGTTTCATAAGTAATTGTGAAGTTTCTTATATCTTTGTATTTTAAAATTAATGCAGTTGACTGGTGGTGTGATTAAATGAATATATTTTTTAACAGAATAAACATACCTAAAAACACAATAGCATATATCACTTCAACATGGATCTTACTGTCCTAGGGACTAATACCATGGGAAATACCCCCACCCTCTAAACCTTATCAGATTTCAAAGTTTATTCAGCTTTTAATTTCCAGCAGTGCCTGGAAACTACTTTGTGGACAACATCACCCATACGGGGAAGCAGAAAAGCTTGCGCATGTAAGGGTTACCTTAGAGGTGGCACAGGTGACTGCATTTTGTTTTTAACTGTCAATAAAAATGAAAACAAATTTGTGAAATACCAGTGATAAAATTGTATACCTGAAGTTAAAGCGAGCCCAAGGCACTTGAAATCTAGGAAAATTGATTTTTGGGTGTCTGTATCCAATCGCATCTCCTCTTTAATCATCAGCGGTCAGAAGATTTGTGGCAAAGAAAGCAGCTTCATCTTCAAAAAGATGCAAGATAAGGCCACAGCATCTCCTTGCACCAGTGTGGCAAGAGCAAGGAAAATCAGAATCAACATGGAAAGTGAAGGGAAGAAAACAGAGGATATAGAAAATCGATGGAAGTTTAGGAAATTTCTCTCGGAAAATTGGGCAAGTTGAAATGGTGGTGATTGACAATAATGCCCATAATAATTTAGTGTTCTGAATGAAACCCTTCATTATTTTTCGTTCCATCCCATCCTCTCCCTTTGCTGTGCCCAATACCACAATCCAGAGATGGATGTATGTAGATTATGGCCGAGGATGAACACTTTGTAAGTGTGGGTACTTGTTGAATGGGAATATCTATAGCTCTTAACAATATATACAATAACAATAACAATATAACAAAAAACCTGCATGAACTGCCCATTACAATTATGCACAGTACATCATTACTTTGTAATACACAGATCCTTGATTCAAAAAGTGAAGTTGAATATTTTGAGGGTGGGAAGCAGTGGAGTAGCTTGGATTGCAAGTGCCCAGGACAGGCAAATATCCTTCTACTTTTCTTTTTAAAAATAATTTAGTTTGAAGTCTGTTTATTGAATATAATCAAAAAATACAACAAAAGAGAAGAAGGGGGAGAAAAACAGGGAGGGGTGACTCATAGCATAAAATCAGAAGCACCAGGCTGGGGGAGGAGCCGACTGCAGTGATAAAGGGTAACAAACAAACCCAGCCATCAACAAGCAAGGTGGAAATACAAAGCCAATTGCAGATGAAGCTCAACGCTGTCTCAGATAATAGGGGGTGCTTTAAAAAGAACAAGGGACTTACATCTCACTCTTGGAGACAAACGTGAAAAAGGAAAATGATTCGAAGGTGGCCCTAGCCACAGTCACATTCTTTAAAAATGTTATGTTCCTAAGAATGCCCCTAAGAATTTTGTGCCCAGGGTTAGTGCTCCTCTGGCGCCACCCCAACCTCCCCCCCCCCCCCATAGTGGGAAGTTCTAAAGACTGTTAAGACAGAAGCAGGGACTGCTTGTTTTTGATAAACATTTTGCCTTACCTAATTGAGAAACAAAACTCGGAATCCTTAGATCACGATGCTAAAGGTGCATACTCAGAAAATCAGCATCTATTGTCATCCTTTCTCAGTTCGACAAAGAGTTCTGAATAAACACAGTGCAGGAGTTCCAAGGCTGTAAATGCAAGATGCTGCTCAGTAAGCCAATATGCCAAGGAGGACTCAGGCCCTCATTTACAGGGATTTGGTGTAGGGCAGCGTTGCAAGGCCTCTTATTGAGCTACCTTACACCAATGTGAAAGGGCAGGAATGCACTGTTTTTATGAAATACGGTGCACTCCTGTCCTTTCTCTCTGTGCTAGTGAACAGTTTGCTGCCTAGCGCCAACACAGGCACCCTTGCACCAAGGTCCAAGGGTGCCGAGTTGCATGCACAATTCGTTTTGTGCAGGAAGGGGCACGTTCCTGTACAAAAACAATGCAGAAAGGCATTTCCCTCTTTCTATACTGCAGCACACATGGAAAAAAGAAGAATGAGGAGAATTAAACATATTTCTCTTTTTTATGCCTGCTCTAGAGAGGCATAAGGTTTTGGCACTGCCCCAGGTTTACATGATTAAGTAAATCTGGGGCAGAGTCAAATCCATGTGTGTTGTGTGGGGAAACCCACAGCAGGGCCTTGGAACGCCTCCCTGGTGCAGAGTAGTAGTAAAAAATACTTTATTGCATTAATCAATTGATTACAATAAAAAGAGAGAATAAGCAAGCATAAAAATAGAATTAAAAAATCACATAATTTACATGTCTGGTATCCTATAAAAGAAAACATATATAGATCGTGATACCAGTTTTGCATCTATATACATATCCAATAGTAAAAGCCATCTAGTTGTTTAATGTTTTATGGGCATATTCTAAAAACTGAACCATCCTTCTAATTGCACTTTCCCCTGCGAGCCTAAAACAATAACGTATAGCCTCCATAGTTGTTCTTATTTTGGCATTATTAAACATGGGGCATAAATAAGTCCTCCGTGTATGCAACAGCCTCGGGCAAATGCATATTAAATGTTCAAGAGTTTCCTTGCCGATTCCACAAATCCGACATACCTGTGTATCTTTGGGAGCCTGATTCCATGTCCCTTCGAACTCCCCTATCATAATGTAAAATTGTCTGAAGCTTAGGTTTTTCCATTTAAGATAACTGGTCAGATTCCATCCCAAATATTCTTGAGCCTGCAAGGTATATGTGTCAATTATTAGGCCTGTATGGTTATATTTCCCGGCTTGTAAGAGATCTGAATTCCACTGTGTTAACTTTAATGTTTTACGTATTAAATGTTTCCACACATCCCTGGTCATTCGCCCCATCTCCTTATATCAGGCAGATCATAAGAGTCTATTTCCATCATTATACTAGATAATTGCAGATCTCTTACTTTTCTACTCCAGAGTTCCACCATTATTAGATGTTTCAATGTGCAAGAATCGGCCTTGGCACAGTCAAAATTATAGTTAACACAGCTGTTCTTATGCAGCATTTCCAGAGATTTTAGGCCAAATTCCAGCCGTATCATACAATTTGGAGTAGCCTGTCGTAGATGGATTATGGTGCATACACATTTCATAAAAAAATATCGAGATCAAAGATGACTTTCTTGTTCATGGCAGGAGAAGCATACAATAAAAACAGAATCATTTTCATTTGTAAAGCTTTAAGTGATGGGATAATTGCATTCCCTCTGCACATTTTCATAAATCTCGCGATTGATTTTGTAATAGTTGTAGATTTTCCACTTTTACTGACCATATGGTTTAACCATGATAACTTTTTGTCAAATGTTACGCCGAGGTAGTTATATTGGTCCACTACCTCGACTGAATTTTCTCCTAAAGTCCACATTTTTGAATGTGTAGACTGTTCAAACGTCTGGTGCAGAGTAAGGCAAGGCAGCGACTTGCGCTGCCTTGCTTTTTCTCCATAGCTATGAGACCTTGCAAAGCAATGCAAAGTAGCTTTGTGTGGCCTCATAGATATGATTTAGGGGCTTGCACCACCAAAGTATCAAAAAAAGTGAAGCTCCGGCAGCACACGCCTCTCATAAATAACCCCCACTATGTACTATGTATTTTTCAAATATATTAGTTCTGAAGGTTTCTTTGGGAGTGAGCAATGACGGCTCTTCACAAATATTGGAAGCATCACTGCTATTGAAGTGCATCACATCCACTGCCACTTTTTACAAATGAGAAAATATTGATTTTTGGCATTCACACATACACTTGGCTGATTAATCTCTTTAGCCTGCATTTGGCTGATGGCAGTGTGCTTGTTGTTGCACAACTAGTTTACATTCTTAGGGTCCGATTCACAAAGGTAAACTGAGATGACATTCTAACTTTACGACTTTCGGTATTCACAAAGGGCATTTGCAAGAAGTAGAGTTAGATTTTGTCTCAGTTTTGGTCTCAGTCAAACTTAAGACCAAAACCTAGGTTTAACTAAGACAAAAGTCTAACTTTACTACTTGTAAATTCCCTTTGTGAATACCGAAAGTCGTAAAGTTAGTCTTTCGTCTCAGTTTACCTTTGTGAATCGGGCACTTAAGTTTCCTTTATATTTGACAAATAGATTACAAACTGATATTATGGGAAGCAGAGGCCCAGTTATTATTAGTGTGGATGGTACTGTGGGAAAGCTACAAGGGGCTTGGGGGAGCCTCTACACTCCAGTGATGGCTGTCTTTTACTATCCAACTGGAGAGGGAAGAGGTCTCTTTATTCTTGCTTCAATTAAATGTAATGACACCCGAATTATGGCACTGGTGGGAAATACAATATTTCTGTGATTTTTGTAAAACATTTTTTTTCTCTATTGCTTTACATCATTCACATAAAGTTGATTGTTGCACAACGAGGGTTATTATTAAAAGGGATACACTTAGCAAATGAAGCAAATTTGAGTCAGTGTAGACATCAACAGCATGGCATCTTACACCTAATGCAGTCCCTCATTGGGTTCAATAACTGTTCATTTGTTTGTTTGTGACTAACAACCATGCCAATTTCTGCTTGAAGGGCTGCCGGTTCCTACAGTAATTTTATATTAAAAATGGGGACTTCTGATATTCGGCACAATTCATCAGAATACTCTACTATGCACATTTTTGTAATAGTGCATCAACTTCAATGAATGTCTTAAAAGGATAGTTCACATTTATAGCTTTAGAATAAAGAATTCTTTTTTTCTTGATTTACTCACTATTTGCATATACTAATTGAAATAAATGTTCCTATGCAAATCTTAATGTCTGTTCTGCATGCACACTTCAAGACACGCCACATTGTCTTATTTAAAAAAAAAAATTTGCATTGTGTTCTAATTCTAAAATTACATCCTGTAAGCAAGCTCTATTCAGGAAGCATCCACTCACAATGTTGTTTGTAGTGTAAATTCTACCTGGGTTACCTTCATGCCTTGGAGTATGCCAGGAAATCAAGACTGTCATCCAGTTTCTCGAATGCAGGCTGAATACTTTGTAAATGGGCTGACTGTAACCTTAAATATAAAAGTAAATCTATGTGAGCGGTTTTCTGACTTTAACACTTGGCCCATGTTTGTTGAGCCCACATGACCTTAAGAAAACTACAGCAGGTTTACTCGCTATGCAGAAAAATACCTTGTGAAACTATAGGAACAGTATAACCTTGTTTCGCTGGTCACTTAGAACCTATGGAAAAAAACAGTGCTTTTGAAAAAGTTCCACTGCCTCCCTTCAACTTAGGCAGGGGGTCAAAGCATCTGCCTTCATGCAGGCAAAAGAAATGGGCCATAGTTGAGCAGTCAAAAACAGCCATATTTTTGACTAGAGGGCTACTCAAACACCAGGACCATGGTGCCATTGCACCTGCTGCATTATTGTTAGCTACACCCATGGGTTTAAGCCACAAGGCAAGATGGATGTTTGCAAAATCTTCCCCACTTTACTCAGTCATTCAAACACCCTTGGTGGCTGTTTCAAATGTAAGCCCCTCACTGAGCCAATAGACCAGACTCTTCTGTCTCTCCCGCTATGACATCACCAGCATGCACTTCCATGTAGAGCACAATATAGTAAAGAGGAGCAAGACCTAAAACTCTCAAAATTCCTTTTCCTCTAGTGGATACAGTGTATTGAAGGTTAGAAGAACAACATTTATCACACTCTCAAAATGATCTGGCCACGTAACCTCCATGACTGGAAACATTTTAATAAGACATGGCTACCTTATTACAGAAGCAGCCGTGATCCTGGGACACACCACCACTGTCAACTAAAGGGCAGTGAAGCACTGCCGCTCAAATCAATGAGACCTGAAGGGAGCCTTTTCTGGCTGGTACTGAAAGGATTAAGAAATATGGGTCCTACTGTTTTGGTCACATTGCTATTTAAATGAGACAATCCATCAAGGTGGCCATAAATGTCAGTGTTGCATGATCGCCACACTTTATGTGTTGTTAGTGTTCCTTAAATGAAGCATGAGTGTGTTAAAAGGTAGAATGTCATTACTCCCTGTCAATGAAGCAATGAAATGCAAGGCCAATGCGTGGCGAACAGTGTCCGGCTCAGGAAGTGAAACCCGAGTTATATTGCACAGTTTAACTAATTTATGGCAACCACCACAGGGAACGCCTTTAAAAATAATTGGGCATGAAGAATCAAGTAAAATTGTTGTTTTTGGCATAACTCTTTAATGTAATACCCCGTAGTCCATATTTGTTTGATAATACATTTTCTTAATATTTTTTTGCTGTGCCTTCTGTGTCACTTTTTTTCCTGAGGCACACTGATTCAAATAATTCTGTTCTAAAAATTGTAAATTTCACGCGAGCATTTTGATCAGTCCACGTACTGAACTTGGTGTGTTTCAACAATGTATGACCTATAATAGTATGGGTGCATAAAAATAGAGAGTGACATTCACTATTGTTTATTTGCACACCTGAATGAGACCCATCAAAGCAATTTCTTTTGACCGGTAATGTAAATCAGGCTCTTACTTGGTTTGTTTCTTGGTATCTGATGTTTCTTGAATTTAAAAGTAGGGAAACTGCATGTTTGTTCCTATGTAAAAAACAATCCCGCGCCTGTGCCTGTTGCCTATTTATAATGTTTCTCCTTCTTTCCATTAATTCTTCCCTTCAACATGTGTATAGTCTCTTCTAATCCTGCTTTGTCTCTGTGCTGGAAAGACAGGACACAAATAGACAGGCTTACTTGTTTGTGGTTATTTTTTTAGGTAATTAGAATTTACACAATCATCCAGTTGTATGGCTGTGTAGCACCTTTCATCTATCCGGAGTGTGACTTTCCAAAGGCTTCCATTGCATCTCGGGATTGGATTCTCTTTTGTGCAAGTGTTTGGTTTGTAGGGTGAGTATGTCAGGTTAAATTATATGATAGCATTTGGTCTGTGGGATCAGAGGGCCTTATCAAATTGCCCATGTATTACCTCAGTTGGTAAAGGTGGTATTGCCCTGCAGGTATATCTTATGGAAAATTGCTGACAGTAGTAATTGCCGCTGGATGTATTAAGACATCACTGCAACATCTATGTGGTGGTGGCAAAATGACCACCTCAAGGATATAGCCTTCAAATGTCTACATCTTACTCAACAAATACCAATTAGGGAAGAAAATATACATTATATGGCACCAATAATATATCGTGAAAGAAAACAAATTCTGGGATATTTACATACATGAGCTTTACCCTGTAAACTAATTTCAATCTTCCTTGACTGGACAGGCCAAGGTAATGGAAATAATTATCCACCCTGTTAGAAAAGGGATTACTGGTTAACTGAGGAATACACCTAGGCCAGGCAGGAACTACTACTCTAGTAATGGGTAAGCTAGATACACACTAAAAGATAAACTGTGCTCACCTTCTGGTAGTGTAGCACAGCAAAAAGACTTCACACATGTTTAGAAGAGTAGAAAATGTTTATGTGAGTAACACAAGATCAGAACAACAAAAATCCAATCAGTAGAAGTAGTGCTTAGTAGTCAATAGCACTAATAGGTTACTTGAGGTCACGCTAGACCGGAGAAAATTCAAAGTTCAGGCCCACCACGACGGAAGGCAGGCTGGCTACAGGACTTATGCAGGGACAACGGAGAAAGTACTTTGGATGGAGCAAAGCTTAGGCACTGAGAGTATGATGCATCGATCTTTTCCACACAGTCAGGTAGCTACATCATCGTGCTTCGCTGAGTTGCAGACAAGTGTAATTTTCGAGCTGTGCAGAGCATCATCGTCGGGCCGCATAGGCTGTGGAACTACTGTCGTTAAACAGCCTCTGTGTCAGCATCGAAGGGTGATGCATCAATTCCAATCGGTGCAAAGGTAAAAGTGTTGTTTTTGGAGCAAAACAGTGGTGGAACCCAGATATGAGGCCCGGAACTTGGAGAGGACACCTCAGACTAGGGTAAGATTCACAAATGGCAGAGTCCATATGCACTAGCAGAACTACAGGAAGACTTTTGTGTCCCTGAAACTTTAGAAAACAGGAGGCACCCAGCATGCCCTTGAAGAACATTTAGATGAAAGGCAGAGTCTGGCTTTCCTTCAGCAAAGTCAGGGTGAAGCAGGGAAACAAGCAGAAAAGCAGCCATTCCAGAAAAAACCAGTCCTGTTGAGTCCTTTAAGCAGCAGAACAGTCCTTTTAACAGAGGTTCAGTTCAAGAACCGAAAGTGCCTGATTTTATTGGAACAGAGAACCAGTACTTATATCCAAAAGTGCCTTCGATGTGGGAGTGACTTCAAAGCAACTCTCTGGAGTGCACAAGAATCCCTTTCATTCCAGTCCTGTTTGACAGGCTATCTGTGGGGGGTAATCAGTCAAGTGTTTGCCCCTCTATTCCATCTTGTTCAGGCAAACCAATCAAATGCAGATGTATGTAGACAGGTACACAGACACACCTATCCTTTCTGTGTTGGTGGCTGTCTAGAGGGATTGCACAAAGTGTAGCTGTCACCCACCCCAGATGTGTATTAGAGATATGCTGCAAAGCATACAGGGTTATAAGCAAAGAGAAATGTCCACTTTCTAAAAGATGTTTGTAGAGTTTTGCGTTTAGCAAACCAAGGTGAACCCAATTCCCTGTGACTTTAATTTGTGAATTGGTCAGTTATTTGGATGTGTTTCTTGGAATTTGATACTTGTTTTCGGGAAATTAATCCCAATGTACCATTGTAATTTTGGATAAACATGGTAGCGGAACTATGGTTCCTTGAGATTATAGAGATATGTTGGTACACATTTTCTGCCTAGAGGATATAATCTCTTGACCTGACATTTGAAAATATTATACACCACAAATTGAATTTGATTGTTTCTTTTGAACATTGTTTTTTGTCCTTAGGATGACCTAACAATTCTAATATAGTAATGCTAAATTCAAGTTTACCAGTATGTGGGATTTGTCATTTCCTTCCAAACACAAGAAACACCAAAAGCTACTTTTCTCTGATCAGGAATTACAGCTTAAAAGTGCATTAAGGAATTCCCAATGCTAACCTATGAGACGAGTAGTGAAAAACAAACTAGGCTGTTTGTCACTACCAGGACATATAAAACATACCAGTGTATGTCCTACCTTTAATTTAGACAGCATTCTGCCCTTAGAGCTACATAGGGCCTTGAGACCCTCTCGGGTGAGTAGCGTGCTTTATAAATCCCTGATTGATTGATTGATTGATTGATTGATTGATTGATTGATAGGGCCTACCTTAGGGGTGATTTGTGTGTAATGAAAGCGGAGTATCAAGCTTGCCAAGTCGAAGAGCAGTAAACTGCACACACAGGCCCTGCAGTGGCATGCCTTAGGTTTACAAGGCGACTTCTCTGAGTGGCAAAATTAGTGCAGCAGGCCCAGTAGTAGCTTTGAATTTATGGTATACCACTTTACAAGGGACTTACAAGAAAATTAAATATGCCAAACATGTGTAAACCAATTATACCATGTTTAGAGGAGAGACCACTTGCACTGGTCAACAGTGGTAAAGGTCCCAGAGTCCTAAAGACAACAAAAAGGTCGGAGGAAGACGAGGAGGAAGGGGAGACGTTTGGGGTGACCCTTCTGAGAGGGCCGTTTTCCAACACAACCAATGTGCATCTTTAGGCCAAAGAGCTACAACATTCATCATTAGTAAGGTATGACAACTCAATCTGTATCTCATTGGTCTATATATGTCTTGCAAAATGTTATTTGGAATGATTTTGACAATAATAATCATTCTATACTACAATCAGATATTACATTGATCAGAGTATTGTAGTGAAAATGGATTAAGATTATTTGTTAGCCAACAACATTGGCACATATTTTATGTAACCAGATGTCTTTATAGGAAATTGTATGTCTAATATTTTGTGACTACCTTCAAAGATCACTATGACATTTTTATTTACTTTTACAAAACTGAGGCAATGATAGTTCATTTTAGTGATTTAGTAAATGGTTATTTATCTGAACTATTTTGCATTTGTTCAATTAGCCAACACAAAATTCTAATCTGTAGAGAAGAACGTTTATTATATCATTTCAGAATAATATATTGGAAGGCAACAAGCTTACACTTTTCAAGTTGGAAAACTAATCATGCATTTAGGAAATAGGCAATTACAGAAGAAGACATTATAACTGATATTAATACCCACAAATTATTGACAATGAAAATAAATGTGTCACGATCTTGTAATCTTTCCCCTTTCTACACTAAGAAAGGCACAATTTAATGGTATAGACCTTCATAAAGAAATCATGAACAATGATTGTGGGAAGACTTAAAAATATGTAACGGCGAAAAAGCAAATTAGAAATGCAAATGTGCATTCCAGTGTAACATAACTACATTAATAAAAGTATTACATCACATTGGCTAGAGTATTACTAGAGTATTACTATAAACAGGTAAAATGTAAGACTGAGGTAATAACTTCATTGATGTAGCGTTTTAAATTAGTGTGCCAGGTTTTTTAATTAGTATATTGTGACAGGTAAAATCCATATAGTCCAAATTTATATTGTATTTTTTATTTATTAAACAATCAATGGTAGCTGAAAACCCTTTGAACTCACATGCATGTTTTGAAATCGGGTTTTAACTTTTCAGCCTAATAATTGTAATGTAAATGACTCCTGTCAGGGTGGATATGATAATTCACTGCTATTCACAAAGTGGAAGTGGTTAGGGATTGCTCGTTACCACAATACATGAAATAATCCATCCTGTTTTTCTTGGTATATAACTTCAGCACTAAGGGGCATATTATCAAGCACAGCGTTAAAATTATCGCCGATTTAGCAGCAGAAAACTGCTGCTAAAGTGGCGATAATGGGCTTGATAATATGCCGCAGAGAATTCCAATAGAAGCCCATGTTGACACCAGAACATGGGCTTCTATAGGAATTCTCTAGGGCATAATTTTATTGCAGTTTCTTGATAATATGCCCCATAGTGATTTAGAGCCATATTGCTTAAAATGAGCGCTAGGAGTGCTTAAGTCTGTGTTAACAGTTTTCTGCTGACCAGTGACTTAAATAGTTGAACAGCCACAGCATTGGTATTTTACGATCTTAGATCTAAATGATTGTCACTGGAAATTTAAGAAATATGATTTTGAATGGAAATTCAGTAAAGTGAACAACAAAACACAACTCAAAACAACGTAAAACAATAAAACAATCTTGGGGCACAGAAAAGTAAGTACAGAGCACAAATACCATATACAACATAACACCAAAATAGTGTAATAATGCAGCACAAAAACACAACAGAAGAAACAAAAACCTAACATCACAACAATATGCAACACAACACGTATATTACAAATAATATCGTCACAAATTAACACAACCAGAAATCTGCATTGATAGTAAAGTGGTTAAAAGTTTTTTGCACATTATTAATTTACCACCAAAGACATGTAACAGTGCCAGTTCAAACATGTTTGTGTTCCAGCCTGTAGTGTATCTGTACATAGCTACCCACTTTCATTGGCGCCTGTGCGAACAGCTTTGTAACTGTGCTCAAACTGTATTTTGTAACCTGTGTCAGTGAGTATGCAACATGGTGCGCCTAATGTAAGCACCACTCAAACAAACTGCAGTGAGTCCAATACAATGCTCTCTCATCAGAGACTTCTATCACAAGTTGGACACGCTTTCCTCCACACCCCACCCAGAAACAAAAAACAAGAAGCACAACATTATTATTTCTGCATCACATGCTACTTTTTAAGTATACCTTTGAGAAGAATTAGGAAAGTATCTCAACCCCCGAGATAATAGGACACGTCTCTTGGCTCTTCCTGAGACTACAAAACTAATTTAGAAGGGAACAGTTTTTTAGTTTATGAGGCATACTATATGTACAGACTCACAGTTAAATAAGGACTTCCAAACCTAAAAAGGACAGCGTGTGCTTTGCTTTGACAAAATATTGTCCACAAACTCACCTAATTGTTCACCAGGTTACAAGAAAATAATGAAACCTTTTGTTGAGAAGCTCACATAAAGTATTCCCGCTGCATAAATTACATATTCAGCGAATTCCTCATAAAACTACGCATTTACAGTGTGGCCATCAGACTATTCCTTGTAGACCTGTTTCTGACTTTAAAAAGTGCAAACAAGACAAAAGTGTCTTATGACACCTAAAGAAAATGGCCTTAATGGCACAGGGGTAGAACATGAACCAAAACCAATCCTGACAAAAATGCTGGAACCAGTTACCCTCCATCCGTCTGTAGACTCTCTCTTTCCATTCACTCCTTCTCTCTTCCTCTCTCTCTGTCTTACTCTATGATCTCCCTCTATTTTCGATCTTTCCTTTTCTCGCTTTCATGAAAACTCAATTTTTGCTGGTGCAATTAGGCTCGGGGAGCGGAGAAAAGTGACAGAGGCACCAGCAGCAGCCTGGGCTTTCAAAACTGCCCTCCAATGGCTCCAGCCCATGGGGAAATGCCTGATGAAAAAAATGGCCAGTCCAAACCTGAATTGAATAATTCTGCCCACTCCCCACATATGGTCTGTCATTCTTTATACCAAGATCCACTGTGCAAATTACAGTGCTAAGGGATTAGCAGTATGAAATCCCCAGAAGGCTGACCCACAGTCAGCACCTTCTGCAAATCTGTTGTCCTTGCATCCATAAGCCTTTTAAAATCAATCTTGTGTCTCGGCAACATAAGAGAATAGCACAGTCAGAGGAACAAGAGAGTTTAATGTTCGCAGGCTATTTTTTTCTTTAGATGAAAAGTAACAGCATTGCGGAGACTTGATCCCTGTGTCGTACAGCTGCTGGAGCTGATATTCACTTAACGTTTTGATTGGCGTAACTGCAAGCACGGCAGGTGTCACAGCAGACGGGTACTGAAGCTCCGGCTTAATTGAAGAGAAAAGTTGGTGGCTATTAGTTATTTTATTCCGCTGCTAGACCAGTGACTTATTGCTAATGTACTGTGCAGGACAAACAGAAAGATTACCAGGTAGTTCAGTGGTTCAAAGCCTTGCAACACACAACACACAAGCTAAACTAGGTAGCACAGTGCTAGGTCTTGACACTAGTTTCTGCTGTTCCAAATGTCATATTATAGTCTTACAGCCCTATGTAGTGGGCTCTACTGGCCATAAAGGGCCCACTCCAGCATTAAGGGCCCGAGCCGAAGGACTTTATCAAGGGAGCGGGCCTTTAATGGCCGGTAGAGTCTGTTATGGCGGGCTCTAAGGCTATTAGAACATTCCGTCCCTAGATGGAAGAATGTTCTAATTTGTAAAACAAAGACCTCACAGAGCCCAAGGGGTTAAAATACCCTCGGGCTCTGTGAGGCCTTTGTTGACAGCAACAGCTGTGAACAAACATTGAAATATTGATGCACCGAGCTTCTACCAGCCAATAGAAGCACGGAGCACTTCATTGTCTTCAATGGAGCGCTCAATATTCCAATGTTCTACTAAGCTTTCATTCTGATTTGAATGCAATATGAAATCTAGTCAACCTTCAATGGTAATACAGATTGCAGCAGAGCTTCTATAACAATGACTCTAATGTCACATGAAAACACGCCAACCCCCCAATTGCAATACAAGGTGCAGCAGCAAAGCTTCTGTAACAATGGCTCAAATCCAACATGTAATCAACCTGCAATATCAAAACAGGGTTCAGTGTCAGGGATCAGGTAACAATTAACTCAAATGCCACATGAAATAAAGGTAACCTCCTTTGGCAATACAAGGTGCAGCAGCGCATCTGTGGCAATGATGCAAATATCACATGAAATCAACTTCAAATGCCAATATGGGGTGCAGCAACAGCAGGGCATTTGCAACAATGACTTGAATGCCACATGAAATCAAGTGATCATGCAAAGGAAATTGTTATAACCTGTCCCTGGTGGAGCAGCAGTGGGAATCTTGAAAGAATGACACCTATGTTACATGAAATATAGTCCATCTCCAGTGATAATTCAGGGTACAACAGCAGGAGTGCTCTCAGTAACAATGAGGAAAACTGTCACCTAAAAATAACCTCCATTGGCAATACTGGGTGCTGCAGCAGCAGGGCTTCTGTAACAAAGACACAAATGGCACAAGAAATCATCAACCTCCGATTGCAACACAGGATACAGAAGCAGCAGAGCCTTTTTTTTTAAATGATACTATTACTAGGCAAATTTAAACAAACCTCCAAAGATAATACAAGGTGCAGCAGCAGGATTTTGTTGACCCAGGTGACAAGATATGTAACTTGAATGCTTTTTACAGATATAAAATGTTCTTCTGGAAGTTGAACTCATGGCATGACTCACTCCACCTTCCTGTTGCCCTTACTGAAAAGACTACAGAGCACTGGTGTGAGAAATTGGGTTAATGGTTGACTGGGGTGTGAGCCTGGTCAAGCAGCACCCACAATCCTTGTCAGGGTAAGGCACAAGCAACCCCAAATTAAACTGTGCTCAACCCCCTGGTAGCTTGGCACAGAGCATTCACACTTAATTTGGAGGTAATGTATAAAGCATTTGTACAACTCAACAGTAAACCAGTAAAAACATTACAGAAAAGGAATTCATACCAAGTTAGACAAATGGAGCGGAATTTAATAAATAAAAAAAGAACATACTGACAAAAATCCAATCAGTAGAACTGGAGTTATGAATTTTGAAAGAATATATTTTAAAATAGTGCCTAGAAGCATAAATCGCCAACCTCAAATGTTTGGTCCTACTCGACTGGGTCAAAGTAAAAACTTTAGGCCGACTTTGATGGAGCGTAGGTTGGATACAGTCACAGGTTAGTCTCACTGAAGTTTTACCTTCTCAAGTTTTGAGCCAAGAGTCCTGATTGCTTTGGAGAGAGTTGCAAGGAGAGCATTGCAGGAGGCTGTCGGCATGGCATGAAGAGCAAGCCCGGTGTTGTGGAGGGGAGGCTGGTGCTATGCTTTGGCGGTCCTCTGTGCGTGGTAGATGCTGCAGAGCAAAGAGACAGGCTGGTGTCGGAGCCCAGGAGCCACACCAAGGGTTCAGGACCTAGGGAGCATCGCTTGGAGGTCAGGAACTCACTGCAACTGGGTCCAGGAGCTGATTGGGGAGCCTTTTATGTCCATCAGGCTCAGATAAGGAGGCCAGTATACTAGCCCTTGTAGTCACTCCGGGGTCCTGGGTACAAGATGAATTTGCAGGTCCAGTTCTTCCTCCCCAGGCAATATGGCAGCAGGGCAGTAGCTTTTTAGAGTAGCAGCCCAGCAGTCCTTTTAGCAGCACAGCAGTCCTTATCCTAACAAAGTATCCACAGGGACAGAAGTGTACTGGTGTGGTGGTGTCTGAGTCCAGTATTTATACCAAGATGTGCCATTGAAGTGATGAGAAACTTCTAGAGGTTTCCCTCTGAAGTCCCCAGGCATCCTGCCTTGCCTGTCCTGGCTCAAGACTAACCACAGTGGTTTGCACCAATTTGTGTGGAGGCAGAAAGCACAGCCTATTCAAGTGTAAGGGGGGCTGTGCCCAGCTCCTCCATCCTATCCTGCCAGTGATTGCCCATCCAGGCACACCTAAGCTCCCTAACACCATTTTTGTAAGGTCCAGGGATCCCAGTCCCGGATGGTATTGCCCAATGGAGGTTTAGGTCAGTTTGATGGGGGTTCACTCAAGGCACTGGACCTCTCCAGCCTCAAAATTGTAACTGTGTGGAATGGTTTTGAGTGTGTCCCCCTCCTTCTCTTATTGTATTGAGATAAACACGAGGAGATCTCAGTTCCGTGTTGAAGAACCATTTTTATTGTTATTTTTTGTACTTGTTTTGTGAATGCTCTGTGGAGTACGGTTACAGTGATAACATCCTTGTTTGTCAAAATATCCTTAACAGAGTATTACCTGAGCTGCACCAGAGAAGGAGGGGGACACACTCAAAACCATTCCCCACACCTAGGCTTCCTATTGTGTGTGAGTTTCTAGAATACACAAAGCTCAACTATCAGCTACACCCAGTGATGTGATCCAGGTCCAGGCTACAGGCTGGTTAAGGCAGGAAAATGTCAACTTTCTAAAAGTAAAACCGGACTAGAGCAAAATATTCTAGACAGAGTGTGCACTACCTAATACACTCATGAATGAGTGTGTATTAACAAATCTTCAATGATAATCTTCATAAGAGTCTCCGAGACCCACCGTTTTGTCCCATTGTGTCAGGGTGCAGTTCAATTCATGAACCACTGGGTTACTACCTAGATACTTTTTTACAAACCTTTGTGCAGTTAGGATCTACTTATGTGCAAGACACCACTCATTTTTTAAAACTGTTAGGTGACCTCACTTTACCAGCTGGAGAAGAGATTTGGTTAGGGACAGCGGACGTTGTATCCTTATACACCTCTATACCTCATGCGGAGGGTATTGAAGCCATTGAGTGGGCCCTGCTGCAGCAGGGAGATATACCAGCCAGAAAAATCTTTCTTCTAAAACTTTTACAGTTTTGTCTATTCAACAGTTACTTTAAATGGCAGGAGAGATACTTCTTACAAACCAATGGCACTTCCATGGGTTTTGCAGGGGGACCTAGCTATGCAAACATCTTCATGATGAAGTTTGAACAGGAGAATGTACTTAACGATACGTCATGGACTGATCATACCATCATATATCGGCAATATATTAATGATATTCTTATTATGTGGCAAGGAGCAAAACATGAGTTAGAAAGAAAGTTAGTTTCCCTCAATGACATTAATCCGAGGATCCAGTTTACATTTACGTTGGACAGGCATACAATATCTTATATGGATGTTAGCATTGAGTTACAACACTCAGTAATTACCACCAAGGTGTTTAAAAAACCCACAGATCATAACAGTACATTACTTTTTGACATCTTTCTTTCTCTCAATTTCTAAGGATAAAATGCATTACATCGAATCTAGTGCAATCAAAAAAGACATTGGAGGCTGCAAAACAGAGTTTTCTGGAGCGGGGATACCCCAGTTAAGTAGTGGAATCATCAGCAGATAGATTAGAAGAGTTCTCTAGACCAATGCTATTGGAAAAGAGAGTGAAATTCACAGAGAAAAGAGAAGTATTTGTTTCCACATTCTCAACCAAATCACCAGCTATCAAGAAAGAGATCTTGAATAGATGGGATCTGCTACAAACAGAACCCGATTTTGGCAACCTTTTTACGGATCGTCCAATCTTTGATTACAAACAATCCAATAACCTAAGAGAGTTATTGAAGAAGAAAGAAACACATGAAACTCATCAACGCAAGAGGATGTTGAAATGTCACAACTGCTCCCATTGCAATAATGTGATCACAGGTACATCTATCTCACACCCTTGGTCAGGTAAACCCATTAAACTGCACTTTACAGCTAACTGCAATATGCAAAATGTTATTTGCACAATACGATGTCCATGTGGCATGTACTATGTGGGGAAGCCCGAACGATCCTTCCGGATTCACAGAACAGAACACAAAAGTAGGATCAGAACGAGAGCGTTAAGTTCACCTTTAGCAAGCCACTGGGTAGAAGCACATCACACCATTGCACAATTGAGATTCACTGTGCCAGAAACTGTGGAGAATCGCAGAGACATGTCAAAATACATTACTCAGAGGGAGACATTCTGTATCAGATATTTAGACACCATGAGCCCTAAGGGTCTGAATAACAAGCTGGAGCTATCCTGCTTCCTGTAGGGGAATCCATTGAGCATGCAAAGGGAACTTTTTATTTTGTAGTGTGATTAATAGATATATCTAATAGTAAGGCAATACTTGTCACATTGCTTTTAAGATAACATTCTTATTTTGTTCCTTGAAATTTTGATATTTGGTTTTGAGCACATCGGTAACACTCACCTGGTTGATTTGAATAACACGAGCGAAAACAGTTTGCATATGTATGTACAAACTTTTGATGCCCTCAGAATAGTTAATTATCATAATGTTTACCACAGGAACTTGTTGTGATGTTGGTGATCTATGTAAATTGTTCAAACAAGTTCATCTGTAATGCATTACGTGAACAGAGTAATGTAGAGAACATTATTGGTATGCATTTCATGCACAGGATATGTTGTGATAATCCATGATAAAATATTTGTTTACATAACTTCGCATGTAACATGGTTTGATGTTGATGCTATTTAAGATGGACGAGGGACGATCCCCTCAGAAAGAAGTATGCATACAGTGTAATGTTAATCTTTTCATGGATTCACGTGCCATTACTGTTTTAACTACACATTTAGTATCATGCTGTTAGTCTTGTCGAATGGTACTACAGGTAGCTGCTCATTAGCTATTCATGTATTTATTTATTTACTGTCATTCTGCTTGTCCCAGAATATGATTGCAATTTCAAAATGACTTTTTAAACTTTTTCCTTTTTACATTCTCTCTTTTTTGACTTCACACTAATCACACTTTGTTTTGGTGAGCACTTTCGAAATAGTATTGAGAGCAGTTTCTGATTATCACCTCACTCATTCTCTCAACATGGCCGCCTTTATTCTGCAGGGATTTAGACAGATATTAGTTCTTTGTTTATTTTTCGAACTAGCAGGTCACGTGCTTCACGTTTGTCGTAATAGGGTGAATACAAGTTAGTGACTCGAGAGTTGCGCAGCTGGCAGCCTCTGATTCTTGGCATTCACAATTACTTGGCGAGGGGCTTGAATTCAATGTAGTGCGGTTGAGAAGGCAGCATCAGTGAATACTCTTCACGGGGGTGAGCTGACCTATGGGGCGAGTTGCTATTATTATGCCTACATTTATCGGTGTGTATTATTTACAGAATAAAGTTTAGTGCCAGACCGGCACTTTTCATTGAACAATCAATAAAGAAGCATTTTGGATGTTTTTGGCGTATTTGGACGCCTGGTGAGTTTCGCTTCTTTTACTTAATCACATATCTGTGTAACCTTCACACTACGGCTCATTTCTTGTTTGTGCCACTCTTTAAAACATCGTGCAATCTGGACTCAAGGTCTTTTTACATTTGACTTGACAGGCACTATCGCACTGCGCAGCAACTGATTTCATTTGAGTCTGGTTTCAGTTCCTAGGTGGACTTTAGAAAGGTAGATTCATTTAACATTTATAATTTATGGCACAGTCACTTCCATTGACTCATGTTTGATTCAACTAAGATAGTTATGGCAGCAGCCATACTCTTTTGAGGTGGACTGGTGGATTTGGGGTCTTCATTTTCTTTCCAACCATTTCTTGATTACTTTCTAAGGGTTTTGATGTTCTAGTATCGTTTTATGCCGCACTTACTATGCACACTGCAATCTATTGATCTTTTCATTTCACGCTGAACTTTTTGAACATTCGCAGAGAATATGAGTCCACTACCCAGTTATACATTTGTTTTAAATTATGAAATATTGATTTATAATTGGATGTATTTGTTTGTAGATATTCCCTGACGAAGGGTGTTGGATACACCTGAAATGCATTGGGATTGGGGAATAAGTCAATCCATGTTTTTCATGTTCTATTGAATGGACTTTAAAGCTAAATTTTGATTTGGATCTACACTTCATGAGAAAATAAAAAGAATAAAAAGAAGCATTACAGTACGACGGATACAGCTCATGGTTCATTGAGATTAATTACTGCATAATTGTGTTGATAATTGTGCTTAAAACTGTTTCCTTTTTGTGAAAATTATCATTGAAGATTTGTTAATACACACTCATTCATGAGTGTATTAGGTAGTGCACACTCTGTCTAGAACATTTTGCTCTAGTCTGGTTTTTCTTTTAGAATTGGTGGCGGGGTGGAACCACATCAGGGAGTGCACACCAAGTGAGATTACATTTGAACGTGAGGTATATTTGGTGAAGAACTTGAATTTGAGTGCACTACAGCTGTTGTTAGTACGCTAAACTTTCTAAAAGTGGCATGTTCAGAATTACAATTTAAAATCCGACTTCACAAAGGAAGGACAAAGGATGAACTGGTTATCCCTTCACAATTGGAAATTAAACTTATGAAATATAATAAGGTAGCTTCAATGTAATCCTGTGGGAGAGATAGGCCTTCCGTGTGGAAAAACAAATTTAAGAGTGCTAGACCTGGCATCTTTTGGCATGGTTTTCCCTGTCTTTTTGCCTTCAGACCTCTTGTTTTTAACTTTGTGCTGAGCTTCGTTTTTGCTGGTTTTAGGACTTTTCACTGCTGACCAGTGCTAAAGTGCAGGTGCTCTATGTCTCAAATGTAATGGCATTTGGTTTTGTCATAATTGGCATATTTGATTTAATGGTAAGTCCCTAGTACAGTACACTACATGTGCCCAGGGCTTGTTAATCAAATGCTACTAGTGGGCCTGACGCACTGATCGTTCCACTCACCTAAGTAGCACTTTATACATGCCTCAGGCCTCCCACTGCAGAGCATGTGTGCACTGTTTTAAACTACCATTTCGACTTAGCAAGTCACCTACTTGCCAGGTCCAAACCTTCCAGTTTATTACATACACATCCTCACTAAGATAGGCCCTAGGTAGCCCCACGGGCAAGGTGAAGTATTTGCCCTGGTCAAGCTCGACCAGATAGCCCCTGTTGGAGCTATTAATTTTTAAGCACTGCAATTTGACATAATCTGGCAAAATTCATATCTTGACTTGTGTATGTTGAATATTTATTATTTTGCTCTTGTTTTATTCAGATAAATAGTGGCTATATTTCTAAACTGGTGTGGACTTTTGTGGTGTTTTCACTGTCTTACTGTGTGTGCACAAATACTTTAAGGAAGGAATGTTGATATAAGGGGGAACACAACTGTTCAATCAGTTATCTGGGACATTATGATATTTTATGGGAGTCAAGGAAAGTGCCATCTAGGAGGCAACAATATGTGGTTGGAAGTCTGTTGGTACATAATGAAGCTCAACAGTTCAGTGTTTGGTTTGGATAATGGGGGTAGACTTAAGAGAACATCTAGCATGGGTTGCTTTATGATTACTGAGTATGTGGCTGAATGTACCAACTCAAAAAGGTGATGGTGGCTGATGAGAGTCAATTGGGCTCAGGAGGCAAAGTAGATGATCAGGTCTCAGAATATATAGTTGTTATTTTACAGTTGGATATTGAAAGACTTAAGCAAGGAACTAGTGTGTTTGACAAACCAAAGAACAATTACAAGAACTAATGAGGAAGTACCTCGTTTTATAATGATCTTACAATCTATAAAATAATATTCAGAAACTAAGGGAATTTTAGGTATTAAACATTTTGTTGATAGCTTGTTCAAGCTCTGGTGTGCAGCTTTTCCATGCATAATGTGGAATGTGTTTACAAATTACGAGATTTCTAGGAATGTTGGGGCATATCAACAACAACCGGCGATAATTATCGCTAAGCGCAATTAGCGCTAGGATAATTATCGCCGGCTAGCGTGGATTTTTATCGGTGAGATAGCGTGCTATTAGCAACGCTTATCTCAATAGCGATAAAAATCCTCACGCTAACAGGTTAACGTGAGATTATCGCTGGAAACCCAGCGATAATCTCAAGTTACCTTGTTGATAGGGACTGGCAAACTTAGCCATGATATCCTCCTTCCATAGGATATCATGGCTAAGTCTGAAAAATACCAGACGTAAAAAAGCAGCGTTAACCGCGGTTAGCGCTGCTTTTTTTGTCTCTAACAGGGTTAGCGACATTCTTGATAATAGGAGAAATATCGCTTAGCGACATTTCTCCTATTATTTTACTCTGGAACACCCCCTTTGCAAGGGGAAGCGTAGAGTAAAAGGGTGCTAACATGCAAATTTGCATGTTAGCACCCTGTTGTTGATAGGGCGCTAGTTTTATCTCTCCTTTTTTGGCTTTTAAAGCCAAAAAAGCGGAGATAAAGCCTTTATTGATATGCCCCATTGTTCTTTATTGCTATTTCCAGACCCTAGGTTGATAGAGCATATTGATTAACAGAGTGAGATAGTTATGAATGGAAAGAAGTGCTCAATTATGTGAAAGCAAGAAATTAATTTCTAGTTAAGCACCAGCCACCTCAAGGGACATGCAAAAAGGGTTTTGACATTCACTCGAAAAGGTTATATTTTGTGACATTTATTACCAAACCATAATCTGGTCAGATCTAGTGGTATCTGCTTAAATTCTAGTTAAAGGCTAAGGTTAGTAATAGGCAATATTATGAAAAGTTTCAGGGAAAGTAGAGTGAACTTTGATTATTTTCATACATGTCTTATCCTGGATATCTAGACACTTCCACACATTTGCCAGTTAAGACATTCAACCTGAATGTCGGCCTATCAGAGAGGTGGATTTGTAGGTTAACTCTGCTTGAAAAATAAAAAATAGGACACGACTGCAACAAATTTATTGAAAAGGTAAATGTATCAAACGTTAGGGATTTAATGTTGGTGAAGGCCTATCTTGTGAACTATTTACTACCATTCAGTTCTGAGTACAGTGGAAGGCATATAAGAATTATTTGTTAATTTCATTGTAGATTTTAGATGAAATGTCAATTAACTTTCATTGTACCGACTGATTTAGGTTGTGCTTTCTACTAATAATATGTTTTGTTGCATTCAGTAGAAGGACATAAAAAATATGTGAGATTAAATTAAAGTTTGAGAATCAACGGTACTTGAATAGCAATCGGATTAACGGGAAGTTATTTAATTTTAAAATGGAATGACTTCAGAATATCACCGATTTGGAAATATAATAAGTGTTTCACAAATATGAGATGATAAATCGAATATGATAAATCAAAAGTGGATGCAAATATGGACTTGTTAATTATGCAGATGTTGGCATATTTGACTAAGCATAAGTTAGACATCACCGTCCTCCAAGAGAGGCCCCTTCCTAAATACAAAGAGTGGCAATTTGCGAGTGGGTGGAGTGCCCATAGATTCTTTGCATCATACTCTGAATACTCTAGGGGGAATATTCTCAACAACATGCGATAATCATTGCCAAAATCGGTTAACGAAATCTTTCATATTGCCATCTATTGCGGGAAAATAACTCTGTGTCAATGTCGTATTCTCAACACGGCGGTAACATGCAATAGTTTCCCGACAACATGTGAAGTGTGCACAATAAAAGTCCCTGGATGGCGATAAAAATCTAAACCCCAACGTGACAAAAACTTGCGATGGGCACAACTGCGATAAAAAATCCAGCGAGAAGCAGCACCAGCCTGCAAGTCTCACAAGTCAATTGGCCAAAATCACTATAAAAGCGGCAACCAAAAACACAAACAAGATCCAAACAGCTGTGATGCACCATGGAGGTAGCTGGAGCAAGTACAGAGGTCACACAATATTCAATCAGAATGGGCCATGACTTGTGGTGCACTGAGGTAGCGGCAACAGATCTGAGCGCGCTCATGTGAAGAAATTGTCAATGATTGTGTACCTTTGGGATATTCCTGCTACAGCTGCAATGGGGTGTGTTACACCTGCCTCATCTTCATCATCATCGTCCCAGGTCTTCCACACTGACTGAGGGGACATTGTTGCGTCCGCAGTCCACAGCACGTAACTCAATCATAAAGGGTCCATGAGTTGTGGTGCACAGAGTTAGAGGCACCTGTGGCGCTCAGGGCGTGCGCAGCCTGCGATGATGCGTGGTCCGGGCGGGCCGCACTGGTAGCAATGACTGTTGCCTACTGGACTGCATCATCTGCAATCACGACTCGGTCTGAATTGTGAGCCCTGCTGACCACAGTGTAGGTCGAAGGCAGTAGTCAGCACAGACATAATTCAGTGGTTCTGTGCCGCTGGGTTCGCTGGGGGCCTGTGTCGTGGATGCCAGTAATCGACTGAGGAGGCCGGTGGTCACAGCGGTGGCCTCTTGGCAGGGTGAGGGGTGGCCATCCCGGAAGTGAACAACGCCCAGAGCCCCAGCCTATTTATTCACACTCCTATGCTGGACTGGCGTACGCCGGCCCATCCCACTCCGCCTTCGCTTACAGGGGGGGGGGACACAGCTACATGACCGAGGTCTTCCCCACTGCCTGAGGTAACATGGTTGCGTCCACTGTCCACAACACTACAAACACCAGCAGAATATGTCCACATGGACAAATCTGTGCTCTGCATGCCGAGGTCTATCCAGCACATCACCACCACACTTGGCATTGTGTGCATTCCTATTCATGGGTGACTTGCATCCTTCACACATACTTGGTTCCCACCTCTCCCCACATTCTGCTATTGTGTGGCTGAGGGGCCATGCTGTTTTTTTGGAACGTCCGCTGTCCTGTTATGCGCTGCCTCGGTGGTAGACCAGGGAGGGGGTGTGGTCCAGGAGGGCATGGGGGTGGTGGCGGTGGGTGTTTCCTCGCACAACCTTTACCACGAATATTCCTTTACCACGCATACTTGCATGGTAATGGCAAACTCTTGGTAAAGGCTATACCCCCTCCCCTGTACCCTTACGTGACCTCCCGATCCTTATTATAATTACCACTCCCCCTTACCCTCAATCTATATTTATATATATTTTTTTCACTTTTATTCCCCTTACCTCTTCACGTCCTCTCCTCGATCTTCCTTGCTTACGTCCTACGTCGTAAAGAGGAAGCGTCATTCCGTTTCCTCTAAAACAACGCCGATTGTCACCACTTCCCGACGTTGTAACATTTTTTTTGAGGGGGGGGGCCCCCAAAGCCCCCTTTTTTTTCCTCACGCATTTTTATTTATTTTTGGTTGAGACCCCCAAGCCCCCTTTTTCTATTTTTACCCTTTAACACACGTCTTCGCCGACATCAAAAAAGGACTGAACCGGACGAAGATGAAGACGTTCCAGTGCAGCTTGCGTGGTAAAGACGATCGTGGAAGGCATACGCGTGGTAAAGACGTTTACGTGGTAAGTGTACCATTGTAAGCGTAACGCGTAGAAAAGACTTGGCGGTTAAGGATGTTTCCCCTCGGCAATAAGTCCTTGAGAATATGCCCCAAGATGTCGTAGCATTATTGAATCACCTTTTAGTGTTATTTTTACCTTTGTAAGTAACAATTCAGTGGCATTACGCCTAAAGTCAGGCTTGAAGAAAGTTATTTGCATAGTTTTCCTTACATTTTACATTTTCACAGTCAACGGGTTTCCCAGCACAATCAACCATATAAGGCACTCACCATAGATAAAAATCCAAAGTGTTAAGCTGTAATTAGGACCCTGTCGTATCCGAGGACATTACACAGTCAGAGAATCTCACTTTCCCTTGCCCAGCAATATAAAGGCACAGGGCCTATTTAGCCGATTAGCAACCACATTTGTGAATTAATCAACTCAAGCTGTCTTTTTATTTGTGAAGGAGACACATAATTGTATATTAAAGCAGCGGGCTTCCTCCAAATCAGCAGACACACAGAAGAGAAATGGTTGTTGAACTGCTTGTCTGTTTTTATTACACATTCTTCATTATGTTAGGATTGAAAATGTTGCACGTGCGGCTTATTTTATCTTTTAACATCACTTTGTTTTAATGATTTTACTGTGAAGGGCATGCCTTTTCCAGTCATGATATCTATCGGTCCCTGTCAAAATAATCTTTTCCGTTGCCATTTGATTTTGACATCCTGGAAAATGCGATTTAAAAACTAGTGAGATATCTCTGTTGGTAGTGGGCATGTCTTGCAATGATGGCCAGAGGCACATGGGGCTGCAAGGGCAACACTGACCTTCAGGAGGGCAAATGACTGCATTTGCCCTCATATATAACATTTGCTAAGTGCAGGTGGTACCTAATCTGAAAATCACATAAATGACAGCTAACATACAGAATGGCAAGTAACTCCAGATTGTCATGGGTGCCTGAAGTGGAAAATTTGACAAAGAAATCCTCAAGCCTTTAAATCGTCGGTGGGGGGAGGGTTCTTCCTCTCTATTTTTCTTTTCAATTATGAGACTTACAAGGAGAGTCTTGCAACCAATGACATCAGAGAGCCGGTCTGCAGTGGTAATTGCTAAGTGTAGGCTTTTTTTATTATTTTAGATTGAGAAATGTCTGCATTTTAACCAGCGGCGGTATGTGCAGGTAAGCGCAGGGCGGAGTGGGAGGTGGGGGGTCGTTGACAGACAACGGAATAGGGAAGATTGAATAAATAGATAATTCCTATTCTGTCGTCTGTCGGCATCCACCCAATCCACCTTGCTTATTTGCATGGATCTTCTGATTTTAACTAGGATGGTGGAACGTAAATATTTTTTCAGATGTTGGACCGTGTGAGTAGTGCCGAGGAGGTATGCAAAATAACTTTTCTAATATGGCCCATTGGTTAGTAACCAATGGTCTGCCTTGGTTCATATATTGTCCCCTGCAAAAAGGAGGGACAATTTCAATGGACAGCACTTGTCAACAATTACTGAAATCAAGTGAGTGTGGTCCTTCCTCCGACTTTGTCAGTAAATATTTCTGCACTGGCTAGAGGTACTGAACCCCAGAAACTGTAAAGTGCAGTTTTTATATGAATTCATGGTCCCTTTCGATTGAGTAATCTATAACTCGACTAGGTATAACTGAGATTATTTTCCTGCCATTTCTGGACAAAATTGCATGTTCCATTTAGTTGTCAGGTAAATTTAGTGATGACTATTTACCTATTTTTTAATATATTTAGTGTCATGTCATGCATTTTAACACACTCCATGCATATTTTAAAGTGGCTTGCAATTATTTTGTTTTTGCTTGCTATTTTTTTCTAGTGAATTGTATGGACATTTTAAAATGACTGACACTATTTGATTTTCATTTTGAAGTCATAGTACATGTTGCATTCTGGGTTTCTCAGCGTTAAGAAGGCAATATTATGGTGATTTTCCAGGATAACTATTTTGTGAAGTTTCTTCATGGTTATATTTATGAGTCTTTCTTCTCATTGAGGGAGATTTATATTGATTACAATTTATCTTTTATGAGAATTGAAGCACTTCTCGAACATTTTGCACGACCTTATACTGAAGAGATGGGAGCCTTTTCCTAGGTATTTCCTATTCCTTAACTGACATTTTACTAAAATCTGGGAAATTCATTATTATTTTAGCAAATGTTGGTGTCATATTTAGACTTGTTTTATTGAATATTGAGTGTGATCATCAAAAATATCTCTAGCTCACCATTTAGCAATGGATAATTTTTACTGCATGTAAACTTTCATCACTAACTTAATAAATTGTTGTAGATTTTCAATTAACCATTTCAATGCACCCTTAACGATGATAGTCATAATAGTCATATGATGACTCTCGTTATTGTTTCTAATTCATGAAAACAAACAAGATGGCAACATTTTGAATTTAGTATATATCGTAACCCAATTTGGATAATATAGCATTAAGACTGACCTTCGATCAATCCTGAGGATACCCACACAGTACAGCATGTCTATCATATATGAACTATAAGCATGCGTATAAACATCAAACATTATTATTGGTCAGGTGTGTATGGCTTTGCTAATGTTATATTTTTGTATGAGGTCAATAAATATGATGTGAGAATACACTTGGAGAGAAGAGAAGGCAATGAAAACCTCTGCGAGATAACCCAACCGATCTGTGCCACCTACCTCTTGCCATGTTATTTTTCTAATCTTTAATGTCATTATATGGTTCTGCATAAATGTGAAAGCTGGAGAGAGATAACGGAATAGAAGAAACAATCACATTCCATTAATTATAAAAAACGTTTTCCATGAACCCAACAATATTAAAATTCATGGCCGCCTCAATCTCTCTATGATATATAAATAACTTTAGGGAATCTCGTTGCCACTTAAAATAGTCATACTATGTCTACAATTTTTGGTTCACACTTAAGCAAAAATTTGCCACTAGAGCAGTAGCACATCTCCAGTGGCATGTCAGCATTTTTACTAATATCTCATTTTGCCTAGTTGGCAAAATAGGCTGCTGACATTTGGGGATCCACATGGAAGAACAGCTACCACTAAGCAAATTTTGTGCATTGATAGATATTCCATTAGGACCAGTAGGAGGATGCCTGACATGTAAAAATCTCTTTCATTATTATCCTAATGCTATTTACATTTGGCATTGGCTTAATGAGTAAACACACCTAGGCAGGTGTCTAGTCCGAGAGCCTCAAAGGAAATCTAAGTTCGAGACAAGATTTGGATGAACAGTATCTACAGGCCTGATCTGGAAATGGTTACCATTGCATTGTAACACGCATTTCTCATCAGCCATGCAGTTGCTAATGCAGTAGAACAAGACCGCTGAATACACACTCTGACTGTAGAAAAATGTGTGGATGTGATGTAGCTGCCCCACTACTGTAGATCCTCATGGGAGAATTAGCTTGAACAGTCGTCATTTAGAAGACATCAGAGTTTGAGTTATATGAAGACACAATTCATCCATTGGATAAGGCACTATTAGAGCCCCAAATAAGGCACAAGTGTTTAGATCAAAATTAGGGCTTTGCTGTCCAGTCATTTGTCTCTGTATTTACACTCTGAGAAGGTACGCTGAGATATCGCCACCATCAAACCCCTATGATGTTTTATCCATCGTGGAAGTTTCTCTGACTCTTTTTATGTGTTTCAGCTACCTTAGCTGCTCAGTGCTTAAATTAATACATTTACTTCTGATACATGGTCATTTGGTATCTTTTGAAATTGGACGTTTCTTCTAAACTGCTATCTGTGCGTTTATTAGTGATGTGTTTGTTTCTGCAGCATTAAATTAATCTTTACAGGATACTTAATTGCACGACAATTCATCATGACAATTTACAGGTTGAACAATTGCAGTTGCATTACACAATGGTGCATGGATGTCTATTTGTTGTGACCATTATCATGCACGTTTTCATATCATTAAGTTATTATAACTTAACAGAATTCTTTTCACCCTTCTACATTGGAGACATCTCCTCATTTCTGGTCATATGGGTCTGAAAGTATCTCCTTGAGTAGGCAAAATACAGGCAAAAATTAAACTGATTCACAAGATAATCAACAGCACATTGTTTTTTGCAGTTGGTAAAAAGTCCACAAGTGTCACCAGTCCTTGTCTCAAGAAAGATGACGAAAGCAAAAGAAGAAGAGAAACAAAAAGAAAAAATGTGTACTGAAGAAACTATTCAGTAGAACACAAGTGATCACAAACCAAAAGTCACCAAGTAAATAATTTGTGGTGTATTCATTAGAAGGGCCAAAACCTTTCTACATTTTTAGTGTAGTGAAACACATTAACAATCATCAACTCTTCTGCATGCAGCATGCAAAAAATGATTGGTGGCGTTATTGTGGAAATCTTTGCACATAAGCTGTTTTGTTGTTGCATACATGTAATAATAATTGAACCATTAGTGCTCTCCAAATGCAAACTTTTCAAATACTTACAGTTACATTTCTCAATATGTCAACTGTCTCTAGTTCAAACAGCACTGTGACTTTACTGGAATGTTGTCCTGAAGACAATTTACCTATGCTCAGAAAAATTATATAAAAATATCAAAACATATTTTATAGTGTTGTCCACTGAATGTTGTCATTGCTAGTTATTTGTTTTCACAGAATTATTATCTAAAGAATTAAATGCAGTGGTCATGCCAATCAAGACAGTCCGACAAATCCAGGTTTGGGATTCACTTTATGGCGAAATTTTAAATTAGTGCTTTAAGTGAGTTTTAGCAGAGTTTACTAAAAAAAACAAGGTATTTGTCAAAGAAGGTAACATGTATCTCAGAGTTCTGATAAATCCTTTTGAACAACTGTTGATTATTGTACCGTGTAGATTATTTGTCACATTTTTGTTTTCTTTTTCCTGATGAAAGATCAAATTTTCCTGAAATGCCCTCAGCTGATTATATGTAACAGCACACATGTAAGGCATCAATGTGTTTTTTCTCCTTTTCAGTGGCTATCAGGCATTATTACACAATAGAAATATTTATTTATGCATTTGTTTATTTATTTATTTAGAACACTCTATATCATTAATTGTATTTGTATAAAACAAAACAAGCAATCTCAGTCTATACAATTACATGGCATGCACATCACAGATGAAGCCCGCTAGACATGAATGTTCACAGATTGAACTGAAACCTTTCTATTGACTGTCTGAACCAAAGGAGGCAAAGTTTTCATTTAGTGTCCTCAGTTAATGAATTTTTTATCCGAGTGTCCCTGAGCGTGTATCTTGCAAATTCTTAGAATTGCAAATTTGTTTTTGAAATTTTCAGGAGAATCTGAATGATCTTGGTGACTGCCCCCGAAAATATCATCCAGAGAAGAGATACCAGGCTAATTTTGATACTTCTGATGTTCTTTGGTCTCCGCACAAAATTTACTTATTTATCACCTTATACTATATAGAATATGTTACCAGACAATGACTATGTTCATTGATTTGGGAGTGACAGCGTAAATGTGAAGTTCAAAGATGCTTTGCAATAAAGTTTTCTCAGATGCAATGCCAAAGCCTTATGTGCCATTAGCTGATCTTCAAAAGCCTAATCTTGTGATATGACGTTCTATCAAAATAAATGTTGAAGTTAGCTGATCTGTTATCTATCCTATCAAGTGTTCCAGGCTGATCTTTTCTCTTTGTTAAAACCACCATTTGAAATAACTGCAATTGTAGTTGATGATCACATGTATTACCTTTACTGAAATGATGATATAGTTTGTTCTAAAAGGATCTATTCTGATCTTTTTTAATATCGCAATGTTTGTCCCAAGGTAGGCACATTGGCACTGAAATCCCTAAAGGATTGAAAGCTATTGTAGAGTTAACAGCTGTTTTTCTAGCAGCTGTGCTAGTGGTTAGTCTATGTTTGTAACATTTAACAAGTTGCTATTCCCTCTGAAGGTTGCTTCAGACCCACACTCTTTGGACAGCAAATTCTCTGCTACCCATGTTCACGTATTAAATTGTAGTATAGGGACCAGAAAGTAATAGCAGAGCAATGTATGAAAATAAGAATCACAGGTATTTTATGGGAAGCCATTGGACACAACACTTTCCATAACTCATCCAGAATCTTTAAGAATGCTTTCTGCAGATGTATTGATTGACCAATGATACTGAGAAGATGTCTTCTCAGTATGTGCAAAATTTTGTTTTGGTGAAAAATGAAAAATATAGATTTCATTGCCATGTTGGAGATTCCTCTATAGAGAGCTCTTGGCTTCTTTTGCCTTCGATAGCTTAGGGAGAATCAGGTTGTCTAGATTTTAATTTAAGAGTTTGCTTTTCAAGTGGCTACCTACATTCTGAAGGTCACTGTTATCAGGTTAGTAAAGTTACTGTATGCCTTCTCCTCTGTGTGCAGAACTTCAGAAGATAAGTCAAGTACTTAAGACGATCTTTTCATTATGATACGCACTGTAGATGTAAAATGTATTTTCATAGAGTAATGTACCTCAAATGCAAAGATAATATGATCTACACCAACAACTCATGCTTGTCAGCTGAGAACAAAAATGTGCACGGGACCTGTGTCTACGTTGGGACCCATACTCACTCATTAAATAGAAACCTTCCCAGGTAACATAGTAGTTACTTGGATAAAGAAATATCACAAAAGTCTACACAGATATGAAAGTCTCCTACAATTTCCAAACTTTTTTTTATTATTTGAGGATGCATTTATTATTAAGCTGGTGATGGAATCCGAAAGTTTGCAATTGGGTCGTGGCGGTCTGCATGGCAGGAGACTTACACTGTAGTTGCCTGACTCAAGAGATTGTGTAGAATGCACACTGTAGCTCTTGGATAACACAACCTCTCATTTTAACCTGGTGAAGTAGATAATGTTCACCCAATCCCATACCCACAATGCACTGCTTCATTCGTCATTTAAGTTGTAAACAAATCGGTCCGGAAATTGAAATGAAACGATATGTTCTTTATCATATGTGTATTTTGAATAAACATTTTTTTAGAAAAAGCATTCCTTTGAGAGAGCATATAATCACTGTGAATTAGTAAATAGTTATTAAATAGTTGGTGGAATCATTAACATTTAGCACTGTCTGTTATTTTTAAGGTGCACTTATGCATTTACCTGGAGAAAATACCTTTATTGCGCTAACATGCTACCAGTGAAAACTATATCGTACATCGCGAGATAGATTATGACTTAAAATAAGACCCAGTTTAAGGCGCATTCAAGCTTTGACATATTATGGGTTGACCATATTAACACCATTTACTTCATGTACCTCACCATAAAATTTAAAGATTTACAAGAATAAAATTCCTGCACTGAGCTGCACATTGGGCAACCTACGTAATTGGTCACAAATGAAACTAGAACTGAAACATTCAGAAAAGTGTGGAACATATAGTTAATTCTCTCATTAAAATTAGATTAGGACATAAAAGGTCAACTTTTGGGATCCAATTAATTTTGCATCAACGTTTCATTATCAAATAGATTTTAGTGAAGCCATTGTAATTTTGTACCAACATGTGAAACACCAGACTTGCAAAAAATAACCTTTGCGATGATTGGCCGGTACAGAAATAGCACTTTAAATCATTTAGACGGATGAAATATTGGTTCAAATTTCCACTGCTATTGCACTCCATTCTCATATACATCCATCCCTATGTATAGTGCCAATTATCCTTCATCCCCCTAGATTAAGAGGTTACTCGCTCAAGCTAAATGGTGATATTGAGCAATCACAATTGGAATTCCTTGATATGTCGAATTGCCCATTGCTAAGTGCAATAGTCACATCAAAGAACCTACCTTAACATATGAGAACTATCAAAATCTATCAACACTTTCTAATAAATTTCCTTAAAAATATCTTCAGGTAATATCCTTTTACACTTTAATATACATGTCCTGTATGGCCCTAAAAGACCACCCTGAATTTCTGCCGACATTAACTAGGAGTGAAAACAGGCTTGATGGTCGTTTTGTTGAGTTTCTAATAGAGCATACCAGTTGTGGTAGGGATACAATACCTTAAACATATATGACATGTTGAGAGATATTTTCAAATAATTTGTGTGCACTGCAATGTAGGCAGCAGGAGATACTACCATTCCCCAAGTCATGCAGTTTTCTTCAAGGAGAATCAAAGCTTTATTCAATTATCTTTCCAAACAGTTCAGAAAATATATATTGAAGCATTCCTAAATCTTCAAAAAAGGACTTGTGGTTTCTTGTATAAAACAGCCCTTATTTATCTAGCAAGGTAATCCAATCAATGTGTAGTAACAAAACGTGTACCACTGAGGAGCCACATTTGAATAAGACCATCATCTAGTATGAAGACAGAGCTGCTCGACAGGAAGCTTGTAACAACCATTATGGGAAAGATGTGCACAGTCATATTTAATTTTAAGCTTCATTGAATCCTTAAAGAGGTCCTCTGTGATACACAAACCTCTTCAAGTAATCATGTTTGCAGTCCTCATCATCCGGTTGATATTTTTTAGACCTCCATCACCAATGTATTGATTTTTTATTATTGTGTAAAAAAACTGGAACTTCTAATGCTTGCACTGCTGCAAAAATATACCTTTTTCAGGAGATGGGTGACAACATTTTTCATAGACTATACGCAGTGGGTTAAGCGACCATTGACACGTGCAAGTTTGGTTTTCATTTCGAAAATGAGTGTGGCAAACTGGGTTGGACTGGCCTGTAGGGCAATCTAGCAGTGTCAGAAGGTCAGTGTGTGGGCTGGTGTTGTAGCAGTCTGTTGGCCTGTTTTATGGCCAGGTGGGCAGGTTTTTTTACTGCTGATTTCCCCGATATCATTACACAAATTGCCTGCAGCAAATACTAATGCTGTCTCCATACCTTGCAAAATACCCATAAAGTGTGTCTTCACAAGTTCAAAACTGGACTGATTTGTAAGTGTATGTCACTTTTTTGCTATCTGGTTCACTAATGTGGGACCCTTTTTTCAGGTGCCTGGGCTTGATTTTTGTTCTAGTCCGACCCTGGCTCTGTGGCTTGGAGAAGCTAAGGCTTATTGGATGAAGACCCACCTCACTCCCTTGTTACAGACTCAGGAATGAAGCGTAGAAAAGAGACCGACTGTGGAGCCTTGGAGTTTTTCCCCTGATGTTTCTTGCTGAGTGCTGTAACTCAGAGCAAGTAGTCAAATCTGTAAAGCACAAAAACGTGTACTTTCCATTGACGTGAGCACAGGAAGACACAATGGTGTGAGGACACAATTCTTCAGAATTTGTGCATTGGTATGGAAGCCTCCAGCTCAAAAAGAGTACATTGTCCTTTTTGCATTGGGTCACAAACAATGAAAAGTTGCTTTTAAGAGCTTGAATAGGATGGCACTCATCCCAGCTTTAAAGTTAAAGGCACAATTAATAAAGCATTTTGGGCACATAACTTGAACTTACGTATTTGATCAATCAGCTTCTGAATTGAAAACCCCAATCCAAATTAATAGAATTAGTATTTTAAGCTTTAAAAAAGGGCAGAAGTGTTTTCTCCCTGGAGGTATTTTTCCACCCAGGAAATTAATGCAAATTAGCCAAGTTTATTCATAGTTCGAAATAAAAGTGTCATCATCAACAGTCACAATAAAAAAAATATATAAAACAGGCTAAAATGTACACAAGTTTAAACATTAATAAATTATAGGTTTAAAAACATGTTTATGTAAAAATCCATTGAGTGTACATTTGTTCGCCCACCCTATAAGCCTTCAACCTGGCATGTTGCTTAACAGCTTTTGCCTTATTCTCCGTGCAATATGTAAAATCCTGGACACCCCCTGGACACTACCACCATCAGTGACATATCACTTTTGCAAGCTCTGTAGGCTTTTCCCCTCTCTGCTAAACTAAGGGATCGGCAGAGGGGCACTATCCACGTGCTCCTGGCTTTTGCATATGGGATGCAGCAGAATAGCACGTGTGTACATCAGTTTCCATGACAGTTTTGAAAAAAAACAATTGTGTGACCCCGATACGAGCATCCCTCATGTGGCAGTAAAAGTTGCTACTAGTAGTGTCCCATACCTAAACTGTAGGAACACTGTTCGTGCACGAGCCAGACATATAAAACCCCAAAACTCTTCAACCCTGTTTATGGATTTATAAGATAGGAAAACACTTGGTAAACTGCCTATGGTGTTTCGATGCCCCCAGGGAATGGCAGTGTTAGAAAATGGCCCGCTCGCAAGCGTCACCCGAAACTTTTTTCCTTCCTTCTCCAATTTTTCGGACATTCTTTTTGTTTGCTTAAGACTCTCAGCACCTTACAACTGCATGTGCTCTCTTCTCTAAACATGGTAAAATTGGTTTATACCAGTTTGGCATATTTAATTTACTTGTAATTCCCTTGTTATGTTACGTTATGAAATGTTATGTTATGTTTCATGGATATTTTAAGTCCAGGCATAGTGATACAAGTGGTGTTCCCTTCCCTTGCCCAGTAAGAGCTCTAAGGAAATTATTTTTTACCACACTCAACAAATCTACGTTACAGTGGCACCATAGTTCTGCACCATAGAGAGTTGCTCCCTAGCCTTGGCCGTATAAATGTCCACTGTTTGTAGAAAGGGAGTCTAAAAGCTGTTTTAGTGAATTTACATATTGCCTCAGCTCTATGATTCACTGTAACTGTGTATTTTTTTAAATCTGCGGTTCCCAGCACCCAGTTTCCACTGATCTAATGCCCAGGTAGTCAAACTCTTTCACTCTGTCTAGTGGTTTATTTTTCACTTTAGTAAACCCCCTCACCCTGCCTGTCGTTCCGTAGGTCATGAACTTGGTTTTAGAAGTGTTGATTTCAAGGCCATACTCGACACAGAACTCATTGAATCTGTCCATCAGAATTTGCAGGCCACTTCTTGTTCTTGGACTAACAAGGGTGTGTCATCCTCAAAAGAGGAGCACCAGGATTTTGTCCCCTGCCAGGGAAGGAGAGTCAATGACCGAGTATATAAGAGAAAGAGTGTTGGTACATGAACACACCCTTAGCACACATATTGGCCAATTGGAATGGACTCGGTCAGTCCCCCACTGGTACTACATCAAACTTTTGCAAAGTTCCCCACATGAAGTAGGATGATTATATACAGTAGATTGGGAGAAACCCAAGTCCCTCAAAGCACCCCTCACAATTTCTCCCTGAGCACTAAATTGAATGTGGCATGGAGATCAATTAATGCCATTCATAGTTCGCTCCTGGCCAGGATTACAACCCTCCCTTTAACAAGATAGAATGGAAACAGAAGGCCTGGTCAACGGCACTAGTCATGTGCCTAAAGCCTGCCTAGAGATTTGAGAGGATGTTGTTCTCACACTAGTCTAGAAGTTACTCCAGAACCTGTTTACAAATGATTTTTTGTAGTTCCTTTTTGCTGTTGTAGTTTTCTATAGCTCACACGTGACCCAAAGGTATTGGAAAGCCTTACATGTGCCCAAGTTACATTACACAAGGATACATTCACTTTATTTTTTTGTAGGCACAGGGAGATTAAGTGATTTTCTCAGAATCACAGGATGTTTGCCAAGATTCAAACCCAGGTCCCCAGTTCTAAAGTCAGCAGCTTTGGTTGTTAAGCCACATCTTCTCCACTTTATATTTGAAGATGAATGAGCAGTAGGTGGAGGGGATGCTCTTTTAAAATTGGCACAATCTTGGCACCC
This sequence comes from Triturus cristatus, assembly GCF_964204655.1. Taxonomy (NCBI): domain Eukaryota; kingdom Metazoa; phylum Chordata; class Amphibia; order Caudata; family Salamandridae; genus Triturus; species Triturus cristatus. The sequence goes on along the minus strand of NC_140582.1, from coordinate 169,715,335 downwards.
TTCCAAAATGCGAGGATAGCCTCCTCTTTTACGATTGCATTTGAAACAAAATTTATGAGGTGGTCAGCGGGTGAGAGGCAAGATGGCGGTCGACTAAGACCGTAGCGTGCACTATGGCTGAGAGCCCGATGGTTCACCTAAACGTTATGCTGTGATTTTTTTAGACGGGGAGGTGGAGAGAGTGAAATGATGCAGACAGAGTTCCCACGGACCCCTCAAACCCCGCAGGGGCGCTACATGCAGATGGTGGGGGCCTGTATCGGATTTGCACTACTTAGGTATTTCAAATACCTGAAAGAAACATTCTCGGTGATCCCGATTGTACCTGCGGACTGCGTTGGTGTTGGAGCGTGTCTTTGGCAGATAGGCCCGTTTAGAGGCAGCGTTAGAGTCAGCGGCAATTTCGGTAGAGTTGGTGCCTGCCATGGCTGCCTTGGAGGCGGCAGAGCTTGCGGGGGCCAAGGAAGCTGAGAAGATGGGTCTGAAATCGGCGGCGGCACTGGGGAAAGCTAAGGCACGGCTTCTTTATAAGAATTCTGTTACGGCAGCAGGCGCGGACATGGGGGAAGCCGTATCACCGGATCAGACGCCCTCGCGTAGTTGCCGAGGTGAAGGAGCAGGTGCAGGAGCGGAGATAATCTCAGAAAAGAAGAGAGGTGAAGCAGTGGTCAAGCCACGAATAACCGGTACCACAGTGATGTATCTTTTGAGAGGTCCTGGTGAGAAGGCAACTGCTACGCCAGAGACCGGGGTAACGAGAGCTGTGAAGGAGCCGCTGGCTGCTCAGGTATCAAGTGATGTGTTGGGGGTAGCTGGGGGTTAACTCTACACCCCCATTGAGGACAAGTGGGAGAGAGGCTGACTCGGGACTGTGTACTTCAGAGATAGGGCCCACCCCCATAGAAAAGAATACTCTTGATACTATTGATACTGCTGATAATGCTGCCACGTTGGTTCTTACTACTGGTATATCAAGTCAGATGGTAGTACGAACAGAAATAGAAACAGAAGTAGAAGCAGAAGTGGAAGATATGAGTGGGGGTAGGAAGCCCGAAAAGGAATCCGAAAAGGAGCTTAATTTCTTCTCTGTCTCAGATGGGGGAGAATGGTCAGAGGGTATTACGGACAGCAGTAACACTGATCTGAGTAATAGCGATATCGATATTGAATTGTCAGATGGAGGAAAACCGAAAACAATCCTGAAAAGAAAGAACATGCGAGAGAAAGACCTTACTTGGGACTATACCACTTCGACCCAGCTTATAAGTGCTCCAGCAAATGTAGAACAGGGGGAAAAGGTGTCGCCGATGCTAGAGGCTATTTTCCAGGCAATATCCACCCACCGCGAAGAGACGCGCCAGGATGGGTGCAAAGCTCAGGCTGCTATAAGAAAAGTACAGGGGGTGGTGCGAAAATTGACGAAAACGTGTAGCACTTTTGGGGAGCGGATGACAGATTTGGAGGCAAGGATTTGCACAACAGAATCTGTTCTTGCAAACACTCAGGAGCGGGTTAAATCACAGGAGGCACAGATAGCTGATATTCAATGGAAACTGGAAGAACATAAGAACCGCCAACGGCGCAATAACTTACGGGTTCTGGGTGTTCCGGAGGGGATGAAGAGGGAGGATGCCTGTAGGTATGTTATTGAATTGTTCAGAGAGACGCTGCCAGAACTTACAGGCTGGAATTGGTCATTGGAGATTCAACTAGCACATAGGGTGCCTTTTGTACAAAAGCAGCCAGTAAGGGCAGGGGCGTTGCCACGAGCCATCCTGGTATATTTTGGTAGCTTTCTATTACGTCAAGCGATCTTTGAAAAGGCAAGACCTGAGGCAAGGCGATCCAGGAATGGGGTCTCTTATTTTGTTCACCCAGACTTCTGCCATACCACCGTCGAAAGATGGTGGAGGTTGAGGCAGATGATTAAACAATTCCAAGATAAAAATGCTCAGGCCTTTTTGAACAACCCAGCCCGATTGAAAGTCGTCTGGGGTGGATAAACACGTTTTTTTACTGTTTGGGGTGAAAGCTAAGGAATATTTGGATAGTCTGACGGGATAAAATAAAATAAAAATAGGGTATAAGAAAGGAAAAAAGTTTTTTAAAAAATTGTGTGTGGTAGGGTAGTATAGTTAAAGCACTAGGGGAGGGGTTAGACACAATAAGTACACAGCATGTACTGATTAAAAGGAGTATGTGTTTATGGGCTCTCAGCTTTGTGCGATGCGTCCATCATGCGCAGACACTTGTCTGAGTGTCTCTCGGAGGGGATAGTAGGGAGGTTAGGGGTGCTGGGATGGGAAGGTGGGCTGGGGAGGGGGGGATAAAATATGGAAAAGACATACCCAGAGCAGAAGAGGAAATATGTAGACACTCAAAAGGAATCTGTGTAACTCAGAGTATGAATTGTAATGTGTTGGAGAAAACGGATGGAATAACAGGATTGGTAGGATTACAAGGAATTGCTAAAGTCAAATTAAGATGGGGAGAATAAATATCTGCTCATTGAATGTGGCAGGACTTAATGATGCAGCCAAGAGAGGTAAACTGGGGAGTTGGTAAGGATGAACTCATTCGATATTGTCTGCTTGCAGGAGACCCATGTCCCTTGGAAAAAAAGATATTGGCTGACAATACAAGGATCTAATCTCTTGACATCCACATCTCAAACCTCAAACATCCGAGGAGTAGCAATTTTGGCTAAAACATCTCTGGATCAAGTTAAGCGAAAGGCAGCCGATGCTTTAGAAAGGTGGGCGATAGTTGAGTTTGGGATGGGACTGACTATATGCTCAATTTATGGATCGAACTATGATGACTCCCAGATCTTTGAAGATCTTGAGTTAGAATTGGCAATGTGGCCTACGCCCCTAAATGTATACGGAGAATTTAATATCACCCTAGATCTGCAACTAGGTCAAGCGAATCAAGGGATATATCAAGGGCGGAAACCCCGTGTATACAGGGCAGTAACCTCACTTAATATGGTTTGGTGGATATATGGATGGCCAAAATAATCTCCAAAAACATAGGATATGCATACTATTCATGTCCACATAAAAAATATGTTAGGATTGAATATGTCTTTGGAACAACAGATCTTATTAACAAAGCTAGTATTAAAATCTTACCTAAGGTCATATCTGACCATAATCCGTTAATTTTAGGGGTGGAAATTCCAAGCTTTATTTAAAAAAAGGGGAAAATGGTAATTTGATAAGAAGCTATTAGTCAACTTAGATTATATCGAGCATATTAGCAACTGGACAAGTGAGTATTTCAACATTAACAGGTATAGTGCCTCTAGAATAGTCGTTTGGGATGCCTTTAAGGCAGGTCTGAGAGGAGAAACTATTAGCTACAATGCCAGAGCTAGAACACTGCTTATGAAGAGAAATCAAGATCTAATCTACAAACTTAAACTGGCAGAGGAAGAACATTTCCTATTAATCAAACAGGGAAAAGAAACAGTGCAAAGTCAGGGGCAAATTGTGGCCCTTAAGGCAGAAATTAATGGCTGGCTTGCTCAGAAATCAGCGGAAGAGTTTCAGTCTCAGCGCAATAGCTTATACGAAAGTGGAGAGCTAGTGGGAAAGAGATTAGCTCTCCGTACCAGACAAAAGATAGCGCAGAATCAAATATTGGCTATCAATGCGAGAGGAGGGATATATACTCACCCAGATGATATAGTTAATGCTTTTCAAAAATACTATCAAGCACTGTACTCTGAAGAGAGGGATAGGGATGAAATGTTGACATTGAATGATATTAGTCGGATGGTGACAGTGGGTGAGCTGGGAAAGGTTCTGGATGAATCTCTTAAGGAAGAACTAGAATTAGAGATTACACAGGAGGAAATTCAAATGGCTTTGCAGAGTATGGCTTCAGGTAAGGCCACGGGCCCTGATGCAATACCTCTTGAGGTATATAAAATCCTGGGTATGACAATAATGCCTCTCTTGTTAGATCTCTTTAGAGGTATCCAATATACTGGGTATACTCCAGATTTGTGGAAAGAGACAAATATTGTAATCTTTCCAAAAAAGGGTAAACCTCCTGATAATCCAGGGTCATATAGCTGGTCTCCCCCTGGCAACACGGTTTTATACCAGGGAAAGGAACAACATCACATTCGTAGAACAATATCATTATTCAATGTTATATCTGAAACGGGGGGCCAGATGGCCATGATCCTCCTAGACGCGGAGAAGGCATTTGATCGAGTGACATGGAAATTTTTGTGGGGGATTCTGGAGCTAAAGGGGTTTGGACGGGGATTTATTAGAGCAATTAAAGCAATGTATTGTGACCCAAAAGCCCGGATACAAGTGATGGGGAGAGAATCGGGTGAGGTTTTTATATCTAGGGGAACCCGGCAGGGGTGTCCCTGCTCACCTATATTATTTGCTTTACACATCAACCCATTAGTGGAGAAGTTACTACAGTCATGCAAAATCAAACCTATCTGCACCAAGGAGTATCAGACCAAAATCTTGGCTTCTGCTGATGATGTGGCAATGTTAACAACAGACCCAAAAAAGGCCCTCAATGAAATTAATTATATAACTGAAAAGTTTGGCCTGCTTTCAGGAGACGCTCTAAATAGAGAGAAAACGATTGTTATTTGTACACATAACATAGACTTTAATGAGTCAGCAGTTTATCTTGGCGTGCGAATTACAGCAAAAGTGGATCACATAATCAATTGCAATTTTGACCCACTGGTTAAAACTATAGCTACACAATTGAAGATGGTGAATGGGCTGCAATTGTCGATAATTGGAAGGGGAAACTTCTTAAAAATGACTATTCTGTCCAAAATTTTGTACCTATTCAGGTCAATTCCGCTTGCTCTGGAGGATTATATATTGAAGAACATCAATTCAATTTTTCCAATGGTATGTGGCAATATGGGAAGGTGAGGAGGGCTGTGAAGTTCCTGACACTGCTACAGGATCGAGGAGGGCTTGCAGTTCCAAATATCACATTATATTATTGGGCTGCCCTATTGCATCAAATAACTTTTTTGCTGAAGATAGATAGTAATAGTAGTGAAGGCATGATAGAGAGAATTCACACAATATTTGAAATTGCTATAAGAAATGAGGCCTCTGGGTTACTATTAAAACAACTAGAGCAAAGTTATTACAAAAAAGTTTGGTTTAAAACTATACAGAGTGCATGGAAGCAGATATAAAAATGTATGGGAATTCTTAAGGTTACGCAATATACCCCCCTATGGCATACATCGTTTTTTCCAATGGATGCTTATGATGCTATGGGGAAGGAGTGGGAAAATAAAGGGGTGACCACTATTGGAGAGTTTTATGGTAGAGAACAGCAACCCCAATTTTCCAAACTTCAACATGATTTCGGAATAACTCCCAATCATTTTTTTAAATTTGTACAGATTAAGAGTATTCTCACAGAGTATAGACCAACGGTGAAAATTGAGAAGATACCTTTGATGGACCAGTTTAGTAATAAGTCATGTAGAATTAGAAGCATATAGAGTTGTTTTTTTAGCAGCATTGCAGGACGATTTGGAAGAGAGCGAGACGTCTTGGGCGGTGAAACTGAATAACTCTGATGTAGATATTTTTAAGAGCTTAGATCTATCTGCTGAAATATTTCTATCTTCGAATTTAAAGGCACAAATATATAAAACTATATTTAATATTTACTTTACACCCGCCTAGCTATTCACATAGGGGAAAAGGGCGGATGATAAATGTCCCAGGTGTGGGGTGGGTCCGGCTACACTGATGCATAGGTTTTATGATTGCGGGAAATTGACCCTCCTAAAATTAGGAATCCTCGTTTTTTGGAAGAGCCTATTTGGTATTAATTTGGAATTGACCCCTACGTTAGTGATTCTGGGTTACGATAGCACTGTGGGCTGTAATAAAGAACAAGAATATTGCCTTTTCTTAGGCACAGCTATTTTTAGAATAATGCTAGTAGCTCGTTGGAAAGACATAGAACCTCCGACTTTTCAGATGTGGCTAGCCAGACTTCTTGGAGTCTGGAAGCAAGAGGCAGCTTTATATGCATGCAGAGGGAGGCAAGCTAGAATTCGGGGGTTAAAAATATGGGCATGTATATCAGAATGGAGCAGAGAGGCTGGGGGTTTGGAATAAGCCGGAATGTACATAATGTTATTAAAAGTTTTATAGAAGAATTTGGTGCTATATTTAAATAAGTATGTATCTCTATGAATTGTATCTTGATCAACTACTATTTATCTGAATACACTACATTTATTATATCTATTACCTTTTAAGGGGTATGTGTATTGAATTTTTAATATACTAGTTGTATGTATTTTGTTCAATTACTATCTATTTTATACACTACATTTGTTATATCTATGACTTTTTAGGAGGTATGTGTATTGAATTTTTGATATATTGGTTTTATGTATTTGCACTAATTATTCTGATGAATTGACTTCATATTGTAAAAATGCCTAAACCTTAGGTTGCCAAATATTTCTATTTCTATGAATTTATGTGTCATTATGTATTATTGTAAAATTGTCTACTCTGGGTATGAATAAATAAAATAAAAAAGAGATGAAACAACATTTATGTAAGATGCCCAAACAGTTTAAACAGTTTTGAAAAGGATATTATCAAGCCTTGGTGTCTTCCCTTGTCTGAAGAGGCCACTGCACGAGCAGTCTCCTCCAAAGAAAAACCTATAGGCAACAAATTGTGATTCAAGTTGCCACTAACATCCCTAGAATCAACCACAATTTCTGTTTCTTGGGAAATTAAATACAAATTTTCAAAATGGGCAACCGATTCACAGAGTAGTTTGAGAACTAGAATAGTTAGCCTGCCTGCCTGCCATCTGCCTTAAATACCCAAGGACCAGAATTTCTTCTGATTGTTACACTTTGCAGCATCCTGGAGATCCACCTTGTACCATTTTCCCAATTCTCTTTGCGTTCATTTAAGGTTGCCCGGTAGGTCCCCTGTTTACTCTAGTGTCCTGAATGGCTCCCATTTTTATTGCCTCTAGTAACTTCACCTTGACAATTTTTTAGGACCTATTAAATCAACCCTTAGGGTCAGTTAGTTTAGGTCGCCCCATAACCTTGTACCATTTTTCCAATTCTCTTTGCATTCATTTAAGGTGGCCCGGTAGGTCCCCTGTTTACTCTAGTGTCCTGGATGGCTCCCATTTTTATTGCTTCCTTGATGAAGGTATCACTTAATTTTAAGAATACAACATTGTGCTCAATTAGAGGTGGTACATTGTTCCCCCAGTTTGCTAGCATAGTTTCCATGGGGGTAGAAAGATTTAAATATTAGTCCATCATTACCTTGGGGGAGGCACTCACTATTTTCCACTTAACATTCCTTCTGTGGTGGTTACTTCTAGAGGGATCTGGTGGCCATCTGCTTCGGGGAGGGGGGCGATGTCCATGATTCCATTTTAGTCACTCTTGACTCACTCCATCACTGACATGTTTCCCAATTTGCTCCATAGCCTCACAGCAAGTAGGATGTGGTCAATCGTATTACAGTACATCCCTCTTCTAAAGGTGGGAGCACATGATTTGTATGAGGATGACTGACCATTGCAAGCATGCAACCCATGAGACAATGTAAGATCTACCACTTGAAGGGCTGCTCTAGAAATATTGCTTCTTATTGGGTCTATAAGATCAGGAATCCCCAATAATGAGTCCTTCATGCAGGGCAGGTCTAGGCCTAGATCGCTTGGTTCAGACAAAAGATTAAAATCACCAGCCACAAGAATGTGGTAGGGTTCAGAGTGGGATACCAATATTCTGTCTAGTATTTGTAAAGTTTGTGAACCCTGCTTGTGGCTACCACTCCTGTTGTATATGTTAATTACCAGGAGGGGTTTAAATTCTGAGCTAGAAATAAATTTCTCTTGGATGTTTGAGGAACCTGTTTCAAGTACAGAGATGGAATATAGTCAAGTGGTTCGCACCAATATGAGCATCCCACCTAAGGAGCACCCAGCAACACATTCAATAGTCGGCGCACAATACCCCTGTGGACTTGATCAATCATCCAAGTCTCTTGGAATAGGCAAATATTGTGGCACTGAATACATTTGCCCCAGTTGGAGTCACCTAGTTTGCCTTTAATACCTGCAATATTCCAAATCAGTAAGATTGTCTGTACAGATGGACAAATAGGTATCTGCATCATCTCCCTGGGAGTATTCAGTTGTTTTGGTTACTACTGTTTCTCTACTGCCAGTCTGGTTGTCTAATGTGCCAATGCTTACAATAGGGGGATCCAACCTCGCAAACAAGGGCAGTTGGGTCGTCAGGGCATAGTGTCACACTGAGCACAGCACCTATTGTTGCCAATTCTCTGTATATGCAGCAGCATATATTTAGGCAGGAGTCAGCCAACCTGGGAGGGGGAGAGGAAACTCCTGCAAAGGCAAGGGGGTTCTCATTGCCAACATTTTCTCCCCATCACAACTATGCTGTGCATTATTTGTGATTAAGGTGCGAACCTGCGTCTGTCCCTCAAATGCTGGTAGAAAAAATCCATCAGGAGACGAGAAATGTTAGAAACTATCAATTTCAGATGCAAACAGTTGGCTAGTAAGTTGTGAACAATGTCAGGACACCTAAAGTTTACAGCAATGCAAACACCTGCCAGAGACTTAGTCGAGGGCCCAACCCAACCCACCTTCCTGAACATCAAGATGTGGCAGGCGTTTGAGTGTGACAAGCCAGTGTGGGTGCAGAGCTAGTGTAAAACCGTGTTTTTCAATTGACTAAATCACTCTTCTACATCATTGGTTAGGCATGGGACATTTGATAATACAATCACATATAGGGTGTCATCAGGATTGCAGATTCAGAGATTTTGGTTTCAGACCAGATGCCTGACCCACACCTATGCAAACCTAGACCCTCTCTCACCACCCCCACCCCAACCCCCCCTTTGCTCCTCCGGCCAAACCTAGAGGTTGTGATTACACTTCCTTCTGTGCACACATAGTTACAATGGGTAGTTGGCACACTGGCCGCTCCAAGCGGAGCGGCAACCCTCTGCGAACTCCACTGGCGGAGCGGAGTTTACCTCCCATCCCTACAATTACCTAGGACCTTGGAATGCAAATTAGCCTTGGTGCAAGTGTGTATGTGTTGTAGACAGAATTGTTTTTGTGCAGGAAGGGACGCCTTTCTGAACAAAAACAACCCTTTGAGGCATTTTCTTCTTTCTATGTGTGCTTCAAAATGCAGCATACGTAGGAAGAGAAATAAACAAGGAGAAATAAAGATACTTCCCCTTGTTACACCTCATCTGAGGAGGCAAAGCATTTTGATGTATTTCCAGGTCTATCAGTAATGGTAAATCTGGGAATGCACCAAAATCCATGTGTGGATTCTTGGGAGCAACCACGCTCCACACATGTAACATCTTCCTGGGACAGAGTAACACAATGCAGCAATTTGCGCTGTATTGCTTTACTCTAGATTTATAAAGTAATGCAGGACAAATATAAGCACCGAGCTTCTGAGTTTTGTGTCTCAGTTTGGAGAGGGAAGTCGTATTTTCCTGTGATCCCCATTGCCAACTAAGGATTTCATTAAGGAGAGGTAATACTGCAAAGGGATAAAAAAAAGATACCATCTGTATTTACAGGTATATCCTATGGTAAATTCTTGATTGGTCTCCCACTCCAAAACTGACGTACAGGTCTACGTTGCTCCTAAACTAAGGGGCAGATTTACAACCCCCTTGCGCGACTTTTGCATCACTTTTAACATGGGAAAAGTGACTCAAAAGTGGCGCAAGGGGCTTGTAAATCTGCCACTAAGTTTGTGATATTTAAACACCAATCCGCACCTGTAATAGTGTAAAGATATATACAAAAAGAGCCCCCAAATTATGAAATTTACACCCCAATTTATTTTGCATATTCTACCAAAAGGTGAGGTTAAAAATGTTGATTTTCAGTAATAAAGCAGACACGTACAGGTGCTAGAATCACCCTTTTCTCCCACCTCCAAGCGATTCAATATTTCATCAAATACTAGGGCTATGGCATGCATGCCAGGAGATGCTTCATTATACTGCCAGTGGTATGTTGTCAAGATGTCTTTAAACTGGGCAATCGGAATTCACTTAGAGACAAGTTATATCAATATCAATAATGCACACTGACACCGAAATAGTACCAATTGTAGCATGAGTGTCAAATATATACCGGAAGTTCGAGTGGTAGAATGTAACCATTTATACGGAAAATACTATTCGGCATTAAATGGAGTGTAGCCCATCCCAAGACGTTTGGTGCACTCAGTGAGGCATTTTTGGTCAGAACATACATAGAACATACAAGTCTTGTTTTTTTTTCCCCTAAGGAACACCTTTCTCTATAAATGTGTTTGCTAATTTTATTCCAAGAGCAGCAGTCATTTTCAGATCGTTCCTAAAACGAAATTACAAATGATGTTCCAGCTATCAAAACGTCGGAATCAATTAATATCAAGAAAATCCCCTACCGCTAGCTAAAGCGAGTTCCAGCTGTACATGAGACGAATGGTTCATTCATATTTCAAAGAATGTCAATAAACGGAATTTCACACACTTGTAATTGATGCGTTCATCTCTGTTTTATCCTTCTAGGGGGATCACGATATATTTGTGAGAGAAAACGCGATCAACTCTCTGAAAAGTGCCAAAATATGAGTATGCTACCCAAGGCTTTATTCATGTGGGTTATTCATCTTCTCTTGAAAAAACATGTAAAGCTGGTAAGGGTTATTTGAACAAATTAAAAACTCTACGATTCCTTGTTTAGTATTTGCCTTTTGAGAATTCATCCTTGCCAATCTAATTGTTTATCAAATTAGGAGGTATAATTGTCTGAAGACAGATTTTAATTTGTTCCATAAACAAACACCGCATAGTCACGTATTTAACTCCTTAACTCCCGAGGCTTTTCCAGGCCCAGTGCTGTGCCCTTTTTAGGTCTCGCCTGACCCAGCGCATGCGCTGGTCTGGCGAGACTTATTGAGAGGGCTCCAAAAAGTGCTACCAGGCCAGCCTAGAGCTACAGTGCATGTGCGCGGGTGCGCGCGCCGAGCTTTACCGCGATTACTTTCGGTTTTGCGGCGATCGCGATCACGATCACTTTCGCGGCCGCACCTTTGCATGGCCAATAGGTCTCGCTTTTGGGACCTTATAAGTATTTAGTTATGCAACTGTTGCATGGCTAAACACTTATAAGGTCCCAAAGGCGAGACCTATTGGCTATGCCAATGCTTGTTTGAATTGTAGGGTACTTCACACTTATGCCATTCTAACGGTTTCCCACCAAAGCCATCTTGGCCACATTTGTGTCTTTTTTCACACAACTTGGAAAATCTGAAGGGTTTGTAGACTTTCATGGAAGAAACCGAGAAATTAACCAACATATAGAAAGGAAAAAAATACTTTATTACATACACTATTAAATTCTTTGCACAAAATAACAAATATTTACAAGATGACAAAAGGCCAGAAAAATAGGGGCCACAACTTTAAAAAAGATTACAGAGATAGGTAACTCCTAAATATAACTCGAATCATCTCTGCTGGGGACACTTTTAACCGTCTCTGCACCAGCAACAATATGATCACAATATACAACTTACTTGCCTAACCCAAAAATAGGGGTGCATTAGCAAAATCAAATCTATGGGTTTCGTCAGGATCTCACTGACTAATCAAATGTAGAGCTTATGTCCTTTCAACGTAATTCATTGAAACATTCAAAACATTGCAAGATGATACAACCTTTTATTGAAATGAAGAAACATACTGTGACTGAAACTGTCAAAACACACATTAAGAATTTTAATGTTCAACAATACAGTGACAGAGTATTTTTTGTACGTTTACTAAAATTGAAAAGCAATAACAGAATTTAGCAACAAATGCACAGACCATCAAAACACAAGTCCCAACTACAGATGTGCTAGTAATCTGTCAAACATTCTTGACAGACTTATGATGCCCAAATACAAAAATGAAGCATGGTTTCTGTGCTCTCCTGTGGAGTCCCCAGCTGTTCCCTTATGGTCCACGTCACTTTGGATAGTTGGTGGCCCCACACTCATATGGTGATGTGCATCACAATAGCACATCTGTTGCAGGCCCTACACACTCCTATGGAATAACCACGCCCTAGCTGATTGCTAACCTGGCAGTGCAGCCTGTGATGTGGCACAGCACAGTATAGGGTTACCCTGTGTTTCTCAGAACCTGGGTTAACTAGAGTACACAACAAAGAAATGATTCCCAGAATAAAAAGACCCTCCCAAATACCCAAACATCTGGGTTTGCATTCCGCCTGTAAACACAGCCAAAAGAAAGCAATTTTTTAAGAGACAAAGTATGTTGTCTCAACATAGTTATTTGCAACAAAGAAACATTATGGGGATGTGTGGTGTGTATAAAGTGCTCATGCCAGAAAGTGTGCATGATTTAACTAACAATGTGCACAGTCATTTCGAATATGTTTCTCAATCTGTTCATGACTCAATTTACATAAATTGGGGCTGGATAGTCACAAATTCAATCTCAAAGTAACAGCCCGCTGGAATGGTACAGATAGATACAATCATTGACCTTTATACCCCAAAACTACAGCATGACAATGGAGTATCATACGGGGTCTTCCTCAGGACAACAAATGTAAAAACCCTAAACTCATTAGTGCAAGTGTTCATTGGTTCCAAATGGTCCCCATAGAATTGTCACATGTCATCTCAGATGGCTGCTCTCATCCACTGTGTATTTCCTAATGTCAGGCTCCAAAAAGTAGCCTATCATGTGTGGTTCAAAGGGTGTGTGGTGTTCTACTTAATCAAAAACGGTGGATATTTTGTCTGCCATATTTGTGAAGGAGTACCTATCTGCCAAACTCTAAATTGGGCCCTATCACTCTAATAAAACATAAATGGATATATATTTCTTTGGGATGCCAATCTAAATTATAAGGCGTGCATAGACAAAAGAATTATGTACCCAAGGTCCATCTGCGACAGGATACCTGTCTGAAGATACCAGGCTACAGTAGACAGTAGTCCTCCTCACTCAACCAGCACACACATTCATGCATAACCAGCACAGGGCCTCTTATCCTTGCTATGTAGCAAGGAACTTGTCTTAATAAGCAGGAGTTAGTGCTTACCATGCAAGTCCATTTTAAAGAAGCCTCAATTAGTGGGACTCACTCACAGTACATCTCCAAAAACCAGATGGTCCAAAATCAAAACTATATATGGGGGATTAGGCTGTCAGAACCCACTGCTTCACGTGATATCACCTCAATAAAGCAGTTATCAGCAGAGCATCAATTTGCTGGGGTACACTCTCTACAAATAGGTATCGCTTTGCTAGGGGTAGTATTTTATATTAACCCTCCATGATTAAACAAATATGAACAATCCCTTCAAATTACAGAACCAATCTTGTTCTTGTAACACAATATGGAAAGGGACAATTTTTAAGAACAAACATACAGATCGATATGAGGCAGCCTTTTTGCATGGTTTAGGAGACTTCCTTAGGAAAATGTGGTTAAAATGTGCTATCATACACACAAAAGGTGATGAGAGGAAGCTTGTAATAAATTTAACTGATGGCAATTGTTTGAGGTAGCATTTCAACCCATCATTCATTTGCCCGTGTGCCACCTCAGGTTAGACTCATCTACATGCAAATCAGTCTTGACCCTGTTCCAGTAAGAACAGTCCAGCCTGAACTGCCAATCCAGGTCCTCTTCAAAATGGAACACAAGCAACTTAAGACCATTTTCACCACGATTGGGGCTCCTTAGATGGTGTAGCTTGGCTCCAGAGGCACATTGAGAAAACGACCTACGTCTGGGCATATCCTTGTCCACTTAGGGTGGTACAACAAACACACAAAGGTTCATCAGAGGATGCCTACAATACGTATAACCACTGGCAATCACTCAGAGTAGCTCTACAACCCATTGTTCTTGTTCCCACTGTGCCACCTCAGATTAGACCAGCTATATGCAAATCCATCTTGACCCTGCTCCAATAGGAATAGTCCAGCCCGATCAACCACCAGGCACTCTCCAAACATAAAAACAAGCAACCCAAGACCGGCTTTTCTCTCATCAGGGCTCTTCAGTCAATTGTAGCTTGGTTCCAGTAGCACAGTGAGCAAAGGCAAAACTAGTCCTTGAATTTAAATTAGGTTTTCATTTCTATGCCCATCTTTAAACCCTGCATGCTACCTTCTACCTCTCCATTTGCAGAGGGGCAACTTTCTTAAATGCAATAATTTTGCAATTCTGATTTAAAAATTGGGTTGCCTTGAATATAACAACTAGCTTGATGTATAGCAGGTAAAATCCCTTGATCCTCAATAGTCCAATAGTTCTACTAAGACTGTGTTTGGGCAAAAGAATAGGAATGTTGAAGCAAAACATATAGGCCTTAGATCAAAAATAAGGGAACAGACACAAAGAGCAACTGGAATTTTATCCTTGACAGATGTGATCCTATAGACAATTCCTTTTAAAATTCCTACTAACTTCACTGGAGCCACCCCTGTGTGAACTGATTTCATTCTGAATCTTTTAGAAATGTAAAGATAATAAAACATAAAAACTTACACAAAGACAGGAGAACTTAGCATAATTCTTCAAAAACTATCAACATAAAAGGACAGGTGTACAATCTTATCCTGTAGAAAGGGTTAAATGATATCAAACATTTATAAACAGTTGCATTACTTTGTTGTACATTGGCATTTTCTTAAAACACATTCTGGTACAGTCATGGGTCCACATAAAGAAATGTATTATCCTTTGAAAGGCAATATTTCTGTATTTATTATATCGTTTTCCCAGGCACTCAAATGTTTATTTCAGTTTGTGGCACTGAAGGATCAGATCACTGTACTGGGGTGCATGTGTGACATTGTTCTGCATTCTGTCCATCAATTGTTCTTTGTGCAACTGAAGTGTGTATGTACAGCTTCATCCCTCAGTTCTCACTACAACTGTGAGGCAAATCAATCATGTTTTTTCAACTCTTTTAAGTAAACATGCATTCATGATACATACAAGCATGGAAGGTGGTTTCCATAGATAAAGCTCCAATGGCCATCCACTGGTGAACCCATAAGAATAATTGGATACATGCATTGAGATGTACCCTATGAGTAGGTTTCATTGATCACCAGTTCAAAAGTGGACTTTTATGGAAGTATAAAGAGAAGGAAAGTTGCAGTGAAAAGTAGGAATCAAGAATGTTGAAAAATTGAGAGTTGTGTGAAAGAATACAAAGAGAGAATATGATAAAAGTATGAAGCATTGGAGAATTGGCAGAGAAAGCTATCTCAATAGGTAAAAATGAAACCAATAAGATGGACAATAAACAATATCTTATGCCGACCACTTTAGCAAGGGGTGAACTTGTGATACAGATCTCATACAACACCCAAGAAGCAGACATTGAGTAAGTGCTGCAGGATAGGATATGTCGATTCAGACCACAGATGCTCACAGAGAGTCTTCTTGCAATCCTACTCGGAAAATATAAGAGAATCAATGATGCTGCTTGCAATTTAATCCAGAACATTTATATTCTCTGTGAGAGCTTTTAGGTTGATTTTATTAAGAGATGAGAAAACTTTTTCCATTACTTCATCTTTTCCTTAAAAGTGTCCCTTTGCCTCTGTCTTCTTCAGTCTTTTCATTAGGCCAGTCAGATATATGGCGAGGAGAGAGTGTTTCCATATGAGACAGAGTATGAGTAAAAT
This sequence comes from Triturus cristatus, assembly GCF_964204655.1. Lineage (NCBI taxonomy): Eukaryota > Metazoa > Chordata > Amphibia > Caudata > Salamandridae > Triturus > Triturus cristatus. The sequence continues at coordinate 169,699,535 of NC_140582.1, read as the reverse complement.
ATTTACAGCATCTTAAATCTGTGATGCAAATATGTTGTATTTAATATGTAAACAGATTATTAAATAAAACCCTAATACAGGGATGTTGACCATTATTCAGGTAATTCCAAAATAAGGAATTAAAAATGAATAGAATCACGAGGGAATATTTTTCAAAAAGGGCATTCATGAAAAAACAAGCATTACCACAATGCACGCACTAAGGACTATTGTTGTCTTACTTAATAGTTCTCCCAAACTGAAATCTAAAATAGTATGGTAAGAACTGGTATTCCTAAAACAAAGCCATCTCAAATCCAAGCCTCAAGGCCTTGTACTAATATTCTAAATAAGGCATTTGCATGATCTGGTAATGTGAAGCATGTTTATGCAAAAAAAGAAAGAATACCAGTAAAGTGACAGTAGGCAAAAGCAAAATAACTTAAACTGGATGTTAATCTTTTAATCCAAATATTATAGACATTTTGAAAAGACGTATTATTTTAAAAAGTGGACGAGAGTAAGATTAGGCGCCTGTAATCATGAAGTTTTATTTACGAATTCTTTGGCTGTTCTGATACATTATGAGAAGGACTGCTTTTTCAAGAAAAAAACACTTGTATTCCAATTCAATACTTCAGTGAAAGGTCTCGAGTAATTGACAGAAGAAGAAGAGTTGAGGTCGGCTGAGTTAAAGGGAGCCTCATTGCACCCACTGAGGTTGTTGTAGTATGCATTTTAAAAGGTGAGTTTGAAAAGATTAAAAAAGAAGAATGCATAAAGAAGGACCAGTGGGTATGCAGTGGATGCTGGTGTGACAAAAGATGGGATAGAAAGCAAAAGAAATAACAAGAAGCGGACTGGTGAGAGACAGCCACCGGAGGCAGAAAAACTAAGCAAAGTACTATTTTTGAATGGATGTGTACTTGAAGAAATCCTATTACATGTACAAAATATTTTTGTTTACTGCAAAAAGCTTAAACAACTTCCATCAATGTTTTTATGTCTAAATGATGCTCGTGCTTTCTGGCCTTGTTCCCATCCATTACTTTTGTTCTTTCTCCTCCCACAGAAAATTTCCATTAATTAGACTGCATTGGCTATGAATAATTCTGGAAGAGTATTTTGGCATTGTGATGATGAATGGTGCAAGGGTTGTTTTTTCTGTTCTTTCAAATTATTGACGTAGGATTATAAGGACCTACCAAATTCATAATTAGGCATCACAGTGAAACCTTGTTTACCTGCCCCTGGCTGAATACGAATGTTTTTATTGCGATAACCAGAAAAAACTCAATAGTATATGATGCATTAAAAACAAACCTAAGTATCAATCAATCAATCAAAATACTTTATTTCGAATTTAGAGTATAAATTCCTAAAAAGTCAACAACGGCACAGAGTTAAGTATACATCCAAAATAAAAAGATCAGTCCCATCAGAATGTTTAACAATCGATATCCATTCTAGATTTCAACGAGGATTTTAAAAAACGGACAATAAAATATGTACAGTCCATATTCAATAGTTGTAAAAACATTAAAGCAGGTTTAACTTGAATAAAATTCATTTTCTTTAGAATTGGGATCAGGAAGGTTTTTCTTGGGACTGAATAAAAAGTACAAAAAAACATAAAATGTTCTATATTTTGCGGCGATTGCCCGTTACAGTCACATGCTGGTAACAACTGACCTCTAGTTCCCCCTTTTGGTCTTGCCAATAAGAAGTGAAATGTGTTGCATCTGAACCTGGTTAGCAAAAAATTTTCGTGTGAGGTGAGAGTGGACAATAGGTAGGGCTCAGAAGTGGGGGTCGTAATTAGTGGCATAAAGGCCCGGACACTTGGTTTCATGAGCTCGGTCCCCTCCCTTTCCTGCCTCCTATGATTCAGGAAAGCGATTTTGAATAGTGGAATATCATTCTTAAGGATTTCTTCAGGGTTGATAAATAAGGTACCCCTTCCCAGTTGTTCAAATCCCTTTTTGATATAATTAAACCAGGGGATTCGTGCCATGTTCTCTAATGCCAAGCAATCCTTAAGTATAGCATGAGTCAGGGGAATGTCCGGGTTAAGCCAGCACTGTAGCCAAAAGAGCATGGGGCGCAGTGATAGTTGGTCGGCTATGTAAGGTACTCCCAATTCTTCATGGGCCACCAGGTGCGGAGTACTTTGTGGGACACATAATAATCTTTTTAAAAACTTGTTTTCCTCGACCTGTAAGGGTTTCGTTACACCGCGTTCCCACAGCTCGCTACCATAGGTTGCTATGGCGACACTCTTGGCACTGTAGACCTGAAGCATGGCCCCCGTCGGTTTCTTACCCAGTTTTGAAGCGAAATTAAAGATTGCAGCATTTGCCCTGGCCATCTCCCCCTTTTTTTTGTGTATTGCCACCTCCCACTTTAGCTTGTCATCAAAGAGAACTCCTAGATATGAGAACACCTTGGTGCTGGGAATTATGTCAACCCCTGTTTTGAACTGGAATGCCTTTCTGGTACACTTACCCAGTCTCATTGTGAAGGACTTGGTGCTATTAATCTTTAAGTCTAGATTTTTCATAAACTCATAGAATGAGTTTAACAGGGTTTGAAGACCTATTTCTGTCCTAGCTATTAGTACAGCGTCATCCGCATATAGCAAAACGGGAATACCCCGTTTATCTATACGCGGGAAGTCTGCACCTGTCTCTATCAGGGTGTTCTCAAGATCGTTTATATAAAAATTAAATAAAAAAGGAGCCATGATGCAGCCCTGCCTTACACCTTTCTTAATTGGAAAGTCATTAGTTACTTTCAGGTCCTTACTATACCTAACATTAGCCCGGGTTGAGGAATGTAAATCCCTTAAGAAGTGTATCAGCCCCCTGTCTACCCCTCTCGCCTCCATGGACTGCCATAGTTTAGATCTGTTGACACAGTCAAATGCCGATGATAGGTCCATGAAGGCGAGATGTATAGAACCGGGGTACACCACGGTGTATTTGTTAAGCAGCAAATACAAATTGAGGCACTGGGTGGTGGTCGAATGCCCTTGATGAAAGCCGTACTGACAATCAGACAACAACTTATTGTCTTCAGCCCAGTCCTTCAATCTGTTTAAAATAGCTCGCCCCATTACCTTAACAACTGAATCGATAAGTGATATTGGTCTATAGCAGCTAGTATCACTTCTATTGCCCTTCTTAAATACGGGCACTATTGTTGACAATGCCCAAGAAGTCGGGCACCCTTCTATCGTGGCCGCATTAAAAACAGGATGAAGGATAGATGCCCAGAAGCTAGGGTCTGATTTAAATAGGTCAGGTGGGATCCCGTCAGGGCCAGGGGCTTTGTTACTGGTCAAACCCAAGATTCCGTCTAGGGTCTCGGGTTAGGTAAAAGTTATGGTTGGTATATCCCCAAGACTTAATGACACATTGCTAGACTCAGCCGGGCTATCAAACATTAGTTTGAAGTGATGAACCCAGTCCCCTTCTCCTATATGTGCCACCAGGCCATCTCCCCCCTCCTGGTGGAACAAGGGACCATTAACTACTTTCCAGAATCTAGCGCTATCTTTCAAGGTACTACTGTCTATTAGTTCCTCCCAGGCTTTGTCCTTTAACAGAGCCTTGCGAGTTGCAATGGCGTTTCTATACTCCCTTCTCAGGGAACGCACTACAATCATGTTTCTAGGGTATTTAGCCTGTGCTTCTCTTAACCGTTTTGCGGCTTTAGTACAATTGGTATCAAACCATTTGGGGCCCAAGGTAATTCTATGTCCTGACTTTCCTGTCAATAACTCGCTTATTTTTCCGGACATATTAGAGAATGCACCAGGACACTACTAGCAGTTGCTCCATCAGTAGTGCAGGTAGCTATTTCACCGGCGCAGTTGGCCTTTACATTATTATTAAAGGCATCAGGTGATATGTGAGACCACCTTAGCCTCCTCTTACCATCTGTAGTGCTTAGTGAGCCTGTTCCTGGGATGTTGCAGGTGAGATCAGTCAACATACCACCAAGGTGAACTGACAGCGGGTTGTGATCCCTATGTTCATTAGTTATGATGGTAAATCCCCCTAAAAGGGGGGCTAGAGATGCCGAAATAATAATATAATCAATATAGGTGCCCCTCCCCTTAGCTTTGAACGTTGGGATCGGGAAAATTGTAGCAGGGCTCATATACAACATAGCCACCCTCATATCGATATCACTCAACAAATTGTTAAGTTCCTCTCCTTGCATCGTGTGTTCGAAATGTAAGCCTGTCAAGCGCGGAGAACCTAAATTGGCTCGACAGGTAGTGTTAGGGTTGCCACAGGGGTGAATGTTAAAGTCCCCCATTATTATCAGGTTATGTAGTTTGTTGGCCATATGTTTTCTTATAAAGTTAACCAATGTTTTGATGTCACCACCTTCCTCTGGGGTAGTCGGGGAGTTATAGAAATTTATTAAACCCCATTCAGACCCACCCCTCCTTAATGTTATCGCCAGAATTCCTGGATGTGAATGTGGAATCAAACGGGCTTCACATTTAATATCAAGGGAGATGTAGGTTACCAACCCTCCTTTAGGCCTGCCACTAACCGAAGGAGAGGCCGGGACAAAGAAAACCTTGTAACCATCCAGATAATGATTACAATCCAAGGCCCACGTTTCCTGTAAACTAATGATCTTGAACTGTCTAACTAAAGCAAGCCAGAGTGGATCGTTGCATTTCCTGGCCAGCCCTGCGATGTTCCATGATAAAATATTGTTGCTAGGAATTGGCGAACTGTCTATTACTACCTCTTTAATGGGGTCCTGTGAAAAGGTGTGTGGACTTGTTCCACTCCTTGGCTGAGGATTTAGTCAGTCACACTCTTCCATGTCAGATAACGGTAAGAATCTATTTCTTAATTCTGAACCTGGAGTAAGGTGAGCTCTGACCATATCCCTAGGATGGTGAAGACGGGGAGGGATTCGTTGATGAAAATCCTGTTCCATAGGGTCCCTTGTATGTGTGTACACTCTACGGTGAGTATCAAACCTGTACCTACGAGGGTCTTGAGTATAAAAATAGCCCAGGGGTAAAATAACTATATTAGAGCTGGGTTCCAGATAGCGCTTTTGGGTCTCTTGCAGTATCTTCTCAGCAGAACATGGGTTGTCAAAGTTTACAACTATACAGTCACCTTGACACGTTTTTGCCCTGTTACCGATCCAGCTAACTCTACGAGCCATTATTACGTATCTGATGACATCGTGACCCATATATATATTGTTGGTAAACCATTGGTTTAATTTATTTAAGTTGATCAAAATCCTCTGTAGCCCCTTCCTTTAGTTGGGGAACATTTCCCAGAATGAATGTGTATGGAATAGCCTCCATTGGTAAATCAATTGTCTGGGTTCCCTGGAGGTATTGAACATGCACATCCCCCTCCCGCGTTCTCCCTGCTTTATCAATAGTGCTGTTAGGGTTGCTAGCTTCTGGGGGCCCAAAGAGGGCGTAATATCGATGGATGAATTGGGATGAGGAGTTAAATTAACAGGAGCCTCTCTGAGTTTGCATATGTCAACATTTTGTACCCCATTCTGATCCTTCTTAGAAACCCTGGGAGTGCCATTTGTTCGCGCTTCCGCTATATTGTCAGACTGATTGACTTGTCTGACAGTAGTTTTACAGCCACAGTTCCCCTCTAGTAAAGCTAATCTATCTTCTATATTGTTAAGCTTCTTCAAAATTGGATCCAGTAGCTTTATTAACATAGTTTCTAGGTTTACCAAGCTACACTCCTTAATCTGGCCCATGGGCTGATCACACTTAGATGCTTGTTTTCCCAGGGGACTGATTTCAAGTTCAATTATCTCTGAGATCTTTTCGTTGCATGTTGTCCCATCCGTTCTACCCTGTACACCCACTTGCTTGCTTTCCCGTCGTCCCTTCGATGTAATGATGTTAGCTTTTACTGATTTAGCTTTGACCTGTTTCCCCCTAGTCCTCATACCATTATTCTCTAACGTGGGTTCCTTTGAAGGAGAGATAACCTTCTATTTGGGAGGCTGGGATGTCGATGTATTAACAGGGGAATCTTCCACGACAGTGGCTTGCAATAAGGGGAGGAATTCAGGGGTTAGGGATAGCCTGGAGATTGAACTTTGAAGGTCCAAGGAAAGTCTACGTTCTGTTTCATTTATTTCCTGAGTTAAAACCGTATTGGCTCTGGTAATAAAAGCGTCCAGTGTACCTGCCACCCTGTTCCCCAATTTAGCCTTCGCCTTATTCATGATTTGCAGTTAAAGACTATAAATGAATTGACCAATAGTTCAGTTATAATTACAAAATGCCAACCTTCCAACCTGTACAGACAGATTGGCAAACAACAGGGGAGGCCCGATGTTATACGGTGATCATTAAAAACAGTACCTTTGCTCTCCTGTGTCCACACCAAGAGTTCCTTGTTGCTTAGGGGGGCCAAATAACGTGGCCCAGCCCAGCCTATTCCAGGCTATGACGGGCCTGCCCTTGGCCCGGGCTTCGCCTGGGCTCTGCCCGCGCGCGTCCCGCGTTGCGGGAGGCGTGGAGCGTCAATGTAGGCGGGTGACGCCTGCCACTAACGTCACCCGCTTGCGCCTAGTCCACGGAGTCTGGGAGTTGTAGTTCATTAAACTTGTGTCGCTGCCCTCACGGCAGACCTGGAGGTCTTGCTTCTGGTGATTACTCCCTGCTCTGGGAGCCCTTCTGGGTTATGGTGCCGTTGAGCCGCTGACCGGTTGTCCTTACAGCGCACGGAAAAGAGTTGAACCTGAGCCCTCTGTAATCGTGTCCCGCACTGCGGGAGGCGTGCAGCGTAAATGTAGGCGGGTGACGCCTGCCACTGACGTCACCCGCTTGCGCCTAGTCCACGGAGCCTGGGAGTTGTAGTTCGTTAAACTTGCGCCGTTGCCCTCACGCCAGACCTGGAGGTCTTGCTTCTGGTGATTACTCCCTGCTCTGGGAGCCCTTCTGGGTTATGGTGCCGTTGAGCCGCTGACCGGTTGTCCTCACAGCGCATGGAAAAGAGTTGAACCTGAGCCCTCTGTAATCACATCCTGCACTGCGGGAGGCGTGCAGCGTAAATGTAGGCGGGTGACGCCTGCCACTGACGTCACCCGCTTGCGCCTAGTCCACGGAGCCTGGGAGTTGTAGTTCGTTAAATTTGCGCCGTTGCCCTCACGGCAGACCTGGAGGTCTTGCTTCTGGTGATTACTCCTTGCTCTGGGAGCCCTTCTGGGTTATGGTGCTGTTGAGCCGCTGACCGGTTGTCCTCACAGCGCACGGAAAAGAGTTGAACCTGAGCCCTCTGTAATCGCGTTCCCTAAGTAAAGAAGGTGCCATGCGCTAAAGGCAACCTAAAACCAACTATGACATTAATATAAGTCATTTAAATGGCAATTTGACAAGTTAATAGGTGATGTTGTGTTACAAAAAAATTGTGGGAGAGCTCTTGTCGCGATATTCCACATGCTTTGCATCTAAATAGGACAAACAGATACTTCATTATTATTTCTGAATACATTGTGAGATATATTCTTGGGTTTTGTGCAGACAATCTCACAAGACAGAATCCATGCTGGTTAGTGTTTTTCGCCCGTGGAGTCTGAGGCTCTCCAGTACTATTGGGCTCCAATTGGAATGGTAAAATGTCCCCTTTTTACATTATATTCTCCAAGGGAAGGTACATCATGCAGTAAAGGGCCATTCAGAAGGTGGTACTAGGTTTGGAACATAGCCAAAAAAAAAAAAACACACACAAAAAATCTCAACCTCTCGTTAGCTTTGTATCTTTAATTTAAGTAATTGTATATAAACATGGGAAATATGTGACAGCTAACATGTTGAAAAACTAAGCAAAGGAGAACGTTCTAGGCCATCCTGTGGTTGAATTAAGAACAGAAACAAGTTAACAGTATTTATATGGTAAGTAGTTCGAATAAAAATATTATTCCTAAATGGCAGTTGCTCTCGGACACTTGTATGCCTCAGTCCTCTGACTGTGACTTAGTATACAGTCCAAGTCAATGAAACTAGATATGTCAGGCAAAATGATGCATTGTAACATGGAGCACACTCAATTGGCTCGCTGCTTGCCAAAGCAAACTGAGGAAAAAACACACTAAAGGTAAGGAAAAAGAGAACACACTCTGGATGACACAACTATCAACATAATGCATGGACTTTCTTCCCTAAACTAGCTTTTTCATAAAACAACTCTTCTTTTCAAAACTGTAGATGAGAGATTTGACCCACATCTTGGACAAATCAGTGTTTCGTCTTCCTGTGGTCAATCAAGGAGCACCACTGTGGTGGCTAAACCTAGTTACCTCATTAGTAAGTTGGAAGACAGTGGCAGGAACACGTGTTGAATCTCATTACATGCAAAGTGCATATAAAAAATAAAATATACCTACATATGATAAAAACCAAAATATTAACAAATATATTAGATTGCAGTCTATAAACCATTACTTTCTACTGATATGAGGCTTACTAATGCTGACAATATTTTTCCATTGTGACAGGCATTAATCTGTTCTGATTTGTTTATGTCAGTTCTCGTAACAATCTCTTAATTCATTGCAATTGTACATCACCCTCAATTGTCTGCAGACTCTGGCCACGCAATTTCCCCATTATAGGCCACTACATGGAAAGACTCTACTTCTTCGCCAAGAGAATGATTGAAATGATCCATTCTTGAGTTTGCATTCCCAAACAAGAAATGTTTTTCCATTAGCCCTTATTTCCTAAAAAAAACTGTTGCTGCACAAAAGACCAAGTTTGGAAGACATTGGTGGGAGCCCTACCCTGATGCTGTCCAACACAATTCCCAAAGTTAGACAACAGGGACAGCTTCCACCTCTGTGAATGAGTTACCACCTCCTTTGTGGTGTTGATAATTCAGTGGTTTACAATTGTGATAAAAATCATTGATACACCTCATTGCAATTTGCAATTAGGAAAGGATGCCCCTTTCATGACACAGAATGAGTCAACAAGCCAGTTTTGCAATTTGGAAATGCTTTTCAAAATCACTAAATGTCTCTGGTACATTATTAAAATAAATGGTTTTGCGGCTGCAAACCCTGTGATCTGACCCCCTAGTTCTCCATATGATAATGTAAATGTAGAAATACTGTGCCTCAAAGTCTAGCACTTTCAAGTTTGATGGTCATGTTCAGAAGCCTTATACAGGCATTTCTATTGAGCAATTCATGACAGTACAAGTAAAATGGTACTAGACATTATTTCAACTATGCTCAGACTGGTCCTGGTGTAGTATTTTTGAACCCTTGTCCAATATGTTCTCCCATTACTTACATAACCCATTTAATGTTTTATTGCATAGAAACTAAATACACAGGCATTTGGCGTCATATTAATTTTGTGATCAAGAAATTAGAAGTTCCAATCTGCTGTTTTTGAAGTAAAAGATATGTATTAAAAGCAGTAGTGAAAGGTGAAATTATTAATTCCTTTGTGCTTCCTCGATGCTGAAATATTTCTTTCTGCAAAGAGAAGAAAATTCTTGCTTTCTTAGCCAAAAAAGCACTGTTTAGTGTCAGAAAACTTTGCACACATTGTTATCACAGGGGACAACTTTTGCTTAGATACTAGAGAGAGAGAGAGAGAGAGAGAGAGAGAGAGAGAGAGAGAGAGGGGTCCCTTCTGAGATGCAAGTCTGAGCCTTCTTTCTTTACAGGAGCTGTTGAAATAGAAAATCCAATCACTTCTGAAAATATGAATCAATCCCAAAGGCAGTCAATTCTGACCATTCAGTTAATATACTGCACACCACAAAGAACAAAACTGCTTCATGAAACAACACATTGAGTGGCTGGAAAGCTTATGCAATCTGCCACAGGATGGTCATAAATGAGTGAAAGGAAAGTGCCTCACACGTCATCAGACACAAAAATCATTTCAAACAAAATGGTTTGCAAAATATTGAATGTGCAGCTACTTGATTCATAATTGGCAGTAACAGCACTAACATGCGTCAGACAATTTTCTTTTAATATTATCAGAAAGTTAAACAAATTTGTTATAAGTAAGACAAAACTCAGTTCAACTTGGATTCAGATATGCCAATCTTATTTACTGTTCAATGAGGACTATATTCTTGCCTAATAACTGTGCATTTAAAGAAGGCAGCCATAGACATAATTTCCATCCTATTTTTCCAGAAACACATCAGTAAACGTAATGCTAAGCTCACGTCAATTTTGGTGGCTTTGGAGAGTGTGCCCACAAACTACATTCACCTAGACGGTATTTTGACCTGATAACTTGACAGGGCGTCTCCCACGAGAAGCTTGCGCTCACCAGCTACCTGTAATGAGCGCTCCTGTGTGCAGTTCAGGCTTTTAATATAATAGCTTTTGCTTGCTTGAATTAAAATATGTATACCAAACCTTTAAAAATGTGTACTCAATACGAAAATGGGTGTATTTTCAGAACACACAAGTTGACGTTGAAAGAAACGTGGCTGAATTTCTGACATATATAACAGTACCATTTGAGTGATAAATCATGTAGTGTTGGAAAGACTTATTACTCATAAAATTAGCTAGGTGCCACAGGCAGTGCAGCTATGGCTGTTATGTATTACCCATGCAGAGGCAGTCCAAATTGATGAACTTTTTATTTTACATCTGGCAACCTTCCTGATGGACTGATGTGGTAAATGCTGACAATCGTGGATGGATGGTCTGTACTAAACCACTAATGTTTGCAGTTTGGGATGGTTTTCATTTAACATAATTAGCCTTTAGTATGTAAGAGGTTGAAGACCCCTGGGTTGCACAGACCTATCAGCACACATGTGTAGACTGGAAGATAAGATTAATATAACAGATAAAACCATAGGTACTACTTGTTTAGAAGAAACCAAATGCTGAGGTCAGAATTAATGTGCTGATATCTAAAAGTGCCATTATTCAACAGTACTCTGACAAGGTTCCATACTTTTTTAATACCAGACATTTCTCTAATACAAAACCATTCATGCATTAATATTGAAAGTCAATTCATATGCAGCCAATGCCAACATATTTGCACAAGCATCAAATAAAATCCTGCCCAATTTGAATAACCTTTCTACTGAATTCATGAATAATATATGATACATTGTGGTCTCAGCCCAAAACAATCACAGTTTCATAATGTCCTAAATTGAAATCTGAACTAATTGTGCCTGGGTGGAAACAGATAGGTTCGGCAATTGCTTCTGTAGAGCCATAAATATACAAAGCCACCTATGATCCCTTAGGTACTGACATGTGAGCAGCTCTGAAGCAATGGAACATGCTACCCTGCTCTGATTCTAAACTTCTAAACAGCATCTCTCTCCACCTGGCTTTAAAGTGTGCCATAGAAATAATAATTGTCTATCCTTTCAACCCTTCTGGTTAGCTTTGGAGAGAAATTATGTTTAATAAACCTGCATGTGGTTGCTTTTAAATCACTCTGTTTTATTGTTTAATATCTATCTAATTATGAAGTGTAGTCTGAAGGCTGAGTGGATTAATGCATCTGCTGCAGGACTCTGTGATTGATCTCTGAGTAAAAAGTTCAAATTTCTGCAGGTCCACTCAGCCTGTGCTTCTTTTAAAGTCAATAAAATGAGTACTGTTGATTTGTATGAGAGCACATATTTGCTATTCAGCATAAATATATCCCATGTGGTGAATGTGTGCTTTATTAATGCACATTTTAGGTAAATTGTTAAAGGTCAAACATCACATGAGGATCAATAAACCCATATCCCAAATCCATGCCCTTGAAGGCGGAATGGAGTGCTACACAAAGCAGTATTTTCATATTACCCTTTCCACTAAACAGCTTAAGGTTTCATATGCATTCAAGTTTCTTCCAACCCCTGGCTTTCTCAAGGAAAATACCGTGCAACACTACAATTTTTTCACCATTTCTAAAATGCACAAAGGATCTCAGTGTCATCAGGGGAGACATGTATACTAATTAATTTGTGCTAAATAATCTAATAAGGAATGCTAATACAATCAAAATATTTTAGTAACACCATCCATTACATTTTTAGTTTGAGCAATAGGAGCCGAATTCCAATTTTTGATAAGGTAATTTCCAGATAATAAAATGTTTCACACACTCTAGCTGCATTGAAACTTCCTTAATTGATTATATAAACTTGGTTTAGTGTATTCCACCAACTTGCAAGCAATTGGGGAACCCACTTGTTTGTAATCTAGAAGTGCTGAATCCCCACATACAGCAGAACAGACCTTTGGATCTAATAATTTTAGTGGAAACATGCATTCTGAAGACTAGAAATCCTGGGGATCACCTAAATATATGCATAAAGAGTTTTGGAGTCAAAATACACAGAATATTGTTCCTAGACAAAAGGTTCTTTTTATATTTCTGGATGAAGAAATATCCTTGGATTTAATTTACTCTGCACCATGAGCCAAATTGAAATATTATTATCTAGTCAACCTGACTCCCTCCCAGACCCCAACTGTTAACCTTCTTTTAGAGCCTATTTCTTTCAAAGTGGTTGAATGCATCTTTCAAAAAAACACAAAGCTACAATATAAGTAGCCCTTTAATATATCCATTTATCACTTTTCTGTTTCTGCCAAAATAACACAGCCACCAACTGTTGCATATAGTTTGTGGAAGCCTCCTTGTTACTGATGTAGAATGTATTTTGGGCATTTTGTCATTATGTTAGGACATATTTTACGAGAACCTTTTAAAAATGATAGAATATAACCTGGGAAATCATGACTTTTTTTTATAACTGGGGGATCGTGAGCTGCCCTTTCATATTTCTGGTATAATGGTACCTGTAGAAAATTACTTGAACATGGGGGAAAAAGGTTCAGCCCATTAATTAGGTTACATTTTTAATAAAATACTTCAGGAACCATCATGCCCTAAGGCTGTAGGTTTTTGGGTCCTTTATAAGTAATATATCAGTTTTGAATTTGGCTCTTGAATTTCTACGTTAGTGAACCCTCCTGATTATGGGAAGTGAGACATTTAGCTCAGGTGTTCTGATCTATGCCCATGCCCTTAATGGTCACTTGAGAACATGTCCACTTACACTAAAATAAATCGGTGTCTGTTTGGAATAGCATTACTTATTCCACCACCCCTTGGTAAGAGTGATTTAACATTTAGTCTCGTACAGTGCTTGTATTTATTTTAACTTAAGTGCACTACTGGTTCCATAGGGTTTCCTCTCCCTTCTTAATGATTTACTCCTTTCGATTATGCTATAACACATTATATCTCAAACTATTTGCCTTTTATCCAACTCTGGTACTGTTGAATTTATAGCACATTTGAGTGTAAGTGTTTCATGGCAGATATGGTTAAATATCTGTGGTAGCTGTTATTGTTTAGACAATACTTTTACACTCTATGTTTTGCCCTGTGTTTGTGTAATTTATGTATATTATGGAGTACTTTTTCATTAGATAAAGTTAAGTGAATTAGTACTTTAACATAATATATCTACCTATTCTAAAATATTTGCTGTTAGCCTTTAGGGAAGCACTTTTCTTGTAGTGAATCTATAGGTTGTGGGAATATAAATGGATTAATATGCTTCATGAGTGAGCACATTGATAATTAGGTGGATAGTCTACAGAAAAGTGTTCTAGTGGCAGCATGATAGTAATTTTATCGTAAACAAATTATGAGCTATAATTAATTTAATGTATATCAGTATTGCAAACTTTTCCTAGCTGTAAATGTGACTGACTAACACATGTGTTTTTCTGTTCTGAAGAATGGGTGGAAATTTATTTTCTGAAAGTCAGATTTATTGACACTATATCCCTCCACTGCCATTTAATGCCACCTTTTACTGCATACTTTATTCAGCATCTGCTTTAATGATGGCAGGTTTAATCCTAATGAGATTTTCATCATGAACATTTTAAATTAAACGGGAGGTGGGTGATATTTAATTTCAGCGACATCTCGGAAAGGAAGTTGACTTGATAATATTAATTGTTTCACAGCGTTCCTCTTTCACCTTTTTAAACATGGTTTATATACCATAATTATTATGTAAATTTAGGGATTGCTCTTTTCTCAACCAAAATGTCTTCTATATGTTAACTCTTTTTAGGTTTCATGATCACTGAAATGTGAACCAATCTCTTATTTCCATGTTTACATCTAATTGTTTACAGAAGGAAGGAAATGCATTCTTAATCCAGAAAAGATGCCACTTCACCATGTCAAAACTCACAACTTCTTTACCCTATCAAAGGATCTTTAGCAAAACCAGGACAACATACATATATTTAAAGTAGTAAATACACAGGACCGAGTATTCACATTAATTTATCAGGAACAGCAATTCTGACAATATGGAAGTAAAAACACCGCCAGCCAGATCACGTTTGCTTCCGAACTTTTTACCAATGTTTAGTAATTTTGAAAAATTCTTGAATTGACATCTGTACTAATTGACTAGTACAAAATGTTGATATTGCACTGATCAGTAGGGGTGAATGCGGTTTTGGAACTAATCATTGGTGGAAATGTCACCCAAAATTGGCTGAGAGCTGTTGCAAAATTACTGGTCACAGCTCAAAACTCACTCAGTCAGTAAAAAGTAAAAATCTTGCATCACATATAAAAGAATGCTGCAGTTTGTAACAGGATGTTTACTTCTTTACATTTTTTCTCTTGGTGTTTATGACTTCTTTTGGCACGTTTTGCTGATGTAGGCTAACTATTACATGACAGCTGGCTAGTTCAATATACCTGATGGTACTAAATGCATATTACAGGTATAAACAAGAGCGGGGAAACTGAATATCAGAAATAACCTTACAAAGGAGAAACGTTTAATTCCCTTATCGCTAGGTTTAATTTTAAACAAGCCACAGGTATATTACTCACATCTGGACTCCCTTCGACCACATTTCTGCAGGATTCTTGTCAAGACTCCATGATTACAGTTGGACAGAAAGACTTTTTTTAAAGCCCTTTATTACCTAACATAATCCAATCATTTAGCAATCAAGCACAGTCTTACTGCCAACATTTTAGATTATTGTCATAACTTGCAATATTTTAAAAATCTGCAACAAAAACTGAAACTTTTGAGAAGAAATTTACCTTTTTTGGTCTGAGATTCCAGCTTTTACAAAATAAATGGTGGGAAATGGGGTTTAAAATTTTGAAGAAAAGTGGCAGTTCAGAGTATAGTGAAAACTGGACTTTCGACCCAGCCTACTCATTTCTATGTCTGAATGGTGAGGATAAAACTGTTGCAATAGAAAAATGTAGGTACAAAGCATTATGCACTGCAGTCCTAAATTCCACATTCTGATCCCCTGATTCAAAACGTGTGAAAATGTATAACTGAACTCTGCAAGAGAGTTAGAAAGCTGCCACAGTGATACTTTCAGAGCTGAAGGTGGGAAAATGGGGTTTCTCTCTCAATGGGGGCATTGAAAGTACAGTAAACAATCGCAAAGGCCCAACTTGATCGGAAATCACAAATACTTTGAATGAAGCTTTCAGTTTCATTTTAACAACTAAGCCTGCCCCTTAAAAATGCCATGTGTAATGGGTTTTAAAAATTAGGTGAAAATGGGTTTGAAAAGTTGCCAGCTCTCCTCCACATTTTCAGAGGTTGAAGTGTCAGGGGATTCCCACTGCAATAAGATTTACATGGGGATAAAAGTCAGCAAAGAATGCATGTGCAACTGCACGTTTTTGCCACACTTACTCGTGAGATTTTCTGGTAGAAAATCCACGATGGAGAGAGAGCAAGAATTCCATGCATTCTCTCTGGAATACTTGTGAATCCCCCAAAAAATGAAAATCAACTATTAATGTACAAGTAAACTCCTTGGTTAATACACATCGCTTCAGCAAGTTGGTATGGTGGCATCAATACTAGATGTTTTGGTGACACTGTGAGACAACCAACTGTGCAATGGGAACTTTTTCTTTGGTAAAATTTAAAGAATTTCATTGTTAGAGATTAAATTAATTGCAGAGAAAGGTTTAGATTAGCATTGCGTGATCAGCAGTGACAGTAAAGGCGTCCTTCCTTTATTGTCATTACCAATCTAATATTCATAAATGATGCATGTAGCACTTGATGAAAGAAACCAAAGTGTATGAGACAGTCCAGAAAAGAGCAGAGGGGATGTTGGGGCATATACCTTGAGGCAGGTGTACTGTGCAAAATTAAATTGGGAAGGTCAGCCATGTTGGCGAACCCTCCAAGGCAAGCCTCCTCTTGTTTGTTTCTCCTTGCTGGGCTTTTAGGCTAAAGGCAACTCTAATAAAATGGGGTTGGACATGTTGTTCCTCGAGCACTACACCTTTTACGCAGGCTAAAGTCGTTATGCTAAACCAATCACTACACTTATTCCAGCACCCTTAATCCTAGCTTTCTGCCCAACAGATGGTAATAACAACCATTGGTGATACTAGCAAAGTAAAGACTGTCAATTACAACTGTTGGGAGGAACTGGCATCCCAACGATATCTTTCAACTCTGGGGAAGTTTTTAATAGTGTGCATAGTCTTGCAGCGATTACAGTAATTAGCTAAAATAATTCCCTTGTTTTCCAATGCTTACGTAGTACACATACATTTCTCTAGTGACTGTTAGTTGGTACTGGTAACTCAGAGAATGTTGAATGCATGTGCTTCTCCTGCTTAGCCGTGTCTTGCAAGTAACCTGATTATTGATTTGTGCTGGCAACTAACAAGCAGTATGTGAATGTGTATTTTGCTCACCTTGTTCGCCTTCTCCTGGCAAGTAAATCACCTTGAAAAATACTTGCTTAACAAAATACTTGTGAAGACAAGATTCAAAATGGAAGCATCCTCTGTGGGTACTCTACCTGGATGTCAGTTCTTGCAAGAAGTCCAGATTCTATGGGGAGAAATGTTTAAAGACCTAAGCACACCTCTGCTGACACTTTCCTCACAACTGGACCATCACTAACCAAAAAAGGTCCTTTTCCGTGGGTGTGCTAGCCAATGTCATAGAAGAGTAATACAACTGGGATGGTGGACTACATCAGGGAAATAACATTGTGCTTCTCATGAAGAAACACACCCAGTGATTCACATATATAAATTATTATTAGACTAGCATATAAATGTATGGGCCGAACCACAGAGGGATTTATGAGCATGCAAAGTAGTACTAGAGAAGGACTGTTTCGCATAAATATTATTACGAAATGGCCTTACAATCTTTAAACTGACACTAAATTAGTGTTTCAGTTTTGTTGATTCCTTTTTGAATGATTACTCTTTTGGCACACATTAAAATCATGATTCATACTCGTCTATATCACAGATTATGGGGCTAATTCACAAAGGCATGTAGGTGTACCCGAAGTAGTACTTTAGACCCCTTTCTTTGGGGATTAATTCCTCCTGGTAACAAACGTCGTGGCACATTATCCTTTTGTTTATTGAGCATAAATGTCTGTCTCTTGACAAATGTTCACATTTTTTTTACTTCTGTAATAGAGATTCATATTTTCATAATAGAAAATATTACAAAAATATAGGGATATTTACATTTAGAATGGTAGATTAGTGATTATATGTCTTAAACTTGATATTTGGGGGATTAGAAAGATTGGTTACATGACATGGTTACTATTACTTTTGTGTGGAGAGATCATGCTACCTTGACTTTTGAAATGAACTCGAGATTTTCATGCAGGGCACGTGCACGGATATAAGTGGGTGATTTTTACCATCTTATATTCTGCGCATTTTCTGTTTTAGTTTTATTGTTGAACAATTTTAGCATGCATTTCTTTGCATTATTTCGTAATACAGATTGAAAATCCACTTGTTTAAAAACTGCAGCTCTCTTTTCATAATGTTAAAAAATGTCTTGAGGATATTTGAGCACTTTACAAAGAATAAACCAACGAGTTACCTGGATAAAAACCTGTTTCCCAGCTCCACAATGTTCCCACTTTGGTATTACCCAGCTAATTTCTGCACTGCATTTCTCAAAAAATGGTTTCAGTTACTAGTTCATATGTGATGTAAAGTTCAAATAAAACACACATATAGTTTACTTTCGGGCACATTGCATGTGCCTGTTGAAGTCAGTTCCAGATAACTTTTTTTATCCGAATAAAAGTGGATCAAACAAGGAAGCAAAAGAACAGAATGAGTTCATTGCTTTGCATCACCACAGCTGTGGCATGCCCAACCTTGGCCCTTTGATTAGTCTGGGAATTGTGTTACTCCAGCAAAGTAATGGAATCCATTTTAGCCTGACTGGGGTCTGTCAAGAAGGCTTCTGAAAAAGACAATGTTTGCCAACTAATTTTCTTCTGCTTGTTTATTCTGTCCTGCAGCCTGTTTAGCTGCCAGAAAGGCCAGGATGCAGCTGCTGTTTTGTCTGTTATGTTTTGTCTTTCCAGGTAAGTCGCTCTACTGGAAGCTCAACTCTAATGATATGAATTTCTATGCGGGAGATGGGGTCAATTTACCTGTCAGCTAGGCCTGACGGAGGTTGGGTGTGCAGCACCAACAAAGTGAAGGACTCTGTCAGAAGACATTGAATTATGCTACAGTTATTTTTATGCCGCTCTCTCGACATTCTCGAAATTCACAACATCAACCTATAAAAGTACTGCATCCGCTACATCACCTATTGCTGTCTCATCAAGATAAATGTACACTTAATATTCCTAAATCCACATCAACTTACCTTGACAATGTATTGGAAATCAATATAGTGCATGCAATATTTTGTGAAGTGATACATTGCATCCTCTGCTGCTTCTAAACAGGACTTGTTTTAGAGAGAGTTTTTTAGATGTGCATGCCCAAAGGAGTAGTTTGCTCACAAAGACTTACTCAAACCATAAGTCGTGGGACCTGAGGAGTCCTGAACACTTATTTGCCTCTGAGTTCTGGTATTGACCTACTAGCTGTCACAAGAGGAGATTTACTAAGCTTTTGCGGCGTGTTTGCATCACAAAAGTGACGCAGAATGACACTAAATGATTTTTTGTAACTTACTTTCCAGCGATTAACCTGTTTAGCACTGGAAATAACGTAAAAGTAATCGGAAGAAGCGCATTGCTCTGCTTCGCATTACTTTGCCCCATGGCGGCGTACCAAGGGTGGTGCATGGGCATTCCCATGCAACCACCCAAGGTTTCTCACGCTAAACCCAATTTACTAAAAACAGTAGATTGGGTTTAGCATGAGAAAACTGCGCCCTTTTCAACTAGGCGCAAGGAAGGAGAAATACTTTCATTTCTCCTTCCTTTTCCGACTTTGCATGCATGCTGCACTGTGCAGCACGCATACAAAGTGTGAAATGCATTCCCTTGTGTCTAGCGTAGTATTTTGTATAGGAAGGGTACCCTTTCTGCACAAAACCTATTCTACACTCATGCACACACCCTATCACTACAGCCCTAAGGTGTGTGCATGGCGCACAGCAGCTGATATCAGCTTCGGCGCAAGGGAAACGGAAAGAGAGAGCCATATTTTTGAAGATATGGCACTCCCCTGCTCCCTGCCTTTACTTACTCAGCAAGAAGAGAAATTGCATTTCTGTCTCACCAGTTTGCTAGTGACTTAAATCTGACAAATGACTCACTTGGTAAGTCAAATAGCAATAGAATGTCCACAGTGAATTTCAGTCTTGACAACATATGAGACAGGGGTGAGTTGAGATTTATGCTGGGAATTTGGTTTGAACAGGAGTGAATCTCCACCCTTCCCACCGTTGTTCCCACTGGGTAGTATATTATCACAAAACTGCGTCATACTATGCTAAGAGCAAAAGAGCACTGTCTACTACTTTGCCCTGAGGCACCCATTCTATCGGCCTAATCTGCTTTGATAACATTTTGGCATCATAGGTCATACAGCTGACCATTCATCAGGTTTGGAAGAGTACAAATTCTGACTTAATATGGTTTGCTCCCACCTGTGGTTTTAATCATTTAAATTCTCTCTGACTCATACTCTTTTACTCCTGCCCTACGCCCCATCACATTCTCAAGCTGAGATCCGAACTGAGAAAGACTTACCAGAAAACGTATTCAGACTCCAGACCAAGCTCTTCAATAGTGTTTTGCAGAACTTTCTTTGACAATTTTGTCATACATCTTCCCACACTATCCTCATATAAGGCAGCCACTAGCCAACATGACAATATTGAAATCTGCAGCCATTATAGACTGTTGAATGCAACATTACCTAATTCTTCAAACCACGCTGTTTCAACTCCAATCAGACCATTCTCAAGCAACAGTGCCTTCTCCTTTAAATCTGCCACATTATGACCCATATAAAACAAATTCATGCACTTTGAAATAAACCTGTTCATCTTATAAGAAAAATCCCTATCAAAAAGTCGTTTAAAGCCATTATACCTCTGTAGTTGTTCTCCTAAAACTTGTCAGCAGATCCAAGCCAACTGATCCAATAAAAGTTTCTGAATGACCCACAACCGATTCTGCACTAATCCTGAAAGCTTTTTCACTGACATGGTACTAGAGGAACAAAATAACATAGCTATCCAATTCAAAAACACGAATGCATAACTTCATCCAAAGTAGGATTACTGCAAAAAAGGATATTTAACATACTTCAATTTCTCACATATGACTAGATCTAGTCATGACCCTATTCCAAGTATCCTAGGTAACTGACATCAGAATCATGACTCCCTACCTAAAGACTGAGCATATATTACTTCCTACATGTCATTGTCATGATCACCTCCTCCCTCAACCTATATGTGCATAGTTATAATAGTGACATTACCAACAACAATAAGAAAAACCATAATAATAATAATAATAAAATAATAAAAATAATGAGGAAAAGAAGTAGAAGAAGAAGAAGAAGAAGAAGAAGAAGAAGAAGAAGAAGAAGAAGAAGAAGTGGATTGAAAAAAGTAAGGTTTGTAAAATGTTTCAAAGACTTAAGTTCATAGCCAGATTTACCTAAGATTTTCATAATGGGTTCATCAATAGATACATGTCACAAACAATCAGAATTTCAGCTCATTTATTAATTGTTTGGGGAGCTGAGAATACCGTTAGCTGAATTTTAGGAACAGATGCTGCCTAGGATGTTAGAGTGCCATATCTAACATACAGAGAGAGATTAATTTGAGGCTTGCTGGTAGGCCATCCTTTAAGAAGAGGCATCATGGCTTGAACTTTCAATATATGATTTGCCCTTCAAGTCAGAGCTACACTCGAAGGGGGTGTAGTGATTATGTAGTGTGATAGTAGAAACCGTCAGCATGATATAGAATTGGTTGGTTTGAGGAGAAAAAGCTAAATATATAGGAGAATCCACAAGCCTAATATCCTCCATTGATCTATAATTCTAGTGAAAAAAATTGAAGTGGTACAATGCTTAGTTAACTATTTATCCCACAAATGGGAAGGTTGTCCATTGCCACCCAATGCGGAATCAGGCAACACTGTCTTTATGAAACAGATTGGTTTATACTTCACTTAGGTCCATACCAACAAAGGACACACCATTAGAATTTTTCAAAAAACTTGTATGGAGGAATATGAAATTGAGAAAACTGCTGCTAAAATCGTGTGAGAGAGAAGAGAGGATTAGGATTGTATGCATTTGCAAAAGTGTGTTTCCCCAAATAATTTTTTTCTCAAAGCACTTTTGCTGCTCACTATGGAATCATGTTTATAAAAAAAAAGCTATCTACTGCAAGCACAAAATGATACTGCTTAGTAGAAAAAAAGAAGTAGATGCAATTGGTGTGAATAATTATGCATGTGCAAATATTGCCCTGCTTGCGTACCAATGGCACAGATGCACAACAATTTGTCTCAAAGTGGATAGTAAAGACAGGAAGAGGAAGTGTCAGAGTAATAAAATCAAATAATTTACTCATGCAGGATGGGAGTTTACAATTAGAGGTAAGCCAGACCTGCCAACTTGAAAATTTATTTCATCGTGTAGGGAGATGGGGCCTGAGAGAATGTGAAGATCGGAAAGGAAGAAGCTTTGTGAAAAGAACTAGCAATGAGGCTCACTGACCTCCACCAATCCTCCCACCCCCTCCAAACAAGAAAAAACAAAAAGGGTCCCTGAGGCTGTCATCGATGTCCTGGGGTGTTTTCGCATCCCCTAGTGGGCACCAGCTGTTCCAGCCTCCAATGGTGAGCTGGAAATCCATGCTCTGCACTAGTTTCCAGCTAGACTTCCCTACCACCATGTGAAAAATGCCAATATCATGTAATGCATGATGGCACCAAGTGAGTTGGTAGGCCATGGTAAGCACAAGCAACGCTTATGTTGTTTCATCCCCAAAGAAGCAAATTTAACAGAGGAATTTACTCATCCAAAATAATGAAAAATGTCATAGCTACTGTTTTCGCCGGAAGCAGTTCAACATATTTGTACAGACAATGAAAATCCAGACAGGCTCGAAATATCCAACATGATCTATAAATGCACACATGACTTTATCATGCAAAGACAACTCAATAAAAAAAAAAAAATGTTGTTACAACTCAATAAATACACAATGCTGCAAAAGGGAATGTCATGTTCTCTAAATCACTTATCACAATAAATGTAGTGAGGAGTGACACTGACTAAACAATGTCAATGAAAAGTTTTCTATGCCTCTAATTACAGCTGCGGTCCATGCAGGTAACAGCGGTGGGGCGGTAGGACCGGGTAAGGGTTTTCGAGGGACAATGCTGAGGGAAATGTAATTATTTATTTAATTTTCACTCATCATCGTCTTTAGAAACCCCCACTTACCCGGCCCCACCGCCCCATCGTTGTTACCTGCACGGACCGCGGCTGTCTGATTAGCTCAACAGTACGAAATCTTCTTAAATGAATCATATATTCAGGGTACTGGCATATCTCGCTTCCAATTATTAGCCACTTTATGAGCCATTGTCGAGTTCCTAGAAGTCTTACAGATGGCTGCATGTCAGAATATTTAGGCCATCAATAACGATCTGCAACAATATTGATAGCAGAATATTGATTATCACTATATCATCAAGGTAAGTATACATAGGTATATATTTACTATTCTTAACTCCACCACTGCACCATAGCGGATCACAGCAATAGTATCATCTTGCAAAAGCTGTTCTGGTTCAACCAAGCCGTGCACCCAGGAGCATCTGAAATAAGCTTTGCATGACCAACTATATGGAGGCATCCTTTAGGTTGAAAAACTAGTGCACACTTTCCCATTTTGATACATTTAGAAATCGCAAAAAAATGGCGCAAGGTCGGGTCGACAGATGAAAGCACTGCTCGGAATCCAGTATGCAATAAGCTAAGTGCTTTCAATGTCGATGTGTACATTAAGCATTTCAGAAAAAGACGTGAAATGCGAAACGTCCTTAGAAAAAGGAGAGCGCAAAATTGCCAACCTTTACTTTGTAGCTTCATTTTTATTAGTATGGGGATCAGAAATTCTGTTGCTTTTTTTTCACTACAGACTGGTTCACCAGCCACTGGTGTCCTCTTCGGTTTTTATGGGCAGGCTTTGTCTATTGTCCCTCAGAAAAGTGAGTTTTTTTAGTTCTAAATCTTTTGATTCCATTTTCCAACACATACATTCGTGTATATCTGCTGGCGGGTGAGGTGCTATGATAGCTATTGGCAAATAAACATACAAGGGCATTGCGCCACAGGAACGTCACTTTTAACAATGTTTCTGTGGCACAATGCTCTGCTCCACATGTAAAGAGTGGCGTAAAGCCACTTTTTTTGGTTTAATGCCATTTTGTAAATATGATACTCTTTCATGCCGGTATCTGTATGAAAGGGGCCTGCAATAGCTGTTGATGGGGGTGTTCACCCATTGCTTTTTGACGTTGACCCAGATTTACAAGGAGGCGCAAATCTGAGGCAGCACCAAAAATTAACACCATGCAAAAGCAGGCGTTAGAATGGCGAAACGAGAAAAAATGCTTTTATTTTTCCTTTTTTTGCTTTTTCTATGTGTGTTACATTCTGCAGTACAAATAGAAAGAGCAAAACGCCATTAACCCCTTCAGCGCGGCGCGGATTACCGCGCTGTGCTGAAGGTTCAGTGCGCGGGCGGGGCAATGACAGAGCGGTTCCGTCATGCGCACAGCGCGACCGACGCGCATGACGGAACCGTTCCGTCATACGCATCGAAGGGGTTAATGATTGTTTATGTGCAGGAAGGTGTCCTTTCCTGCACAAAAACAATCATTAAATAATGACGATGTGCTGCTTCTATGTGTGATGTAGAAAGCAGCACACATAGAAGTAACAAATAGCCATTATGGATTGTTTATGTGTAGTAGGGGACACCTTCCTGCACATAGACAATCATTCCCTGCAACGCAGTCACCCTTACACTATTTAGGGGGCCTGCATAGGTGCTAGGCAGCTAATTTTAGCGCCAATGCTAGGGAAAACACAGGGGTGCACTGTATTGTAGTAAATACGGCACATCCCTGCATTTTGGGAAATGTCCCAGCAAGGTCCCCACTAGGCAATTGACCATAGTTGGGTGATGGCTGCCCATCGAACTCCTGAAGTAGCGCCCTAGTCAGAAAACCACAGCGGTATGCCACGGGGACAGAATGGTAGGTCCCAGTGACGTAACAAAAGTTTAAGGGGCCCCCCTGCAATGTACACAGAGGCCCCCACTCAGGATGTAATACGGAGCGCTCAGGCCTAAGTACTTTGCTGAGGGGCCCCCTACAGCTCAGGGACCCCCGCACCACGGGGAATGCGGGGGCCTGTGTTACGCCCCTGGTAGGTCCTGTCCTTATTCCGTTCATCCATTCTACCATTCTGGACGGTGCAGCTTTGCCCCATTTAGTCATATAGCTACGGTAAGTTGTTTAAAGTTCATTTTGTTTATAGAATCTAGTCTAGACATTATTCTACAACCATACCTCAACGTCATTCATGTGACTAGAGACTAGATGCATTAAACTTTTGTGACCCTATGTTAAAATACTGAGCAATAAAAATAATTTCTTGACAGATTTTTACTTAGGAACGCCAACTGTTTTAACTCACGAGATCCTTTTCAGATATTTCAGAATAATCCACCGCTTCGGTTGATAGAGAACATCGCGGGTTTTATTTTTTGAAATGCTAAATATTGTGACCTGCACATATGGCACTCGAGCATGTTTTCAGAAAAAAAGCATTCGCATTTTCATCTGATTGTCATAACTGGGACTTTTTTAATATTGCACACGGAGTTTAATCCTGCCACCAGCTGCAGTGTTATTCTAAGAATAATTACAATTTTGGACAGCCGCGTCAATTTTGAAATAGTACAATCTGTTTTTTTGGCCCAATGTTGATTGGAAAGTCAAAGCTGCTAAGTAATTCTGCAAGTTGCTCCTGCAGGCCAGTGAATATTTTGTAAAACTACTTTCAAAAGCAAACTCTTTGATGAGATGTGGCTTATTCACCCGTTCAGCTCGCCCCCTCCCCAATCCCCCCCTTGTTGTGATGGCTGTTGATGTAATAAGGGCTTTGCGTGTTCCTGAGGTTTCTCCTATAATCATGAAACGTTTATTTATCATCAAGTAAGGCAAACTCTTTAGTGCCTCTTTTATTAAAAGAATGCCATTCCCTCAAAGCGATGAATACATCTCGGCTGTTCGCTCCAGCTATTCCTTCATTAACTTCTGAAGATTTCCGTGATAAAGACATGATAATTACAGCAATAGCGCCTAATAGTGTGTTTCGATTGACTCTTTTATTTATAAACAACAGCGCACGAGGAATCTTGCACCAGTATAGTAAGCGCGGGCTGTTTAGATACAGTGATAAAAAAACAGTCAGAGTACCCCCTGTGCATGCTTCTATATTTGCATCTTTATTTGCTGAGATTCGCTAAAATAATATTGGCGAATCAGTTTCTGGAAGAAGGTTCAGCTGGAACCTAACTCATTGATGTATACTAAAAAGCAATGCCCCTTTATGGTAGGGGCGGCCGGCATGGCTTGAGGGTGGGGGGGCCCAGGTGTGCAGGTCGCACGGTGGGCCCGGGAAGGGGAGGTTGCTCGGGGAGCGGGTTTGGAAATTTAAAAAACAAAAAAAAGTACCTTCAGGCTGGGTCCTGCATCTCTGCTCCTGCTCTCCTGAGTCTGCTTCCAGGCACAGGAAGAAGGCAGCCAGCCCCCCCCCTTAAGCCAAATTTTAACGCTTCAATGGAGAGTTGTGATTGGTCTGAGCACCATGACACAGCGCTCAGCCAGGGGCTGTAGGGGTGGGCATGATCAGCATGCAGGCTGAAATGCAGCCTGCATAGAGAACAGGGGAGTGCGCATGACTGTTTTGGGCAGCCCGAGAGGGCCGACCTAACAGTCATTGTGCACTTGAGTGGGCAAACCACTCTACCCCTGCCCTGCTCCATGAGCAGAGCAGCCCCGCTCACCCTCCCGCCAGCAAAGGAAACATAACATGATAATAACTTAAAGTTATTATCATGTTATGTTTTCTCTTGCCACACTGCTTGAAATCAGTATGGCAACATACCACCTCCATGGCAGAAAAGCCACCACTACTGTAGGGTTGCCCCTTCCAGTCCCCGATTCATGGTATAATAAAATTCCTAAAGTTTGGAAACAGATACTTTCTACGCTATTGTCCAAAAAATGTTACTGTGATATATTTTATCGGACAGAGCAAAAGCAGCGTGTGATGATGGTGGGGTGGCTAAGCTTTGAAAGTTCTGCATATAGTTTTGAATCAATGGTAACCATAGCAACAATATATCCTATCAAACAAATGCTGGCTGCGTCCTGAGGACTGCAAGAACATAACTGCTTATATATACAATGCTGCCACTGATACTTAATATACAGTGGGTGGGCCTTTCTTCTCAGCTCTAGGGCTGTATCAGCAACTGGTGTCCACATGTTGTAAGACCACATCAAATCTTGTGAAGATCTGTCTATAATGCTCATCTCCAAGGAATTAAACATTATTCTATGACGTGCTATGTTATGTTATGTAATATTTCTACTTTATATTTTGTTGTGTTATGCCATGTTATGTTGTGTTATGCTACTTTCAACTTTCTGTCCCCGCTGCCCGTGCCACCTTTTGCCTTCTGTACCCCTGTGCCCGTTTATTTCCTTTTGGACTCCTTTTCCTTTCGCTCCCGTTGCCTCCGTGTCCCCCGCCGTTCCTTTCTCGCTGCTGCGACCCTGCAGCCCCGCCCCCTTGATTCCCATTGGCCGCCCCGCTCCCACCTCCCAGCTGCTTCTCCCTCCCTCTCCCCCTCATTTGGAGGCCGCGCAGCGGTAGAGAGAGCGACTTTTGACCCTGCCACCAGGTAGGTCGCTTCCCCTCACCACCACACAGCCCTCTGTGTGTCCTGCATCTTGCTGCCTCTGCCGCTCGTGTCAGCCGCTGAGTACTGTTTCCTGATTGTTGCTACTCTGCCTGTGCCACCTTTTGCCTTTTGTACCCCTGTGCTCGTTTTCTTCCTCATTGTACCCTTTTTCTCTTTCTGTCCCCGCTGCCTGTGCCACCTTTTGCCTTTTGTACCCCTGAGCCCGTTTACTTCCTCATTGTACCCTTTTTCTCTTTCTGTCCCCGCTGCCTATGCCACCTTTTGCCTTTTGTACCCCTGAGCCCGTTTACTTCCTCATTGTACCCTTTTTCTCTTTCTGTCCCCGCTGCCCGTGCCACCTTTTGCCTTCTGTACCCCTGTGCCCGTTTATTTCCTTTTTGACCCCTTTTCCTTTCGCTCCCGTTGCCTCCGTGTCCCCCGCCGTTCCTTTTCCGCCGCTGCGTCCCTGCGGCCCGGCCCCCTTGATTCCCATTGGCCGCCCCGCTTCCACCTCCCAGCTGCTCCTCCCTCCCTCTTCCCCTCATATGGAGTCCGCGCGCAGCATCCGCGCCGCTGGCAAGCCCGTCTGCGCCCATCCGCGCCTGGACCACGTCGATGCCAGCCCACACGACGGACTTACGATGCCGCCACCCTCAATGCACTCAAACCCAGCCGGAACCCCGCCTGCTACCAAGCCACCCCGAAACGCACCCACAGACCCTTCACCTGCAAGCCTGCAACTTCACCTGCCTCCGGACCTGCACCGCACCTAAAAGGCCAGGCACCAGCAACAACCACCTCAAGTGCATCCTGCTCAACACCCGCTCTGTCCACAGACACGCCGTCGAACTCTGGAACCTGCTCGACACAACATCACCAGACGTCGCCTTCCTCACGGAAACCTGGATGAACACCTCCTCAGCCCCCGACATCGCCATAGCCATCCCGGACGGATACAAGATCAACCGGAGGGATCGCGTCAACCAGACCGGAGGAGGCATCGCCATCGTCTACAGGAACACCATCCGCATCACGACCAACTCCGACGACACCATCACCGCCGCTGAGCACCTTCACTTCCAGATACACACCGACCCCAAGACCACCCTCAGAGGCACTCTCATCTACAGATCCCCGGGACCAGGCACACAATTCAGCGAAGCCATCGCAGACTTCATCAGCCCGCACGCCCTCAACTCCTCTGACTACATCCTCCTAGGAGACCTCAACTTCCACTTGGAGAACAACGATGACAGCAACACCAACACCCTGCTGGACAACCTCGCCAACCTCGGACTCAAGCAACTGGTGAACACCCCCACCCACTACGCCAGCCACACACTCGACCCCGTCTTCTCCTCCAGCAAGCACATCTCCTTCAGCTGCTCCACCAGACTTCATTGGACTGATCACAGCTGCGTCCACTTCAACTTCAGAAGAACCACGACCCACCACCACCCGCAACAGGTTCCCCGCAGGAGCTGGAACAAGATCACCGCCGACCAGCTCACCACCTCCCTCAGCCAGAACCCTCCCGCCAGCTCAACGGACCCCAACGAAGCAGCCCGCAACTTCACACAGTGGCTCACCAACTGCGCCGACGACCTCGCACCTCTGAAGAACCCACCCAGCAGACCCGGCAGCAAGAAAGCCTCATGGTTCACCAACAAACTCAAAACATCCAAGAAAAACTGCCGCACCCTCGAAAAAACCTGGCGCCATGACCAAACTACAGAAAACATGACAGCCCTCAAGAATGCCACCCGCATACACCACCAGCTGATCCACACCACCAAAAGAACAACATTCAAAGAACGATTGGACAACAACACCCACAACAGCAGGGAACTCTTCAGTATCGTCAAAGAGCTCTCCAACCCCAGCGCCGGAAACAACGATATCAAACCCTCGCACGACCTCTGCGACTCACTCACCTCATTCTTCCACCGCAAGATCGCTGACATACACAACAGCTTTGGCGCACAGACCACGCACCCAACCACCGAACCAACGCCCCCCACCACCACCCTCTGCAACTGGACCCCGGTCAGCACCGAAGACACCACCAGCACGATGAACACCATCCACTCCGGATCCCCTACCGACCCCTGCCCCCACCACGTCTTCAACAAGGCCGACTCCATCATCGCACCCCAACTCCGGGACATCATCAACATCTCCTTCACCACCGCCACCTTCCCGGAGAGCTGGAAGCATGCCGAGCTCAGCGCCCTCCTGAAGAAACCGACAGCGGACCCCACCAACCTCAAGAACTTCCGCCCCATCTCGCTCCTCCCTTTTCCTGCCAAAGTCATCGAGGACTCGTCTGATTGTAAGTTACATCAATTTGCTCAGGATACAGCCTACTTACACATCCCTAAGACCGGTTCTGGATCATTAATTTCATTTTTCTCCATCTAGACAATCGCATGGGTCGTAGTCTATCTAGACTGAACTTTTATGAAACTACCCGTTCATTGTACCCCTTTCTACACATCTTAGAAAAAAACTTCCTAGCGAGACTGGATACTCCATCTACTAGGACTCAGGTCAGCTTTACACTTCCCTTAATGTGATACACTTAGCGCGCCGGTCCTCGTATTTTCATTATACACATCTCCCTCTCTTTTTTGTTTATTCCAGACATAACTTAATAGTAAATATACCGAGGAACCGAGATACTTTGTGATACACGAGTAAGACGCATAAGTCTGTTCCCCTCACTCTATCTTCTACTCGTAAGTCTTCATTGCTTCCAGCTCACTTGACCAAGTTTCAGGGCATAGTCACATCTCTACTATCTTTTCTTCATTCTTCCTTGTTTTACCTATCTTTCAGTCCTAATTTTAGACACTTTTTAACCAATAGGTCACTCAATCAAAAGTCACATTTGGTGATGGGTTTATATAAGGTGTACAGCATTTTTTAGTTCACAACTAAAAGATGTCCAATAAGATATAATTGACTAGTGATTTTAATGGTTATACCGTAGAAAATGTTACGACAGGAGATTTATTAAGATCTTTTTTGTTAAACTTCAATATGCAGCATACTCTTGACAGTTGTTCATATTTCACCTAGGTACTGGTGAAAACATTGTATGGTCCCCTGATGAAGGCACATGCCGAAACACGCGTAGGATTGTGGATACATCCTAAGACCATAGCAACGCTCAACCCTTTGCCCAGCAGTCCTTGAATATTTTCTTGTCACATGTGTAACCTATATACTTATGTTTACATTGAGGAGACTTCCCATGTTATCTGTGTCAAACAATTTTACACATGTTAAACCAATTGAAGAACTGTGATCAATTTTTATATGAACAGCAAATTTAAAACATGCAATTGTAAATACATATATTATTTTTTTCTACAAATTTATAAAAATAAAATGTTGTATAAAAAGTATTTAAGCTCTCACTAATTCTGGGTTCAAGAGTAACGCTGATTTTGTTATTGAATCTATTTCCTAAATCTATGTTTCTTCGCATTCAAAGTCATCGAGGAAACCATCAACAAACAGCTCGCCGCCTTCCTCGAGACGAACGGATCCCTCAACCTCCCACAGTCCGGTTTCCGAGCCAACCACAACACCGAGACCGCCCTCATCGCAGCCACCGACGACATCAGATCCCTGCTCGACAACGGGGAAACAGCTGCCCTCATCCTCCTGGACCTCTCTGCAGCGTTCGACACAGTTTGCCACCGCACACTAATACAGCGCCTCAGCAACACCGGAATCCAAGAGAAGGCACTGGAGTGGATCATCTCGTTCCTCGCCGGAAGAACCCAGAGAGTCTGCCTCCCCCCGTTCCGTTCCACGGCCACCGAAGTCACCTGCAGCGTACCCCAAGGATCCTCGCTCAGCCCCACCCTCTTCAATGTCTACATGAGCCCCCTCGTGGCCATCGCACGCCAACACAACCTTAACATCATTTCCTATGCCGATAACACCCAGCTGATCCTCTCCCTCACCAACGACCCCACCAACGCCAGAGCCAACCTACACGAAGGAATGAAAGACGTCGCCGAGTGGATGAAGAACAGCCGCCTGAAACTGAACTCAGACAAGACGGAAGTCCTCATCCTGGGATCATCCCCCTCCGCCTGGGACGACTCCTGGTGGCCCCCTGCCCTGGGCACCACCCCCAAGCCAACAGACCACGCACGAAACCTGGGCTTCATCCTGGACTCCTCCCTCTCGATGACCAAACAAGTCAACGTCGTCTCGTCATCCTGCTTCAACACCCTGCGCATGCTCCGAAAGATCTTTCGATGGATCCCCGCCGAAACCAGGAAAACGGTCACCCAGGCACTCGTCACCAGCCGACTGGACTACGGGAACACCCTCTACGCGGGAACCACAGCCAAACTACAGAAAAGACTCCAGCTCATACAGAACGCCTCCGCACGACTCGTCCTGGACATCCCCCGCCACAACCACATCTCCGCCCACCTGAGAGACCTGCACTGGTTCCCCATTAGCAAGAGGATCACATTCAGACTCCTCACCCACGCACACAAGGCTCTCCACGACCTGGGCCCCAAGTACCTCAACAACCGCCTCACTTTCTACACGCCCACCCGCCAGCTGCGATCGACCAGCCTCACCACCGTTCCACGCATTCGCAGAGCCACCGCCGGAGGAAGATCCTTCTCCTACCTGGCAGCCAAGACATGGAACTCCCTCCCCATCCACCTACGGCTGACCCAGGACCATCTCTCCTTTAGGAAGCAACTCAAGACCTGGCTTTTCGGGCAGTAGCGGACCCCCCCCCCCTCAGCGCCTTGAGACCCTTGCGGGTGAGCAGCGCGCTATATAAATTGAGTGATTGATTGATTGATCACCAAATTTGATTCTGCAACAACAGCAAATCACAACATTAAGACTCCTATTTAAATAATGCTCTATCAATGCCGATCTAAGGGCCCTTTTTTATGTAAGTAAGTTTAAACATGTAGTATTGGTCTGGTTTGCGGTATTTGCAGTCTGTGAGTGTTAGGTTTTATGTAATTAGGCACTGTCATCAGTTTCACTTACATGAACAATTGTCTCGCCCTGCAATAGAGATATTAAGTCAAATCAGCATTCCAAGAGTGTCTGGTGCATCAACAAAAGACTGTCACGCTAGTTGGAGTCCAGTCGCAAACTAATACAAAATTTAATGTTTTCAATCCGGAAAAAACAACTGTTAACAGGTATTTCATGAGGACAATCAACTTGTTTGCAACAAAGAGAATGGGCAATGCCTTCTTGCGAGTTTTCAGCCTACTCCATGACAATCCAGTTGCATAAAATTCTTGGGTATATAAATATACTCACACACACATATGTGTGTGTGTGCCAGCCGTTCTGTATTTATGTATTTGTACGTGGTTAGGACGCTTGTTCCATTGTTGATTCTAGATCTAAAGCTGTCAGCCTTTGCTATTTAAAGCAATGGAATCGAAGCATCTGCGGTGGGTACATTTTGGAGAATATACTTGGTGAAATATACTGATCTCACATGCAATCGGTGATTATTGTGGTTCTGACTTTAATACAATCTATCGTAAACTCTCCTACATTTGTGTTTTCCTTCACTTTAGTGTTTTGCTCTAGAAATGTAATATTTAAACCGATTCTATCAGTTTCTAGTGTTTTGTTCCTTCCTAAATTGTTGCATTCTGTTAGTAAGAGTTTTGTGCACTTTCTATGTAGCCTTCAATCTCCAAATGTAAGGGAGACACAGAATTAACAAGTAATTTAGACCTCAAAGATTTGAATGAAAATATGGCCAAAGTGTTAAGTGACATCCATCAGGTCTGAAACATCAGGAACCATTGTGACATATATTCAGAGGATTGTGAGTCTGTTAACTATTGCTTGGAGGCTAGTTAACAGGAGCTACTTTGTTACACCATGCAAAGAATTCTGCAAGTTAATATTTAGGTGTACTGTTTATATTTGTTTAAAAAAAATAATTTAAGGAATTGGACGTTGCCGCAATATTGTGCATGATGAACTTAACACCTGTCAGGTGTACCAAACTCAATCTTTCTTGTGAAGTACAAAACTACAATTTTGAAAATAGAAATGTACCTAGGATATGCCATTTTGATTCATATTGGCTATTTGGCCACTCCAGTCACCTACACTGTCCTATATATGAGTTCTGTGATTTAGGTTCAAAGTATTAATCTTCAGCCACGTAAAATAAAATACACACACATTAATGGTAATTTGGTTTCCAGTAGCTTGGCTGCATAGAATGTGACATGGAGTAGTCACCCATATTTTACAAATTCTTACCATACTGCTTCACAATTGGAGTAGTACAATAAGATCACATTGAACAGCATTATCTTATCAGAGCAATAAAGAATGTGTTTAAGACACACTGCATCGTGTCCCAGACTTTTAAGAAATCTATCATAAAGAAATCATTCACCAAGAACCCTGTCACTTGAAGCTGTGCCTTTTCTTTGAGGATTTTACTTAACAACAAAGGTTTAAGGTATCAGGTCTAAATAACACAATTAAACACAATATCAATTGTGTATGAGTGGTAAAATAGAAATGTTAGTCTGCATCTTGTCATTTTTGTGGGTTAGAAACTAGACAAGCATTTCTTGCTCCTTTCTAATCAAAGAAGCGACTGCATAGTAAAAAGTTCAAATAAAAGTGAGATCCTTTTAGCTCATAAAGCTCGCATGTTTTCATCTGGACTAGAGATTTCAACATGACTATATGACATATGGAGGTAATGGATATTACTGCTAGCCCAACTATATTCCAGTAAGCCAAAATGTTTATGTAAGCAGACTTGATGTAATTGACTTAAGTGCATTCTGTCCAATCTGAATTTCATTGAAGCATGCCCTCCTAAAACTATGAGGAAACGTGAATTAATATTTACCTGAGATGTTCATAATCCAGACTATGGAGGATTTTGCATAGTTGTGAAGCAATTCAGTGATAAACTAATTAAAGATCTATGAAGCAAGAAGTTCCCTAAGATACAAAGACAATCTACTATATTGAAACCTTGATATAGTTTCAATAAAAGGTAACTCTGGAAGCTTTCTGTTTTACTTCTAGAACTAATTGGCTGTGTAAGAGAAATGGCAAACTTCAGTACCTACTGCAATTTTACTATTACTCAATTTAGGAAAACGGACTCACATAGACAACAAAAACATATGAGAACGGACAACACTTCACACTAACTGGAAGCAAAATTGTCAATCAAAACAAATGAATGAAAAGCAAGGTTAACAAATAATTATGTATGACAAGAGAATGGATATTTGACAAGCATGGATCTGCTTGACAATAATAGTGTAAATGTAAAAGGGTTCTTCAATCACAACATACAATTAGCTCACGTTCAAAGTCATTGGTATTAAGTGGAAAAGTTTGGGATTTATTCAAAACACTCCGACTACAAACAAGCTCAGATGTATTCTGATTCAAAGGGTGCTTAAACATATATTGAGCAGCTAATAAGTAAAGTATTTCATTGAAAGGATTAATAATGATGATTTTGCTACATGCTGATTATTTTCATTAAGTAGCATGTTCAGGGCTTAAGACATTCCATATGATAAACAACTACATTACTCAATCCAATGTGAAGAATCATGAGCTCAGGCCAATCACATCCTCTGTTAACAAATGAACACATCAGGCTAATTCATAAAGCCCTGACAATGACCAATAGCAGATCATCAGATGAGATTGTTAGAAACGTGTTTGAAAAGGAAAATGAGGTACTAGGACATTTTCACCTAGACAATAATAAGAGAGATGCACTTTTCAATTTTCATTTATTAAATGTTTCTTCTCAATTGATGTTGACCATTTGAATTGATAAAAGTGCAATACAAAAGAAAGCACATGGCTGAATTAATGTAGAGCTCACACAGTTTCTCTCTCACTAACCTGCTTTTTCAATTGCTGGTATCAAAGTTCAGTAACATCAAACAAGTTATGGGTTCTCAAATGTATTATTCTGTATCTTTCAGAAAGGCACACTATTTTGCTAATTTATTTCATCCCCAAAATTTCTCTGGTTGAAATACATAAATGTCTTGAGATCATGGTTCACATGTGACTTAAATGAACTCCTATACATAGACCATACGTAAAGGGGTGAGTCAGGCAGATCAGTTAGATGAAGCAACATGCCCAGGATCACTCAGCCAAAGCCAGGTTAAGAGCTCAGGTCTTCTGAATGAAGCTTGGAAGTTTAAGTCCGCTTCTATGTTGAACAGTAACATACCCAACGTGCAATATTGCATTTTAAGGAGGTGGAAGCACCAAATTTCATGACCGTATAAACTCTTCCTCGTAAACATGCCCCCTAACAGGATTATTTTAATACATATTTTAGATGGTCTCCATTTCAAGAGTTTTCACTTCAATACGCTCAAACACTTCATCCACTTAGTTATTCAAGCAGATCTTCCAGAGACTGTATTTTTTAACTTTAAGCACTAGCCTTGTTGAACTTCTTCATTAACTGTGCGGTTACATTAAAACGGCCCTGCACTAGGCTCCGGCACTAATAAAAGATGCTAATTTATTAATATCAGGAACCAGAGAATCGAAATGAAAGGTGGCTTTGTAGGTACATAACCTACTGAAAGCACACCAGGTTATATATTTTCTTTTTCCTATTTTTATATATGTATTTTTGAATTATTGATACTTTTTTAATGAAAAATTGCAAATGCTTAGATCTTGCTTACTTTCCTGCTAATAATAGAGCTGCATTACAAATGCAAATGACACCTAGTGATCTGCCCTGGAGCAACCAAAATAATTCAAATGACAAATGTATCCTATTTGCCTGTCTGCTTTACAAGAACGGCAGGAGAACTAATATATGCTCCCACCTCATGGCTGCTGCCTGAAGAAAAGTAATCAAACTGGTTGATAACGAGATACCTTAATGCTCCAGTTATTTGATCAAATCCCTCACAACACCCACATGTACATAAGTTCTGATCTTGTATCTTCCCACTGGCATGCATGAGTTGTATTCATCAGCTGAAGTCTTCCAACAAACAAGAGAAATAGAATCGAATGCACACAGTGGACCAGGTGTGCGCATATGAACGGTCTCAGTGCAGTAGACCTATCATTAAATTACCTTTCGCATTAATAGACTTCTGTGAATCACTCTCTTTCCGGTATTTTGAGAAATAGCTTAACTGCGCCTCCAAGATCTAGGAATAGCCCATTTACACTATTTCAGGTTACTGTCAATATGACGAGATTCACTACATCTACATCTGTGCCTCTGACGATATAAGGTTGTCAGGCTCTATATATGCATGGAGGAAAGGTTATTACTGAAAAAACGTTTACCTTTTGATAAACCAAATATCACTTTTGTAAGGCTACACATTTCCAAATAGTGCATGAAGAAAGATTGAATATGGTATCTACCTCAATATAGGATCAGTAGAATATGTCACAACTAACCACGTCAGACTTAAATTAATGAAAATGAACTGGACTCTTTCCTGCACCTTAGATTTATCCTTTGAGGAAGCTGTCAATTTCCTTATACCCTAGTTGACAGCTTGGGTATTCTCCTCTCGAATAGCTTATGTATGAACAATTAACCAAAATATCACACCTCTCCTACGGGCCAGCATATTTTATGCCTATTACTATATACAGGTTTAGAATTGCTGATAAAAACATAGTCATGAGAGAATATAACAATGTATTACAATGAAGCAAGACAGCAACACAAATGTGCAACATGTCCTGGCTAACAAGCCTGCAACTTACCAAACACCATCAAATCAATGCCTGGTAAGGTCTAAAGCTGTCTTTTGAAACAACTTAAAAAATGCTCATAGCGACATTATGATCAATGGGAATCAGGAAGCAGTATAAATTGAGTAGAGCACATTGAAAACATCTGCCAACTGATAAACCCATTCTACATGCATGTACATCATACTTTACAGATTTCCATCAGTACACACAGACTAGATGTGCTCATATGCAACTTGCTCCAGAAACTCCCTTGACCCTATTCTCTCCAGGATCACCACCACCCACACAACCATGCTCACACGGTCCAACCACTGCATCATACATTTCAAGATACCTGCCCACAAAGCAATCACATTTAAAAAAATCACCATCAAGATACTGGGGCAGAATATATGAAGAAAACTGGACCTACAGTATGCCCACCCTACTACAATGAGTTCATTGATGTTGACACCAAGCACTTCAATAAATGGCTCACTGACTGCAACAATGGCACCACTCCCAACGGAAATAAGATCTATAAAAACAACAAACAACACAGCTGGTGCATGAATGACCTTAGTGAGTTCCAGCGCCACTGCAAACACCTTGAGAGAAAATGGAGACCACAAAAAACACCATGCAAGATCCACACACAAAACCACCCTCAATCTCTACCATCGACTACCAATTGCAAAGAAAAAGGCCCTAACTCTCAGACTTAAAGTCAGGTCTAACAACAGCACAGGACTCATCACCATTGTTAAAGAGTTCTACATTCTCGCAGATGCCAACAACTACATCATCCCATCCCAAGAACTCTGCAACAGCCTCTCGAACTTTTTCAAACAGAAGATTGCCAAAAAATCCACAACACATTCAATCCACAGCATACTAATACAAAATCCCCTGACCAGCTGGACAGCTTCTTCATCGACAACAGCTGCTAAGCAACTGGAAGCCCCTCTTGAATGAAGAAACGACTGTCCTGATGAATATCATCCACTCAGGAGCCCTCTTAAACATATGCCCCAACTTCATATGCAACCTTGGAAGAAACATCACCTCCCCCATGCTCATCGCTATCATCAATGCCCCCATACTTATTGCCACCTTTTTGTCTTGCTGGAACAATGCAGAAGTAAATGAGCTATTGAAGAAGCCAACAGCGGACCCCAACACCCTCAGCAGCTACAGACTCATCTTGCTCCTGCCCTTTCAAGCTAAAGTCATTGCGAAAGCCATCAATACCTAACTCTCAGGACACCTAGAACTCCAGCAACCCCTAGACAGCTCTCAATCAAGCTTTTGCACCAACTACAGCAAAGAGGCAGCCCTCATTGTGGTCACAATGACATCAGAACCATCCTTGAACAAGGAGAAATGGTCGCACTCATCCTCCTCGACCTCTCCGCAGCTTTCAATGCGGTCTCCCCGCAAATCACTCATCATAAAGATTCAGAAGTTGGGTATCAGCTGACCGGCCCTCAAATGGATATCCTCCTTCTTCCAGACAGAACTCAATGAGTTAGACCTGCCCCCTACATTTCAGAACCCAGGAAAGTCATCTGCAGAGTCCCTCAAGGATCACCGCTCAGTCTAACAATCTTCAACGTCTATATGAAGCCCATCGCAGACATCGCCAGAATCCACGGCATCAACATAGTATCATGCGCCTACGACACACAGCTCATCCTTTCCCTCACCAACTCGACCAGTACTGCCAGAGAAAACTTTGCTAACTGCATGAGCAACGTCACTGCTTGAATAAAAAACAATTGCCTCCAGCTCAACACAGACTAACCAGAATTTCTAATTTTCAGCAACAACCACTCCCCTGTGAGTGTCTGTTAGCCGCCGAACTTTGCCTCCCAGTAGCCCCTGCAGACCATGCCAAAAACCTTGGGATCATCCTGGACACAAACTTCTCCATGAGCAAACATATCAACACCATCCACACATCACGCTTCCACATTCTGCGAATGCAACACAAGATTTTAAAGTGGATCCAATTGGACAACACATGAATGTTCACTAAGGATCTTATCATAAGTAGACTTGAATATGGAAGCACCCTCTACTTTGGAATCTCAGTCCATGTCCTCCAAACCACCCAGAATGCCAATGCGAGACTCATCCTGAACATCCTGCGAAATAACCACATCTTTTCATACTCAACAATCTCTACTGGCTTCCACTCCAGAAAAGATGCAAGTTCAACCACTCCCCATTCCTACAAAGTTCTCCACAACACCGGTATGGCTCACTTCAACCAACGCCTCAAATTCTACCAACCTACCAGACACCTTTGATCTCCATACCGAGGCATGAACACACCTCCCTCATGTCAAGAAGACAAGAAGTGGAGGACGCACCTTTTCAGACTTTGCAGCAGGAGGAACGACCTCTCGAAACAACTCAGGACCACCCCCTCACTCTTGGACTTCCAAAGTAACCTCAAGATATGACTCTTGCAGACGAAACAGGCATCATCTCCTCCTACCCCCTCAGGCTTGCCCTACTTAGCACCTGGAGACCCTCACAGAAGTTTTGTCATGCTCTATAAATTCACATAACATAATGCTACCTCTTTGTGCAATCCCTTTTATGATACACCATCCAGACTTATTAAAACACATAAACAACAACCAACACTTGCCCATTCACCTCACAAAAAGAACACACCAACAGTACTGCCCATCATGAAGACATATGCATTTGAATCACAAATATCATGTTTCACAGAAGACCATACACACATCCACCACAACTCAGATTTAAAACATTGACATCAAAACAAGGTTCTGTTTGTTGACACACACCAAGAAATTGTCAACTTACCAATCTAAGAGATGTCTAGAATGCGCATAAATCCCTGCAAGCACACCTCTCCAAATTAAAAATTATATCTGGATAGCTCAAAAATAACCGGATGACAATACCCAAAAACACAACACCATAAGGACTGCTGTGGTAAAGCAGCTTTGGGGCCGCTGAGAGCTCTCAGGACCATAATAATGGAACAATGTGCACTACTCAAATGGAGTTGTATGTCGGAACGTTGTATTTCAGAATATTGTCTTACATAAATATTGTGCCCTAAATAAAGTTTGCAAAAGTATCAACCCACTCAGTGTAGAGTTTCAATTGTTAATTTCGATTGCTCTATATTTTTGCAAACAGTGACTAGGACATGATATTTATGTCAGGCTATGCAATAACATGGTATAGAAAACGTGGTATAGCAAAACACAGCGTAGTATAATGGAATAGGAAGGAAGTAACACATATACATGAAATAACTATGAAATGTGGAAATATGAATTTTTATGGTCAATTGTGTCCCCTATCTTAGACCCCAACGGCTCCATGTACATGCTATAAGTACATGTATGTTCCCTCCAGTTCCAGCTATGAAGACGCAAATACATGTGCATCCAACGTCAACATGCCCTCTTTCAGATCCGCCATGAATGGGTCGAATATTCCATTCCTAAGTATGAAAGGCCACCGACTTTATGTGGTTCACTTTTCTAGTTTTATAGTTCGGGCGAGTAGGCCCTGAATTCTGCCATCAAGCCTTTTTCTGCTTCTGCCTCTGAAATGCTCCAGCTTGGACCTGCATCCGTGTCCATGAACTTTGTCTTACTCCCTGCGCGGCTAACGGTGCCTGACGCGGCCTGTTGCCTGCCAAAAACTGTATTCAGCCTTCAAGTTATCTGCTCCGCTCCTCATCCAATGCATTCCTGTCTAGTAGTTTAGGTAAACATCCCTCCAGCTACCGAGCAAAATGCTCGGCCTCGCTATCTCTATGCAAGTAATTCATAGCTCCTGTTACCATGGAGGATTCCTGCCCCCTCGCATCTCATGTAGACACATAGACGCTTGTACATGCACTAACAGTCAGTATAGAATAGATTCCGTCCGAGAGA
The DNA here is from genome assembly GCF_964204655.1 of Triturus cristatus. NCBI lineage: Eukaryota > Metazoa > Chordata > Amphibia > Caudata > Salamandridae > Triturus > Triturus cristatus. The sequence continues at coordinate 169,658,530 of NC_140582.1, read as the reverse complement.
CCTTTCCTTTTGGATAAACCAGTTCCTTAAACAAAGATATTAGATACAATTTGGGATTAGGTTGACCTGACCCCCCAGACTTCTGTCTCCACATATAGAGCTAAATGTCAATTCCCCTTCACCCTCTAGTTGCACGTCAATCACACGTCATGCGGCTGCGCGCGCATCTCTGCCAAATATTTCTGCTGACACTGCAGGATTCTCTTATGGATCCACCCACTTGTGACATCATTTTAAATGACGTTTCTAGTATACGCCTGTATTTACGCCTATTTTCATTACGTATGTGTATTCTTATCTGTATTATCAGCTGTTACGCCTCCTGCATCTGTCTTAATGCAATGCTTTCCCTATATATATTGTTACTTGTCAATAATGTATTGCCTATCCCTTCCTGAACCTTCGTGGTGATGGAATAAGATTGCCTAGTTCGAACTATAATTCCTTTGTAAGGAATAAAGCCCTTTTCAGAACCTCTAATACCACGGATTCTGCCTCTTATTTTGACTGAGTTATTCTTACTAGATTTTACCGCATAAAAAATAGTACAGGTAATTTAAATATTTACCACATAAATTGGCGCCCGAACAGGGACACTTTCTCATCTCACGCGCCGGAGGTGCGTTGCAGGCCCGGTCCCCTGCCACAGCTGAACGGACAAAAACGCGTACCCGCAGGATTTCCTGTATCTCCCTCCGGCCAAGCGGGGGTGACTGAGGCTGCGATCAACACCCAGACGAGGCGGTGAGAAGTGCGAAGTATCCCGACCAGAGCCTAGCTGAGAGAGCAAGATCCGAGGTATACAGAGGCCCACCAGGTTCCGAAGTTCCGAGTCCAGTTGAGTCCAGTCCGGCCCAGTTCAGTTCAGTTCCGAGGCCTTCCGTTCCGTGCTACCCGGTGAGTACCGTTGCTGGGGAGGCAGTTAGACGTGCACATTAATTTGTGCCGGTCCTGACGGGTTTGGGTACACAGATCCGGTCTGCACTGTTTTAGCAGTGTATCTGTACTGTTTAGCAGTATATCCAGTATGTTCATGTATATAATTCAGTATTATCTAGTATTAGTATTATGTCAGTAACTAATTTTCTTCTAAATTAAATGTTCGTTAAAAGCTAAATGTTAAATGTTAAATGTTTTACTGTGTTCAAAAATTGTGGTATGAATGAGTGTTCATTATTGTGTTTATCATATTCATTGTGTTCAAGTCCGGTTCAAGTAAGAATCAAGTAACAGGGTTTAAAGATGCCGTTCTTTTCAAAATTAAGACAGATCAAAACCAGAAAAGGAGTACTCGAAGAAGCTGTTCCCATTCCACCTAGGGACACTCCAGGGTATTTTATGTATCATAAACATGGTCTAGATGCCGTATTATATCTTGACTTATGGGTGGACTACACCAAGGATCTAGCAGAAAGTCAGAGGTGGCCCGCAGCTGGGACATGGGATGCAGATTGCATCATGAGAGTAGAAGAAGAATTATGGAAAAAGAAAGCCAGACAGTCACAGAAAGATGCCATTGAGTTATGGCGTAAAGAATCGCATAGGCGCACAGAGAAAGCGCTCAGACTGGAAGAGAAAAGTAGGGAGAACTCAAATAGAGCCCGAGAAAACGTATTAGTTGAGGAAGGTATTCGAGTAAAAACAGAACAAGTAGACAGACAACGAAACACTCTTATGAATGGTCTGTATCCTCTTTTGGCCGAAGGTTTACCTAAGGCCACCCCGGAAATACCGAAAGATTTGCCACCCCCATTACTCCCGACTAAAGCACATCCCAAGACCGCAAAAGATATTTTCCTATCCTCCTATTTAGACGACGTAGCTCCCGAATATGTTAATGATCCACCACACACGCCACCTGTCGTTGGAGCTCAACACCGAGATCATCTGCCCCCACCTCCGCAACAACCAACTCCTCCGCACAATCCAACAGGTTCATCTGTTTCCACCGCTTTTCCTGCATCCACAGTCTCTACCTTACACCCCACAAATCCTTTTGTGCCTAGCACCTCAGAAGGTGCGACAGCAATTTTTGCCACGCCACCATCACGAAGTAAATCGTCTCTTAGAGATTTAGCACACCAACGTACACCACAAATAGCAACGTCCGATATGTTTAAGGAACATCTTATAGATTGTAGATATGATCCAGTGCCCGGTAAAAATGACAGAATGCTGCTATCATCACTACGTATACGACGAGCTTCATCGTATTTAACGACATTACCAGGAATGATAAAACATTTAGACAATATATATCGCTTTGTCCAAACAGGGCAAGGCCCTGAAAGTATTGACGAAGCCATGGAATACCAGAAAGTGGATGTACAGAGACTATTGCTACGCTTCTTCATAAACTGCTTGATCAGAGACAGAGATAGGTCCGAGGTAGATCAGGAGGAAATGCAAGTCCTTACCAGATGGGGTCAGAATATATCAGAGGGAAAACACGATAAACAGACATGTATAGTAGCTATGTGCCGAAAGATCCGCAAGGAAATAGAACGAACACACAAAGCCAGATCGGAGGCAGACAAAACTGAATCAGAGGGAGAGGAGGAGGAAGAATCAGAAATGCCCACAGGACAATTAGAAACGATTGCTTATGTAGGTAGGGGAAGACCTTGTAACGATACCAGATACTTTAATGACCCGATACGTCCGATACGTCCAGAATGTAACAGACATTTTCAAGCCCCTATGCTAAATGCGAAGTCCCCTGAACACTTATTCCAGGCTGCTGATAAATTACTCCGAGACCGAAGGGGGTATCATATGCTCGACTCTATGGATGAACAAGAATTGGCCAGGTCAGCAGTACAATGGGCTGACAGTTCTGAAAAATACAGTGATGATGCGTTAGCACACACGTTTTTGAATCTTACCCCAGAAGAACAGCGTTTAGCTGGTATATACATGATACAGCACCTCGTTATATTGTATAGAAGCCAACGTTCCGATCCTGGTCCCTTACCTGATATATTGATGGAATTACTCACGAATAAATGGAGAGGTTCGGGTACTGATTTAATTAAAGAAATTCTAGAACATCGACACCAGTACACTGTCTTCGTATGCCCAGAACATGTTTCAGTTCCCCCCAAGTTGGAAAGAAAAACGTATCACATAGACAGACAGAATCCCTTACGCGAAGTGCACCCAATCAGAGGCGAAGACAATACTTTTAAACGCGTGTTTGTGTACACGCCCATAACTAAAATTGAATTATTAGAAATGAAGAAAGTGGTACCTAGCCATGACAAAGACCCAGCAGGTTTCCACCGTGAGATAAAAGACATGTTACTCCTGGGAGAGTATACTTATCCAGACATTATGAAAATATTAAAAGTTTTATTGCCTGCCGGTATTTACGAGAAACTCAAAGAAAAGGAATGGGAGGTGGGAGACCAAAAGATAGAGTGGACAGCATTAGAAAACGAAGAAAAAACCCGAGCTGCAGGTTCAGGGCTTGGGGAAAAGACTACAGCATTACCAGGATTATTAGTGCAGGTACTACCACGTTTATTAACTACGAAAAAGGAAGACTGGGGTGCAATCTCAGCCTGTAAACAAAAACAAGATGAAGACACTAGTGATTTCTATTCCCGATTTGAAAAATGTTTTGGTATTAATAGTGGCATGAAAGCAAGTAGTGAATCGTATCCACATCTGTTTGTGACAAAATTAGTTGAGAATTCCCTGCCACAAGTTAAGAGTAGAGTATTAAAATTCGAGAGTACTTGGCAAGGTAACACACCGTCACAGATGTTACAAATGTTACAATATCATCACAATAGAATTAGAGAAGAACAAGAACATGAACAAAAACGTATGAAAGACACGAAAATGAAAATGCTTGTTGCTCAGTCAGTTCCAGCTGACGGTCATAAAAAGGGTATGACACAGTCCAATGATTCAGTAGGTCCTGTTAGAGGGACATGCAACTATTGTAAACAGCCAGGTCATTATATACACGATTGCGCAGTTTTGAAACATAATATCTCTACGGGTATAACAAAAGAGAGACCACGTCCGCCTAGACAGGATCAGATCCAACAACAAGTACCTCAGAATATACAGCCTTTGCCAGCTGCACAACAGACCGAACCACAACAACAGCCACAGCCTATTGCTGCAATACAAAACACGACACAACAAATGTACCAGTATGCACAAAATGACTATCCAGAGTATCAACGCTACACATGAAATAGCCTAGAGAGGGAAGTTGGCCTACCCCTTATCGAGGTTCTCGTAGATCAAGAGGGTCCTTACGTACAGAGTCAAGTATTAGGGAAAGACAGAAAGTTTCTACTCGATACAGGGGCAAGCAGAACCACTATCCGTCACAGCGAAGTCCCAGGGGTACCCCTCTCAGGCTCACAAAATATTTCCCTTGGTTTTTCGGGAAAGCCTACTGTTAACGAAGTATCGCAACCACTTGCATTTACAGTCGGTCCATTAACACGGACTACAGATCTATTACTTACTAAATCATGTCCAGAAAACTTGTTAGGTATAAAAACATTGAAAGCTCTAGGAGCTGTAATATGTTGTTCTCCGAAAGGAGTACGACTATTTTTGCGTGACTTTAAAGGTCACTACGTGTCTAGAGACATGGATCACCGGTTACAGAATCTACCTGCACATTTATGGGCACAAGGCCCCACTGATGTAGGTTGTATGCACATTACACCATATCGAGTCACAATCAAAACAGGAGTGGTACTACCACGAATGCGACAATACAAATTACCGCTAGATGCTGTTGTGGCTTTACTGCAAATCATTGACGAGCTCATTGCACAAGGAGTGGTTGTAGAAACCGACTCCAATGTATGTAATTCCCCGATAATTCCGATTCTTAAACGAACTGATCCAAAAGCACCACCAGTATATCGATTAGTTATTGATCTGCGAGAATTAAATAAATGCATTGTACCACAATACCCCGTGGTCCCAGATATCTCTTCATTATTAACGGCCATAGATTCAGAAGCAACGTTCTTTACTGTAATTGATCTCAAGAACGCTTTCTTCAGCGTCCCAATCGATCCGGAAAGCCAATATTTGTTCGGATTCAGTTTAAATGGACGAAGTTTTAAATTCACACGCGCACCTCAAGGATTCACAGAAAGCCCCAGCATCTATAGCCAAGCACTGAAAAGAGAACTTGACAGTATTCACATGCCAGCTAACACTGCCCTGCTTCAATACGTCGATGATCTGCTGATCACCGCACGAAGCGAACCTGAATGTGAAAAAGCATCACTGACGGTTTTACATTTCTTAGCCGACAAGGGGCACAAAGTGTCCCCTTCGAAATTACAATTCTGTGTCCAGCAAGTTGTGTACCTTGGGCACTTGCTGTCCAAGGGGGGAAGACAGCTTACACCCGATCGTATCCAGTTAATTGTTAACATGCCGCCACCCAAGACACAAAAGGAGGTACGGGCATTCATAGGCCTCACTTCGTACTGTAGGCAGTGGATCCCTCAATATGCATTTCTAGCGAAACCACTCATTCAGTTAACAACACAGGAGGCAGCGACATCGACTGTCCTCCCTTGGACTCAGGAACATACACAAGCTTTTGAAAACTTAAAGAAAGCTTTATGCCAAGCACCTGTTTTAGCAACGCCATGTTACAGCAAACGTTTTACACTTTTTGTTACAGAACGTGAAGGTACTGCTTTGTCAGTGCTCACGCAGGAACAAGCAGGATCACACAAGCCATGTGCTTATTTTTCTAGTACGTTAGATCCCGTAGCTCAGGCTCTTCCTGCGTGCCTGAAATCAGTCGCAGCAACAGCTTTAGCAATCAGACAAAGCGATGCCATAGTGTTAGGACATCAATTGACAGTACAAGTACCACACGCAGTAGAGGTTCTCCTGAACCGGACCCAAACACAACACTTGACTATAGCAAGACTGACGGGTTATGAATTAACATTGTTCCAGCCACACATAGAAATCAGACGTTGTAGTACATTAAATCCTGCCACACTTTTGCCATTAAATGGAACAGACCCATTGGCACATGATTGTATTGAAGTTATTACTATTACGACGAAACCCAGACAAGACTTGACAGACATTCCATTATCAGATCCAGACCTGACATTGTATGTAGATGGTTCATGCATGAGAACAAATACAGGAGAGTTAGTGGCCGCTTATGCAGTCACAACAGACACTGAAATTATCGAAACAAATTGTATCGATACCTTGTCAGCTCAAGCAGCAGAGCTCATCGCTCTGACACAAGCCTGTATTCAAGCCAAAAATAAGAAAGTCAACATATACACAGATTCACGTTATGCATTCGGAGTCGTCCATGACTTCGGCGTGCTGTGGCGAGAGAGAGGTTATTTAACTTCTCACGGTGCCCACATCCAGCACGGTCCCCTTATTCAAGCTCTGTTAGATGCAATACACCTGCCGACTGCAATATCGATTATGAAGTGTAAAGCCCATACAAAAGTGACTGACATTATTTCTCAGGGTAACGACCTAGCTGACAGACTAGCTAAACAGACTGCTCAGAATCAGACTCATCCAACTGACACGACAAAGACAATAGTTCCGACACCAACACACTGCATGACAGTTAAGGATCCCGCCCTTGATGTAATTGACATACAGACACATGCTACACCAGAAGAAATAAAGAGATGGACTGAATTAGGAGGGATCCAAACGGATCAAGGATGGATGACGAAGGGAAAATCTATATGGTTTCTCCCCGACTCAATGGTTCAGGTCATCATTAACACTATACATAGTCCAGCGCACCTAGGAGAGAAAGCTATGCTAGACAGTATTCAACACATTTGGTTCAATAAACACTTGCGAGCAGCAGCTAAACAGAAAGTACGTACCTGTATGATTTGTTGTCAGTTCAATCCAGGAAAAGGCGTACCTGTAGACCAGGGTGGATTTCAACCCCCCGATCACCCTTTTGAAGTCCTCCAGATGGATTATATCCAGATGGAACGTTGTCGAGGATTCAAATATGTCCTCGTAGTTGTATGCGCTCTTTCCCGGTGGACAGAGGCGTATCCCGTCTCAGATTACACTGCCCCGACTACTGCCAAACAGTTAGTTCGAGAATTCTTCCCACGGTATGGTTTGCCCCGTATCGTGTACTCAGATAATGGCCAGCCGTTCTCATCCGAGCTAATGAAACATGTTTCACTTCTGTTAGGCTACCAATGGAAATTCCACTGTGTCCGACATCCCGAGGCAGCAGGTCTCGTGGAGCGACATAATCAAACTCTGAAAATTAGACTGTCCAAAGTATGTAGAGAAAAAGGTGTCGACTGGATAGTAGCCTTACCAGTTGCGCTCTTTTACAGGAGAATGGTAGCACATTCTCGAACAGGGCTATCCCCGTATGAGGTGATCTTCGGTAGACCACCAAATATGTGGGGGACGCCTATACCTCGTAAAATCACTGATGTTGACTGTAATATGCTGACAGATTACCTGGCTTCCTTGATGTCTGCACTACAATCTTGTCGTTCACAGGTAGCTGCAGCTTTTCCCGACAACACTGAGGTGAAGCCCCACGACGTGGTTCCGGGGGACCTCGTGTTTGTGAGGAATTTTGACAGGAGGAGCCAGCTGGAGCCTCGGTGGCAGTCGCCGAAGCTCGTCTTATTGACCACAAGGACAGCCGTGAAGATTGAGGGACGTAAAGGGTGGTTGCACTCGAGCCACATCAAAAAAATTTATGGACTACCGTCCGACGTGAACCCTCAGCCCTGCATTCCCTCACAGACTGATTCAAAACTACCCCTGGTTGAAAAAACCGAGAGTGAAAACTATAAACTGAAACTAAGGTCTAGCAAGTCAGACAATTTGATTGTTTAAGTCCTCTCCAAGGTGAATCGGTTGAATTTGTCTCTGACATGTATCCTCTAGACCGAAATAGAGAGAGAAATAGACAGGAACAGTTCAAGAAACAGGCGTACTGTAAATCACTTCGTAGTCACTGCATAGTGGCATTATTGATTATGTTTTTTCTAAGTCTTCTGATTATTAGTGTCAGTATATTTTTACACATGTATTACCCTATCTCCAAGCGTGCTTTCAATGCTACTGCCGAACATTCTTTTAGCGAATTACCCCCACATGAGTTGTCCTATAGATTTGCGCTGCGCAACAACACATTCATTAGTATGTTACATCATTCTCATCAGACCAGCAATGCTACAAATTGTTGGATATGTGGCCGACTCCCTCCCTATCAGAAATACAAGGGAGTTCTGCCCCTCTTTCCGTATCGGTTCACACACAATGGCTCCTGTGGAGCATGGTTTAGTTTGATTAATTCCCTAGATTCAAATTCAGTAGTTTATCAAGACAACTGGGTTTGGGGAAACCTGAACCTAGTTTTACTTAAGGTCTGCTACCCTAACAAGGAGGGATTTCCCAAAAGAACAGGAACTGATCTAGAAAATGAAGTATATGGATTAGGTAACTTTACACTTAATCTCATGATCCTGAATGTTGAATCCGAAGCTACACCAATCTTGCCCGCTATGTCAGTATTTCCAGTTAAAGGCGAATTATGTGTAAGAAAGAATGGTTCAATACCCATGGGCCATAGTAAATGTACCACTGTAATAGAATTCAGTGATAAAGGCAAGTCTTGATTTAGAGCTTCTCATCACTCCTACTTCATCTGTGGTCACACCGCATACATACGCCTACCCCTAGATTGGGATGGTACCTGTTACATTGCATTCCTTCTGCCACCTGTTTTCCTAGCCCCGCCTGATTATCATAGAAACACCCATTTAGTACACAATAGACAGCAGAGAGATCTCCCGATTGTCGACTACACTGAAACAGCATGGGAGAAATACACAGATTTCAATAAAGGTTTCTTTCCCTACATAGGTACAGTCACCAATAGTAAGCTGATACGTAGATTAACTAGAACCCTTGAAGCAGTAGTGAATGAAACTACTTCCGCTTTGGGCAACTTAACAGAGGAGCAGTCTGCGATGCGGATTGTTGTTCTCCAAAATCGTCTTGTCCTTGACGTCATTCTGGCCGATAGGGGCGGAGCTTGTAGAGTCATCGGATCAAGTTGCTGTGTTTTCATACCAGAAAACGCGCCGTCAGTATATAAAGCCATAACTCGACTTCATAAGATCGTAAGCCAGATACACCAGAATCCAGGCACCTGGACTTGGTCCGGTTGGTTCTGGAGCGTGTTGTCAGCCTGGGGATGGAGGATCCTATCCTTCCGTGGTATTGGCTTTCTCATACTATTCAGTTGCTGCTTGTGTCTACAATGTGGGCCAGCGATTTGTGGTCTGTGTGCCACATCGTGTATCCCGCCTTCAAATTTTCATTCAAGATCCCGGAAGAAGAAAGAAGAACAAATGATGCTATATGAACAGATTGATGGATTGATGAAGATGGATATTTCATGAGGGTCCGTAGGGGACAAGGAGGGAATGTGGAAATATGAATTTTTATGGTCAATTGTGTCCCCTATCTTAGACCCCAACGGCTCCATGTACATGCTATAAGTACATGTATGTTCCCTCCAGTTCCAGCTATGAAGACGCAAATACATGTGCATCCAACGTCAACATGCCCTCTTTCAGATCCGCCATGAATGGGTCGAATATTCCATTCCTAAGTATGAAAGGCCACCGACTTTATGTGGTTCACTTTTCTAGTTTTATAGTTCGGGCGAGTAGGCCCTGAATTCTGCCATCAAGCCTTTTTCTGCTTCTGCCTCTGAAATGCTCCAGCTTGGACCTGCATCCGTGTCCATGAACTTTGTCTTACTCCCTGCGCGGCTAACGGTGCCTGACGCGGCCTGTTGCCTGCCAAAAACTGTATTCAGCCTTCAAGTTATCTGCTCCGCTCCTCATCCAATGCATTCCTGTCTAGTAGTTTAGGTAAAAATCCCTCCAGCTACCGAGCAAAAGGCTCGGCCTCGCTATCTCTATGCAAGTAATTCATAGCTCCTGTTACCATGGAGGATTCCTGCCCCCTCGCATCTCATGTAGACACATAGACGCTTGTACATGCACTAACAGTCAGTATAGAATAGATTCCGTCCGAGAGACCTTTCCTTTTGGATAAACCAGTTCCTTAAACAAAGATATTAGATACAATTTGGGATTAGGTTGACCTGACCCCCCAGACTTCTGTCTCCACATATAGAGCTAAATGTCAATTCCCCTTCACCCTCTAGTTGCACGTCAATCACACGTCATGCGGCTGCGCGCGCATCTCTGCCAAATATTTCTGCTGACACTGCAGGATTCTCTTATGGATCCACCCACTTGTGACATCATTTTAAATGACGTTTCTAGTATACGCCTGTATTTACGCCTATTTTCATTACGTATGTGTATTCTTATCTGTATTATCAGCTGTTACGCCTCCTGCATCTGTCTTAATGCAATGCTTTCCCTATATATATTGTTACTTGTCAATAATGTATTGCCTATCCCTTCCTGAACCTTCGTGGTGATGGAATAAGATTGCCTAGTTCGAACTATAATTCCTTTGTAAGGAATAAAGCCCTTTTCAGAACCTCTAATACCACGGATTCTGCCTCTTATTTTGACTGAGTTATTCTTACTAGATTTTACCGCATAAAAAATAGTACAGGTAATTTAAATATTTACCACAGAACTTGAAGGCGTCCAGGGCCTCTAGGGTACCAAAATGGAAAGTGGAGTTGGTTTGTTAGACGGGTTAGGAGAGTACAGTATTGTATAGTGATATGAGGAAAAGAAGAGCATGAATTGAAAAAGTTCGTTCATGGGATCATTTACTAGATTGCCTTAAAGATTTAGAAAATAAATAAGGATTCTGGGGAAGAAAATGGGTAAAACTGCAATTTGCTAAATAAATATGTGTTGTATACATACTGTAATGGGGACTGGACTTAAGGGAGGGTGGTCGGAAGTGGGGGTAAGTTGTTAAATATTGCTTTGCTTGTCCTATTATAAATGTGTACAGCCAAAAAATTAATATTAGATGTCGATTTCCAGAAACACGCTTCTGTGCAAGTTCCAATATGCAAATGACCAGCCAAATGCAATTAGATGGGTGGTGAAAGATACTTTCACACTGACATTAATTTAAAACATGTACTAAAGAAGCAGCTTTGGCGAACTGGCATATTATGCAGATATTTTTAAATATAGGTCTGGAACAAAACATCTGGTTTGAAATATGTTTAAAGGAAAACATGTATTACTTGCTTTGTACTATTAACATTTCCATATATTTAGATGCTGAATGAAACCATCTGTTCTGCACTGTGTGATGAAACATATACAGCTTGGGCATAGCACTAAGACTTTCTATTGGAGCTCAAGAAAAATGTTTTCAATGTACAGAAATAGGATTGTCGCACATTTAATACCTACCACTATTTTATAATAATGCAAGTCGATTTCCTGAAATGCAATAATACTATATATTGTTATATGATTGACAATTTGAACATTGCTAATACCAGCACAAAAATGCTTTTAACTGGTCCACAGGTAAATACTGAAAGCTTGCAGTAAGAATAATGATCGCCATTCAAGCGTTGAAAATGTTAAACAGGAGATATCTTCTAATACGGAAGGTAATTACTGCTTTGTGGTATTACCCCTCGGTTAGCATGCTTGTTTGCAGGAGGCCCTGAGTCCTATGTTAAGAGTAGCCAAAGAATCAATGTGTTTCTCTATCACAAATCCACCCATGGGATTCGTGTGCTGGACATTGGTGTTCTGATTGATTACTGAACAAAAAGTACTTAAGCAAGCAAGCTGACGGTGTACTACAAGATGGCTGCCGCTACGTACAAGCAATTCATCACTGTGCTACTATATTCCTAATTATGGAAGATGAGAAGATGTAGTTATTGGTGGATATTTTCATATAGGGATTGGCACCATGGCTTTAAGTGGCTATGCAGTGAAGCAAAAAAAAGAGCAGTTTGCTTTACCTAGTCCTACATCACCATTGGCCAGTAAAACTGGGGCAGGGAGCTTCAGATTTCCCAACAATAACGCTGGTTAAAATACATTACAGCAGAAGCAGGGCATGAGGGGGGCCTTATGGAGCAGTTAAAAGGGAGAGGAGTGTGGATTGTGAGTGGTACGGAATTCCTCCTTATCTCACCCTTCAGGCAAACACCCAATGTGGAGAAATACCTAAAAAACCTCACTGCCCTCAACTGCACACCTCACATCATTGACTCCATGAAATCTCTAGGAATTGTGCTAGACAAGAACCTAAACATGCAAGATCACATCAGAGCAACTACCAAAGGAGCGAACTATCAACTGAGCATACTAAGAAAACTCAAACCCTGCCTTCCCCAATATGACTTCAAGTCTGCGTTGCAAGCACTGGTCATCTCGAGACTAGAATACGGCGGTGCTACTCTATGGGGCTACCGAAACTCAGTTTAGCGCCCCTCAGAGCATCTTTGAATGCCGCAACCAGACTCATCACTGGCTCCAAGAAACCCAACCACATCTCTCCGGACCTGAAATCGCTCAACTGGCTTCCGTTTGAATCAAAGATCAAGCTAAAAATTGCATGTATGACCCATAGAGCACTACACTTCAACACTCCTCTTTACCTGTCAAATTAACTCGAACTATCGGGTGGCTCCTGGCCCTCAAGAAGCACCAGCACATTGTTCCTCAAGCCAAAGAAGTTTAAAAAAATGAAAACATACAATCGCTCATTCTCTGGTATTGCCGCGAGAATCTGCAACTCCCTTCCTGTGGAAACAAGACTGATTCCCTCAACATTTGACTTCAAAAGGGAAGAGAAAGCGATACTGATGAACACTGCCCTGAACTAGAATCCCTTCTCCTTTTGACTCCTATTCTTTTAGCCGTCTAATCTGCTCCCTGGCACTTGATACAGTCCCAGTGTCACCAGCTAATATGTGTACCTGATGTATATTTATCTGCTTTTCTCCCACAGCTATCAACCCAAGTCGTCTGCAACCTTATGTAAAGGGCTCTGATACCCGATTAGGTCATGGTTGTGCTATAAAAAAAAATAAAAAAAATACTTATAAATCAATGTTTTGTAAAATAATCATTTGAAGACCTTTGAAACAGAGACAAGAGTGTGTTTTTTTGTTTACATGTGTATGTAAAAATCCAAGTAAAATCTGACAAGCACGTCACTATGCCTGAATTAAAGCACCTGTTGCCAAGTATTTACCCAAACTCCCCCCCAAGCCACACCCCTGTGAATCACTATCAATCATCAACAATAAGTGTTCTAGATAGTTCCTGTTTGTTGATGTCAGCTTGGGTGTCAAGGCATATTTTGAAATTAGATGGCCCTTTTAATCCATGCATGGCTAATGCTCAGGCTATGAGCACCTTTAGTCTTGTTAGAAATCAGAGATTGTATTTACATAGGAGTGTCAGGCCCCGGTCTCAGTATGTGTGCAGTCCATAAAGGATGTCAAGTGCCAATTAAGTGCACTCCATTAAGCAGACATTTACAACACTGTGAGGGTCTGTGTAGTAGCTGTGTAAAAGACAGGGATGAGGAAGTGTACTGGTGCTTTCATATATTTGGGACGAATCCTGAAGGGTGCTGTGAAGGCAGCTTCAGTCTGACACCATCACTCACCATGGCAGCCATTAGTGCAATGATAATGGGCCAAATGCAGGCTATCATGGGCATGTGCCGACAGTGCGGACCCATCCACACTGTGACTTCACAGTGGCACCCAAGTCTCCATTTGCAGTGACTATGGACTCCAATGGGAGTATATTTTGTAAGTGCACTTACCTAGTTGCCTAATGCAATGGCGTCCCATGAACCATAGTACCTTAATCTAAATGGTCTAAGGATGATTAATTCTCTGTGTTCCTTCTGTGGAATTCGATAATGCTAGCATCTGCTTTTGAAATCGAGCCCGCAAAATGTCAGAAATGAGATATGATATATAATTAGCAAATACTTTTATTAAAAACAGTATTTTTAAAGCTAGCATACTGTTTCGAACTATGTAAAAACAACTACATCATTCATTTCTGTTGTCAATGTACTTGATGTCTTCTAAAGAAATACATCTTAAAAAACAGGAGTGAGCAAATGCTGAACCACTGACATAAACTGCTCAAATTTGTGGCAATTGTTGTTCAGTTCATTTGGTTCGAGCCTTTGCTTTTTCGCACATAAATATATGTTCTGCTTTTAGGAGAGAACAACGTTGTCACGTTTGTTTCCCATATAACATGCACATTGGATCGAAAGTCCGACATTATACACAATTTGAAAAATATATATATTTTTAACAGAATCTAACCTTTTCCACTCCATGATCACATTGGCCAAGATGCTGTGATCAACTGGCTTGCAAAGCCTTGTTAAAGCCCTTAGCTAATAAAACCAGGGAGAGGACAATGTGCTGACTGATTCTTACACAAAGATGAACATCTATATTCTTTGATAATTAACAAAACACGGTAGTCATGTTGTCATGCTGGTGGTACTGGGCTGCAAAAAAATACTTTACACCATCCACCCTAAATAGGGTGGATGGTGTAAAGTTCTTCCTCCGATGGCCACTACTCCCCTAGGCCGACAGAGGAAATATTCCATGATGGACCCAATGGAATCTCTGTTGATGGACTACTTATGGTCCGCCCACCTCTAGGTAAGGTGGGTGGACCAAGGATTTGGTAGACAGAAACTCTGTCATATTTGCGATGCAGTAGCCCGTCCGCCAAATTCTAAATAAAGCTCAAATTCTTCGCCCTTAAAGATATGGCGTTAAAAGGAAAAGTGTTTGTACTTCATGTTATTTAATGACCTTGTCGGTCAAGTAATAGGATGGCGAATGATCAGAAGAATGAAGAAGTTCTGAAACAGTTTGAATTTGCCTGGTGACATTGCCCTAGAATCATTCTTTTGCTGTCTAGATTCTCCTACCAGTGAGTAGTGCAGTAGAGATGTCAATGCCACAGAGAAGCCACCATGTAGAGTTATGTATAAGTGAGCATCCTGTGTGATCTACCAATGGATCACAATCAATGGACTACCAGGTTGACAC
Source organism: Triturus cristatus (assembly GCF_964204655.1). Taxonomy (NCBI): domain Eukaryota; kingdom Metazoa; phylum Chordata; class Amphibia; order Caudata; family Salamandridae; genus Triturus; species Triturus cristatus. The sequence goes on along the minus strand of NC_140582.1, from coordinate 169,643,457 downwards.
AAACTTTTAATTATTGTAAATCTATTTTATTTTAGTGGCTCAATCATGACCCTACTACCACATATTTCAATAGTTCTAAGTTGGCTATGACATGTACATTTCTTGATCTGGCATTGCCTGGCATGCCCACCACAGAGAGCCGCAGACACTTTGGATCCTTACCCACCAGGTTTCGAAAATACTTCTTTAGGGCATGTCGTGGAGCAAAAGGCTGATTCAGTCATCCTGGGCTTCTCAATGGATCTCAGGTGAAAATGAGTTGCCTATGGCAAGACATCCTACAATTTATATGAGTTATGAGACCCCTACATGTCCCATTTTCTTTGCACTTCTTGAACTACTTCTATGTTGACAACTCTAAAAGCAATGTCAGGGGACACCAAAGGGCAGGACAGAAATGCCAGTGTTCCTTAATAAATTATTTGATGTTGTTTTTCATAACCATCCCTCATCTCAATACATCCCATGCAATGGGAACTCTGTCAAATGAGTGCTCTTTATAATGTTTTTCTTCATGTTATACCTTGCTACAATATAAGATTTTAAAATTAGGTCTCCGTGCGTGTTTGCGTAGGTGCGTCTGCTGCTTGCGTGTGTGTGTGTGTGTGTGTAGGGGTGTGTGTGTGTGTGTGCTTGTGTAGGCCACTTTACACTATTAATTATGTTCATTTTCATTATTACACAAAAATGCTTCAATAAGTCCAACTGTACCCTACTCCAACTACAGCAATGTTTATGCTGAACTAAAATACAAAAAAAAAATGAATGCCTCGGTGTTTTGTCTCAGAACCACACGCGCTTAGCAGGTCACTATTACCACGAAGGATTTAATGGGAACACTTTACCAAAAGTAGTTCGGTTCCTCAGCTTTCTAAAATTATTTCGAGCTCTCGGGCAATTTTAAAAGGAGGCATGGCAACAACAATAACCCTAAAGTTGTAACATGCACTATTTAGTTTATGAAATGTTCCCACAATAAATGTATCGTCAACAATTATTTCTATATACAATGTTAACACCATATGTCTTTGTTTATTTCTCAGATATGTTTAAGTGCTTGGTTTTCTAGGTGGTGGCATATTCATAAAAGGTAAGGAAAAGCAGAAACAATAACACTAATGAAGCTCAGACAATATGCGATAGATCGAAAACTTCTAAATGGGCAAGCCACAATTCAGGAGTCAGGTGCCAAATCCCCAGGTACGAGATAATGCAACTCAGGCAGATCCAACAGGTGGATCATACCTGCCAGCCACAACATCACAAACTGATATTCGTCCACCAGCTAAATGTCCCCAATCTCAAGCAGCAGAATTCCTTATTATTTACAATAACTCAATGCCCAGTCAACAACTACAAACTACTCTGAACATCTTCCTCTTGTGGATGACAAAGTGGTCACACGCTTTCACAAAATGCCATACATAACCCTCTGACCTACTAACCACAGCAAGGGCTTTGAAGATATTTATTTTCTAACACAATGTTGCTTTATAGCTTTTTATCCTCAGCTGCACAATCTGGAGCGAAGGTGCAACCTGGAGATTCTGAGATAATTGGATTTACATTGTTGTGTCATTATCATACTGATAGCATTGTGTTCCAGACATCTCCGAGATATGTCTTGAAACCTTTCCATACATTAAAGAAGACTGAACAGAAAATCCTTAGCACAGTAAATGTTGTATTTGGCATGCATGAGCTCACATGAAAGATCGTAGAATAATGCATATTGCCTTTTGTGCTACACCAGTGAGTGAATAAATCTATTTATCATGCCCCGTTCATCGCATAGTGTTTACAGGCCTATCACAGTTGCTGCAAAGTGCTCTGCAGCATAATTAGTACATGCCTTGGAGTGTTTTCAGTCACACTAAAGCCAAGAAGAACAGGTTGGACTCGTGTTTAGACAGGCATCTCGCCAAATAAACACGCGTTCTCCAAACCCCCTGCATCCAGATAACCGTCCGCTCATAAAACATTTGCAAAATATAGGCAAAAATATGCGTAGAGTATCAGAAAAGAACCTCCCAAATAAAAAACAAAATTCATTTTTTCCAGTAGTGTGGAAACTTAATAGGACATTGGCCGTTCCCAGGTAAATGTCCAGTAGCCAATATTATAGATAGTTGCCTAGAATTACTGCTGCCTATTCTGCCAACCTGTGGGGTGCCTGTGTAAAAGCTCTAGGTTGGCAGCTGTCCCTTAGAATTGTGGGTTCAGGAGAGCAGCCCTTGACATTCAGACTTGTTTGAAGCCTTTCCTTGTGCCCTGTTGAATGTGTGCTGATGCAAATGATCAAGTTTGTATCATGCATTAATGAGCAAATTAGCAATGTTTGTTTACAGGTTGAAATGAGGCCACATATAATGTGTTTCTTTGCGATCAAATTGGGGTGCTCTGTTGATTGAAGGCAATCCACCCTGCCCTACCCCGGTACCCTCTCCTGCCCCACCTGTGAAATGTTGTCTAAAGAAGTGAAGTCCGTTGAAGGTCTCTAAGTGGCACAGACTATGCCCATGTGTGGGCCTCTTCAAGCTACATGTGAATACGGAAGACCCATCCAGACACAACATAACTAGTTGTCTTGGTATTTGGTGTTTGTAGGTCACGGGACGATCTGACAGTTTGGGACAGACCAGTTCCCTTTGTGGGGGGCAGGGTCCAACAGAATCTAACATAGCTCACAATCCATGCATTACTGGGTTGCCGACATAAATTAAAAGATGGAATGCTCCTCACCAGGGCTTACAAGTAATATTCCCGTGTTTGAACAGTCATTACAATCGCATTTTAGCATATCATTTGGAGGTGATTTGCATTTGAATAACAAGCAAGAGGTGACGCTTCTAGAAAATCGTAGAACACGCAGTCGACGCTCGACTGAAAACTAGCCCCTCTGAGAAGCTTTGTGCCCAACGCTTCAGTGTTACTATGCGACGCCATCCATCTCCCCCCGCCCCAGCAGGCGAAGAGGTGCGTTCCAGAGCCGTGCGGTCTCTCAGGTGCCCTCGCGCCAGCACGAGAGCGCACGCCTCCCCAGCACGACCCGCCGCTGCACAATCGGAGCACACAGTGAACCAAGCAGCTGTGGGCCACAGGCCCGTCGATAAAGCCGGCCTTGTTCATCGGCCACGCAGCGGAGGAACGGCGCCCGCTAAAGAGGAGCTGGAACGCGACGAAACCCGATCTATATCAGATATGAGGCGCGCGTAAACTGTGCAGTTGACTGGTGGAAATGGCGTCTAATCCGTGCTTAATTAAAGCACTTGCCTAAACTCCTGTTGTGTTTAGGGAGTAAAGAGTGTGGGAGGACTGATGTATTGGAGAAAATAGCAGTCAGCGTGGCTAATCTCAAAGACTTGGGAGCTTTGGAGCTACATAAATCAGAGCGACTTTTTGAATAGCCTCGTATAACAGAGCGCCATTGGCATTCGGCGCACGGAGCGCGGGCCCTTCCTACAGCATACAGATCATTAGGAAACTTCTAAGCAATCAAGTAATGCGAGTCTGATGAAATTATTCAATCAATGCACGGGGCTTGGGGGCGCAGCAGAACCGAGGAGCGTGTCGGTTTGATGTGTCCCAGAACCCTGCTTCTGGCGGGGAAGCCTGGGGTTGGCGAGAGCATTCCGGCGGGAGGCGCGCGGCTTTTTCCAGCTCGGGGCCTGCTCGCGCTCACACGCAACAATACTGTTTGCGTCTCATGAATAAACATGGAGAGAGAGGAGAGTGTGTGCAAGCACCTCATATGGTGACAGGAAGATACAAACACTGCTACACACGAGTTTAAAACGAAACTAAGCACTTACGCACGCACATAGGGCAGATTTACAAGCCCCTTGTGCCACTTATGCGTCATTTTCAACATGGGACAAGTGACGTAAGGGTAGCGCAAGGGGCTTGTAAATAAGCCCCATAGTCGGGTACCACGTGAAGACACGTTTACAGTTGCGGATAGATACACGCCACGCTCGCACCCACCCTTACGAACGCATGTACACTAACAGACACGGACACTCACGGTCATATGGAAACGGTAAAACAGTGAGAAGAACACCATGTTACTATACACACACTATCCCACAGGCACATGTAAATAGACACAAAAGCATCATGACTTTCTATCCGGCTGTTTCACATCAACATCACACATAGGACAATCTACCCGCACAAACACACCAATGATGCGCACACTCTCTCAGACACGCAAAAATCCATCCATCCAGCCATTCATCAGACTGACTCACACGATTGCTCTTGAACAAACGGAGACACTCACGCGGTCGATGCCCCGTGACTCACTCTTTTTCACTCTCCCACGCAGCTAAACAAACGCTCATTCACCACTCATTACCTAAATGAGACAGAGGCGGCATCTATCCTTCTGAAACACACACATAAACAGACACGCATCCCAAAACACAGAAATCCCGATACACACAGTCGGACGCATCCGTGATTTCATATTTTCAGCACTGACAGTCTCACGGTATCAGTGGACAGCGCAGAGCGGGACCGTGTGCAGATGTCTGCAGAGCCAGTCATAACTCGCAACTGTATGTCTATGGATCCGCCGAATAAATGTAAATCTATATTCCAATTAAGGGCGCGCACTCCGAGCTCATCAGTCACCGGGTGCACCTTTTAATTGTGCGTTTATGGCGCTGTGAGTCTGTGATCTCATAAAGTCTCACTCCATCTGCGCCAGCAGCCGGGGCGGGGGCACCCTACAAATAGATCAAGTGGACTAGAACTAGTAGAAACTGGCTAATCCGTCAGCATCCATGCCTTCCCGACAATTCATGACCACCGTACACTGGAGAGCGGGGGAAGTCATCGTGGACGCTGCCACAGCACTGTGATAGGCATTCCCTTGTCCCCCTCCCCCCACACACACATGGTCGCTGCTCCTTGGCGGTGTGCATTCCCTCAGCAGACGTAGTGTGTGCACAGCTACGGCGCGATGTGCATTCATTCAACTACCACACGAGCTCTTTCCGTGCACATATATATATATGGTGAGCACTTCTACGGACTTTGCAGATGTCCTGCCCGTTATTCGCACACGTGTATTGTGGGTGATGCTACAGCCTCTTGTGCATCCACCCTTCACACGTCCTGCCTTCCCCCCGGCACTTTTATTGCGTGCACAGCCGCGGCGCTGGGTGCATCCACTCTGCATACTCCATAAGCTCTCTCCGTGCACATGTATTGTGGGTACTTCTGCAGCGCTCGGTGCGTCCATGCTTCGCCCTCCTGCTCTCCGTGCACACACATTGTGGGTCGTGCAACAACTCTGTGTGCATTCACCCTGCAGACCCGTGCCAGTCACCTTCCCATGCATATGTAATGCGGGCACGACCAAAGCACTGCGTGGATGTAATGTGTAAACCGCACCTCATTTCCCTGTGCACATATGGTATGCACATTCCTACTACCCATCGCCTATTCAGACCTCTCGTCCCCTCCTGTGCACACGTGCAGCACGTGGTCCCCACCGAGTGAAGATTGTGCAAACTCCTTATCGAAGCCGAGGTCCAGCATAGTTATGGTTGATGTACTTTGGCACACATACAGCCCAGTCGGCCAATGGTAAGCCATCTCGTTTTAGGATGAAAGGGGTGTTTACGCCATCTAAGGCGTCATATCTGCACTTGTATTCTTACATACCCCTTAGTAAGTGTGGGGCGCTGGCTGAGGCAGCGCCTTATTAAAAGAAGGCAGGTTTCTGTCCTTCAGTTCTCTCACTAAATGAAGAGTTACTTCTTCCACCTCTGGTTCGTGTACACTGTGTTAGATACGAACTCCCAATCGCAAATCGCGGAGCCAATTATTTACGCTGCGTAAATGTACGGGGACGCGTAACGCGCAGGACGCGTAGCATCGGACATGGACAAGTCAGTATTTTCATGCCTTTTTTCCTCTTTTCCCTCGCATAGTTTTAAATAATATAAAAGCATCCACTTTTTTGTTGTGCATTAATAATAAATGATTTAGAGCAACGTACGTCAATTATCGGTTTGCCATTTCCAAGGCAACAACAAGTGTTAATCATTTTACCAAAAGAGACTCGGTTGCCTTATAAGCTAAATTAGCAGTCGAAAAAGCAAGCACGTCTGTGATTTCTACCCCAACCGCAATTTTCAGAGACGAAGTGTAGGCAAGGCCCTTGTCAATAAATCCACTACTATTATAATGTCCATGCATTGAGGAAGAATGTTCAGTTCTTCACGTTTCAACAAAAAGGCAGAGATCCAGTAGATGAAACTCCCAGCGACCGAAAACCAAGCAAAGACGTTCTAAAATATTTCCAGGACATATTTTCCCCATCTGGAATACTAAACGTGACTGAACGCAAAAGGCAGTTCAGTGTGTGCACAGAATTACATCCCATTCACTTCCCATGCCCTAATTGGTATCTCAGCGATATGAACACCTGCTGCAGAGACCTCATTATAACGTTCAGGGTGGGGGGTTCCTTCCAAGCTGGGCTGACTTAGTGTGTCATCTTTGAGACAGGCAAACGTGTAAACACGCTGAGTTAAGTGACCGCAGCTCTAATTCACACTCCAGTTGGCAAGTTAGTGATGTCAGTGTCACTAGTGATTAGTATGTGACATCTGCGCTGTTTTCCCTCCCCCAGGGTGTGTTAGGGGTGCCCACTGATCTCTGCATTCTCTCCCGTTGGTCTGACACTCCAGCGGGGTCACTTGCTCCACCTCACTCTGGGGAGGTCTCTGCGTCCTCGCGAGGTGACCTGTGGCAGAAAGAGTGGTGCTGGGTGCCTGAAGGACAAAGGGTGTCTCGTTCTGCGCCAAGGCACCCCGCGCGCGCTTGCAGGGGTTCTGCAAAGCCTGGCTCTAGGAAACGCGCAGTGCAGTAGGCAGATCAACAGCAGACGTGTCGAAAATATCGAACACCGTGTAATGGTGCGTTAAAAAGAGCATGAATGACCCGGGAAGGTGGGGTGGAGGGGGGGTCGCTTTAAGTCACTAATTGTTGGTGCGGCTCCTTGACCGTCCATCTTGTATTCGCCCATATCACCGGGGCGGTTTTCTGTGAAATCCTGTTACCAATACTACACCCGAACGCCTCAGAACCGGGTAGGCGAGCTTATCCTGCCTGCTGATTGGCTATTTCCGGAAAGGAAACACAGTGGCAGAAAATAACTTTTTTGGTCTGATGCAGTGACCCCCGAGTCCTAAAATAACGAGTGCGCCTAGACAGTGTGGAGTGAGAATGCTGCACGTGTGAACGCTAAAGCCAGCGCCTGGAATGGCGTGGCAGACATAGCCGACGGTTTAGGTTAGACTGGGCCCCGGGTTCCGGGAACCTACTGCTAGATGGGTTCTGACCGGCGTCTTGCGTTCGGACAAACAGGCTGCTTGTTAAAGTCAGGTAGGCCTGGGCTAGGAGCAGACTCCTAGCAACCCCGGTACGGCTCTCTTCACAGGCCTGTGCAACAATGCACACATGGTCCAGAGGTATACGCGGTTGACCCTTGCGCCTTTGCCCACTAGACTACAGGCCCTAGGAGGCTGCTTTCAGAGCGGGATTCCCCGCCTTCCCCGACCTATCCGCCTATGCTCCCGCTCCAAGTGCAACATCCTAGCCTGTGGGCCTGGTTTAAACCTGTACCAGGCTGAGTATGGTTTCCAGCACGGCGTGCCCCGAGGAGGGATGAACGAGTGAATTCAATGAGACACGAGTGAGTCAGGCACCTGTTCAGCGAGTTTGTGTTCAGTGGTGCTGGAGCTGGAGACGTTGTTTTCGGGGGTAGGGGGGTGGGGGGGTGAATTCGTGATCTTTAACAGTCGAGTAATCACAGCCCTCAACTTGAGTGAAACAACTGGATATGGTTCAAAATCCCTGCACCACTCACTCTGCGTTTGAATCTGTGTACCTATGTGTATGCATGTATGCATGTATGTATGTATTTACGTGCGCATGTATGTATGTGTGTATGTATGCATGCATGCATGTATGTTTGTGTGTAGATATGTATGTATGTACACATGCATGTATGCCTGTATGTGTGCATGTATATGTGTGTACGGGTGTATCTATGTTTGTGTGTCTGTGTGTGTGAGACAAGCACGCATGCATTAAAGATTCCCACTCGGGTGCATGTCCCTCATACAGATATACTGCGTCATGTGAGCCCCACAGGCACCCACGATCTGCAATTAATCGGTGCAGGACGCAATGACCTCCCTAACCATCCCTTGGGCGAGACAGCATCACCCCCTCTCTCCTGACACGAGGACTGAGGTACTATCACTTTTTGGGTGGTGTTAGGCTGAGCTGTTCAGCTGTGAGCGTGGTTCTGTGGGTCGGCACCCCTTGGCACCCCCTGCTATTTCTTGGGTGGCTTTCATTGGTAAGTAGTGGAGACGTACGTCAACCTCTCCAAGTGAGAGCACGAGGTTGCATAACAGAAGAGTGCAGACCCAAAGGCACCCCCTTCACTGTCACCCACACCAGAGGTGCCCACCAAGGGAAGGCAAGTAGAGAGAACAGTCACCGCAAATTCGCACGTCACGTCCAAGGAGTCATTATAAAGTAGGCACTAACTTGCAGAAGCCATACTTGGGGGCACGGGGACGACAGACACACGGGGTGCAGTTTTATTTGTGTGGGAGAGGGTGCAGGTTTGTGAGGGTGGGGGCTGGGTTAGTGAGGGGGGACACCAGGGAGAGGTAGGCCCGGTGTCAGCACCGGCTACCACTGCCGTTCATTTAGCATTTCACACACAGTAAATCTTGCGTAGTCATAACTAGCAAGCGAAGATAATCAACAGGCGAGCAAACAGAGGAGACTGCAGGCGACGAAGACCGCCTTATTCGCAGGAGATGCAACAGCAATTGGCATTTCCGTCACAGCACGCCATGCAGCCCTGCTCTCACACCCCCTGCTGCCAAACTGCCCCCTCGCACGCGGCTCGAGGCTGACGCGGATCACTGCCCCCAGGAGCGGCGATTCCAAGGCACGCAGAGCAACCAGGCGGACAGGCCAAGTTCAGCACTGAGTCTGTGCCAGCGGAGATCAATGCGAAGAGCAAGCGGGGCTGGAAGGGGGCAGAGTCAACAGTGTATACTAGAGAGGCAGAAGAGGGCGCGGGGAGGAGGAGGTGGGGCAGGAATAGGGGCAGAGGGAGAGACGGAGCAAAAACATTGGGAAGAAGTGGAGATAGGAAGGGGGAGGCAAAGAGGCAGCACACAGTGTTAGGAGTAGATAGGGACGGGGTGGGGGTAAAGAGGCAGAAGAGATCGAAAGAAGGGGAGGCAAGAAGTGGCCATGGCAAAGAGACGCCAGAGAAGGGTAGAGGTGGGTGGGAACATGAGGGGGCAGCAGGGATCATGGGAGAAATTGAGGGGGAGGTAGAAGGAGGGCAGAAACATTACTAATAATAGAGATGCATGACCAGTAGGTTCAAAGGTAACTATGTCAACACACAGCAGTCATAGGGCTCTCTCCGGTGGGCACATAGACAGCAGTAGTGCCCACTCCGGAGGACAGAGACGGGCACCCCTCGCCCAGCAGCCTCTTACCTATGTGGATGATGGAGTCTGCCATCGCCGCCTCCCAGCAGGGCACGGTCCAGAGGATGCAGAGCGCGGACACCAGCCGGGACAGGGCCATGCTCCGGGCTCTCCGTTATCCACGTGCGGGAGGGGTGCCAAAGATCCGGCGGGGGCGGCGGGGCTTCCTTCCGCGTGTGGTTTTATTAATCCCCGGTGGGTGCGCTGGCGGGTGGCAGCGGAGGGGGCGTGTTGTCTCCACGGGCACCGAGCGCGTCACTTCGGGGGAATTCTCTGCACAAGGAGACGGGGGCTCTCTCAGGCGAAAGCCGCTGCATGTAAGGGATGGTGGTGGGGGTCGCCTCCTCCAGGCGAATGCCTGAATCTCCCCTTCTCAGACCGTGCCTTTCACCTGCTGTCCCCAGGCGCTCAGGCGACAGTCCCTAGTCCAGCCTCCGTCGCCCGGGGACATGGGCCCCTGCTCTCCGCCCCCGCCAGCTCAGATCAACGCGAGCCCCATGTGATTTAAAACCAGTAAAACGAAATCAATGAAGGAAAAAACACCATTCCAAAAAGACAAAGGTCTAAATCCGGTGCAGACCGCAAAATGAGGTATTCCAGACCGAGCCAACGCAATCCACTGAGAGCCTGAAAAAAAGTGAACTTGTCTTTAATGCAGATAGTGGTGCAGAACAATTTGTGCGTGTGAGCACCGGGCTTCTCCGTCCACCAGTGGTGAGGTGCTGAGGGGTCCTGGGGTGGGGGGCTGCTCACACAGCACGGTTCGCGCCGCCCTCGTCTCAGCAGGTGGTGTAATGAGGCGGCGGTGGGTGGGGGTGAGACGGCAGTGTGTGGCGAGGTGGCATCCGTGCCTGGGGCTAAAGATGCGTCCACACTGCAGGACGCTGGTCTGCCTGCTGCTGCCGGGGCGCAGGCAGCGAGAGATAGCCTGACAGCGCCAGCACGCTGCCTACAAATGCATCACCTAGCGGAGGAGAGCGAGAGCGCGAGCGGAGGAAGGATAGCAGACAAGAGGATCACCAGAGCGAACCGGGGGGAGAGAGACAGGGCTCCTCCTATCCACGGCCACCTCCTCCCCTCGCTCTGCAACACGAGGGGACACCGGCCTCCTCTGCTGGCCCCTGCAGCCAGCAGCCGGGAGAAAGGAAGCCGACCGCTGCTGGCGGCGGAATCGCGAAATTCCGAAATTAAATGCACTTATTCGCAGAGTCATCCGCAGAGAGTAGCTACATCCTGAGAATCGCACGGCTGTAACAGCCACTTGTTTCGGGGAGAGGTCCTTGGAGGGACACGCTCAGCGGGACTTTTTTTGTGGCCTCTTGCTCTCAGCACGAACACCCCGAAAAGGAGCCATGCTCACTCACGGATCATGCCGCAAGAAGCACTCACAGGCTTACAAGGGAAAACAACAAAACAATGAGCAGTAGTGTGTCTGTGTTGCTCAGGGGCAGGGCCGGCTTTAGCGCTGGTGTCGCCCGGTGCTAGAGTCTTTTTCCAGCCCCCCCATAAACTCCGCCAACATTCCCTTACTACCACCCTCGAACAGTTCCCCTCATCCCTCCAGAGCTCCTCTCTGACAGACATTTCACTCTTTTATAGCGCTACTCATAGTTCACTTACACTTAGTTCTGTGATGTGCATGGTGCATATTCTGAGCAGCAGGCACATTAACACTCTGTGCTACTTTTAATGGGTCAAAACTGCCACTAGACAAAACTCCGACCTCTCACCATCAGGAAAATTAATCACCAGAGTTATCTTGACATTTTTATTTTGGACTGAAAACTGCTGGACACACAAGGAACTCTGAAGCGAGTGCTTTAACCCCTTCAGTGCCCATGACGAGCTGGACTCGTCATGGGCCGCGGTGGCGCTGTGCCCATGACGAGTCCAGCTCGTCATAGACCCCGCCCGCTAATGCAACGGCCGGCACTGGGCGGGGAAAGGGGCGGGCACTGAAGGGGTTAAACCCATAAGTTATTTTTAGACACAGCGCCCCCCACCAAAGTCAATGGCAGGTTTAGATTCACCGGCCGCACTGCCCTGAAGACAGCCCTGCTCACTGATTGAAGTGAGAGGGATCTATTGGGAACGACGTTTATAATCTTTTTAAATTTTACAAAAACAGTTCCCATACCTCTATGCTGTCTCGGTAGGAACGTGCCCCTTTTTGCATGGTTACCCCATAACGTTTTGCCTAGGACTGATTTCAACCTGACTAAAGTGTGTGCTGGGATCCTGCTAACAAGGCCAGGTCCCGAGGGGACAATCACATTATAATTAATTACAGGGATGGGCACACAGGGCCCCCCTGCTAAGGTATTTATATACCCAAGGACCGCCACCTCTTTTTTTTTATATATATATTTTTATTAATTCCAAACAAACATAGTCAGACATAATCAGGATACTTAGTCTAACAGGGGCTCATCTTATCAACAACTCTGGTTTCGCTCAAATACAAAGCACCTATCCACATCCAACAGTTCTTAGGTAATATCCCTCAAAATATTAGCACCAGTGTGCACTTAGGCTGTTGAAAATTAAACATAGTAGGAGCGGCCAGCTAGCAATTAAAAAAAACATAAAAGCGGTACCTGAGCCGCACTCTGTAAGAAAACAAGGTAAGTCAACCCCCCCACCCCTTACCCCACCCCCCTCCCTGGCATGTCACACAGAGCAAAAGTTTACACTGACATCAGGGTGTAATACAACAGTTCACAAGTTCACAGTGCAAGTATCATACGAAGTTGACCAGAAAGTTCTGCGGTGACCAGGATATTTACAATCAGAGATGCAATAGACATAGAGAGCCAGGTATGGGAAAATACATTCATCAGGGTAAAACAGCTAGTTCTCCATCCGTGGAGTCCACATCGAGATCAGCATCCGGGGCCTTAAGTAAAGGACCGCCACCTCGTAAGGGTTCACTTTACTATTGGGGGCCGCATGGGCCCCCATGCTCCAGGGACTGCCACACCCTGGCAGCCAATTTGTAAGAAATAGGAGGGCCTTCTGGACCCCTGGGGACCTCCTCCTCACAGGGGCCATTTTAAATGAATTCGGGGGGCCTCACAGACCCTGTGCCCCAGGTACCACCAACTCTCCAGGGTTTAAATATTTGTATTGTGGGATCTCATGGACCCCCCGGGCCTGGGACCACCACCTTTCCAGGGCCATAATACCAAAATGGGAGAGGGGCTGCGCGACCCCATGACGGGCCTTCATGCCTCTGGGGACCACCACCTCCACAGGGAGGCCCTTCAAAGTAAAAGGAGGGAGGTGTGTAGCCCCCCTCCTATAGCCAATAATGGCCCTGGTGACCACCACCACTCCAGGGCCTGCTCCTGTAATGACCTGGGGTGCCCACCCCTGGAACACTGCAGTTTGCTACAGCTTGATGGAATCATTACCGCTCCTGCCAGACCATAGCATACTCTGCTCTGCTACAAAAAACGAGAGCATGTAAAATGCTCTTGCTAACTCAAAGTAAAGCAGAATGCTTTTGGACAGAGGGGACTGCATGTTCACCAGCTCCCTCTGTCCAAAAGTAATGTCATCTTTTGCAGGATGCGGGGAGCTGGCAGGGACCGCAGGGGCCTTCAGGCTTCCCCCACAGCCCAGGGTCAAAACCAGCCCTGGGAAGGGCCTGCCTTCTTTTAATAAAAAAAGTAAAAGCCAGGCTCCAGGGGATGGGTTCCCTGGGGCCATAATCGGGCCATGGAGGGGTACAGTGGGACCCTCATCCCCATTCTAAAAATACATGGCCTGGGGGATGGAGTCCCCAGGGCTGAAATCGGCATGGACGAGTGAGTGGGTGAGTCAGTGGCTGTATGGGCTAGTGAGTGTGTAAATGAAGGGCTGTATAGGTGACTGAGTGTGTGTATTGGTGTGTCAGTGAGTGAATGGATCTGTCAGTGGTATATAGGTGAGTTACTGTATATGTGAAAGGCAGTAAAGGTGTGTGTTGGAGTATAAGAATGACTGTATGTGTGAGTGAGTGATTGTGATAGTGGAGGTATGGGTGAGTGTATGCTTGTAGGAGTGACTGTATAGGTGAGTAAGTATGTGTTAGCATCTGTATGAATAGGTGAGTGGGTGTGTGTATAACTGTATAGGTGAGCACGTGGCTGTGTGATTGACTCTATTGGTGACTGAGTAGGTGTGTGAGTAGCTCTATGGGTGGCTGACAGTCTGTGACAATGTGTGAATGGCTGTATGGGCATATGAATGGATATATCAGCGGCTGTATTAGTCAGTGAGTTGGTGTATAAGTAGCTGTATGGGTAACTGAGTGGATGTGTGCGTACACCTATGAGTCAGTGAGTGTATGTGTAAGTACTGGTATGGGTGTGCCAATGGTTTTGAGAATGCTAGTGTGGAAGTTAGAGTGGGTGTATGAAAGCTTATATTGGTATGTGAGTGGATGTGTCAGAAATGCTGTGGATGAGATCATCAGTGAGGTCATCAGTGATGTCATTTAAGATGTCATCAGTGATGTCACTGACCATGTCATAAGTGGTGTAATATTTGACGTCATCAGCAGTGCATTGCAGGGGCGCGAGTTATAGTTAGCTAACTGCCGAATTTCTCTGGTTTTGTGCATGTGAAATCTGAGGCTAACTATAACGTCCCTGTAACCCTTGTTTTTTTGTGTCAATTTCTAAGTTTTTTTAAATTCTATTACCTAACTATAACTTCCCTGTAACCTTTGTGTTTTTTAGTAACTTCCTACGTTTTTTAAAATTCTATTTCCTTACTATAACTCCCAGAATGCATCACTCCCAATCTTAACGGTTCTGTCTTTCCCAGGTTTTCAGTTGAACCAGAGCCAGCAGCCAGAGCCAGCAGCAGTCAGAGAAGCAGAGCGGGTGCGGAAGCAGGAGACGCCGCTGATTGCCCCGACTGCCCCGCACAGGGCTCCCCCTTTGAATTGAGCCAAGCTGACCCGAAGTTGGCATACGATGCCCGGAGTGCCCGGATATCCGAACCCGGAGCTCGAGGTGTGAGGCGGGCTTGGTGATCAGTTTTGTGCCCCCTGCTATCTCCACGCATGCTAGGCATGCCAGGCACCCCAGCAAGTTTGGCAGCAGTAGTGGGCTGCTGCAAAAAGAGGGGGCCCGGGTGACCGCAGAGGCGGCTCGGTTAGACCGAGTGCGGTTTGCGGTCCCCCCACGAGTCCCCTACTTGCCTGCCAGCTATATTGGCCCCCTTCGACACTTGCTCCTGCACTCTGGCGGCTGCTCAGAAGACGGGATCAGTCCAGCGACCCCCCATAGTTCCAACAGATGCCAGTACCTCCCTGTAACATAAGAAGCCTAAGGATCAAGGCCCAAGGATCAAGATCAAGGCTTCAAGTCCCTGGTGAGTGCGTGTGCTTAATACCACAGCTTGCTCCAGTTGCCCCAGCTGCTCCAGGACGGGGAGGTATTTGATCAACGAGTGCCTCTGAGGCACTACAGGGGCACTGCCGCATATTGCTGCACATTGCCACATTTTGCCGCACTCCGAAGAGACTTGAAGAGACCTGTTTCCCTCCCAATCAATAACTTTCTATCACTGGGCCAGGAAGCAGCTAAGGTGGATAGTAGCTGTCCTCCAGTCCCCCGCCCTGGTGGAGTGTAACATCGTTTACAGCCAAGAGCATTCAACCTTGCAATGAGGTCAGGGAAAACTAGGAAAGTGCAAATAAAATCCCTACCCAAAAATACAAGGCGAGAGTCCTCTTGTGACAACTTGGACATGGCGGAAGCCCCACCCTTGGACACACCTCAGACCAGTGCAACACAGGGTCACGTTCAGCTATTACTAACTCACCCCCAATCCCCCCAGGCATTTCTGCTCTACCTACATCATCAGGGTCATTATCCTCTGTCAGCTCCAATCTTCCGGATCTAAAACCTGGCACGACAGACCCTGAAGCTACCCCCCAAAAGGGCGACATTGAGGGACTTCTTCAAAAATGCCACAGCAACAAAAAAGTGAGGTCTAAACTCATATACCTCATATAGCACTGTGCTGGAAACTACCCAGGCCCCTCAGCCCTCAGACCGAAATTTAAAATGAGTAGAGGCCATGATTCATGATGGCCCCTACAGGTTGGGCCTCAGTCCGCCTCAAT
Organism: Triturus cristatus; assembly: GCF_964204655.1. Classification (NCBI taxonomy): domain Eukaryota; kingdom Metazoa; phylum Chordata; class Amphibia; order Caudata; family Salamandridae; genus Triturus; species Triturus cristatus. The sequence continues at coordinate 169,627,791 of NC_140582.1, read as the reverse complement.
CTACAGCCTCATTAAGAATCCCAACGAAGGATGACTATTCTGCTCCCAATGCTACTGAGTGCTCTTCACCACCACCATCACAGGGATCAGACGTGTTTCACCACGACCAGCTACCAGCTAATGTAGAAACAACTCTAATCTTGCTCCTAAACACTTCTTTAAGGGAGGATGACCGCCCCTTTATCGACATAAGCTCACCACCACCTTTAACACAGACCGTACAGACCACGATCTCGGCCACAGATGAGCAGGTTGGGAGTAAACCAGCATTAATCGCCCAAATTGAACAACAGATAGGGTCAACTCTACCCAAGGTACAATTATCACCTACAAAAACTATACCGGACCCATTCGATCAGTGTAAACGCATGGGCTCCCCGATTGGCAGCCCGAACATTAAAAACTCATTTGACCGATCCTTTTTCAATGTCGATCGTAATAAACCACCTGCCCTTGAGAGCTGCTGTTCGAACAACGAGAACACTCTTTGGTCTCAACTTTTGCGAACCCTCCAATCAACAGTCTCAGCCTTAAATGATCATTCTGACAAACTGGATTTGCAGGTGAATCTTTTAAACACACTTGCCGTATTCACAGCCCGGATTAACCAAAAACTAGAGGGTTTTAGCACTCTGATCACAAAAGCACAATCTCAAGCACACTTAGCACAGGCGGTATGCTGTTGCTCTATGATTATCGACAGCCACTCCTCGTTATCCGAATTTCTCTCGTCAGTTTCAACCGAAGTCAAGAAACTCCCGTTAACAGGGCAGACTTGTATTCCATCTCAGGATCCTTGCCCACCCGTGGTATCTGACTTAGCCGCTCAGAAGTCAAATAACAGGAACCAAGGTTTTGACAGCAACAAAGCCCCATTAGAAAGCTTGATGACAGTCAAACAAACAGCCCTTGGCTCCGTCAATCCTATAGTTGAATCCCAACATGCCAACACAACAAGACCCTTAATTCACCAATCTTCAACAGCTAACGCGAATCCAAACATCTTAAAATCAGACCAAGTGATCACACCAAAGAGTGTATCCTCAACTGGCAATAAGGCACCCGAGTGGTCTGGCATGACTGCTGGCAAAGTAGTGAACGTGGTACAAACCCACAGGATGAGTAAATGGGAAAAAAAGACTTCGGAAAAATCGCAACAGACAAGTAGCTGAAAGCCGAAATTCAATAAGCCATTACTTTAAAAAAACACCTCCACTTTATCACTGGGTTCGACAAGTACAACTAATACCATCAGTAGCCAGTCTATGGCTCAACAATCAACCCTGTGTAAAAAAACCCTATCAACAAACGACATACAACTTGCATCAAACACTTGGTCTGAGCAAATTGAAGTTCTTAAGCTTACTCCCCAACCAATGCCAAAGAAAGGCCAACATCCACCTAACGTGGAGTTCGAAGCAGACCAGGTGCGACCGCCATTCACAAACCATAATTCAATGGCTACCGCGCAAGTACATCTACACTGATAAAAGCAGGCAAGCCGAGATCGGGGAAGAAGTCAGAGGGTTCAGCTCTCCCTGCAGGTAACCTCAGCCACGACGTAGCGGAAAGGCCTCTATCAATTCCAACTACGATACCGGACCCTGCCACCAAGTGTAAAACTACCCTCAATAAAGCAACTCTAAATCCTTTCAGCCGTAAAACCATCTTTAATAAAGCGATCATAAAGTCCTCTTGCAAAGATCTTTTGGAAACCAATGGAGACCAGACCACACTTCAAAGTCATCAGAGCTTACCATCGCTCCCATAGAGAAACACTTGCCCAATGAAGGGACCCAGACCAATCTGTTGTTAGTCCCGGAGTACATCTCTCAAGGCCCGCTCAACATCTTAAATCATGGGAACATTCTTAGACTCTTTAAATCAATTCCGAATTGAGCAAACTGGAATCTAGTGATATAATATGAATTGGAACCCAAACCTAGTAACAGCAATCGATCAATCGAAACAACTTTGAAAACCCTGGCAACCCAAGCAATATAGGAATTGGTACAATTACAGACAGAGCAATTTAACAGTTGGGGTATAAACATAGTAATAACCAGGGACCTTCGGTACCCTTCAATCTTAGCTAGCACTTCAGCTCCTTCTATTCAATCAGCAAATACACCATTTTCGATATTAAGATCAGCTCGAAGTAGCTCTCCAGCAGAGCATGGCGAGCCAGCCACAGAGAGTCAAGCCCGATTGGGCCTGGATGCCAGGGACCCTGTTCCGAGGCCATAAAGATTGAAATACTACCCACTCTAGTCTGTCAATATGCTCCTGGCACATCAATGGCCTTGATACGAAACCTCAATCTTCCGACAGTCTAGAATTCCTGAAAAAATACAACATCATACTTCTTCAGGAAACCTGGTCTGTAACAAGTACCCCCATAAAAGGTTATCTGGAATTTAGGTTATCAGCAACAAAAGCGCACAAGCACGGCCGACCATGAGGCGGCCTTTTGATCTATGTTGCCTGTAAATTATCCATGAATATCAGTGTGTTAGGATTTAATGAAGATATGATCACCGGTATTAGAATTGGTAGCTCAAACCCGGCTAGACAATTGCTTTTGCTTAACATCTACATTGCACCTTACTCCAGCGAGAAAAAAGGCCAAATTCGATCGACTGATTGAAATTACGTCCAACCTGATAAGAGATCATGGTGCAGCTCCATGCTTAATCTCTAGAGACTTTGATACTAATTTATATTCAAGTATACCAGAGGGAGACAATGAAATACTCTCTTCCACACCATCGTATCTAGTGCCCCTTCTTAAACCAGCAGGCATCAGGCCTAGCAAACTGGGTCAATATGCTGTCTTACAAATTAATAGTTTGGGTTCCACCATATTCAATGGGAGGTTTTCTACGGATTCTCCACCAGCTTGGACACGAACCAATGGTCACTCCTACTCATTTCTTGATTGCACACTAAGTAACATTGAAATGCTCCCCTTAATAGAGAACTTTTACATTGCATCACCGGGCGTTAGTGATCATCACCCTCAAATAATAGGACTATCCTTCAATGTTGCCCATCACTTGGCAGTCACTCATACTACAATCGACACATGCACAGAGAACCTTAAAAGATTAAAATGGGCTGATCATCTAATCCCCGCAATAATGGACAAATGCAGAACTCTCCTAAGCGAATAGTGCACAGCGGAAGTTGTCCCAATTAAAGTATGGGAGCTTCTTGTTCAACAATTACTGAGCCAATTTCCGTCTTCAGTACGTAAATTTCCAATGCCCGAACAAATATCCATTACAGCCAAGACAAAAAAACTAAAGACCAAACGCAATTCTGCATTATGTCTCGCTAGGAAACGCCAGGGAGATGTTCATGCGTTTTCTAAATACAAGCAAGCTCAGAAAGCATTTACAATATCCATCAACAGGGATAAACAAAAAGCAGCTGATCAGTTCTGGTTGAAATTAGTCCACACCAGTAAAAACCCCAATCCTAAAACCTTTTGGTCACTGGTGAACAGGAGGACATCGGTGGTAACTTGGCAATGCAGTGAAAATATTAGTGAAGCTGAATGGGCCCTTTTTTTAACAGAGCACTTTAAAGACCACAACAAGGGAAGGGATCAATTGGATATAATTTCACCAATGGAAACAACGAGTAATGGCACATTAACTATACACGATAAACCCGACGCTCCCACCTTAGTTATCAATACCGTGGAAACTGCGATTCTGCAAGACTCCCTGTTTTCAAAGTCCCGGCTTGTCCATTAAGGCATGAGACAATATATTGCTCGCTGTATCAGTAACGCCCGGTCAGACGGGACTCCAGGTACTAATGGGCTTCCACAGGCTCTGTTCAAAGCCGACCCCATGCTTTGGTCTGAACATCAGGCCCCTCTATTTTTGCACTGCCGATATACTTATAACATTCCAAAATCGTGGTAAGAAGCTATAATTCACCCCATTTTTAAAGGAGGCAGAAGAGCCGATCCTAAAAACTACAGGATGATAGCACTCCTAGATGTAAACTCCAAATACTACGCCAGCCTTCTGTTGAAAGATCTGTCGTCCTGGGTGTTAAAAACTCAGCGGCTGACATTTAATCAGACTGGCTTTGTGGCCAAATCATGCACCACTAGTAACCTATTGGCCCTATCCGTACTCATGGAGAAAGCAGCATCCTCGAAAATTTCCCTACACTGCTGCTTCGTTGATTTTAAAGCGGCCTTCAACCGGGTGCCCAGGGACCTCTTACGGCACAAATCACAAAAATTGGGAATTCCCAGTGATCTGTTGAAATCTATAATCCAACTCCATTCAAACACTTGGATTTGCATCAAGCTGGGTGAGGGGTCACACGTTTCAAGAAAAATACAGACTTCCTGCGGGGTTAAACAAAGGTGTGTGTTGGCCCCCATCCTTTTCAACCTTTTCATTTCTGATTTATTCCATCTATTAGACAAAGTCAACTCTCACCCTCCCCAACTTGTAGGATCCCGAATTTGTAATTTGCTTTATGCCGACAATCTTGTTTTATTCAGCCACACAAGGGTCGGTTTTGAAAGACTCCTTGATCAGCTGCTCTCATTTACATCAAGTAATGCTCTGGAACTCAGGGCCATATGTAGAAAGCAAAATTGCGATCGCAAACGCCGAAATTCGCCGAATTTCGGCGTTTGCGATCGCAATTTTGCTAAGTGGGATGTAGGAAGGAAAATCTGCATGCAAAATAAGGAATCGCAAAATTTGCAATTCCTTATTTTGCAAATGCATTTAAGGAATCCCAAATAGCGATTCCTTAAATGCAATGTAGAAAGCACCCAAGTTGTGCTATTTTGGCTTAAGGAATCGCAAATTACCACCAACTTCAGGTTGATGGTATTTTGCGATTTCTTTTAATAATGCAGTTTTTTGCATTATTCAAAGTGCCATGTGGCACCCATACATGCCCTTAGGGCATGTATGTGCGCCACATGTGCACCCATGCTCATTACAGGGGTGCAAAAGGGTGTCATGTTGACACCCTTGCACCCTTGAAATTGCATTCTCAATTTGCGATTCTCTAATTGAGAATCGCAAATTGAGAATGTCTTCCTATTCATTCCTATGGGCCTTTTAGCCCATAGGAATGAATGGCAAGGTATTCCTTATTTGCGATTCTCAATTAGAGAATTGCAAATAAGGAATAGGTGGGATTCGCAAACAAAATTGCTAATCCTACCTACATAGCGTTTTGCTATTCTCTAATTGCGATTCCCTAAAAATTGCAATTAGAGAATCGCAAAACACAGCCTACCTACATATGGCCCTAAATCTCTCAAAAACGAAAGCTATCCCCTTTGGGAATCAGAAGCAGCAAAATGGCACGTGGTTCTTCAATGTTGAAAAAATGGAAACTCTGACACCGTACAAATATTTAGGCATTTACATGGATTCCGAAGGCTCCTTTCTAAAACAGAAAGAAGTGGTCAAAGCAAAAGCATTGTTCCTCGAAGCAGCATCGATGAAACTCTCGAGACAGCTACTTGGCCCTAGCTTATCCTCCCTCCTGACAGTCATGAAGGCAAAGGTTACAAATCATCTAACCTACGGTAAAAAAATTATGCTGCGGAGCAATTCTTTAATGCTGAGCAAAATAACGACTAGAATTTTTAAACGAGCCTGGCACCTGCCAAAATCAGCATCACCAGCTCAGATCAGGCTTGAGTTTGGCCTTTTGAACCACAAGGGTGTCGGAGCAGGCGCATTCATCAAGTTGTGTCATAGATTGCGCAACTCAAGGAAAGGAAGCCTGGAGGCCATGTTGTGGCAAGAAATATCAGCCGGCCAATCTAGTCAAAAACATCAACGTTACCTTGAACACTCCTTGCAACTGCTTGAAGTCGTGGATTACTGGGGTACTAATCCGCCTCAGCAGGCATTAAAACTGTCTATTAAAAAAAGTGTTTGACTCTGGTCTTTCCATCGGTACAGGGCACAATTGTCTAAAAGAAAACATGCCTGGCCCATAATCGCGGAGCTCAAACTCAGATCAGAGGCCCCCTATATTTTAAGCACTTATACAGCCATCTGGAAGAAAAGATTTATGGTTTTGAGGATGGGCGAATGGCCCTTTTAAAAATCTGCCAACATGGCGCCGCTCAAATTATGACATTAAATGTAGAGGCTGCGGTCATCTCTCAAAATCAATTGAGTACGTGTTGTGTGTTTTTTCCCTGCATTTCTTAACGACAGAAGGAGTTTGTTGCGGGGTGAATGGATCAAACACGGAGTTCGATTATGCCGGCATGCCATTATAGCAGCAATGAATCCCAATAATATGATGCTTAATGTCAGGTTCATGAAATTTGTCATTAAAACTGCAAAAACAGAACATCTGCAGGTTTAGAAGAACCATCGATGTAATTTGTACATCCATAACCAGACTGGGATTCCCCTGTGCTTCCTTATATCTTGAAGCGGTACAAAAGGGGGTGGTGATGGACGGAGCATCAGAACTAATCAAACACTCACACCCAGTCAACAGATCTGGGTTTGATCCGTCACCGTTCTTTAGCCCACTATGCCACCCAAGTTCAGACATGGCCATATGCAAATCAGTCTTACCCTGTGCCTCATGGGAACAGTCCAGCCCGAACTGCCAAGCCATGCCTTCCCTGGACCGGAAACAAGCTTCCTAGGACCGGTTTCTGGCATTTCAGCCGTCTTCAGCCAGGCTTGCTTGAATCCAGTGGCAAAGTGAGCAAGGGACTCATGTCTGAGCATACCCTGCCAACTTATGGCGAACAAAGCGGTACAAAAGGGGGTGGTGATGGACGGAGCATCAGAACCAATCAAACACTCACACCCAGTCAACAGATCTGGGTTTGATCCATCACTGTTCTTTAGCCCACACTGCCACCCCAGTTCAGACATGGCCATATGCAAATCAGTCTGACCCTGTGCCGTATGGGAACAGTCCAGCCTGAACTGCCAAGCCATGCCTTCCTTGGACCGGAAACAAAATTATCATAGCGTGTTGAGATATTTTGCCTCATGCGTTCCGCAACTCACCCTGGTGTTACCTTTGGTTAATTTCAGATCTAATACCGATGACTGAAACCTTAAGGTACTTAACAGCCAATATCATCAGGTGACTTACAGTGGTGCACTATGGTGGCATGCTGGTATATATAGGCATTTTAGATTCGTAATCACTATACCTGAAGATGTTAAACTAAATAGGGAGGAAACTTTATCTGATGGATACCTTGTCTCCGTACATTTGGACATTTTATAAGTTTATGAACACTGAGGTGACTTAATTGGTGTAGTCACACACCTAAGTGGTGTTTTTCTATATGTTCTTCTTCTATCTAGTTTGTTTTATGGAAATATTAATGTATTTATAAGATATGAAGTCCTTAAGCATAAGGTTCTACAGGGGCTCATCTTCAATTAATACATATTTATGTAATTTGTTTAAAATATACATGTAATAAATGTATTACAATGGAAGTTATCTATTGCTTCCAGCCCTGAGGAAGTCGCACGGTTGACCACCTAAGCGACGAAACGCGTTGGGATTGGAAGATCCAAGAATAAAAGAATAAAGGAAGATACACACAAATGAGAAGGAGCTCCAGAATTCTTATGTTGAATCCTAAATAGTTGCTACTATGCCATATTATTGAGTGTGTGCACCAACATATCTGTATATTGCCTCATGGGAACAGTCCAGCCCGAACTGCCAAGCCATGCCTTCCCTGGACCGGAAACAAGCTTTCTAGGACCGGTTTCTGTCATTTCAGCCGTCTTCAGCCAGGCTTGCTTGAATCCAGTGGCAGAGTGAGCAAGGAACTCACGTCTGAGCATACCCTGCCAACTTATGGCGAACAAAGCGGTACAAAAGGGGGTGGTGATGGACGGAGCATCAGAACCAATCAAACACTCACACCCAGTCAACAGATCTGGGTTTGATCCATCACCGTTCTTTAGCCCACTCTGCCACCCCAGTTCAGACATGGCCATATGCAAATCAGTCTGACATGGCCATATGCAAATCAGTCTGACCCTGTGCCACGAAAATCAGCCTTCCAGAACAGACTAGACAACAACGCCCACAACAGCAAGGAACTATTTGGCATCGTCAAAGAACTCTCCAACCCCGACGCAGAAAACAACTCCATCCCTCCCTCACAGGACCTCTGCGACTCCCTCGCAGCCTTCTTCCACCACAAGATCACCGACATCTACAACAGCTTCACCACAACCAACACGAACCCACCACTGGAACCCGCCACCGACAACACCACCATCCTCACCTGGAACCCAACCACCACCGAGGAAATCACCCGCATCATGAACTCCATCCACTCAGGATCACCATCCGACCCCTGCCCGCACCACATCTTCAACAAAGCCGACAACATCATTGCACCCCACCTCCGAGACATCATCAACGCGTCTTTCACCACCGCCACCATCCCGGAGAAATGGAAACACGCCAAACTCAACGCCCTCCTAAAGAAACCAACAGCAGACCCCACCGAACTCAAAAACTTCCGGCCCATCTCGCTCCTACCGTTCCCCGCCAAAGTGATTGAGAAAATCATCAACACTCAACTCACCACCACCCTGGAAATCAACGACTCACTCGACCCCTCACAGTTCGGCTTCAGAGCTAACCACAGCACCGAGACCGCCCTCATCGCAGCCACGGACGACATCAGATCCCTGACCGACAAAGGAGAAACCGTGGCCTTCATACTCCTGGACCTCTCTGCAGCCTTCGACACGGTATGCCACCATACTCTGATACGTTGCCTCAGCAACGCCGGCATCAGAGGCAAGGCCCTGGAATGGATCATCTCCTTCCTCTCCGGAAGAACCCAGAGAGTCCGCCTCCCCCCCTTCAGATCCACAGCCACAGAGATCATCTGCGGCATCCCCCAAGGATCCTCCCTCAGCCCCACCCTCTTCAACATCTACATGACCCCCCTGGCGAACATCGCACGAAAACACGGACTCAACCTCATATCCTACGCAGACGACACCCAGCTCATCTTATCCCTCACCAACAACCCCACCTCAGCTAGAACCAGACTACACAAAGGCATGAAGGAAGAAGCGAACTGGATGACAGATAGCCGGCTTAAACTGAACACAGAGAAGACGGAGGTCCTCATACTCGGCCCTACACCCTCCGCCTGGGACGATTCCTGGTGGCCTCCCGCCCTGGGCAGCACTCCCCAACCCACCGACCACGCACGCAACCTCGGCTTCATCCTGGACTCATCCCTCTCCATGACCAGACAGGTCAACTCGGTGACCTCGGCATGCTTCAACACCCTCCGCATGCTCCGCAAGATCTTCCGCTGGATCACCACCGACACCAGGAAGACCGTCACCCACGCCCTCATCACCAGTCGCTTGGACTATGGGAACACCCTGTACGCCGGCATCACCATCAAGCTGCAGAGGAAACTGCAACGAATCCATAACGCTGCTGCACGACTCATCCTGAACATACCCCGCCACCACCACATCTCCGGACACCTGAAGAAACTTCACTGGCTCCCAGTCAACAAGAGGATCACCTTCAGACTCCTCACCCACGCACACAAAGCCCTGCACAACCTCGGACCAAAACTCATCAACCACCGCGTCTCCTTCTACACTCCTCCGCGCACCCTACGCTCGACCGGACAAGCCCTGGCAGCCGTACCCCGCATCCGCAAAGCCACCGCCGGAGGAAGATCTTTCTCTTTTCTGGCAGCGAAGACCTGGAACTCCCTTCCCAGCCACCTTCGCGCCATACAGGACCACCTCTCCTTCAGAAGGCAGCTCAAGACCTGGCTCTACGAGCACGGACCCCCCCCCCTCCCCCCCAGCGCCTTGAGACCCTTACGGGTGAGTAGCGCGCTTTATAAATGTAACTGATTGATTGATTGATTGCCTCATGGGAACAGTCCAGCCCGAACTGCCAAGCCATGCCTTCCCTGGACCGGAAACAAGCTTCCTAGGACCGGTTTCTGGCATTTCAGCCGTCTCCAGCCAGGTTTGCTTGAATCCAGTGGCAAAGTGAGCAAGGGACTCACGTCTGAGCATACCCTGCCAACTTATGGCGAACAAAGCGGTACAAAAGGGGGTGGTGATGGACGGAGCATCAGAACCAATCAAACACTCACACCCAGTCAACAGATCTGGGTTTGATCCATCACCGTTCTTTAGCCCACTCTGCCACCCCAGTTCAGACATGGCCATATGCAAGTCAGTCTGACCCTGTGCCGCATGGGAACAGTCCAGCCCGAACTGCCAAGCCATGCCTTCCCTGGACCGGAAACAAGCTTCCTAGGACCGGTTTCTGGCATTTCAGTCTGACCCTGTGCCTCATTATATCTTGAGACACTTATCGATGGTCCTTTGCTTGTTTTACTGAAAATTAGGGCTGGGCGGCACACCCATTATCAAGGTTATTATGTTAACATATATTAGCTGTTTCTTGCTCACTTTTTAAATATTTTGTACCACTGCATCATTTTAATATTTTTAACTTTTTTCTGTTGCATTTACGATGAACAGTGTTTTATCGCTTGAGTTTTATTCTAATTGTCATGATTTTAAATAATCAAACAATAAACAATACTCACATCCTTGTAGCCTTTGTTTTTTTCATTGAATTTCTAAGGCGTTTTAAAATTCTACTTCCCAACTAAAATGTCAATGTAACCTATAATTTTTTAAATTATAATTACTAACTATAATTTCCCTGTAACCTTTGCTTTATTCAGTGAAATTCTAAGGTGTTTCAAAATTCTATTTCCCAACTAAAACGTCATTGTAACCTATGATATTTTAATTACATTTTTAAGGTTTTTAAATTGTATTTTCTATCTAAAATAGCTCTATAGGTGTTTTTCATAAGCTTGTATTTTCTTCAGTGGATTAATAAGTGTAGTTTTTTTCTTTAGATCTTTTTATATTCATGACGACGTCATGATGATTGTGATCATGTCCTAAAATCGCAAAACAAAAGGAGACATTCAACGACCACCACCACCACATTCCAAAATGTTAACTTAAAAAATTAATTCTAACTGTTACAACACACACATTAATAACTTAAAGGACACGTTTGTACATACATTTTTGTAGTAACTTAAAAAGAAACTGTGTTTGAACCCTACTTCCTACTTTCACATTTATGCAAAGAGCTGCGATGACTCCCGTAACCGCGATAATGCACATTTTTTAGGGGGTCCAAAACACAAATATGCAGACATTTCACAGTATTTTAGACACTAGAGGTTTATTACTGTACTCTTTCAAGTCATATTTTTGCAGGGAGTTTGTATATAAACAACCTTTTCAACCGATTCTACATTTTTGCGGTAACCTCGACTGTCGCGATGAACTCAGTAGCCGCAATCACCGCAAATACATTGCGAAATGACAAAACAAATGCAGACATTTAATAGCCAACATCACATTCAAAGCATATAACTGCAAAATGGATTATAACCAACAGACTAAACACATTACTATCTAAACAACTTTATAATAGCATGCACAACTCCCTTACTATCTCTATAACACAGTGCATAACTGTGAGAAGCTGACTTGGTATATGGTGCAAACGTATGTAAGTAGGCACCCAGCACCAATCCAGACAAACCTTATGGTGGTTTTAGTGGTCTTAGACATTCTTAGAAAGCTCTCTTAGTGGTAGCTGTGGAGAGCAGCCTTCAGGCTTAGTTCAGAAGGAGTGTAAAACAGCTTGTTTACCTGAACATAATCTTGTAGGTAGAGATTAAGTGAAAAAGAACTGCACAGTGTATTTATTATAAGACACTCACTAACACATGCAGATATCTCCTAGCCGGAGATATACATAATGTACACAATACGTTTCAATAGAAACAGGTAAGTAGCACGAAATACATAGTGGTCACCAGGGGAGACCAAACCAAATACAAAAATAGTGGTTTGCGAACCACGACTTGAGTCAAGACTATACCCAGAAGACGTAGAAGTGCCGGGGACCCAAGGAGCCACTTGAGGTAAGTAACCAGGAGCGCCACAGAGGCCGTGTGCATAGTGGGAACATGACCGCAAGATCAATGCAAATCAATGGGTAAGTTGCAGTTGCAATTTTAAAAAAAAAGGACCCTTCCCAGTAAACCCTGAAGAAACCCTGTGGAAGACAGAAGGTTGGAGAGCCACTCCACCTGTGGATAGCCTAGGAACCAGGATACCTGCACCAGGAAAGCCGGGTGCATAGGTGTGAAGTGGCATCAGAAACCACCATCAAACTCAATGGAGGACTTCAGGAAGATGGTGCTGCTGGAGAAGGTGAAAGTGTCCAGTGGAACCCAAGGGTGAATTCAAGTTGAAAAGTACCTGAAAGCAGAGGGAAGAGAGTCTAGGTTACTTGAAAGTGACCAAGAGGCCCGGAAGATGAATACCCATGGAAGTCGAGTGTTGCAGTAGAGTTGACTGTGACCTTGAAGCTGCAGGCGTGAGGACCAGGTGATTCTGTGGAAGACCAGGAGCTGTTCATGAGCTGGTTCAAGTCGAATGTCAACAGGTGAGGGGTCAGTGTCCTTTGAGAGCACAAACAAGCCTTGGCAACTGTAAACAATGTGGAAAGTGAAGAAGGTGCAGTGTGGAGACCAACAAGATCCAGGTGACTCACCACAAGCAGGGGAGTCAGGGTGAGCCACAAGCAAACATTAGAGTGAACAAAAATCAAAGAAGACCCTCAAGAGGACCCACAGGCCAGAGGCACTGGAGTCGCAAGAGGACCTCGAGCAGCTCACCAAAGATGTAGGCCCACGGTGCAAGTGCTGTGGTGAGGAAAATGATCTTGGTCACAAGAGACGCTTGAGGTGGGGGCTACCTGGACCCTGAAGATCTTGATGGAAGGAAACCAACAAGCCTCTGCAACAGCAAGTCGACGCGTTGCACAGGGGTTCGGTTACTACGGCTCCGACGCAGGATACTGGCCTCAAACTTGGTGTGAGCACAGTGCAGGCCTTGAGGGATGTAGAGAACCACCACCTGTTACTCAACCTTTCTGAGTCCATGGGATCCATGGGAGCACAGGATCAGCAGACCGGTCAGTTTAGTTGTGGTGCCTGGAGATGCACGGAAGTGACTCCTTCACTTTAAGGGAGATTCCTTCAGGTGTCTTGGATGCCCACAAGCCTTGGAAGTCTCCTGTATGAAGCACAGGCATGGATGTTGCAGCAGACAAGCAAGGCGATGAGATCAGGAGAAGCAGGAGTCTTCCCAGTTATTCCCTTGATGCACAGAGTGAAGTCCTGCGAAGGTGAGAGTGCCCAAACGGTCAAAATAGAAGTGTTGTCTTGAAAAGATATTGTCCCACGACGAATCTAGGGACCCACCCCCAGGTAAGCCCTTAGGTACCCTAAGGAAAGGGTTGGGACGATTCAGGGTTCCCTGCCAGCGGAGGGGTCGGACAGTGGGGAGGGTACTCCCATGTCCTTTGTTCAGTTTTGCACCAGAGCGGCTCTCTGAGACAGTTTGAACAGGACTCAGGACTATGCATGGAGGGCACCAAGTGTGCCCTTCAATCAGACTGAGTGGCACTGGCAAGCACCCCAACCCGGCCCTGTCAGACCTGGCACCATTGGAGTAGGTCTCCCTTCTATTTTTTGTCACATTTTGTCTCCTTCGTGGTTGCTGGCGTTAGACGCTCTGGGCGCTGTGCCACTGCCATTCATTGTCACAGCGCGAATGCTCCTTATTATATATTAACTGTATGAACTAGTATAGTCTTAGAAGCGCCAGAGAACATGTTAGGAAAGTCAAATTTGATATGCTTGAGCTTCAAATATTAATGTGCATCTGGTAGTGGTGATTGTCTTTATGCAACTACCGCTTTTGGAAAGCAGGTATCTTTTTGTCTAAACCTTCCTGTGTGTCTTCTTGGTATGTGTATTGGACGTCTGGTTTAGAGGGCCAGGGCAGGCTGAGGCCGACCTGGGTCGAATGGAGGAATCTGCCGTTGAAGTATGGGGAGGGGTGACCCCTTTGATCTGAGCAGGGCTGTGCCTGGCAAGGTGAATGATGGCTCCACCTCCCACTGGGCATCTGATGGTGGGCCCCCTCTCCCTGAAAGGGAGGATGCCGCCTCATAAATAAAGTGACCCAAGTCAACACCAAACTGGTTCTGGCCGGGTCGAGTGATTTGTGACTTTCTCAAGAACAAAGACTTTTGGGGTATAAAGATCTAAGCTGAAACCCCTTCATGGTGTGTGTAACTTCGGGATGCGAAGACGAACCTCTGTCCGCGTAACAAGAGGGAAAGAACCTTGAAACTTTTATCCATCTACTGAAGCAACTTCCCAAGGGCCTGATTTGAGCTTGCCTCCGGCCGAAGTCTCAGGGACATTAGACTTCATTCGTCAGCAGCCCGGATTCCTCTTGAAGGGAATCCTACTTGCAGGTGAGGCCTCTGTTGAGAAATCCAGGGTCTCTAGTTCTACTGTGGGGAACGCCGCATTTGACTTGCTACGGAAACTATTGCTATCGCCATTGTGGGCTCTGCAGCTGAGAAGCTGTGCCGCTGAGTGCCCGCATTTGACTTGCTACAGAAACTATTTCTATCGCCATTGTGGGCCACTGCAGTTGAGGAGTTGAGCCGCTGAGTGCCCGCATTTGACTTCCTACGAAAACTATTGCTATTGCTATTGCCATTGTGGGCCACCACAGCTGAGGAGCTGTGCCACTGAGTGCCCGTCTTTGACTTGTTATGGAAATTATTGCTAGCTCCATTGTGGGCCACTACAGCAGAAGAGCTGTGCTGCTGAGTGCCCGCCTTTGCCTTGCTACGGAATCCATTGTTGTCGCCGTTGTGGGCCGCTGCAGCTGAGAAGCTGTGCCGCTGAGTGCCCGCCTTGGCCTTGCCACGAAAACTATTGCTGTCGCTAGTGTGGCCCCTGCCGCTAAAGAGTTGTGCCACCGAGTGCCCGCATTGGTCCTACCACAAGGATACTATGAGAATTAGTACTATCGCTATTTTGGGCCGCCGCTGCTGAGGAGCTGTGCCGCTGAGTGCCCACCCTTGTTTTACTACAGAAACCATCGCTATTGCTATCACGGGCCGTTCCAGCTGAAGAGCTGTGCCGCTGAGCGCCCACGCTAGCCCCTCGTCACAAACCTTGCCATCTTCTGTGTGTGCTGCTGGGCGCCGCCTTCTAACCCCATCCTAGGATTAGCATGAGTGCACGCCACGGACTGCTGCAGCCGAGGAGCTGTGGCCGCTGAGAGCCCGCCTATCATCCCGCACCTTCCCCGTGAAGCTGTGCACTGTGTCCCCCTTTATATCCCAGGTACATTGTGCATAACTGGGCCACCTAGGCACCGATCTCAAACTAAGCCCATTCCACCCGCTCGCACGAGTGCTTCCATCGCCCTGAATTAATCTGTAATTATGTGCATTGTGGTTCTTTAAGCATTTCTCCGTTTCGTGCTTAACCTATATAAAGACAACTATTTTTCTATACTTGCTTGTGGTGTCCGTTTTGTAGCGTCTTTCCGGCGTTATTGTGTATGGTCATAACTGCTTCACAAACTGCCTCTGAGATAGGCCTGTCTGCTCGTGCTACGTTACCACAGGGTTGAGCAGGGGTTATCAAAGGGTGTAGCCCCCTTACTCTGACTTAGGAAGAAGGGTCACTATTTGACACCAGCACCAGCCGCTGCCAACTGGAAGCCCCCATTTCTAACAGGCCCCAATGCACTAAACCTCATCTGTGAGGTGGTCACACATCCCTGTGACAGGATACCTATTGTTCTGCCTTCCCCTGCTCGAGCCTGGCTCAGCAGCAGGAGGGCAGAATTGTGTCTCTGGTCGGCAGCAGCCATGTTGTGCTGTCCGGGTCTAGACGACTGGTACCAGGAGCACTACTGCTCCTACTGCTGTAGGAGCTTTACAGTGCATGGAATCATACCTCCCACACCATTTCCAGTGTGGTGGTATGATTCCAACATGTTTGATACCAAACATGATAGGGTTAGTTACAGCCAGTTTAGAGATGGTCATCACGTGATGAAGCATGGCCACTCTTTATGCTGTAATGGCTGATGCACTTACAGCCCTGGAGAATGGACTCCGAAGGCTGTAGGGGTAAGTAAGTAAGTAAGTTTATTTTATGCATAAAATTAATTAAAATCATTGCATATGTTGATCATACAAAGAAAGGATAGTTACATGATGATTCAGATTATGTACAGTATAAAAGACAATGTTCTAAAAGTATACAATACAAAAAGGAAAAGGTTAAAAATCTTAAAATGTGCAGGCGAGAGAAGATTTTCCATCGTCAAAGGGAAAAACTCTACTTTCCTGGATCATTAGGGAATCTAATCCTGATGTTCATTTCTTGGACCATGTATTATTTTCGATGTCTGAAATTTTATACAGGTTGCCAGTAAATTAATCTAAGTTATTTAATCTTTTCTCTGTAATGTCCAAGAATTTTGCAAGGCGGCAATTTAGTTGAGTGACGGTCGGATTAAAACATAGCAGTACTGGTTGTCTGCAGGACCTCACGCCGCTCTGTTTAAATAAAGGCTTTAGTAGTGATATCCTAATATCTTTCAGTTTGTCACATATGCAGATGATGTGGATAATGTTCTCTTCGCCCAGACCACATAATCTACACTTGTAATCTAGTCCTCTTCTTTTCCATGGCAGTAATAAAGCTTTTATAGGTCCGACCCCCAATATTAACTTCATTTTTGTTTTGTATGAATCTTCATTCCTAGATTTAGGTAGGTTTGGGGTTTACCGTTTTTGTAATTGTTAAGAACTGTCCATCCGTGCGATCGTCTTGATAGTGCTTCCTTGTTAGTTGGAGATTTGCTGGTTCGTGTTATCTCTATCCATAGAAGATTATTTAAAGTGCCTTTTTCCGCTAGTCTGATTTTATGCCAGGTTTTTACAAAGGCTCCCATTCTCTCCACTATTTGGTTTTGTACACCAAATTCTAGTCGAAGTTGGGCAGGGGAGACATATCTAGGAAGTTGGAATATTGAGCGATATGAAGTTGTTATTATGTTGTTTAATGTTATGGCGTCCCTTCCTCTCATTTGTTCGCTCCCATATGTGATTGTAGGTTGAAGTTTAGCTCTCAATACTTTTAGGAAGGACTCCAGAGAGAGGTCTGGTAACAGATTCTTTAGAGGTTTGAGTGCCAAACAAGTCGTCATCCCTTTTCTCCTTAAGGTCTCCAGCTGTGGTTTGCATGAGGCGTTGTGGTCCAGGAGGATCCCCAGATACTTATAGGAAGTTACTTGCTGTATTCTTTGCCTGTTAAGGTACCACCTTGGCATTGACTTTTTATGGTAGTTAACTGCCATGGTCTTTGTTTTTGTGAAATTTATTTTTAAAATGTTCTTTTTTGAGAAATCATTAGTTGTATCCAAGAGGCGTTGTAGCCCAATAGGGGTGCGACTGAGTAGGACTAAATCGTCGGCATAGAGCAGGTTTGTCAAGGTTTTTCCTCCTAGCGATGGACCATGAGATGAACATCTGTCCAAATCTTCAGGCAGATCACCCATAAACAGATTAAACAACACTGGTGAAAGGACACAACCTTGCTTGAGGCCTTTATTTGTTGGGATTCTTCTGGATAATCGAGAGCCTTCTCCCAGTTTTATCCTGATCCACGTATCTGTGTACAGGTACCTGATTTGATTCAGGAGTGTAGGGGTGTCCTGCTCATGCAGGGAAACCCTCACATTTAGAACCGATGACCCTGCCTTCAGGATTGAAATACCTGCTTTAGGGGTGACTTATAGGTTTTAAGTGTAGTGACTTTAGATATAGGGAAACCTATATCTTTCATAAGTGGTGCTAGCACCAGCTTACACAGGCTGCAATGGCAGGTCTGTAGTTACAGTTTGAGTGGTTCCTCATGGGTAGCATAATATATGATTCAGGCCATGGGGGACCCCTGGTGTACCTATGCCCTGGGTTTCCCAATACCATATTCTAGGGACTAATAAGTGTACACCAGTGTCCAATCTGGGAGGTACCTAAGTACTGACCATAATAATTTAGGGGAGAAAGTACAGAGACTGGGGTCCTGATTAGCAGGACATTAGTCAGACTAGTCAGAAATAGCATAGCATCAGGCAAAAAGTTTGTTTGTGGCTAAGTACATGAGTCTCTCAGTGGATCTATGACAGGGAGCATGAGTGTCTGAGTGGTTCTGTCAGTGAGTCCGTGAGTCTCTGAGTGGGATTGGGAGTGTGTGTTTGAGTCTCTGAGCATATGAGTGACTGGATGTATTTTTCTCTGAGTGGGTCTGTGAGAGGGTGTATGAGTGACTGTATGGGTGTGTGAGTATCTGAGTGGGTCTGTGACTGGGTTTATAAGTGTCTGAGTGACTCTGTTAGTGGGTGCATGAGTGTCTAATAGGGTCTGTGAGTGAGAGCAGGTCTCTGAGAGGGTGAGTAAATGGGTACATGCATGAATGTCTGAGTGGGTCTGCGACTGGGAGGGCGAGTGTCTGGGTGGGTATGTGAGTGGATACATGTGCTTTGAGAGGGTGAGTGAGTGGGTGCATGTATAATAAATTTTGGACACATAAATTGAGTCACTAACACCCCTATTTCTCAAACATGGGGTCAGAGTACCTCTATGCCCCGAGGACCACTACCTACATGGGGCTTATTTGTATTTAAATAGTAGGCCTCTCTGACCCCCCAGCCCGGGGACCATCACCTCCCCAGGGCTTTATGTTAAAAGATTATGGGTAGGCTGCATGGACCCCCCAAAGACTCTGGGGCCGCCAACTCCTCAGGGCCTTAAGTTAAATAAATGCAGACGTCTGGACTGACCCCCGCAATATGACATTAATGCAGGGGGCCATAGAGCCACCCCTGCAGCTTGGGGCACAACCACCTCTCCGGGGTTACAATGAAATTAATGCTGGGGCCCTGTGGGGCACCCTCAGGGACCACAAACTCCAAGAGCTTTATGCTTAAACAATATGGGGGGCTGTGCATACCCTCCTTTAATTTTAATTAATACAGAGGGACCACCTGGACCCCCCCACAGTCCTATGGACCGCCACCACCCTGGGGCAAAATTGAAGAAAGGAGGTGGGCCGGGTGGCCCCCCCCTTCCAGGAGTTAAACATGGCCCTGGGGACCTCCACTTTGCAGGGCCAGCTCCTGCTATGT
Source organism: Triturus cristatus (assembly GCF_964204655.1). Taxonomy (NCBI): domain Eukaryota; kingdom Metazoa; phylum Chordata; class Amphibia; order Caudata; family Salamandridae; genus Triturus; species Triturus cristatus. The sequence goes on along the minus strand of NC_140582.1, from coordinate 169,608,601 downwards.
CTGGGGTGCCCACCCCCAGGATATAGCTGTTTGCTATGGCTTGTGGCAGCTTTACTGCTCCCACCACACCATAGCAAACTGTTCTCCACTTCTAACAAGCGAGAGCATAAAAATGGTCTTGCTTGCTAGAAGTGGAGCTAAGTTGCTTGTACAGAGAGGGAGCTGCATGTTAGCAGCTCCCGCTCTGTATAAGCAATGGCAGCTCCCGCAGGAGGAAGGGAGCCGGCAGGGACCGCAGGGGATTTGAAGCTTCTTCCTCAGTCCCCATCCAAAGTAACTGGGTTCCCTGGGTGGGAACTGGGTACCCAGAGGAGGGGCTGGGTCCAGCTGATGGGGTTCCCAGGGCTGAAATCGTCCCGGGAGGGGGGCACTCAGCCCCTGTCCCTTTCATTTTTAATACAAAATCCCCAAAAAGGCCGGGCCCCATGGAATGGGGTCCCCCGGCTGAAATAAGTCAAGGGGGTTGTGTAGCTTCGTCTTCCATTCAATAAATGCTTGGCCCCCTGGGATGCAGCCCCCAGGCCCAAATTGGGCCGTGGAACAAGAGCTTCATTGCCCCCTTCCCAGAATAAATGAAAAATAAAAATAACGGGGTGCCGTTCGTGGCTGGAGCTGGAGCTGTCAGTGTGCTTTTAAACCTGACCATCTTTTTAAAAAAAGGATCCTGTGAGTGCTGCTAACGGAGGTGTTGGTTAAACCTGCAACTGGTGACTGCTTCGTGAGGAAAAGAAGCAAATACGGGACTGCGAGGACCAGCAGCCCCGTAATTCGAACCAGCTGTGTCCTCTTCCCGTAGTCCCGCCCAGACGCTACAAGACTCCTCACGGCCCCCGCTTCGCGGGAGCCGTTCGTGGCTGGAGCTGGAGCTGTCAGTGTGCTTTTAAACCTGACCATCTTTTTAAAAAAAGGATCCTGTGAGTGCTGCTAACGGAGGTGTTGGTTAAACCTGCAACTGGTGACTGCTTCGTGAGGAAAAGAAGCAAATACGGGACTGCGAGGACCAGCAGCCCCGTAATTCGAACCAGCTGTGTCCTCTTCCCGTAGTCCCGCCCAGACGCTACAAGACTCCTCACGGCCCCCGCTTCGCGGGAGCCGTTCATGGCTGGAGCTGGAGCTGTCAGTGTGCTCTTAATCCTGACCATCTTTTTAAAAAAAGGATCCTGTGAGTGCTGCTAACGGAGGTGTTGGTTAAACCTGCAACTGGTGACTGCTTCGTGAGGAAAAGAAGCAAATACGGGACTGCGAGGACCAGCAGCCCCGTAATTCGAACCAGCTGTGTCCTCTTCCCGTAGTCCCGCCCAGACGCTACAAGACTCCTCACGGCCCCCGCCTCGCGGGATGCGCGCGGGCGCGCGCCGGGCGAAGCCCGGGCCAAGGGCGGGCCCGTCTGAGCCCGTCCGAGATCGTCAGAGAACGGAACGGGACCCCCCCTAACAACCACTGATCAAGGGTAAACGCCTGTTTACTGTGGGTAAGCATCTGCCCCCAGATAGCAAGCCAGAGGGACATTAAAATCGAAAGACTGCTAGCATATACCAAGCAATGGATAAATCTGCTAAAAGGGACGGCCCTATCATGCAATCAACCGGTGGTGCATTAATGGGAACATTAGATAATTTTTTGGTGCGAGTACAATCAGTGCTCGCTAAGGACATAGAACTAACTGAAAAAAGATTATCTTTAGATATCCTTTGTGACAAGAGGTCCTCTTTGGGAAATATGGCCAATATAAGTTCACCACCGTGCCGACAGCCTGTTATGTCGGACTCCATTGGCTCAATATCTTCTCTGGTGGAGGAGCAAAATGATGAAATATTGATATGTTCCCCATCTTTGATTGTAACGCAGGGCGGAACTGTCGACATCACGAATACTGATAATGTGGCCCCCACTAGTAAGTCTCTGTCAAGTATAATAACCCGCTCAGCTAGTATCCCAAAAGTGATTCCTGCCCATCAACAATTAGCCTCTACATTGAAAAAAAAACGTAAGGGAAATCAAAAACCTGCTGTCGGGAAAAATGCTAGGCCAGACCTTGCCCCTGTCTCTGTTCTAGGGAAGGATATAGCCCCGCGCCCTAAAATTACTGATGTGAGGGCAAACCCACCTCTCCTACAGGGGTCTAAATTTCCGGAAAATAATGATAACTTGTTCTGGAAAAAACTGGAAAGTATTGTAAAGAACTTATGTGACCCAATTTATGAAAGGCTGGGCTCTATCGAAAGTAGGCTTGTATGTATGGAACTTTCACTAGCCTCTGCCCAGCCTCGGGGTGGTAGACAGGGATCGGGTTTAAATAAGGAGTGCCCACGTGGGATAGGTCAATGCATTGAGTCTAATTCTACCCCCAATAACTTAATAAATGGTCCTGTGAAAGATACACCTCCTATTCCCCAGGAGCCCCAATCTATCCCTGCTGTTGATAACCGGGCCAGAGCTGAACATCATCCACCACGTGCAGTATCAAATAATCTAGGGGTAGGTAGAGATAGAACTGATGAGCAGCCTACACCTCTACAGCCTTTAGCTTTGGGCTCATCAGGTTTAATTGACATACATCTACCCCCTGAAGCTGCTCCTTATGTGGTGATTCTAACAGGGGTTCCACCCCTGGCGAATGGAGTAAGGGAATCTTATCGGGACTTAAAAAACAAATGTACATTTTGGCTCAATGCTAAGCGTCCATTGCCGGTCCACATGCGCGCTGAAATTTTGTACGCTAGAAGAGTAAACTGGGTGGGTAATGGACCCAAGTTGGTAAAGGGGGACTGTATCATCATTAATTTTAGGGATAGACGCTGTGTGGACTATATTTGTTCTTGGCCTCAGAATGACCCTTTATCCTTAATATGTACAATGCCATTGTCCTACTTCTACGTACCTATATCCTTGCCCCTAGGTAGGACTACACGAGGGTGCCCTCAGTCTAACGGATGCACCTTTGAGGACATTAGATCCATTAATAGATTTGATGTGCTATCGGGGCTAGCGGATTGTGACTGACTGTCTGGTGGAAGAGGATATCCCAATCACAAAAAGTCATATGCAACCCTCGGGATTGTGGAGGGCATAAAACAAGGAAAGCAGCCTAGTCCAGATAGTAAAAGAGATGATAATGTGTCTCCTGCCCCTATCAATATTGTTGCGGCTAGGGAAGGAGGTCTTCAAGTTGCGCACCATAAGGAAATGTTAAGCAATAAGGGAACCCCTCTTCTCCCGTTAGGTGTATCTATTCCTCCTATATCAAACAGTGGGAGTGCTGAAGGGGGAATTAATGTTGTCGGTCACATTTCGTTCTTATCTTGGAATGTGGCGGGCTTGGTGCCTAAACTATCTTCTCCCTTATGTGTAGATTTTATAAGTAAGCATGACATCTGCCTTTTTCAGGAGACATGGTCGCTAGAGCCTGTGCTAATGTTGGGTTATTTGAATTTCTTTATCCCAGCGGGGAAAAGGCCCAAGGGCCGGCCAGTAGGAGGCCTGGTCATCTGGATCAAACAAAGCTTGAAGTGTAATATTCAGCCTATCTTAACCCAGAATGTTGATATTTTGGGAGTTAGGCTGATTTGTTCGCACAATCTTAAAATTGATATTTTCAACGTGTACGCAAGGGGCATTCCAGGCGGGAAAAAATCTGAGGTGGTATCAGTACTGAATGCCCTTGTCGAATCCAGGACCAATGATGTGCTCCCACTGATTGCGGGAGATTTTAATACGACCTTCGAGCCACTTGGGCCTCAAGACATGTTTCTAACAGAGGAGGAGAACCTTAGGTGGGGAGTTCCGCAGCTTGAGGTAAAGTCAGTTAACAAATGGACAGAGGCGGCCCTGTATCTGAAAGGGTTTTGCCTGGGCAACCAACTTAGGGCGGGCAATGGAAGAACTACATCAGATAGGAAATGCAGCAAAACGTATGATAACGGTATTAGGGCAAGCAATATAGATTACCTCTTGGTCCATCTGAGGATGTGGCATACCCTAGTAGACATGGTGGTCAAGCCACGGATTGAAAGCGACCACACTCCACTAGTTGCTATTTTTAATTTGGGACTGGGAGATAGAATGAACCGAACTCCCGAAACGTTAGGCCCAGCTGCCGCCATATCAAATGACGAACGCCACCTTAAGTGGCATAAAGTAGTAGAGCACCCTGACCTCATTGATAAAATTGAGTCTTACGTCGAAGAGGCGTTGACATCAATGATGGCAGCTGATACCAGATGTAATCCTCTAGCTGTAACCGAGGAAATACATGGAAAACTATTCGCTAAACTCAAATCCTGCTTCTGTAGACCCTTCTTAGGAAAAAAAGACCCTAGATGTAAACAGGAGGACTGGTATAATGCCCCCTGTAAAAAAGCTCGTAGAAATCTGGGACTTGCTCTCAAATCAAAAGATCTGAGCAAGATTAAAATAGCTCGTAACACCTATAAAAAGGTCCAATGGAAAGCAAAAAAGGAATGGGATGAGAGTGAGTGGCAAGCCCTAAAGGTAGCTTGCGTTGACAAAAACCAGAAAAATGTTTGGGATATTTTTAAGTGGAAGAGGGGCGTAATCACCGATAGCCCTCATAATCATGTTCCCCAGAGCTCCTGGGTCGAATTTTTTAAGCCACAATATTCAATAGGCGCTGAGGAAGTTAGAACGTCCCACCAAGGGAGGGTGTTTTACAATATCCCTGTGTTTAGCATTAAGGAGGTTGACATGGCGCTCGATACGGTAATTCAAGGATGTGCTCCCGGCATGGATTGTATCCCGGCCGATGTATTTCTACACAATAGAAAAAGATGGCACCTATACATTACCAACCTAGCTAACGCTATTGCTCAGGGAATGGCTATTCCTCCATCCTGGAAAGGTGCCGAAATAGTCCCGGTATATAAAAAAGGGGACAAATCGCTGGCTAGTAATTACAGGCCCATCAGCCGAATAGATGCCATGCAAAAAATTCTGGGCCGGCTGGTTTTGGGCAAAATCCAGACCTGGGTGGAGGCTAATAACGTCTTAAGTCCTCTCCAGGCTGGGTTTCGCCCAAAAACCAGCACTATAGATCAGGTCTTTAGGTTTATTGTCCTCTATTGGAGGACAGTGGTCTTAGAAAAAGGGGTTTTGTATGCTGTGTTTGTCGACTTGCGGGCGGCATTTGATCTAGTTCCGCGCAGCAAGCTGTGGCAAGTACTGGAGGGTATGGGAATGGCGCCGGAGCTGTTGGCATTGGTCGTGCGCTTGCATGAGGATAATTTTGCTCGGGTCCGATGGGGACGGCAGGGTGAGGTTACGGAGTCCTTCCCCGTGGAACGAGGAGTACGGCAGGGTTGTGTCTTGGCACCGACCCTGTTCTCTCTCTCCGTGAATGGGGTGGCCGAATTCCTCTCCCGGGTCCCCTCGGATGCACCGGCTATGGCAGGTACTCGTATACCAGTCCTCATGTTCGCGGACGATACACTGCTGATTTCAAAAACTCAGAGCGGCCTGCAGCTTACCCTCCGGCGCTTTGAAGAGTTCTGCCTGCTGCGTGGTCTGGAAATAAATGTCTCCAAGACCAAGTTCATGGTCCTTAACGGTCCTAACCCATGTAGATCTCACAAACCCTTTAGTGGGGTAATTCTCATGAACGGATCTGCCTTAGAACAGGTCGACGCATTTACTTATTTGGGAGTCACGTTGCAGAAGAATATGTGTTGGAAAACCAGTTGGATTTGTCTATACTGAAGTTCCAACAACAGACTGGCTTCCTTCTAAAAAGATTTAAAACCTCGCAGACACAACCAATTGGTCCACTCCTCGAGATTTACTCGACGAAGATTCGTAGCTCATGCCTATACGGATCTGAGCTATGGGGGTATGGCAATAACCATAAGAACCTGAACGCCATGGAGAGAGAGTTTATTCGGAAAGTTGTAGGCGTGCCACAAAGTACCCCCTTGTTACCTCTTTTCTGGGACCTTGGTTTGAAAACCCTACAAGACACTGCTAACTTGCGGCCCTTGTTGTATTGGCGCAGGGTCTGGTCAACTGAGGAGCTTAAGCATTATGCCCAGGGTATAAAGGAAATTTTGGAGAAAGATCTCTTTCGTAAGATAGACTGGCTGAGGTCTATCAAGTCACTACTCTATAGATTGGGGTGGAGTAATCTATGGGATGATCCCCAGAAAGCGATCTTCCCTTCAAAAGAAGCTGTGAAAGCTAAGTATTGGGAATTGATCGGTATGGAATCAGCTTCCAAGGGGAGCACCTCCCATTTAACAGCCAGATTCTTAGAAATCAAGACCAATCCTAGACAGGAATTATTCTGGGGCTTGATCGAAGCACCAATTGATCGTAAACTCTATTTCCAGTTTAGGATAGGTACTCTCCCGATTTGCACCTTCACATCCAGATGGGTGACAGGGTCACAGGACAAATGTCCTAAATGTCGGGATACGATTGAATCCATGAGTCACTTTGTGTTTTTTTGTCCTTTATATGTGCTCCCACGTAAATGGGTATTACCCGTCTGTCGGTTATTAGGTACTCGAAGGCATGAGGAGGCCTTACGAATTCTATCTACAGATCCGAGCCCGACAATTGCAATTGCAATGGCTAAATATATCAAGTGGGCTTGGATAATACGGTTTAGACAGCTTAATACTAAACTGCCCAACGAGTAGGCGCCAGTATGCCCGTATGTATTTATCTGTATCCCTCTTTATGCATTTACTCATACACACATATTTGTTAGCCTAGGTTATTTTGTTGCCTTGACTGATTATTACAGCGGAGGATTAAACGTCGCTGCTTAAACCTGAAATGTTTGTATCTATTTGGATGTATAGGCTTTAGCATTGTTGATCAAAAATTGGTGAATAAGTGTAGCCTATGATGTCTAAGTTTAAAAATCATGTTGATAATCATGTTTTATTTTAAATTCATGCTGATGTAAATGGCTGATGTATGACACTTTTATGACTTAATTGTCGAATAAAGTTTTTGAAAGAATAAATAAAAAAGCCACCAAAGTCACCAGAGGCCCGCCCCGTTTTTCCACCATTCCGCAAATGCGCCTCCTGGTGCACTACTAGTTGGGGGATAAAGTTCTCTTGACTACCCATGCTGTTACCCCCAGTAAATCCCACACAGTAGGATTTCTGAGAGGTTGTTGGAGGCCATGGCACCTTTCTCCACCACTCTGCAAACCTGCCATCTGGCACACTACTAGTTGGGGTATGAAGTCCCCTTGCCTCTTGAGGGACCTTGGGGGCCAACTACCTGTCCTGTTACCTTCAGTAAGTCCCACACAGCTTGATTGCTGAAAGGAACATACTCAGATTTCACTCCTAAAAAACAAGGAAATTCAGCAGGTATAATTACCTGAGCTAAATATAACTTGCAATGCACTGCTTATAACCTCACTTATTACATCATTCATGACCTGGTCAGCGACGTCACTTATGATATCACTGAAGACATCTCAAACGACTCAGGTAATTATAACTGCTGAATTTCACTGTTTTTGTATAAGTGACAACTGAGCCTAACTATATTGTCCCTTTAACCTATGTTTTTTCAGAGAATTTCTAAGTTTCTTAATTCTATTTCCTAAATATAACATCCCTGTTACCTATTTCATGGTTTTTTAAATTTCTAATCTTAACTCTGACCTGCCACCTTTGAGAGAAGGTGCGTGAGTGGGTGTGTGACGGCCTGTGTGAGTGGGTGCATGAGTACCTGTGTCTGTCTGTGAGTGCCTGTGTGCATCTCTGAGTGCCTGTGTGGATCTGTGAGTGCCTGTTTGAGTGCCTGTGTGAGTTTGTGAGTGGGTCTGTGAGTGCCTGTGTGGATCTGCGCATAGGTATGTGAGTCTCTATGTATATCTGTGATTGGGTGTGTGAGGGGTGCTATGCATTTTAGGTATTTGCGTACTCAGGCATTCAATAAGGAGAACCATTGTCTCTGCTTCTTAACAGGAGATGACAAAAAAGAAATAACCCATCACAGTCACTACACATCATATTGTGCTCCAGTAGATCAATGATCAATTCACCTCATATCATTTTTCAACATCGAATACGAGAGGAAACACACTTGCTTTTCCTTCACCAAGCCCAAGAAGTGAAGATCGTATGTGCGTTACTGAATCAGGAGCTTCCACTCTGGTACCTGCTATGCTTATATTTGTAAGTGCTTCCAATTTCTGTGAAATCAGTGCCACAATCGAACCTCATTTTTTCTAAGAATAGTCCACAGTTTTGCCGAAAACGTCTACCCAACTGGAGTACTTTCATATGGTTAATTAGCAAGTTCTACCTCGTTGGGTTAACGTCTCATGCATATTCTACATCACAGCTGTGCAAAGGATCACGAAGTGTGCATGTCATTTCTGCATTTGTATTGTTCCTTGAGCATCTTCATCCACAAATATGTTATAACATGAATCCTCATCAAGGGAGCACAACAAGATTACTGAGGAAGGTGAAATTTTTGAAGTAAATTAACCATATGACAATGTAGAAATGTGTCTTAATATTAACATAGGAAATTAGTAACAATGTAAAGGTTTGAGAAAATGTGCTTTTATTAAACGTGTAAAAAGAGAAAGATGCTGCCTATTTCTCCAGAAAGGTACCATTTCTGTCATTCTTTCAATGCTAGGCCTCAATATTTTGTATTATGTCCTCCTTTAATTTGAATCAAAAAGGAATGCCTTCTTGTAAATACTGATTTAATGTTATAATTGAACTGTAGAACCAAACATCTTTGTAAAATGTGCTGTTTGCTGCAAAATGTATTTCTTTACTTCCTCACACCATGACTTAATCATATTTTAAATAGTTACCTTGCTTACATGAATGGCATGTTTTCGAATAGCACTCATCCAGGGTCCCTTGGGATTGAGTTGTATTATTTGCTAGAAGGTTTACTACATTCTTATTCTCTTTCTTTTTTAACACATGGTGGTTGGTATGTCATGTTGATTTATTTTTTTAGCTTTTACATAGCCTTGTTTTCCACTTAATTCACTGATAAACACAACCATTAACAGCAGGGCTATATCCTGGTTTGCTTGTGGAACAACTTACAGGTCTGGGGACTAGAAACTACTGAAAATACATGGTTTATATTTGACACAATGAATATGTACAGTGTTTGTTGCAGAGATAAACTTCAATTTGTTGCATCATTTTTCCTTTCTAGTTGTTCAGAACAGCCCCTGAAGAAGGGAGTTAATCCCGAAATGCATTAGGCAGAGCAGGCTTTGAATAGAGCAGCATACAAGAAATGATTGTTGCTATCATCCTTCCTTTGTTCTTTTCTAAAAAATATGCATATGAATATGTACAGTATATACGGTTGTAGTCTCTGTATGAGCATAGGGGGTGAACAAATAACATTGTAATCACAATTAAGAATACCATTAAAGAAAAAAAGCTGATGATTTTCTAAATAAGCTTGGTTTCTTATGTTCATAATGAATGATACATTCTTAATGCTGTGCTCGCTGAGTCCAGGGCATGTGTAACTCTTGGCTTAACTAAGAAATAGTTACCTCTGCCAAATGTTTACAATGAAATAGTATATTGCTATAGATTTGAGTCTCATGATCTAACCGGTACATGCTAGTTATTAATGTTTCATTTCATAGAGCAGCCCATTGTTACATAATGGGACACTGAACAGCTAACAGAGTAGGCTTGCAAAGGTTCTCAAGATAACCTTCCTAGATGTATCTTTTTTTGTCATACACTGTAGTAGCATTCTAATAACAACAAGTTAATAAGGTCGCTTACCATGGGAATAGGGAGAGAAGATGCTGGACCATCAGAAGATCCTTTCCTATTGGCTAGAGATGATCCAACATTCGGAGTTTGCAACATGCTTTACATTTTTCTATAGCCTTATAGTTATTAAAGGTCCACTCCAGTGTTCGGCTCTACCGGCTATCAAAGTACTGCTCCCTTGTTTAACGCAGGAGCGGGACTTTAATAGCCTGTATAGCCCGCCGTAGCGGCCTACACTGGCTATGAAAGGCCCACTCCTGCGTTAAACAAGGGAGCAGTACTTGGATAGCCGGTATAGCCCAGCAACGAAGGGCTATAAGGCTATTAGAACATTCTGCCACTAGAGGGCAGAATGTTCTAACAAATAAAACATAGGCCTCTCGGAGCCAGAGGGGGTTTAAAGCTCCTCGGGCTACGAGAGACCTTTGTGAAAACAACATTGGAATGCTGCTCTGCGGGCTTTTACCGGCCTGTAGAAGCACGGAGCACTTCATTGTCTTCAATGGAGTGCTCCACATTCCAATGTTGTAATATACAGTACGTGCTCCTAGTTAGTGAGGCAATTCATTCTATGCATTCTATGCACATCTTCCACCCGCCATGCCTTCTAGCGCTTGACTATGCTACTCTTGCCCAAAATCGTTGCGAACTACTGCTAGCAGTGATTTTCTGTTATTCTGATGCCTTTTTGGAGTCTTTGTCCATGCTGATCATAGCTACTGCTGTGATTAGTCCCTTCCAACTGTGTTAACGATTGCTACTGCAGCTATTAGAGAACTCACCTGAGTTCCCAGAATTATCCTTAAGGGGAATTCGACCACTTTTAGCCATTAACTTCTTGCTACAATTTTTTTCTTGCTCTTTTGCAAAGAAACTCTTTTTGGGTTCTGGCTAGGATAAGTTAAGCCCTTTAGATTAAGATAGGGATTCATTCCTTTATGCAACACGCTGTTATTTTGCATGTTAATTCTAACCAAATTTTCTTGAGATTTCTGTAAAGGGACATGATTGACTAACCAAACTAAAAAGACAAAAGCACAGACTAATCTCTTATTGAGAAAATAATACTTTTATAGCTTCACCAAACCTCCCATCATTGACTGAGCATTAAATACTATAAGTTGATGATTAATTAAGAAACATATTTGAGTTGTGCTCCTTATAACATGGTGGCAAAGATTCATTGACCTGAAGAAGAAATTACCATAGAAATAGGACAATCTCTTATTCAGTTTCAAGGTGGAGCTGTTTATAAAATGTTTATGATATTCCACGCTCGCACTACAAAGAGGGGAATCACCACCAAACAGGGGTACTTTTTGTTAACTAAATGATATAAGTGCTTCTTTGATAGGTGGAGATGTCCTCGTTTACTTCTGCATCGATAACATGTCACCAAAATTGTCAGAAATGCACTTGAGTTCCTTTTGTTAAGCTGTACATCAAAGTGTAATCACGGCTCCATTGTGATTTTGCTGCAATTTGTTTTTTGTAAAGTTTTTTTTTTGCCCTGGCGGGATCCCAGCCAGTCCCCAGGACCAGAGCTATGGAGTAGTATATTCCCACCCTGCCCCCTTTTCTTTTTTAAGGTTTTTTCTAGAACTCAGATGAGGCTGAGTCCCAAGTTGGCTACCAATATTTCCTGGTTGAGGTGTGGGCAGCCAATAAAATTTCAGCACTTGGACTGTCAGATCCTTGGAGGATCCTCATCCCTAGATATACAAATTTGGATTCCCTTTAATTTCTTGACATTCTGAATGGATTCAAGCCAAATAATAAAAAGTGTGATCTGTCGAACAAATCTACCTTTCTGTCAAATTTGGTGTAATTTCCTTTAAGCAGTTCTGGCTTTAGTCGTTTTCAAAACATCTATGGGAATTAACATGAAATACACACTTTCTTTGACACCCCCTTTTCGTGGCCCCTGCTTGTCAGATTGCCCTGAAGCTTTACATGTACAATAGGAATCACAGGGGCACTTTTTGGGAAAAATGTTGTGAAGATTTCTCAAATGGCCCTAAAAATATAAGCAAGTCAATTCAATTAAATTCAATCAATCTTTATTCGATCTTAAGAAGATCATTAAAGCACAAGTTAAAGCAGTAAACTCTTTGTCACAAAATGCCAATCTTAGTGCAATACAATAGATAAAACCATAAAAAAAACAACAGTTTATCAAATATAATACAGGACCAACAGAAGCCAAAGAGCCCTATAGCCTCCCCTCCATTGATTTTCTACTGTGAATGGTAAACTTAAAAAAAACACACATACAGTAAAACAGATATCTGGGCTGTTAAACATTTGAAGGTGGATTAACATCACCCTACATTTCTGAAATGCTAATTTTCTCAATAAGGTTTTAAGACATAACTGAAAAAACTGACGATAAAAACCACAAAAAAACATAAAGTGTAACAGGGATTGTTTCGCCTTGCCATTTCAAGGCCAAAGGGGTAGTTCCTTGCCCCATACACCTTCTATTTCATAAAAGCATGCTAAACGCCAGACCATCCTGACCTAAATCTAAACAGGAGAGACCTCTCCCATCGGGTTAGTTCTAAGCTAAGGTACCTTGGGTATATCACCATTTGCAAGCATGGAATAATAGTGGCGGATAGTGTTCTCATTAGCTACCTCCTTAATCCACAAAGAAATTATTTAATCTACGAATCTCTACTTAACCACTTTTTCAGTAGTCCTATTAATCAAACCAGGGGCACTGAACAGTTCTGAAAGGTCAATATCGTCCAATAAATTACCAATATATTTTAACCACGGTATAGAAGGTCCCCCATCCAATTTCAAACAATCAGCAATAACAGTCCTATTAAAACTGTTCTCCCTATGCTTAACACACTAGCCCAGAGCAGCAGGGGGACCAATTTAATACTCTCAAGTATACTCTAGGTACAATTCAGAGTGCATAATAACATTTGTACTTGAGGGCGGGAGGTTTAACAGCCTCCTACAGATTCTGTTTTCTTCCACCTGAACAGATGCAGCGTTATGAAACCCCCAAACCCCAGCTCCGTAGGTGGTAGTAGGAACGCATTGCATTTTATAAAGTTTAGAAAAGGGGAGATTGTGAACCTACCTTCCATCTTAGCTTGATTAAAAGACAACCCGCTGCCCTCCCAAGTTTCAAGTGAGCAGAATTTGCTTGTACCTGCCAGGAATTGCTTGAATCAAACAACAGGTCTAAATAACAAAGCTTGTAACTGCGCTTAGTTGCTTTATGCCCAAGGTGAATACTGACAGGACTCTCTAGCCAGGGCCACATGCCTTTATGTGTGATTTTTCAAAATTAGTTTTCATATTTAGTGTACTCATTAAAGATACACATTATTCAAACAAGCTACAAGGGGCACAAGGTGTTCTAGCCATCAGTATTGCATCGTCGATGAATAACAAAGCAGGGACTGCTAAATTGTCAATTTTCAGTACGTTTTTGGTGGAATCTTTTAAGAAATCACCCAAATCGTTGAAATAAAGTGTGAATATAGGCAAGTCAAAAAATGCTGGTCATGCTCCTAATTATAACTACCTGCTGGTGACTGCCAATAGGTATTACATATATTGGCCTCTTCCTTTTCCTTGAAGGAGGTGTTTTGTGAAATTGTCAGCACGTATGCCAGAGACGCGCTCCAGAGGCCCCCGCATCACTAAGCTGGCCTTGGACACACTGGTTTCTGCTTCGGCGGATTGTTGGATGCATCCAGGTTACTGGAAGGACCAAGGCCCATCTCTGGGCTCGGGAGGAGATGGAGCGGTGTTGGAGTCACTGACTCCACGCTGGGCGAGATGGATTGCCAGCCTTGTCCCCGCCGAATGGATCACCGAGTCTCGGGGGTTGATGCGGTCTGGGGAGCCAAGGAGACATCGGAGTTTGAGGGGCACACAGAGAAGGGGACCAAGCAACATCAAGGTGCCTTACATCCCGCATTCTTTTTTATCCACAACCGCATTACCAACCCGAAGAGAACAAGGGACTCTGGGATTTGTAATCATGACGCATTAGGCGTCCTACAGCTGGTGTATGCAAAAGTACTTACTTTGGGGGCGGAGCGGAGTATTACCTATCAGGATAGGGCAGGATATTTAAATCCATGATGGCGCCTACATCCTGTGAACACCCCTGGCGCTGAAGAAGGCAAATACTATGCCGAAATGCATTCGCCATCCGGTGTATTTCTCAATAAAGATGCCTCCATTGTTTCCCCTATTGTGGCCTCTTCCTTTTCCTTGGAGGAGGTGTTTTGTGATATTGTCAGCGCGTATGCCAGAGACGTGCTCCAGAGGCCCCCGCATCACTAAGCTGGCCATGGACACACTGGTTTGTGCTTCGGCGGATTGTTGGCTGCATCCAGGTTACTGGAAGGGCCAAGGCCCACCTCCGGGCTCGGGAGGAGATGGAGCGGTGTTGGAGTCACTGACTCCACGCTGGGCGAGATGGACTGCCAGCCTTGCCCCCGCCAAATGGATCACCAATTCTCGGGGGTTGATGCAGTCTGGGGAGCCAAGGAGACATCTGAGTTTGAGGGGTACACAGAGAAGGGGACCGAGCAACATCAAGGTGCCTTACTTCCTGCATTCTTTTTCATCCACCCCCTCATTACCAACCTGAAGAGAACAAGGGACTCTGGGATTTGTAGTCATGATGCATTAGGCGTCCTACAGCTGGTGTATGCAAAAGTACTTACTTTGGGGGCGGAGCAGAGTATCACCTATCAGGATGGGGGAGGACAATTAAATCCATGATGGTACCTACATCCTGTGAACACCCCTGGCGCTGAAGCAAGGCAAATACTATGCCGAAATGCATTCACCATCCCTTGTGTTTCTCAATAAAGATGCCTCCATTGTTTCCCCTACTGTGGCCTCTTCCTTTTCCTTGGAGGAGGTGTTATATATATATCGTGATCAAGGGGTTGTCCCCGAAACGCGTTGGATTGTGTGCGAAGCGACAATAAATCACCGCTTTTTGCAACGTTATGGTCTTCGGCTGTTTATTTAACGAAGAGGAATCTACAATTGCTTTGGGAGTGCAGTGTGGTTTCTGCTGAAAACAACTTGAACCGTATGCTGAATATATATATATATATATATATATATATATATATATATATATATATATATATATATATATATATATTCAAACAGGATTATTTCCTGCCATGATCGTGCTGCGAGTGGTGTCTGATTTTCAAGTCCGTAATTTTATCAGCATTTGAACATTGTTTCTACTCACCTGGCTGACTCCAGTATTTCCCGTATTAAGATCAGTGCTTGTGTTTCTAAGAAAAGTACCACCAAGGTAAATATTATTGGAGGACTTCCATGTTGAACTGTGAAACATTAACACAATGCACTTTGGGGCTTGTAGTAGTTTAATTCCAGTCACGTGTTACATCTTTGAAAAAGCGCGCCTCAGCACACCTGCAAGTTATTCATTTCCTTCTGTGAGCAAGGCAGTTAGCCGAAACGTTAGAAGATGGGATAAAAGATGTAATAAGGCGCTGCTGCACTTGAGAAATAAACGGCATTTGCAACAATGGGCCTCACTGCTTTGTGCTACAGTGATGCATTTGATGGGCTGCCCCATGCCCATTCGTTGTGAGGCCGCTCTGTAGGATCCTGGGCTCCAGTAACGTGGGAACTTTTGGTGCATATATATATATATATATATAACAAAAACTCCGTCTCGTAGGCTGAAGATGTCTCCTCAAGAAACAGAAGCAAACCCAAGGTGCGGTGAACAGATCCAATTATTTATTTTAATATAACAGACACCACCGCCGCCATTACGCGTTTCAGCCCGTCACAGGCCTTGGTCACATGATGCGCAACACAACGGGTCCACCATTTAAATATGCTTGAAGTGAGTCACATGCACAATTGGGGATAAATCATGGAAATAGAAATCACGCAATGCATACATTGTTAGTTTGTCTTCACAAAACAATGCCCATCACATTTGCAATTGCCTATTGAATACACCATATTTACAAATTGAATACTATATACCATTGCGAAATCGCCAATTGTAGATTACTTTGTTTAAAAATACAATATTATAATGTAAACAAATTATCTTAAAAACACAAAAAATGGCAATAATTCGTCATGTTAAGCCCAATTTGTTTTAAACGATGTTTCCACGAAAAAAAGAGAGAGAGAGAAAAAGACAAGATTAATCCGTCCTGATCACATTGTATAAACAGGACTTGTTGCCTATTTTCTCTTAGCTTAGTACGGCCCATGTTGGCCCTTTCCATAAAACCCCATGTAGTAATAAAGTGACTGTGCAATTTGTGCAAATTTGTACAAGTACATACATCTATCACTGAGAGCCACATCCGTGACACTTATTAACAAATAAATATACAGTACCAAATTTATAAAAAATCTAATCAATATTGTCTATAAAAGCATTAACCCAATGTGCAAAAAAGTGTAAAAAAGTTTTCACTTTAAAATTTCAGTGCAATTTTCGAGACAGGGAAATAGCAGCATACATCTTATATTTATTGAAACTATGTGTTTCTTCTCTAAATGGTAGAGTGATGCATATCCAGTTTACAAATGAGTATGAAAATCCTCACTCAAATTTAATCCTTTGGGACTCTTACTGTCCAACTCCAGGATATATTCAGTTTCCAATCTCCTTAATAGGACCTCCCGGTTCCCTCCCCTTCTTTGAGTGGGAATTGAGTCTACCACCCAGTAGCTGAAAGCCTCCAGCTTACTAGCATGGTGCTCCTTAAAATGACGTGCCACCGGGTAGGTCAAATCCTTATTAATGATTGCTCTCATATGCTGGAGTACCCGCTTGTGAACCTGCAGCCTGGTGCTGCCCACATACTGCAGGCCACAGGGGCACTCCAGCACATATACTGCAAAATCTGTCTTACAATTAAGGTATTTGGAGATAGGCACAGGTTCAGGAAGAAATGGAGTCAGATATGTTTTTCGATTAACTCCATATCTGCATGCTTTGCATACATTGCAGCGGTAGAACCCTTTTCTTGCCAACAACCATGATTTTGATCGGCTCAATTCAGGGCTACTACTAACTAGCAAATTGCTCATTGAGCGTGCTTTTCTGAAAGCTATCATTGGTTTCTTAGATAGGGAATTACCCAACACTGGGTCTGCCCGAACTAGTGACCAATTGCTGTTGATGATTTTACATACTGCTCTGTGCTGTGTACTAAAGGTCAATATAATCCGTGTATCTTCAGTATTGATGATTGTTAGATCATTAGGTGGTACTACTTTAGGTGCCAGTGCCATAGTCCTAGTAATGTTATTAACTTTCAACACAGCCCTAGAGAGTATAGATTCTGCATACCCTCTCTCCCTGAAACGTTCCCTGCATTCATTTTGAGCTTTAAGAAAATCAGTTTCTGTGCTACAAATACGACGCATCCTTAGCATCTCACCAAAAGGGATACTGTTGATCAGATGTTGTGGGTGGTGGCTAAGTGCATGTAACACCGTATTTCCCGCAGTGTCTTTCCTGTGTAGTCTAGTCTGTAGTTGGTTGTTACAAACAAATATTTCTACATCCAGAAAGAAGACTGACCTATTGCTGATTTCAAAAGTGAACTGCAGGTTCAAATCATTGATGTTAATTGCTTCAAGAAATTGTTTGGCACTGACTTCATCCCCGCTCCATACCAAAAACAAATCATCAATAAATCTATACCAGCAAATGATATTCGACTCCATAATACCGCGGTGTCCGGCCATGAGGACCATTTCCTCCCAGTAACCCATGTGCAAACATGCGTAACTGGGAGAAAAACAAGCCCCCATGGCCACACCACGCGTCTGCTGGTATACCTGATGCTGAAACAGACCACAGCATGCTGCTCAAATTGTATTCTGCAAGTTTTATTCCTTAATCGGCATGGCGTGTTTCGGCCATGTTGCCACAGCCTTGATCACATGACACACCTTGAACCAATCCAAGTAAATATAGTACAAAGCATCATTCCTCCTCTAGTGTAAACCAATGGAGTTTGAGACAGACAAACAGCAAACATCATGTGAGACCAAGTAAAATGAAATGAAAGAAACAATTCATCTCGCAGCACAACCATGTTACAAAAACAATCAATAAATTATTCACAATAAATATATATATATATGAAGAAAGCAAGTTTCCCAAGGGTTCAAACTGTAGAGGAATACGGGTACAGACCACGGAAATAGATATAGGTGCAAGATTTATTCCTTATGTATCGGCATGACGCATTTCGGCCGTGTTGCCACGGCCTTGATCACATATCTATATATGAAAAAAGAGGTTTCCGCTCCGGATGGAACGCACTCGCCAGAGATCTGGTCGAGCACAAGGCTGCACACATAGATCATCTCCCCACATAGTGCTGCCTACGCGTTTCGGGACACCTCCCTTCCTCTGGGCAGTGAAAACAAATGAAAGGCATCAATTGTTGGTGAGTAAGTCCCCTCTTTATTTTGCTTGATAAGAACATTGAATAGGAATCAGGTGAATAGCCAACTAGCATTGTGGGACTGGAAGTCCTGTTTTACATATCCCAGTGGAATCAGCCTTTACAAATGTCAATCATTGTTTTGATACCCTACTACTTATACAGTGAGCTTGGCCTTAACACCTTCACTTGTACAAACTCCTTTCCACTATGCATGTAGTCGTCTAACCACCTACACACTTGTGTTTCACATCTTCGATTACTCAAGCAGTACCTATACACTGCAGCAAACACCCTGTCACTTCCTATGCACTCCTCCAGTCAGTCATCCAGCACCATGTACTAATCCAAACACTTATACATTCACCCAGGCACTCTCCTTGCAGTACTTTAATCATTCAGTCAGTACCTAAGTACTCATACAATGTCCCAGGGCTTAACAGCAACACTGGTACAAACACTTGTCCATTACACATGCAGACCTCTAACCACCTATACACTTATCTTTACACCTTCATTTACAATTTCAATTAGTAATTACAAAAGAAAGTGGTTAAATGGTTTTTATATACAATGTGTTTGTATAGTAATAGAAAGTATAATTTATAAATGTATTAAAATACATGTATTTATATTTATTTTTTACAGATATTGTTTATCATCATTAAAATAAACTTATCATGCCTGAAAAATCAAGAAAGAGAAAAGGACAGAAAAAGGACAATTATTTGAAGAAAATTCAACAGCAAGTATTGGATGACCAACATCATGTGGGTAAAAAGAAAAAGTCTTCCGGTAAGACAACAAAAGAATTCATGAAAAAACTTTCAAAGCCTAGAAATAGTGTGCAGATTGTGCAAAGTAGAAAGAATGTTTCGACCAGAAAAAAGAATATGAATAAAAAGAAAGGAAAAAATGGAAAATTATATTCAAAACACACAATGTATGATAAAAGAAGGCAAAATCAGTATAAAGAAATCAGAAAAAAGATTTTTTTATAAAAGAGTTGTTTTTAACTTGCTAAAAGATGTGAAAAAATATAAATAAGAGCACTATTTTATAAAAAGAAGAAGCATATTGAATCCATTGTTCAAAAGGCTTTTGAACTAAAAAGGAAATTATTCATTTTAGTTTTAAACAGAATTCGATCACTAGATAAACCAATCCATTTTATGAAGGCCAAAAGTAAGAAGAAAAGTGTAATTACAGAAGTAATTTTTGTGATTTTTTTGGGGTGAATGGAAACACAGTTCAAGTTCAGAGCCTTTCCTTAATGAAGAGAGTTATTTTCAGACCAATAATTTATTGCATGCAGTTGATACCAGTGGTCGAGCTTATGAGGTTAGAAATGGTTGTCCAATTGACAAAGAGAAGATGGTTCCCAGAAATGCAGAACAAGTGATAGCTGATGAAGTTCTAGGGAGACGTCCTAAAGCCCTAGTGTACACTTGGAATTGCAGTAGTATTTGTAGTATACAACAGGAATCTATTGATATTTTCCGCAATTTCTTACGAGAGTATAGTAAAAAAAAGTGTTAAACAAAAGATTAAGATGTTGCAAGGACTAGATCCTTGCAGAGTGAGAAAAAATACTGGTTTGCAAGGTCATTCTCTGGCTTGTCTTTCTAGAAAAGTATGTCAAAGTGTTTTTCATCATTTCAGGATGTTAGCAGTACATCATTCACAAATGCGGAAGTTAGTCAGAAGATTGTATTACGCTAAAAGTCCAGCATTAATGTTGAATGAGTTGAACAGTGCTCTTTTGCATGGGTCAGTAGCAGATGTGTAGAAGGTTTGTGATGAAATTGAGTTTTGTTACTTTGCTCCTGGACAAGAGAGCGCAGAAACTGACACATTAATAGAGGAAAATGTTGAGGAGAATGTGCAACATACTACTACAAAACATTTTAAAGAACAAATGACAAAGTTTAAGGTGATTTCAGGTGAAAGGCCAAATTATTCTTGTATTTGTTGCCGGCGAACTCACTGTAAAAATTGGACTGGGACTATTGATCTGTATTTAAAAATTGAAAGAGAAATAATGATAAGTGGAAGGAATTTGCAACTTATTTGTTGGGAGAGAATTGTTTTGATTTGGGTTCTGACCAGCGTATTTGCAAATACTGTTATAACAAATTAGATGAGAATAAAACGACTGCTAGAGCTGTCCATAATAATCTAGAGTTGGTAAGTATTCCTCCAGAACTGATAGATTTAAATATGTATGAGTCTATTCTGATTCAATGTGTTCACCCATTTCAAGCTATTGTTCGTATGGAGCCTAAAACAGGTATATTGCCTCCTTCAGATTTACAAAGAGGATTAAAAGAAGGAGTTGTATATTTACCCCTAGATTTAAAAAAAAATATTGAAACTATTGGTGTACAGAATGTAGAAAGTGAACCACTAGTTATTCTAGTTAATGGTGTTCCTACTAAGAGTAAGAGCATCTGGCAAGAATTAGTGGATGTTAGGAAAGTGCAAAAGGCAACATTATATCTCATAAAAAACAATGAGTACTACGAAAAAGTATATTTGGAAGAAGAAGAAATACTTTTAGGAGATGAAACTGAAATGTCAAGTGGACAAATTGAAAAAGTGGACATGTCCAAAAGTGAAGAAATCAATAAACATTATAGTGTACATCCACTTCATTCAAAAGAAGTGATGGGGAATAATATTGAATTATTCCAAATGAAAAAAGCAAAGGGAAGTCCCATGAGTGTATGGGAAAAAAGTTTGGAAGCTTGCTGTTTTCCGCAGCTGTTCCCAACAGGAAAAGGTGGACCAGGTGGAAAAGGTGGTGGATCAACGACCTGTGCAGATTCCTGCATCTGAATTGTTTAAGAGTGACTTGTCTGGACTTTCATATGCAGTCAACCACATTTTGAAAACAGGAGTACATCTTCAAAATATTTCTGCAAAGGAATTTATGGATAAAGTACATCAGAGAGATGATCATTTAGAATCTCAGCTGGTTAATTTGATGGCATGTCAGCATGGTACTAATGAGTATTGGTACCGTCGTCATGGAGAACTTAAATGTATGCCAAGGAGCTTTGGAACTCCTACGTGGTTTCTTACCCTAAGCTGTTAATGTATGCAGATATTTCAATCATAGGTTTGAAGCTATGATGTCTTTTATCTGCAATAAAAAGAATCCTCCTCTTGGAGAAGTTGTCGATTTCTTTTGGAGAAAGGAGTATCAAGCTTGAGGTGCTCCTCATATACATATGCTGTTATGGATTAAGGATGCACCCAAATTCAGAAATGATTCGGATGACACTGTTTTGTCTTTTATTGAAGAATATGCCACATGTGCTATACCAAAAAGAACAGAAGAAAACACCTTAAGGCAACAAGTCTTACGATTCGAAAGTAATCGATGTGGAAAATACTGTCGACGAAAGTACAAGTCTAAGGAAAATCTTTATACCAAATGTCATTTTGGATTTCCATGTCCTGTAATATCCAAAGGAAGAGTAAACAGTTTTATGTCAGCTATGAGACATACCATCACTAGAAAATCTCCAAAAAATAAGTATAATTTGAGAAGAAATCAAGAATCAAAGTAGATCAATGATTATAATCCAGTTATTCTCTAAATGTGGAATGCTAATATGGATATTCAGTATGTTGCGGATAATTCCATTGCTGTTGCCCGGTATGTGACATCCTACATTACAAAATCTGAAAAGACGGAATTAAAAGAAATGTGGGAAGAAATTTCTCACGAGAAGAGTCTTAGTAAGAAATTATACAGTTTCAGTATGAAGATGTTATCCCATCGAGAAATTGGAGCGTATGAATGCTCAGATCGGTTATCATCTGCAAGTTTATACTCAATATCTAGAAGATTCATTTGGGTGAGACTATGTCTTGTTGCAACGCGAAATCGAGTACTTAAACCTATCCAGGAAATTGAATATTTAGCATTGAATGAACCGGAAAATACAGATATAGTCAAAACAAACATGTTGGATACATACTATCCAAATAGAAGTCCTCATCTTGAGAACATATGTCTCTATGAAGTACTGCAAAACTACACTTTCAAACAGAATGCTACAGAAAACATAAATGATGGGAAATATGCAGTGATTGGTTCCAAAGGATGTTTGGTGAAAGAAAGGAAAGGAAATTTGATTAATCACAGAAAACTGAGTTATGATACTCCTGATAAAAGGGAATTTTACTATTTAGCACTTTTGCAACTGTTCAAACCGTGGCGTCCAGAATTGGAATTACTTGGAGATTTTCAGAGCTATGAAGATTCCTTCAATGCTTATAAAGATACCATACAATGTACAGTTTTTGCAAATTATCTGAAAATGTTGAACAAATGAAATTGATCAAGAAGCTACTATTGCAGCTTAGATTGCTAGAAACAGTTCTCAAG
The DNA here is from genome assembly GCF_964204655.1 of Triturus cristatus. NCBI lineage: Eukaryota > Metazoa > Chordata > Amphibia > Caudata > Salamandridae > Triturus > Triturus cristatus. Next base: position 169,585,982 of record NC_140582.1, on the reverse strand, counting down.
ACAGTCAAAGTTCTGCTCCACTGAGTCAAGATCCACTAGGACAACCAATTCTTGAAAATGAAGCGGCAATCGCGATGAATGAAGTGGAAAGAGTAATGCATCAAGCTCAAGAAGATATTATGGACTTAGGAAACTTGGAAGAACAACTAAATATTGAACAGAAATAAATATATCAGCAAGTGAGACAACATATTGACCATGGATTTCTTCATAAAAAGAAAGAATGCACATGCTCCTCATTTCAACCTATCCAAATGTATGTCAGTGGTCAAGTAGGAACAGGAAAAAGTTTCTTAATTAAAGTTTTGACCAGTTATCTACAGAAAACAACTGATTCACATTTGTCTTGTGTTGTAACTGCTTAAACAGGGTTGGCAGCACACAACATTAAAGGATCATTACACCAGTTACTAATGCTACCTGTAGAGCATGAAAACAAATTGGAACATCACAAGCTATCTGGAGAAGCTTGTTATGAAGTTTCAAGAGTGCTGAAAAAAGTGAAACTTCTGATTATTGATGAAGTAAGCATGGTCTCAAACTTAATGCTTGCTTTTGTGCATTTAGGAATGCAGCAAATTCTTAAAACAGAATACAATGTCTTATTTGGAGGAAAACATGTCAAAGTTTTTGGAGATCTACTGCAACTTACTCCCATAAAAGGACAACCAGTATTTAAAACACTTGTGCAGGAAGACACGAGAAAGTCTTTGGGAAGTTTTGGAAACGTTAATTTTTGGTCATATTTTGAATACGAAGAACTCATTACAAATATGCAACAGACAAATGATGTTGATTATGGAACTATTCTTCAAGATAGAAGAATTGGAGTCCTGACAGAACATGATAAACAAGCTTTGCAAAGTCGAATACGTACAAATTTGTTTCCAAATGAAAATATAGTACCTGAAAACATTTATATGAAAATTGCAGAAAGTAAATCTATAATCTGCTTAATGCCAACACTGCACGAGTGTTCTATATTCAATGAACAACTTTTGAAGCTAGAAAATGAAGAAATAATAAAAATGGAAGCCATTGATAAAATAGAGCTTGAATGAATCACTATTATTTTGACTGAAAAATTGAAAACAAAATTGGATTTTTCAGAAAAATAGATATCTAAAACTGGTGGCTTAGAAAAGAATCTATATGTATGTATAAACTGTCGGGTAATTGTAAGGTGTAATTTGAATGTAGAAAAAGGTTTAGTAAATGGAGCAATAGGTAAAGTTGTTGATTTTGTTAATTATCAAAATAGAGATGGAATTGAATTTTTAAAAATCAAATTTGATCAAATTGAAGAAGTATAACAAATTGGTCGTTGTTCAGTTTGTTTTTTGCTTGTTACAGATTTATATGTCCTTAGAAAACAGTTTCCACTTTCTCTGGCATATGCAGTGACTATTCATAAATCTCAAGGATTAAGTGTAGACACTGCTTTGGTGAACATTGGAAGTACCATGTTTAAAGAGGGTATGGCATATGTTGCTTTGTACCGAGTCAGAACTTTACCTGGATTGTTTTTGACTGATTTTGATGAGAGAAAGATTATTGCAGATGCAAACTGTGTAAAAGAGTATAATAGGTTAAGAAGAGAATATGCTCCTAATTTAGGTGAATATCCTGTGTTTGAAAAGCGTGTAGTAGGTCGAAGAAGAAGATATGAGAATAACTGTAGTGAAGTTATAGAGAAGGAAAAAAATCAAGATAATGTTGAGATTGCAAGCAAAAAGAAAAAAGAACACTATTGAAGAGATCGTTGGTTATCAGTTAGAAAATAGTTCAGATATCAACTGCTATGCTAATGTAGTGGTCAATGTTGTTTTTTTCTTGAAAGTTTGCTACAGCAAATTATGGAGAATCATGAAAAAAGATTTTGTTCCTTGTTGCATTGTATTTATGAAAAATTGAGAACTGATAAAAGTATAATACAAAGCGTTTCTGATATTCGTAATCTTTTGGATATATGTTCTGGTTCTACACAATTTACGCAGAATATCCAACAAGATGCTCAAGAATTTTTAATGTATATGCTTGCCGTATTGGAAAATGAAGGAATAGAAATTGAAAATCTTTTTGGCCTTTGTTATAAATGGGAACATCAATGTGAAAATTGTATGTTTACATGTAGCACCAACATAGACACTGAAAGATTTATATATTTGACTTTACCAGACTGTAAAACAGTGTCTTTCAACAAACTAGTTAGAGCAGCAAATCAAAACATGGAGTGTAGCCAATGCAAATCAGAAATGTTATCAACATTATTTATACGAAGATATGGACAATATATAATTTTAATGATACAATGTTGTACTGTTGATGGAAGAAAATTGGAAACTCTAATTAAACATTTTGTAGCAAGTCAAGTATCAATATCAGGAAGAAATTTTGTAGCAGTAGCAATTATTTTCCATGATGGTCATTCAACAACATCTGGATTTTACACTGCGTATTTAAAATGCAGTAAAGGATGGACATATTGTAATGATGCTCAATTGGTTTTAAGACAACGTTTGCCTAGCGAATTACCACATTCCCATCTAATATTTTTAAAGCCAAAGTTTTAAGAAGATAATTCAGCTTATGAGGAATATGTTAAAAAGTATTAATACAATTAATATTGGACAATTTCAGTATAAAGTATTTCAGGAATACTATTTGGCCTAGAGGAAAGGTATACATTTAAATTAAGGACTTTTTCTTGGATATTCTCACAGTATATATTTTGAAAGAACATCATTTAAAGTATATGAAAATGATAAAGAATTGTTTATTTAATTATTAATTCAGTTCTTTGAAATTGAAGAAAGAACATTTTCTTAGAAGAAAGCATTTAATATATATGAGATTTGTATTATATCGTATGTTATTGAGAAAGTTGTTTTTAAGGAATGTTGAGAAATAGTTGAGTACATTGTCTTTACATACATTTGTTTTTTTTTAAACAATCTTATTGATTGTTTTTTTTTTGCCCGCTGTTATGTGATGAGTAACATTGAAATCATTGTTTGTAGTGAAATTCAATGTATTCTGACAACAGCAAAAAAGGCAAATAAAATATTTTATATAATGTTTAAATTATGTTGTGTTGTAAAAAATATAATATTATATATTATAACTGATTTTTTTCTTTTCTTTCACAAATCCTAACTCTTAAATATGAAATTTTCAAAAATTTAAATTATAAAAAATATCTGAAAAAAATGTTTTGCAATTTTTCAAATCGACTACTCTCCAGGTAAGATTAACTAAGTATTAAAATGCCCAATGGGCTGTTTTTGAACACTGGTGAAGAAAGTGGGGAAGGACTGAGTTGATATGTGTGCTAACATGCTCTGTGAGCGTTTTAAGTTAGGGGATAAAGTCCCCTTGCATTCTAAGGATCCCTGGGGGCCAACTAACCCACCAGATATGTGCAAGAAGTACTAGAAAGTCGAATTGCAAAGAGGTGTAAAGTGGGGCATGGCCTTGAACCACCTCACTGCAACGCAGCTCTATGATGTTTAATAGAGGGACATAGTGGGCTAGTAGGATCCAGGGAGTTTCAGGATCAGAGGAGACTTAATTCCTTACCTTAAAACACACCACAGGGCATGTTTGCACATGTCACATTAGGCCCCATCCCCTTCCTTCACCACTGTGTAAACACTCCCTATAACCTTTTTATGTTGGGAGATTATTCAACTTGAATCCTAAGGTTTCTAAGTGTTCAACTAACTCACTACATATGTCCAGTAAACACTACAGAACTGCGTTGCCCAGATTTGTAAAAAGGGGCATAGCCTAGCCCACCTCTCTGCAATACAGCGCAGTGGTGCTTACTGAAAGCATGTATTCTAGTTACAACAATGATATTATATAATTAACTAGTCAAGTATCAAAGGAATGGCCTAAACAGAAAAACTAGTACAGCTACAATATTCTATGCAGTGTGTATGCAAACTTCTAATCACCTACATAGAATTGATACACTCTTTTAAATACTTAGTTAGTAACTAAGCAGTCTAGGAAACCTTCTGTCTGTCTCAACCACTTGTCCATTCATCTACCCAGCACTATGTATGTGTCCTATCGCTTTACCAAAACCTAAGTACTTATACATTTATGTTGGACTCTCTTTGCAGTACTGAAATTACTCTAGTTAATAGACATATACTTAAGGATTGCCTAGCCACTAATCCTAGTACAAGTCAGATTTTTTATAGACTATGCATGCAAACCTGCAAGAAGCTACAAAGTATTAATACACTCTTCAAAATACCCAGTTAATACCTATGTAGTGTTGGAATCCCTCTGTCATAGGATCTCATGTGGCCTGAAAAAAAAAGATTTGATTGGTTCATAACATTTCCCATTGTACCTATTGAAGGACTGCAAGCATTTCAATCGCTCTTCTTTAAGGATCTTTGGAGAGATATCTCTGTGCTTACCTCCTGTCACTCTCATGCAATTTTTCAATCAAGCAATATGTTCTTATTGTAACAGTCTGCCAAATCCTAAGCACTTATGGGGCAGATTTAGAAGCATCCTGTACCAACAATATGTCACTTTTTGTAACATAGTGATGGCGCAAGACACTCTTTCATATTTACAAGGAGAGGAAAAGGCACTCTGTGTAGCTTTTCTTCTCCATGTAAATAGGACCCCATCATACACACCACTTTGCGTTGAAGGGGCGTTCCATAGTTGTTGCTGTGGGTGTTTGCACACAACACTCAAAAAGCAAGACACATCTGCAGATTTATCAGAAATCATCAATCTGGAGATGTGTGAATGCTGTACCATCCTGCAGTTGGTGTAGCAAGGCACAACAAGGATAATTGTTTTCATTTCTCCTCATTTTTTCTCTTTCAATATATGCTGCATTGTACAACATACATTGAAGGAGAAAAACGCCTTCACTGATTGTTTTTGTGCAGGAAGGTGTGTCTTCCTGCACAAAAACAAACTCCGCAAAACACAGATATCCTTGCACCATGGTGCAAGGGTGCCTGTGTCACCGCATGGCTGAAGTTTAAGCAGCAGTGCAGAGGGAAGCATAGACTTACAACATATTTATGTACATATGTTGCATCCCTGTGCTTCGGAAGTATCACACCACACTGCAGCTAAAGAGCTTACAGTGTCATGCTGCAGCACTTCCTTATAGTTCTGCACTTATACATTCACCATACACTACTAATGCATTCTTCCAGTCAATTATGCACTACGCATACATTCAACCAACTTTCATACACTATCATACAAATATAGCTCTTTCATTAAGCAGAGAAGTTAGTTCTGAAAATAACTTTTTTGTTGTTGTTTTTTTGTTTTATATTTTGTTTTTAGTTTTCTAAACGATGTTTTTATTTTTTTGGTGTTTTTTCAAAAGAAAAAAAGGACGAAAAAAACAGGCAACTTCAGGAATTAACATCCATTCCCAACGAAAAATCAGCCAACAAAAGTCTAACAACGATGATTTTGTTGCGCCGTACACACTAGGTCAACAGACTGCTCTCCATAGCATAGAAGCTGGTTGCCCTTTATGCAGTGCATCTTCAGTTGAGCAAATTCAGGACGTATGTCCGGTCGTGCTGATGATGTAAATGTAAATGTAAATGTGTATTTACTTGTATAGCGCACTGCCAACCCCAATGGGGGTATCCTGGTGCTTTTACTCATACCGCTGTGGAACCCTTCCTGGCCTTTCCCTGTGAAATGTCCACTCCTGGGCACCCCCATGGTGAAGCTAGGCATCCCAGCGCTGCTGGGGCCGTTGTGGAGATTAAGCAAGCTATTGCCCAGAGTTGCAGCATTGGACCCATGATTAGAATAGGCACGAGGCGAGAATTAACAGGTCCGATGAAATTGAATCCCAGACCCGCTGAGGCGGGGGATTGAACTCTGGTCCCGGGCCAGAACTCTGCATCAGGGTCTGCCGCTCTAACCATTGAGCCACACTTCTCCACTAATGTGGAAGTGCCAGAGGTACTAGGCACTGCAGGTGGAGGGTTGTGTTGTAATCTCCTGCACTCCTCGCGAGCCAGATTCAATGGGTGAAGAGTCTTCAGATGTTTGTACATAGAGGCTGTACCGCATGAATGTTTCTTCTCAGCACTGCCTCTAGATAGGACTCTTTCACATATTTTGCAGGTGACTTTGGAAGTATTCACCTTTTTTTGGCCGTCTGGGAAAGTAAAAAACCTCTACACCACCGATGTAGGTCTCTGAGGACGTGGAGGTATAGCAACAAATTCTTCCTCTGAAGAATGTTCAGAATCTTGTTGTGGCTGCTGTCCTGATGCAATGATGTCCTGGAGTTGAAAAAACACCACAAAAGAAATGATGGCAAAAAAAGTTCTTCTAAGCTGAGAGATGTGTCTCCAGAGAAGCACAAAGAAGAATGATGGAAATGGGTGGTGTCCTTCGAAAGTTAGAATGGGAAATGTTATGAACCAATCAAATCTTTTTTTTTCAGGTCACATGGGGTCCGCGCACCCTGCGCACAGGCAGCATGCACCCAACGTGACTTAGCTAAATTGCATTTAAAAGTAATATAAGTTTATTACAAGTAAAAATATATTATTTTTATGATTAGCTTAGATAATGTCTTGCCCTAATATGTATATTAAATACATATATATATCATTTTAGACATTCAAAAATTTCGAAGGAGTCACACACCTACCGCGTTGAACACGTATATGACGTCACGCGGAACCCGTCACCGCGCAAGCGTCACATACAGTAATACGAATGTGTCACGAATGCGCGGGAGCTGGAGTTGTGTACCAGTCGCATAGCAATCGTGTATGAAAATATGCACCCATCACACACCCTACACAGATCCTTCTCAACAATCCTAAAATGGCAGCTAGGTTCCGCGCAATGATCGAGAAAGGTACGCTTTGGGTGCGTGACTCCAAAAAAGAAATTTGAAGAAAAAAAAACAATAAAGAAAATAATATAAATATATTAAAATAAAAAAATAAAACAAAAATAAAACCATATTAGAGTTTCAATATTTTTAAAAACATTTTTTTTCCATTTATATTAAAATAATATAATGTAATTAAAAAAAATATGTAAAATAAATAGTTTAAAAAATGTAGAAAATCAGTATAAAAAAAATAAATATAACTATTATTACATTTGAAAATTGTCATTTAAAAAACCTTCGAAATTCACTGAAAAAACCATAGCTTTCAGACATGCTATAGTTAGGAAGTAGCATTTAAAAAACCTTAGAAATTCACTGAAAAAACCATAGGTTTCAAGGGCGTTATAGTTAGCTGAACATTTCACTCGTACAAAACCATTGAAATTACTCCGTTATTGTTAGTTCAGCTAACTATAACTCGCGCACCCGCAATGCACTGCTGATGATGCCACAAATTACATCACTCATGACATGGTCAGTGACATCACTCATGACATCACTGATGACATCTCAAATGACATCACTGATGACATCATCCTTGTGATAGAGTGGCAGACCTCCTCTCCTAATATAACCTTTAATACACACATTCAAAAATAGAAACTAACATTTTAAAAACAATGGACATACCAATACCAGTTACAACAACCTATTCAGTAATTCTAAGATCCACATACACATCCTCTCATTCACCAACAGTCCTATACAGTCACTCATACATGTACTCACTCATCATATGTACTCATACACCTATACATCCTGTTACACAACGCCACTCATCCATAGAGTTACTCACACACATAGTCACTCATGCTAATAAAGAATCAAACATCCATTTACTTGCATATACATTTATACACACACCACCACACTTACTTTTACAGAAACTTACACATACTTACTCTTTTGAGCAATCAGTTATAGAAACACATACTTATTCATACAGGAACTCTTCCAATCTCTCACTTTCACATATACTCACTAATATACACCAATACTCACATATACTAGTTAATAATGTATGTAGTTACTTATAAAGACACTATTGAGACTCACTCACTAACACACCCACACACACACTCATCCACCCATACAGTCCTGCACACATACTGTCTTCAACACATACAAATAATGACTCACTCATTCATGCATCTATGCACTAAGTAATACCCCCCACTGAACCATACAGACACTTAGACACTCATACTGATATTTAATATTTATTTTATTTTATTTTTAAAGAGTTATAGAGCGCGAACCAGACCCAGGTAAGGGTGTCAGAGCGCTTTACAGAAGGCATACGTTGAATACTTTCAAAGGAGAACATAGCATATAAAAAGAACATACTCTGAAAGAAACAAGGAGTAACAACAATGAAATGAATAGTTCAAGTAGTAAAACATTCAGCATTCGTGTCGGTTTACACTTTACGTGACAGTATTGGGAAGCAATGCTCTGGACCTTACGATATAGTTCAAGCTCGTGTAGGTCATAGTTCCTGGCAGGGAACCCACAGAAGAGGTAGTTAAAGGTTGAGGTTCCGTGGTCGGGATTGTGCAGAATTAAAGTAAGAATTTGCACATCAGGTATGCTTTTGCTTCCTTTTTGAAGAGAGGTGTAGCGGAGATTTTTCTGATGAATGGTGGCAGAGAGTTCCATATCCTTGGCGCAGCCCCAGAGAAAGCTCTGTTGGAAGTTTTAGACTTTTTGAAACATGAGGGTTTCAGAAGTAGATTGTTTGAACTCCTTGAGTGTCTGATTCTTCCAGATAAGGTGAGTTTTTGGGCTAGGTACTGGGGGGTGTTGTGGTGTAGCGCCTTGTGTGTGATGCAAGCTATTTTTAGCTGTATTCGGGCTTCATAGGGTAACCAGTTGAGAGCTTTCAGACGTGGTGATATTTGGTCAAATTTCCTGGACCCTGTTATGAGTCTTGCTGCTGCATTGAGACAGGCTTTTAGCGGTGCGGTAGAGATTTTAGGAAGTCCAGCGAGGGTGGTGCAACCGTATTCAAGCCTTGAGATAACTAAGGACTGGACTGCGGATTTGAGGTCGGAAATCTCGAGAAAAGGTTTCATTTTTCTGAGATAACTGAAGTGGAAGCGGGCGTTTTTATTCAGTGATTTGATGTGATGTTGCATGTTGAGGTTCTTATAAAGCGTGATACCTAGTGATAAGGAGGAGTCTACTACAATTGGCGTGCATTTCAACGCAGTGATAATTTTGATCCATTCCTTTGTCTCTGTGGAGTTCTTGGGGGGGATTAGGAGAAACTCTGTCTTTTGAGAGTTAAGCTAGAGGAAGTTAGTTGACAGCCATTGGACAGTCTTTTCGAGAGCTCGGTTCAATAACTTTATTTCTTCGATCGAGGAGATCTTGAGTGAGAGGGTCAACGTAAAGGTTGAATAACATGGGAGATAGTGTGGAGCCCTGTGGAACTCCCAACAACTTCAGTGAGGAAACGGAGAGATTGTTGTTGATCATGTATGATTACGTTCTGTTTTCCAGAAAGGATTTGAACCACAGAAGGACTTTGCCCGAAAAACCCATCCTGTTTTCTAGCCTTCTTAGAAGTTTGTCATGATTAACCGTATCAAAGGCCGATGAGAGGTCAAGTAGGATAAGCAGGCATGTTTTGTTGTGGTCCAGAGCTTGCAGGGCATCATCTACAATGTGTAGTATGGCTGTTTCTGTGCTATGTCCAGGTCTGAAACCTGATTGGTGAGTGTTCAGAAGGTTGAAGTGCGAGATGTGTTGGTTTAGTTGTTGCTGCACACATTTTTCCAGGACCTTAGCTAGCATAGGAATGTTGGTTATTGGTCGGAAATTGTTGGGGACGGAGTTATCTGCTGCTGGTTTTTTCAGGATACGGGTGACTTGGCTTGTTTATAGGCAGTCTGGGATGTGGCCTTGTGAAAGAGAGGCATTGATGATTTTGGTCCAGAGTGGTGCGATGATATGGAAGAGGTGCGGTAAACAATTGGAGGGTATAGGGTTGTTAAAGTGGTTGTTGAGTTTGGTTGTTGCAAGGATATTGGTGATGTCCTTGAGATCGAAGAGTCTAAACGCATCCCAGTGAGAGTTGTTTTTAGGTAGCGGAAGTTCTTGCATTGCCGGAGTTATGGCTAGACTGCTCTTTGGTGAGGCCGAGATGTCTGATGCCTCACTGAGTTCAAGTTGCAGGGAGCTAGTTTTAGCTGTGAAAAATAACGAAAATTCTACACTACTCAGCTGAGATTTCGATGTTAGGATTGAGGATTTGGCTAATTTGTTGGATTGTTGTTTCAAAATTTCGAAGAGTTTTTTTGGTCTATTTTTGGCCTTGTCTAGTTCTGATCTGAAAAAGTCTTTTTTGATTGTAGAATACTTTTATTGTAGGAATGCCTCGATTTACGGAGAAGTTTGAGATGATTAGGGGAAGGCTGTTGCCTCCAGTTCCGTTCCGTTAATCTGAGTTTGCATCTCTCTTCATTTAAGGCTTCGCTGAACCATGGGTTTTTGTCTTTATCTGAAATTCTTTTGAGTTTAAGAGGCGCCGCTTGATCAAAGATTTCGGACATTGAGGAGTTATAGTGAGCAGTCAGGTTGTTGACGTCTGCCACGTTCGAGGGGAGAGTGAGAACCTTCTCACAATGGGAAGCCAGGTTGTTCCACTCTATGTTTTTTGTGTCTCTTATCCAGTGTTTTTGCTTTCTTTGTTGCAAGAAAGTTTTCTTGTAACTTGAAGGAATTTGGAAGGTGATAATGTGATGGTCTGACCAGTCACAGGGACTGACCAAGAGAGATTCAATTGTATCGTATTTAGAAATGATCCAGTCAAGAGTGGCACCTTTTGAGCGAGTTGGCATTGAGATAAATTGGGTCATGGAAAGGTCTGCTAGGAAGATTTTGAGGGCGTTAACCTGCTTGTCCAGGGGGTTGTCCCAATACTCAAAAAACCAAGTAATAACCCTTATAGACACTCATGTAGCTACTCACCAACCCATGCAGCCACTTATTCACAAAGTGAGAGACTGATACAGATATTTATATATTTAAACATTACTCACTAACCCATGTATTCACTAAGGTACACTTAATCAGTCAGTTATACAATCAATTTTTCATTAAAAAAAAATCATCCATTTAGACACTTATATACCCATTTATTCTTCCATCGACCTTGAGATATACATATACATATATAAAACATATTTAATTTTCAGAAAAACACACATTCACTGGATGATGTCATGAGTGATGTCACTGACCATGTCATGAGTGATGTAATATGTGACGCCATCAGCAGTGCATTGCGGGCGCGCGAGTTATAGTTAGCTGAACTAACTATAACAGAGGAATTTCAATGGTTTTAGATGAGGGAAATGTCCAGCTAACTATAACGCCCTTGAAACCTATGGTTTTTTCAGTGAAAAAAAAAATATATATATATATATTAACAACCTGAGCGTCTTTTCAACAAACAGGCACCAACTTTGTGATTAATTCTGGCACAGAAAACGATTTATTTCAAACCTTGGTCAGACGCGTTTCGGCAGCAAAACCGCCTTGTTCACTGCATGATCAGTTCTGTCAGTGTCAACCATATAAATACCACCACCATTTGCCATTGGTTGCCATAGAAACCAACAACATCATAGACATAGAAGTTTTCACAGTAATTGTGATGCAATAGCTTAGGTACAACATGAACAAATGTGAAAACATACTCAGAAAGTATAAATATTAACAGCTAACATATGTCATTATTCCCTGAAAATAAAATGAGTTAAACAGTCACTCAAATAATAAACTAAAGGAATAACCGCTTAAGCAGACAAAAATAACTAGACATGTGTCTGTCGTAAATTGTCCTCACTGCCAGAAAGATCGTGTTTATGTATAGAGGGTGTGTATCGAAAAAACGTGTATAAACGTGTGTCCTCTTTTCCTCAAATCATAAATTGTTCGTTTGGAATATGAGTAAAGTTAAACAAAAATAAAATGGCCAATTCTGCTTAAAAATTTGCAACCACCAATAGGATATGCATGACAAATGCAAAACAACCTGCCCAAGTGGGCTAAATAAAATATTTGCAAAGATCTTAGTGGAAGCGAAAGGTACACTATCGGTTGAAACCCTCAATTTGGAAAACAATAATTAGTGACAGGATACACAGGTGATATAATATATTAATACCAAGGTGTATTGAAGAATGAGTTTGTGTATGAGTGTCTGAATGGATGATTTAGTAGGTGCATGACTGCCTGTATAAGTGAGTGATTAAACGTATCTTACTGAATGCATGGGTTAGTGACTAAACTGTGTGAATGTCTGTATCAGTCTGTCAGTTGGTGTGTAAGCACCTGCATGTGTTGGTGTGTAGCTACATGAGTGTCTATATAGGTTATTGATCATTTGTCTGAGTATCTGTATGGGTGCCTGAGTGTCTGTGTGGGTCAGTGGGGGGTATGTGACTCTGTGCATAGATGAGTGAGTGAGTGATTCACTGGGTGTATGGGTTCAAGAGTGCATCTCTGAAGAGCTGTATGGGTGGGCATATATGTATGGGTGTGTTAGTGAGTGAATGGCTGTCTCAGTGGTACATGTGTGAGTAACTACATATGTGAAAGGCAGTATATGTGTGTGTTGGACTATATAAATGACTATATGTGAGAGTGAGTGATTGTGAGAGTGGCTGTATGGATGAGTGTGTGCTTGTGTCAGTGATTGTATAAGAGAGTAAGTATGTGTTAGTATCTGTATGAATAAGTGAGTTGATGTGTGTAAAACTGTATAGGTGAGTACAAGTAAGTGTGATTGATTCTTTACATGACTGACTGGGTGTGTGTGTAACTCCATGGGTGAGTAGTGGTGTGTGAGTGTCTGTATATGTATATGAGTGCATATGATAGTAGGTGTATTGGTGAGTGACTGTATGGGTGAGTGAATGAATATGTGTATAGACATAGGAATCAGTCAGTGGGTATGTACTAACTGGTATTAGTGTGTCTATGATTTTGAGAATAGTAGTCTGTATTTTAGAGGGGGTGTATCAAAAGTTATATTAGGGTCTGAGTAGGTGCATCAGGTGATCACGTGGATGATGTCATCAGTGATGTAATTTGAGATATCATCAGTGATGTCATCATTGATGTCACTGACCATGTCATGAGTGATGTAACATGTGACGTCATCAGCAGTTCATTGAGGGGGCGTGAGTTATAGTTAGCTCAACTAACTATAACAACACATTACACACAATGGTAATGTGGAGGAATGATCTAACTACTAGCCATAGGGTACATCAAATTGCCCTATCAATGGTACATTGTCTTTTCTCCAATTTTTTGTGCATCAAAAACCACATACCACTTTAACTTCCTTGTTGGAATATTTCTTCATTACATTTTGTAGAGAATATTAAACATAGATAAAATCAATGACAAAATACATTTTACACATATATGTACATACAATCATATATATACTATTACCTAAACCCCAGTTTTTTATTGCCAGTGTTCACACCCTCATTAATGACAATACAATGTGAGGTAATCCTGTATACACATGAGGTCTCCCTACAACTCCTCAAACATTTTGTACATGTGCATCTCCACTTAAATACAATTATTAATCTTGATTTTTGCTGGATTCCTCCAAGCGTAAACTGTCGACTAACTATAAAGGCCACATTTCTCTGGTTTTGTACGAGTGAAATGTCAGCCTAACTATAACATCCCTGAAACCTGTGTTTTTTTCAGTGAATTTCTAAGTTTTTTTAAATGCTAATTTCTAACTATACCGTCCCTGAAACCTATGTTTTTTTCAGTGAATTTCTAAGATTTTTTAAATGATCATTTCTAACTATAACAAGCGTGAAACCTGTGGATTTTTCAGTGAATTCCAAAGGTTTTTTAAATGCTAATCCCTAACTATAACTTCCTTGAAACCTCTGGTTTTTTCAGTGAATCTTTAAGTTCTTTTAAATGCTAATTTCTAACTATGCCTACATAGGTAGGACATGTGTAGAAGGAGGAAGAAATATGCAGAAAGAAGCAAGAGAAGTGCAGAAAGAGGCAACAGAAGTCCAGAAAGAGGGAGAAAGGTGCAAAAAGAAGAAAGAGATGTGTAGAAAGAACCAACAGAGGTGCAGAAAGAGGCCTACTTTGACTGTACCTTACAACAGACTCATATAAAGTAGCCTAATCACTAATCTGTCTCCCAAGATGTCTTAAACCTCACTTTTCTCCTGAAGGTTTAATATTCATCGACTGCTCAGAATGTTAGGCCTACCAAATATAAAACAGCAATCCTAAGCATATCACTGTTGTAAGTCTGACCAAGTTTGTGAACTTATGCATGCGTGTGTCTCTGATTTTACCTAGTGACACGTTACATAAAAATAAACATACAAATACTTGAATACCTGTGTTTCAAACAGCATACACTGTAAATATGTGTATAAAAGGTAGAAGCAAGAGAAGTGCAGAAAGAAGCAAAAGATGTGCAGAAAGAGGCAAGAGGGGTGCAAAAAAAATCAAGTGCAGAAAGAAGCAAGAGAGGTGCTGACAGAGGCAAGAGGGGTGCAGAAAGAGGCAAGAGAAGTGTAGAAAGAAGCAACAGAGGTGCTGACAGAGGCAATAGGGGTGCATAAACAGGCAAAAAGGGGCAGAAAGAGGGAACAGGGGTGCAAAAAGAGGTAAGAGGGATACAGAAATTTGCAAGAGCGGTACAGAAAGAAACAAGAGCAGTGCAGAAAGAAGCAGGAGAAGTGCAGAATGAAGCAAGATAGGTGGAGAAATAGGGCAGAGGGGTGCATAAAGAGGCAAGAGGGATGCAGAAAGAACTAGGAGAGGTGCATAAAGAGGCAAGAGAGGTACAGAAAGAGGCAGGAGGGTGCAGAAAGAAGGAAGAGAAGTACAGAAAGAAGCAACAGAGGTGCTAAAAGAGGCAGGGAGGGTGCAGTAAGAGGCCATGGAAATGCACAATGAAGCAACAGGGGTGCAGAAAGAGGCAAGAAAGGTGCAGAAAGAGGGAAGAGGGGTGCAGAAAGAAGCAAGTGAGGTGCAGAAAGAGGCAAGAGGGGTTCAGAAAGACGCAAGAGAGGTACAGAAACAAGCAAGAGAAGTGCAGATAGAGGCAAGTGAGGTGCAGAAAGAGGCAAGAGAGTTGCAGAAAATGGTAAGAGAACTACAGTAAGAGGCAAGAGGGATGATAAAAAGGGAAGACGTGTGCAGAAAGAAGCAAGAGAGGTGTAGAAAGATGCAAGAGAAGTGCAGAAAGAAGCAAGAGAGGTGTAGAAAGAAGCAAGAGTAGTGTAGAAAGAGGGAAGACAAGTGCAAAAAGAGGCAACAGGGGTGCAAGAAAGAAGCAAGAGAAGTGCAGAAATAGGCAAAAGAAGTGTGGAAAGAAGAAACAGAGGTGCAGAAGTAGGCAAGAGAACTGCAGAAAGAGGCAAGAAAGTTGCTGAAACATACAAAAGAGGTGCAGAAAGAGGGAACAGGGGTGCAGACAGAGGAAAAATAAGCACAGAAAGAGGGAAGAGGGGTGCAGAAAGAGGCAAGAGGGGTGCAGAAATTTACTAGAGAGATGCAGAAAGAAGCAAGGGCAGTGCAAAAGAACCAACTGAAGTGCTGAAAGAGGCAATAGGGGTACAGAAAGAGGCAATAGAAGTGCAGACAGAAGCAACTGAGGGGCAGAAAGAGGCAAGAGAGGTGCAGAAACAGGAAGGAGAGGTCCAGAAAGAGGGAACAGGGGCACAGAAAGAGGCAAAAGAGGTGCAGAGAGAGGGAAGAAGGGTGCCGAAAGAGGCATGAGGGGTACAGAAAGAAGCAAGTGAGGTGCAGAAAGAGGCAACAGAGATGCAGAAAGAGGCAAGAGAGGTGCAGAAAGTGGAAGAGATGAGCAGAAAGAGGCAAGAGGGATGCAAACAAGGGAACACGGGTCCAGAAAGAAGCAAGAGAGGTATAGAAAGAAGCAAGAGAGGTGTAGAAAGAAGCAAGAGAAGTGCAGAAAGAGGGAAGACAAGTGCAAAAAGAGGCAACAGGGGTGCAAGAAAGAAGCAAGAGAAGTGCAGAAATAGGCAAAAGAAGTGCGGAAAGAAGAAACAGAGGTGCAGAAGTAGGCAAGAGAACTGCAGAAAGAGGCAAGAAAGTTGCTGAAACATACAAAAGAGGTGCAGAAAGAGGGAACAGGGGTGCAGACAGAGGAAAAATAAGCACAGAAAGAGGGAAGAGGGGTGCAGAAAGAGGCAAGAGGGGTGCAGAAATTTACTAGAGAGATGCAGAAAGAAGCAAGGGCAGTGCAAAAGAACCAACTGAAGTGCTGAAAGAGGCAATAGGGGTACAGAAAGAGGCAATAGAAGTGCAGACAGAAGCAACAGAGAGGCAGAAAGAGGCAAGAGAGGTGCAGAAACAGGAAGGAGAGGTCCAGAAAGAGGGAACAGGGGCACAGAAAGAGGCAAAAGAGGTGCAGAGAGAGGGAAGAAGGGTGCCGAAAGAGGCATGAGGGGTACAGAAAGAAGCAAGTGAGGTGCAGAAAGAGGCAACAGAGATGCAGAAAGAGGCAAGAGAGGTGCAGAAAGTGGAAGAGATGAGCAGAAAGAGGCAAGAGGGATGCAAAAAAGGGAACACGGGTCCAGAAAGAAGCAAGAGAGGTATAGAAAGAAGCAAGAGAGGTGTAGAAAGAAGCAAGAGAAGTGCAGAAAGAGGGAAGACAAGTGCAAAAAGAGGCAACAGGGGTGCAAGAAAGAAGCAAGAGAAGTGCAGAAATAGGCAAAAGAAGTGCGGAAAGAAGAAACAGAGGTGCAGAAGTAGGCAAGAGAACTGCAGAAAGAGGCAAGAAAGTTGCTGAAACATACAAAAGAGGTGCAGAAAGAGGGAACAGGGGTGCAGACAGAGGAAAAATAAGCACAGAAAGAGGGAAGAGGGGTGCAGAAAGAGGCAAGAGGGGTGCAGGAATTTACTAGAGAGGAGCAGAAAGAAGCAAGGGCAGTGCAAAAGAACCAACAAAATTCCAGAAAGAGGCAAGAGGGTGCAGAAAGAGACAAGAGAAGTGCAGGAAGAAGGAACAGAGGTGTACAAAGAGGTAAGAGGGTTACAGAAAGAGGGAAGAGAGGTGTAGAAAGAGGCAAGAGAGTTGCACAAAGAACTAACATAGGTGCAGCAAGAGGGGTGCAGAAAGAGGCAAGAGAGATACAGAAACAGGGAGAGAGGTGCAGAAAGCAGGAGCAGGGGTACAGCAAGAGGCAAAAGAGGTACAGAAAGAGGGAAGAAGGTTGCACAAAGAGGCAAGAGGGGTACAGAAAGAAGCAAGTGAGGTGCAGAAATAGGCAACAGAGGTACAGAAAGAGGCAAGAGAGGTGCAGAAAAAAAAAGAAAGGTGCAGAAAGAAGCAACAGGAATGCAGAAAGAGGCACAAGAGGCACAGAAAGAAGCAAGAGTGGGTTACACACCATTAGTGCCAATTTAATACCCACTTTCAGCGATAAGTAACAGGTGACCGTTCTAGGTTTGCAAAGGGCCTTCCACCATGCTGTAACACTTGTCTATGCATTTTTGGTAAAGTTTGAGCCATTTGAGCAAGAAACAGGGTTCATTTTGTTCAAATCTGTAGATTATGCAGCAGATGATGGATTATGTGGAAAATTAGGAAAATGTATAATTGTGCAAAAGTCAATGTAGCCAAAAAGTCTCATAATTCCAGTGGCCCGCTCATACCTCTGACTAGGTCCTTAGTGGTTCCTTCTATTTATTGTCTCATTGAGTTTATAGTTTAGCTTTTATGGAAATGAGGAAGACTAAACCTGAGGTTATCACTCCACAACACTGACCACCATACCACATAATTACTCTCGATAACACAGAATCCCACTCTACATAATTCCTATACACTAAATACCACATACTTTCTACCCACATAATTTCACTGCACAACATACCACATAATTCCACTACACACAACCTACATCCACTCCACTCCAAGAAACATTAATAAAACACTTTTACAGTTACAACGCCAATAGCTCTAACTCTCAGAAATGCGAAACCTATTACATTGCAAATGCTTCTTTAACTAATAGTCACGCTTGCAGAGAGGTTGAGAAAGGGGGCTGGGCCTCTGACCACTGCTCAGGAATTCCGCTGTATGGGACTTACAGGAGGTACCAGGTTGGCTTCTTGACCCGCAAAGTTGCTAAGGAGAAAAAAGGACTTCATCCCCCAACCTGTAGTGTGCCAGGAGGTGCGTTTGCAGAGTGGTGGAAAAGTGGGTCTGAAGACCTCTTAGCAATCCCACTGTGTGGGACCTACTGGAGGTAACAGGAGGGGTAGTTGGCCCCCAAGGACAACCTTAGGGGCCAACTACCCCTCCTCTTACCTCCAGTAAGTCCCACACAGCAGCATTGGTAAGTTCTCATAGCAGGCCACGCCCCCTTTGCCCACCAGTCTGCAAATGTGCTCCATGACGCACTCTTGGTTGGGGATTAAAGTCCCCTTTGCTGCTGGTGATGGTTAGGGGCCAACTAGCCTACCTGTTACCTCGAGTAAGCCCCACTCAGTGGAATTGCTGAGAGGTGGACACAGACCACGCCCCCTTTGTCCACCACTCTGCAAACGCGCCTCCTGGCATGCTTTTGGTTGGGGGATGAAGTCCCCTTTCCTCCTGAGGGTCCCTGGGGGCCAACTAGCCCTCCTGTTACCTCCAGTAAGCCCCACACAGCTGGAGTTGTCTGAGGCCACGCCGCCTTTTACACCACTCTACAAACGTGCCGCCTGGCGCACTGCTGCTCGGGGGATGAAGCCCACTTCAGTCCTGAGGTCCTCAGGACACAAAAGGACCTCATCTCCCTACCAGCAGTGCACTAATAGGCATGTTTGCAGAGTGGTGTAAAAAGGGGCATGGCCTCGGACCACCTCTCAGCAATCCCAGTGTGTGGGGCTTACTGGAGGTACCTGGTGTGCTAGTTGGCCCCTAAGGACCCTTAGGATTCAAGGGAACTAAATCCCCCAATCCAGAATGCGCCAGGAGGAGCATTTGCATAGTGGTGCAGGGAAGGGGTGGGGCCTCCAACAAGATGCCAGCTTCTGCTTTTTTTATTGTATTAGAAGGGGGGCTGTGTGGCCCGCCTTCTCTTAATATTTTGTAGGCCTTGGGACCTCATCCTCCAGGGCCTGACCCATTAAAAAAAATGGAAGGGGGCCCACCTACCAAGGCCTTTTTTTGCCCGAGGACCACATCCACGGGGCTGTGCCATATTTTTTAATTAAAATGTGTATTTTATTACGGGAGGGGGCCACGTGGCCCCCCTGTCCTGGGCTACTTTATGCTCCTGGGACCCCATCCTCCAGGGCCTGACCTCATTTATTTTTTTGACGGGAGGGGGGCCGTGTGGCCCCCCTTCCCTGGGCCTCTTTTGGCCTCAGGGATCCCTGCCCCCGAGGCCTGCCCTGCTTTTTTATTATTACTTTTGGAGGGGGGCTGCGTAGCCACCCACCTGTGGCCCATTTTGGCCCCGGGGACCCCATCCAACGGGCCGGCATTAAAGTTAGGGACTGTGGGGGGAGTCCCATTGCCTCGTCAGTCCCAGCCGTCTCCCTACCTCTTGCGGGAGCCGGCATTGCTTTTGGACAAGGGGAGCTGCTGACATGCAGCTTCCTTTGCCCAAAGCAATTCTGCTTTGCTTCTTGGAAGCAAGAGCAGGTTTCCTGCTCTTGCCTCCAAGAAGCAAAGCAGTGTTTGCTATGGCAGGGTGGGAGCCATGCCCTGGGGTGGGCACCACGGGACATTGCAGGAGCCAGCCCTGGGGTGTGGCAGTCCCCAGGGCCATCTAGGGCTCCAGGAGGGGGGCTGTGCAGCCCCCCTCCCAACTGATTAAAGCCCCAGGGAGGTGGTGGTCACCTTGGAGCCCCGCATTTTAGTCAACAGTGCCTTGGTAAGGTTGTGGCCTCTGGTGCAGTGTGGGTGTGCTCGAGCACCTCACACTTTGTTTTTGGTGGTCCCCAGGGCTGCAGGGGGCCACGTGGCTCCCACATCCAATTCACATAGCCCCGGGAAGGTGGTGGTACCCGGGGCTTGGGGGGGCCTGTGAGGCACCCCACCCAAAATAATTTAAAGCCACAGGAGGTGGTGGCCACTGGGCCCTAAAATAATTAAATGCCCCGGGGGAGGTAGCGGTCCCCGGGGCAGCGTAGAGAAGCTGGAGCCCTCCCAAGCATTTTTTAAAAAAGCTGCAGGGAGGTGGTGGTCCAAGGGGTTGCGATGGGCTGCTTGCCCCCCACATATGATAAACTTAGGCTCGGGGAGGTGTCAGTCCCAGGGCTGCAGGGGCCCCCAAGGGCCCCTGCATATAATTTCCTCATTGCCCCGGGTCCTGACCCACCCGGGGGCTCATAGAAACAAAGCGCGGGGGTCCGCGCTTTGTTTAAAAAAGAAATGTCCTGCCAGAATGCTTTTTTGGCCCTGAGCAGGCCTAGGGCGTCAGGGTGTTTGTATCCTGACCCCTTTTCTTGTTTTTTATCTTTTTTTTACTGTTTTCTTGTGACTTGGTTCTACTGAGTCACAAGATGGCTGCCAACACATTTTGGCTTGGAGTGTGGCAGCCGATCAGAATGAAGCTTGTGCTCGGGAGGGTTTGCGAATCCTCCTTGGCCCTCAGATATCGATATCTTATTTTTTGAATTTCTCAGGAACTACTTAACGGATCTACACCATTTTAAAAAAATTCGCTTTCTGAACCAAGAGCTACCTTTTTGCCAAATTTGGTGTAATTCCATTCAGCAGTTCGGGCTGTAGCAGTGTCTAAAGTTCCTACGGAAATTAACATGCACAAAACATGTTTTGGGACCCCTCTTTTTTCTCAGCCCCCACTTGACAAATCACCCCAAAACTTTCAAGACCGGAGCTGACCTAAGTGAACAATTAGGTTTGAAAATTTTGCGAAGATTCGTCAAACAGCCCCAAAGATATTGGCAAACGAAACAACGCTTTTTGAATTGAAACAAGGTCCTAACTATAACTACCTACTGGCGACCGCATGGTTCAGGACGTAACTTTGAGGTCGGAATTTGAGTTTTAAAAGCACACACTATGTGTCTTTAACCTCACAGTTTGTTTTAGCCTAAAGCTTTATTTCCCTATTATGCCCAGTGCGCATTTTTGTGATCACACAAACCAACACCGAACAGCATTACTTCCCAGTCCAATAATACAAGCAAAGGTCACAGGCTCTGCCCGGAGGAGTTTTTCATACCAATTAATGAAGCATTTAAGGTCAAATAGGTCTCTTCAGTGTTACACGCACACTTTTTATCGCGCAGCATGATTTAGTTTGTTAGCAATGTCTGACTGCGCTAAAATACTGTGTTTTTTAATTTGGTATAAATAGTATTACATGTCCCAACGTAAGAAGATACCTTCCCTGCACAGTAGTCAATTTTGTATATATTGTATATATGGTAAAGTGGCAAGATGATGCACTATGAATTTAACTTGTGTATTTTAATGCACTATGCGTTTTTATGTCTTTAGCTGCTATAATATCCACTAACCATACTAAATGTGACGGTATTTCTCTTTTTTTTTCACAAAGCCTGTGATTTTTCAATGTGTGACAGTGGATTTTTTTCTATGTCTATGAATTGTTTCTATGTCTATGAGGGGGTCATGTTATAAATGTTTTAATGAAATTGGTGCTTACCAGATTGAGAAAGGCTGCTGTTCAACTGAAATGCGTCTCTCCAGTCGCTGGGTCGGAGGAGGCCTTATGAAATAAAGAAGCCTTAACCCAGCAGCCCTCATGTGCGTGCTCTCTTCCTTTTGGATTAGGGGTTCAAGGATCAAAGCCCATCCCCTCTTTTGACCCTTCCCTCTCTCCAGGTTCCATCTTCTCTCATGGCCACGTCCCCTTTAAAAAGTCCTAAAGGGCCGCACTTAAAGAAGTGTCTTCATCTCATTTTCAAATTTGAGCGGGGTTGGGGCACTTTTGATGGATACATGTGATGTCATTACAGATCCAGGTGGATACATGAAAATCTTTGTGGTCTATTTTTTAATTTTCTGCCTTTCTTTTGCTGTGCAGCTGCAAGTGTCCGTTTGCTTTTCTAATCCCAAAAATACTACTATGATATACTGCCACACGCGACTCACAGTAAAGGGAAAGCATTCATAAGTGCTAATTTTATTGAAATAGGTAAGACATTTTAGAAGGCCTTGCAGGAATATATGCTTTAAAGAAAAAAAGGTAACGGTTAGTGTAACAGTTTGGTATCAATATTCGCATTAAAATCTCTGTTGGAAAGAGCTTTTAACTTCACAGAAGGAAATATGATTATGCGGAAAAACTTTTAATACTTTCGCAAGCTGAGAGTACTGCGTTCTTACATTAACCCTCGTCCATGAAATGTTAATGTTGTTATTGAAAGATCAACATCACAAAACAACGTTCCTGGATTTCCACATACATTTTTATACAGACGCTTTAAGAGTGGCTGTGAGGTAGAAAATCGCACTATTCCTTTATTCTAATTTCTTCCGCCTAAGAAACTTCAGAAACTGAATAAAGTTAAGCAAATAACAAAAGTACAAAAAAAATTGCTTGCATGCCCGGAAACAGGCTGTCGTTTCAAGAGTCTGTGAATCCCTCATGTTGTAAATGTAACAATTTACCAGCGTATTAAGTTGGTCTCAAAACTCTCTAATAATTTTCTCTTAGGTTCTTCAAAGGTTCCAGGTGTAATTCTTCTGCAAGAGATAAGAAGTAAAACGTTGTTATTGGCCAGGTTGTAATGACGCTCATCTTGTTGGGAGTTCGGGATATTCCTTTTTCTTTGAGCATTTGAAAAGGTAGCCGTTTCACATTTTTTGCGATGTGTACTTAAAGAGTATACACTTCTCAATGGCCTTCATTATTTTTGCGGGCAGCGTGCACACTAGGATTAGCAGGTGTAATATCTCTATGCAGTGGCAGCTCCTCCGCTAGCGTGGAGAAGCGTCGAACCACTGCTCGTTTGAGCAGTGCAAAATAAAAATAAAATGATAATTACAAGCAGTTATTATCATTTTCTTTTTCTTTAGACTCCAGCCAGGTCGGGCGGGGTGGCGCTGGGCTCCCCACATCAGAGGGAGCATGAGTGGGCAAACCATATGGGCACTTGGCATGTTCTCCATTGGGCTGTGTTCCACAGTCCCGTGGAGAACATGCTCAGTCTCACCAGGCATTGCCTGAGCGTCAACACAGGATACTCAGACCAATCAGTTCAGTTCAGTGTATTTCTTTATTCGGAAGTTTCACCCTAGCTCAGCCCAATCGTGATGCTGTTCCTGCAGCGTTGTGATTGGCTGGCAGAGACCAGAAGCCTGTGTGCTTTCAGGGTTGCAGAAGAGCGAGGTCGAGGAGAGGCATGCTGTGGCATTTGAGAAGGTAAGTTTGTTTTTTCTTTTAATCCCCTCTAATCACCCACACCCGCCCCCCGCCACACCACCACTCTTCAGAGGCAGCCATCACTGTCTCTATGAAGGATCCTGCTCCTGGGGATGCTGAGATGTGAGTGTTCATTTACCAATTAATCCTAGGTGTGTGTACTGTGGGCCTGTTTTAATCATTGCAAACCTGTACATCCAGTTGTGACTCCATGGCAGAGGTTGTGGGCAATGTCTAGCCTACCCACCCCTGGCCAATCCCATCAATCAACCTGGTAGATTCCTGAATTGCTCCTCCTTCTATGGCCGTGCATGCCCTGACTCTTAACACCCATTCAGACCCCAGTATCCTGTCCCATAACCCCACTGCGGCCCCAGATCTAACTTACACCTGCTCATGGAAGGGGGTAAATGAGAACCTAGAAGGATCCATTGTTGGTACATGGGGTACATCATACCTTGGGGCATATATTTACATGCCCTGAACGCCACCGGAGCGTGACTTTTTCTGATGCTCCGGTGGCGTTGCTCCATGCCCCATATTTACAAGGTGGCATTAAGCCACTTAACGTGGCTTAACGCCACATTGTAATTATGCCCCTTGCTGCAGCAGCCCGCTGGGAAAAAGGCGTGGGCCATGGGTGTTGCATTGGGCGTTCGATCGCAACACCCATAGCTTTTTTGACTCTGCCCAGATTTACATGGATGGGGCAGCGCCAAAAACTAAGGACAGGTAAAACCTGTTTTTGGGATGGTGATACCAGGAGAAACTATTAACTTCTCCTCGTATTGTGATCTTTCTGTGTGCTGCATTCTGCAGCACACATAGAAACTGCAAGTTGCCTTTAAAGAATGTTGGGCAGATTTACAAGTCTCGTGTGCCACTTTTGCGTCACTTTTCCCATGTTAAAAATGATGCAAAAGTGGCGCAAGGGGCTTGTTAAGCTGCCCCTGTATATTTACAGGAAGGTGTCCCTTCCTGCACATCAACAATCACCCCTGCAGCGCAGGCACCCTGGCAGCATCATGCAAGGGTGCCTGCACTGGTGCTAGGCAGCTTTTTTGTGCCAGTGCTAGGGAAAATGTAGGGGTGTGCCATATTTTCAAAAAAACGCTGCATCCCTGCGTTTTCAAAATGTCGGAGCGCAGCGTTGCCAAATTTGGTGTTACACACTGCTCCGACATTTTCTTGTACATATCCCCCCTGGTGGCTTTGGGTAAGAACCTTTGGCAACCAATATAAAGAAAGGTATGTCCAGCTCTTGCATAATGCAAAGTAAGGCAGCAACCTCAGTGTGCAATTCAGAGGTGTTTACACAACAGATACTTAGACCGTGGCTTCTATTTAACTATCATTTCTGTGATATCCAATCTGAGTGATTGCCTGACATATTTCATGCATATGCCTGGGTAATGTTCCACTGGTAAGTTAGATCCATTTGTCTTCAACCTTAGTCTCGCTGACACTTTGTTCTCTTAGGGTTTTCATTTGGTAAAAGAGGACAGAAGCAAAGGTCGACTAAGAGATTGGTACTGTAAGAATTCATGGTTGTTTGAAATGGACTTGTAGAATGTTATGAATGTGTACTCAAACAAACTGGTAGGTTTTAATCATGGTTTTGTGGCTCAAATAAGTTCCTTTCCGTGGTTCTGAATGAGATCATTCCTGAAAAGGGTCTGAATTAGATAATTCCTGGAAAATGTTGAACAGATATCTTTTTTCACTGGGGACTTGCTAACGCGTTTCATAAAATAGAGCTTTCTTCCTCTTTTGGTGTCTTTCCAGTATTTCCAGTGCCACTTAGTAGATCTTACCTTATCCGGACTGTGACGTTTGCCATTTGTGTTTTAAGTTGTTAGTGGTGCATTTTAGGTCTATCAGTTCACCGGTGTTGGTGACGTAGGTGCACAGCTCAATTACTTGTTTTGGAAGGTGAGCAAAATACTGTTAAAGGTGAGTAAATACAAAGTTGGGTTATCTAGCAAGGCATTTGGATCTGCAGCATTAGTTTTGATGGCATTGTAGATTGTCTCAAACTTCTCTGTAGAAGTACTTGCAGCTTTTGGGCTGGCTCTGATATGGTCTTTGTTGTAAGGTTAATGTAAATGCAAAAACTGGTGTCACTGTTCCTAGTTAGGAGAGGACAGGAAAACAAAAGAAGATTAAACACAGGTTAGACACATGTAGAGTGGCAGTCAACAAGACTGTTTCATGTTGCCCTCACACATCCCAAAGGATGTCATGCTTCATCATAGGGCTGTTGCACCTCATCGGGCTGGCACTGCAATGCCCTACGGGTCCCCCAAAGGGTCACTTTGGAGGAGATCTTTTGCTTTGATTGCTGTATGGTGAGTGCAAGAAAAGTATATGATAGATTTTTGATAGATTGCAAAGTTAATGACCTTAGGAATTGTGGATGATGACATGGTGGAGGTTGGGCTGTGGTGTCTTGAGTCATTTTGTGAATATTTCACTGCAGCAGATGCTACCTGAATATTTCCTAAAAAAATGATTATCATATTGATCACAGACTACCAATCAAGGTGCATTCTTTCTGGATTGCGTTCTGCCATGCCTCTGGATTTTTCTGAAGAACAGGGAGTCACTATTGGTATTGCTGTTGTTAGAGTAGAACAGATATGTTTCCTGATGCTGTGACATCCTGAAAGGGACTGGAGATGGAGATGACTGTGAGAAAAAGAAAACAGAATAAAGTTTCAAACAAAAGTGAAAACACACACAAAGGAGGATAGAAAGAGTGGAGGGGCCGAATGCCAGAGACAGGACATTCAAGTTGGAAGAGCAGCCGAATATCAGGAAACAGAGTCAGATGGGACCATGGAAGGAGAAACACAGTATAGCAGTTGAGGAGGGCTCCGCTGTGCTGAAAACCCGCAGAGAAGAAACTCTGTTTTACAACTTGGGAGCCACCATCCTCGTTACCCAGGGACTGTCTCCCTTTCGGACAATTTCTGAGGATTAGTAGGAATTGTTTCAGAAAGGAAGACTACTTCAGGGAGTCGGGGGCACTTATTACCAGACTCATAAAAAGGGACTTTCCAAAACATTTTGTTAACAAGCTCAGAAGAGAGCCTGGGATGACCCAAGGAAGGAACTCTTGACACCACGTACCAGAACGGAACAAACAGAGTGTCTGATCTGTGTAAACACTTTCAGTGCAGCCAGTAATGCTATCAAGGCTATTGTTAGCAAACATTGGGTCTTGGTCAAGTCCATGATGCCTAAACCAGAGAAACCAATTGTTTGAAATGGCCCTTTTTGCAGGGTTATCCTCAAACGTTTTGCTTCTTTCTCCTATTTCCTGACCTGTGTTTGTTGGCTATAGGACTCTGGGCACTCTACCACTGCTGATCAGTGCTAAAGTTCATATGCTCCTTGTGTAAATTGTTATTGTGATTAGTTATCCATGATTGACATATTTGATTTACCAGTATGTCCCTAGTAAAGTGCACTGAGTGTGCAAGGGCGGGTAAATCAAATGCTACTAGTGGGCTTGCAGCACTGATTATGCTACCCGCATGAGTAGCCTTGAAAGGATGTCTCAGGCCTGCCATTGCGGTGCCTGCACGCAGTTTGTTAACTGCCATGTCGACTTGGCAAGTGCACCCACTTGCCAGGCCCTAACCTTCCCTTCTCTTACCTATAGAGTACCCCTATGGTAGGCCAAGGTACCCCCCTGGGAAGGGTGTAGTGTATGTGAAAGGTAGGACATGTACTGGTGTGTGTAACATGCCCTGATAGTGAAATACTTCCAATTTCATTGTTTGCTATTGAAAGGCTAGCTTGCCTCATAGGACAGAATGGGGAATGCTTTATAACATTTTACAAGCATATATTCCCATAGGGATAAGATAGAAAAATGGAGTTTGGTATCCCTGAACTCAGAATTTGATAACACATCTTTTAGTAAAGATGGTTTTTACATTGTGTGTTTGAAAATACCACTTTTAGAAAGTGGCTATATTTCTGTTCAACTATCTAGTGTGCCTCTGCCTGCTTGTGGATTGACTGTCTGGCTTTGGAGTAACAGGGGCTGGGGAGGTGTCGTGGCTCCAGGAGTCTGGATGAGTCAGCACTAGGCTGAATAGGTCTGATCTGCATTGGGAGTGCTGGGAGGAGTAGCACCTGTACCTGAATTGGGCTGTGCCTGCCTTCCACAATGCTGGCTCTGCCCCCCTGAGGTGTGTCTGGACCCAAGGCTCACACTGACAATGGATGTTGTTGTGCACTTGCAGAGTGCCCCCCAGAATTAGTTTGAACTGGGCTTAGAACCCCTTGCACAAAGAGAACAAAGACATTTTGGGGTATAAGTATTACACCTAAAACCTCTGTACTTTAGATTATTCCTGGAATTTAAGAGGAACCTTTGCCATGGGGAAGAGCTGGAGAGACTGAGGAGAACTACTGCATTTGCTGTGTTTGGGGTTGGCCTGCAGTTGCTGTTTCTGCCAAGGAAAGGATAAGGACTTTTCTGTGTGCTGTGTCTCCTGCTTGAATGAGATCTCTAAGGGCCTGAAGTGTGCTTGCCTCCTGTGCTGAAGTCTCAGGGACACAAAGACTTCACCCCCAGCTCCACTGAAATCTGCTGCTGTGAGTTCTGACCTGCCAAGAGATGCATGTGCCAGTTTTGGGCCTCTGGAGGTTGTTACTGCTGTTTGGGAGCTGAAAGCAAGACGAAACTCAAAGAACTGCAGAAATCGAAGGATCAAGGGCTCGCGGTTGAAGAGGACTGACGCAGTGCCGCTCAACACCGCTGCATCGATCGCCAACGCATCCTGGATTTCCACGCATCGTACCTATGTGGCAAGTTCTTCCAACGCATCTCCTGCATACCTGAACCATTACAAAGAATCAACGCATCACTCCCTGTACAGAACGGATTCGATGCAACCCTTCCTCAGCGTGCAGCGGGACTGTTGCATCGCCTACCCAAGGTCTCAGGAGTGTCGCATCTCTTTGTTTTCTGATGCTGCAGCTGTTCGGCTTGTGAACTTTGACGCATCTACAGGTGCTTTGGTGAAAGTCACGCATCCATAGATTTCTATGGTACAAGTTCTTGAAACCTTTTGAAAGTCATATTTTTATCTGTGTATGTTGGATTTTCGGTCGTTATTGTCTTGTTTGGTTTAGATAAAGGTATTTTATTTTTCTAAACTGGTGTGGTGTCCATTTGTGGTGTTTTCACTGTGTTACTGTGACTGTTGGTACAAATACTTTACACATTGCCTTTGGGATAAGCCTGTCTGCTTGTGCCAAGCTACCAAGGGGGTGAGCAGGGGTTATCTAAAGTGTGTATCCCCCTTACCCTGACTAGAAGCCAGGGTCCCTTTTTGGACAAAGATACCTAACTCTGCCAACTAGAGAACCCCATTTCTAACAATAATGTTTGCATTTAAAAGGGGATCCAATACCACAGATGTGATAGTCAGAGTAGCTCTCCCGAAGCCCCCCACTCCCGCCTTGATATAACAATGGACACTACAGCCTGTCAAAGGCCATAACAAATGTGGCCACAGCACTGCTTTTAAAAGTTGTAAAGAAACAAAGGATTTTTTTATTTAATGAAAAAAGGTTTCTCTTGGGGTCTCTAACAAATTGCAACTCCAACAATGTGGTATATTCAATCTGATGTCCCTGTAACAAGGTCTATATTGGGCACATTACACAAAAGTTTAAGAACAGGATTCTACAGCACAGAAGCCACATCAAATGCAATGTAACAGGTGCTCCAATGGGGGACCTTTTTCAAAAACACCAGCATACTGCAGAGGAGATCACATGGCAAGTGATTGAGCAATCGACACCTGACCGAAGTGGTGGAAATCAAACACAAAGTTTGATGATCAATGAACTAAGATGAATCGACCAGGTGAACTCAGTCACCCATGCACTTAACATGGACTTAACAGTCTTGAGGATTGCCGTCAAACAACCACACCTTGATCCTAATCTGACAATCATTATACAGAACATTTCAACTGAAAATGCTTCCTACAGACTCCTTGTATACAAACAGTACCCAATGTTTTCCATTCCATACAGCCAGGTTGTCACAGTATGTTATCATAATGCTGCCTCCATCAAGCTAATTCTGCAGTGATGACACCGTGATGCATGACTTTGACCCAAGGTTCTTTGTGACGCTGAACTACTGTATTCCACCTGGGTGCAATGGATATCCTGTGGGTGTTATACAACTATATGCTACATCAACTTTTGTGATGTATATTGACTTGTTACGTCATCTTATGCCACAGTGTCCTGTGAGATCTATACCAATACTGTGCCGATGGCCAGTACATCTTTGATTAACCAGATATACTGTATCCAATATATGCGCTTGTCTTGTGAGACCAAAGTCTCTTGAGTGTCAAAAATACAATTTATTCTTTTACGGTCTCCATGTGCACTTCGCTGATGTCAATCGCAGAACACACTACATTGCTAACTCTTGCTGTAAGGTGGTTTTGGTTCCCCACTCTTGTTTGCGTGTAGACGAGGGGCCGCTTAATTGTTTTTCATTTATATTTTCCAAAACTGGTCAATGCCAGGCCCCTCCCCCTAGATACTGTTACTGACACATGGACTGATCTGTGACCCCCTTTGCCCCCACGAGCATATTACGTGCTCGCTTGTCTATTTAACCCCATGACGAGCTACAGCGCACTGACCATTCTGTCCTGAACCAGTGATTGCTCCCAACACTGCAGTGAGTGCAGAGTTTTTGGCTCCAATTTGTGCTGACATGCATTGATTTTCTCTAGGCCTCCGCGGTGAACTTCGCTCTGTTCACGGAGTTTGCAGAGCTATCTGAGTGAGAAACTCCGCTTTGCGATGTGCAGCGGAGTGTTTTTCCCCGCTTGCGATCAAGAACGGTAAGTTTGCGATCACAAATGGTATGTTCACGATCGCGAACTGCCGCTCAGTTAGAATTTCTACCTGAGCAGCAGGAATAACAACAGAAAGTGCAGTTCGCACTGCACTCCGCCACTCGCGGAACTTCGCAGAGTTTTTTGTAACTTTGTGGAGTTTCGTGTAGCAAAACTCTTCGAACTACGTCCAGGCCTAATTTTATCTTTTGATTTTCCATCTGTCTTGATGTTGATTGTCTTTCACAGGTAATATGTGAGTGTGCGTTGTAGTATTTTATCATGAACACGGGTAAGCATCACCACATGGTGTTTCTTCCCTCTTCTGGACGCTCATCCTTTGTTATCACTTATGGTGCCTTGGCGGGTTCCGTCCCCACATGCAGCGGAATACTTTTTCATTGAGACACACATAGCGTGTCTATGAGATGGATTGTTACACTCTTTTTTTTCTTAACTGTATGAAGACATGTTTGCCCTCCAATTGATGGATTAATTTGCTTCTTTAATTCATGCATGGAGCTCACAGCTGTATGAAGGCATGCATACATCGTTTGAGGTCTTTTGCCTCTGTCTCCTAGGCAATGACTCGGCGTGAGACAGGCTATTTTTTCACGTCTCTGCGCCTGTTTGATGTGCACTCCTAGATATCACACATTGTTTTGTCTTCCATGCCCTGGGTTGTTCTCCGCTACCTGTGTGAGGTTTTATTTTACTCACCTGGTGGATTTAATACCTGTACATGCATGTGTTTTTGCCACTGAGCACTGGTCTCCTTTTGATTTATTCACTGCATAATTTATAATTCCTTGTACATAATGGTGGCTTTGTACATTTTAGATTGGTGCATTGAAACTGATTGTTTCTGAATGGCTATTTCTTACATCACTATAATTAAGAGGTGAAAATGCTACCAACACTCTTCTTGTGTGCCTTTAAAATCACACTGTATTTTCAACTAATAATGTATATGTCCTTTGTTTTAAATGTCTACTTGTATGTTCTGATGAAGCCTCTGTTCCTAAATTGAATTATTGGGTCGAAACATTGATTAGTTTATTGTTGACTTTACTGAAAATGTGCCATAAGTGGAGCCCTGAATGCAGGGCTTCATAAACTTTGAATTTGTGCATTCTTCTGTCAACAGTTTTATGATATATGTTTAACCAGTCACTTCTTGTTCACTTAATATATCACCATCCACTTACACTGCACCACCCACAAAGAGCACCTACAGCTTATTATTTGTTATGATTGTGGATATTTGTACTATATGCAATTGTGCATACCCTACATCTGCACAGGATTGTTCAGTGCCCACTGTATGGGTATCTATTAAGCAGTTGGTTAATCTACTTCATTTGTGTGACCACATATAGTTCTCTTGCCTAGGAAACAAAGGCATAAGCTTCCCCCGATGGAACCCATTTATTTGTTTTACTACATCTACCTGGGTTCCTAGGCAAAGCGGGTTGTCCCCTAGTTTGATTTCGGGAGAAGTGATAGGACAGGACTTTCGAGTGCCCTCCTCGATGTAGAGTTAGATGATAGATAGACAGCCTTTATTTGGCATTGAGTGAAGAAGCCAGGATGTGTTGATCCTGGAGGAGCAGCAGAAATCCCCACAATGCTTCTTAAGTCTATTGTTTTCTGTTGCAACCCCACAAAGGTCACTTTCTTTTGTTATCTTGGTGGATCATCTGCCATGCTTTGTTGCTTAGTTGGGTATAAGTTGTAGTCTGGAATATCTAGTGTGAAATCTTGAGTTTTGAGAATAGTGAAGATGAAAAATAGAGGATCAAAATATCGAGGAGGTAAGTTCATATAGATAACTGTAGATATACTGGTCTTACCACCTCATGTGCATATCTTGAAGATATATATCTTCTCCAGATACATATATATTAAGTTAAATAAAAGGAAATTATTCATAATTACCTGTTGATATTTTGGTTATCGATTGTTTTGGCCTCAATATTGTGGTTACACTTAACATTCTTTACCTACACCGTTGGGTATCAGATCTAATCAAAACAAAAATATGAAAGAAAATAGTTGGAAACACAAGGCAGCATGTTATGAATTGAATGGTGGATGGCATACACACTTGATAACTTTCAACATCTGTCACATTCATCGGGAACCCTTGCTCATAAACTGACATCTAGTTTGATGTTAGATGTGAATACACCATAGGGGAAAATTACGCACATGTCAATTGGAGTTTGAGCTGTGCAATTGTTCCGTATGGTCGTTCCTGAAGGATCAGCTTCTCTTATTGCATCATGGTTACACTTACATTGGTGGCTCAGAATGGTATTTGTGGACTGAGGTCTGGTACACATTTAATCAATAACTCATCAACGCCCACGCAGTGTGATATTGCTGGAGCGGGTAATACAAAATGTTGTATACCCCCCCATTCTGCATGTTTATATTAATTTGAATAATTAACTAATAGTAATCGTATTAATTGGTTTGCAGTGAAACATTTACCATTCATACTAACAAAAGAATTACACGTGGGAATTGCACTTTGCATGGCTATACTAATTGTAAACTAATTTAAGTACGCATATTAATAGTAGGAAAATTAGAATATTGCATGTTATATGTTGCTTTGGTGATGTATTCATGATTTGTGCTTTATTTCGTGAGTATAAACCGTGTTGCTTCTGCTAGATAAATATACACACATATGGGTATTAACAAGGGGATAACATTTTATTAGCCATTTCTATGTTTTAATTATGTTTTTGTGTTTCTTATGCTTAAGTTGACCATTTCGGCGTAAACAAAATGGCTGAACGAGACGTTGAACATGACTGCCCTGACAACACAAGGTTCTGGGTGAAGTGCGCATGCGTCACCGCTAGCAGCAGTGGCCTGGACCTAACCCCGGGAGAACATGTACTCTTCAAGGACGCTCCGGGAACCTAGCCAATACCAAAGACAATGCTTGATTTAAAAACCGGAAGCAGCAAGTATGATGAGTTCATCGTTTGGATACCCTGAGAACTTCACCTCACAACCCCAAGTCGACCAATCAGGACTTTCTAAACCCCGATCTTGATACTTTTTGACATTACTTTCATTATAAAAGTAGGTAGGAAATTGAACTAAATATCGCAACGCACGCTCTTCTTTGACGAACTTGATTTCCTGACGTTATGCTGACGGAGAGGACGGTGGCACTGCTGGACAGCTGGACAGCTGTTATCCTGAATCTTTGAGAGACTGAATTGCGGCCTAACTTTGATGAGTAAAATTCTTCTTTGACCTGACTGACTTAGAGGACGACTTTAGCCAGAATAGGTCAATATGATGCTCTGAAATGCTGATGATGATTTCTAACGATTCTTGCAATATTTCTTAGATAAAGAGTACTTGATTAATTGACAAATGTGTTGTGTCGATTATTTGAAGAAGAGTATTAGGATAAAGAAGCAATGTGTAGATAGATGAGTTTAGTCACTAAAATCATAGATAACAACTAAATGATCCATCTCCTTATGAGAGGTATATCTTAGGTTTGAAGTCAATGTGTTTAGGGTAAGGTTAGGGTATTCCTTTCATGTCAGCATTTGGAAGCTTATTTTCCCTAGGAAAGCAGACCAACGGAGTGTAAGTATTGGTGTTATGGGCCCCACCAATGAATGTATATGAGTGAATTTGATGTTGAGGTATTTGGTCTGTGACGAAGGGGAGTTTGATGTTCCACGCTGCAACAGTTTTTCTGGTAGCAGTATGATGGTTTTTATTGTTTTGGTTTGGTGATTACTGCTTGTAAATAGCTTATTGATTATTGGTTATTGGTATTGGTTTGTGTACTAACACTCTATGTTGAGTCGTGTTGAGTTTTATGTTGTTTGCACGGCTTCTGGGATGTAGGAAGTCGGAAGTTTGTAACGGTTCCGTAGTAGAACAGAGGTAAGTGCTGTTCTCGGGAAAGACGGAATTGTTGTTATCCTGTAGGTACACAGGAGAAACGTGTGACGATTGGAGTTGCACGACGCATTGTCAGGGTTCGATTCGGTGACATCGCCGTGTGTTGCCATTAGAGACATTTTCTGTATGAGAGAAGTGTGTATGATAGCAAAGGTTACCTGTGAAATTTTGGTCTTAGGTACCAGGGATCCAAATGGCATTCCAATAACGCTTATCACTGGAAAGGTAATATGTATACTCTGAGATTGATAGAAGGACAGAGTAGAGGGAAGTGCTGCTTTGTTAACGTATGTCATAATTCTGTAGTAGGACAGACTGTTCGCTATTCTCGGGAAAGACAGGATTCTGTGTGAATGTACTACATTTTTCTTGTGTGAACGTGCGTGAATGTAAAGGCATTTGGGCTAATTGTGAAACTCTAGTTTTATTTCTCAGGAGCATTGGGTCTCCAACTATGTGTCTTAATTCTGGAGAAACGGTTGACTAATGCTTGTTAGAGGGGTGAAGTAGAGGGATGTGCTACTTCATCAGCGGAAGTAACGATTCCGTAGTAGGGCAGAGGTAAGCGCTGCTCTCGGGAAAGACGGAATTCTCGTGAGAAAGGTCTATTGCTATTCCTTGGTTAGCGAAGCAGACAATGGTGGCGTTTTTATGTTGGTACTAACAGAATTGTAGAAATTGAAACAAAAACTTACCGAGCAGACTTGTAAAGGAGGGGTAGACAGGAGCAGGAGCTGCCGCAGCGGCTGCTGACGTCAGAACGACCGCGCTGGGATTGGACAGTCGGTCAGAAACGTAAAACACTCCGGATTGGTGCGTTAGTGTGTGCCGCGTTAGGATTGGAGAATTGTAAAGTGACATCGACGCTCCGGATTGGTGCATTATTGTGAGTCGCGCTACGATGGGACGGAGAAGCGGTACATTTGTAAAGGAGACTAGTGAAACACGAAAGAAGGGAAAATGTATTATGATCCACCAGAAAAGGAGAAAAGTCTTGGTTTGTTAAAATTAAGAAGTGGTTTAAAAGGGACAAACCGATCATAACTAGGGAAGTACAGTTACTTCCTCCACCAAAAAACCCCTGCATCCTTCATGGTTGCGAAATATGGATATCACACCAGTATTTGGTTAGATAACTGGGTAAAATATACCGAGAAAGACGGAGTGTTGGCTTTTCCAGAGCATGGTTCATTTAATTTGGCTGTTTTGAGAAATTTGAGAGAGAAAATTATGAATTTAGAAACGAGACCTAGACCGACTCAATTCGAGGCTTTGACGGAGTGGGAAGACGAGATGCATGATCGAGAAAGACAGAGAAATGGTAGAGGATATAGGTACCTGTTTGGCAGATCATACGGACATGAGACGCATGATGATCGAATGAGAAGGTGGCGGAATGCGAGTATGACTGAGGGTTTGTTTCCTGTAAGAACTGCAGGAGAGAATGAAGGAAGAAAGTGTGTAGAAAAAAGGCATAATGTGGAATCGAGAGGGTGTGGAATGAATGAGTCAGAGGATGATATTCTTGAGGATATGTTCTATAAGAATCCACCACCATACCCACCAGAACCAGAAATAATAACTCTAAGTGTCCCAATGAAAGAAACAGTACGAATCATAAAATCGGAACCAGAGTTCCAAGATTTGGGAAGAAACAATTACATTAGAGAGGTAGAGAAGAAGTCTAGAGGAAAATTGGATGGAGAAAATTCAGCAGAATTAGCAAAAAACGACCCTAGAATTAACCGAGAAAATAAGAGAATTGACTAAGAATTTGGAAGCGGTAACTGTTCCAGTAACGATAGGTCCAGTAATGCCTATTTTTGACAAGCAGAAAGACAGCGAACATTGTTTGACAGTCCCTTATAGAAGTAATAAACCGGTTGAACAACCAAGAATGAGTCAGAGTGAGAATCCATGGAGACAGACTATGAGTATGATTGAACCGAATTTTTCAAATAACCCATTTGTAGGTCAAAACTGTGCAGAAAAGCATATGACAATGATAGAGACTTTGTCAGAAACTCAAAAACATTTTGGACAAGGAAATGTAGAGAAGCCAGTAGGACCGTCTACAGAGGAGTTGAGTGAATGGTTGAGAAGCTTGCAAAAGAAAGACAAGGAATCTCAGTCAATAGATGTGGCAAAATTACGAATGGTACTGGAAGAATTAATAGTAGGAACTATCCCGACAGAGAAGTTAAAAACGTACCAAGATGAGGAGTTGTTATTTCTGTGCAAAAGCGTAACATGGAGAGCAAAGAGTCTTCATGAAAGATTAGAAGAAGTGGCAAAGGAAATGGGTATTGATATTGAAAGGTAAAAGCCCTACAGAAACCCTATCGAGTAGATTTCACCGAAAAAGATATTGAAAACATGAATACAACAGGACGAATAGGTCAGATTAAGGAAATAATTATTTTGTTGAGAAAATGGGGAGATGTGGACAAATGGAAAAGCAGATGGTATCACAAACGAGACGAAGTTTCAGACAAAACGTTTTCAGCTTATCCTGTGAGAGAGAAAGAGAAGGTTGTGACAGAATGCCCTATGAGAGAGATTCCGGGAGGAGGATATGTACATGTCCCATGGACCAGACAGGATTTTTTGTCATTTACAAATGACTTCCCTCGACTGCGTGAAAAACCTGTCGAGTGGTATAGACAGGTGGACAGATTTGTGAAACTATCCAAAGTATTGTGGATTGATCTGAATAGCTTGTTTCACAGCAGATCTATGGACAGAATGCAAAATAGTAATAGATTGTCCGACACAGGAATACCCAAGGGATCCAAAGACGCTCCAGACCCCGAGGTAATGAAGAAATATGAACAGGTTATGGCATTCTTGAAGAACAAGGTACCCCCTAAAGAGACAGATTGTGTGAAAATTGACAGAACAAGAAAGCAAAGAATCAGTACATGCCTATTATGAGATGTTAATTTTAGCCTTTAAACAATTCAGTGGAGATGAAAATTTGAGTGACAAGGATTTGAGTCATTTCCTATACAGATTTGTATATGGTCTTCGTCCAGAAATTAGTGAAATGATAAAACAGCATACGGTAGATTGGCAAAATAAGCAAATAGATGAAGTATTGAGGCATGCTAAATATTTCAGTGATGAAATTGAAGCAAAACAGCAAAAACTAAAAGAGAAGGTTATGTGGGCGCAGGTAAAAGTAGCAGAGAGACAGGAAGCACAATTAACAGAACAAGCTGGGTCTAAACAAAGATTTAATCCTGGGAAAAATAAAGGGAATATTGAGGAAGCTAAGAAGAAATTTCAGTGTCATAATTGCGGTCGGATAGGGCATTGGAAATCCTAGTGTAAGAATCCACCAAGTATTAACGATGAAAATTCTTCCTTGAATCCACAGGTGCAGAATGAGGTGAGTGGTCAACAGCAACGACAACAGCAGGGTGTAACACAACAGAATCAGGTGCCAAAACCACCTTTTCCACAGAACAAAAATTTCCAGAAGTATAGTAAGGAGAATGGATTCCACAACGAAGAACAGGTAAATAAGCGGCAACGCGCTAGCGCTGCTTCGCAGTATTGGCTGCAACGCGATGAAAGCGATTCAGATGAGGGTTATTGACGGTGCCAAAGAGAGGAAGAAGAGTGCGTACTTGGCACAACTCTAGAAGTAGACCAGACAGGCCCATTTGTAGATGGAAAAGTTAATAATGAAAATATTACTTTTCTAGTTGATACTGGTGCTACTCGATCAACTGTTAGATCAGCTGATGTCAAGAATCTTCCTTTCCCGGATGAAACGATCCAAGTAGTTGGTGTGTCCAACAGACAGATTAAAACTTACCTTACAGAACCAGTGACAGTTAGTGTAGGGAAATTTTCTGAAATGCACAGATTCGTAGTGTGCAGTACCAGTCTTGTGAACCTTTTAGGTAGAGATTTATTGTGCAAGATGAATTGCACTATATTTTGTACTCAGGATGGAATAGCCTTTGAAACATCAGATGATGATGTGTTGTATAAAATGACAATTGCAAACAGAGAAAAAGAGGTTACAGGAACCTATGCTGTATTTAACCCAGACGAATTACCAAAAGAATTAAAATATTCAGTAAAAGCAGAAGTTTGGGACTTTACAGGAGAAGACGTAGGATTGATGAGGAATGTAGATCCAGTAAAAAATAACTGTAAAAGAAGGAGTATGTTACCCAAATGTCCCACAATATAAATTGACACCTGAAATAATCGAAGGAGTTACTCCTGTGATTGAGAAGATGATAAAACAAGGAATTTTGAGAGAGATACTGAGTAGCCCATGTAATTAACCAATAATGGGACTGAAAAAGCCTAGTGGGAAGTTCAGGATAGTGCAAGATCTGAGAAAGATAAACAAAATTGTTGTACCATGTTGTCCCATTGTACCGAATCCATCTGTGATTTTATATCAGATTCCTCATGACGCAGAATGGTACACAGTGATTGATTTGTGCCATGCTTTCTTTTCCATCCCATTGCACCATGACAGTCAGCAAATTTTTGCATTTCGTTTCGGCGAGCGTATTTTGGCGTGGTCCCGAAATCCACAGGGATATACAGAAAGCCCGTCAATATTTAATCAGCTATTGAAAAAGTCTTTGGAGAGTTTAGAAATGCCTGAAAATTCAGTACTAGTCCAGTATATTGATGACCTACTTGTGGCATCGAAAACTCGTGAAGCTTGTGAGGTAGACACAGTAGCCTTGCTGAATCATTTGGCAGATGGAGGATTAAAAGTGTCACCATCGAAATTACAATTTTGTAAGAAAGAAGTCCAATATTTGGGACACAGCATTGAGAAAGGACACAGGAAAATAACCATAGACAGAATCAGGATCATAAAAAGAATGAGTCCACCAATGACCCAAATAGAAGTGAGAATGTTTCTGGGAATGGTTGGATATTGTCGTCAGTGGATAGGAAATTTTTCATTGATTGCAAAACCTTTGGTACGATTGACAAGAAGTGATGTGAGAGATCCAATTGATTTGAACAAAGAGGAGTTGGCAGCATTCAAGAAATTGAGGGAAGGATTGTGTGAAGCACCTGCATTAGGTATGCCTGACTATGACAAGGAGTTTGAGTTGTATTGCAGTGAGAGAAATGGATGTGCACTCTCTGTTCTAGTACAGAAGCATGGAAAACTGAGGAAACCAATTGCACATTTTTCATCCATGTTAGACCCAGTAGCTGTAGCCCTTCCCGGGTGTCTGAAAGCAGTAGCTGCTACATGTCGAAGTATGGAACAGAGTGAGGGAATTGTGATGGGATATCCTGTGAAAGTGTTTGTATCTCATGATGTGGCGATTCTTTTAACAAGGAGTCGTACTCAGTATATGATGCACAGCCGACTGACTACGTATGAAAAGGTCATTTTGGGTGCAACAAATGTGAGTCTTGTGAGATGTGTGAATATGAATCCTTCAACATTGTTGCCAGATGCAGAGCATGTGGAGGTAAGAGATGAAGCAGATCATGATTGTTTGGATGTACTTGATTTCTGTACAAATCCAAGACCTGACATAAAAGATGAACCTTTGCCAGAAAGTGATTATGTCATGTTTGTTGATGGATCTTGTTTGAGAACCGATGAAGGAGTGCTGAGTGCAGTATATGCGGTATGTACAGTTGCAGCAGTGATGGAAGCATCCTATTTGAAAGGAGTAAGGTCGGCTCAAGTAGCTGAACTTGTTGCCCTAACCAAAGCATGTAAGATTGGGAAAAGTGTGAGAGTGACTGTGATAACTGATAGCCAGTATGGCTACGGGGTGGTCCATGATTTTGGCCAAATTTGGCTGCAAAGAGGTTTCCTAACCTCAAGAGGAACTCCCATTAAGAATGCTGAAGTGGTTGGAAAGTTGCTTGAGGCAATACAGCTGCCTAGGCAATTGGCTGTGGTAAAATGTGCTGCTCATAGTCGCAGTGGTGATTACATTGCCACTGGGAACAAATTTGCCAATAATATGGCGCAATATTGTGCACGAAATCAGAATTCAATCAATCGGGCAAAGGAAAAGGAGTTGATTTCTTGTTTCCCAATGTTTACTAACACCGTGGGAACATGGGAAGAGGAACGACAATTGCAGGAAGAAGCAGGAGAGGAAGAAATAAAACAGTGGGTAAAAGCAGGATGTGCACCAAGAGAGAAAGATCATGTGTGGGTCTATCGAGATGGAAGACCAGTTATGCCTGATAGCATGATGTCTGCCATGGCACGGATGTATCATGGACAGGGACATATAGGGAGAGACGCCATGATTAGGTCCTTTAAACAAACTTGGTATAATGCCAAGTTCAGGCTTGTAGCAGAAAGTATTTGTCAAAGATGTCTAATTTGTGAGCAATACAATCCAGGAAGAAAGACAGTGGTGAGTCTAGGAACAATAGGTCGAGAGGGAGGACCTTTCACTAGAATGCAAGTGTATTTCATTGAGATGCCTCCTTGTAACAGGTTGAGGTATGTTTTGGTGATGGTATGCCTATTCTCCAGGTGGGTAGAGGCGTTCCCAACAAGAAGAAATGATGGAATGACAGTGGCAAAATTATTGTTGAGGGAATTTATACCTAGGTTTGGGTTCCCAGTAACAATTGAATCAGACAGAGGAGGACATTTTTCATAAGATCATAAAACTGATTTGTGAAGCATTGAATGTACGACAAAAACTGCATTGTGCCTACCGACCAGAGGCTTCTGGTGTAGTAGAACAAATGAATGGTACTATCAAAAACAGAATAGGGAAAATGTGTTTCGCCACAGCTATGAAATGGCCCGATGTCTTGCCTCTAGTACTCATGACTATTAGATTAATACCAGACAGAACTACTGGTTTGAGTCCGCATGAGATCCTCATGGGACGCGCCATGAGACATGTATTTATACCAGTCAACAAGCTGATGACAATAACTGATGACATGGTATTGGAATACTGTAAAAGCCTGGCTGACGCAGTTCATTCTGTGATTCATCAGGTTGGAGCGGATGCCACCACTCTTGAAAAGAAGCCGGCTCATGATATAAGCCCAGGGGACTGGGTAAGGATAAAAGTACAGAGGAGAATAAACTGTTTGGTTCCCAGGTGGGGAAAACCAAGGCAAGTCATCTTGACTACAACAACAGCTGTGAAGTGTGCTGGATTGAAGAACTGGATCCATGCAAGTCATACTTTGAGAATTCCAAATCCAGTTGTAAAGAAAAAGAGTACTTTGATCAGTCAGAATCCAGTACTGAGTCAGATGATGGAGAGCCAAAAGACAAAGAAAGAGAAAGCCCTGAAAGGGGAGAGACAGAGCCAAGGTTAACTTTGGTCCCCAGAAGTAATTCCCTGAGGAAAAGGTTACAGATTTCTGATACCAGTTCAGACTCAGAGACAGAACAAAGAGCACATTCGTCCAAGAAAGAACAAGGGAAGAACAAAGGAAAGGACAGTGGAGAGACAATAAAAGAAATCCATGGGAAGGAAGTGCCAGATTAAAGATTGAGAGAAATTCCACCTGAAACAACCTCTTTAGATGGACAGGTGCCAGATACAGAGAGAGAGGGAAAGATTATTGCGGAAGACCCCCGAGGAGGTGTAGGGAACTCCAACATCCAGTTAGAAGCAGGGACAAGTAGTCAGCAGGAAGATTGCGTGATGGAGATTCGAGGAGGGACAGAAGTAGGGAAAACAAAAGAAGTGGTGGAAAAGGAACTCGTTGAAGGTAAAAAGCAAGTTGGAACAGAGTCTGAAGAAAGCGAAGATGAAATACCAAAAGGCCGAGTTCTGAGAAAGAGAGCTTGGAGAACTGAAAAGAATGATTAAGGGAGTAAATTGAAAAGAGCGGCAAAAGATGAGGTGTGGCCAAACAAAATAAAAAGATTAAGATATCGATTGACACGTGTAAATTCGCCAAGAGCTGAACTGGTGAATGAAGTTACGAGTCAGGAGAAATCAAAAGAAGAAGAACAAACAGTAGTCAAAGAAAACAAAAGAACAAGAAAACCTAACCAGAAGTATAAATCACCGGAATGGACATATGTGGCCTTGCCTGAAGTAAAAGAAGAGGCGGCTAGCCAAGGAAATTCAGAGGTGGTTGAGGAAGACGAAGAATCAGAAATCCTGAGAGTTATCTTGTCCGATATTGGAGAAGAAGCGGATGTTCAGGACAACCTGTATGTTGAAAACGAAGGGAAAGTGAAAGATGATGAGATGCCAAACTGAATGAGGCAAGAAAGTTACTGATGGAAAGACAATAAAATACTGAAAAAGACAAAAACTGGTAGAACCACGTAGGTGCTTAGAAGCCTTTGGTCAGAAACTAGTTGTGAAATAGAAGAGGCTAAGTCAAAAGACAAGGCTCATTTTAGAAAAGATGGCAAACATAGAAAGTAGCAAAAGTAGATGTACCTTCCTTAGAAGATGGTGCAAAA
The DNA here is from genome assembly GCF_964204655.1 of Triturus cristatus. Lineage (NCBI taxonomy): Eukaryota > Metazoa > Chordata > Amphibia > Caudata > Salamandridae > Triturus > Triturus cristatus. The sequence continues at coordinate 169,543,394 of NC_140582.1, read as the reverse complement.
TGTGTTGTTGTTGTACAGGATTATTAATGCTTCTTTGGAGTATTCTTGCTCTATTAATTTCATTTAAAGTTACTGTAGATACATTAGAAGGACATAGTGATAACATAACTAATATAGGGAAAGTTCAAAAGGTAGTTCCAACTAGAATAGATAAAAACTATTTACATAAAGACAGGTCAATAACAGATTTTTCTAACAATGTGTTTTCAAAATTCTTGTATGAATATGTAAAAACAATGGACGTAAGGGATTGCTACGTATGTATGCAATTACCTGCATCTGTATCTGAAGGAGTGACTTATCATCACCTTCCTGTAACATATGGAATAACATGTAGTGTAATAGCTAGTTTATTTGATCAAACAGGTAAATTAGAGTATTATTTTTCAGATGTAGATACTATATTTTCACAAGTACCAACAATTAACAAACGAAACAAGGTAAAACCTGCAAAGGTATTAGGTGAATTTTTCTTAGAGACTAAAGAACTAACCTTAGAATATATATTTAGAAATAACTTGACTTGCAGTTTAAATAAAGAAGAGAAGACATTTTTAGATATGGTTGAAGAAAGAAGATTGAAAATGCAAAGAAAGGCTTCAGAAGGGAAAATTGAGAAAACATTTTGGGACGTAGAAATGGAGAAACCCTTGAAAGGAGAAACGAGTCCAACTATCACTTTAGATTGGCCTCAGAAAGGGAAATTGTGTATAAGAAGGAATCAGACGGCGTATGACAATTATATTTTAGGGAAAGTGGGTGCCATGATACATACCGAATCATGGGAGGATGGGGATTTAAAGGTGGAAGAGATCCAGTCTTTCCAGGACTGTATTTCATTTGTGGGAACAGGGCATATTATCGTTTGCCAGACCATTGGTATGGCCCATGTTATGTTGGCCTGGTTTTTCCAAAGATTTTTCACATGGATAGAGGAGAAGGTGGTGTACATAGTTTAGGTAGTTATTTAGCACTTAGTAAGAGAGAATCTTGGACTGAAATTGTGGGTGACATTTTTGGAGCACTGATACCCGCAGTGGGAATATCTCTGAATGCAAACAAAATTAGAAAACTTTCAACAGTAGTGGATCGCTTGTCAACAAGCACTGCTGGAGGATTCTTATTGGTGAATACTGAAATGGTTGCCATGCGTGCTATGGTAATGCAAAATCGACTTGCCCTTGATATCTTATTGGTAAAAGAGGGTGAAGTCTGTGGAATGCTGAAAGTTCAACATTGTTGTACTTACATTCCTGACGAAAGTAGAGATTTGAAAATTTATATTAAGAATATTACAGAATTGGATGATGAAATTGTACCACTGGAGGTTGAAGGTGTATGGGAGAAGATTGGTAAGAAAATATCAGCTATTAAAGACTTTGTAGTAAAATTAGGTCGTTCGTTTATAGATAAGATATTATTTCCATTAACATGTGTGATTACCTTAGTATTAATAATTAGACTAGGTTGTATTTGTTGTTGAAAGAATAAAAATCAGAAAAGAATAAAAAGAGAAAACTTAAGGAGAAGGGACAAGACACAAGAAAGAGAATTCGAAGAAATAGAACTAGAAGAGTTAAAGGATAGCATGTATAAAACAGCAAAAAGAGAAGAAACAGGGGAAACTGAAATATGAATGAAACAAGAACTCAATTTAAATTTCCGTAGAAGGGATACAATATTTTTTGATTAGTGTGGTGATTTAATCACCAAAGGGGGGATTGCTGGAGCGAGTAATACAAAATTTTGTATACCCCCCCTTTCTGCATGTTTATATTAATTTGAATAATTAACTAATAGTAATCATATTAATTGGTTTGCAGTGAAACATTTACCAATCATACTAACAAAAGAATTACATGTGGGAATTGCACTTTGCATGGCTATACTAATTGTAAACTAATTTAAGTACGCATATTAATGGTAGGAAAATTAGAATATTACATGTTATATGTTGCTTTGGTGATGTATTCGTGATCTGTGCTTTATTTTGTGAGTATAAGCTACTCTGAGTGTTGCTTCTGCTAGATAAATATACACACATATGGGTATTAGCAAGGGGATAACATTTTATTAGCCATTTCTATATTTTAAGTACGTTTTTGTGTTTCTTTTGCTTAAGTTGACCATTTTGGAATAAACAAAATGGCTGAATGAGACGTTGAACATGACTGCCCTGACAACACGAGGTTCTGGGTGAAGTGCGCATGCGTCACCGCTAGCAGCAGTGACCTGGACCTAACACCGGGAGAACATGTACCCTTCAAGAACGCTCCGGGAACCTAGCCAATACCAAAGACAATGCTTGATTTAAAAACCGGAAGCAGCAAGTATGATGAGTTCATCGTTTGGATACCCTGAGAACTTCACCTCATAACCCCAAGTCGACCAATCAGGACTTTCTAAACCCCAATCTTGATACTTTTTGACATTACTTTCATTATAAAAGTAGGCAGGAAATTGAACTAAATATCGCAACGCACGCTCTTCTTTGACGAACTTGATTTCCTGACGTTATGCTGACAGAGAGGACGGTGACACTGCTGGACAGCTGTTATCCTGAATCTTTGAGAGACTGAATTGCGGCCTCACTTTGCTGAGTAAAATTCTTCTTTGACCTGACTGACTTAGAGGACGACTTTAGCCAGAATAGGTAAATATGATGCTCTGAAATGCTGGTGATGATTTCTAACGATTCTTGCAATATTTCTTAGATAAAGAATTCTTGATTAATTGACAAATGTGTTGTGTCGATTATTTGAGGAAAAGTATTAGGATAAAGAAGTAATGTGTAGATAGATGAGTTTAGTCACTAAAATCATAGATAATAACTAAATGATCCATCTCCTTATGAGAGGGATATCTTAGGTTTGAAGTCAATGTGTTTAGGGTAAGGTAAAGGTATTCCTTTCATGTCAGCGTTTGGAAGCTTATTTTCCCTGGGAAAGCAGACCAATGGAGTGTAAGTATTGGTGTTATGGGCCCCACTAATAAATGTATATAAGTGAATTTGATGTTGAGGTATTTGGTCTGTGACGAAGGGGAATTTGATGTTCCACGCTGCAACACTATGACAACCAGGCACATGGCTTACATGAGATGTGAGACCATGAGTTATTTCAATACATGCATACTATCACGTCTGGTCAGTGGACCACCTCCGGGAACTGGATAGGTCCATTATTTTAGATATGTGTCCATGTGTGTATCCGTTACATGCCAATATTGTGAAACATGCAAAAGGCAAGTATGTCCTTGAATATTGTTTCATGTGAATACAGTAGCATCCTTCCAGAATAATTAAAACAGCTCACCTGTAACTTTTGTATGCCAAATGTGTGATCTATGCCACCTCTGGTTTGTATGTGCATTCTTTTAAACCTCCTTTGACACACAGTGCTAACATTTATGAAGATGAGGGAGATGGGCAGAGTGGACCTTTATAAAATCATCCTGCAAAAGTGATGATGAATGGTTCACCACGTATTTTTAGATATTTCTAAACATTTTAAACATCATGCATTCACAAATTGAATCAATTGTTATGTAGGTAAGAGTATGATAATATTTGCCAGTCACCAGAATGCCTTGCCCAAGTAGGCATGGAGGTCCTACGCATGTTTGCTATGCTCATCAAGCAGCCACGCCACCATCATTTCTGGATGTTTTGGATGTCCCCATAATTTCTCGATGTTCTATCACAAACTGATGGATCATGAGGCAGTAGAAAACATCCAGGGCATTAACATACAATTTTCCTGATGAATACCATCTGCTTCCTAAGAGAACCTGTGCCACTTATAGTTGGAGATACTGTGTGTGGCTAAGGCTCATGGTTGCCACTGTGTGTTGTTGAAGATATCAGATTGAACAAACAGCAACTTAAAAACTCCTTCAAATACAAAAAAGAAAAGCCAAACGTTAAGAACTGGAAGGTCAGGCAAAAATGTTAATGTATCAAATAGTCATTGAAAGTTTTGGAGTCTGCTGGAATATGCTTACCTTACAGATGCAGTCAAAAAAGATGAGGATCCCAATGTTATGTGAATTGGGCTATTTGTAATAATTGGGAACGTCAATCCTCACTAACAATAAGATAATATTTGCAGTTGAAGACGATGTTTCTAATAGTCAGAGATGCTGACCTTGGACCTAGAGAATGAGCTTTGAATCCTGTCCGCGACCTACCATACTGCGATTCTGGCAAATCACATAATGTCCACTTGGCTAAAAAATGTGTAATGTAATCTATTTCACATGCAATGCTCTCTAATGTTCTTAGGCCAAGTCTGTGCTGTATTAAATTGAAAACAAAAAGAATGAAGATGGATATGATTGAGTCCATTCCTTTAAAAACAATTAATGAAATTGCATCTTCTGATGTATCTGGTCCTCATGGCTAGTTCAGTACTAACATGTTTGTGCGAGAATACTGAGTGCTCAATTTCATTTGTTCTCAAGTCAACTTGTATCCACGGTGGATGTGAGGGTGCCAGCATTGTTCCAGTTAAAAAGAATGGTCGACCAAATCATTTTTTATCCAGGTTAAATCCCTGTTGCAAGGTATTGGCCAATTTAATACTAAATTATTTATTTGATTTGCCCAGTCAGCGTAAGAAAATAAAAGCATGTTAGACTGTACGATCAATAAGTGATGCTCAAAACAATGGCACTGACACTCGTGCCAAGTCATGATGGCAATCAAGCTGCAAAATATGTTACCGTATGGTTGACTATGGTCAAAATTGCAATCCCTTGGCACACCAAATAACCTGGTATACGTATCTGCAAAATTGCACTATAACAGATTTGCGACAACGTCTTTTTGTGTGACTATGGTGACACATGTGTGCAGTCTATGGTGATTAGCAAGAGGAGATAAATACTCCATGGCATAGGACTGCTGTTGTGCCTCACATTGCTGGGCTTGCAGTGACTGTGAAATTGTGATGTACTGCTGCACTGAAATGGTGATGGTCCCAGTGTCAGGCCGTGGGATTGGCTTGAATGCGAAATACCAACAATCAATCATCTGCTCCTGCAAGCAAGAAAATCTCCTAAACATTTTATAGACAGCTCCACCATGAAATTTACTTTGCGAATCTCCAGTTTCCAAGTCTCCTCAGGTCGATGAATCTTTGCCACTGTGCTAGAATGCAACACAGCCCAAATACATTTCTTAATAAATCATCAACTTATAGTATTTAATGTTCAGTCAATAATGAGAAGTTTGGTGAAGTTTTAAAAGTTGTATTTTCTCTTTAAGAGATTCATCTGTACTTTTATAGTTTTATTTAGGTTAATCAAATAAGTCAGTTTAAAGAAATATCAAGACAAGTTAGTTAAACGTAGCATTCAAACTAACAGCATGCTCCATAAAGAAATTAATCCCTATCTTAATCTAAAAGGACCTAATTTATCCTAGTCCGTATTTATAAATAGTTCAATTGGAAAAGAGCAAGAGAAAATTTGGAGCACTGGGCTAATAGCTTTAAGAGGTCAAACTTCCTATAAAGGGTAGTTCTGGAAACTCAGCAGAGTTTCCAAACAGCTACAGTAGCAACCATTAACACAGGTGTAAGGAAATTATTACAACAGTAGCTATGATCAGCATGGACAAAATGTCTCCATAATGTCATCAGAATAACAGAAAAGCACCATTAGCAGTAGCTCAAAGTAATTTCAAGCACAGTCAAGTGCTAGAGGGCATGTCAGGGGAAGATGTGCATAAAATATATTGCCTCTCTAACTGGGATCACATACTATATAGTAAAGCACAAAACATGTTGCAAAACTCTGAATGTTGGATTATCTATAACCAATCGGAAAGGATTTTCCAATGGTCCATCGTCTTCTCTCTTGAATCCCACGGTAAACGTCCATGTTAACATGTTGTTATTTGAATGTTGCTACAGCATATTACAAAAAGGTACATCTAGGAAGGCTCATGAGAACTTTGCAAGCTTTCTCTGTTAGCTGTTCAATGTCCCATTGTATAACAATGGACCGCTCTATGAAATAAAACATGAATATCTAGCATTTGAAATGGAAGCTTTCTGCAGAAATTAGCAGCGTTTTCCTCTTTTTGCAAGTTTATTAAAAGCACATTTTTCTAACATTTATATTGACACGTATTTCCTACGTTAATATTGACATTGTTTTCTACTTTACTATTAAGACACAAGGATCAAAATATCTTTATTTGAGCACTGTATATCACCATAAAAGTACAGAATAAAAATCCAAATAAATTATACAATTCAGGAGATAAAAAAATATAAAATAAGTGTAGACCAACCTGCTCCTTGAAGTTTGTGAGTTTGGAGTTTGCAAGCACGTCATTGATCTTAGGGTAAGTGTGATAACCTATGTAGTGCTTCGCACCAACAGCAGTCACACACTGATTGCACATAGTTTGCTCAGCTGGAACTACTACCATTCATCATAGGATCTCTGGACGTGGTGCTTCTCTTCTGGTCACTATCTACTGAGTTCATAGAGAATTATGCAAACTGGCAGGTAACCTACCCCATTCTGCCACCGGGAAGACCATGGCTGACAAGAAATCCAAAACTGGCAACAAAAGCACCAAAGTGGAGCCTCCGCTCCCTGATCAAAAGTAAAAATGATGGCAACAACACCATGGACATAATTCTTTAGAAACTAGATTTGGTGCACGATTTAGCAAAATCGCCCAAACTAATCACAGATGTCATGCAACAAGATCTGTGCTCCATCAAGACTGAACTCAGCTCTATTAATAGCAGGATGTCGGAGGCCGAGGGGTGCATCAGCCCTAAAAGATAAGTCTACTATCTGAATAAGAGACATCCAGGATCTGCAAATTACTACAAAATCCCTGAATAAGGAGGTAGCCGAGTTGTTAGGTCTTAATTGCAGGAGGATCCTGAACATCTTTAGGATGCCGGAGGGAACGGAGGACTCATCTGACTCTTTCCTCACCTTCTTAGAAAAATGGTTTCCGCAAATGACAGGCATTTCTTTCAAGAAGGACTTTGAACTGGAAAGAGCGCACCGCGTCCTCTCCTTCAAACCGATGGGTAGAAACAACACTCAACAGATTGTTTGTCGACCTCTGAGATTCCAACATGCAGAAATGATTGTCAACCACGTGCGCAAGAACAACCACATTCTTTGGAAGTGCCACAAAATATTTGTCTCTAAAAACTATTCTAGACCCACTGTTTAAGCAAGGAAAGGCTTCCTGGCCCTCCGCACCAGACTCCAAGCAACAAACATGCAATTTTATTTCATTGGCACAGCAAAAATTCAAAATTACAGAGAATGGGAAGTTCCAAATCTTCAACGACCCAAAAGATCTCCAGATGTTTTTAGCGAACAGGGGGACCAGCATGATGGACATGAATTCAGCTCCTGCCTCTCATTCCAAGTCATGATCCTATCCAAGCTAAAGCTATGGCCTTCCTTCCTTTCCTAATGTTTCTCATGGAGTACAGTTTCTAGAGACTTCAATGCATTTGGGTATCTAGTTAGTCTTAGGATACTTCGTCGCACTTGCGCATCCTTTTAATTCTCTGCATATGAGTGCAGAATTTCAACTGATTACAGTGTCTTAAAATTTGTTCGACAGTGCAGTGTACCCTACTGCATATTCTGTCTTTACCTTGTTTATGCTCAGTACATGGAGGACCTGGTCTCTTCCTTGGCCCCTCCATTAGGGATGGTCTCTGGTCCCCACTGATATCTTTCTGCAACCCATTTATATATCTCCCAATGGAGTACCACCCCAGCCACCAGTCTTACTGCCACATTTCTAAACCCTTTCTTCAACATGGTCTCATTACAATTATTGACCTTATACAGCTCCTCTGGTGTGCTTTCAATTAAACTCACTGCTTCACTTTTAAGGTCCATTCCTCAGGGTATTCCTCACTCACAGAGAGATGCTGGCATATAACTACCTTCCTAATTCTATTCCTTCTTTACCTGACTCATGTAGTTTATGCTTCCTTTGATACTTTAGACCACTGGTACTCATAGTACGGCCTGCGGGCCGCCAGCGGCCCTACACGCCTTCACTGGCGGCCCGCGAACCTTGCCTTGCAGTTTCCACGGCCGGCAATAAACACAGAAGATAACTGCAGGAGCATACATAGTATTAAATAGATATTCACTACGTATACTCCTACGGCCATCTTCTGTGTTTACGCCCCGCCTCTGTGACATCAGGGCACCTTCAGAAAGCTTCCAAAAAGGCCCTTTAAAAGTCAGCTGTAAGGGCTTTCTCAGCTGACTTTTAAAAGGGCGTTTGGGGAAGCTTCCTGTTTAGACAGAGACTGATAGAGACACAGAGACAGATAGATGCGACAGATAGAGGCACAGAGACAGATAGAGACACAGAGACAGATAGAGACACAGAGACAGATACAGACACAGAGACAGATATAGACAGAAACAGACAGAGGCAGACAGAGATAGAGACAGGGACAGAGATAGAGACAGGGACAGACAGAAACAGGGACAGATAGAGCCAGAGCCAGATAGAGACAGGGACAGAAAGAGACAGAGACGGATAGAGCCAGATAGAGACAGGGACAGGCAGAGACAGAGGCAGAGACAGAGAGACAAAGAGACAGAGACAGATAGAGACAGAGACAGATAGAGACAGAGACAGATAGCGACAGGGACAGATAGAGACAGGCAGAGACAGGTAGAGGAAGAGACAGGTAGAGGCAGAGACAAGTTGAGGCAGAGACAGGTAGAGACAGGGACAGACAGAGACAGAGAGAGGCAGAGACAGATAGAGGCAGAGATCGATAGAGGCAGAGACAGGTAGAGACTGAGATAGATCGAGGCAGAGACAGACCGAGGCAGAGACAGACAGAGGCAGAGACAGAGATAGAGATAGGGACAGAGACAGGGACAGAGACAGAAACATACAGACAGATAGAGGCAGAGACAGATAGAGGCAGAGACAGATGTAGGCAGACAGAGATGGAGACAGAGATAGAGGGAGGGAGACACAGGGAGAGAGGCAGAGAGAGTGTGAGGGAGAGGGAGGGAGACAGATAGAGGGAGAATGACAGAGGGTGAGAGAGACAGAGGAAGGGAAACAGAGGTAGGAGACAGTGGGAGGGAGACAAATGGTGGGAGACAGACAGAGGGAGGAGGGAGACAGACAGAGGGAGACAGGGAGGGAGACAGAAAGAGGGAGGGAGACATACAGAGGGAGGGAGGGAGAGGGAGACAGACAGAGGGAGAGAGAGAGTGAGGGAGGGAGACAGAGAGAGAGAGGGAGACAGAGGGAGTGAGACAGAAGGAGGGAGACAGGGAGGGAGACAGACCGAGGGAGGAGGGAGACAGACAGAGGGAGACAGAGGGAGACAGATGCAGGGAGACAGAGGGAGGGGGACAGAGGGAGGGAGACAGAGGGAGGGAGACAGAGGGAGTGAGGTTCTGGACTTTTAAGAGTCCAGAGGTGTCAGGGAAACAACACCCGAAGACCCCAGAGTTCCTCCTGTCCCGGTGCACAAATAAACAGAGACACGGGCTTCTCGATGGTGGCGTCAAAGACCAAGGTTTATTTACTGCAGGGACACAGAAATCATAGGAACCACACAGAGGCAGAATCTACGAGACTGTTCAAATTGCATTAAGTGGGTTACTCTTTAAATACACGCAAAATGTATTTAGGCTACATTACACGAATATTTCTCATGCCCAACCCGGTATCCCAAACAAACAGTAAATTTGACATCAAACAATAATTAGTCGTAGGTTTTCGGTATTCGATCAGGTCCTCTCAACAGTTTTCCATTCTTTGCCCGATCCTCCCCATCATAAAAATCGTAACCTCCCCATTGTAAAAGCCCAGAAGGAAAGGAGCAGAGCCAGGTGCAAAGGATTGAAATGTAGGATAAGAGGTGTTTATGGATCATAAACGGGCATGGCTACCGTCTTCGGCCTTTCAGTCAGGACAACGGACACGAGAACCAGTACAGCAGGACTGGCCTCAGGCAAGGGAGGTAGCTTGATTCTGCCTAGTCATGCAGTGTCAGCCTTTCTCGGGGCTCGAGCTTACGTGTCCTTAACAAGGTGACTCTGCCGGGGTCATCGTCCGTTCATTGACTATGTGAGGGCAAGAAACAAAATGGATGCCGTAACTAAAATGGATGCCACGACTTTACCACAGAGTGCCCTATTTCTCAGTGAATTCATGCTAGTTGCGTAGCGAAAACACTGTCATGCATGTAATGGATCATTTGCGGTTCATTGGTACCAAAATCGTGTCAGTACTACGATACCGAATTCACGGGTTCGGATCGCTACAGAACCTCAGGAGAGAGACAGTGGGAGAGAGGGAGAGAGTGAGGGAGAGGGAGGGAGACAGAGGGAGACAGAGGGAGACAGAGGGAGACAGACCAAGGGAGGGAGACAGAGTGGGAGGGAGTCAGAGGGAGGGAGACAGACCAAGGGAGGAGGGAGACAGACAGAGGGAGATGGATGCAGGGAGACAGAGGGAGGGAGTCAGACAGAGGGGGACAGAGGGAGGGAGACAACACATTCCTGACTCTGGAACCATCGCGGGCACTACTAGCGAAGCCACCATAGTTGGAATACCAAAAGACAACTAAGACTTAATGCAGGTTAAGAACTATAGACTAATTTCCCTAATTAAACTGGATGCAAAGATCTACGCTAAGATACTTTGCAAGAGACTCAAAACCTCTCCTTCCCTGGCTTATTGATCGCTCACAGGTGGGTCTCATGAAGAATAGGCTAGCCAATGATAATATGCTACTCCTATACCACATCATCGAAACAGCCAAAGCGTCCCCTACAGAAACAGTAGTGATTACCCTTGATGCTTTGATAGGGTCTTTTATAGGATCTCCTGGACCTTTCTCCTCGAGTCCTTACTGAAATTGAATCTTGGAGAATATTTTACTAAGATGGTCATGGCTTTCTACAGTGGTCCATTGGCTAAAGTGAGGTCTGGGGGCCTACTCTCCACAGCGTTCAACCTAGAGAGAGGTACAAGACAGGGCTGCCCCCTTTCCCCAACCCTTTTTATCCTAAGCCTTGAACCCCTTCTCCACAAGATTAGATCCAATCCTCAAGATCATGGTGTCTCCTTTAATAAGTCTACAGTGAAGCTTGCAGCCTACGCCAACAATATTTTAATAATGACTGAAGAGGCACAGTCAATTCCTGCCCTTTTTCAGACCATAGAAGAGTAGGCCCGAGTTTCAAATTATAAACTAAATAGAGATAAATTTGAAACCCTTGCCCTGAATAATCTTTGCTCCAGAGCCCTGTTCACGAACACAGGCCTAATCTAGCAACTAAAGTTTATTAAATACTCGGGCCTGGAGTTCAACTAGGACGTATTAGATTCCCTACACCACAATGAGAATCTAACGCTGAAGAAAATCAAATCTCTCCTGGAGTGTTGGAATCCCACATTTCTTACATGATTTGGCCGTATAGAGTCTGTCAGATGATGATCACCCCTATAATCAACTCCCTCGCAAGTATGCTTCCGTTAGTCCTATCGGATGATTTCCTCCAGAAAGTTGATAGATTATTAAACACATTTCTATGGCAGAACAAACGCCCCAGAATTTCTAATAAAAAACTCTGCCTACCTCTCTGTCTTGGTGGTGTGAACATGGCTGACTTCAGAAAAAACCAAACGACTTTCCTCGTGGGTTGAGGCTCCCTCTGGTTCTCCCAATCCTTGGACAACACCCCTTCTTGGTTATCAATTGAGAGGGTTATATCCATCCTATTTCCCTACTAAAAAGTGCCCCAAAACTCTCTGCCTCTGGAAAATACATTCTTAACACCACCAAAAGAGCCCTTCTGAAAATCGGCAAGTTCTTTGAGGAACTGATCACTAAATCTAATATGATCTCTCTTTGGAATAAACCTAAAATTAGAATCCAAGGCGTTCCGGCCTTTTGGCTACATTGGGTCTCTAAGTGTATTCAATTCTTAAAAGATCTTGGATCTTCACAGTTCCCAACCTCTTTCAGCGAATAATTGAGATCTCACTTCGGCCTTCAGGACTTAGATCTATTATGACTTCCTCGAACCTAAAGTCGGTCTAAACTTAATCTCCCTCCCAGTGAGCCTCTGTTCCCAAAGCCATTCTGACCTTTAATAAGTCTGGGCACATAGCATCCAAGTTCTATTGCCTCTTGAAACCGAAATCTGATAACCTAATCTTGTGCACTCAGGCAAAATGGGACCCCACTGAGACTCTCACTCCGGAGACCTGGAAACTAATATGGAAGTCAGTAGTCTCTCACAAAATCTCTCCCTCCCTCTCCCAGGTGAAATTCTGGCTACTGCACAGAGCCTTCTGGACTCTGTACTGTCTCCACAAGCTCTCACTCAGGGATAATCCATTGTGCTGGAATTGTAATAACTGGTGACCTCCCCCACCTCCTCTTCAACTGCTGGGCAGTAACTTCAGTCTGGGACTTGGTATTCAATTTCATTCACACCCTATGTGGGGTTCAACTAGAAAATAACTTCCTATCCCTTGTTCAAGGATTCCTGGACCCTAAAATCAACTCCTGTAGTGATATCCTCTTGATTGATATTCTCCTAATAACTGCCTGCAAAACAGTACTCGCTAACTGGAAAAACACAGCAGCCACCTCTTTCCAATCTTGGTTAAACTGGGTCTCCTTCTTGAGAGGCGCGGACAACATCTCCGTCCGAAGCTCCCTATGGATAGTCCGCAATTCCTCTGTCTGGACAGCCCTCGGCAACTACTTTGCCTTCACCAAACCTCCTTAAAGACCTATTGTGCAAGCAGGCGCATCTATTCCTTGTTGCCTATTGCCTCATCTTTGTCTTTGCCCTGAACAAGCATTCTATCTGCTCCCCAGTTCTGGTTGACACTATTTCCCATGATCTCTGTCCTATTTAACTGCCTCATGTTATAATATTCACTGCAAGATACCTGACACTATGTACCATGTACTCTATGTGAGCTGATCCTCTCTATACATCCCTTCTCACTCAACCGTCTACAGGTACCATATTCATTTTTTATTATGATTTATACATCTTCTTTGTTGGGTGCAGAACTTTATACTGTTCTGATTTGATGCAACCCGCCTTAGTTTTGATATATGTTCATGATTTTCTATGTCAACCTCCTAGCACGGTTCCTCTGTACCAGGTCTGAACTATTCAATTTGCACCTTTTTCTATTCCTTTGCTGTTTCTCCCTTCTCTGTTTATTTATCTGAGAAAATGTCCAATACAAATCTGTTGAAATAAAAATAACCAGAAACATTAGGGAAAAAGACAGTGTAATTTTCAGCATAAATCATCCACTAAACACATAAAGTACATACGTTCTTCTTAATGTAATACCAGCAACAATATAACTAAGGACAGCAGTGCAAATTTCAGCAGAAGATAGACTTTGCAGGGAGATCAGACCCTCTTTATAAGATGTAAAAAGCTTATTTTGGCGCAAGAAGCACAATCTAAGGGGGTCATATAGTGTGAAAAAAGAGCATAAAGGGTGAAGTGGATTGGGTAGTGGTAGTATCACAGGGACAACATGGGAGAGATGTATGCCAAGTACCTCCGATGGGAAAAGCCACCAGGAAATGGACTGTGTTCAATCTCAGCCTAGTGAGATGGAATCTATGCTCTGGGTTGGTTATCCAAGTTAAATAGGGCTCCATGCCTGTAGATGTAAACAATTACATATACCTAATAACTGATGGTATGTCCAGAGATCTCTTAAGCCTGGTTTCCACTCTATATGATTCATATGCCTCTTATCTATCCCTTTACAGTTGGAGACAATACATTTTGGTCTATTGAAAATGTGGCCCAGACTGTAAAAAATATTTTTTATGTCTGCCAGCCATGGTATAGTGGTAATATTGTCTAAGATTAAACCACACGCCAGTACCTGTCTTGAGAATTGTGCCTTATGTGTGTACCATACCTTTAGCCATAGGAGAAGTGGTGCCATATTGATTTGGTGCTCCATAAATCCTTATCCCAATTCCATATGTGCAATAAGGCTCAAGGTGGTTTTAGTTATTACTAAGAGTCTACATGGGAAACTGTTTCCGGCTTATTGAAGTTTGCCTGTGGCAACATAGCCTCAAACTCCGGCTCTATAGGTGCCCACTGATTGGCATTTGCTTTTATAAAGCTGGACCATCTCCTGAACCGGCTTTTGGCCTATCCTTTTGGCAAATCTAAATATAGCATCACCTGCAGCCCTAATATTTTGCATTCTTTGGATCATTAACCTGTCCCATGGACCATTTGCATCCAATAAAATGCCTAAATAATTAAAAGTAGATTCTTTCTCAGTAGGTTTCCCCCCAGAAAACCATTTTAACTTGCTGTTTTTGGGACCATATGACTTTTGCTGATTGGCCTTGAGTTTAAGACTAAGAATAAATTAATCAAACCATTTAAAAGTTTTTTAAGACCGGTAGCTGTCCGAATTAAAATAACTGCATCTTCTGCATTGAGTCCATTTCAGAGTGCACTTTCATCATCAGTGGAGTCTCGTCTTTTTCTTTTTAAGTCCATGAATATCAGAGTTTGTGTAATCATCATTTACAGTGCCCCTCAAACCCAAATCCTCCTCATAAAATGTATTTTCTAAATGTTCCTGTCTCTTGCAAAATATATATCTACAGCTCAAAAACAGTGCATAAAGAAATATTAGACAAAACCCTACTATCACTACTGGCGTTAGAATAACCTTCAATATACACTTTCCTGATGCTGAAAAACCAATTTCCAATTGTGACAACTCCTTTTCAAAATTTTCAAACAAACTTGGTGTTTTCAATTCACATAATTCAGGCTCTAACCCTGAAATGTTCTTTGCGAAGCCTTATATTTCCTTACTCTTGTCAGGTTGTCAACAATTAGTTAATTTCAGCATTTTTCAGAGTCCGCCCTTTTATGTGAGTAAGATGTCTAAGGCAAGTCAGTCTTGTAAAATCTTCAACCCTATAGCAATTAGTTCTGTATTTATTTCAAGCAAAGCTCTGGATGTGCTGGTTGCCATTTTGTTGACAACTGTTGATAATTTACTAATCGTTTCACCATTTAAGATGACACCTACAGGTGGAATGACAGCTCCAAATATATCTTCTACTGGTCAATTCAAATCAAGTTTATTGTATGATTACTTAAAAACCATTACAAAATACATAATACAGATAATATGAAATGGAACAAGTGCGTACTAGTGGGGGAAGAAAAAGCCTTAAGAGGACTGTTCCTCTCCAAAAGCGAATATAACTCACAGTATAAAATGTTGTGCATGAATAAAACTGAGTATCTTACTACAAAAGACACAGGGCCTCATTATGATGCAGTTTGGACCGCATCTACTGCTGCGGTCCGAACAATGCATTACGAGGTATGCGGCCAGAGGCACCAGTCAAAGGGACCGACTGATGCTTTCCGGTCGGAAACCCACCATAATCCCTTAAGGACGGCTTTTCTGCCACTGGAATTATGATGTTGTTTTCTGACAACCTTTCCATGTTGGGCTTTCTGACATGGAAAGTCTGTTGGAAAGCGACATTTGGGGCCCCTAGCAGGGCCCTCTTCCCCCCTGGCCCTCCGCATCTGTGCTTCCCCTGAACATCCTTGCACCGTGTGGGAGGCACCATGCCTGTCACATGGTGCAGGGATGTTCACAAACTCGCATTTCTCAATGGGAGCATGTGCTGTGGGAGGTTTCCACCCGCCGCACATGCTCCCATTGAGAAATTGTAGTTTCCGACTGCACCATGTGCGATTGTATCCAAATAATGCGTCCGGAACTGCCGGCCTAAGGTCGGTTGGTTCCCAATCTGCAATGGTGTCTGCCGAAGGCAACTCCGACCAATATCATAATGAGGGCCACATTGTAAATTTTATTTTTTTTAAACCGAAAAAAACACTAAAGTGCATGTCAATGTGTATAAATATCTTGACCATACAGAGATACCGTCCCAAAAATTTGTTTTTATACCATGAAATGATGTATTGGAGGGTAAACAAAACCAATGGTAGGGCAGGATCAGGTTGGGCATGGTTAACTCTTAAGCAGAATATACATTTTAATGTGCGAATTACCAGGCTGTGGTTGTGAAGTGCATAGCTAGATTAAAGACTATATGTACGATTTACAATGCATCGATTTGAGCACATTACTGAGACCCACTCAGTATATGGCTTTTAAAGTGCAAGTAAGTTTGTGATCGGGATCTCTAACTAGAGCCGTACTGGAGGCTGGTCATTTTTACTGCTGTGTCTGTTGAAAATTCACATTATTTAATGAACTACGGACCAGCATTATAAATTTCCCAAATGTTGCCACTTTAGTCACTATTTCAAGGCAGTTTAAAAGGAGACAGCCTCCTTGGCCAAGCGTGTTCCAAGCTGTAAGAATATGGGTCTCAGTAGTATTCAACGGGCATGTGCTAAAGCTGGGCAACAAAGTAGTATATGTGCTGAGGATTCCCTTCGATAATCACACAGTCTACACCCAATAATGCTTTCAATGGGTTTCCATGATGGATTCAATTGGCTGATTGGATTTGGAACCAATCTTGCATATAAAATCAAGCGCGAGTTTTCCCACTGCCTGTTGGAAACGTGGTTTTGCTGTGTAAATCAGTTGCAGCGCTATTAGAGACTCATATAGGGCTTTTGCTTATAAGGCTTCAATGTCCAACTCCCTCGACCGATTATACAGCTGTTTTTTGATTGCAGATTTGATACTGGTGTGATTGATCTTGTTTGTATCCCAGTTCTCTGTTTCAAGATGCAGACGTTCTTTGGCTACCACAAGATTTGTTGACCAAGGGTAGCTGGAACTTTTCAGAATTATTTTTATTACTCATTACGGCCTTCATGGTGTTAAGAGGAGCAGCCGTTACCTGATAATACAGTTTTGCAAGTGCTGCCACGTTTTCCAGGTTTTGCTGCACCAGCCCAAGTTCTAATCTGATCAGGATGTTACTCGTGTGAGCAGGAAGATGGAATTGCTTCTTATAAGCTGGACACCGGATCTTTTTAATGAGGTGCTGAGCATTCCTGGAAATGGGCATAATTGAGCACAGGAAGCTACGTGAACTACCCTGCGAATGGCAATGGTCGTTGGACTGTCAAGCGTGTTGTCTAATTTGCCTAAGGCTCATGTGACCATTTTTGCTTTACCTTTCATGTTATGCATATGCAGATTTGGTCTGTCAGATTCGCATATTATCCAGGCACCCAAGTAGTTGTAATGTTAAACACAGTCCGGCTACTGTGAACCTAATGCCCATCTGGTCAATCTTTTCTTAGATTTTCTCCCAAAGATGACAACTTTTGCTTCATTTCCGTTGGCCACAAGCTCATTCGGAGATTGCACTTATTCAGAGCATTGTAGGCTTTTTTGCAGACTGGTTCTTGTGTGGTCTAGAAGCACTAGATTGTCTGCATACTGCAAAAGTGAAATCCTCTTGTCACCAATTCATGGGGTGACTAGGGCAGCGCCAGCTAACACCAAACCCAGGTCTGCAGTGTAAAGCTTGAATAACATTGGGGCCAGCACACAGCCCTGTTTTAGTCCTTGGTCCTTGTTAATCTTAGCATTTGCTGTTCCCCTTGTGTGTTTTACATTTACCCAGGTTTTGGTATATAGGGACATGATTGCTCGTTGCAGTTTAGGACAGATGTTCCACCTCTCAAGCTTAAGATGTTACGGGCAACTCCATCAAAGGCAGCTGAGTAATCGATAAAACATGTGAACAGTGCTAGTGAATCGTGGATTGCTGCTTGCAGGGCTAGGTAGGAGAGGACAACAATGCTTTCCACTGTTGACGCTACTGGGTGTGGAATCCTCTCAGCTACGGGGCAGATCCTCTGCAATGGTGGAGGAGCGTCACCCCACTGGCTCAGCAGGTGAAAAATAAAATGATATTCTATCATCGTTTTATTTTTCACCTGCTGGCTGAGCCACCGTGCATAGGGAGTGCTGGGGCCATGGGAGGGGGAGGAAGACTGCTTGGTGCACTTCTTTAAATGCGCATGGCCGTCCGTCTTAGGATGGCCAAACACACATTAGCACTTAGGTTTCTCCAACCCAGCTGTATTGAACAGCTGGGTTGGAGAAACAGCACAGACTTCCTGTCCTGAGCTGAGCATCAAACCAGCCCACTCAGGCCAATCACTGAGCTGCTCTCATAGCATGAGAGCAGTGCTGGGATTGCACAGGGAGTCTGTGCGACCAGGAAGAACACTGAGGGGTGATGGGACACAGGAAACAGCCAGCAGTTTCAGGTAAGTTCCTATTTTAAAAATTATTATAAAAACCCCTCCTCCTCCCATGCTCTCCCAGGCCCCCCCACCCACCTCACCACTTTTAGTTTGTAACGGCTGCCACTGCTCAGCTAAGAATATCATCCACGTGCAGCAGGAGCTAATCGACCTCTAGTCACTTACATGTATTCACTTACATGGTGGGGCAGGCAGGGCTTTGGTTAAGAGGAATGCATCTAGGACAGTCCTTTAGTGTTCGATTTGTGATATACACTTGTAATCTAACCATTTTTTCTGTGACTCTGACATGATTTTCACCTCCATCTTTGTAAATTTCAAGCTCTTTCGATACATTTGTGGGTATTTTTAGCATGTCATCATCTGCGTGCCCTTGTGGCATTCCTCCTGTTCCTTTGTGTGTCCTCGTGATTGGTCCTTCTTATTCCTCATTCATCTTGTAACTTGTCGTTCACAACCCTTTGAGTGTTTACCATGTGCCATTTTCGTAGTTTAGTGTCAATGTGACATGCCCTCCTTCTTCATATGTCAAATGAGTCATGCTGCTCGAACACCCCTTGTCACTGCCACAACTCTTTTCATCTGTGACATTAAAGTCATCTTCCAGACCATCTGTTTTACTGACTGTCGCTTCCATCTTGAATTTGTCTTCTAGCATTTGGAGCACAGGGGCTATGCAAATTCAAATGATAGAAATTACACCGGGGTGACATTTCACTGAATATTTTTCCCGCAAATTATATGTTTGAGCAGAAATGTCTTGTGGGAGACACTTTCGAGCAGATAATTTGTCCTGAGAGGCAAACCAGTCCCTTCGTCAGTATCTCGAGTAGCTTTTGAACATTAGATATTCCCTTGCTTTCCTTAGGTTCCATAGGTGAAGCATGGTTGTTCTCACCCATCCACCCATGGATTCTGAAGCATTCCCAGATCTTCCATTATTGGTAGACCTGGGAATGCATCAGAATGCTACGCCTTACCAGGGGAGGTGTAATGAAGAGAAATGTCTTTATTTTGCCTTCTGCAGCACATGTAGAATGAGAAAAAAACACGAGAGCCTTAAAGGATTGTCTTTGTGTAGGAAGATGTCCCTTCCTGCACAAAAACAATCCTGCCTGTAACGCACGCACCGATGCACCATGGTGCAAATGTTACTACCTTGGCACTCGGCAGCAGTTTGTGAGCCAGCATAGGCAGAGCACCAGAATACGCCATATCGTGGTAGATACTGCGCATTCCTGCTCTTCCCTATCTTGATTGATATGGCGCTTTCCTGCCCTTCCCTTTCACGCTGCGCAGCCAGACATCTTGATGCATTGTGTGAAATAAGGATAAATATTGCCCTATGATTATTGATAAATATACCATTATAAAAGTAAAGGTATGCCCTTATATCTGTAAGATGTGTTTTCCATTAGCTCAGTACTAGTAGCAGAATGTTTTTGTTTTCTGGGTCTCGACCTGTTGAGATCATCAAACTATAATACAAATAGAAGGCTTCATCTGTATTTAGTTGTCAAGATAGGAAGGATATTGAAAAGATTGATATTTCGATGTTAAAGGCTGATGGGGGCTTCATCGCTTAAAATAAGACTGATCTAGGTATTTATTTATTTTTTATTTTTTATTTTTGGGTATATGTTTATTGAGAAGTACATGTCCGTTAATAAACAATACATTAAAAAAAGGAGTATAAACAAATCAAATTATGGTCACACAATAAATTACTATGAAATATTACCTTCTCAGATTTTTAAATCTAAAAAAGATAATACAGATATCAAAATATACAATAGTTGAGGTACTCATAAAACCTTGAAAGGTAGAAATAGGAAAGGTGGACTAGGGAGGAGATGATAAAGATAGTATACAAAATGTAGTAAACCATGTATTATAGATAGTTGGAAGATAGTAGCGATAATATCATGCAAATATAATATTTCAAGTGAAGATATTTCCACTAACTCAACAATTTCAAATAGGTGAACAGTAATTCCTAATTCCAATAGGTATTTATTTGAAGGTCATCGCGGATAAAGCCTTGCACTATCTGGTAATGAGCCTCAATTGTATTATAATTTGTCCCTGTGTTTGTGGAATTGCAAAATACAGGTCAGCCTGAATAGAAGCTGCACTGCTTTCTCTCCAGTCATGTTGTCTATCATGAGTGCTGCTTTCTGATTTACCCTGACCTTGCACCTAAGCCTCAGTGCCAGTATGACTAGGAAGAATTAAGAAAGTATTTTCTGTGGTTCCAAGTGTTATGCTGCGTCACTCCTTATGCCTTCTTCAAGCAGGCATAAGGTTTTTACGCAGTGGCGTCATAGAAGTGACGCAGTGAACTCTTGTAGATTCCATTGTGTCGACGCAGTGAAATCTTGTAGATTTCACTGTGTCACTTTTACGAGGCTTTCTTACGTGGGAACGCCCACCCTGCATACATTATACCTGACACTGGTATAATGTAGCGCAGGGCTTCACAACATGACGCATCTTCCTAGATGCGTCACATTGTAAATGTGTCGGAACATGGCGCATTGTTTACGACGACGCTGCGTCACAAAAGTGATGCAGCGGCGGCGTAAAAGTGTTGCAAGGGGCTTGTAAATCAGCCCCTTTGTTTCATAATTCACAATGTATCCCTCATATCCCTTTAGCTGTGAAAGGTATTATTTACATGGTGCACTTTCATTGGACCTGCGATAAAATGTGGCTCTAAAGCTGCAACATAACTAAAGTGGGGCAGCATGACACCCGTTGCCGTGTACACTGACAGCCTAGCAGCTTCGCACTGTGTATTGTAGTTCGCAGTTCGCATATCAGCCTGATTCGGTCTTCAGGGATGCATTTCAACTTTACTGGTTAACCCTAAACCGTTAACAGGCCAAAGGTGAAAGCATTGTGAATTTCCACAAATAAACCTTGCAAAGCAGCTGGAACTGATCCCTCACCTTCTGGTTTCTAAATAATGTGTAATGCTGATGTTCAGCACTAGTTTAAATGTTCCAATTTTAATAAAATAATCCAGGGAGAGATCAAATGAGTAATGTGACCAGGATCACACGTTTTTTGGTCCAAGTGCGAAATCATGTATTCAAATTCAGGTCTCCTGGTTTCCCTGGTCGCTGCTTCTTCCTGCTCCTTGCTGTGTTCCCACGGCACAGCAGGAGAAAGGCATCTTTGTTACTATTATGTATAATACTGATTATACCGTGTTTCTCACACTGTACTGTGCACCACAAGAATCTACTATACTGCTCTGTTCTCTGTTTGTGTTGCAAGAATAACAAGCAGTGGCAAAGCTAAAAGGCTTCAGTTGTGTACAATATATACGCATACAGACACAAAGACATGCACACATTGAGATAGATCACATAAATGGACTATTGTGAGTAGCCGATTCAACGTTAGATGATTCCTTAAAACATTTCGAAACGACTCCACTTTAGTGAATACACTGAATCACCCTTGTGTGACTCTCCTGTGCTGTTTATGTTACTTTGTATTGTACACTTCTGCCATTGCGTTAGCACTGTAGAGCACTGTAGAGCTTTGTGGTAGTGATGAGCTAGGAGCGTAACAGCAGGTAGAACGTTTACATTTTTAAATAAATGTTTTTTTAAATTTAAATATTAGTAATTCAATTATGTTAAAATGCAAACTGTCTAAATGAAATATGTATAATTTATAAATATGCTTTAGATGCAAAAATGAGCCTGGCAAGCTGGCTTCTCAAAATCTATTTCTACCAGTTGCCTCTTGCAAACCAGATAGCCTCCTTCACAGTCTCCCTGCCCATTTGATGTACATGAGACAACCTTGCCCAACGAGTTGTTCACGTGACCTACAGATCATCCCATCCTCTCATGCCCCATCTCACTCACCTGATTCCCTCCTCATCCTATCCCCACAATTATCTCACTACCCCAGATTGCATAAGTACTCACAAACCTTTTCCCAGGGGCCAAAAAGTATGGTCTGAGGTGTGACCCAGGGCTACAATGAGGTCAGCAGGGTGGGGGCCGGGAGGCGGGGGGGGGGGGGCAAGGTGATCATAGTGGAAATAGGACATGCGCAGGGCCCTGGGGACAATATTTTTTAATTAAATCTATGGCCCACCACCCATGGAGCACGTGGTGGGCCAAGGGGGGGGATTATGATATGCAGAATAGCAAAATAAAAAGCTGCAAAAATGCTGCAGAATTTACACATTTGGGCAGCAAAATTTCCATATTTGTGCCAACAAATTTGCTAATCCATGCCACAATATCCTAGGGGGAGGGGGGTCTGTCTAGAACTTGATGTACGAATCTCAATTCTCATCTCTTTGTCCGAACTACACCCGCCTCCACCAGCTCTGAGCTTCTCCAATTTCTTATCTGGTAGCTATAACACCCAGAAACGTTTTAAGGCATGGGCAGAGTGGGCACTGGCCGAGGGCCCCCACCTTTCTAGGAGCCCATCATTAAGCTTTCAGGAAAGTCCCATGACAGTGGCATAAAACAAAAAATGATGGGCCCACTTTCACAACATGAAAAGGGGCTCCCAGGTAATTAATATCTCAAATATTAAAAGGCTTTGCATTAAATGGTGTTCCCCCCGATGGACTAGCGACCCCCTTAAAGGTATGGGGGCCAAAAAAGAGAGGTGTCAATGATCAGAACATAGTTGCTGGGGGTGTGAATGAGCTGAAAATGGATAATAAATTGAGTGTTATGAGCAGGGGGGCCCAAATTATGTTTGGCCCAGGGCACCCCAAATCCTTAAGATGTCCCTGATAACACCCTAGTGATTGCCTCAAAGTTTATACCCAGCAATATTGTCATTGTCGACAGGTCCTCAATCTTTTCAGAAGCCAGTGGCCAAACAGAATCTCATGGCCAAGTCTTCAAATGAAATACCTTATCAGGCTTCATTAATGCTTGGTCTGTGCATGAAAAAGAACCCTTCCATGTAGTTCTGAACTTCATCAGACCCCCACTATCTTCTCACGTAGCATCCCAAAAATGTGCTAAAAGTCTTGATTCTTTCAAAGTGAATTGAATATCCTATGGGTAAATATTTGTCCTTATAAATGTTGTCCTGAATTGTACATGTAGAGGCAGAAATCAGCTGAGTAAACCGGCAAACATCAGAATGCCTTGAACTAAAGATGCATAGTCCACCTCATTCGCCATTCTACCACAAATCTACACTTCCCTTCTCTTTATCTCACTTTTGCGGATTCTTTTTTCATTCCTGCTGTCCACATTTGTCACTGTATTCCTATCTTTTTCATCGTTTTTCTTTCTCCCTTTTCTGCTATTTTCTATCTTGATTTGGGTCAAAGCCTGATGATAAAAAACAAGCCCAAGTCCCTTAAATGAGCGTCAGTGCCAACCACGTGCAACCACTAGCACAAATGAATAGTAAAGAGAAAAGGAGATTAGTTTTACCCATTGCACAAGTAGGAGATGGCTGCAAGGCACAGGACAGAATGAAAAGGCAAAGGGAAAAACACTAATGTAATTCTCATGCATAGGGTACAAAAAATAGTCCCCTCAACAATAGTTCCAGAATTTGGACCACAATTTTGAGTTGAATGGTAATGAAAAATACACTAATTCATAGAGTAAATGCTAAACCAGGAGGATAATTCATGTAGGGAGTTCCTCAACCACATGAATAGTATGGTGGCGGATATTCCTCTAGTAGACTTTCTATTCTTCTTTTTATTTAGCACTGAATTGTAAAATTGGTTGCTATTCTGTTATGTAATAACTTTAAAACAGGGCCTTAGTATCCCCACAATGCTGCACACCCACCCACCCTGCTTTCCTGTTCCAACAGAGGCATTGCTAAATCTATAGGTGCATGGGTGGAAAGTTTCATTTTATACTTCTGAGCGCGAAGGGGAGCCTCCCCTTCGAGCTCAGCTCCGACAAGAGGTACCGACGGATAGAGCGGGGCCTCCTAAACCTGAGCAGTTGCCAGGTGAGGTGAGGTGCACAACCACCACTAATTGGGTCAGCGAAGTAAAACTACTTCTCACGGAGCTTCTTGGCCCATCATTTGGGTTCAGGTTGTATACACTATTTCTTTGGTTACTTTGGCACTATTCATTCTTGCAGTAGCTCAATTGGTCCTGATGAAAGCTTGGATGAATCTCATCCGATAGCAGAAACATGTAGACCATTTCCAGCACAGTTATTTGTTGAAACTGTTACAGCACTGTTTTTAGTTATTGTCATCAAGGTAGCGATATAATAAAGTCTATTTAGTGCCTTGATAGACAATTTTTAAACAGCACTTGCACACTAGCACCCTTCACAAAGCACTGCAGCCATCATCCTCAAATATCATAACACCCTACCTTCATCAAAAAACACCACAATACCATTCAACAGTTTGGGACATTTATGAGACCAAGATCTACAATTTCCAAGTAGAAGATGGTTCTCAAGTAAGTCCCTGTTTCCCAGATGATGAAGCAAACCACTTCTTGTGGATGATGGGAACCATACTCACATATATGTATACACATATACATATGAATTCGCAGCTTCATTACATTTAGCATCACCTTCACTATTGTGTTAAGGTCTTCAACAATATTAGACTCATAGTTGTTTATGTGTACTACTATATTGATTTGGGGATTTTGAAACTATTAGAGTCTTTAAACTTTATCCCTTTGACCCCTACTCGTTATAGAGATACTGTAATATAGCTTGTGTAGATCCCTCTATGTTTTCTTACCCAGAATGCAATACAATTGCTAAAAATATGGCTAAAACACCGATTGCCCTCTCTTTCAATGGGTAATGGCTGCAACATTTCACTTTCTAACCCAGGGAAGGCTGCCAACCCTATGAATTTCTGAAATCTAGAGACCCAGCGGAATTCAGGATTGTCTAGCTTGAGTGTGGATATCCACAGAGCTTTTTCTGCACAGAGTGTCCTGGGATCTGTGAAGCATGAGTCAATATTGTTCCTATATTGATGCAATAGAAAATTGCTCACTTCAGCCAGTTGTCAAAATCTTACCACTGTGTTCCCCAAATTCTCCTGATTAAAACCCTGCTCTACATATGTTGATGGGCCTAATGCAAATCATATTAATGGACCAAAACTATAACCATGTGCAGACCTCATTGACGCCACATTGACATCACATGGCCCGAGTTTTGACTAGTTCCCTCAGAAATTTATGGAATATTTGCGATTTAACCAAGTTCTGAGGTTTGTAGGGCATTCTGGGTAAGACAATGTAGTGGGATGTAAACTACACAATCCCGGAGTCTACTAGAAATCTTTTTTTCCAAATAATTTGAGGTTGGCAGGTTTTCATAGAAGTCAGCCATCTCAGACACAAATTGCTGAGCTACTCAGATCGTCATAATGAGTGAATTTTAAAGAAACATCTTGATTTTTCCATGTTGTCTTTTGAGTCGTTTCCTCTCATAGATAATAGGCCTTATCATTTCAGTGAGGTACTGTTCTTATCAGTAGATGTGTGAGAACACTGGTAGGTAGGAATTTGTTAATCCCAACAGATTCTTGAACTTTACCTCACATAAACTGAACCAAAATCAGTAATTTCAAAAGGAGAAATCTTAATATTTTCGTGTTGGATTTAGGGGGATTTCCTATCACAGGAGAAAGGCCGAGAAATTCAGTTTGGTACAATGTTTATTGGTAGAAATGTGGGAAGGCTGGTAGGTAGGAATTTTTTTATGCCAGCAGATTCTGGACTCTACCTCACAGAAATATAAGGAAAAGCTGTGATTTTAGCCACATATTGGCATTTGCAAAATATTTTGGGCAAGAAACCTTGGTGAGACCCATGAAAACCACACAACCATGGACTCCCTCTAGTGTTCAGACATCTAGGATTGTTAGGTTTCCATGGGCACCAGTCTAGCCCACGTCCATATACTGCAGCTACTCAGATTATCAAAACCATTCAATTTCATGAGAAAATTCATGGTTTTTCCATGTTGCCTTTTGAGCCATTTCCTGTCACAGACAATAGGGCCACCCACTGCAGCGGTGGATCAAATTAATCAGTAGAAAAGTGAGAACACCTGCAATTAGGACTTTGGCGATCCCCACAGATTCTGCTACTTTAAGTCACTGAAATGAGGTGAAATCTGTGATTTTAGCCACACTTTTAAGTTTGTAGGTCATTCTGTGTATGAAAAGGTAGTGGTATCCATGCAAGCCACACAACTCTTGACTGATCTAGAAGTCTGGTTTTCAGAATTATTTGGAGTTGGCAGTTTTCCATGGATTTCGGCCTAATATAGTCCCAAAAACCTCAGCTTTCTACATTTGGCAATGTGAGTGAGTTTCACTGGAAAAATTCTCAATACTTCCATGTTGAATGATGGGGCATTTCCTTTCACAGACAATATGCCCATCCATTCCATTGGGGAGATGTATTTATCAGTAGAAGTGTTGGGACACCACTTGGTAAAATTTGTGCTTTTTGCCACAAATGGTTACACTACTTTTGCATAAGAAATCTTAGTTGAGTCCATGTGTACCACACAACCATGGACTCCCCTGACTGTCTTGTTTGCAGACATGTCTGGAGATGAAAGTTTCCAGGCAAGTCCAGGCACGAATACTGCAGTTACCAACATCACCAGAGTGGAAACATTTCAAAGAAAAATCTTGTTTTGATGTTGGCTTTAGGGGCATTATCTATCACATCAGATGTAATACTGTTTTTATCATGGGAAGTGTGGCATTGCTGGATTGAAAGAATTTTGAGGATCCCAGCAGATCCTGAAAATTTCCCTTAGAATTTTGATAAAAATCTGTGGTTTTAGCAACACTTTGATATTTGCATGTCTTTCTCTGTGAGATAACATAGCTGGATTCTTGAAAGTTATGGAAACCTGGAAGCCAGTTAGATGTTGATTACGACTCTGTCAGTCCACGGACCACCAGAGTCGTGGGGGCATAGCGATGGCGGTTTCCTTAACTCCCTATTGTAATTAGGGCCGTCGGACTGCCATTGCTCCACTGCAGCTACCAGGGAACCACCACTGCCTAGCGGTGGTGTAGAAGCAGTAATATGCTTGGCGGGACCGCAGCAGTTCGGACAAGCATATTAAAAGATTCCTCTTTTCCATGGTTTTCATAACAGTTTCTTCTCCATGAAAACTGAGGCAGAGAGGAAACTGGTGCCTTACACCATGTGGATGTAAACGGGTGCACAACATGTGCTCCCTTGTGTGCATGCACGCCAGGTCCTGCACGGTATGGACTTTATAGTCTATGCCATGCAGGAACTGTTTTTGGTGTTCTCATCGCGCTGCCCATTTTTAGAGGCACCTCTGTGGGAACGCCAATAAAAGCCAGCCAGACAGGAGGAAACTTCTAAACTGGCGGACTGCCCAACCACCACTTTGGCAGTGCAGAGGCGGGGCAGACTCAGCACCACACCGCCAAAGCAGTAATCGGGTCCTTAGTGTCTAGTTTTCAGAAATGTCTTGGGTAGATAGGTTTCTATGGGCGCAAACCATGCCTGGAACCAATCTGAAAAGGGCCGCAGCACAAGCTGCATTAGAAAATGGCATCTTTTAAAACATAGATGCACCATGTGCCAGGCACCATGTGGTGACTGGCACATGGTGTATGGATGTTTGTGGGGCACCTCATGTACCATCCTGGGCCCATGGAGAAGGCACCACAGTCTAATTCCACCTGCCTTTACTTTGCGGTCAGACCACTACATAAAGGCAGAGGGAAAAAGGTTATCATAAACCCTACGGCGGTGCCTCCGCAGGCACCGCACCATTGTAGGGAATACACTGCAATAGATGCTCCGATGGGCTCCTTAAGATAGACTATTGAACTTTCTGACACCCTATTCCCCCTCTGGGATGAGTGCATAGGGTTTAAATGCCCCAATTCTCCCATCAAGGGGTTCTGAAGTGTCACCAGACTACACTAAAAAGTGAGAAAAGGAATTGGTGGAGTGCTTGACTATTTGTCTTGTCACTAGACCCCACCCGAGGCATTAGACTGTATTTCTAGCCCTAGGGAGGGGGAATGTGGGATTTAAGCCCATGTGTGACAACTCTATGCAAAATTTCCTATTACTTTACTTGCCATTGGGAATAGCTGCAATTTTCAGTCTGAGGTTCATTTGACAACCAGGGAATCCGACCAAACGTCAGGATTTCAAAAGTCTACAGACCACTGTGAATCTCGAGTTGTGTCGCTTGTGTAGATCCCTCTATGTTTTCTTACCCAGAATGCAATACAATTGCTAAAAATATGGCTAAAACACCGATTGCCCTCTCTTTCAATGGGGAATGGCTGCAACATTTCACTTTCTAACCCAGGGAAGGCTGCCAACCCTATGAATTTCTGAAATCTAGAGACCCAGCGGAATTCAGGATTGTCTAGCTTGAGTGTGGATATCCACAGAGCTTTTTCTGCACAGAGTGTCCTGGGATCTGTGAAGCATGAGTCAATATTGTTCCTATATTGATGCAATAGAAAATTGCTCACCTCAGCCAGTTGTCAAAATCTTACCACTGTGTTCCCCAAATTCTCCTGATTAAAACCCTGCTCTCCATATGTTGATGGGCCTAATGCAAATCATATTAATGGACCAAAACTATAACCATGTGAAGACCTCATTGACGCCACATTGACTTCACACGGCCCGAGTTTTGACTAGTTCCCTCAGAAATTTATGGAATATTTGCGATTTAACCAATTTCTGAGGTTTGTAGGGCATTCTGGGTAAGACAATGTAGTGGGATGTAAACTACACAATCCCGGAGTCTACTAGAAATCTTGTTTTCAAAATAATTTGAGGTTGACAGGTTTTCATAGAAGTCAGCCATCTCAGACACAAATTGCTGAGCTACTCAGATCGTCATAATGAGTGAATTTTAAAGGAACATCTTGATTTTTCCATGTTGTCTTTTGAGTCGTTTCCTCTCATAGATAATAGGCCTTATAATTTCAGTGAGGTAATGTTTTTATCAGTAGATGTGTGAGAACACTGGTAGGTAGGAATTTGCTAATCCCAACAGATTCTGGAACTTTACCTCACATAAACTGAAGCAAAATAAGTAATTTCAAAAGGAGAAATCTTAATATTTTCATGTTGGATTTAGGGCGATTTCCTATCACAGGAGAAAGGCTGAGAAATTCAGTTTGGTACAATGTTTATTGGTAGAAATGTGGGAAGGCTGGTAGGTAGGAATTTTTTTATGCCTGCAGATTCTGGACTCTACCTCACAGAAATATAAGGAAAAGCTGTGATTTTAGCCACATATTGGCATTTGCAAAATATTTTGGGCAAGAAACCTTGGTGAGACCCATGAAAACCACACAACCATGGACTTCCTCTAGTGCTCAGACATCTAGGATTGTTAGGTTTCCATGGGCACCACTCCAGCCCACGTCCATATACTGCAGCTACTCAGATTATCAAAACCATTTAATTTCATGGGAAAATTCATGGTTTTTCCATGTTGCCTTTTGAGCCATTTCCTGTCACAGACAATAGGGCCACCCACTGCAGCGGTGGATCAAATTAATCAGTAGAAAAGTGAGAACACCTGCAATTAGGACTTTGGCGATCCCCACAGATTCTGCTACTTTAAGTCACTGAAATGAGGTGAAATCTGTGATTTTAGACACACTTTTAAGTTTGTAGGTCATTCTGTGTATGAAAAGGTAGTGGTATCCATGCAAGCCACACAACTCTTGACTGATCTAGAAGTCTAGTTTTCAGAATTATTTGGAGTTGGCAGCTTTCCATGGATTTCGGCCTAATATAGTCCCAAAAACCTCAGCTTTCTACATTTGGCAATGTGAGTGAGTTTCACTAGAAAAATTCTCAATACTTCCATGTTGAATGATGGGGCATTTCCTTTCACAGACAATATGCCCATCCATTCCATTGGGGAGATGTATTTATCAGTAGAAGTGTTGGGACACCACTTGGTAAAATTTGTGCTTTTTGCCACAAATGGTTACATTACTTTTGCATAAGAAATCTTAGTTGAGTCCATGTGTACCACACAACCATGGACTCCCCTGACTGTCTTGTTTGCAGACATGTCTGGAGATGAAAGTTTCCAGGCATGTCCAGGCACGAATACTGCAGTTACCAACATCACCAGAGTGGAAACATTTCAAAGAAAAATCTTGTTTTGATGTTGGCTTTAGGGGCATTATCTATCACATCAGATGTAATACTGTTTTTATCATGGGAAGTGTGGCATTGCTGGATTGAAAGAATTTTGAGGATCCCAGCAGATCCTGAAAATTTCCCTTAGAATTTTGATAAAAATCTGTGGTTTTAGCAACACTTTGATATTTGCATGTCTTTCTCTGTGAGATAACATAGCTGGATTCTTGAAAGTTATGGAAACCTGGAAGCCAGTTAGGTGTTGATTACGACTCTGTCAGTCCACGGACCACCAGAGTCGTGGGGGCGTAGCGATGGCGGTTTCCTTAACTCCCTATTGTAATTAGGGCCGTCGGACTGCCATTGCTCCACTGCAGCTACCAGGGAACCACCACTGCCTAGCGGTGGTGTAGAAGCAGTAATATGCTTGGCGGGACCGCAGCAGTTCGGACAAGCATATTAAAAGATTCCTCTCTTCCATGGTTTTCATAACAGTTTCTTCTCCATGAAAACTGAGGCAGAGAGGAAACTGGTGCCTTACACCATGTGGATGTAAACGGGTGCACAACATGTGCTCCCTTGTGTGCATGCACGCCAGGTCCTGCACGGTATGGACTTTACAGTCTATGCCATGCAGGAACTGTTTTTGGTGTTCTCATCGCGCTGCCCATTTTTAGAGGCACCTCTGTGGGAACGCCAATAAAAGCCAGCCAGACAGGAGGAAACTTCTAAACTGGCGGACTGCCCAACCACCACTTTGGCAGTGCAGAGGCGGGGCAGACTCAGCACCACACCGCCAAAGCAGTAATCGGGTCCTTAGTGTCTAGTTTTCAGAAATGTCTTGGGTAGATAGGTTTCTATGGGCGCAAACCATGCCTGGAACCAATCTGAAAAGGGCCGCAGCACGAGCTGCATTAGAAAATGGCATCTTTTAAAACATAGATGCACCATGTGCCAGGCACCATGTGGTGACTGGCACATGGTGTATGGATGTTTGTGGGGCACCTCATGTACCATCCTGGGCCCATGGAGAAGGCACCACAGTCTAATTCCACCTGCCTTTACTTTGCGGTCAGACCACTACATAAAGGCAGAGGGAAAAAGGTTATCATAAACCCTACGGCGGTGCCTCCGCAGGCACCGCACCATTGTAGGGAATACACTTCAATAGATGCTCCGATGGGCTCCTTAAGTCTGTCGGAGGTGTTGGTCGGTCCCACCGCCCACTGCACTCTGACCGACTGCATCATTATGCGGTGGTCAGAACACAGCCTTTGATATCAGACGGCCCGCCACCGACGGCCTGTCGGTGGCGATCTGCCCAAGATCATTATTGGGCCCTCAGTGACATAATTGAAGTATATCTATATACATTTTGTAATACATCTAATTTTGGAAATTTCACATTGCATTTGTTACAATAAACTATGCCATTATGCGGCTTCACATATTTGTGTGCCATTTGTGTTAAACATTTACTGCAAATGCACCATGTGTGGTAAAACTTTACTGTGAATGCATGGGAATAACAGAATATGAGCAGCTGTTGTTAGCACTGCTTTTGTTTTGATTTTTAACTTATTCTTACCACGAAATGCCTCCTCATGTCGAAAACTGATGCAAGGATGCATTTCTCATTCAAATATAGCATGAAATAAAAGATTTGGATTTCACTTAATTGCGAGTAATTACAGCACTTCAGAGGATAATGCTCCTTTGTTTGAATAAAGGAGTATCATCTGTTGGAGTGCCTTCTTCTGTCCTTTTTGTTGTGGCTATACATAACAGCACTTATTTGTAAGAACTTGGGTCTCTCTAGTTGGCAAAGATTTTCACCCTGTCCAAGTAGGGACCACAATCCTAGTCCGGGTAAGCTAGATACATAGGAAACATCGGTTACATTGCGGTGTTTACACCGCAATACCTTTATAATGCGGGTATTACAACGCAAGTCATTACAATGACTTGCGCTGGATGGTGCTCTAAGCTAAGGAATAGTATGATTTACTATTCCAACACCTTCCCAACTGTAACGTAGGCTGGAGTTGGAATAGTAAACCATACTATTCCTAAGTCCAGCGCCCTCCAGCGCAAGTCGTAATGACTTGTGATGTAATGCCTTCGTTGTAAAGGTATTGCGGTGTAAACACCGCGATGTAACATCGTATATTCCTTACATACACACTTTCAATTAACCTGTGCTCATCCTCTGGTGACTTGGCACAGAGCAGGCGGGCTTAATTTATGAGGGAATGTGTAAAGAATTTGTGCAACACACACAGTGAAATGATAAAAACACCACAGAAAGACTCCACACAGGTTCAGAAAAATTGAGAGTATTTATCTGAGTCAAACAAAACCAAACTGACAAAAATCCAATCAGTAGAAGTCGAGATATGAATTTCTAAAGAATAAGTGCAAAAATTGTGCTTAGAAGTAACTAACGGTCAAAAGATTACTTGAGATCGAGAGGGAGTGGTACAAATCCAAAGTCCAGGCTGACTGCAATGGAGGGTAGGCCAGTTACAGGATCAAGACAGGTCCGGCTGAAGAAATACCTTGGCTGGATCAAGTGTTGAGGTGGAGAGCCAACTGAGTCATTGTCGAGCCATACAAAGGGGGTGTAACATCATCATCAAGCTCCATTGAAGTGAATGCAATGCATCACTGTCAAGCCGCTAAGAAAGTCATCATCAAGGCACACAGGCTGTGGATCCTTTGTCGTCAAGCAGCCTCTGCATCTGCATCGGAAGGGTGATGTGGCGGAATTTCTCACACAGTCAGGGCGATGCATCGTTTTTGCAGAAATCAGCTGAAGAGCCCACTTCTGAGGCCCAGCACTGGTGGCGCACCTCAAGCAAGGTTCAGATTCGCAGCTGGCAGAGTCCAGCAGCACCCACAGGATTGTAAGTCTTTTGTATCCCTGAGACTGCAGAAAAAAAGAGAGAAGCCAGAAAGCCCATGTAGTAACTCTGGATTCAAGTGAGATTGGTCCAGTCTTTGTCCTCAGCGGGGCAGAGGTCACCTGGCACCAGGACAGCTCCGCAAAGCAGAGAAGCAGTCCCTCAGAACAGTTACCAAAGTGGCAATCCTTACAGCACAACATTCTTTGCTCCAGCAGAGTTCTTCTCAAGTCCACTATTGTACTGATTTGGTAGGGTCAGGGCCTTTAGTACTTGTACCCAAAACTGCCTTTGATGTAGGGGGTGACTTCAAACGAGCTCTTTTTAGTGCGCAAAGATCCCACTAAACCCAGTCCTGTCTGCCGGGCTAATTGTGGGGGTGAATCAGTGTTTTGTGCGTGGAAAGGATACTATCTACTGAAGTGTAAGTGTCAGCCCCTTACAATCTTCCCTGCCCACGAAGCCCCATCAGAATGCAGATGAATCAAGAAGAGTACTCAGAATGCAGATGAGCCTCACCTTCCTCTGTTTGTGGCTGCTTAGAGGGAATGCACAACATTTGGCTATCACCAAGCCTAGACATGTCTTGGGGACAGGCTGCAGGCACATAGAGCAAAGTTTAGAGGAGAGAAGTGCCCACTTTCTTAAAAGTAGCATTTCTAAAATAGTAATGTCAAATCCAACTTTACCACTAAAGAGTGTTTATCATTACCATTCCCAAGATATCAAACATGATTTAGCTAGTCCATTTAAATCCGAAATTAAAGCTTAAAAGTGTTTTAAGGAATTCCCAGTGCTAGCCTATAAAAAAAGTTGGTCTCATAGTAGTGAAAAACAGGTTTAGCTGTTTGTCACTACCAGGAAATGTAAAACGTATAAGTACATGTTCTAACTGAAGCCTACCTTATGTGTGACCTATGTGTAACAAAATGCAAGTTTAAGGCTTGGCAAGTGTTTTTAAGTGCCAAGTTGAAGTGACAGTAAACTTCACACACACACACATCTTACAATGGCAGGCCTGAGACAGGTTTGAAAGGCTACTTGTGTGGGTGGCACAATCGGTGCAGCGGGTCCACTGGTAGCATTTAGATTACAGGCCCTGGGTATATGGTTTGCCCCTTTACAAGGAACTTACAGGTAAGCTAAATATGCCAACCAGGTATATACGAATGTTACCATGTTTTAGGGGAGAAGTACATGCACTTTAGCACTGGTCAGCTGTGTTTAGAGTACTAAGGACAACAAAAAGATACAGCAAAAAGTAGAGGTAAGCAGGGGAAAAGCTGGGGGAAGACCACCCTAAGGATGACAGGTTTAAGACTATTATTTTCTATTCTTAAGTATTTATAGAGCGCATGGCTACACAATGGGCCTCCCAGTGCTGGTAACAAACATTAGCTAACAGTATTGCTTACATGCCATGAAAGGAACTAGAATAGGAAGGTCTTCATCTGCTTTCTAAAGCTAAGTTCTGATTGATCATCTCTAATTTACGCTGTAAGAGCATTCCAGACCTCGGGTGCCAGATAGAAAAAGGATTTTCCTCTGCATCTTGCTCTCTTGATCCTTGGCACCTGCAGTAGTTTGAGACCCTCTGAGCATAATGATATTCTCAGAGTATAAAGAGTCACCAGATGCTGAACTAGCTGAGGATCTTCTTGTGAATTGCACGATGGACCAGACAGAGTGTTTTGAACTGGACTCTCTTTCGAATCGGTAACTAGTGCAAGGCTGCTAGTGCTGGTGCAACTAACTGATGCTTAGGAATTTTGTGGAGAACCCGTGTAGTGACATTCTGGACTACTTGAAGTGGCCTTGTCACATACTTGGGGCTCAGGTAAAGGGGGTTACCGTAGTCCAGACATGAGTTGATCAGTTCCTGCACAACCACGCTATGCAGTGGGGCACGTATCTCATTTAGCAGTTTCATCAGGGTTCTGCAAATTCCAAAACAGCATGCAGCATGTTTTTTGTCCTGAACATCCAAGGATAGCCTATCATCAATGCGAAATTAGAGGCTTTTAACTGCGGAGGAAGGTGAAGGAAGTGGACCGAGGCAATCAGGCCAGTTAAGTTCTATCCAGCAGAAAGGGTTGTTACCTACAACTGGAACTTCTGTTTTTTTCCTAGTTCAGTTTCAAAAAGCTTGCGAACCTCCAGTTTGTTAACTGTTTCAGACAGGTGCTCAATTGATTGGAGGTTTTGTTAGTGTCCGGAGTGAGTGAGAGGACTATCTGTGTGCCATCTGTGTAGGATACTAATGCGAGACCATACGGTTGCACTATCTCCATCAATGTGATTATGTATAGTTTGAAAAGCGTGGGGATTAGGGCCGAGCCCTGTGGCACTCCACACTCTAGAGAGTAGGTTGTTTAGAACAACGATTCCTCATGAACCTAAAAACTCCTACATCCAACAAATGCAGCTAGCCATTTAAAAGTAACTCCTTTGATCCCTACCTCTTTCACCCTTTAAATTAGGACATGGTGTGACACGGTGTCAAAGACCACACTCACATCCAGGAAAATCATGCCTGCTTAGCCGCCTTGGTTGAAGATTACTTTTACTTCTTCAGTGGCAGCTCGTAGAGCAGTTTCTGTGCTGCTGCCAGGCCTGAACCCTGTTTGATTTGGGTGTAAGATGGCATATATCTTCAAAAAAGAGGACAGGTGATTATTGACATACTTCTCGAGAGCCTTGCTAACCCCTGGAAGAAAGGAGATTGGTCAATAGTTCTCTGCACAAAGAGGATCTACTGATGGCTTTTTCAGAAGAGGTCTAAGTACAGCGTTTTTCCACACAAAGGAAATAGTAGCACTTTCCAATGATTAGTGAAAAATGTCCTTCAGTCTGGACAGAATCGTATTCCCTCCTTTTCTGAGTATATCAGGGTGGGCTGGGTCTAGTGGTGACCCAGATTTTATAGTGCTAAGAATCTCCTGGGTGGCCTCATTGTTAGTTCACGGGAAGGTCAGCAGTTTGGTTGTTGCTGTATTTGCAGTGAGAGTAGTTATGTTAAGAGTGGCGCCTTTTTGTAGCAAGAGAAGAATGTTATTCACTTTTCCTAAAAGAAAGGTTACACGCATATTGCAGTGCTCTTCTGAAGGAGGGGTCCTGTTTGGCTCTTGTCTGGTTTCATTAGGCTGCTTACCACCTTGAATAAGTCCTTTAATTAATTGGGGGCATTTTCTATTGTAGCACTGAAATAAGAGACTCTTGCTTCTCTTATCATGTATTGCTATCTTTTCATAGCTTTCTTGTATGATGCCTTGCTGGGTTCATCATATGTTTTCCTCTAAGCTCTTTAGCTTCCATTTTTTAGTACCCTGCACCCATTGCAAATCATATCTATCTATTTTTTTTGGGGGGGGGAGTTTTATATAGCGTGAACTTGACCCATAGTTATCAGAGCAGTTTACATGAGCACCAGTTGCATTGCAGACAGACACATACATTTTTTGTTAGGCACGGGGAGATTACATGATTTGCCAAGAATCACAGGAGGCTGAGTGTCCTTGCCGAGACTCAAACCTGGTTCTCCAGTGTTGAGGTTGACCGCCCTAGCTGTTAGTCTGTCTATCTATCTATCTATCTATCTATCTATCTATCTATCTATCTATCTATCTATCTATCTATCTATCTATCTATCTATCTATCTATCTATCTATCTATCTATCTATCTATCTATCTATCTATCTATCTATCTATCTATCTATCTATCTATCTATCTATCTATCTATCTATCTATCTATCTATCTATCTATCTATCTATCAATAGATTTATGAACTATATTTAGGGAGTAGCCAGTGGAAGCGACTGCTTCCCCTTGTTTGACTTTTGCACCACGGGTAAGTGCTAGGATTTCCACCTCAAAATATTTTTGGGGCATGTGCTAAACCTATTTTAGGATTTGAACTGTGTCGCAATTTGGAAGAGGGGTGTTTAGGGCGTCCTTTCCAATTTGCAATTCAGTATGCAATGTATCAATGGTTTGCAACCTGAATTTTGGTGTCAAACCATTAAAAAGTAACTGACTCCTCAAAGTAGGTGGAAACCCATCTGTAAATGGAAAAGAAACTGCTTGGGAGCCCTTCCCCTTGTGAGTGTTGGCACATGATTATTTAGGAGTAGGCAATAGTCCAGGATACTACTGCCAACTGTTAAACAAACAGTTTTTTAGAAACGTTTGTTCAAACGCAGCCATGTTTCATTTAAAGGAAATTGGATGCATAAAAAAAGTATCTTTTATTGAAAAGCAATCACAGACATGGTGGCCTGCTGACAATAGCTATTTCCAATTCCTGTGATGTGCTCCACCCAGAGTGAGTATCAATTTGAGATGGTCTTCATGCATGTAAATGAGGTAGTCAAATTGCAACCCACTCCGAAGCCTTATGGACTGATTATGAGCGGGTCATTATTTTTAGGGGTGGGTGTAAATTACTCATAATTATGCGCAATGATTTTTTAGAAGAGTAAACCAGCATTTAGCGCTATTACCTTAGTGCAAAATGCACCATTGTGTCCAAAATGGGCCCAAGGATGTATTTTCAAATAGAAAATAGCACCAAATGCTACAGGACACTTGCAGCAGTAACCAGCACCTGCTCGCTTTCTTTTAGCTTGTTGTTTCAGTGCTCTTGTGGTAGTATATGTGTTTCAAATTTCTCTTAATTACTGAACCTGGAATAATTGCATAATTTCAGTAATGTTGCATCACAAGAGTATTGCATAGTTACTGAAATTACTCCGGTTACTCTGGCATAACTAAAATTTCGCCCACACCCAGTTATTTTCTGACCCCTGCGTAAACTTGTTTGCACAGGGGTCGAAATTATGAGTTGATTGTTATTACTGCATTTGTTAATTATCGGATGCGTTAAATACCTCAACCTTCGTAGCATTTCAGAAGGTAAAATCTGCCAAATTTTACCAGGGAAAAAGAATACGATATTTACTGTATCATGCTGATTTTGGTGCTTTAGAAACAAGGCTGGCTTTAGGATGGTGCAACAGGTGCCACCGAACCGGACGCTGATTTAGGTTGGCTTTTTTGCAAGTGTATTATGATTTTAAAGCCCCTACTGCCATGTTCCTGGCCTCCAGTAATTTTTAGGCAACAATAAAAATGTCAAGATAACTCCGGTGATTAATGTTCTTCCTGGAGAGAGATCGGAGTTTTGTTTAGTGGAAGTTTCGACTCATCGTAAGGTAGTGCAGGGGGTTAGTATGTCTGCTGCAAAGAATGTGTACTATGCAGATCACAAAGTGCATATAATTTAAATAGGTCAGTGGGTTACTGCTTTTGTCAGAGAGATCCTTTTGTTATTTGCAGTTTATAAATTAAAATCCTAATATAGATTAATGAGATATTAACTGTCATCAAAGAGCTGCATGGAAACTGCAAAGTATAGCTTTTTCACAGTATTTCCTTATCTTAATGTTGTAAAAAGGCTTCACTTGGGTAGAAATCAATTCTTATCATTAAAGGGAACCCCCAACCATGGTGTTACATTCTAAATTCTGAGTTGGTGCTTCTCCAAACCAAGCACTCTTAAAATATACTGCCTACGCGTATGAAACACATGCGACTCCTACACCTGGTAGATCTCTGTCCTATGTAACATTTTCTATACACTGATTTACACATCTATGATTGATTGTCTCCATGTAATGTGGGTGATGTGAAATGCTCTGATACATAACACTGGTATGAGAGGAGCTATAAAACTAATTAAATGCATCTGAGAGAGTGGTTATGGAGACGTGAGGGGCACTGTTATAGGGTGGTAGTGAGAGAATCCGTGGCGGAGGTGGAAATTGGGGGGCGCCCAAAAACATTGTTGCACTGGCCGCCACCAGCGCTAAAGCCGGCCCTGTTTAGACACCAAAATCCCCATGTTGTTCCCCAGAAACATGTAATGGGTGCTTTTTATAGATCCTAATAAATACCGTTCTTCTGTTATTGTTATTTATTAGGTTGGATAAATAGCACCTATAATCATGGTCAGGCCCTTAATGTATGATTCGACCTATTAATACATAAGTCGATTTGCAAAGTCTGATCTTGTTCTCAAAAGGTTATCTGCACAATTTGCACCGCTTTTTGCGAATGAAATGTTAGGACATCTGGCTCAAAGATCCATGCCTATGTTTTGGAAATTCCACTACTTCACCTTTTCCAAGCCTCACAAATGTATAAAAAGGATGTGGAGACGATGGGGCAAGGAGCAGCACGCGTGACGTCACTACCGCTAACAATGGGATTTTGGCAAATCATGTCAATTTATGTTGAAGGTATTTCCAGACATTAGAAATCAAGCCCCGAATAACAAATAATTATATTTAGTTAGTCACCAATGTATTTCGTTTTCAAAGAAGTTAGACCGCTTTGTACATTCGAAGGAGGGAAATGCGATTTCTGTTTGACTGTGGTGCATCAAAATAATGCTTATTCCGCCGAGATATAAATAAATGTATATGATCATGTATGTTCCTTGCAGAGGCAAAAGACCTGACTTCAGTATGATTGACAGTCCTTTCTATTCCCGGATAGTAATTACTTCCTTACTTCCGCCTTCTAAATCATCTCCAGGCAGGAGCTCTTTTATCTTTTGTCCACACTTTGCTCTGCAGCAGTGTTGACGAAGTAATTTGGGGTGAAATGTTTTACAAAATGCGCCCTTTAGCTGAAGCACAGACAATAGGCTGCCCATGGGAGACAGTTATAAAGTGCGCCCTTTCATTGTTTCCCCCTTTTCAACCTGACGGCGTACGAGGCCATAACACAGGTAAGAAAGAAAACTACTATTGAAGAGTACTAGTGTGAGAGTTGACAGGATATACTTAAAGAATCGTATTACCCTAACCATGCCATTAACAGAAACGGGTACTACAAAGGAAATGGTTCAACTGCAAATGTTTAATTGACAAATATAAAACTTTCCGCCAGCCTTTGATTTAATGCACAAAACTAGAAATAAAAAAATGTTAGCAAACAAAGACACATTTTGACATTTCATATGACAGAAAGAACAGGGCCAGATACAGCACTTTGGCTGCTTGCTTGCAATATGCATAGCGCACCAGTTCCCACAAATTGGAATATAATGAAAAGTTGGACTAACATTTTCAGTTTGAATTTGAAATCAGTCACAAAACCCATCACCACAAAGGCTTGGTGTTAAACCTCGTCTGCTGGCAAAATACACGCAAACTCCATTTTTATGAATTTCTCATCATGATCATTAGGCCTTATTAAATGTATGTGCTTTTTATTTAACATCTTATTAAAATGCTCTCCTATGTGATTTATTTGAATCTGTATTTTTACTGTGCCTATAAATAAATAATTATCTGGTATGTGAATAATGATTTCCCATTTTTCCTTTTAATATTGGACTTTTATTCCCTAGCCATGCATATATATATATATTCACTGAAAAAACCATAGGTTTCAGGGGCGTTATAGTTAGGAATTGGCATTTAAAAAACCTTTGAAATTCACTTAAAAAACCAAAGGTTTCAGGGGCGTTATAGTTAGGAATTGGCATTCAAAAAACCTTAGAAATTCACTGAAAAAACCATAGGTTTCAGGGGTGTTATAGTTAGCTGGACATTTCCCTCGTACAAAACCCTAGAAATTCCCCTGTTATAGTTAGTTCAGCTAACTATAACTTGTGCCCCCGCAATGCACTGCTGATGATGTCACCTATTACATCACTCATGACATGGTCAGTGACATCACTGATGACATCACTGATGACATCTCAAATGACATCACTGATGGCATCACTGATGACATCATCCAGTGACTGTGTGTTTCTGTAAAGTTTAAATATGTTTTATATATTTGTAGTGAAAGGCCTGTGGAAGAATGAGTGGCTGTAGAAGTGTGTGAATGGATGATTTTCTAGGTGCGTAACTGACTCTATAAGTGAGTCATTAAATGTATCTTACAGCAGACTAGTGACTAAACTGTGTGAATGTCTGTATGTTTCTCTCTGTTGGTGTATAAGTGGCTGCATGGTTTTGTGAATAGCTATATGAGTGTCTATATGGGTTATCGATTGGTTGTCTGAGTATCTGTATGGGTGCCTGAGTGTTTGTGTGGGTAGGCTGTGTGTGACTCTGTGCATAGATGTGTGAGTGGGTAATTCTATGGGTGCATGGTTTTAAGAGTGCATCTGTGATGAACTGTATGGCTGAGTGAGTGTATGTATGGGTGTGTTAGGGATTGAATGTATATCTCAGTGGTACATTTGTGACTAACTACATATGTGAAAGGCAGTATATATGCGTGTAAGAGTATATAAGTAGGTGTATGTGAGAGTGTGTGATTGTGAGACTGGCTGTATGGATGAGTGTGTGCTTGTATCAATGATTGTATAAGAGCGTAAGAATGTGGTACTATTTTTATGAGTATGTGAACTTGAGTGTGTATAACTGCATAGGTGAGTAAATGGAAGTGTGATTAATTATTTGCATGACTGACTAGGTGTGACAGTACCTCTATGGATGATTGGTGGTGTGTGAGTGTCTATGTAGGTGTATAAATGCATATGATAGTCTTGTACGGAGTAGTGACTGTAAGTATGAGTGACTGTACATGTAAATGAGTGGAGGTGTATGTAGACCTAAGAGTTAATAAGTGGGTATTTAGTTATTGGTATTGGAGTATCTATGGTTTTGAGAATGGATGTCTGAAATTTTGAGTTCGTGTATCAACGGTTAAATTAGGGTGTGAGAAGAACCAGCAATTTATCACATGGATGATGTCATCAGTGATGTCATTTGAGATGTCATCAGTGATGTCACTGACCATGTCATGAGTGATGTAATATGTGACGTCATCAGCAGTGCATTGCGGGGGCGCGAGTTATAGTTAGCAGCACTAACTATAACAGGGGAATTTCTAGGGTTTTGTACGAGGGAAATGTCCAGCTAACTATAACAACCCTGAAACCTATGGTTTTTTCAGTGAATTTCTAAGGTTTTTTGAATGTCAATTTCTAACTATAACGCCCCTGAAACCTTTGGTTTTTTCAGTGAATTTCAAAGGTTTTTTTAAATGCCAATTGTCAGGACCCCAAGATTACAGATAGGTTTAATTGTGCATCGAAGACTCAAAGTTTGTACACCCCGAACAATGGAAGGTACATGGGTGGAGCTGACTCGGATATGGCGCCAGAAAAGGCCACCAGAACCGAGTAGCTGTTAGCGTTCTAGTGTTTTGCAGAGAACGCGCTGGAATCCTAGGTGAGGCTCGCGCTGCTTAGGAACTGCGCACTTCACCAAGAATTCTAGAGTCAGGTGTGCACCTCAGAGCGCGCTGACAAAAAGTGTTTCAGTTTTGTTTGAAGGCTTTTCAGAATTATTTCTGAAGGGCTTTGGAAGTCCTTAGATACAATTAGAAATCCGAGTTCAACGAAGTAGAGTGACGTGTGAGGAGAACAGCAAGTCTCAGTTTGTGAAGATTTCGCACCGAGTCATTAGGGAGAGAAAGCAGCGTCTACAGGAGCATCTGAAGAAAAAGAAAAAACGAAGCTAAGTTAACGAGTGTATATTTGTCACGTCAGAGAACTGAAGTAAATTACTGATATCAATAGAGTTATAGAACTTACTGTGAGGAAAGTGGCTTTACTGTAATTCTCCACAGAGGTAACGAGTTGTAACGGCAAGTCCTGAAAAAACGAAGAGAGAAATTCAATACATGTTAGAACGCTTGAGCAACTACAAATAATTAGAATAAGATAAAACAATACTTACCACAGAAATAAGTCATCTGACAGTAGATAAGAACAGAGAGTAAAATACCACCACGAAAAGAATAAGAAGAGAAAACATAAAATACACAGATGAATAATTACAAATAGGAAGAGACCTCAAACTCAGTAAGTAGAATAACAAATTAAAATAGATAGTACCAAGTTAAAAGAGAGCAGAAGTTCTTAACAGATAAATGTAAATATATTGCAGGTGTGCAAAAAAGAAAAGAAAACTGTGAACTAAAGCAGATACCAAGGAAGATAAAACATAGGAGAGTGAAAAGAAAAATAGTAAAGTAAGTAAGAAGCACAGGGAGAAAGATTCACATGAGGCAGATATACTTTGGGTACTAGCTATTTCCTTTTAATTGCAGACGAAGAATATAGTTAAGGAATAAAAGGCACACACAGAAAAGAAATAAAAGAAATAGAAGAGAAGCAGAGTTCTGGAAGTGGCATGGTAAGGAAACAAGGCAATAGGGGTTAAGAGATAAGAGAGGTTAAGGACTGAAGGTTTATGATAACAATAACTCTTGTCTACAGGTTACCCCTTCAGCAATCGAAGTCTGCTGGACGGACTCCTGAAGGAAGCCACAGAACAGTCTCTTCTCTCTTTTGTTATTTTATCCAATTGCCCCCTTCCCCCAGGATTGCCACTCTAGAGACTTGTCACACTAAGCTCTGGATTGCTGTCGGGGTGGATTTGGGAACTAGCATCTCTGTTCCTGTGTAGTTGAGTACCGTAACTAGAGTCTGACACCAATTCCTAACTATAACGCCCCTGAAACCTATGGTTTTTTCAGTGAATTTCAAAGGTTTTTTAAATGCTAATTCCTATCTATAACTTATCTCTAAAGATATCATGAAAAGCATTCTTTTTTAAAAGTAGGGTGCACATTAGTTTTGTGGAAAAGCATCTTTGTGATTGGTTAAGAAAAAGCAGTTTCAACGTGGAGTACATATCATAGGATAAAATTTGCTCAGCTCAA
This sequence comes from Triturus cristatus, assembly GCF_964204655.1. Taxonomy (NCBI): domain Eukaryota; kingdom Metazoa; phylum Chordata; class Amphibia; order Caudata; family Salamandridae; genus Triturus; species Triturus cristatus. Next base: position 169,499,280 of record NC_140582.1, on the reverse strand, counting down.
CCACACCTGCTATTTGCATTTGGAAGGCGCTGTTCGAACTTAAAACAATTGTCAAATTTTAACCTGCACGTGTCATTAAATGTTCAAGATAATGTTACAATAAAATATCGTAAAGTTTTAAAAAATTTATGAACTTTTAACCTGCACGTATTGTAGAATGTTCTAGAAAGTGTGTTGATAGAATACGTTGCACTCCTGACTTCTATGTGTTGTTGAATATTAAAAAAACGGTTCATATGGAAAATTAAAAAGAAACCAATAGAGAAGTTTTGAAACCTAAAAGAATCAAGGAACTATTCTAATTTATTCTTTACATGTATTTATGTGTGCAGCAACACAATTATAGACACAACAGCACTAGGAAGAGGAAGAAGCAGAGAGTGGGGGGAGATGGGCAGAATGGCACACATGCACAATTAAGTACAACACACATATAGACTAACAATGGCCAAAATGAAACACACCAACAAGGAGCACAAGTCACACAACCCGCCAACATCACACCACTGAACGAGCATAGAAGTGAAAACCACGCTGCATTCATACAGGATGTGTACAAAGGCCGGTCGTTGGTGTTGTGGGATGTCTGCGACCGTGATCATCATGGATGAGATGCCCAGCACGTTGCAAATGGGCGAGTTCACTGTCTGTTACGTTGCCAAACAGCTGCTCCTCCCTCACACGAGCCCCCACACTTATGTACGGTGCGCTGTTGTATCTCGTGCACTCCTACGGCACACCATTGTAATGCCTATTCGCGCATGTCCTGCTGAATTCCAACTACATCATCACAGTGCTGTTTGGAGGTGGTGCATGCCACTTTACAACATTGACTGCTGCGGCCCTTGTGGCAGGCCACACCAGAACACAGAGACACACTTACCGCACTTTCTGTACACGGACATGTCCGAGACACCCCGTTCCCCTTGCCGAATAGGCACACCCCTGCGCTGACCTGTGTGCCCCGGACCAACACATGCCGGTTGTACATGCAGGAGGATGCGTGCGTAGCTACATGTCCAGGCTCACTGCCAAAGCTGAGGTGACAGCACACTGTGATATGGCAGGGCTCATGCCTATCATGCTCACACAATGACCATAGGGACACACTTGCTCAGATGCGGGTTTGGGGGGCATTGGCGGTCCTGAAATTGTTGCGATGAGTCTTGTGGCCCTCATGGGTATCCCTGTATCATGCTCATTGACTCTATGGCACCTGTGGGTGTTCTGGTTGGCTCTTGGCTATGTTCCCTTTCATGGTGCAGGTAGTTGTCCTGCTTAACACCAGCAGAAAGCAGGTGTAAAATCCCTGGTGCTAACATGCCTTATCGCCGGAATTTGTTTCACATTGCAGTTGGTGTGAAAGTTGTGATGTGATTTTTTTCGTGTGCAGAACAATATACGAACTGAGCAGTGTATCTCGTCAAGATCCAGCACCTGACGCACTATTCCCAATCAATATAAATACAATGAGATTTCTTAATAGATTTTGTGTGTACACTGTAAGTGCAGCCAATACCTCAGTGCAATTCAATACAGGATTTTAGTATTTAGAATAAATCGGAAAGGTGCACCTTGTGTCTTTTTGCACAGGAACGGCTACTCTCCATTTCATTATCAGCACTTTAACCCCTTCAGCGCTGCGCGGATTCCCCCGCGGTGCTGAAGGGTTCGAGCGCGGGCGGGGCCATGACGGAACGGTTCCGTCATGAGCACAGCTCAACCGATGCTCATGACGGAACCGTTCCGTCATGAGCATGGAAGGGGTTAACAGAAGTAAAGTTGAGATAAATCTAACACACTATTCAGAAGTTGGTGCAAACTGCAGATATCACCAGTATTCCAGCGATAAGTGACCCAAAATTTAACACCATGGTGGACTCCATCAAATAACAGTAAGAAGAACAAGAAAGAGTCACACAGCAGTTAAGAGAACAACCAAAAGCGTTATTATTTTTTGTTTTCAAACTTTATTTTTTATAATAATAAATATATAAACGATAAACTATTTTCAAACTTTATTTTTTTATTAACATATATATGAACAATAAACTAATAAACAAAATGTAACAACAATAATACAAAACAACAAGGCGGAACACTCCTGTGGGAATCATGGATGTCGACGACAGACCTGGAAAATCAGAAAGATTGTTAAAAAAACCAACATGGTATTCTCAACAAAATACCACAAGAAACAAATCACAGATATATAAAATGCATACAGCTAACAAAATTTTATAAGTTTAACTTACAAAAACTGTAAATATTGCTGCTTTAAAATATTACCGAATCTGAGGATTTTTTTTTGCAGAAGGCACCACGCCCACAACGTTTTTCTTCAGTGGTGAGGAAATTTTTTACTTTTCCCAAGGGGCAAACAAAGACCAATGCCACCTTCATCACTCGCAAGATTTGCCAAAGAGTTCTGTTACGAGGGGATCCTAACAAAAAATTCTCATGCGGCACAGCAAGTATGATGAAACACCTAAGGACCCTTCATCCAAACAATCTTGCACGAGAAGAGTGCAAACAGATGAGAAACACTCCTGTTCTGTATCTGTAAAAAAGAATCACAAATAAATGTATATTAATAACTTTCAAATTTATACTATTCCATTACCGTACAAACACATTTTATATAAAAACTGACTAAGAAACTATACCCCTGAACCACAAGTGTGACGATCCTTAAAACACTACATGCATAGTGCATACTACTTTGAAGCAGTTCATGCCCTAAAGCCTACCTCACTAAAAGACTACATGCTAACTGACTAAATGATTACAGTACTATAAGGAGACACACTGGGTGTGTGACAGGGTGTTTGCTAGAAGAGTATGAATACTAACTAGGGAATTGAAGATGTGAAACACAACTGTGTAGGTGATTAGAGGACTGCATCCATACTGCATAGGCATTTAAAGCAGTCCATGTGCTAAGGCCTGGCTCACTGCATCACTACTTGGGTACTGACTGAATGATTAGAGTACAGCAAGGAGAGTGCCTAACTAAGTGTATAAGTGCTATGCTTTTCACACAGGGAATGGATTAGTACTTGGTACTGAATGGGCCACTAGAGGAGTGCAAAGGCAGTGACAAGTGCTGGACTGTATGGATACTGACTAGGAAATTGAAAGTGTGAAAGACAAGTGTCTAGATGGTTAGAAGACTGCATGCATAGTGCATAGGGGTTTGAAGCAGTCCATGTGGTAAGGCCTGGCTCAGTGTATGAATACTTAGGCACTGACTGAATGATTAGAGTACTGCAAAGATAGTATATCGGTGAATTTCTAAGTGTTTGGGTTTTAGCACAGTGAATGGATTAGTACACGGTGCTGAATGGGTCACTAGAGGACTGCAAAGGGAGTGACAGGGTATTTCCTGGAAGTGTATGGATACTGACTAGGGAATTGAAGGTGTGAAAAACAATTGTGTACATGGTTAGAGGACTGCATGCATAGTGGATAAGGGTTTGAAGCAGTCCATATACTAAGGCCTGGATCACTGGATGAGTACTTGGGTACTGACTGAATGATTAGAGTACAGTAAGGAGAGTGCCTGGGTGAATTTATTAGGGTTTGGCGAAGTGAATGGATTAGTACATGATGCTGAATGGGTCACTAGAGGAGTGCAACGGCAGTGACAGAGTGTTTGCTGGAAGTGAACGGATACTGACTGGGGAATTGAAGGTGTGAAAGACAAGTGTGTAGATGGTTAGAGGACTGCATGCATAGTGGATAGGGGTTTGAAGAAGTCCATGTGCTAAGACCTGGCTCAGTGCATGAATACTTAGGCAGTGACTGAATCATTAGAGTACTGGAAAGAGAGTGTCTTGGTGAATTTATAAGTGTTTGGGTTTTAGCAAAGTGAATGGATTAGTACATGCTGTTGAATGGGTCTCTAGAGGACTGCAAAGGAAGTGACAGGATGTTTCCTGGAAGTGTATGGATACTGACTAGGGAATTGAAGGTGTAAAAGACAAGTGTAAAGTATGTTAGAACACTACATGCATACTGCATAGACATTTGAAGCAATCTATTTGGTACTTAGAAACTGACTAAATAATCAGACTACTTCTAGGACAGTGCTTAGGTAAAACTTTTAAATTTTCAGTTCTGCCACAGTGAACAGAATAGTACATGGTACTACACCTTAGTGTCAAACCCTGACTCATTTTATCAATGCATAAGCAAAGACTAGCTTCTAATGCTACTAAAACTTGACAACATGAGAGGTTTTAAATTAGTTATCTGTCAGCAAATACACGATGTTACCAAATGCTTCTCTCACAGTGGTTCCCAAATGCACACAGACTCGCAGTGTGTTTCTAGACAACAACCACTATACCTAGGAGTTTACCAAAAATCATTCACTACTGTGGAAGTGGTAAGGGAACTGCACACAATCTTCATATTTCAGGACTGCACTTTTATGTCAAAGCGTAACTCATATAATCAAAGCATAAGCAAAGACTGGCTTCTAATGCTACTAAAACTTCACAACATGACCGGTTTTAAAACAGGTATCTGTCAGCAAATACACGATGTTACCAAGTGCTTCTCTCACAATCCTTACCCAAATGCACACAGACTCACAGTGTGATTTTATACAAACAACACTATCCTAGGAGTTTACCAAAACTCATTCACTAGTCTAGAAGAGTTAATGGTACTGCACACAATCTACATATTTAAGTACACCACATCAGTTTCAAAGCATGACTCATTTAATCAACGCATAAGCAAAGACTGGATTCTAATGCTACTAAAACTTCACAACATGACAGGATTTAAAACAGTTATCTGTCAGCAAATACATGATGTTACCAAATGCTTCTCTCACAGTGATCCCAATTACACACTAACTCACACTGTGATTCTAGACAAGCACCATTATCCCTATGAGTTTACCAAAACTCATTCACTACTGTGCAAGTGGTAAGGGGACTGCAACAATCTACATTTTTCACAACTGCAATTTACTGTCAATGCCTGACTCATATAATGAAAGCATAAGCCATAACTGTCTTCTAATGCTACTAAAACTTGACAACATGACATGTTTTAAAACAGTTCTCTGTCAGCAAATACACAATGTTACCAAAAACTTCTCTCACAGTGGTTCCCAAATGCACACAGACTTACAGTGTGATTCTAGACAAACAACACTATCCCTAGCAGATTACCAAAACTCATTCACTACAGTGGAAGTGGTAAGGGAACTGCACACAATCTACATATTTCACGACTGCACTTTACTGTCAATGCCTGACTCATATAATGAAAGCATAAGCCATAACTGTCTTCTAATGCTACTAAAACTTGACAACATGACATGTTTTAAAACAGTTCTCTGTCAGCAAATACACCATGTTACCAAAAACTTCTCTCACAGTGGTTCCCAAATGCACACAGACTTACAGTGTGATTCTAGACAAACAACACTATCCCTAGCAGATTACCAAAACTCATTCACGACAGTGGAAGTGGTAAGGGAACTGCACACAATCTACATATTTCACGACTGCACTTTAGTGTCAATGCCTGACTCATTTAATCAAAGCATAAGCAAAGACTGGCTTCTAATGCTACTAAAACTTGACAACATGACCGGTTTTAAAACAGTTATCTGTCAGTAAATACACAATGTTACCAAATGCTTCTCTCACAGTTGTTCCCAAATGCACATAGACTCACAGTGTGATTCTAGACAATCAACACTATCCTAGGAGTTTACCAAAACTCATTTACTAGTCTAGAAGAGTTAATGGTACTGAACACCATCTACATATCTAAGTACAGCACATCAGTGTCAAAGCATGACTCATTTAATCAAAACATAAGCAAAGACTGGATTCTAATGCTACTAAAACTTCACAACATGACAGGTTTTAAAACAGTTATCTGTCAGCAAATACATGATGTTACCAAATGCTTGTCTCACACTGATCCCAAATACACAATAACTCACAGTGTGATTCTAGACAAGCACCACTATCCCTAGGAGTTTACCAAAACTCATTCACTACAGTGCAAGTGGTAAGGGAACTCCACACAATCTACATATTTCATGATTGCAATTTACTGTCAATGCCTGAATCATTTAATCAACGCATAAGCAAAGACTGGCTTCTAATGCTACTAAAACTTGACAACATGACCGGTTTTCAAAACAGTTATCTGTCAGCAAATACAGGATGTTACCAAATGCTTCTCTCAGAATCCTTACCCAAATGCACACAGACTCACAGTGTGATTTTAGACAAGCAACACTATCCGAGGAGTTTACCAAAACTCATTCACTAGTCTGGAAGAGTTAATGGTACTGCACACAATCTACATATTTAAGTACAGCACATCAGTGTCAAATCATGACTCATTTAATCAACGCATAAGCAAAGACTGGATTCTAATACTACTAAAACTTCACAACATGACAGGTTTTAAAACAGTTATCTGTCAGCAAATACATTATGTCACCAAATGCTTCTCTCACACTGATCCCAAATACACACTAACTCACAGTGTGATTCTAGACAAGCACCACTATCCCTAGGAGTTTACCAAAACTCATTCACTACAGTGCAAGTGGTAAGGGAACTGCACACAATCTACATATTTCAGGACTGCACTTTTCTGTCAAAGCCTGACTCATTTAATCAAATCATAAGCCATAACTGTCTTGTAATGCTACTAAAACTTCACAACATGACAAGTGAAAACAGTTATCTGTCAGCAAATACACGATGTTACCAAAAGCTTCTCTCACAGTGGTTCCCAAATGCACACAGACTCACTGTGTGATTCTAGACAAACAACACTATCCCTTGCACTATACCAAAACACATTTCTTCATCTAGAAGTAGTACTACATTTTACTATAGAAACATAACATAACTCATTTCACAAATTCATAAACAATGACTGGTTTCTAATTCTACCAAAATATAAAAACAGCACAGTTATCTGTCTACAAACACATGAAAAACACAAAGGCTTTTCACAGAATGGTTTCTACATGCACACACATTGTAGAGAAAAAAAGTACTCCCTACACTTTAGCAGGAGAAATACATTAGTCTGATTAAAATCAAAATAGTCTACATACATCCCCTCACAATTAAATAACTCATCCTTCAAGTTCTTTTGTAGATTAAGAAGTATATCAATCACTCGCCATATTTTCTTTTACAGAATCTCTGCACTGTGCACCTCTCAGCAAAAACAAAGAATGGAAAAGTTTCCCTTTCATTTTCCACACATTTACATGTAAACATCAAATCACAATCCTTCACACATAAACTCAAAAGCAAATACACATTTCTATTGGTTAAACATTTTAACCCTTTCCAACTGAAATACATTTCAACCCTTCCCCCAATCTGCCTTCTGCCTGTTACCATAGAAACAGGTCATGGAACACTGCACTGATCTCACAGGTCACAAGTTCATCACACAATGTTCCTACACAAGACAGGAAGTGTGCTTGACTTTTCAACATATCAGCTTATCATATATAATGTTCCTTACAATCTGTTTTTGTTAACCAATAAGAATCATACCTTTAAAAAACAGAAATATACACCCTACCTTTCAGTGTAGAAAGTAGTCATACAACCAATTATTTCTTGTCTTTTTTAAAAAAACATTGCCGTGGATCCGCGCGCCCAATGCGTGAGAATCCGTGCACCCAACGCGTTAGGATGCGCGCACCGTGAGCGTATTTCGCCATTTTTTTTTTAAAAGGGGGGCCCCAGGGGGTCCTTCTGGGACCCCCAAGCACCTCTAGAGGGTCAGAGTATTTCCACTCTGCCCCCTTTATATGTTTTACACACTTATTCCCCTTGCATCTTCAGCCTCGCTTCTACCGAGGCAGAAAATGGCCGTAAACAGTTCCTGTTTTCGAATGTAGAGAGACACTCGACAGCCAATTAGCATTCAGCACGCCATCGGGAGGGTGTGAGCTCGGTTCGGGGAGAGTGCGCTTATGGTGCGGGTACGGGCCGCGGATCCTCCGCGGCCATAGATATCACTAACTTTTTTACCCTAATTTTCTCAGGAACTACTGAACAGATTCACACCATATATGCAAAAGGCACGAGTCCGAACTGAAGACTACCTCTTTGCCAAATTTGGTGTCATTCCGTTCAGCGGTTCGGGCTGTAGCTGCGACAACAGATCCTATGGGAAATTGCATGGGAAAAATGCGTTTTGGGACCCCCCTTTTTTCTCGGCCCCCGCTTGACGGATCACCGCAAAACCTTCAGGGTAGGAGCGGAGCGGAGCTGGCCAAAAGTTTGGAAAATTTTGCAAGGATTTATCAACCGGCGCCAACGTTATTCCAAATAGAATGTTTCGGATTTCCTATGGAAAATAGGTCCTAACTATAACTATCTACTGGCGACGGGCAGTAGATAATATATATATATATATATATATATTCACTGAAAAAACCATAGGTTTCACACATGTTATAGTTAGCTGGACATTTCACTCGTACAAAACCATTGAAATTCCCCCGTTATAGTTAGTTCAGCTAACTATAACTCGCGCGACCGCAATCCACTGCTGATTACGTCATATATTACATCACTCATGACATGGTCAGTGAGACCATGACATCACTGATGACATCTCAAATGACATCACTGATGACATCACTGATGACATCATCCAGTGAATATGTGTCTTTCTGAAAAATAAATATTTTTTATATATGTATATCTAAAGGTTAATGGAAGAATAAGTGGGTAAATAAGTGTCTAAATGGATGTTTCTTTTGTAAAATTAATTGTATAACTGACTTATTAACAGTATCTTAGTGAATACAACTATTAGTGAGTAAAGTTTAAATATTTAAACATCTGTATCAGTGTCTCACTTTGTGTATAAGTGGCTGCATGGGTTGGTGAGTAGCTACATGAGTGTGTATATGGGTTATTAGTTCGTTTTTAGAGTATCAGTATGAGTGTCTGTATGGTTCAGTGGGGGATGTTACTTAGCGTATGGATGCATGAATGAGTGACTCACTCTTTGTATGTGTTTTGAAGACAGTATGTGAGCAGGACAGTATGGGTGGGTGAGTGTGTGTATGGGTGAGTAAGAGAGTGAATGACTGTCTCAATAGTGTCTTTATGAGCAAGTCCATATGTTTTGAACTAGTATATGTCAGTATTGATGTATATAAGTGAGGATATATGAGAGTGAGAGATTGGAAGAGTTCCTGTATAAATAAGTATGTGTTTCTATAAGTGATTGTTTAAGAGAGTAAGTATGTGTACGTTTCTGTAGAAGTAAGTGTAGTGGTGTGTGTATAGCTGTATATGCAAGTAAATGGATGTTTATTTGCATGTGTGAGTATGTGTGTGAGTAACTCTATGTATGAGTGTAGGTGTGTAACAGGATGTATAGGTGTATGAGTACATATGATGACTGAGTACATGTATGAGTGACTATATAGAAGTGTTGATGAATGAGTGGATGCGTATGTAGATTTTAGAATTACTGAATAGGTTGTTCTAACTGGTATTGGTATCTCTATAGTTTTCAAAACTTTAGTTTGTATTTTTCAATCTGTGTATCAAAGTTTATATTCGGAAAAGAGGAGGTCTGCCACTCTTACACAAGGATGATGTCATCAGAGATGTCATCAGTGATGTCATTTGAGATGTCATCAGTGATGTCATGAGTGATGTCACTGACCATGTCATGAGTGATGTAATATGTGATGTCATCAGCAGTGGATTGCGGTCGCGCGAGTTATAGTTAGCTGAACTAACTATAACGGGGGAATTTCAATGGTTTTGTACGAGTGAAATGTCCAGCTAACTATAACATGTGTGAAACCTATGGTTTTTTCAGTGAATTTGCAAGGTTTTTTAAATGCTAATTCCTAACTATAACGTGTGTGAAACCTATGGTTTTTTCAGTGAATTTGCAAGGTTTTTTAAATGCTAATTTCTAACTATAACGTGTGTGAAACCTATGGTTTTTTTAGTGAATTTGTAAGGTTTTTTAAATGCTAATTTATCTATGTATTATTATATTTTTTATATATTTATTTTACAATAAACTACCTATGTATATAGTTATAGATTGACTGTATCCTGTAATATGGAATGGCTCAGCTCTTTTTTTTTAATTTGGATAAAGTTGAACAGCATAGTTAATATCTTCTATAAACTTATAAACAGTTTAAAATGTATTTCTTTTTTTAAGGGTTTTTCACGGTGCGCGCACCGTGCGTGCACTGTCAATTTTTTTTATTAAAGGAAATGTTTTTTTTTTATTTACGAGGTCCTTCAGGGACCCCCTGAGAAGGTCTAGGGGGTCAGGGAGTGTCTTCCCTGCCTCCTATTCATGTTTTAGAAATCGGGTTAAAAGTAATTTATTTCTGAAGCGTGCGTGCATGGTGCGTGCATGCGTGCGAGCACCGTGCACGCACCGGCAATTTTTTTTATTATGCACATTTTTTTTTTGATTTACGAGGTCCTTTAGGGACCCCCTGAGAAGGTCTAGGGGGTCAGGTAGTGTCTTCCCTGCCTCCTTTTCATGTTTTAGAAATCGGGTTAAAAGTAATTCATTTATGATGCGTGCATACGTGCGAGCACCGTGCGCGCACAGCAAGTCATGTGATTATGAAACAACACTTTTCATTGGTTCATAGTAGTTTCTGTTCCAGAATCTTCAAACACCACACCCTCTCCCCTCACTATTTCTTCTTACTTCCTGGGACAAGGAGCTGAACAGCTACTCGAGTGAAATCTTACTTGAAAATGGCAGAACAGCAGTCAACTTCAGGGAGTGAGGAGGAGACCTTTGTGGAACCACCAAGGAAGTGCAAGCAAAAACACTCTTTCATCTGGAATTACTTCACCTTTCCAGAGGGCCAAAAGAAGGTGAATGCGCCAAAGGTGACATGCACTATTTGTGGAAGTGTCTTATCTAGAGGAGATCCCAGCAAGAAATACTCCTTTACTATTTATTCCATGCTGAGACACTTTAAGACAGTGCATCCTGTACGTTATGCTCGTGAAACAACTAGAGCCCTAAGGGACAACCCTCCACCTGCTCAGCCGAGCACATCATCTGCGGCTGCAGATTCACCGTGTACCAGGCCACAAGACATCTGCCCCCTTTTCCAGAAGGTGCACATATATTGCAATGTGTGCAATACTGTTCTTTGCTACGGTGAGAGCAGTATAAACTTGAATAAAAACAGAATACAGCAGCACACACGCTCCAGCCCATAATTTTTTTTTATTTTTTTTTGTTCCTGTTGAACAGTTTTACATTACCAGTTTTTTTTTGGTGCTCTAAAAAAATAAAAAAAAAATACAAAATTGTTAAAAAACTAAAAAAAAAATACAAAACAGAAAAGACAAAAAAACAGTTCTTTTCAGAACTCACTTCACTTCTCCAAGAAGAGCTATATTCCTAATATACTGTGTTGTAATTTTATTGAATGAATGTGTAGTGTATACATGAATGATTGAAATGATTGAAATGACTGAGTGAAGAGGAGGAAAGGACAGACAGAATGAGTGAGAAAAGGAAAGTATGATCAGTCATGAAAGGGAAGTGAAAAAGGGGAGTAAGGGACGGAGATAGGAAAAGGGAGTAACAGATGAAGTGGATGAAGTACAGCAGGGTAAAGGGATTGAAAGTAAGAGAAGTGGGGTGATGGTGAGATAAGGGGTATGAGGATTAGAAAAGGGGGTAAGGGAAAGTGACAGATGGGGAGTGAGGGGATGGAGGGATTTAGGAAACTGGAGTGAGAGAAAGGGAGTCAGGATTTCAATGAGCAAAGGAGAGTGAGGGAGAGTGAAGGAAAGAATGCGAAAAGATGAAGGGGTGGGAGATACAGACAGGAGGAAGTGAAGTAGGAGAATAGGAGTGACTATGAGTAAAGGATAGTGACAGTTAGGGAAGGTGAGGGAAGGAGAATGACGGAGAAGGTTAAAAAATTAACATAGATGGAAAATGAGTGATGGAGAGAGGAGGAGTGGTAGAAACAGAGATGTTAAGGAAATTAAGGGTAAGACAGACAAAGGGAGAGAGACAGAAACAGAGACAGAGAGCAAGGAACTGAGAAGGAGTAAGGCAGTTAGAATGACTGAGACATATGGAGACAGGGAGAGAAACATGGCTGAAAAAATAGTGATGGAGGCAGTAAACCTAGGGGAGTAGTAGAGAAGGAGTGATGGAGTTACAAAAGAGCAGCAAAGGAAGAAGAGAGAGGGAAGGGGAATGAGAAAAGCAGAGTGAGGAGAAGTGAAGAAAAGGGAGCATGAAAGTGAAGGGGTGAGAAATACAGATATTTTAAACTTACCTGACCAACAAAATAACTTAATTAGAAATAAATGGTTTTTTTTTTATTACAAGAAAAATGGATTCAATTTCCTAAATTTCCTTTCTAGATCTGAAAAAAAGAAAAAAAGTAGTAATATTTAACAATACATTTAAGAATACAGTACACATATTTTCATATTTAACAAAGTAATTTTTTGCCCTTTTTTTGCTGTTTTCAGAATATATTGTATTTCACTGAAAATAGTGATATCAATTGCATTCATCACTTAACAGCGGGCAAAAAAATAAACAATCTGAAAGATTGTTTAAAAAAGCCCTGAATCTATCCTCAGTAAAACATACCTTGATAGAAATGTAACATATATATTAAAAATATCTTCTAAGAACAGTAACTATTTGCAATAGATAACGTCTGTAAATCTTGTTGCTTAAGCACATACACCAAAATAATATCTGTCAAAGAAGTCCACAATAGAAACATATACCTTTCCATGAGGCCAAATGGTAATTTTTAAATCTTTTTTAGGTGAAATATCCAATGGTAATCCTATAAAATCGAAATAATGGTTTCTTCAGATGCTGCAATTTGTATCTAAAATTTCGGTTTTAGAAAAATTAAGTAGGAATTTGGTAATTCTGCAGGCAAACGTTGCTTGAAAATCAATTGAGAATCATTACACAGTGTCCAGCCTTTTTCACATTTTAGATAAACTGTGTTATGACCAAAAGTTATAGAAGGTCCATCATGAAAATTATTGCAACTGCAACAAAAGTCTTTCCTGATATTGATAATTGATTTCCTATAAACTTCTTTATTAAAGTTTCCAATTTTGTTCCATCAGCTCTACAACGTTGCATCATTAAAATGATATACTGTCCATATTTCTTTAAAAATAACGTTGATAACATTTCTGATTTACATTGAGAACATTCCATGCTGTGATTTGCATCTTTAGCTAATTTACTAAAAGTCACTGATTTACTCTCTGGTAAGGTTAAATGTATGAACCTTTCAGAATCAACATTAGTGCTGCATGTGTTCACACAGTTTTCACAACAATGTTCCCATTTATAAGAGAGACCAAACATATTTTCTATTTCTACCCCTTCATCTTCCAGTACAATAAGCATATACATTAAGAATTCCTGTGCATCTTGCTGGACATTTTGTGTAAACTGTGTACATCCAGAACATACATCTAAAAGATTTCTAACATCAGAAGCACTTTCTATTTTAGTTTTATCATTACTCAACTTCTCATTAAGGAAACTCAGCAGAGAACAATATCTTTTTCCATGATTTAGTATTATCTGCTCTTGCAAACTTTCAAGATAAAATACAACATTCAGCACTACATTAGCGTAGCAGTTGACACCAGAGCTATTTTCAAAATGACAACCAACAACCTCTTCAACATTGTCCTTTTTCTTTTTGCTTGCAATCACATCACTCTCCTTTTGTTTTCTCTTCTGTACATCCTCATTACAGATATTCTCAATTCTCCTTTTCTGACAACATGTTTTTCAAACACAGGATACTGACCTAAATGAGGAGCATAGCTTCTTCTTAATCTATTATACCCCTTTACACAATTTGCATCAGCACTAACTTTTGAGTCATCAAAGTCTATCATGAATAAACCAGATAATTTTTTCACTCGTGACAAAGCAACATATGCCATACCTTCTTTAAACACACTAGATCCAATGTTTACAAAAGCACTATCTACAGTTAATCCTTGAGATTTGTGAATAGTTACAGCATATGCTAGAGACAACGGAAACTGCTTCCTACGTACATATAAGTCTTTCACAAGCAAAAAACGAACTGAACAACGACTAATGTCTTTAACCTCTTCAATCTGATCAAATTGTATTTTTAAAAATTCAATTCCATCTGTTTTTCTGGTAATTAACAAAACCCACAACTTTACCCATAGCTCCATTCACTGAACCTTTTTCTACATTCAAATTACGTCTTAAAATTACTCGACAGTTCATACATACGTAAGGATTCTTTTCTAAACCAGCTGTTTTCGATTTGTTTTTCTCTAGAGAATCTAATTTAGTTTTCAAATTGCCTGTCAATGTAATAGTTATTCCTTCATGCTGTATTTTATCCACGGCTTCCATTTTCATAATCTCTTCATATTCCAATTTCAAAAGTTCTTCATTGAATATTGAGCATTCATGTAGTGTTGGCATTAACCAGATTACAGTATTTGTTTCTGCAATTTTCTTGTATATTTTCTCTGGAACTATTTGTTCTGTTGGAAACAAATTACATAGCAATCGACTCTGTAAAGCTTTTCTGCCATGTTCTGTGAGTAGTCCAATTCTGATATCTTTGAGAATACTTGCATAATCATCATCATTTGCTTGCCGCATATTGGTAATGAGTTCTTTGTACTCAACGTATGACCAAATATTCACATTACCTATACTTCCTAATTACTTTTTCGTGTCTTCATGTGCAAGAGTATTAAATACTGGTTGTGCTTTAACTGGAGTGAGCTGCAGTAGATCCCCAAAAACTATAACATGTTTTCCTCCAAATAACATGTCATAGTCTGTCTTTAGAATTTGCTGCATTCTTAAATGCACAAAGGCAAGCATTAAGTTTGATACCATGCTTACCTCATCAATAATGGGAACTTACATTTTCTTCAACACTCTTGAAACTTCAAAACATGCTTCTCCTGTTAGCTTGTGGTATTCTATTTTGTTCTCATGCTCTACTGGTAACATTAGCAAACGATGTAAGGTAAATCCTTCCATGTTATATGCTGCTAACCCAGTTGGAGCAGTAACAACACAAGACAAAATCAGTTTTTTTCTGTAGGTAGCTTCTAATTACTTTAATTAAGAAACTATTTCCAGTTCCAGCTTGTCCACTCACATACATTCTGATTGGTTCAAATGATGTGCATGAGCACTCTTTATTTTCATGTAGTAAACCATGATCAGTTTGTTTTGTGACTTCTTCATAAATTTGTTGTTCCAAATTTGGTAAGTCTATTAAATCTTCCTGAGCTTGATTCATAGTTGTTTCCACTTCAGTCATGGCTATTGCAGCTTCATTTTCTACGATTGGTTGTCCTAGGGGATCTTGACTGAGCGTACCAGAACTTTGACTGTCTTGAGAACTGTCTCTAGCTAATTCAGCTGCAATTGTAGCTTCTTGTTCAATTTCTTCATTTAACATTTGTACATAATTTGTGAAAGTACTGCATTCTAAGCTATCTTTACATGCATTAAAGGAATCTTCATAGCTCTGAAAATCTCCAAGAAATTCATCCTCTGAACGCCATGGTTTAAACAGCTGTAAAAGTGCTAAGTAGTAAAATTCCTTTTTGTCAGTAGTGTCGCAACTCAGCTTCCTGTGATTAACCAAACTTCCTTTTGTTTGTTTCACCAAACATCCTTCCTCACCAATGACTTTATATTTTCCATTGTTGATGTCTTCTGTGGCATTCCGTGTAAAAAATGTAGTTCTGCAGCACTTCATAGAGACACATGTTCTCAAGATGATGACTTCTGTTTGGGTAATATGTGTCCAACATATTTGTTTTCAAAATGTCTGTACTTTCTGGTTCGTTCTCTGCTAAATATTCAATTTCTCGAATAGATTTCAGTACCCGATTTCGCATTCCTGCAAGGCCTAAACTTACCCAAATTATTCTTCTGGATTTGGAGTACAGACTTGCAGATGATAACCTATCTGAGCATTCGTATGACCCAATTTCTCGATGCGATAACATCTTTAAACTGAAACTGTATAGCTTTTTACTGACAGTCTTCTCGTGAGAAATTTCTTCCCACATTTCTTTCAATTCCGTTTTCTCAGATTTAGTGATGTAAGATGTGACATACCGAGCAACAGCAATAGAATTGTCAGCTACATACTGAATATCCATGTTAGCATTCCACATGGATAAAATGACTGGGTTGTAGTCATTTATATATTTTGAGTCTTCTTTTCTTATTAGGTTGTAGGTATTTTTCTGACATTTTCTTGTAATGGTATGTCGCACAGCTGACATAAAACTGTTTACTCTTCCTTTTGAAAGAACAGGCCGTGGAAATCCAAATCGACATTTTGTGTAGAATTTATCTTTACTCTTGTACTTTCGTGACAGTATTTTCCACACCGATGACTTTGGAAACGTAAAACTTGCTCTTTTAAGTTTTTTACTTCTGTGCTTTTAGTTATAGCACATGTTGCATATTCTTCAATGAAAGATAAAACTGCATCATCAGAATCTGTTCCAAATTTTGGGGCATCCTTGATCCACAACAGCATATGAATATGAGGAGCACCTCTTGCTTGGTACTCTTTTCTCCAAAAGAAATCCACAACTTCTCTAAGAGGTGGATTTTTTTTATTGCAGATGAAGGACATCATAGCCTCAAATCTGCAAACATTAACCGGATCCAATGAGCACAATTCTCCTGCTGTCTTGTATTGGATGTTTTCAACATTTGAATTTGCCTCTTGAAGAAAATCCTGTAAATCATCCCAAGCTTACTCAGCACAGCTTAGGGTAAGGAACCATGTAGGAGTTCCTAAATTCCGTAACATACATTTCAATTCTCCATGGTGTCGGTACCAATATTCATTAGTTCCACGCTGACACGCCACCAGATTAATCAATTGAGATTCCAAATGATCATCTCGCTGTTGCACTTTGTTCATAAAATCCTTTGCAGACACATTATGTAGATGTACTCCAGTTTTTAAAATGTGATTTACTGCATAAGATAGTGCAGACAAGTCACTTTCAAATAAAAGATGGAACAAATAAGGAATACTTTGACGAAATCTTGGATCTTCTGCATATAATATTGTAGTTCGATACTCAGAAGCAGGAATCTGTACTGGACGTTCATCATGTCGTCCACCTTTTCCTGTAGGAAACAGCTGGGGAAAACAACGAGCTTCCAAGCTCTCCTCCCATACACTCACGAGAGTTCCTTTTGCTTTTTTCATCTGAAACAGATCAATAGTGTTTCCCATAACTTCTTTAGAATGAAGTGGATGTATGCTGAAATGTTCATAAATTTCTTCTTCTTTTGACTTATCCACTTGTTCAATTTGCCCAGTTGGTATTCCTGGGTCTGCTAGTAAAACTTCTTCATCTTCATCCATATAAATTGATTCATAGTACTTATTATTTCTTTTCAAATATAAATTTGCTCTTTGTACTTTTCGTACATCTACTAGCTCCTGCCAAATTTTCTTATTCTTAGTAGGTACACCATTAACCAGAATAACTAATGGTTTAATTTCCAAACTATCGGCATCAATTGTTTCAATATTTTTTTCTAATGGCAAATAGACAACCAAAAATTAGAGTATGGAGCGGGCCTACAAATCCTATCTTGGAATTTGGCTGGTATTGGTCCTTTGTTGGACTCCCCGGATTGGGGAGAGTTCATAGATGGCCACGACATTTGCCTATTTCAAGAAACCTGGGCAATAAAAGCATGTCATCGCCTTGGGTTTGTTACGTACTGGGTATCGGCAGTAAGGGCCCAAAGAGGGAGACCATCAGGTGGATTGTGTATTTGGGTGAAAACTCATTTGGGTTGTGCAATTAGAGTAATTGATACTGGCTCATTGGATATTATGTGTATAGCTCTAACATTTCGGGATCACCCCGAGTTGAACTTAATTAACATCTACTCTCGCCCCGTGCAGTATGGTCAAAAATCTAGTACTCTGTTAAAACTAGAAGAATTTCTGTGTATACTACCCAAGCAGGACCAATTGCTCATAGGTGGTGACTTTAACTGTCATTTCGATCCATTGAATGGTATGTCCACCCCAGTCACCCAAGAAGAGGATCAAGTATGGGCAATTTCCCCTTGTAACTCTTATCCTACGAAGGGATGGACACCCCTGGTTCTTCAACTCACCACACTAACCCTTACCTATTCCCTGAGGGCATGTAATGGAAGGCACTCAGCGGACAATCCTGGTAAATTTACATTCCAACGGAATAGCTATGCCTCCATCATAGATTACATAATGATTAAATTGGGTATGTGGTCCAGGGTTTTGGAATTTCAGGTAGTAAATCGCAGTGAAAGCGATCATAATCCCCTTGTCCTTACTCTGGAAGGCTATGATAACTCCCTATATCAATGTAGGGATGTTAATCACTTATCCCCTCTGGTTACATCATGTGGAGGTCGGAGAGTTAGATGGGAAAAGATTGCCCAATCCCAAGCTGAGCTTGGAGATATGTATAGGGAGATTTATCCGCTTTTAGAGCGAGCACTGGATCCTGTTGTTGCGGGAATTGGTCCTTTAGATCAAGGTAATATAGGCTCTACTCATGTAGAGCTATGTGCAACCTTAGAGGGGTACTTTTATCGGGGAATAAGGAGAAAATCTCAAACTCCGAGAGAAAGATCTTCTTGGTTCACTAAAACTTGTAGAGAAGCAAAGTCATCACTCCTAGTAAACCTAAAAGGGGGGGATAAGGTATTGATTAAGGAGGCGAGGGGCCACTATAAGAAAGTGACTATAGACACAAAGAAGGAATGGGAGTATAATAGAAGGGAGGAAATCTCCATTACTTTACGAAAAAAGGACTCCAGGGCATTTTGGAATTTGGTTAAAACAGGGTCCTCTGACTCTCAAGTAGCAGTTCAACCTAACTTAGGGGAGGAGGTATGGCACCAGCATTATCAAGACCTTTATGCCAGTGACCCAATAGCCCCAGAATTTCATGAATCCCCATCCAGGCAAGTTCCTTTACATACCATGGGTGATAACCATTTATGCTCATTAGAAGAGGTTAAATTGGCCCTGATTAAAGTCCTCCCAAAGAAAGCCCCTGGACTAGATAGGATACCGGGTGACCTGTATAAGAGCGAACAGGTTGTATGGGCTCCCTATCTACAAAATCTCTTTAATGCAATTTTTACAGGAATGCCACCGCCTCATACTTGGGCCGGTGCCGAGATCATTCCGATACATAAAAAGGGTTCGCCCCCGGACCCGGCAAATTACAGGCCAATTAGCCTAATAGACGTGGCACAGAAGATCTTTGCACGTGTATTATTGGGGAGGCTCCAAGCATGGATGGAAGAATTTAACATCCTGACCCCTTTACAGGTGGGATTTAGAGCTAAAATGTCAACAATAGATCAACTGTTTAGACTACAGATGATCTATTGGAAATCTATCAAATTGGAAGGAGGTAGCCTCTAACTTTTGTTTGTTGATTTAAAGTCCGCCTTTGACATGGTAAACCGGCGACAGTTATGGGATCTTTTGAAGGGAATGGGTGTCCCCCCATACCTATGCCACCTTTTGGAAACATTACATAAAGACACCTATGCCAGGGTAAGGTATGGTCAAAATGGCGAATTAACATCCCCCTTCTCCGTTGAAAGAGGTGTGAGGCAGGGTTGTGTGCTTGCACCTACCCTCTTCTCTCTTTTTCTAAACGGCCTTGTGGAAGAACTGCTAGCTTTAACAGATATAGACGCACCCAGGTTAGCTGGCAGGAAAATACCTGCATTAATGTTCGCAGACAATACTCTGCTCCTGTCTAAGACCGCCATTGGGATGGAAAGAGTCTTAGAGGGTTTTGCAACATTCTGCAGAAATAGGAACCTGGTCATTAACGTTAATAAGAACAAATACATGGTTCTGCATGCGGACATTACAAACTGTCCTATTCCAAAATTGGATAATTTGCCGTTGGAGCGAGTAACTGTTTTTGATTACTTGGGGTTAACACTAAGCAACAGAATGGATTGGGGAGCCCAGACCTCGAAGGCTAATTTGAAACTGGTCCAAGTTTCTGGGGGAATCCTGAAGATGTATAGGGATAGCCCGCTAAAGTTAATCAACCCGCTTGTAGAGGTCTATAAGGTCCAGGCAAGAGGTGTGGCGCTCTATGGCGCTGAACTTTGGGGCCATAGTGCAGTTCAGCCTTTAGCAAGGTCAGAAAACCATTTTATGAGGCAACTTTTAGCATTACCCAAGAGTACTCCCCTTCAGCCCCTTAGGATGGACCTTGGCATCCAGCCAATAGTAGATCTGGTTGCCTCATGCCCGGTTATGTACTGGCGTCGATTGTGGAGCACACCAGAACTTAACAATTTTAGGGTTCAGTGACTAAATATCGAGGGACAAAATATCGACTATACAAAAAATCGACACTAAAATATCGAGGGACAGAATATCGACTCCCTATCTACAAACAGGTAAGTACTAAAATATCGATTCCAAAATATAGACTGTCAAAATATAGTTAGCCAAAATATTGCATTTTTTTAATGTATTAAAAATATTATAAAATTAATTAAATATTAAAAACAATTAAATAAAACATACATCATATAATATAAAATAGCTTAACATGTAAACATAATATAAGTAATTTAAAAAAGTCGAGATTTTGTTGGATACTGAGAGCGTAAAAATTACTATTCCCACTCCAGTGAGTGCAACAGTAGGGAAAGCGTTGGATATCGTAGGGGTAAAAATTACTATTCCCACTCCAGTGAGTGCAACAGTAGGGAAAACGTTGGATAGCGTAGGGGTAAAAATTACTATTCCCACTCCAGAGAGTGCAACAGTAGGGAAAGCGTTGGATAGCGTAGGGGTAAAAATTACTATTCCCACTCCAGTGAGTGCAACAGTAGGGAAAATGTTGGATAGCGTAGGGGTAAACATTACTATTGCCACTCCAGAGAGTGCAACAGTAGGGAAAGCGTTGGATAGCGTAGAGGTAAAAATTACTATTCCCACTCCAGTGAGTGCAACAGTAGGGAAAACGTTGGATAGCGTAGGGGTACAAATTACTATTCCCACTCCAGAGAGTGCAAGAGTAGGGAAAGCGTTGGATAGCGTAGAGGTAAAAATTACTATTCTCACTCCAGTGAGTGCAACAGTAGGGAAAACGTTGGATAGCGTAGGGGTAAAAATTACTATTCCAACTCCAAACAGTGCAACAGTAGGGAAAGCGTTGGATAGCGTAGAGGTAAAAATTACTATTCCCACTCCAGAGAGTGCAAAAGTAGGGAAAGTAATGATTTAAATTAATCAAACAATTAATTACCATTTACAAATATTAATTATCAATTGATAAAAATTTAATACCAATTAATAATAATTAATTACCAATTACAAATAATTATCAATTATCAATACACATAAATAAAAAATTCATTATTTACTTTATTACAATTAATTTACTTCCCACCCAATTCCCCTACAAACCCACAACCTGCTCCTATTAATCACAAATACAATTAACATAATTATCAATTAATCAATTAATATAAATTAATTACCAATTAATAAAAATAAATTACCAATTAATAATGAATTATCAATTAATTAGTTATCAAAACATATTAATATAATTAACATTTAATTAACCATAATTAAATTAATTCCCACCCTATTCCCCTATAAACCCACAACCCACTACGGAATTAAATTACGCAATAATTCAATTATATAACATTCATTTGTTTAAATAAATTAAACATACATTACAACAATAATACATCATTTTAACACATATACTACCATACATAACACAATTTTTTTTTCGATATTATGGTAATCTATATTTTGAAATTCGATATTATGGTATTCGATATTTTTAAGGTCTATATTTTGGTAATCTATATTTTTAAGGTCTATATTTTGGTAATCGATATTTTGTACCCCAATTTCGATATTCTGACCTATCTATATTTTGTAGAGTCGATATTCTGTCCACTCTATATTTTAACTTCGATATTCTGGGCAGTCGATATTTTGGAATCGATATTTTGGGTGTTTACCCAATTTTAGGGAGGAATTAAAATCCATTATGATACTCCCGAGGGCCGGTACCATCCCGTGGCTTGCATATATTAAAAAGTCCTTAGGCGAAATTGGAAGGGAAGACCTTTGGTCCAACCCAGAGGAGACTTGCGCTGCCCTACCAAAAAAATCCCTGTCCAAAGCGATAGAGGAACATAAATTGTCACAAATATTACGTCTAGAGTCTAGTACTGATCTGACTTCTGTGTTCCTCGAAATGAAAATAAGTTATAGCTTTGAGCCAGCACTGGATTTGATTCAATCATCGCTTGCCAAGAAACTTTACATACAGTTTAGACATGGATCCCTTCCCCTATATTGTAGGACGAATAAATGGGAAGGTTCTATAACTCGACCCTGTCCAGGGTGTAGCTTGTATGAAGAATCAGAGGTCCATGTATTATTCTTTTGCAAGGCTTACACAAACCCACGTAGAAAATGGATCATCCAACTAGCTAAAAATCTTGGTGTAAGTAATTACAGAGTCCTATACAGGGTAATGAAATATGATACTTCCCCCTTATTCGTCACAGTAACTGCTAAATATTTATTTACAATGTGGGTAATAAGAAAACATCTAGTACTGTAATGTTTTTTTCTTTTTTGCAAGCTATGTCCCTTTTTTATTGCATTTTTATGACATACATCAGCCACTTTTTTATGAATATATATTGTCTTAAATTACTGTTTTATGAGAGGTTTTAAGATTATTGTATACATGTGTAGATCTTTTTTAAATGTGATGTCTGTACTTTTATGGCATTTTTGCCGAAATAAAGTTTTCTGACCTGACCTGAAATAGACAACTCTTCCTTTTAAACCTCTTTGTATATCTGAAGGAGGTAATTTACCTGTTTTGGGCTCCATACGAACTATAGTCTGAAACGGATGGACACGTTGAATGAGTATAGACTCATAAGTATTTAAATCACTAAGTTCTGCAGGAATATCAACCAATTCTAAATTATTATGTACAGCTCTAGCTGGCATTTTATTTTCTTCTAACTTGTTATAACAGTATTTACAAATACGCTGATCTTCACCCAAATCAAAACAATTTTCCAGAAACAAATATGTAGCAAAATCCTTCCACTCATAATTATTTTCGTTTTCACTTTTTTTATAGAGATCAACATTCCTTGTTTGAGTTTTATAATGGCTTCTCCGACAACAAATACAAGTAATATTTGGTCTTTCATTAGAGATGATAGTAAATTGTGTCATTTGATCTTCAAAATTTTTACTAACAGTGGGTTCTACATTCTCTTCCACATTTTCTTCAATAACTGTGTCATTTCCTGCACTTTCTTGTTCTGGACCAAAGTAACAAAACTGAATATCATCAGTAAGCTTCTCTACATCTGATACAGATCCACGCAACAGAGCACTATTCAACTCATTTAACTTTAGTGCTGGACTTTTAGCAAAATACAATCTTCTCACAAACTTTCTCATTTCAGTATGATGTACTGCCAGCATCCTAAAATGGTGAAAAACACTTTGACAAACTTTCCTAGAAAGACAAGCCAGAGAATGTCCTTGCAAACCAGTATTCTTTCTCACTCTGCATGGATCTAGTCTTTGAAGCACCTTAATCTTCTGTTTAACACTTTTTTTACTATATTCTCTTAGAAAGTCACGTAATTTATCAATAGATTCTTGTCATACAGTACAAATACTACTACAATTCCAAGTGTACACTGGGGCTTTAGGACGTTTCCCCATAACCTCATCAGCTAACACTTCTTCCTCATTTCTTGGAACCATTTTCTCCTTTTCCATTACACAACCATCTTTAACTTCATAACTTCGACCACTGGTGTCAACTGCATGCAGCAAACTATTACTTTGAAGCTAACTCTCTTCATTAAAAAATGGTTCAGTACTTGAACTATGCTTCCATTCTCCTAAGAACACATTACAAAAGTTATTTTTTTTCACTACTCTTTTCCTTTTGCTTTTTGACTTCATTACATTGACTATTTTATCTAATGTACGGATCCTGTTCAAAATTAAAATGAATAGTTTTCTTTTTAATTCCAAAGCTTTTGCAACAATTGATTCAATATGTTTCTTTTTCTTATAATAATAATAATATTATCTTCTTTATTCGGTTTTTTACAATTTTAAAAACCATAAAAGAACAATTGTTTAGATGATACAATACAGAATAAACAAAACACACTAATCTTAAAAAAAGATGGTTAAAACTAATCAAATATCATATCATATAGCTTTAAACCAAGGATTTACATAGTTTCGTTTCGTCAACATAGACTAAAATCAGACTCCAAATTACAGGTTATTCCTATGGTTCACAATACATCTTAGAAAGTTGAGGACATGATAACAGATCAATTCAGAGTCTAACATTTGAAGACGTAGCATCGCCGGGCGACATTGTCTTAATCCCCATCGCTTTAATACAGGTAGTAACCAGACCTTCCTATGTGAATGATAAAATTTACAAAACAGAATAGTATGTAAATTTGACTGTGTTGATACTTCATCACAAGGACAAAGAGTGGGAATCGAATCCCAACTATTTCTATCGAGGAAAGAAACTAATCTGAAAAAAGAATCTAATCTGAATTTTGTCAGCAACATTCTATGATAGGTGCTAAACTGTAATGTCAGATATGGTTGAATGGAGTAAGTGATCTGAATCAGATTGGCATGAACGGCCGATGGTTTTGTTGCCACAGAGGTCAACCTCAAGGACTCCAAATGCGTTAACGCCAATTTTTTCAGCACTCTCTTAGGGATTTCAATAATTTTTTTAGGGTCGGAATAATATTTCTCCAAGCCAAGATCCTTGAGGAAATTTCTTACATAGCATAACCATTTTATTTTTACAGAATGGTCTATGGTCATTGAGTCCATCAAAATTTCCTGCGAAAAGAAATTATTATCGGACGTCCAAATACGTCTCCAGAGCAATAGGGGCTGAATTCTTATCAGATCCTCGAGATAGGGGATTCCAAGCTCCAAATGGAGAGCGTATACTGAGGTGCTCATTGGTACGGCTAAAAGAAATCTCAGGAAATTATTTTCAGCAACCTGGAGGGCGCTGACCTCTACGCATCCCCACACTCCGGCTCCGTGGAGGGCAATCACCTGGCATTTAGCTAAGTAGATTTTTAAAAGCTCCACTGGGGGCCTTTTCCCTAGTCTCTGTGAGAAACTTATCAGGGACATTATAGCTCTCTTAAACAGATGACATCTGGCCTCTACTGCTGCTCTCCAGTTGAGCCCGTCGTCAATCATTATCTCCAGGTAGCAATACTTCGTAGTCACCTCCAATTTTTGATCTTTGAGAAAGATGTTCTTTACTCACTTCTTTTTTCGCCCGGCTACCATAACAAATGTTTTTTTGACATTGACTTGTAAGTCCAGGCCACCCATAAACTCGACATATCTATTTAGGGATTTCTGCAGTTCGCATGGGGTGCGGGCCAAAATGACCGCGTCGTCCGCGTAGAGCAAGGCAGGTATCAAACGCCGTTTTACCCGAGGTAGGCCCAGAGCCCCCCTCATCATCTCCACCTCCAAACCATTTGTATACAAGGAGAAGAGGAAGGGGGCGAGGACACACCCCTGCCTGACTCCTCGCTCCACTCCAAAAGGCGCGGTCAATTCACCCTTCGTACCAAAACGCACCCTTGCAGAGGCCCCAGAATATAACTCATAAAATCTACGAGAGGGGGGTCCACTCCCATATGTGTCAGGATGTTCCAGAGTTTTATGTGTGAGACACAGTCAAAGGCGGCAGATAAATCTACATACACCATATAAACTGTTTCTTTTTTTGCTTGGCAATATTTTCCCAGGATCAAACTAAGATTAAGGGCCTGCTCCACCGTTCCAAACCCTTCCCGAAATCCAAATTGTAGATCTGAAATAATGTTTCCCTCCTCAGCCCACTGCCGGAGTCGTTCGAGGACAACTCTACCAACCACTTTACCTAGCGAGTCCAAAAGGGAAATGGGACGATAACAGTTAACATCCTGGCGGTCTCCTTTTTTAAAAATTGGGACCATAATTGACTTTGTCCAAGAATCAATCAGGCCCACTTTTGCCGCTGCAGTGCATACTCTTGTTATGATGGGGGTCCAGAGGTCCGGATTAAATTTAAACAGGTCTACTGGGACCCCATCAGGGCCTGGGGCTTTCCCACTCTTACTTGCATTCAAGGCCGCTAAAACTTCGGTGATATCGAAAAATAGGGAAATGGGATAATCATCATTTGGGAGAAAATGTTCTGATCCTTTGCTAACAGTAACTGTGTTTTTAAAAATTTTAGAGAAGTGTGCCACCCACGTAACTTCATCAATGGCCACTTCTATCTTAGGGCTGTCTGAATCCAAAAGATATGGTGTTTTGACAGTGCGCCAAAAAGCCAAACTATTCTTTGATACAGCACTGGAGTGTAAATCATCCCATAATTTCTTTTTTAATTCAATGATTCTTTGCTTTCATGCAGAAAGATATTGGCACCTTAGCAATTGGATCGTTTCTGGGACTCTAACTGTTTTTTTTAATTCCTTTTTTAACTTAGCTAGGGCCATAGTGCAGGAATGGTTAAACCAGCCTTTATTAGTTGAGGGTGGCCTCCTTGATGTTGTGGTGAGAAGTTCCTTGATCTTCTCTAATATTTGTATGAAATTAGTTAAAACTTCTCCGTCAGATAGCGCTAGATCGAGGCAATGGATTATATTTATGTATGCCTCTTTTACCAATTTCCCCATAATTACCTCCGGATTGATCGTCTCCCACTTCAATGCGTACCCGTTTGTCCTGCCTAGCTCCAATTTATTTTGTGCGAGGGTTATCGCTATTGCGCCCATTTCAGGTTGTCCCTTTATTCGTTGTATTTCTAATCTGAGAGTGGAATGGTCACTAAAAGTGTTTAACAACACCTCACAGGACCTCACTCGAGGAGACAATCCTGACGAGAGGAGGATATAGTCTACTGTCGTACTATGGCTCCTGCCCACGTACGTTGGTTGTAGGAGGTTTGACCCTGGAATTGGTTTGTTTACTATTTCAAGTTCTAAATCCAATAACATATTATTCATAGCAGTCCCCACTTTACTATGAGTAAAGTGCATAATAGGAGCGTTATCTTCGTCCACAATTCCACATCTATTTTTCCCGACATGCGGACATGGATGTATGTTTAAATCTCCGCCACATATGAAGTGAACTGGCCCTTTACCAATTATAGAATTATTTCTCAATTTCTCCTTGATTTTGCTAATAAGAGACAAAAATTGATCATCCTCAAGATTGTTATACAAATTAAGCAAGAGGATGGGCTCGGTTTTATTGAGAAGGAGCTTTAATAGTTGGAAGTTTGTGTCCGATGCAACCAACGATGTTTTAAGATCAGTTACTGTGTTGGCAATATATGTGGTCAGCCCCCCCTTTGGTCTGCCAATACCTCCTCCCAAAGCTGACGTAAAATACGTTTGAAACCCATGGAGGTGAAGCTCCGTTAGAGACCAGGTCTCCTGTAGACATATAATTTTCCCCTGTTCCAGGAAATATGCTATCGAGCCATCTTCGATTTTGGAACGAAGCCCCGCTATGTTCCAAAAAAGAATAGATAACGGATGCGATTCTACGTTAGTCACTATTTCTTGAATTGAGCAGTCCATTGTGGCATTGGATATTGAGTGAGATGAACTGTGGTTGATGACTTTAGATGGAATTGATAGTCAGTCAACCATCTCAATGATACTGAATCTATTGTCCGTTGGGATCCCAAACCAGGTTTCCCTTTGCGTTGGCTCTCTATTGGACATCCGCTGTTGGTGGACGCCCCATTCATCTCTTCCTCCGCCCCAAAATCGAGGCCCTGGTATGTGCCGATAATCACCATGCTCACGGGAACGAGAGCCCACTGTTTTCCATTGGTTAGAATAATTGTCGTGAGCTGGGGCTGTTGTTACCCAGGGAGGAGCATTGATGGTAAGAACCTCCCTAAAGAACCTCGAGGGATAGAAAAAGGAGAGTCGCCTAGTTCCTATTTCACCATAGGTGTTTGGAAACTCCCAAGAGCATATATAATCCGCCACCCAGGAATGTTCAAATGAAATCAAGATACAGTCTCCCTGTATTGTTTTCCTACTATTTCCCACCCAAGGGGTTCTACGGACCATCAGAATCCTAGATGACCCGGGTTCAGTGATGGGGCGATTATTGTTTAACCAGAACTGAACCTTGTTTTTCAACGACCAAGTAGATTCCACAACATGATCTTCTAGGTCGGGTACACCAACCATAACTACAACGTATGGACTTGCTTCTGGTGGCAAGTCTACCGCCAATCTACTTTTAGGGCCCTTCGTATCGGCTGTGCTGGAGACAGTTGTTGCTATTTTGGGAGCCTGCTTGTTTAGGATCGAAGTGTTTGTTTGGTGCAACGTTTTTTTTTCCCTAAGGGAGGGAATTTTAGAACCTGTAGTTGGTACTCCCGGGACATTAACCTGGAGAGAATTTATATTGGAGTTAACAATAGGTTCTTCTGCACTCTCTATGATAAGTACTTCGGGGGGTTGTAATTTAAAGGGGAACTCTGTTGGGGCAGTTTCGTGTTTAATATTATGCATATGTGGCACCTTTTGAGGGGGTGGTTTGGTTCCTCTCTTTTTTTTATCCCCTAGTACTTGTTTAGGTTTCATAATGTTAACGAGAAGCTGTAATTGTTGCTCCATCTGGGACAATCTTAATTCAAGTGGTGCAATGGCGATTTTTAAGAGCTCTGCTATGTTGTTTGTTGAAAGTGGGTTTACATTGTCCCTTTGCGTATTACTAGGTGGGGAATGAATAGGGTTTACTACGCTAAGAGAGTCTGAATTGTCATGTATGGACTGATTAATAGCTGAGTTGTCAGAAGGGAGATTGTCTTGTAGAGGTGTTGTGAGTTTTACTTCATGTTGGATACTAGAATCATGATGAATCGGATTTTTAGGGTTTATCCTTCTTTTCCTAATTGCTCCCTCTCTCCTCCCTCTGATAATCCTTGTTTCGTCTGGAGTTATTTCGGGAATTAATTCTGGGGTCCTTTCTAGGTCCAGGCTTAATTGAAAATCAGAAAGATGTGAGGCCGATAGATCTACGTTATTTGGGAGACTTCTCCTACCCATGGGAGTCGTCCCACACCCCCTAATTTGCTGGACCTCGGGTGTTTTTGCGTTTTTCAAATTTCCCATGGACGACCTCTTTGCCAGTGCAAGATCTAAAGACACCCTGCCTTCTATTAGACTAATGCTTTGGTCAATAAAATTATTTGCCTTGGCAATAAAGTCATCCATAGGACCTAGGCATTTTCCCCCACCTCCCTTTACTTTGGTATTACTTCCTCTCGTAAGAACCATATCCACAATCACCCAATACAGTTATTTGCCAACTAATAATAATATTAAAAATATTAAACCAGGCTATACAGGACTCTCATACACAAAGAATGACTTGGTGATCGGTGGAGTTCGGAAGGAGCGGTTCACAGACAATCTCGTTGTTAGGGACGGGGCCTGGTCCGGTCTCTTCCGTTCTTTGACGGCCTCAGACGGCCCGCCCTTTGCCCGGGCTTAGCCCCGGGCGCTCCCACGCGCTCCTGCGTCGCTGGAATGAACTTCCTTAAATAGGAGGGGGGTATAGGTACGGGGGCATGTCGAACAGGGAGAGCAGCCCAGGTGGAAGCAATTGGGCACGCAGGGACTCCTGGACAATGGAGTCCCCTGCAGCTCGCAGCCCTGTTTGCTACCGCTCACCCCGCTTGGTTCAACCCTGTTCCAGACCACCCTTACGGTGTTGAGAGGGCGCTGCGGGACCCGCACAGCGGGTCCGGTGAGTTGCTGGCGTTGACAAGGGCACAAAGGAGTCACGCTGTAATTCCCACGTCGAACTGGCAGCAAAGGTAAATCCCAGGCAAACAAGGTTTTGGCTCTGTTTAAATCAAGCTGCTATGCAGGGGGGCGTGTCGAACAGGGAGAGCAGCCCAGGTGGAAGCAATTGGGCACGCAGGGACTCCTGGACAATGGAGTCCCCTGCAGCTCGCAGCCCTGTTTGCTACCGCTCACCCCGCTTGGTTCAACCCTGTTCCAGACCACCCTTACGGTGTTGAGAGGGCGCTGCGGGACCCGCACAGCGGGTCCGGCGCGTTGCTGGCGCTGACAAGGGCACAAAGGAGTCACGCTGTAATTCCCACGTCGAACTGGCAGCAAAGGTAAATGCCCTTTCTTATAAAATATTGCTTTCTTCCTATTTTTCACATCCTTTAGCAAATTGAAAACCACTCTTCTCTGAAACATTTTTTTACTAATGTTTTGAAATTCTGTTTTTCTTTTTAAGTCATTCTTTCTTGCTTCTGATTGTACATTAGCATTTAGTAATTTCTTTCTATTGTCTTGTTGTTTTCTTCTTGAAACACTATTTGCAGTGGATATACTTTCTATATTTTTTCTATGTTTGAGGATATTTTAAAAAAATCCTTAGTCTGCTTACCAGAAGACTTTTTCTTTTTTCCAACATGAGGTTCTTTAACTAATTTCTGTTGTCCAGTTGTCTTCAAATGTATATGTTTTTGCTGTTCCTTTCTCTTTCTTGATTTTATAGGCATGTTTAATTTATTTCTGTGTTGTTCAGCAATACCTAAAGGAAACTAAAACAAAAATACCTTTATATAATTTAAATATATTACTATACTTTTTTTGAGCTTTTCAAATCCTATTATATGAGCTGCCCCTTTCCTACGAGTGCAAGTCTTACAGAACAAGAGCAACACAAATTAAATCTCTGACAACAATTGCTGTGTGCACACAGACTTATGGTGTGATTCTAGGCAGAAAACGATATTTGATTGGCAATTTCAAAGCACATTTACTACTGTGGTAGAGCAAGTCATAATTACTGTAACAGCCTGACACATTTTTCCTTATAGTTTAGAGAGGCAGAAAAGAGCACATGTCCTAACAGCTACTTGAGAACATGAGCATGTGGAACCTGGGTGAGTGATTAGACTAGAGCAAAGGAAATAAGCCTTGGTGATGTTGAATGTGTTAGCGTTACACACTGCTATCTGAAATACCACACAGTGCTGAATAGTAAGCATGGGAATGCAAGAGAAGCAGCTGCCTGTGTGCTAAGAGTGTGTTTCTGGAGACTGTGTATTTTCAAGTGCAAGAGAGATCTGCATGGACGCTTGCACAACTGCATGAAGACTGCAGAGATGTATGAAAAAGCACATGTGGTAAGGGTTAATTTGGCTTATGAACATGTAGGAACTACCTCACTCATTACAGTACTGCAAGGAAAATCTACCCTGTTGTTTTCAAATGTGTTAGCATTTGCCTCTCATTTGTGAGCTGGTGATGTGTGCTGCATGCTAACCCTCACAGTTCAAGAAAACAAGCTGCCCCTTTCCTACGAGTGCAAATCTCACAGAACAAGAGCAACACAAATTAAATCTCTGACAACAATTCCTGTGTGCACACAGACTCATGGTGTGATTCTAGGCAGATAAAAATATTGCAATTTCAAAGCACATTTACTACTGTGGTAGAGCAAGTGATAATTACTGTAACAGCCTGACACATTTTCCTTATAGTTTAGAGAGGCAGAAAAGAGCACATGTCCTAACAGCTACTTGAGACCATGAGCATGTGGAACCTGGGTGAGTGATTAGACTAGAGCAAAGGAAATGAGCCTTGGTGATGTTGAATGTGTTAGCGTTACACACTGCTATCTGAAATACCACACAGTGCTGAATAGTAAGCATGGGAGTGCAGGAGAAGCAGCTGCCTGTGTGCTAAGAGCGTGTTTCTGGAGACTGTGTATTGTCAGGTGCAAGAGAGATCTGCATGGACGCTTGCACAACTGCATGAAGACTGCAGAGATGTATGTAAGAGCACATGTGGTAAGGGTTAATTGAGCTTATGAACATGTAGGAACTACCTCACTCATTACAGTACTGCAAGGAAAATCTACCCTGTTGTTTTCAAATGTGTTAGCATTTGCCTCTCATCTGTGAGATGGTGATGTGTGCTGTATGCTAACCATCACAGTTCAAGAAAACAAGCTGCCCCTTTCCTACGAGTGCAAGTCTTACAGAACAAGAGCAACATAAATTAAATCTCTGACAACAATTCCTGTGTGCACACTGACTCATGGTGTGATATTCCAGGCACAAAACAGTATTCCTGGGTGATACCAGTACACCTTAACTTAAGGTGAAGACATACTCCATAATATCTTACAAGTTCAAGGCAGTTAAATATCTTCCAAAACATAAAATGTAAAACACAACTTTAAAAGAAGAAACACATTTCTATTATTTATATCAAAATACACCACATACATCCCCTCTCAAATTCATAACTCACCTTTAAAAGTAGTTAGTTGAGAAAGAAATGTGCCACTCACACAGCAGATTATCAGAGCCAGAATCTCTGAGCTGTACTCCTCTCACCAAAACCACTAAATGGCAAAATTTCCCTCTCTTTTTTCACACGTATGCATGTTAACTTCAAATCACATTGCTTCCCACATTTTTTTTAATGGAAACACACATTTCTATTGGTTGCAAATTTCAACCCTTTCCAAATGATTCCTACCCCCAACATTACTTCTGCCTGCTACCATAGCAACAGATCATGGAATACTGGTGTGAGCAGAGAGGTCAGAAGTTCAGCACACAATGTTTCTAATCCAAAGAGCAAGAGTGCTTTACTTTTCAAACCTAACAGCATATCCAAAGCAATCTTCTGTGGGAACACATTTTTCTGAACCAATACAAAACATGCTTTTAAAAATTAAAACATACAGCCTAGTTTTTAGTGTTGAATGGTCTGACACAGCCAATGAGCTCTTTTTATTAAAAATAAAGCATGAAAGCCTCCATTTTACAACTATCTTTCTTTTCATATTGCCATTCTACTGAAAGACACCTTCTGAGTGCATCCAGATCTCCTTGAAAGATGTTCACAGTTTGGATTGTAGGTCATAGCTATATCTACTGGAGTGAAGCGTATGCAGAAAAAAGAGGTATTGTGAAAGACCTTGCTTTGCCAAATGTAGACATTAAATGGATTGGTCAGAGAGGGTTAAAGTGGCACCAATTAATGTTTTTGGTGAAATCCTTTCTACATCTCCCACAGCCTGACCTTCTAATTGTGCACTGTGGTGGAAATAACCTAGGCACTTTAACTGGGGTAGGTCTAGAAATGCTTGTTAAGGACACCTTTGTGCAATTGATGTCACTTTTTCCACAAACTACCTTTGTATATTCTAATATATGCCAAAGGCAAAAGTGGAACTGGTCCAACCAATATTGTCCGCAGTTTGAGAAAGCAAAAAAGCACGTCAATAAGTCTGTTTCTGCTTTCCTCAGAGATTATGGTATGGGTTCTATGTACCACAACAACTTGCGTTACAACATGCAAGGCATTTATAGAGGAGATGGTGTTCATTTCACAGATGAAGGGAACAGAGTCTTCCTCTTGAACTTTAGACTGTGCATCGGTACTTACTTGTAGGTACATAAAAACACTCAATGAACACAACTGCTCTTTTTAGAGCCAACCAACATCTAAACACTTAAACTTGATTTTTTGCTGCCGTGCGCGCACCGTGTGCGCACCGCGCAATATTTATAATTTCTTTTTTTGGGGGGACCTTAGGGGTCTTTCATGGTCTCCCTGAGAAGGCCTAGGGGGTCAGGGTCTCTCTACCCTGCCCCCTTTTCACATTCTCCACTTGTGTTTTTAGCTCTCTTCTGCCTCTAAAACTCAAAATGGCGGCTGGGGGGTGCGCGCATTTTTGAAAAAAAATAAAATGTTTTTTTCACCCTTCGGGGCTCTTCAGGGACCCCCTGACAAAGGCTAGGGGGTCAGGAACTCTCTACCCTGCCCCCTTTTCACGTTCTCCACCTTTCTTTTTCACTGCCATACACAAAATGGCGTCTGACACTTCCTGATTTTGACCGATTTGCATGTTGATTGACATCAAACCACCAATCAGAATTACGCTCGCGCACGGCACCGTGCGCACACGGTGCTCGCATATATATATTTATGTACTTTTAACTGCAATTTTCTCAGGAACTACTGAACAGATTGACACCATATATGCAAAAGGCACATCCCTGGCCTGAGGACAACCTCTTTGCCAAATATCAAGTAATTCTGTTCAGCCGTTCGGGCTGTACCTGCGACTAAAGGTCCTATGGGATAATGCATGGGGAAAACGCGTTTTGGGACCCCCCTTTCTTCTCAGCCCCCACTTGACAAATAACCCCGAGACTTTCAGGGTAGGAGCTGAGCGGAGCGCCCCATTAGTTTTGAAAATTTCACGAAGATAAGTCAACCGGCGCCAAAGTTATTCAAAATCGAATTTTCAGATTTCCTATGGGAACTCGGTCCTAACTATAACTATCTACTGGCGACCTCCAGTAGATAATATTTTCACTGAAAAGCCCAATGGCTACAAGGCCGATATGGTTAAGCTCAAATTTCACTCATACAAAGTCAATGAAATTCAGCAGTTGTAGTTACATGAGCTAACTATAACGTATACCCCTGCAATGCACTGCTTATGAGTTCAAATATTACATCACTCATGACTTGGCCAGTGACATCACTAATGACATCTCAGATGACATCACTGAAGACATCATCCAGTAAGTGTAATAGTGGGTATGTGAGTGAGTGCATGAGTGTCTCACTTGGTGTGTTAGTGGGGGCATGAGTGTCTCAGTGGGTCTACGAGTGTGTGTGTGTGTGTCAGATGTGGGTCTGTGAGTAGTGTGTGAGTCTGTGGGTCTGTGAGTCAGTGCATGAGTCTCTCAGTAGGTCTGTGAGAGAGTATGAGTGATTCTGTAAGGGGGTGCATGAGTGTCCTGACTGGGTCTGTAAGTGGGTGTACATGTCTGAGTTCATCTGTGAGTGGGTATCTGAGTTGTTCTGTGAGTGGATGCATGATTACCTGAGTCAGTTGTGTTAATTTCTACCCATTTTCTACCATTTGTCTGCTCACTGCTGACCGTTATTCTGCCTCTTTCTGCACATCTCTGATTTCTATTTTGCCTCTTTCTTCTTGTTTCTGACCTTTATTTTTGCCTCTTTCTGCTAATTTCTGATCTATATTTTGCTTCTTTCTGCTCCTTTATGATCTCTTTTTTGCTTCCTTCTGCTCGTTTCTGACCTTTATTTTGCTTCTTTCTGCTCATATTATGATCTCTATTTTGCCTCTTTCTGCTGGTTGCTGGTATTTATTTTGCCACTTTCTCCTCCTTTCTGACCTTTATTTTTTGTCTTTCTGTTCTTTTCTCACCTTTATCTTGACTCTTTCTGCTCGTTGCTGACCTTCAGATTGCCTCTTTCTGCTTGTTTCTGACCATTATTCTGCCTCTTTCTGCTCATTTCTGACTCTTATTCTGCCTTTTGCTGCTCATTTCTCACATTTATCTTGCCTCTTATGCTCATTGCTGACATTTATTCTGCTTCTTTCTGCTGGTTTGTGACCTTTATTTTGCCTCTTTCTGACCTTTATTCTGCCTCTTTCTGCTCATTTCTCACCTTTATTCTGCATCTTTCAGCTCATTTTTGACCTATATTATGCCTTTTGTTTCTCATTTCTCACCTTTATTCTGCCTCTTTCAGCTCGTTTTGACCCATATTCTGCCTCTTGTTGCTCGTTTCTGACCATTATTCTGATTCTTTAAATTCATTTTTGACCGTTATTCTGCCTCTTGCTGCTCGTTTCTGACCTCTATTTTTCCTCATTTTGCTCATTTGTGATCTTTATTCTGCCTCTTTCTTCTCATTTCTCACCTTTCTTTTGCCTCTTTCTGCTCATTGCGGACCTTTATTTTACTCTTTCAACTCATTTCTCACCTTAGTTTTACCTCTTTCTGCTGGTTTCTGACCTTTATTCTGCCACTTACTTCTTGTTTCTTACCTCTATTCTGCCTCTTTCTGATAGTATTTACCTTTATTTTGCCTCTTTCTGCCTGTTACTTACCTTTGTTGTGCCTCATTCTGCTCTTTGCTGACCTTTATTCTGGCTCATCCTGCTCTTTTCTCCGCTTTATTTTTCCTCTTTCTGATCTTTATTCTGCCTCTTCCTGCAAGATTCTGACCTTTATTCTGCCTCAATCTGCTCGTTTCTCACCTTTATACTGCTTCTTGCTGCTTGTTTCTGACCTCTACTTTGCCTTTTTCTGCTCATAGCTAATGTTTATTCTGTCTTTTTTGCTTGTTTCTCATCTTTATTTGCCTCTTTCTGCTAGTTGCTGACCTTTATTTTTCCTCTTTCTGCTTGTCGCTAACCTTTATTCTTCCTCTTTCTGCTTGTTTCTGACCTTTACTCTGGCTCTTTTTGCTTGTTTCTCATCTTTACTTAGCTTCTTTCTGCTTGTTGCTGACCTTTATACTGCCTCTTTCGGCGGGTTTCTGGCCTTTATTCTGCTGCTAACTTATCTTTATTTTGCCTCTTTCTCCTTGCCCAGGGACCGTGGGGGATGCCTCAAGGTCCCAGTGGTCCCAGCCGGCACCTCACCTACTGTGGGAGCTGGTATTTCCCTTGCATGAAGGGAGCTGCTGGAAATGCAGCTCCCTAAATGCAAGAGCGATCTGTTTTATCTCTATCCCTGCCCACATGTCTGCGGGCAGGGAATACGATGAAACCTCTGTTTCCAGTGGCAGGAGCACTTTAAGAACTCCCTCCCACTGGAACTGGAGTGTTTGCTTTTGATTGGCAAGAGCTACTGTGTTTGCACCCGAGACATAGCATGAGCCGCCCTGGGGGTGGCTGTCCCCAGGGCCATTATTGGCTAAAGGATGGGTGCCACGTGGACCCCCTTCTTTCACTTGCATGGGCTGGCCCTAGTGAGGTGTTGGTCCCAGGGGCTGTATTTGGCTGAGGAGGGGGTTGCACATCTCCCCTCCCTCTTTATAGGTCTAGCCTAGTGGCTGAGCACATGTGCTGCTCGCTCTGCGAGACTGCTGCAGTAGAGTATGGGATAGAAGCTGTGCCCACTCTCCGCCCATATTTTACATTGGCTTGTGTCATTCTCTTTCGTAAATGCTGCCTCTGGATTCGTTAATAGGCTTGTTATTCCCTCTGTACTACGACCTTGTGTTCATTTGTAACCTCCCATGGCTACTTCCCATTTTACCTGTTATTTAGTCTGTATACACTATTTACTTTATTGAGTTTCTCCTACTGCAGGCCGGACATGTGCTGCTTCAGCTGAAACCTCTTGTGTTTTATTAACCTCTTCTGTGCCCATGACGAGATAGTCTCGTCATGGAGCACGGTCGCGCTGTGCCCATGACGAGACTATCTCGTCATGAACCCCATCCACTAATGAAACGCCCGGCACAGGAGGGGGAAAGGGCGTAGCACTGGAGGGGTTAAGCCGCACGGCCACCACATGACACGGGTGCCTGCTTTCAATCACTTTAACTTTATCTCTAAGGCTGGGCGGAATTAAATATCGCGAAACTTCAAAAAATCTCCACGATCGCGTGACCGTGGAGATTTTGTGCTGAGTAATGCGTTTCTGAATTTAACCTTCAACTCGGGCACCTGCTTTATTTATATCTGTAACAGATATAAATAAAGCAGGTGCCCGAGTTGAATGTCAAATTCAGTATAAGTGCTTCCTGTTGAGGTTCAATTTTTGTGACAGGAGCATCTTGCCAGAATGAATCCTGCCCTGCATTATCCAAGAAGATGCCACCGTTTTGTGCAATACCTCTACTCAACTGGAGTACTTTCTACTGGCTAATCAGTAGGTGCTACCTCGTTGGGTAAATGTATAGTGCTTTTCCAACACTACAGCTGTGTAAAGGGCCAGAAGAGTTGTCTACAATGACCATGTGTGTCTGTAACGTTGCCACCGCGCCGACGGGCACCGGGGTCCCTCGAGTGAGCTGTCCATCATAGTGGGGGAAAGGGCGGGAAGATGTTGCACACCGCCGGTGTGTGGGCCGGGGCCAAATGGGCAGGGCTTCCAATGTGCAGTTGACATGCCTCTTGTTTATAAAGGGCCAAGAGACCAGAGACCGATCAGAGCAGCAGATGAGTAGACAGAACCTCCTGGTGTCAGGAACTACACGGGGATTGCGCTCGAGAACTCATGGATGCACATAGCTCCATCAAGGATTACAGCAAATTGATGACGATAGACATATGGGGAAACAGCACACCTGCCTAGCCTCGGCCGTGCTCATGAAGGTTTTTGTGGTGCTTAATGCGTTACTGAATTTGAGCTTCAAGTTCAACTCGGGCACCTGCTTTATTTATATCTGTAAGTGCTTCCTGTTGAGGACGGTTTAATTTTTGTGACAGGAGCATCGTGCCAGAATGAATCCTGCCCTGCATATTTACCCAAGAAGATGCCACAGTTTTGTGCAATATCCCTACTCAACTGGAGTACTTTCTACTGGCTAATCAGTAAGTGCTACCTCGTTGGGTAAATGTATAGTGCTTTTCCTACACTACATCTGGGTAAAGGGCCAGAAGAGTTGTCTCCAGCTACCATGTGTGTCTGTAACTTTGCCACCCTGCCGATGGGTGCCAGGGTCCCTCGAGTGAGCTGTCCATCATAGTGGGGAAAGGGCGGGAAGACGCTGCACACCGCCAGTGTGTGGTGCGGGGCTTCTATGCAGTTCACATGCCTCTTGTTTATAAAGGGTCAGAGACCGACCAGAGCAGCAGATGAGGAGACAGAACCTCAGGAACTACGCGGGGATTGCGCTCGAGAAACCCATGGATGCACAGACCTCCTTACAGCAAATTGCTGACGGTAGATATGGGGAGAAAGCACACCTGCCTAGCCAAGGGTGGGCGACAATTTCTGTTCCCTCGCGGATCGCGGAAGTTTTGACATTTTCGCGTTCCTCGCGGAACGCGAAAATGACGAAATTTCGCAATTTCCGCAAGCGAAACGGAAATTGTCGCCCACCCATAATTATCTCATGTCTGTTTCAACCTTCCAAGTAAAATAGATTTAGAAATGATTAGTAAATTAAGTCATGTGAATTCCAGGTAGCACATAATTCTGTGCTAATGAACTGAAGCTAAAAGCACATCTGTGTTACATGTCATCTGTACTAAAGCCACCTGACGGGTTGTTTTCAAAATCCTGTTTTACTAGCACCTCCACCACCACCAATACCACCAACACCACCACCACCACCAATATCATCACCACCAATACCACCACCACCAAGACCCCCAATACTAAGGGTGGGCGTAGTGGGCGTAGTGGGGCTACGTGAAGCAGCACGTAGTGTGCCCAATTCTACGCACACTACGTGCTTCGCGTAGCCCCACTACGCGCCACCCGCCTCCCGCCCGCCCTCCTTTTAAATCAAACCCCCGCAATTTCAATAAATAATAAATTAAAGAAACTTACCTGAAACGCGGCGTCTCCGGGGCTCCCTCTTCCATTTCAAACTTCTTCTGACAAATGCGTAAGTTTCTTTAATTTAATATTTATTGAAATTGCGGGGGTTTGATTTAAAAGGAGGGCGGGCGGGAGGCGGGTGGCAGCGGCAGGCAGCTACGCTTCGCCCTGGGTGTGCGTAGCGCTAGCCTGCTTCGCCTACTTCGAAAACTGCGAAGCAGGCAGCGCTACGTACACTACGTGGGCGAAGCGTAGTGTCTCGCCCAGGGTTACCCAATACCATCAATACCACCACCAATACCACCACCACCAATACCATCAATACCACAACCACAAATACCACCACTAATACCACCAATACTCCCACCACCACCATCAATACCACCACCACCAATACCACCACCACCAATACCAATAACATCGCAAATACCAATACCAGTACCAACACCACCAATACCACCACCACTACCATCAATACCACCAATACCAGCACCACCAATATCACTGCCACCAATACCACCACTACCAATACCACAAAAGTCCAATTGGTCGCACACTGCTCTACCTACCAGTGTGTTGCCCCATAGAATTGTGGTCCCTGAAGTCAGCGTCGGCGGGTACACCTATGCCCGAGTCTTGAGTGCAAGTAAGTGTAGCGTTAGCCATCCCTGGACACGTGTTTCGAGGTAGTTGCCTCTCGTCAGCAGGGAGTAGGTGAGTGTGTAGGGTTGCTGTGTAGGCTGCTAAAATAAGTGTTCTCAGGTAAAGTACCTCTCGTAGCACGCAGGTGCGTAACCATGAGCTCGTCAGCTCTACCGGCTCAAGGAGCCTGAATATTAACAAAAGTCCAATTGGTCGCACACTGCTCTACCTACCAGCGTGTTGCCCCATAGAATTGTGGTCCCTGAAGTCAGCGTCGGCGGGTACGCCTATGCCCGAGTCTTGAGTGCAAGTAAGTGTAGCGTTAGCCATCCCTGGACACGTGTTTCGAGGTAGTTGCCTCTCGTCAGCAGGGAGTAGGTGAGTGTGTAGGGTTGCTGTGTAGGCTGCTAAAATAAGTGTTCTCAGGTAAAGTACCTCTCGTAGCGCGCAGGTGCGTAACCATGAGCTCGTCAGCTCCACCGGCTCAAGGAGCCTGAATATTAACAAAAGTCCAATTGGTCGCACACTGCTCTACCTACCAGCGTGTTGCCCCATAGAATTGTGGTCCCTGAAGTCAGCGTCGGTGGGTACGCCTATGCCCGAGTCTTGAGTGCAAGTAAGTGTAGCGTTAGCCATCCCTGGACATGTGTTTCGAGGTAGTTGCCTCTCGTCAGCAGGGAGTAGGTGAGTGTGTAGCGTTGCTGTGTAGGCTGCAAAAATAAGTGTTCTCAGGTAAAGTACCTCTCGTAGCGCGCAGGTGCGTAACCATGAGCTCGTCAGCTCCACCGGCTCAAGGAGCCTGAATATTAACAAAAGTCCAATTGGTCGCACACTGCTCTACCTACCAGCGTGTTGCCCCATAGAATTGTGGTCCCTGAAGTCAGCGTCGGCGGGTACGCCTATGCCCGAGTCTTGAGTGCAAGTAAGTGTAGCGTTAGCCATCCCTAGACACGTGTTTCGAGGTAGTTGCCTCTCGTCAGCAGGGAGTAGGTGAGTGTGTAGGGTTGCTGTGTAGGCTGCTAAAATAAGTGTTCTCAGGTAAAGTACCTCTCGTAGCGCGCAGGTGCGTAACCATGAGCTTGTCAGCTCCACCGGCTCAAGGAGCCTGAATATTAACAAAAGTCCAATTGGTCGCACACTGCTCTACCTACCAGCGTGTTGCTCCATAGAATTGTGGTCCCTGAAGTCAGCGTCGGCGGGTACGCCTATGCCCTTGAGCCGGTGGGGCTGACGAGCCCATGGCTACGCACCTGCATGCCTTGAGTGGTACTTTACCTGAGAATATTTTTTGGCAGCCTACGCAGCAACCC
The DNA here is from genome assembly GCF_964204655.1 of Triturus cristatus. Lineage (NCBI taxonomy): Eukaryota > Metazoa > Chordata > Amphibia > Caudata > Salamandridae > Triturus > Triturus cristatus. The sequence goes on along the minus strand of NC_140582.1, from coordinate 169,457,753 downwards.
TACACACATACCTACTCCCTGCTGACGAGAGGCAACTACTTCGAAACACGTGTCCAGGGATGGCTAACGCGACACTTTTCATTTTAAACTTTTGGCATAGGCGTACCCGCCGATGCTACTTCATGGACCACAATTCTTTGGGGTAACACGCTGGTAGGACTAGCAGAGTGCGGCCAATCGGATTTTTTTTTTCACTACCAATACCACCACTGCCAAAAGCAATACTACCACCACCAATACCACCACATATATGACCATCACCACCAATACCAGCATCACCACCATCAATACCACCAATACCACCACCACCAATACCAATACCACCACTGCCAATACCAGCACCACCAATACCTATACAACTACCAACGCTAATACCACCAATACTACCACAACCACCACCAATATCACAAGCACAAATACAACCACCACCACAGATATGACCACCAATACCATCTACACCACCACCAATACCACCATCACAAATACCACCACCACCACTACCACCAATATCACCACCACCAGTACCATCACCACCAACAACAATACCACCACTAAAAATACAACAACCACCAACACCACCACCATCAATACAAATACCACCACCACCATACACACCACCAATACCACTGCCAATACCAATACCACCAGCACCACCAATACCAGCAACACCAATACCACCACCACCAATATCAATACTACAACCACCATCCATACCAATACCACCTCCACCAATACCACCAACAATACCACCACCAACACCAATACCACCAATAACAATACCACCACCACCAATACCACCACCAATACCAATACCACCACCACCAATACCACCACCAGCTATACCACCACAACCACCAATACCAATAATACAACCAACATCAATACCAATACCACCACCACCACCAATACCATCACCACCAATACCAATACCACCACCATTACTACCACAAACAATACCAGCACCACCACCAATATAACCACTACCAACAATATTACCACCACCAATACCAATATCACCACCAAGACCACCAATACCATCGATACCACCACCAATACCACCACCACCAATACCATCAAAACCACAACCACAAATACCACCACTAATACCACCATTGCTACCACCACCACCACCACCAATATCACCATCACCAATACCACCACCACCACAAATACGACCACCAATACCATCAATACCACCACCACCAATACCATCACCACCAATACCAATACCACCACCATTACTACCACCAACAATACCAGCACCACCACCAATATAACCACTACCACCAATATTACCACCACAAATACCAATATCACCACCAAGACCACCAATACCATCGATACCACCACCAATACCACCGCCACCAATACCATCAAAACCACAACCACAAATACCACCACTAATACCACCAATGCTACCACCACCACCACCACCAATGTCACCATCACCAATACCACCACCACCACAAATACAACCACCAATACCATCAATACCACCACCACCAATACCACCACCACCAATACCAATAACATCATAAATATCAATACCAATACCAACACCACCAATACCACCACCACCACCATCAATACCATCAATGCCAGCACCATCAATATCACTGACACCAATACCACCACTGCCAATACCACCACTGCCAAAAGCAATACTACCACCACCAATACCACCACATATACGACCATCACCACCAATACCAGCATCACCACCATCAATACCACCACCACCAATACCAATACCACCACTGCCAATACCAGCACCGCCAATACCCATACAACTACCAACACTAATACCACCAATACTACCACCACCACCTCCAATATCACAAGCACAAATACAACCACCACCACAGATATGACCACCAATACCATCTACACCACCACCAATATCACCAATACCACCATCACAAATACCACCACTACTACTACCACCAATATCACCACCACCAGTACCATCACCACCACCAACAATACCACCACTACAAATACAACCACCAACAACACCACCACCATCAATACAAATACCACCACCACCATACACACCACCAATACCACTGCCAATACCAATACCACCAGCACCACCAATACCAGCAACAACAATACCACCACCACCAATACCACCAACAATACCACCACCAACACCAATACCACCAATACCAATACCACCACCACCAATACCACCACCAATACCAATACCACCACCACCAATACCACAACCACCAATACCACCACCAGCTATACCACTACAACCACCAATACCAATAATACTACCAACATCAATACCAATACCACCACCACCAATACTACCACCACCAATACCAGCACCATCACCAATATAACCACTACCACCAATATTACCACCACCAATACCAATATCACCATCATTACCAATTCCACCAATACCACCACCAACAATAACACCACCACCACCTACACCACCATCACCAATACCACCATCACCATTAATACCACCATCACCACTAAAACCACCACCACCATTAAAACCACCACCAATACCACCAATACCACCACCAATACCATCACCACCAACAATACCGCTACCTTCAATACCACCGCCACCAACAATACCACCACCAATACCACCAATACCACAACTACAACCACCAATACCACCACTATTACTAATACCACCACCAATACCACCACAACCATCAATATCACCACCACAAATTCTATCAATACCACCACCACCCATACCACCATCACCAATACCACCACCACTACAAATACCAGTGCCAATACCAACACCACCACTAACAATACCACCACCAAAACCAATACCACCACCACCAATACCACCACCAGCAACAACAATACCACCACCAACACCAATATCACCACCAATACCAATCGCACCACTGATACTACAACCACCAATACCACAACCAGCAATACCACCACCAATACCAATACCACCACCACCACTAATACTACCACAATACCACCAATACCACCACCAATACCATCACCACCACCAATACTGCTACCAATACCACCAATACAACAACTACAACCACCAATACCACCACTAATACCAATACCACCATCAATACCACCACCACCACCAATATCACCACCACAAATACCACCACCAATTCTATCAATGCAACCACTACCAATACCGCCATCACCAATACCACCAACACCACCACCACTACAAATACCAGCGGCACTACCAGCACCACCACTAACAACACCAACACCAAAACCTATACCAACACCACCAATACCACCACCACTACTACCACTAATTTCACTACCACCAATACCACCACCACCACCAATACCACCACCAATACCACTAATACCAATACCACCACCAATACCAATCGCACCACTGATACCACAACCACCAGTACAATCACCAGCAATGCCACCACCACCACCAGCACCAATACTAATACCACCATCACCAATACCAATAATACAACCAACATCAATACCAATACCATGACCACCACCAATACCACCCCCACCAATGCCACCACCACCACCACCACCAATACCAATACCACCACAAATACCAATACCACCACCACCAATGCCACCTAAACCATCACCACCACCAATACACCACCGCCAATACCACCACCAGTACTACCACCACCAATACCCCCTCCAGCAATACCAATACTGCCAATACCACCATGACCAATGACCCCAATACCATCACAACCACCAATACCACCACCGACAATAATACCATTAACACCAATATCACCACCAACACCAATACCACCATCACCAATACCACCACCAATACAACCACCAATATCACCATCACAATTACCACCACCAATACCACCACAAATACCACCACCAATACCATCACCACCACCAATACCAAGATCACCACCAATACAACCACCAATACACACACCAATACCACCAACATCAATACCACTATCACCAATATCACCACCATCAATACCAAAACCACAACCAATACCACCACCACCATTACAACCACCAATACTACCACCACTAATACCACCACCAATACCACCACCAATACCAATAGCACCAATACCACCACCACCAATATCACCACCAATACCACCACCACCACCACTACTACCATCACCACCAATACCACCACCAATATCAGCACCACCACCAATATAACCACTACCACCAATATTACCACCACCAATACCAATATCAACATCACTACCAATTCCACCAATACCACCACCAACAATACCACCACCACCACCTACACCACCATCACCAATACCACCATCACCACTAATACCACCACCACCAATAAAACCACCACCAATACCATCACCACCACCAATACCGCTACCTTCAATACCACGCCACCAACAATACCACCACCAATACCACCAATACCACAACTACAACCACCAATACCACCACTATTACTAATACCACCACCAATACCACCACCACCATCAATATCACCACCACAAATTCTATCAATACCACTACCACCCATACCACCACAAATACCAATATCACCACCACCAAGGCCACCTAAACCATCACCACCACCAATACACCACCGCCAATACCACCACCAGTACTACCACCACCAATACCGCCTCCAGCAATACCTATACTGCCAATACCACCATGACCAATGACCTCAATACCATCACAACCACCAATACCACCACCGACAATAATACCATTAACACCAATACCACCACCAAAAATACCAACACCAATACCACCATCACCAATATCACCAATACCACCACCAATACAACCACCAATATCACCATCACAAATACCACCACCAATACCACCACAAATACCACCACCACCACCAATACCATCACTGCCACCAATACCAAGATCACCACCAATGCAACCACCAATACAACCACCAATACCACCAACATCAATACCACAATCACCAATATCACCACCATCAATACCAAAACCACAACCAATACCACCACCACCAATACAACCACCAATACTACCACCACTAATACCACCACCAATACCACCACCAATACCAATAGCACCAATACCACCACCACCAATATCACCACCAATATCACCACCCCCACCACTACTACTATTACCACCAATACCACCACAAAATCGCCACCACCACCAATACCAATACCACCACCAATACCAGCACCACCACCACCACCAATATAACCACTACCACCAATATTACCACCACCAATACCAATATCACCATCACTACCAATTCCACCAATACCACCACCAACAATAACACCACCACCACCTACACCACCATCACCAATAAAACCATCACCACTAATACCACCATCACCACTAATACCACCACCACCATTAATACCACCACCAATACCACCAATACCATCACCAATACCGCTACCTTCAATACCATGCCACCAACAATACCACCACCAATACCACCAATACCACAACTACAACCACCAATACCACCACTATTACTAATACCACCACCAATACCACCACCACCATCAAGATCACCACCACAAATTCTATCAATACCACCACCACCCATACCACCATCACCAATACCACCACCACCACCACCACTACAAATACCAGTGCCAATAACAACACCACCACTAACAATACCACCACCAAAACCAATACCACCACCACCAATACCACCACCACCAACAACAATACCATCACCAACACCAATACCACCACCAATACCAATCGCACCACTGATACTACAACCACCAATACCACCACCAGCAATACCACCAGCAATACCAATACCACCACCACCACTAATACCACCACCAATACCACCAATACCATCACCACCATCAATACTGCTACCAATACCACCAATACAACAACTACAACCACCAATACCACCACTAATACGAATACCACCACCAATACCACCACCACCAATATCACCACCACAAATACCACCACCAATTCTATCAATACAACCACTACCAATACTGCCATCACCAATATCACCACTAACAACACCAACACCAAAACCAATACAAACACCACCAATACCACCACCACTACTACCACTAATTTCACCACCACCAATAACACAACCACCACCAATACCACCACCAACACCAATACCACCAATACCACCACCAATACCAATCGCACCACTGATACCACAACCACCAATACAATCACCAGCAATGCCACCACCAGCACCAATACTAATACCACCATCACCAATACCAATAATACAACCAACATCAATACCAATACCATGACCACCACCAATACCACCCCCATCAATGCCACCACCACCACCAATACCAATACCACCACAAATACCAATACCACCACCACCAATGCCACCTAAACCATCACCACCACCAATACACCAGCACCAATACCACCACCAGTACTACCACTACCAATACCGCCCAGCAATCCAGCAATACCAATACTGCCAATACCACCATGACCAATGACCCCAATACCATCACAAGCACCAATACCACCACCGACAATAATACCATTAACACCAATATCACCACCAACAATACCAACACCAATACCACCATCACCAATACCACCACCAATACAACCACCAATATCACCATCACAATTACCACCACCAATACCACCACAAATACCACCACCACCACCAATACCATCACCACCACCAATACCAAGATCACCACCAATACAACCACCAATACACACACCAATACCACCAACATCAATACCACAATCACCAATATCACCACCATCAATACCAAAACCACAACCAATACCACCACCACCATTACAACCACCAATACTACCACCACTAATACCACCACCAATACCACCACCAATACCAATAGCACCAATACCACCACCACCAATATCACCACCAATACCACAACCACCACCACTACTACCATCACCACCAATACCACCACCAATACCAGCACCACCACCAATATAACCACTACCACCAATATTACCACCACCAATACCAATATCAACATCACTACCAATTCCACCAATACCACCACCAACAATACCACCACCACCACCTACACCACCATCACCAATACCACCATCACCACTAATACCACCATCACCACTAATAGCACCACCACCATTAATACCACCACCAATACCACCAATACCAACACCAATACCATCACCACCACCAATACCGCTACCTTCAATACCACGCCACCAACAATACCATCACCAATACCACCAATACCACAACTACAACCCCCAATACCACCACTATTACTAATACCACCACCAATACCACCACCACCATCAATATCACCACCACAAATTCTATCAATACCACCACCACCCATACCACCATCACCAATACCACCACCACCACCACTACAAATACCAGTGCCAATACCAACATGACCACTAACAATACCACCACCAAAACCAATACCACCACCACCAACAACAATACCACCACCAACACCAATACCACCACCAATACCAATCGCACCACTGATATTACAACCACCAATACCACCACCAGCAATACCACCACCAATACCAATACCACCACCACCACTAATACCACCACCAATACCACCAATACCACCACCAATACCATCACCACCACCAATACTGCTACCAATAACACCAATACAACAACTACAACCACCAATACCACCACTAATACCGATACCACCACCAATACCACCACCACCACCAATATCACCACCACAAATACCACCACCAATTCTATCAATACAACCACTACCAATACCGCCATCACCAATACCACCAACACCACCACCACTACAAATACCAGTGGCACTACCAACACCACCACTAACAACACCAACACCAAAACCTATACCAACACCACCAATACCACCACCACTACTACCACTAATTTCACCACCACCAATACCACCACCACCACCAATACCACCACCGATACCACTAATACCAATACCACCACCAATACCAATCGCACCACTGATACCACAACCACCAGTACAATCACCAGCAATGCCACCACCACCACCAGCACCAATACTAATAGCACCATCACCAATACCAATAATACAACCAACATCAATACCAATACCATGACCACCACCAATACCACCCCCACCAATGCCACCACCACCACCACCACCAATACCAATACCACCACAAATACCAATACCACCACCACCAATGCCACCTAAACCATCACCACCACCAATACACCACCGCCAATACCACCACCAGTACTACCACCACCAATACCCCCTCCAGCAATACCAATACTGCCAATACCACCATGACCAATGACCCCAATACCATCACAACCACCAATACCACCACCGACAATAATACCATTAACACCAATATCACCACCAACAATACCAACACCAATACCACCATCACCAATACCACCACCAGTACAACCACCAATATCACCATCACAATTACCACCACCAATACCACCACAAATACCACCACCACCACCAATACCATCACCACCACCAATACCAAGATCACCACCAATACAACCACCAATACACACACCAATACCACCAACATCAATACCACAATCACCAATATCACCACCATCAATACCAAAACCACAACCAATACCACCACCACCATTACAACCACCAATACTACCACCACTAATACCACCACCAATACCACCACCAATACCAATAGCACCAATACCACCACCACCAATATCACCACCAATACCACCACCACCACCACTACTACCATCACCCCCAATACCACCACCAATACCAGCACCACCACCAATATAACCACTACCACCAATATTACCACCACCAATACCAATATCAACATCACTACCAATTCCACCAATACCACCACCAACAATACCACCACCACCACCTACACCACCATCACCAATACCACCATCACCACTAATACCAGCATCACCACTAATACCACCACCACCATTAAAACCACCACCAATACCACCAATACCATCACCACAACCAATACCGCTACCTTCAATACCACGCCACCAACAATACCACCACCAATACCACCAATACCATAACTACAACCACCAATACCACCACTATTACTAATACCACCACCAATACCACCACCACCATCAATATCACCACCACAAATTCTATCAATACCACCACCACCCATACCACCACAAATACCAATACCACCACCACCAATGCCACCTAAACCATCACCACCACCAATACACCACCGCCAATACCACCACCAGTACTACCACCACCAATACCGCCTCCAGCAATACCAATACTGCCAATACCACCATGACCAATGACCCCAATACCATCACAACCACCAATACCACCACCGACAATAATACCATTAACACCAATACCACCACCAACAATACCAACACCAATACCACCATCACCAATATCACCAATACCACCACCAATACAACCACCAATATCACCATCACAAATACCACCACCAATACCACCACAAATACCACCACCACCACCAATACCATCACTGCCACCAATACCAAGATCACCACCAATGCAACCACCAATACAACCACCAATACCACCAACATCAATACCACAATCACCAATATCACCACCATCAATACCAAAACCACAACCAATACCACCACCACCAATACAACCACCAATGCTACCACCACTAATACCACCACCAATACCACCACCAATACCAATAGCACCAATATCACCACCACCAATATCACCACCAATATCACCACCACCACCACTACTACCATCACCACCAATACCACCACAATACCGCCACCACCACCAATACCAATACCACCACCAATACCAGCACCACCACCAATATAACCACTACCACCAATATTACCACCACCAATACCAATATCACCATCACTACCAATTCCACCAATACCACCACCAACAATAACACCACCACCACCTACACCACCATCACCGATAAAACCATCACCACTAATACCACCATCACCACTAATACCACCACCACCATTAATACCACCAACAATACCACCAATACCATCACCAATACCGCTACCTTCAATACCATGCCACCAACAATACCACCACCAATAACACCAATACCACAACTACAACCACCAATACCACCACTATTACTAATACCACCACCAATACCACCACCACCATCAAGATCACCACCACAAATTCTATCAATACCACCACCACCCATACCACCATCACCAATACCACCACCACCACCACCACTACAAATACCAGTGCCAATACCAACACCACCACTAACAATACCACCACCAAAACCAATACCACCACCACCAATACCACCACCACCAACAACAATACCACCACCAACACCAATACCACCACCAATACCAATCGCACCACTGATACTACAACCACCAATACCACCACCAGCAATACCACCACCAATACCAATACCACCACCACCACTAATACCACCACCACCAATACCACCAATACCACCACCAATACCATCACCACCACCAATACTGCTACCAATACCACCAATACAACAACTACAACTACCAATACCACCACTAATACGAATACCACCACCAATACCACCACCACCAATATCACCACCACAAATACCACCACCAATTCTATCAATACAACCACTACCAATACTGCCATCACCAATATCACCAACACCACGACCACTACAAATACCAGCGGCACTACCAACATCACCACTAACAACACCAACACCAAAACCAATACAAACACCACCAATACCACCACCACTACTACCACTAATTTCACCACCACCAATACCACAACCACCACCAATACCACCACCAACACCAATACCACCAATACCACCACCAATACCAATCGCACCACTGATACCACAACCACCAATACAATCACCAGCAATGCCACCACCAGCACCAATACTAATACCACCATCACCAATACCAATAATACAACCAACATCAATACCAATACCATGACCACCACCAATACCACCCCCACCAATGCCACCACCACCAATACCAATACCACCACAAATACCAATACCACCACCACCAATGCCACCTAAACCATCACCACCACCAATACACCAGCACCAATACCACCACCAGTACTACCACCACCAATATCGCCCAGCAATCCAGCAATACCAATACTGCCAATACCATCATGACCAATGACCCCAATACCATCACAACCACCACCACCACCACCGACAATAATACCATTAACACCAATACCACCACCAACAATACCAACACCAATACCACCATCACCAATACCACCAATACCACCACTACCACCAATACAACCACCAATATCACCATCACAAATACCACCACCAATACCACCACAAATACCACCACCACCACCAATACCATCACCACCACCAATACCAAGATCACCACCAATACAACCACCAATACCACCAACATCAATACCACAATCACCAATACCACCACCAATATCACCACCATCAATACCAAAACCACAACCAATACCACCACCACCAATACAACCACCAATACTACCACCACTAATACCACCACCAATACCAATAGCACCAATACCACCTCCACCAATACCACCACCACCACCACCACCACTACTACCATCACCACCAATACCACCACAATACCACCACCACCACCAATACCAATACCACGATCACCATACCACCACCAAAACCAATACAAATACCACCACTAATACTAATATCACCACCACCAATACCACCACCGCAAATACCAACACCACCACCAGTACCACCCCAATACTACCCCACCAATACCACCATCACCAATACCACCACCACCACCAATATAACCACCAATATCAGTACAACCAATACCACAAGCACCACCACCAATACCGCCACCACTGCTAACACCACCACCAATACCCCCAATACCACCCCAATACCATAACCAACACCAATACCACCAACATCAAAACCACCACCACTAATGCCACTGCCAATACCACCAATACCTCCACCACCAATACCACCACCAATACCATCACCACCACAAATACCACCAGCATCAATACCACCACCAATACCACTACCAATAGCACCACCAATATCAATACCTCCACCACCAATACCAATACCAACAATACTATCACCACCAATACCAAGATCACCAATATCACCATCAATACCACCACCACCAATATCACCACCACTACTACCACTAATTTCACCACCATCACCAAAAACAATACCACCACCAATACCAATCACACCACAGATACCACAACTACCAATACCACCACCAATACCAATACCACCACCACCAATACCAATACCACCATCACCAATACCACCACCAAAACCAATGCAAATGCCACCACCAATACTAATATCACCACCACCAATACCAACACCACCAATACCAACACCACCACCAATACCACCACCAATACTACCCCACCAATACCACCATCACCAATACCACCACCACAACCAAGATCACCACTACCATCAATACCACCACCACCAATACCACCACCACAACCAATACCAATAACACCAATACCACCACCACCAATATCAACACAACCAATACCACCACCAATACCACCACCACTGCTAACACCACCAACAATACCCCCAATACCACCCCAATACCATCAGCAGCACAAATACCACCAACATCAAATCCACCACCACCAATACCACCGCCAATACCACCAATACCTCCACTACCAATACCACCACCAATACCACCACCACCACAAATACCACCAGCACCAATACCACCAACAATACCACTACCAATACCACCACAAATATCAATACCACCACCAATACCAATACCAATACCAACAATACTATCACCATCAATACCACGATCACCAATACCACCATCGATACCATCACCACCAATACCACCACCACTACTACCACTAATTTCACCACCACCAATACCACCATCACCAAAAACAATATCACCACCAATACCACCACCAATACCAATCACACCACAGATACCGCAACTAACAATACTACCACAAACACCAATACCAATACCACCACTACCAATACCAATACCAATTATTCAACCAACCTCAATACCAATACCACCTCCGCCAATACCACCAACACCAATGTGAATACCAACAATACCACCACCACCAATACTACCACCACCAATAGCAGCACCACCTCCAATATCACCACTACCACCATTACCACCACCACCTATACCACCATCACCAATACCACCATCACAACCAATACCACCACAACCACTAATACCACCACCAATACCACACCAATACAATCACCATCACCAACACAGCTGCCATCAATACCACCACCAATACCACTACCACCAACAATATCACCACTACAAATAACACCACCACCACCAATACCACCAAAAATACCAATACCACCACCACCGATGCCACCTAAACCATCACCACCACCAATACCACCACCACCAATACCACCACCAGTACTACCACCACCAATACCACCACCACCATTACCAATACTGCCAGTATGACCATGGCCAATACCCCCAATACCATCATACCACCAATACCACCACCGACACAAATACCATTAACACCAATACCATCACCAACAATACCAATACCACCACCACCAATACTACCAATACCAGCACCACCAATACCACCACCAACACCACCATCACCAATACCACGACCACCACGAATACCACTACAAACACCACCACTATCACCAATACCATCACCGCCACCAATACAAACATCACCACCAATATCACCACCAATACCACCACCTTCAATACCACCACCACAATCAACACAACCACCAATAATGCTAATATTACCACCAATACCACCACCACCACCAATACCACAGCCATACCAATATCAGCACCACCACCTCCAATACCACCACCACCAAAACCACTGCCACCATTACAACCACCACCACCAATACCAATAGCACCAATACCACCACCAATACCACTACCACCACCACCAATATCACCACCAATACAACCACCACCACCACTACTACCACCACCACCAATACCACCACCACCAATACCAACAGCACCACCACCAATACCACCACCAAAACCAATACAAATACCACCACCAATACTAATATCACCACCACCAATACTACCACCACCAATACCACCACCAATACCACCACCAATACTACCCCACCAATACCACCACCACCAAAACCACCACCACCATCAATATCACCACTACCATCAATACCACCACCACCAATACCACTACCACCACCAATACCAATACACCAATACCACCACCTCCAATACCAGTAACACCACCACCAATATCAACACACAAAATACCCCAAGCACAACAACCAATACCACCACCACCACCACCAATACCACCACCACTACTAACACCATCACCAATACCCCAATACCACCCCCAAAACCATAACCAACACCAATACCACCACCATCAATACCACCACCACCAATACCACCACCACCACCAATACTATGAATACCACCACCACCACTACCAATACCACCACCATCACCACCAATACAAAAACCACCACCAATACCAATTTCACCACTAACAATACAACTACCAATACCACCATCACCAATACCACCACCACCACCACCAATATCACCACAACCAATACCACCAGCACCACCAACAATACACCACCACTGCTAACACCACCACCAATGCCCTAATACCATCCGAATACCATCACCAACACCAATACCACTAACATCAAAACCACCACCACCAATACCACCGCCAATACCACCAATACCTCCAACACCAATACCACCACCACCACATACCACCAGCACCAATTCCACCACCAATATCACCACCACCAATACCACCACCACAACCAATACCACCACCACCAATACAACCACCAACACCAATACCACCACCACCAACACCACTACCAATACCACCACCAATACCAATAGCACCAATTCCACCACCACCAATATCACCACTGTTGGACTTGGCCCTTCTGGCAAGTTCACCCCTAGAACTTTTTTCATTATCCTAGCCTTTTTCTTGTGTTGTACTAGTGGTTTTAGGCCTCTAGGCGCTTGCACACTGTGTCCCAATGGAAAGCGCGTGCGCTCTGGATTACATTGAGTGAGACTGACCTGCCCTCCCATAGGAATGCATGGGGGATCTGAGTGACCATGTTAGTTCCTGATGCGTGGGGAGTGCAGGGCCAAGTTTGGTATGTGCGGACTCGTGTGATGAAATACTGCACGATGATGTGTGCGGCGTCAATGTACCTAGTGTGGAAGTGCCACTTCTAGAAGTGGGCTTTTCTGTGTGCAGTGTGGGATGAGTGCCTTGTCTGGCGATTGGCTGGCTGAGGTCATGTGACGGGCTAGGGAATCCCCAGAGTCAGGAGGAGTCACCCAGTGGTGAATCGGGAGATTAGCAGCCAGATGGGTGGGAGGAGTAAACCTGGGACCTGAATAGGGCTGGGCTTTTCCCACACAATGCTGGCTCCGCCCCCTGTGGTGCGACTGATGACCCTGGCCTGTCCTGTGAATAGGGAGAGGGGCTGAGCAAAACAAAGTGCTCAGGAACCAGTTGCATCTGGTTCGCCCCTCCCCTGCACCTTTGGAGACAAAGGATTCTCTGTATAAAAGAGGGGCTGTGACCCCATGAAAATTTTCTTGTTTTGTGTATTTGAATCTACCAGGGGTGTGCTGCTGCTGGGGCCCAGGGAAAGGCTTGCCTCCCTGGGCCCTGCCCAGCCCCTGGATGCCTGGAGGACTGTTTGGGACCCTTTTGCTTGCTAAATTCCCTTCGTTTAAGATGCAGGACTTTGTGATGGCTCTAGCGCCTCCAGGAGCGCTTTATTTCTGGTTTCCAGGAGGAAGGAGCGCTGTATTTCCATTACAGACAGGCGCTGTAATCATCCTAGGAAGGAGCGCAAGGGCTCCGCAGCGCCAAGCTGTCCGTGCAGGAGGGAATCCCCGGTGTAGGGATTCCCCCGCATTTTTACTTGCAATCACAGGAGCCTACCCCGCTTTATCCTTCTCTTTATACGGCTAGCGGGAGCCTACCCCGCTTATTTTTATGTTGGCGGGTGCCCACCCAGCGACTTTGCCCTCATTGTGGTGCGCGGGTGCCCACCCCGTGACTTTGCTGCCACCGAGATTGCCGTTCTAGGTCCCGCCGCTCCGGAAGTCAGGCAAGTCCGCCTGTGACGGGGGCCGGGCCGCGGCAGGACCGGAAGTAGGAGGCGCCCGCCCGGAGCTTGCAAGGCTCCACTTGATAAGTCCCGGCCCCGAGGAGAGGGCACCGGGTGAAGCCTGTGCTGACTCGTGCGGGGCTCCCATGACTGGGGAGAGCCCCGCCGGCGCCCACAAGTAGGAAGGAGAGGCGGAGGGGGCTCGAGGCACATTGCCGGTGCCTACCCCCACCGCGAGCAATGAAGAGTCCTGCCCGAAGCCCGGTGAGTGAAGCTGGGCTGGGGGTACTCCGCTGGTGTTCGGTGTGCCGGTCGAGGCATGGAGTCACTGTCCATGTGCAGACCAGCCCCCGCCTGATAGTGGGCTGCTCTAACGTTGCTGGGCCATCTATTTTCTTTGTTTCTGAGTGCCGGTGCAGGCACTGGGTGTAGAGTTCTGAGTTCTGGGGTGGCTCCGTCTGATAGCGGGCCGCTCCAAAGGGGGTATAATTGTTTTCCGAGCCCCGTGTGGCTCCAACGCTTGGGCACGATTGTTTCTCGAGCCTGCGTGGCTCCCACGGGCCTAATTGTTTTTAGAGCCCAGAGAGGCTCCAACAATGGGGCATAATTGTTTCAGAGCCAGGAAAGGCTCCAACACTATGGGGACATGGTTGTTTCTTTAGAGCCTCTGTGGCTCCAACGCTATGGGGGCATGTTGTTTTCAGAGCCTAGGTGGCTCCAACGTTTTGGACACTTGCAAGGGCCATTGAGAGCCCAAGCCTCATTTTAATCCCCCAGCTGCGCAGCACTTAGTGCCAGCTGCAGCGTTTAGGCCCTGTTCTTGTCCCCAGCTGCCCAGCAAGTAGTGGGCAGCTACTACGTTTAGGTTTTGGTGCAACTTTTGGACCCTAATTGAATTAAGGTGTTATTGTGATTTATGTGCTAACGTGATTGGGTGTTAGGAAATGTAATTCATGTAGTATGTTTTCCGCACCCTGTGTTATTCCTCTAAATGTGATCTTCTATGATTAGAGGTTGTTTCACCTGTTTAGGTTTCTGTAAGGGAGATTGTACTTCCCTGTGCGATGTATGCCCCTAGTATAGTTATACTTAGGTGGTTAGGTCTAATGCGTTAGACTAATAAGAAATTGCATAATGCGTTTATGCCCCTTTGAGGGATGCAGGATAGGTTTTATACCTGATGCTAATGTGATGACGCTGTGGTCATTATTGCGCCAGTAGTTACTGATTGTGCTCTACCGTGCTAACTTGTGTTACAGTTAGTATTAACCCTGGGCGAGACACTACGCTTCGCCCACGTAGTGTACGTAGCGCTGCCTGCTTCGCAGTTTTCGAAGTAGGCGAAGCAGGCTAGCGCTACGCACACCCAGGGCGAAGCATAGCTGCCTGCCGCTGCCACCCGCCTCCCGCCCGCCCTCCTTTTAAATCAAACCCCCGCAATTTCAATAAATATTAAATTAAAGAAACTTACCTGAAACGCGGCGTCTCCGGGGCTCCCTCTTCCATTTCAAACTTCTTGCGCATTTCTCGCAAGAAATGCACATGCGCGGGCTTCCGCCCATGCGCATTTGTCAGAAGAAGTTTGAAATGGAAGAGGGAGCCCCGGAGACGCCGCGTTTCAGGTAAGTTTCTTTAATTTAATATTTATTGAAATTGCGGGGGTTTGATTTAAAAGGAGGGCGGGCGGGAGGCGGGTGGCGCGTAGTGGGGCTACGCGAAGCACGTAGTGTGCGTAGATTTGGGCACACTACGTGCTGCTTCACGTAGCCCCACTACGCCCACTAAGCCCACCCTTAGTTAGTATATGTTCTACATGTACAATTGGTGATTTGTGCTGATTCTGACAGTGGTCCATGTGGCCCTGTCCCGTGTAAATAGTCTCTTGTAAAATTCTGCTCAGTGCCAGTTGGCACAGTGTAAATTATGTGAATATTATCTAATCTGTTTTGGTATAATACAAAGGCTATTTTTATATAATACCTTGTGTGGAGTTTCTTTTGTGGTGGGCCTTGGGTGTTGTTGCTGGGTGCGCGCGCAAACACTTTACACATTGCCTACGAGATAAGCCTGACTGCTTGTGCCAAGCTACCAAAGGGGGTGAGCAGGGGTTATCTTTGGCATATAACTCCCCAGCCCTGACTAATGTGGTGGTTTCTGCCTGGCTTTGGCGCAAGCCCTAGCCAACCAGAAATCCCATTTCTAACAACCACCAATACCACCACCAGCACAACCACTACTACCACCACCACCAATACCACCACAATGCCACCACCAATACCAATACCACCACCACCAATACCACAATCAAAACCAATACAAATACCACCACCAATACTAATATCACCACCACCACTAATACCACCACCAATACTACCCCACCAATACCACCATCACCAATACCACCACCACCACCAATAAACCACTACCATCAATACCACCACCACCAATAGCACCACCAAAACCAATACCAATAACACCAATACCACCACCATCACCCATATCACCACAACCAATACCACCAGCACCACCACCAATTCCACCACCAATGCTAACACCACCACCAATACCCCCAATACCACCCCAATACCATCACCAACACCAATACCACCAACTTCAAAAGCACCTCCACCAATACCAATCGCACCACAGATACCGCAACTACCCATACTACCACAACCACCAATACCACCACCACCAATACCAATACCAATGCCAATTATACAACCAACCTCAATACCAATACCACATCCGCCAATACCACCACCACTAATACCAATACCAACAATACCACCACCAATACCAGCACCATCTCCAATATCACCACTACCACCAATACCACCACCAATTCCACCAATACCATCACCAACAATACCAATATCACCACCACCACCAATTCCACCAATACCACCACCAATAGCACCACCAGCACCTATACCACCATCACCAATACCACCATCATAACCAATACCACCACAACCACTTATACCACCACCAATATGACGAATACCACACCAATGCAATCACCACCACCAATACCGCTACCATCAATACCACCACCACCCCCAATACCACTGCCAATACCACTAATACCACAACTACAACCACCAATACCACCACTAAGACCAATACCACCACCAATACCACTACCACCACCAATATCACCCCCAGAAATAGCACCACCACCACCAATACCAATACCACCAAAAATACCAATACCACCACCACCAATGCCACCTAAACCATCACCACCACCAATACCACCACCGCCAATACCACCACCAGTACTACCATGACCAATACCGCTGCCACCAATACCAATACTGCCAGTACCACCATGACCAATACCCCAATACCATCACCACCACTGACACTAATAACATTAACACCAATACCATCACCAACAATACCAATACCACCACCACCAATACTACCAATACTGCCACCACCAATACCACGACCAACACCAACACCACCATCACCAATACCATGACCAACATCAATACCACCACCAATACCACTACAAATACCACCACTACCACCAATGCCATTACCTCCACCAATATCAACATCTCCACCAATATCACCACCAATAGCACCACCATCAATACCACCACCACCTTCTATAGCACCACCAATACCACCACCACCAATACCACTACCACAACCAACAAAACCACCAACAATACTAATTCCACCACCAATACCACCACCACCACCAATACCACAGCCATACCAATACCAGCACCACCACCACTAAAACCACCACCACCAATACAACCACCACCACCAATACCACCACCACCAATACCAATAGCACCAATACCACCACCACCAATATCATCCAACAATACAACCACCACCACCACTACTACCACCACCACCAATACCAACACCAATACCAACGCCACCACCACCTATACCAAAACCAATACAAATACCACCACCAATACTAATATCACCATCACCAATACCAACACCACCACCAATACCACCACCAACACTACCTCCACCAATACCACCACCACCACCACGAAAACCACCACCAACACCAATATCACAATTACCATCAATACCACCACCACCAATACCACCACCAATACCAATAACACCAATACCACCACCTCCAAAACCAATACCATCACCACCAATATCACCACCACTAAAACCCCCAGCACCACAACCAATACCACCACCACCACCAATACCACCACCAATGCTAACACCATCACCAATACCCCCAATACCATCATCAGCACCAATACCATCACCATCAATACCACCATCAATACCACCAATAACACCACTACCACCAATACCATCAATACCACCACCACCAATACCACGACCATCACCACCAATACAAACACCACCACCAATACCAATATCACCACTAACAATACCACTACCAATACCACCACCATCAATACCCCCACCACCAATAACATCAATACCACCACCACCAATACAACCACCAATATCACCATCACCAATACCACCACTAATACCACCATAAATACCACCACCACCAATATCATCACTGCCACCAATACCAAGATCACCACCAATACCACCAACAATACCACCAACATCAATACCACCACCACAACCAATACCACCACCACCAATACAACCACCTATACCACCACCACCAATACCACCACCAATACCAATAGCACCAATACCACCACCACCAATATCACCACCAATACCACCACCACCACTACTACCCCCACCACCAATACCACCACAATACCTCCGCCACCACCGATACCAATACCACCAACACCAATACCACCACCAAAACCAATACAAATGCCACCACTAATACTAATATCACCACCACCAATACCACCACCACCAATACTAACACCACCACCAATACCACCAACACCAATACCGCCACCACCACCACCACCAATATCACCACTACCATCAATACCACCACCATCAATACCACCACCACAACCAATACCAATAACACCAATACCACCACCACCAATATCACCAAAACCAATAGCACCAGCACCACCACCAATACCACCACCAATGCTAACACCACCACCAATACCCCCAATACCACCCCAATACCATCACCAACACCAATACCACCAACATCAAAAGCACCACCACCAATACCACCTCCAATACCACCAAAACCTCCACCTTCAATACCACCACCACCACAAATACCACCAGCACCAATACCTTCACCAATACCACTACCAATACCACCACCAATATCAATACCACCACCACCAATACAAACACCACCAATACCAACAATACTATCACCACCAATACCACAATCACCAACACCACCATCAATACCACCACCACCAATACCACCACCACTACTACCACTAATTTCACCACCACCAATACCACCATCACTAAAAAACAATACCACCACCATTACCACCACCAATACCAATCGCACCACAGATACCGCAACTACCCATACAACTACAACCACCAATACCAATACCACCACCACCAATACCAATGCCAATTATTCAACCAACCTCAATACCAATACCACCTCTGCCAATACCGCCACCACCAATACCAATACCAACAATACCACCACCACCAATACTACCACCACCAATACCAGCACCACCTCCAATATCACCAATACCACCACCAACAATACCAATATCACCACCACCACCAACAACAATAACACCACCACCACCTATACCACCATCACCAATACCACCATCACAACCAATACAACTACAACCACTAATACCACCACCAATACCACCAATACAATCACCAATACCGCTACCATCAATACCACCACCAATACCACCAATACAATCACCAATACCGCTACCATCAATACCACCACTAATACCACCACCACAACCAATACCAATACCACCACCACCATTATCACCACAACCAATACCACCAATACCACCAGCACCACCACCAATACCACCACCACCACCACTGCTAACACCACCACCAATACCCCCAATGCCACCCCAATACCATCACCAACACCAATACCACCAACATCCAAAGCACCACCACCAATAATACCACCAATACCTCCCCCACCAACACCACCGCCACAAATACCTCCACTAATTTCACTACCACCAATACCACCATCAACTAAAACAATACCACCACCAATACCACCACCAATACCAATTGCACCACAGATACCGCAACTACCCATACCACCACAACCATCAATACGAATACCACCACCGATACCTATACCAATACCAATGAAAATTATACAACCAACCTCAATACCAATACCACCTCCGCCAATACCACCACCACCACCAATACCAATACCAACAATACCACCACCTCCAATACTATTACCACCAATACCGGCACCACCTCCAATATCACCACTACCACCAATACCACCACCAGCAATACCAATATCACCACCACCACCAATTCCACCACCAACAATAACACCATCACCACCTATACCATCATCACCAATACCACCATCACATCCAATACCACAACAACCACTAATACCACCACCAATACCACACTAATACAATCCCCCCAATACCGCTACCATCAATAGCACAACCACCACCAATACCACCTGTTAGAAATGGGATTTCTGGTTGGCTAGGGCTTGCGCCAAAGCCAGGCAGAAACCACCACTCTAGTCAGGGCTGGGGAGTTACACGCCAAAGATAACCCCTGCTCACCACCTTGGTAGCTTGGCACGAGCAGTCAGGCTTATCCCGGAGGCAATGTGTAAAGCGTTTGCACGTGCACCCAGCAACAACACCCAAGGCCCAGCACAAAGGAAACTCCACACAAGGTATTATATAAAAATAGCCTTTGTATTATACCTAACACATTAGATAATATTCACACAATTTACACTGTGCCAACTGGCACTGGGCAGAATTTTACAAGGGACTATTTACACGGGACAGGGCCACATGGGCCACTGTCAGAATTAGCACAAATCACCAAATTGTACATATAGGACATATACTAACTGTAACACAAATTAGCACGGTAGAGCACAACCAGTAACTACTGGCGCAATAATGACCTCAGCGTCATCACACTAGCAACAGGTATAAAACCTATCCTGCATCCATCACAGGGGCATAAACACATTATGCAATTTCTCCTTGGTCTAACGCATTAGACCTAACCACCTACGTATACCTAAACTAGGGGCGTATATCGCACAGGGAAGTACAATCTCCCTAATACCAACCTAAACAGGTAAAACAACCTCATAGGCAGAAATCCTATCTAGAGGTATAAAATACAGGGTGCGCAAAACATGCTATACACAGTACATTTCCTAGCACCAAAAGCATGAACACAGGATGCACAAAACATACTACACCGTACATTTCCCAGCACCAAAATCACATTAGAGTCCAGGTTGCGCCAGAACCTAAACGTAGCAGCTGCCCACTACTTGCTGGGCAGCTGGGGACAAGACAGGGCCTAAACACTGCAGCTGGCACTAAGTGCTGCGCAGCTGGGGAAGGCAAATAGCGGCAGGGGGCTCTCATTAGCCCTTCAGAACAAACTGCGCCAATCCTTGGAGCCCTCTAGGCTCTAGAACAACCAGGGTGCCAAACGTGGGAGCCATCTGGCTCTGGAAATCAGGTCCCGTTGGAGCCTCACAGGCTCTTAAACAATGTGCCCCATCGTTGGAGCGCACCAGCACTCTAAAACACATAATGTCCCAGTTCGTTGGAGTCATCTGGGGCTCTTAAACAATCATGCCCCCCACGGAGCCACACGGGGCTCCTGAAAACAACCATGCTCCCAAGAACTACAGTGGCCCACTACAGCGGCGCCACTGGCAAACCTGGCCCCCTCGTTGGAGCGCCACTCGCGCTCTTACAAATACCGAGGCCCAACGTTGGAGCGGCCCACTGCACACACGGGGCCGCTCTGACTCGGTGCCTCGCACCGAACACCAAACCTGCTCCCTCTGCGGAGCGTGAGGGAGGTTCAGCCCTTACTCACCGGGCTGTCCTTTACCCGGTCCCTCTTCCGGGACCGGGACTTCTCCGGAGGCGGCAGGCGGCAGGTGGGGCTCTCTCTTCCTCACGAGAGCCTCGCTGAGGATTCGGTCGCCCCCTTCTTCACCCGGGCCCCCTCCTGGGACCCGAAACTTGCTTCGACCAGGCCAGCACTCCGCGGGGCTCTCCCTTTCACACAGGAGCCCCGCGTCACGTCACCGGACTTCCTCATCTCCCGGCCCCGCCCACGTCCGAGGCAAAACGTGCCTGACTTCCTGCGGGGCCGATCGGGCCTGAGGCGGTGGATTCGTTCCTTCTGGCGGAAAGAGGGGGAGGCTCCCTCGTAATTATGATATTTAAGTAGGGTGGGCTCCTGCTATTAAAACCTAAACAATAGGCGGCCATGTGGGGTGGGCACCCACTATTAAATATAAAAATTAGCGGGGTGGGCTCCCGCGAGGCCGGCATCATGGGGGAATCCCTCCGCTGGGGATTCCCTCTCTCGCTTGTCGTGCAGCGCCATGCTGCAAGGCCCACGCGCTCCCAGGGCGCTTGGCAGGCTGTAACAAGCTTTGGTAAAGGGAAAAGTTCTAAGCAGTCCTGGGCATCAGAAGATGGAGCAAAGCAGCTCCCAGCAAGGGAAAGTCCTCCAGGTATCCAGGGGCTGGGCAGGGCCCAGGGAGGCAAGCCTTCCCCTGGGCCCCAGCAGCAGCACGCCCCTGGTAGATTCGAGTCAGAACAAGAACATTTTCATGGGGTCACAGCCCCTCTTTTATACACCAAATCCCTTTGTCTCAAAGGTGCAGGGAAGGGGCGAACCAGATACAACTGGTTCCTGAGCACTTTGTTTTGCTCAGCCCCTCTCCCTATTCACAGAGCAGGCCAGGGTCATCAGTCACACCACAGGGGGTGGAGCCAGCATTGTGTGGGGAAAGCCCAGCCCTATTAAGGTCCCAGGTATACTCCTCCCACTCATCAACATGCAGCTCTCTCCACCCACCACTGGGGCAGACCCATCCTGACTCCTGGGGCCAGGCACACCAGCCAATCACACGCCAGGCAGTCACTGCACATTTATGCCAGCGTCTAGAAGTGGCACTTCTACACTAGCTACATGGATGCCGCACACATCATTGCGCAGCATTTCATCACACGAGTCCGTACATACCAAACTCGCACCTGCACTCCCCACGCATCAGGAACTACCAGGGACACATACATTCCCCCATGCATTCCTATGGGATGGCAGGTCAGTCTCACTCAACCACACAGAGCGCATGCGCTTTCCACTGGGACACAGTGTGAAAGCGCCTAGAGGCCTAAAACCACTAGTACAACACAGGAAAAAGGCTAGGATACTGCAAAAAGTTCTAGGGGTGAACTTGCCAGAAGGGCCAAGTCCAACACAACCCCCTCCCAGCCAAAATGCAGGGCAGACCAATCACCACCGTGATGGTCTTCCCTGCTTGGGGCAATAGAACACGGACGCAGGCCCGCACTGCAGGGACACTCTCCGGTTCTACGCCATTCTTAATCAACGTGGTTCCATCTGGAAAAAAAAAAAACTAAAAAAACCTCAGGCCCATCTAGGCTACCCCACTGGTACTACCTAGTTGTCCACCGCCAGGACCAGGCCCTAGGCCACCCAGATACCACTGGTCCTTGCCAAACCCAGAGTGGGGGGTAGTAACCCCTGGCATACAAGCCATTCTCCACTCTCCCTCTCAGTGTAGTTCCCAACTACCACTGATCCTTCAACCTAGGGTCCGCACCCTCAGGCTGACCAGAGGTCACGGGCAAGAATGCCCCACCCTACTTCTACTTCTGGGGTTCTGCACCCTCCCAGGGAAGCACCCACCAGAACACAACTCTCCCATCAGTTCAGGACCTCTCTTCACCAACTGGTCTACCACCTGGGATCCACGGGGTCAGAGGTGAGGACTCCCTCCCTCTGCACCCCCTTCCACTGTAGAGCAGGGTCTCTTCACTTAAGATGAGCCCCACCTGCCCTCAGGGCTAAAGCTGCCCTTACGTCCAGATCCGGAAACACCGACTACTGGCTCCCCAACCGAGGGACGCACCCTTTGGTCAGATGCCTGGCGAACCAGGAGTTAACGAGGGTGACACATAACTAATGGGTTGTGTGACAGTCTGCCTGGCGCTGATCTCACAACCTCCTGTTCATCTGACAGTGCATGCAGACCCCCCAGGACAGAAGTGGCGACACCACGGTCACTCAGTGGCGACTCAGCCCTCCCGGCTGGTCCCTGACCTACTGGTTCCCACTGGGGAATCCCTCCCCCTCTCACCCCTCCCTCTGGACTTCCGCACCCTCACAACTGGAGCGGTACCGCCAGACACCAGGACTACTGGAGCTCTGATTACAGACACTCCACGTCCTCTAGACACTGGGAGATCCTCCTCAACTGACCTATTGGTACAGCCTAGGCCCCCGACCTGATGTTCCCTAAAGAAACCATCCAGGCCCTGAGACTGGGCTTCAGGCACCTGGAGACACACAGTCCCACCCACTCCTTCTCCGCAGAGACAGGACGCGAGCCCTACACCGAGACCTAGCTGGGCTACTCTGAACCTCTTCCACCACGCTGGGCTGGAAGACACCTCAACCACTCCTTTTGGAATCACTCCCCAATGCAAGTTCCCTATCCCAGAGAACTCACACCCAATCAACTAGCAAGCTCCTTATTTCAGAGAACTCACACCATTCATCCACACACACCCCCCCCAGACTAGTAAGACAGTTTCTACCGCCCCTGATTTCTCAACCTGACCACCACGTGACACAGGTACTATTGCTCCGGGAACTGGGAATGGGACGTTCACATTCATCCAGCGCAGTACACATTCATCCCCACCCCTCCCAAGACTGGTAAGACAGTTTCTACCGCCCCTGATTTCTCAATCTGACCACCACGTGACACAGGTACCATTATCCCGGGGAATGGGAATACATGCACTGGACACACATCTGCTGCCACCACTGGATTCCACCCTTACTGGTGAATCCAGAAACACATTTCCACAGAAATGACACTTAAAACAAATTTAGAACAATAATCCCTTTCCATGTGACTATCTAAATGCAGAGTTTTGTAGTGCAGCCAGCTGTCGCTGTGGTACTGCGCAAATGCAAGTCCTAATCCCACCGCTGATCACCAATGTTAGAAATGGGTTTTCTGGTTGGCTAGGGCTTGCGCCAAAGCCAGGCAGAAACCACCACTCTAGTCAGGGCTGGGGAGTTACAAACCAAAGATAACCCCTGCTCACCCCCTTGGTAGCTTGGCACGAGCAGTCAGGCTTATCCCGGAGGCAATGTGTAAAGCGTTTGCGCGCGCACCCAGCAACAACACCCAAGGCCCACCACAAAGGAAACTCCACACAAGGTATCATATCAAAATACCCTTTGTATTATACCAAACACATTAGATAATATTCACACAATTTACACTGTGCCAACTGGCACTGGGCAGAATTTTACAAGGGACTATTTACACGGGACAGGGCCACAAATCACCAATTTGTACATATAGGACATATACTAACTGCAACACAAATTAGCACGGTAGAGCACAACCAGTAACTACTGGCGCAATAATGACCTCAGCATCGCATCATCACACTAGCAACAGGTATAAAACCTATCCTGCATCCATCACAGGAGCATAAACACATTATGCAATTTCTCCTTGGTCTAACGCATTAGACCTAACCACCTACGTATACCTACACTAGGGGTGTATATCGCACAGGGAAGTACAATCTCCCTAATACCAACCTAAACAGGTAAAACAACCTCCTAGGCAGAAATCCTATCTAGAGGTATAAAATACAGGGGACCCGATTCACAGAACAAACTTAAGACTAAATCCTAAACTTACTACCATTTTGGTATTCACAGAATGCACCTACTACTACTGGTATTCACAGAGTGAACTTACTACTTTTGCTATTCACAAAATGAACTTAGGACTTTTGCTATTCACAGAATCCATTTACGACCACTAAACTTACGTCCGCACTCGGGCCGGAATTTCTGGCTCCGGAGCGGAATTTCCGGGTCCGGAGCGGAAAGTCCGCTCGCGGGCCGTATAGTCCGCCTCCGGGCCGGAAAATCCGCACACGGGCCGGAAACTCCGCTCTCGGGCCGGAAATTCCACTCTCGGGCCGGAAAATCTGAATTGGGAGCAGACTACATTAACTGTGGCCATTGATCATTTGAGCCAAGGGTAAACACCTGTCCAAGTCCCTACCATCCCCCACCATGCATCAGCTGACGCACTCCAGCCAATCCCAGCCAACAGCTCCAGTTAGCCATCATGTTGCTAGTGCCTACCATCCCCCACCATGATCCAGCTGAAGCCAATTAACACTGATTGACCAGCAGCAAAAAACATTTAAAAGCAGCACACAGTGAAGGAATAGGTTTGGCCACACAGAGTTTGTATTTGCAAGCTGAGACCGGCTAAGAAAAATGAACCTCCTGAAGAGAAAGAGGAACTCACAGCAGAGGAGACCACCATGCTTGTGGAGTTCATTGTCAGGCACCACAAACGCCTCTATGGACTCCCACCCTACTGCACCAGTGGGACACAGAAGGCAGCCCTGTGGCAGCAATTATCCACTGCTGTCACAGCATTGGGGGAGGAGAGGCGCACTGTCCAGGACCTACAAAAAAAATGGCAGGATGAGCGGCTAAGGGTAAAGGAGAAATACTCCAGGATTGAATTACAACGGATCATCCCAGCCGCATACTCTGGATCACGCATCCGCCTCACCCCACTGGAGGAGGATATCCTGACAACCATACACCCCCACTTGGTCCATGGGCTGCCTGTCAGTGACGTCCGCTATGTGGTACCAGGTAAGTGGGATGAAAAGATAAAGTGCATGAATAGAATGTCTGTGTTGCACTGTCAGTGTGAATAAGGAAGTAGTCCAAAGTGTATAAATAAATCCGTCAGTCAGAGACTCCTGTGTCACCCTCTGTATGTAGCACTACAAGTCCCACAATCCTTAGCGATGGAAATGGCAAATCCCTCCCCCACTTCAGAAAACATAGGCACTGTCCAGTTGCAGTAATACACCAGCCCGCTAAGTAGCAATTGACAAATATCAGCAGAGATGCACCAGTAACAATGCCACACGCAATCCAACTCGTGTGCAACCGCGGATGCATCACATTGACAATGCGGTGCACTGTGGCGCTGGGATAGACAGATGGGTGTCGCAACTGATGGCATTAGGGGGGTGCTCTGCTGGAGTAGTGTCGCAAGTGTGATGCAACTCCAACAATATCCATGGACCGCCTACACCTAACGTTCAGGGCCACTCATTACATGTGCCTCAAGCTGGTTTAAGTTTGCATGGCACCACCCTATGAAAAGTGACTACGTGAAATGCCGTCGATTACAATGCATCACTTGTACGAGGCATAACCAAATAAACACACACCCTGCCTACATCACAGCTGATGCATGTTTAATGTTGCGCAGGACCGCACACCGTGAGGCATCCCCATAGATGCATAACATTGTGAATAAGTCTAAATGTGTCACCTGTATTACCCCACCGCTGTGTCACAGAAGTGACGCAACTGAGGTGTAAATGTATTACAAGGGGCGTGGAAACATGCCACTAAATATCAAAGAAGTAAATCACCCCTTGCAAGCTTAAAGCACAACGCAGAAGGTGAGAGAATCATCAGATCCAAAAGTCAGACACCTATTCTGTTGTACATTTCCCACCCTGCCACGCCATTACGTCCCCAATACACCACTGCTCCTACCTGCCCAGTCAGCGGCAGTACTGCATAACACTGTTAGCATGCAGAAGAAATGGGGAAATCACAGAAATGTTCCACAAGCACATATTCCAGATGTTTAGTTTTCTCTCTTCTCACCCATTGACAAATTCAGCCAGAGCACAGACAACTGCCGCAGCAGAGGTCCCTGCAACGACTGAGAGGACTCGCCACCGTACACCCTCACCGACTGGTAAGTCAAAGTGGCCAGGAGATGGTCAAAATGCATACATTGTCAGGAGTGACCGAGGGACATATAGGGCGCCCACATATGAAAGTCAACCAGAGATGAACAAATAGCTGCATTACTATTGGAGTTGTCAATGGACATCCACCTTTAGCTAATTATAATTGTGAACAGCTGAAGACAATATATTACATGTCTTGGCTCATCAAACCTTCGTAATTGCGGAACATGACAAGTTTTTCAGCAACAGCCCCAGACCTGGGAATCCAATCCTGTTATCAAGTGCCACAACTACTCAAAAGGGTGCCCCCACTATGTTGTAATGGTGTCTGTAGACGTAATCAATCAAACTAATTGACTGAAATATGGCAATGATGAACAAGTGAGATCCCAGGGTCATTAGTATTGACAATACATACACTGTCCAACTTTGAATGTTTCCAATATAGATCAAATTCCCAGTCCACACAGCTGGTCATGTACCACTTACATTGTCTGGCTTTTGTGTTGCCCATCAACAAAACACGATAGTGGACCTCACATCAGGATCCGTAGACATGTCATTGTGATATTGGTTGCATCCAGGTAGTGGGCCCATTCGAAGTCATGTGGGAGCAATCATGAAATTACGTATAACACACTTCAGCGACGCTGGTGCCCACAACTGCTTGTGCTCATCCTTTGTGCCAGAAATCTAGTGCATCACATGTGGCTGCAGGAATGTAAAGTAGCAAAACACACTTATCATTGTAGGTACAACGAGGTCCTCCCAGAATCAAAGACACACACTGACTTCTGCTACAAGGTTGGCTGTGACATCTGTTCAGGGCCCACACACTGTTCCGGTGCTGGGCCAAGGGAGGGGAACCCAAGAAAATATCAGGCTGACTGCTCATGAAATGTGCCTTTCACGTCCGCCGTATGTTGTATGTGTATTACAACACTGTTGTCCTGCATCACAATATGCTCACATTTGGCATTTGAACCCATGCAAGATCAGACCCTGGTGGCTAATGAAAGGATGACACAAAATGTATGCCAAGTGAGTGCAGAATGGACATTCAATAGTACCATGAGTCATATGAAGTGACCAAAACACAACCAGCTTGCAATTCAATGATAGGAAACACCATGATGAAAATAGCATGGCTGAGGCCAACACTGATGCCAGTCGTGTACCTTTGAGATGAATGTAGGGGCTGCTAAGGTGAATCTTCATGCAGTTACACCTGCTAAATGACTAGGCTGAAGAGCAACACGCTAATCCAGTGCAGGCAGAAGGCATCAAAGCCTCTCAGCCTATCCGCAATGTGTGAGTATAAACCAAATGTTACATTCTGCTTGCCTCCTCTCCTACTGTATTCACATGTATAGGTGAGTGTTTGACATATGAGGTTTGGATGTCTGCTGTACAAGACACCAATCGTCGTCAGCTAAGTAGTACCATGATCTGGGAAATAGAGTACGAAAAGAGAGGACACTCAAAGGATGGACATAAGACATCTGTGTTCTCTCATACAAATATGTGTGACTTCATGTGTGGGGAAGCACAAATGAGCAACATCATGTCCCTGACTATTGCTAATCTCACACATGAAACCCTTTCTGACTTGACAACAAACAACATGAGACTCTGGAAATATGTAAGTCTGAATGGCAAAGGTGAAAGCAGTGTAATGGGGAGGAATCCAGGTCATTTATCCCTTCCTATCAGTAATCATCTCATACATGTGTGTCTGTTGATGTGTCATCTTATTGATGTCACTGCTGTGTGGAGGAAACGGCTGGCAACTGCTGCATGTGAGCAGGTGCCCAAATGTAAAGTTCAGGAGCTAAACATGCTGCACATAGTTCTGGATTACCCACAAATGGTCATTGAGAATGACATGTTGGCTCAGAGCTACCATCTGTGGTTGCAAAATATAGACCTGTATGTCTTATCACAGCTGCTGACCGGATGACACCACAGCAGCGTGCACCATCCCGGGGACTGAATGACATCCTGGCTGCAGCAGTTCAACCCTCGCGCACCCGTCCTTCAGGTAATTCTAGCATGAGGTGTCTGTTGATGTGTCATCTTATTGATGTCACTGCTGTGTGGAGGAAACGGCTGGCAACTGCTGCATGTGAGCAGGTGCCCAAATGTAAAGTTCAGGAGCTAAACATGCTGCACATAGTTCTGGATTACCCACAAATGGTCATTGAGAATGACGTGTTGGCTCAGAGCTACCATCTGTGGTTGCAAAATATAGACCTGTATGTCTTATCACAGCTGCTGACCGGATGACACCACAGCAGCGTGCACCATCCCGGGGACTGAATGACATCCTGGCTGCAGCAGTTCAACCCTCGTGCACTCGTCCTTCAGGTAATTCTAGCATGAGGTGTCTGTTGATGTGTCATCTTATTGATGTCACTGCTGTGTGGAGGAAACGGCTGGCAACTGCTGCATGTGAGCAGGTGCCCAAATGTAAAGGTCAGGAGCTAAACATGCTGCACATAGTTCTGGATTACCCACAAATGGTCTTTGAGAATGACATGTTGGCTCAGAGCTACCATCTGTGGTTGCAAAATATAGACCTGTATGTCTTATCACAGCTGCTGACCGGATTACACCACAGCAGCGTGCACCATTCCGGGGAATGAATGACAGCCTGGCTGCAGCGTTGAAACCATCGCGCACCTGTCCTTCAGGTAATTCTGGCATGAGGTGTGTCACTGGCTTCGACTCCAAAGCCATGACAGAGATCCTGATTCCCTTCTGCATGTAATCAGCAGTTGTTGTGTAGAAAGTGAAATACAAATCAGGAGTGTCATGTGCCTGTCTGACAATTGGTGATGCAGATAATTGAGAATGTTGTCACTTCCCTCTACAGCTGCTGGTTCAGGAACAGCTAGGCCTACAAAAGCTGTGAGGAGACAGGTCCAGCAGATGACACTAGGGGGGAACACCAAGGGACAGAGAGTTGTGGCTGGAGCTGGTGAGTCTGCCTGTATCTGTGTAACACCTCAGTGCTATGGTGTGAGCTGTCATTTGTGGTGGTACCCTACACAGGTCACATGATCCTCATCTGTTGATGCAAAGTACAGTTAATACAAACCCTTGTGTTGCACCACATGTTATACCAGGTCAATCCCTAATACGGTTGCAACCTCTGTTCCAGGGGATGCTGATGACGAGGATGACAGGCCTATGACCAGTGCGGGCCGACGGGAAATCAGAGGGGAGAATCCCCTGATCCTCCAAGCAGTGATGTCGGCTGCAAGCACTGTTCAGGAGGAGGAGGATGATTTTCCGGAGGACGTCTACTTGGTGGATGATGAGGACTACATGTCTGAAGACGATGAAGATGCCAATGCGCGCTATCGTGCCAGATTGGCTAAATCGGTCAGGGCATCAACTCCTCTGCCAAGCAACGTCCGTCAGCCTCCTCCCAAGCATACCATGGCCTGTCCCCAGACTCGAGCAAACCAGCCACAGCACCCACGCATCACAACACAGACATCACTCCCTCACAGTCCTCACGTCCAGGACCAACATGGTGGTTCCCCTACCCACTCTTCCCTAGACAGTGTATCCCTGCCATCCTCTCCACCATCTGGGGGTAGTACCAGCCCAGTTGTGCTGCCAGAATCCCCTGGGCACCATTCACCTGCCCACAGGCTCCCACCTGCCACCCCCCCCGCTGTAGGACCTGCTCATCCCATCCATGGCAGACAGCTGCAGAGAGGGCCTGCACCTGGCTGTGATGGCCAGTGGGAGCAGGACTTCTACCAACAGCAGAGCGATGTGAGGCAGGACATTAGTGCCATAGGGGCTACCCTGTCCGACATGTCGGACTCCCTGCAGGACATGGTCCACTTCCCTCAGGCGGTGGAGAGGTTGAGTCAAGTGTTGGATAGGATGGATAGGACTTGGCAGGACATGTCCAGAAATATGCGAGACATGCTATCCATCCAAAGGGAAGAGAGTGCAAGACACCATGCCTTGGCCATGAAGATGATGGAGGGCATATTGAGAGTGAGCCAACCTTTCCCTTCACGGTCAACGCAGGGAGGGGAGCCATCATATCTGCCCACAGGACAGCACATCCCCACACCTGTACCAACTGCACAGCAACAGAGCAAAGGGAGACATCCACACCAGCGGCCTGAACTGGCACTCCCAACACCAACCCCTGTACAGGCACTCCCACCACCTGCACAACCACCACCAACCCCTGTACAGGCACTCCCGCCACCTGCACAACCACAATCAACCCCTGTAAAGGCACTGCCCCCACCTGCACAACCACCAACAACCCCTGTACAGGCACTCCCACCACTTGCACAACCAAAACCACCCCCTGTACAGGCACTCCCACCACCTGCACAACCACCAACAACACCTGTACAGGCACTCCCACCACCTGCACAACCAAAACCACCCCCTGTACAGGTACTCCCACCACCTGCACAACCACCACCACCCCCTGTACAGGCACTCCCACCACTTGCACAACCGGCCCTTGTCCAGGCACAACCATCAAGTGTGCACACACCATCTGCACCAGCACATGTAGATGACCCTGGACAGTCCCTTGGACAGTACCCACCTCCACGTAGGCGGCGAGCCAGAGCTGAGCACTCCAAGCGGTCCTCCCTCCCAAATTGCGACGTCGCAAGCTCGATCCCCAAATATGTGTCCTGATTCAGAACCCGACATTCTAAATGAAGTCAAACAAGTAGAAGTAAGTAGGATTCCTCAAATATATTTAGGCATCAACAGAACAACCGTCCGTTTGGAAGGGAGGAAGGAAAACAAATGATGGTCTTGATGCAGAGGGAGAAGGGAACCTGGATTGGGGTGGGGCAAGAAAAATATAACACGTCTGGGAGCGTCAGGGAAAACAGTCTATTTACAAGGGGAAACTGAAATAATTGTTCACGTCAATGTCTCCGTCAAAAGTCAAGTGTCCTTCTGGTCATCCTCTAGGACCACAATGTCCAGATCCTCTGAGTCCGACGCAGGCACAAGTCTGGCAGGTGCAGTAACAGGCACCACATGTGTTCGTGACACACGAGGAGTACGGGGGGAAACAGTGTGGGGCAACGGACAGGGGGAGACATTGACGGTGGTATGGGAAGGGATTGGGGAGACAACAGACGACATGGCTGTGGTCAGTGAATTGATGCTGGTGACGAGGCTGGCCATACATCGGAGCATGTCCTCTCGCATCATTCGTACCTCCATACACACTTGTAGCTGGATGCGAGCGGACATGTCTGGCTGACCCTCACACATCCACATCAAGTCCACTGGCACAGCCACAGGAGGAACAACACCGGGAGGGGCCTGGGGGGGACAGGAGAGATGTGGTGCCTGAGGTCCGGAGCCAATGATGTTGTGGGGCTGGCGGCAACGATGAGGGGGACTTGTTGCAGGGGATTCAGCTGGAGCCCCCGATGGCATGAGGGACTCTAGAGGTAGGGAGGGGCTGATTGCAGGCCCAGGTTGTGTGTTGGCCTGCCCCAAGGACACCTCTTCAGGGCCCACAGGTGAAGTGTCATGGGGAGAGTAGCTTCCCAACACATCATGGTCCGAGGTGTCGGGTTCACCCCCCCTTCAATGTCTTCAGCCTCCACCCGGGATGTAGCACCAGCATCAGGGTGTCCCTTGTCAGTCCGGGTGGGCGCAATCCCCTTGTCTCTTGATGTTGAGGGTCCCTCCTCATCCTCCTCTTCCTCGCTGGTGGAAAGAGGGTGTAGCCGCCGCACTGGTGGCCTCTTGCTCCGGACCTGGTCCTGCTGCCCTTCCGTTTCGCCAGCTGTTCCTGCAGAAATGTAAGCAAAATCATAATGTCATGGTCGTGTCATGCAGGACGAGACACATACATAGAGGAGCCAAGCTCAGACTTATTTTCCTCTGATCACACTCTATAGTTGTCACCGTCTATGAGCTGACATTACGTGTATGTTCACTGTCATTTACTGGATTAAGTCTGACATGGCCATCTCACGTGGATGTTTGTGGCTTACACAACTGTATTGCCCAACCTTCAACCTGGCATTCTGGTGATCTGTGTGTCCTGCCACTGCTACATGTGCAGGTTCCAAAAGCAGTCCACCAATGGAGAACATGAAGAGTCCAGATATTTCGGATTTTGGCCATTCCTAGGGAGTCGCAGCTATTTAAGCTCTGGACAAGTGTCAGCTGCTTTGTGTCATTGTATGGGACAAGACAAGTGGGGAATGGGGGTCACACATCCACTGAGGCTCTGGGCTATTTGTGTAGCTACATTGTGAGTCTAGCCTTGGGCTGTCCCCACACATGATCTGACTATCCAGTGGCACATATTGTCTTTGGTGACTGATATGGTAATGCAGTACACCGCTGAACAGTGGGGGATTGTTGTGACAGCTACCTGTACATGTGAAATGTCGAAAAGCCCACTGAGGGTGAGACGTCTGTCAGTGGACACCCCTTGCAAATTTAGAAGCGCTTAGGAGTGATGCAAGGATGTCACAGTCTGTCTTGACTCCATGGCACATGAAGATTTGTCACAATTTGAACCCAAACTCTACAAATGCAATGCAAGTCATAGCATCCAATGCCCTTTGGCCTGCCATGCTCACACTGGACAGTGTCTGTACCATTGCTCATCCAATGCACACATGATTTCCAAGTGCCAATTGTAGTGGTGCGGGAGGAGCAGATTTCAGTATTAATGCACTATTATGGCTCATTTAGCCAGTTTCTAAAGATACGTGGTATGGAGGAAAGGATATACAAATATATTCGAACAAGGACACTTTTAATTATCCATTCACATGTGATTAAATTCACTTCTCATTTTCTTTGTATTTGTGCTGAGCATATACAAAAACATATATTTACCAAACCAAACCTCTGTACATATAACAAAACTACGCTACTGTCCTAAACATTAATTTTCAATTGTGGGTCCCCCCTTCAATAGTGTGGACAGCCCCAGAGGGCATATACATTGCATGAGAAGTATCAATGTCCCCATAAATTCTAAGGCAATGCAAGGTTGTTGAATCCCAACACAATCAAATTCTTATGGGTCCCTCTGTAAAACCAAAATGTCGACGCGGGCGCGTTTCAGCCAATCAATTCCTTTTGGCCTCTTCAGGACAAGGATAACCGCAGCAATCTTAGGCTGGTCCCTCTACTCAGCATACCAAGCGTAAGTACTGTACAATAGCCAGGAGTGGGACGCAGGGGATCCACGCCCTATTCCATCTCTTTATTGAAAAGTCAGCTGGGCCCCCTGTTCGTGTTCTAAAGTCAAGATTTCTTCCGTCGTGATTACACGCTTGCTTCTCTAGCCTCATGTACTGTATATGCCCTCTGTGGTTGTCCACACTATTGAAGGGGGGAGCCACAATTGAAAATTAATGTTTAGGACAGTAGCGTACTTGTGTCATATGTGCAGAGGTTATGTTTTGTAAATATATGTTTTTGTATATGCTCAGCACAAATACAAAGAAAATGAGAAGTGAATTCAATCACATGTGAAAGGATCATGAAATGTGTCCTTGTTCACAAATATAGTTATATCTTTTCCTCCATACCACGTTTCTTCATATATTGTGTTCACTTTAGCCAGATAATGGATGGTGTAATAGTTGGGTATACCCCTAGCTATCAGATTCATTTAGCCAGTTGTCATGACGAGACTACAACTCCCAAAATGCACTCTGCCCTGTACAGTCCATAGGCCACAGTGTGCCTTTTATGCTTGGTGACTGCTGCATGGACACAGAATCAGTGAATGGAAGCATCGGACACACAATGGTACAGCACTGTTTCACTCACATCATGCTCCCAGACACATTTGGCTTATGATGCACTTACCATGTCCCTGCTGCTCATGCTCCTCCAGCTGAGCATGGAGGGTCGGCCAAGCTGCTCGCAGGACCCTCCTGTACAGTGGGGATAGGCGAGGACGATGCACATGGTGCTGGGAGGACTGTCCCACCATCTCCTCAGCCTTGTGCCGGGACCACCGTTTCAGGTCCTCCCAGCGCTTGCGGCTTGCCCTCACACTGCTGGTGTGGACTCCCACTGCACTGCAGCGCTCCCCGATGTTGGCCCACAGCCTGGCCCGGGCTGCATTGCTCAGCTGGTGTTCAGGGTCCCCATATAGCTGAGGATATTTGCCCAGCACCCCCTCAGCCAAGATGTCTAACTCACTTTCAGTGAAAGGGGGTGCCTTCTCTTCATAACCCTCAGCCATTATGGGGATAATAAGTATGATGGGAGCAGCAGGCTGTCAGAGGATCTGATCTGTGAGTGAGGATGACTCAGAATGAACACAAAAAGGCTGCCAACTATTTCCTGTGATGTATTTCCTGCCTCCAACTTCCTGTAAAACATTTCCTGACTGAAATATTGTGTTCCGGGTCATTTTCGGAGTTTACGGCCCACAAGCGCAGTTTCCGATTCCGGAGCGGAGGGTCCGCGCACGCGCCGTACGCTCCGTGATCGGGACTTCCGCTTTAGTGCTGTAAACTCCGAAAATGAACCGGAACTGATTTTTTAATACAGGATATGTTTGACAGGGAGTGGGAGGCAGAAAATACATCACAGGAAATAGTTGGCAGCCATTTTGTATTCATCCATATCCATCCCCAATCATGAATGTAATCTACTACCATCCTGCTGTTCTATTGTGGATAAAAAAGAAAAGAAAGTGCATGTGTGCATTATTAAAATGTAACAAGAGGGCGAAAAGACCATTTAAAGACATTTCTGCACTAATGGGCGGGGGGGCTAACACAACATGAAACCCCTGTTTCACTTTCTCATGCTTTGCATCATGGTACATGTAGTCCATATTGGGTGCTCAGTAGCAGAGTTGTGTGATGTGTTACGTAACATTGGGGTGGAGAAGTGTGGATATATCACAGACACATGGGGGCAGATTTATGTTCCCTGGCACATCCCTGCAGATAAGCAGGGATGCGCCATGGGAGATGCGTCACGCAAGTGTTCCCTTGCACCACCGCAGAAGCGCCGCATTCACAATGCCGTGCATCGTGGCGCAAGGACAAGCAGATGCATGATGCATCTGGCCGGCGTAAGGTTGGCGCATTGCTGGAGTTGCGTCTCAACCGCCACACAGCTCCAGCACGGCTCGGGGTTCCCCTATTCCTGACATGCTGCCTCAATCCTTAAGCCTGCTTCAAGCAGGCGCAGGGCTTTGACGCAGCATGGCCTGAAATGTGTCAGAGTGAAATCTTGTGGATTTCAATCAGCCACTTTTCGGAGGCATTCCTGTGCCAGAGGGCCCCCCCCTGTGCAGGTACACCCACATGTGGCGCACGCTTGACAACGTGACGCATCTCCCTAGATGCGTCACGTTGTAAATAGCAAGCAGCATGGCGCTGTGTCGACGCAACGGGGGCGCAAAAGTGGTGCACGGGGCGTATTCATCTGCCCCATGGTGTCTGATTCACCCATGACATCACTCACGTCGTAGGCGCATCTTTTGGTCACATCTGTTGATGGCACAGGCCCGCCAATGCTATGGTTAGGGCATTTTCTGATTCAGTGACCCATCCTCATGAGGTTCGGCTGTGTCTCTCAGTACATGTATCATTTTCCATCAGCGTCAATAGATTCTTTCGGGACATCCACTACACTGATCGCTGACATGGGCACATGAGCTGCAGCACGCTCGACCTTTAGACTACTGTCACCAGCTGTGATGAACATGCAGTTAGTGTGGCTTGCAAAGTTGTCTCAGGAAGGAATTTATTGACACAGTCGTGTATATCCAAGTTTCATCATTGGCAACAGACAGCAATCCACATTTAGTCCATTCCACTACAGGTTGCTCATGTGAAAAATGTGGCAACGAGCTGCTCACGGACTTGCATGCCCTGACCTCGGTTATGTGCCATCGCCCGGTTTCCCAGATTCAGAGCTAGCCGAGGTTCCAGTGGTATGTGTTAGCCATGCGCTAAGGCAATGTTGTGCAAGACACAACAGGCTAATATGATCTTGCACACGACTTCTGGGGAGTACTGCAGCACCCCCCCTGTACGTTCAAGACATCTGAATCGCGACTTCAACAGACCAAAAGTTCGCTCTATGATGGCTCGAGTCCGTATGTGTGCCGATTGTACCTACGCTGTGGTACAGTGTTTGCACGCCTGTAAGGGGTGAGGAGATGTGGGGTGAGTGCATACCCAGCATCACCTGAGGAGAGGGGAAAGGGCAGTTGGTTACATTTCCCTCTTTGACTTGCACAGGACATGATCTGTACTGTATTACATGCAGTATCTGTTGGGCCATGTATGTAGCTTTATTATTCTTATTATACAATGGTATATGTTGGGGGGCATTCATACATTTGCAAAACACATTTCCCACATTTCTAACGCTTGGTACTTACCCAGTAGCCACATGTTGTCAAATTCTCCCGCAGCCATCCGCCGGGCAAGAGGTGACATGCGGAATATGAAGCTGTCATGGGTATTGCCTGGGAACACCGCATGCACATTGATGAACCTCCCCCTGGCATCACAGACAGCTTGCACGTTGATGGAATGCCATCGGTGTCTGTTGCAGAAGATGTGTGCAATGTGGCGGGGTGGCTGAAGGGCCACATGGGTACAATCAATTGCACCCAGCACACGTGGGAATTGTGCAATGAGATAGAAATCTCGTGCTGCCCTTTGTCTCAGGGCCAGTGTACGTGGCATTTGTATGTGGTTGTGGGATCTTGCAGTGATGCATCTCAGTACCTGATGCAGGCACCGCGACTGGCTCACCTGGGATATGCCCACATGGTCACTGTAGACCCTTTGGAAAGAGCCAGTGGCAAAGAAATGGAGCACAGAGAGGATCTTGAGATATGCTGGGATTGCATGGGAGCAGCAGGTCACAGAGTCAAGTTCCTGCTCCCACTCACATACCATATCCAAGATGACTTCTGGAGGGAAACGGTACCTGGCCCTTATATCTTGGCTGGAAAGTCCAAATAGGTTGATCCTCTGCCTGAAAATCCTCTCTGCTCTCCTCCTCCTCCTCAAGTGGTTTTGCCGCATGGCAAGGGGCAGTGTAACAAACGCATTCAGTGACATGTTGTAAGGGTTTGTGTGTGTGTCTGCTCTGCAGTTATACGTGCTGCCGACCTAGGATTGGCTGGAGTGTGTCAGCTGATGCAGGATGGGGGATGGTAGGGACTTGGGCAGGTGTTTACCCTTGGCTCAAATGATCAATGGCCACAGTTAATGTAGTCTTGCCCAAAGCGGAAGTTCCGGTCCGTGAGCGGACTTTCCAGCCCGCATGCGGACTTTCCGGCCCGTGACCGGATTTTCCAGCCATAAAGCGGACTTCCCGCTCCGCATGCGGGTATTCCGCTCCGGACCCGGAAAGTCTGCTCCAGACCCGGAAAGTCCGCTCCGGAGCCGGAAATTCCGGCCCGAGTGCGGACGTAAGTTTAGTGGTCGTAAATGGATTCTGTGAATAGCAAAAGTCTTAAGTTCATTTTGTGAATAGCAAAATTAGTAAGTTCACTCTGTGAATACCAGTAGTAGTAGGTGCATTCTATGAATACCAAAATGGTAGTAAGTTTAGGATTTAGTCTTAAGTTTGTTCTGTGAATCGGGCCCAGGGTGCGCAAAACATGCTATACACAGTACATTTCCTAGCACCAAAAGCATGAACACAGGGTGCGCAAAACATACTACACCGTACATTTCCTAGCACCAAAATCACATTAGAGTCCAGGTTGCGCCAGAACCTAAACGTAGCAGCTGCCCACTACTTGCTGGGCTGCTGGGGACAAGACAGGGCCAAAACGCTGCAGCTGGCACTAAGTGCTGCGCAGCTGGGGAAGGCAAATAGCGGCAGGGGGCTCTCATTAGCCCTTCAGAACAAACTGCGCCAATCCTTGGAGCCCTCTAGGCTCTAGAACAACCAGGGTGCCAAACGTGGGAGCCATCTGGCTCTGGAAATCATGTCCCGTTGGAGCCTCACAGGCTCTTAAACAATGTGCCCCGTCGTTGGAGCACACCAGCGCTCTAAAACACATAATGTCC
This sequence comes from Triturus cristatus, assembly GCF_964204655.1. NCBI lineage: Eukaryota > Metazoa > Chordata > Amphibia > Caudata > Salamandridae > Triturus > Triturus cristatus. Next base: position 169,415,590 of record NC_140582.1, on the reverse strand, counting down.
CAGTTCGTTGGAGTCATCTGGGGCTCTTAAACAATCATGCCCCCCACGGAGCCACACGGGGCTCCTGAAAACAACCTTGCTCCCAAGAACTACAGTGGCCCGCTACAGCGGCGCCACTGGCAAACCTGGCCCCCTCGTTGGAGCGCCACTTGCGCTCTTACAAATACCGAGGCCCAACGTTGGAGCGGCCCACTGCACACACGGGGCTGCTCTGACTCGGTGCCTCGCACCGAACACCAAACCTGCTCCCTCTGCGGAGCGTGAGGGAGGTTCAGCCCTTACTCACCGGGCTGTCCTTCACCCGGTCCCTCTTCCGGGACCGGGACTTCTCCGGAGGCAGCAGGCGGCAGGCGGGGCTCTCTCTTCCTCACGAGAGCCTCGCTGAGGATTCAGCTGCCCCCTTCATCACCCGGGCCCCCTCCTGGGACCCGGGACTTGCTTCGACCAGGCCAGCACTCCGCGGGGCTCTCCCTTTCACACAAGAGCCCCTCGTCACGTCACCGGACTTCCTCATCTCCCGGCCCCACCCACGTCCCAGGCAAAACGTGCCTGACTTCCTGCTGGGCCGATCGGGCCCGAGGCGGTGGATTCGTTCCTTCTGGCGGAAAGAGGGGTAGCCTCCCTCGTAATTACGATATTTAAGCAGGACGGGCTCCTGCTATTAAAACCTAAACAATAGGCGGCCATGTGGGGTGGGCATCCACTATTAAATATAAAAATAAGCGGGGTGGGCTCCCGCGAGGCCGGCATCATGGGTGAATCCCTCCGCTGGGGATTCCCTCTCTCACTCATCGTGCAGTGCCGTGCTGCGAGGCCCACGCACTCCCAGGGCGCTTGGCAGGCTGTAACAAGCCTTGGTAAAGGGAAAAGTTCTAAGCAGTCCTGGGCATCAGAAGATGGAGCAAAGCAGCTCCCAGCAAGGGAAAGTCCTCCAGGTATCCAGGGGCTGGGCAGGGCCCAGGGAGGCAAGCCTTCCCCTGGGCCCCAGCAGCAGCACGCCCCTGGTAGATTCGAGTCAGAACAAGAACATTTTCATGGGGTCACAGCCCCTCTTTTATGCACCAAATCCCTTTGTCTCAAAGGTGCAGGGAAGGGGCGAACCAGATACAACTGGTTCCTGAGCACTTTGTTTTGCTCAGCCCCTCTCCCTATTCACAGAGCAGGCCAGGGTCATCAGTCGCACCAGAGGGGGCGGAGCCAGCATTGTGTGGGGAAAGCCCAGCCCTATTAAGGTCCCAGGTATACTCCTCCCACTCATCAACATGCAGCTCTCTCCACCCACCACTGGGGCAGACCCATCCTGACTCCTGGGGCCAGGCACACCAGCCAATCACACGCCAGGCAGTCACTGCACATTTATGCCAGCGTCTAGAAGTGGCACTTCTTCACTAGCTACATGGATGCCACACACATCATCGCGCAGCATTTCATCACACGAGTCCGTACATACCAAACTCGCACCTGCAATCCCCACGCATCAGGAACTACCAGGGACACATATATTCCCCCATCCATTCCTATGGGAGGGCAGGTCAGACTCACTCAACCACACAGAGCGCACGCACTTTCCACTGGGACACAGTGTGAAAGCGCCTAGAGGCCTAAAACCACTAGTATAACACAGGAAAAAGGCTAGGATACTGCAAAAAGTTCTAGGGGTGAACTTGCCAGAAGGGCCAAGTCCAACACCACCAATACCACAACTACAACCACCAATACCACCACTAATACCAATACCACCACCAATACCACTACCACCACCAATATCACCACAACAAATACCACCACCACCACCAATACCAATACCACCACAAATACCAATACCACCACCACCAATGCCACCTAAACCATCACCATCACAAATACCACCACTGCCAATACCACCACCAATACTACCACTACCAATACCACCACCACCAATACCAATACTGCCAGTATCAGCACAACCAATACCCCCAATACCATCATCACCACCAATACCACCACCGACACTAATACCATTAACACCAATATCATCACCAACAATACCACCACCACCACCAATACCACCACCACCAATACCACCACCAACACACCCATCAGCAATACCACGACCACTACCAATACCACCACCAACACCACCACCAATACCACTACAAATACCACCACTACCACCAATAAAATCACCGCCACCAATACAAACAGCACCACCAATATCACCACCAATACCACCACCATCAATACCACCACCACCTTCAATACCACCACCACCTTCATTACCACCACCAATACCACCACCACAACCAACACAACCACCAATAATACTAATTCCACCACCAATACCACCACCACCACCAATACCACAGCCATACCAATACCACCATCACCAATACCACCACCAAAACCACCACCACCAATACCACCACCACCAATACCAATAGCACCAATACCACCACCACCAATATCACCACCAAAACCACCACCACCAATATCACCACCAATATCACCACCACCACTACTACCACCCCCACTAATACCACCACCAATACCACCACCACCAATACCAACGTCACCACCACCAATACCACCATCAAAACCAATACAAATACCACCAACAATACAAATGTCACCACCACCAATACTACCACCACCAATACCACCAATACCAACACCTCCACCAATACCACCACTAATACTACCCCCACCAATACCACCACCACCAATACCACCACCACCACCAATACCAAAAACACCAGTACCACCACCACCAATATCACCACCACCACTGTTAGACCTGGCACCATTGGCGTGGGTCACCCTTCCATTTTTGTTTGTGCCTCAATGTATTTTTGTGCTGGTGTTAGCTGCTCAGGGCACTGTGCCACTGCCATCCAGTGCGACAGTGCAAGTGCTCCCTATGGTAAAATGTATTATGTGAATTGACTTCCATGTTTGGCTTATTTGGTTTACTATCAGTCCCTAGTAGAGTGCACAAGGCGTGCCAAGGGCTTGTATATCCAAATGCTGCTAGTGGGCTTGCAGCACTGGTTGTGCCACCCAGAGAAGCAGCTGGGTAAAATGTGTCTAAGGTCTGCCATTGCAGAACCTGCATGTAGTCTGGTACTGTCATGCTGACTGGGCAAGTGTCCCCACTTGCCAGTCCCTAAACCTTTCCTTACCTTCATATTAGTCACCCCTATGGTAGGCCCTCGGGCAGGGTGCATTGTAAGAATAAGGTAAGACATGCCCTGAGGTGTGTGGCATGTCCTAATAGTGAATTACAGCCATTTTCGTTTTTCACTATTGAAGGCTACCTGCTCTCCATAGGCCAGAATGGGCTGCTAGATTATAACACTCTATAATCCTAGCAGGCTCAGGAAGCATGGTAGAAATTCGAGTTTAGTATGCCTGAACTCAGAATAATAAAATACATCTTTTAGTAAAGTTTATTTTAATATCCTGTGTTTGCAAATGCTACTTTTAGAAAGTTAGCATTTGCTTGCTTAACCATTTCAGTCCGCCTCTGGAGGGGAGGGCTATCTTCTTTGTGTGTAGCTTGAGTGACAGGGCTGGGAAGTTCCAGGAGACAGGCTGGGGCTGCCAGGTGGTGAATAGAAAGATTACACCAGGATGGGTGGGAGGAGTGCACCTTGACTCTGAATAGGACAGTGCTCTGCCTCCACATTGCTGGCTCCACCCCCTGGGGAGCATCTGAAGTCTCTGCCATGCCTGCTGAAAGAAGAAGCCAGAGTCTCAACAACAAAGTGCTCCTCATTGAAAAGAACTGGACTGGGATTATGCAAAGGCCCCCCTGGCCTGTAAAGACAAAAGAAACTGAGTATAAATGTAGGAGCCCTGCTCCTAAGAAATCAGATCCTGATTGAACCACGAAGTAACTCTGCCTGACTAGAAGGACCTGGAAGAAGCTGAAGGAGGAGTAACTTTCCCTGACCTGGGGGATTGGCCTGCAGTTGGTGCCTTGCTGAGAAAGGAGAGGAAAAGACTGAAAGAGACTTTGTACTTTGTTTTTCAACTATCTCCAAGGGCTTGGAAGAAGAGCTTGTCCCAGGACCATTGGACTCATCTGCCTTCAAAAACCGAGTTGCCTGGACAATTCTTGCTTGTTTCCCGCTGGATTTGGCCCCAGTACGCCTCGTACTACATCCGCCGCGAAGCCGTGTCTTTGCCACCCGGCACCGTGTGTCTACGCTGAACCAAAAGCGTTAGTACGCACCGTATCCCTCCCGGCTGCATTGCACCTAACCTTCCCCGCCGATTCGAGACATACATCCCTGGCTGCCGAACCCTGTACGCCGGACTCAAGCTTCGCTGTCCCACAGGTACGGTCCGTACGCTGCCAACGTACTGCACCGTGCCGTACTCAGAGCCGAGAAGCCGCAGTACGCTGATCCTCCCCGTACGCTGTACGACGCCGAGAAGTGTCGTCACTGATCCACACCGAAGGTACGGCCCGAACGTCGACGCCACGGACTCTGCAAGCTGATCCGGATCATCCGCCCGTACCCCTGAAGGTCCCGTACCAATGCTGCGTACCGACGCCGTGACCGGACCAGACCGAGTACGCTGCCGAACTACGACCCGGACCCATCAACTTGTCCCGCACTGTCCGTCGCGGACCCCACGAACTAAAGGTACTTTGTTCTGTTCGCACCACAGCGTGCGCGTCACGGACCCCGGAGTCTGCACCGATTGTTTGACTCGTACTTTCCTTGTTTTTAATGCGGGTGAGTCGCACACCCGGGTACGAACCGTACAAAGCCAGAATTGAGTAGAAGAAGCCTATTTTTGCATTTTAAGCCTTTTTGCAAGAACATTGAACTTTGAAATAATACTGTGGTCATTTCTAAACGTTATTCTGGTCTTGTGCTAAGCCTTATATAAAGAAACCTATTTAGATATAACCTTGACTGGTGTCCATTTGTGGTGTGTCATTGCATTACTGTATGTGTTCACAAATGCTTAACCTATGACGCCCTGAGAATAGTCTTGACTGCTTGCGCCACACTACCTAAAGGGTGAGCAGGGGTTATTTAAAAGGGTGATCCCCTTACTCTGACTTGGAATTGAGAGTCCCTGCTTGTCGCAAGTGCATACTTGTGCCAACTAGAGTCCCCCAGTTCTAACATTGGTGGCAGCGGTGGGACTTGAATTTGCATTTGTGATTCCTGTACAGTGATTGAGTGAACGCCACGTAGTGAGTTCGGACCGATAACACAGCCACACAGTATTGATTTTTTTGTTTTGCTGAAGAATCTCCACTTTAAGAAACCATGCCTAGCTCAGTCAGTGGAGGCGGAGCGTCCTCTATATTCTCTGGAGTTGATGACATAGATTGGGAACAGGAGGCACTGAGGAAGTGCACAAATGAAGTCTTGAAAGGATATCTCTCCAAGTACAGAATTAAACAAAGTGGATTAACAAGCAAGGATCGGTACATGAGGGCCTGGTACGAATCCAAGTTCCCAGAGAATGCACGGGAGGTGATACCCCCAGAAGGTGTTTCTGAGCCTAGCAGAGGCCTGTCGCCAGAGGAGATGGCCGACAGGAGTGCTGCACGAGCACATGAAGTGGAGATGGCAAAACTACAGATGGAAATGGAAAGACAAAGGCTGGCCATGGAGCATGAGGTAAAAATGAGGGAGTTGGATCTCCAGGCCAAGAGTTTAGACCGCCCTCCCTCTGGTGGCATCAATTCAACAGAGTCAAGGGTGCATATTCCTAAAGATGTAGTAAAAGAGTATTATAAACAGGATGACATTGGGCAGTGGTTCAGGGCCTATGAAGTAGCCATGTCCTCCCACTGGGTCCCTGAGAGAGATTGGGGAGCGGGGTTGTGGGGAAGGTTCCTGAGTGAGGGGCGGGACACATTGCTAGATCTCCCCTCTGATGTCCACACATCCTATCCACACATGAAGGAAGCTCTGATGACAAGGTATGGGTTAACTCCTGAGTTGTACAGGCAGAGATTTAGGGATTGCACCAAGAAACCTGGTACGACTTATGTAGAATATGTGACTTTTTTTTCCAGAGCGCTAGATGGTTGGGTGAAGGGTAGCAAAGTGAATGATTACCAAGGGCTGTTTGATTTAATTGCATGGGAGCACTTCTCTGATAATTGTTTTCCTGAGCTACGCCAGCACCTGATCGATAGCAAGCTGACTAACCCTAGGAAGCTTGCTGAGGAGGCGGACCGCTGGATCAGCACCAGGGTCCACAAGGGTCGCATGGGAGGCCCCGCCAAAGGTGTTCAGGGTTCCCAGCAGAAGAGTGGGGGGGACAAGAGTAAACAGAGGGAGTTCTACAGAGGGCCCCAAAGTAATTCCCAAGGGAACCAAGGGAAAGGTTCTCAGCCACCCCCACCCCCGAAGCAGACCGGGGCCCCGACAGGTAACCCTGTTCAAAGAGGGCCCCCCAGATGTTACAAGTGTAACAACCTGGGGCACTATTCCATGGATCCCAAGTGCCCCATGTATGGTAAACCAGCACCCTCTGGTGCTCCACCCCCCAAGCAGGTGAATAGTGTAGCCTTTGGGAGGGAGGTAGATGTCCAAGGGGCGGGGGATCCCGTACAGATGACCCTAGTCTCATTAGGAGACAGTGAGATGGTCGCTGAGGCCCAACTGCCCCCCAATACTCAAAAGTATGGGCAGTGGGTGACCATAAATGGCCGAAGGGTGGGGGCTCTTAGAGATACAGGAGCCAGTGTGACTGCTGTCAAGCAACACCTGGTGTCTCAAGAGCAGGTTGTCCCACTCGCATTCTGCCATGTTGTCAACACTGACAACACCGAGAGTCAGTGTCCAATGGCTCAGGTTCCCTTTGAGTGGGGGGGGTCTCTGGTACTCTGCAAGTGGCTGTGAGAGAGGCCATGCCTGTTGATTGTCTCCTAGGTAACGATTTGGAGAGCTCCCCTTGGGAAAAGGTGGAGAAGACAACTCACCTGAGGATGGTGGGTTTACCTGATTGGGCGTGCGTGACCACCCGGTCGATGGCAGCCAGTAGGGGTGTTGAAGGGACCCTGGAGCCTGAGGGAGAGGCCCAGGAACCGGCCTTAGGGAGAGGGCACAGGAGGCATGGGAATCCTGCTCCCGAAGTTCCCACAGCCCAGGAGGAAGCAGACCTTGAGGGGATGCCCTGGAGCCTACTGGGGAACAGATAGCCGAACTGGGGGACCTGCCTCAGCTGACCCATTGGCAGCATGAAGGAGGCCCCACCAGGGAGGAATTCTGCAGGGAGCAGAAGGAGTGCCCCTCTCTAGTGGGTATGCGGCAGCAGGCTGCAGCCCAGGCCAATGGTGATCAGTCCGGTACTCACTTGATCTACTGGGAGAACAACCTCCTGTACTCAGAGCCTAAGGTTGCTGAACCTAGGTCAGCCCATGCGCTGGTGGTACCCAGAAGTTCAGAGCCTTCCTACTGGTGCTGGCTCACGACGTTCCGTTAGCAGGGCATTTGGGGCAGAACAAAACCTTTGAAAGGCTTGTCACCCACTTTTATTGGCCTCAAATGTGCAGGAGTTCTGACACTCACTGCAGGACATGCCAGACTTGCCAGGCAAGTGGTAAGAGTGGAAGGAAGCTGAGAGCTCCACTCCAACCTCTCCCTGTGGTCAGTACCCCATTCCAGCGAGTGGGGATTGACATAGTGGGGCCACTGGACCCCAAGACAGCCATGGGCAACAGGTTCATCCTGGTCTTGGTGGACCATGCCACCCGGTACCCTGAAGCCATCCCTCTGAGGACAGTGACGGCCCCCGTGGTGGGACGAGCACTGATGGGAATTTTCTCACGAGTAGGATTCCCTCTAGAGGTGGTGTCTGACAGGGGGACCAATTTCATATCGAAATATATGAAATCCCTTTGGCAAGAGTGTGGTGTGACATACAAGTTCACCACCCCTTACCATCCCCAAGGAAACGGGTTGGTTGAGCGCTTCAACCGAACCCTAAAAGGCATGATTATGGGTCTTGAGGAACCCATGAGGCGGAAGTGGGACTTCCTCTTACCATGCCTTCTCTTTGCGTACCGTGAGGTGCCACAAAAGTCTCTAGGGTTCAGTCCCTTTGAGCTTTTGTATGGCCACCCAGTACGAGGACCTCTTAGTCTGGTCAAGGACGGCTGGGAGCAATCTCCCAGGAAACCTCCCCAGAATGTATACAGTTACATGCTGGCTTTCCGGAACCAGACTAGGCGTTTCAGGCAACTGGCTGAGGCAAACCTGGAAGCCAGCCAGGAGGAGATGAAGCGGTGGTACGACCAGAATGCCACTCTGGTTGAGCTTCAACCTGGCCAAAAGGTATGGGTCCTGGCCCCTGTGGAGCCTTGTGCACTCCAGGACAAGTGGACAGGACCCTTTGAGATTGTGGAGCGCAAGAGTTCTGTCACCTACTTGGTGGACTTGCAGTCTCCAAGGAACCCCTTGAGGGTCCTCCATGTCAATCGATTGAAGCCCCACTTGGAGAGGTCCGAAGTGGGCATGCTCTTGGCCACAGATGATGCGACGGAGGAGGAGTCTGAGCCTCTTCCTGACCTCCTGGTAGCCTCAGGTAAGGTAAGGTAATACTTTATTGTACAGTTAATAAAAAACATTACAAACCAACGTCAATAAAAACGGTTTCGTGTGTCTGTAGCAGCATAGAAGATTATATTAATACTGTGGTAAGATATAAAAGGCTAAAATTAAAAAACAATCACTAAGTCTAAAACTATAAAACCATAGCGGGAAGGGAGATTAGCCCACTGCTAGATCAGTTCTATCTTTACCATTGGGGAGCTTTACATAATTGAGCTGACCTGCTTTCCTCTTCAAGATGCATTTAGTTGTTGCAGTTCGTAGTCCGGATGGGTAGCAAGACATTCTCATCCCCATATGCTTATTCTTTGTGGCATTAAGTTCCAGTGGGCTCCTAGATGCCAATTGTGCCCCCATTATTATCCGAGTATTTTAGCTCTAAGGATGCAAGTGATGCACTGGGTTCCATCAATTTAGCTGTTTCGGTTTATTCTTTCTTTTTATTAAGGTGGACTTCTGCAGCTTCAATATATTTTACTAATCGGCAGCTCAGTTGAACTTCGTCACCCGAAAAGCATGCCAGGACAGCTTGCCTGCATGATCTAATTCGTTTTTTGTTAAATAGTGGTCTCAGAAGGTTCCGGCGGTCTTGCAACAGCTCCTAACAGATGGTAATAAGGTGTATGATGTTATCTTCGTCATTCCCACAAAGACTGGCATTGAGGGACGTAGCCAAGGGGCCATATGGTCTGCAGAAGGCAATAGTCCTAGGCGATATTTCAGAAATTTCTCTTTTGTTTTTTTGGCAAAGCTAGTCTGAAGATATAATTGTGGCCTAAGCTTGGAGTAAGATTGTATGGTTAGCCACCCATGAGCTCGCTCCGTCAATAAAGCTTTGTCCTGCAGGAGAGATTCTTTTCTAACGCTGTTGTTTACTGCTTTTTTAAAACCCGCCAGAGGCCCTTGTAGATCCCACAGTTGACGCACCCCCAGATGTTTTATTGCGTCCTCCAAGAAGAGCCTTGCGGGGCAATTTTCTTTGGTTTGCAGTTCCTTCCAAAGGAGAGCGTTGAGTGTGTTTGCTTCCCCCCTGCTTATTTTGTACCAGCTTTTTAAGTATACACCTTTACGTGCCAGCTCTTCCTTTACCAGCCCAAATTCAAGTCTAATCTGCGCAGGTGAAGTGTACCGTGGCAAGCCAAAGATCATGCGCATGACTCTTGTTACTGTTCCGTCTGCCGTTTTAGCGTCCCTTCCTCTCATTGCTTCGCTTCCATAGGTGATTGATGGGATCAGTTTTGCCTGTATCACCTTTATTAAAGGAACGAGGTTTGGTCCCGTTATCTTATTTTTTAAGTTTCTTAGGGATATCGCTGTCATTAATCCTCTCTTTTTTATCTCCTCGCATTGTGGCTTGAAGCTGCCGCTGGGGTCTAAGATGACCCCCAGGTATCTATATTTTCTTGTAACGTCCAGCTTCCTTGAGTCCAGAAACCAACTAGTTGATAATTTCTTTTTGCTATTAGTTATGCACATGACTTTGGTTTTTTCTTGATTGATACTGAGTTTGTTTGTTTTAGAGGATTGCGAGGTGATATCTAACAGTCACTGTAAGCCTATCGGGGTCCGGCTAATCAGTACCAAGTCATCCGCGTAGAATAAATTAGACAGCTGAGTGCCGCCTAACTTGGGTGCATGAGAGTTGCTTTCGTTCAGCAGGATTGCCAGTTCAGCCATAAAGAGATTGAATAGTGTTGGTGCGAGCACACATCCTTGTTTTACCCCTGTGCTTGTGGGGATCTTCTTGGATAAGAATTCCCCTGCACCTAGTTTGACCTGAACCCAGGTATTGCTGTGCAGGAGAATTAGTTGGTTCAACAGCAATGATGGAATGTTCATTTTCTTTAATTTTTGCCACAACATGTTTCTATTAACATGGTCAAAGGCGGAGCTGTAGTCAATATAGCACAGGTATAAAGGTTGTTTTGCCGCAAGAGCTGAATCAATCAAAAGCGATTGGGCTAGAATGTTAGTAGTCGCCCCATATTTTTGCGGAATCCAGTTTGATTGTAAGGAATTGCTGTTGTATCTTCCGCCCAGGATGTTAACTCCTGGAGCAAGAGGCCTGCATAGTATTTTGCCTCATTATCAAGTAAGGCTATAAGGCGATAACTTCTTGGATCGTTCTTGTCTCCTGTTTTAAAAATTGGCAAGATAACTGCTCCCCTCCAAGATCGTGGGATTGATGAGGTCTGCAAGATTTTTTCAAACATTGGTTTGAGAACGGCAGCCCAATATTCCGGCTCTTGTTTAAACACGACTGGGGGAATGCCATTTGGGCCTGGTGCTCCCTCGCGTCTCCCTTTCGAGATTTTTTTACATATCTGTACATTCGTGATTCAAAATTCCTCATTGTGTACGAGAACTTCTTTGTATTGTCAATTCCACGCTTCGGAGACATTATTGGGTTTGTATGAATCTTTCCGTGGTTCTTGGGCATCGTTTAGATGTGCACTAAGGAAAGTTGTCCAGGCCTCTTCAGTGGCATAGGATTCTATCCCCTGACTTTGCTCGCTAATCAAACTGTTAATGTTTTGCCAAAACCGTGCGCTGTTATTTGTTTTGGCGTCATGTAGGAGTTTTCCCCAAAAGGCCTCATCAGCTTCTTTTTTAAGTCGCCATATCAATTTCCTGCGAGTAGCTTTTAGCTGTCTAAGCACTTGGCATGCGGCGGGATCTATCCTTGCTCTTCGGAGAGTATTGTTAATCTGGGTCTTTAACTTTTTTAGCTGGATATTTTTTCTAAAATTGTGATGGTACTTGTGTTTTAGGGCTTTGACCATTCTGTCGGTCCTTACGTTTTTATTTATATTGAATTTGTCTCGTAAAGTTTTGGTGAACATCTTCCAACTTTTGATTGAGTCTGTGGTTGCTGATTTTGCCTCTCCTAGTGCTTGTTTCGCTTGAGATAAAAGGCTTTGTAGGTCATTAGTTTTGCACTTTATCCGCCTTTCATTTGTTGAAAATTCTGAACCTAGTCTATTGGCGGTGGGAGGGCTTGATATTGTTGGAGCTTCAATCGTGATTTCCTGGGGAAGGTGGTCACTGTAATCCATCGAACCGATGTGGAAATCTCTTGCCCTTTGATACAGGCCTCGAGAGAGAAATGTGAAATTGATTGTGGAGCTAGCCTTAGTGCTGTGAAATGTGGCGGTTTGAGGACGGTCCCCTGAGAATCTGCCATTGAGCGCTCGTAGACCCAGCTCTTCTAATTTTGAGAGTAGGCTCCTAGCTGTTTTTGAGCTTCTGCCTCCCGAGTTGTTATCTTGGTGGCTTGGTTCCCAGGCAAAGGGATCTTCCTCTTCGTTACTCTCTGAGGCTAAATTACTGAGCATATTTAGGTTAAAATCCCCGGTGATGATCAGGCTGTTGGATTTCTCAGTTGTTATTAATTTTGTGAGTTCTTCCTTCAGCTGTTGAGCTCCCTTGGTTTTTTCCCTAGGGTGTAAGTAAAGGTTTATTAGGACTATGTCCTCTTTTTTGTTCTGCTCTCGAGACGTCACTCGCAGTGCTTGCAGTTCAGTGGATGGAGTTAACCTCTCACCCACCCTGACCCCTGAGCAACAGGATGACTGCCGCCACCTGCTAGGGCAGTTTCCTGACCTGTTCTCCCTGGTTCCTGGTATCACAGATAGGTGCGTCCATGATGTGGATACAGGAGACAGCTTACCTGTGAAGCACAAGGCTTACAGGGTAACTGACAGGGTCAGAGCTTGCATCAAAGAGGAGGTCTCAAAGATGCTTGCTCTTGGGGTGGTTGAGTCCTCCAGCAGTCCTTGGGCCAGCCCAATGGTCTTGGTCCCAAAGGCTGCCTCGCCGGGTGCCACACCCGAACTCCGGTTCTGTGTGGACTACAGAGGACTCAATTCGGTCACGAAGACTGACGCGCACCCCATCCCCAGAGCTGATGAGCTCATCGATCGGTTAGGGGCTGCCCGGTACCTCAGCACGTTTGATCTAACGTCTGGGTACTGGCAGATCGCCTTGACTGATGGGGCCAAAGAGAGGTCCGCATTCTCCACACCAGATGGGCATTTCCAGTTCCGGGTTATGCCATTTGGGATGAAGAATGCACCTGCCACCTTCCAGAGGTTGGTCAACCAGGTGTTGGCTGGGCTGTCCGAGTTCAGCGCAGCATACCTGGATGATATCGCAGTGTTCAGTGGCACATGGGAAGAACACCTGCGACATCTCTGGGAAGTGTTGATGGCACTGCGCAAGGCAGGCCTCACGATCAAGGCAAGCAAGTGTCAGATCGGGCAGGGTTCCGTGGTGTACTTGGGACACCAAGTAGGGAGAGGCCAGGTGTCGTCCCTACAACCCAAGATAGAAACCATCCTGGCTTGGGAGCCCCCAAGGACCCAGACGGAGGTGAGGGCCTTTTTAGGCCTCACAGGGTACTACAGGAGGTTTGTCAAGGGGTATGGCAGCATCGTTGCCCCCTTGACAGAGCTGACTTCGAAAAAGCAGCCCAGAAAAGTGATATGGACTGACACCTGTCAGAAGGCCTTTGACACCCTGAAAACTGCCATGTGCCCGGCGCCCGTGCTCTTGGCTCCTGACTTCTCCAAAGAGTTCCGTGTGCAGACAGATGCATCAGAGCATGGTGTAGGGGCTGTTCTCTCACAGATCACTGAGGAGTGCTTTGACCAACCCGTAGCCTTTATTAGTAGAAGGTTACTTCCCCGGGAACAAAAGTGGAGTGCGATTGAGCGAGAAGCATTTGCGGTGGTCTGGGCATTGAAGAAGCTAAGACCCTACTTGTTTGGGTCACACTTCCGGGTTCAAACAGACCACCGGCCCCTCAGATGGTTGATGCAGATGAGGGGTGAGAATCCTAAGTTGTTGAGGTGGTCCATTTCCCTACAGGGGATGGATTTCACGGTGGAACATCGCCCCGGTACAGACCACGCCAACGCTGATGGTCTTTCCAGATTTTTCCGCCTTAGTGATGAGAACTCCCTGGGGTAGGGTAGTTCTCCCCACATTTCAGCTGGAGGGGACACGTGTTAGACCTGGCACCATTGGCGTGGGTCACCCTTCCATTTTTGTTTGTGCCTCAATGTATTTTTGTGCTGGTGTTAGCTGCTCAGGGCACTGTGCCACTGCCATCCAGTGCCACAGTGCAAGTGCTCCCTATGGTAAAATGTATTATGTGAATTGACTTCCATGTTTGGCTTATTTGGTTTACTATCAGTCCCTAGTAGAGTGCACCAGGGGTGCCAAGGACTTGTATATCCAAGTGCTAGTGGGCTTGCAGCACTGGTTGTGCCACCCACAGAAGCAGCCGGGTAAAATGTGTCTAAGGTCTGCCATTGCAGAACCTGCATGCAGTCTGGTACTGTCATGCTGACTGAGCAAGTGTCCCCACTTGCCAGTCCCTAAACCTTCCCTTACCTTCATATTAGTCACCCCTATGGTAGGCCCTAGGGCAGGGTGCATTGTAAGGATAAGGTAAGACATGCCCTGAGGTGTGTGGCATGTCCTAATAGTGAATTACAGCCATTTTCGTTTTTCACTATTGAAGGCTACCTGCTCTCCATAGGCCAGAATGAGCTGCTAGATTATAACACTCTATAATCCTAGCAGGCTCAGGAAGCATGGTAGAAATTCGTGTTTAGTATGCCTGAACTCAGAATAATAAAATACATGTTTTAGTAAAGTTTATTTTAATATCCTGTGTTTGCAAATGCTACTTGTAGAAAGTTAGCATTTGTTTGCTTAACCATTTCAGTCCGCCTCTGGAGGGGAGGGCTATCTTCTTTGTGTGTAGCTTGAGTGACAGGGCTGGGAAGTTCCAGGAGACAGGCTGGGGCTGCCAGGTGGTGAATAGAAAGATTACACCAGGATGGGTGGGAGGAGTGCACCTTGACTCTGAATAGGACAGTGCTCTGCCTCCACAATGCTGGCTCCACCCCCCGGGGAGCGTCTGATGTCTCTGCCCTGCCTGCCGAAAGAAGAAGCCAGTCTCAACAACAAAGTGCTCCTCACTGAAAAGAACTGGACTGGGATTATGCAAAGGCCCCCCTGGCCTGTAAAGACAAAAGAAACTGAGTATAAATGTAGGAGCCCTGCTCCTAAGAAATCAGATCCTGATTGAACCACAAAGGAACTCTGCCTGACTAGAAGGACCTGGAAGAAGTTGAAGGAGGAGTAACTTTCCCTGACCTGGGTGATTGGCCTGCAGTTGGTGCCTTGCTGACAAAGGAGAGGAAAAGACTGAAAGAGACTTTGTACTTTGTTTTTCAACCATCTCCAAGGGCTTGGAAGAAGAGCTTGCCCCCTGAACTGAGTCCCAGGACCATTGGACTCATCTGCCTTCAAAAACCGAGTTGCCTGGACAATTGTTGCTTGTTTCCCGCTGGATTTGGCCCCAGTACGCCTTGTACTACATCCGCCGCGACGCCGTGTCTTTGCCGCCCGGCACCGTGTGTCTACGCTGAACCAAAAGCGTTAGTACGCACCGTATCCCTCCCGGCTGCATTGCACCTAACCTTCCCCGCCGATTCGAGACGTACCTCCCTGGCTGCCGAACCCTGTACGCCGGACTCAAGCTTCGTTGTCCCGCAGGTACGGTCCGTACGCTGCCAACGTACTGCACCGTGCCGTACTCAGAGCCGAGAAGCCGCAGTACGCTGATCCTCCCCGTATGCTGTATGACGCCGAGAAGTGTCGCCGCTGATCCGCACCGAAGGTACGGCCCGAACGCCAACGCCACGGACTCTGCAAGCTGATCCGGATCATCCCCCCGTACCCCTGAAGGTCCCGTACCAATGCCGCGTACCGACCGGAGCAGACCGAGTACGCTGCCGAACTACGACCCGGACCCATCAACTTGTCCTGCACTGTCCGTTGCTGACCCCACGGACTAAAGGTACTTTGTTCTGTTCGTACCGCAGCGTACGCGTCACGGACCCCGGAGTCCCCACCGATTGTTTGACTCGTACTTTCCTTGTTTTTAATGCGGATGAGTCGCACTCCCAGATACGAACCGTACAAAGCCTGAAAAGAAGCAGAATTGAGTAAAAGAAGCCTATTTTTGCATTTTAAGCCTTTTTTGCAAGAACATTGAACTTTGAAATAATACAGTGGTCATTTCTAAACGTTATTCTGGTCTTGTGCTAAGCCTTATATAAAGAAACCTATTTTTGATATAACCTTGACTGGTGTCCATTTGTGGTGTGTCATTGCATTACTGTATGTGTTCACAAATGCTTAACCTATGACGCCCTGAGAATAGTCTTGACTGCTTGCGCCACACTACCTAAATGGTGAGCAGGGGTTATTTAAAAGGGTGATCCCCTTACTCTGACTTGGAATTGAGAGTCCCTGCTTGTCGCAAGTGCATACTTGTGCCAACTAGAGACCCCCAGTTCTAACAACCACCAATACACCCAGCACCAAAACCAATACCACCACTGCCAGCAATACCACCACCACCACTAACACCATCACCAATACCCCCAATACCACCCTCAAAACCATCACCAATACCAATAGAACCACCATCAGTACCCCCACCACCGATACCACCACCACCAATACCACCACCACCACCAATACCATCAATACCACCACCACCAATACCACCACCATCACCACCAATACAACCACCAATACCACCATCACCAATACCACCACCAATACCACCATAAATACCACCACCAATACCAATAGCACCAATACCACCACCACCAATATTACCACCACCACCACTACTACCCCCACCACCAATACCACCACAATACCTCCGCCACCACCAATACCAATACCACCAACACCAATACCACCACCAAAACCAATACAAATACCACCACTAATACTAATATCACCACCACCAATACCACCACCACCAATACTAACACCACCACCAATACCACCTACACCAATACCGCCACCACCACCAATATCACCACTACCATCAATACCACCACCATCAATACCACCACCACAACCAATACCAATAACACCAATACCACCACCACCAATATCACCAAAACCAATACCACCAGCACCACCTCCAATACCACCACCAATGCTAACACCACCACCAATACCCCCAATACCACCCCAATACCTTCACCAACACCAATACCACCAACATCAAAAGCACCACCACCAATACCACCTCCAATACCACCAATACCTCCACCTTCAATACCTCCACCACCACAAATACCACCAGCACCAATACCTTCACCAATACCACTACCAATACAACCACCAATATCAATACCACCACCACCACCACCAATACCAACACCACCAATACCAATAATACTATCACCACCAATACCACAATCACCAACACCACCATCAATACCACCACCACCAATACCACCACCACTACTACCACTAATTTCACCACCACCAATACCACCATCACTAAAAAACATACCACCACCAATACCACCATCAATACCAATCGCACCACAGATACCGCAACTACCCATACCACCACAACCACCAATACCAATACCACCACCACCAATACCGATGCCAATTATTCACCCAACCTCAATACCAACAATACCAATACCAACAATACCACCACCACCAATACTACCACCACCAATACCAGCACCACCTCCAATATCACCAATACCACCACCAACAATACCAATATCACCACCACCACCAATTCCACCAATACCACCACCAACAATTACACCACCACCACCTATACCACCATCACCAATATCACCATCACAACCAATACCACTACAACCACTAATACCACCACCAATACCACCAATACAATCACCACCACCAATACCACTACCATCAATACCACCACCAATACCACTGCCAATACCACCAATACCACAACTAAAACCACCAATACCACCACTAATACCATTACCACCACCAATACCACTACCACCACCAATATCACCACCACAAATAACACCACCACCACCAATACCAATACCACCACAAATACCAATACCACCACCACCAATGCCCCCTAAACCATCACCACCACCAATACCACCACTGCCAATACCACCACCAGTACTACCACCACCAATACCACCATCACCAATACCAATACTGCCAGTACCACCACAACCAATACCCCCAATACCATCACCACCACAAATACCACCACCAACACTAATACTATTAACACCAATACCATCACCAACAATACCAATACCACCACCACCAATACCACAACCAACACCACCATCACCAATACCACCACCACCACCAATCAATACCAATACCAACACCAATACCACTACAAATACCAACACTACCACCAATACAATCACCGCCACCAATACCAACATCACCACCAATATCATCACCAATACCATCACCATCAGTACCACCAACACCTTCAATACCACCACCAATACCACCACCATAACCAACACAACCACCAATAATACTAATTCCACCACCAATACCTGAGGAAATTCGATTTTTGATCACAATCGAATCGACCCGCTATTTTGTGGCCCGCCACCATTTTGTGTTGCCATCACTCAGGCAACACGGCAAACAAATTCTATTCTGCTTTTCCTGTAGCCTGGTGTCGAAATACGCCCTCGGCCTCTATTTGTAAAGCTGGTGTTAGAACTAGCCGAGTACACTAATCCCTGTCTGGCTTTTCTAATCCACGTCTCAACTATCTGTTGGCTCACACTATTCTTTCCTGACTTTATCTTATCGACTGGCCTTCACTGTCTCCTGCTAGCATTCTCTTGTTTCACAACTGTCCTCCAACACACACAAACGTATCTCGCCACCTGCAAGTTAGTTATGAATCTGTTAATGTATTAGCTTGAGGGTGGGGTGACAAACACAGTTGGAGGAGAGGTCTCTTCGAGTCATCTGATATTTCTGTTTTCAAACTTTCCTATTGGTTCCGCCTTGTTTTCCAACTTTCCTTATTGGCTCTTTCTTGTATGCTCTGGGAGTGTATTTCGTCAATAATTATATCAGTGTATAGTATTTAACATGATGCGCCACAGAGTGAAGTGGCAGTCTCCTGAGAACCTACTTTGTGTACTTCTAGGATAACTGTACTAGCTGCAGCTAAATAAATCTGATCTTCTAACGCCGACAGAGTGTCCCATGTCTCTGTGTAGCGAAGCAGGTGAACTCCGGAGACTTTGGGCGTACCCTGCGCCGCCAGACCCAAAAGGTTCTGGTTCTTCAACTGGCACCCAACGTGGGGCGGCTTCAGTGGTACCGGTTTTGCACGAAGGTCGTGAGGAACCCCGCAAGAAAATTCTGGAGGGTTCGCGAGCCACACTAAGCGACCCCTGTATGTCGAAAGTGGTCCGAAGGTCTTTTGCAGCACGGTTACTCCTTCCTGATGGCTACTGACGACCGCTGCCCTGACTGCCGCCCTGCTTTGGCCCTTTCTTTGATGATGTATGGTAAGGCGAGACGACAGACGGGCCTCTGTTGGTGGAAGAAGACGTCCTTAGTTAAGTATTTTCGTGGGTCGCGCCCACAATTTTTATTCTTTGATTGATTTCATTGGGTTCTTAGATTTATCTTTTGCCAAAGATAATGCCGAGGGTAAGTGCATTGTGCTGCGTAAACTGAGTTTTACTCCCTTGAAGTTTGTGAACAGTCCGGAGACATCTCGAGATGCCTGGTCTGACTAAATTTGGAAGAATTTGTTGTCTTGGTTGTAATAGGGATTCCCGACTTGAGGACTCTTGTCCGATTCCTTCGGTTGGAACTCCCACATATGAGCTCTATTCAAAACATGGTATCGGCCCCATTGCCTTTAACGAGACATGGACTCTGAAGAAAGATGGTGTTCTCAAATGGCCAGAAAACGGTAGCTTCGATCCTAATGTGCTAGATAATTTAGAAGCAGTTTTATTTAAAAGAAAAGCCCGGCCGGCAATGTTTGACTCTTTTCGCCTTTGGCGTAAGGAAGCCAAAGAGAAAGAAATTAAACAAGCAAAACGAGATAGGAAAGCACAGGGTATGACAATTATACAGGCTGCCCAACAGTTCAAAAATGATGAAGTTGATAATGTGACTGAAATTTCAGAAAGACAACATCGTATGGCGATAGATGAATGCTATCCGATGTTGCCTGTTTTTCCTTCTGACAATAAGAAAGATATAGAAGAAGATCCCCTAATGTCCCATTTATTAAGGTTGCCTCCGCCCTATGCGCAAAATGCCAATGTACCTCAGCCATTACAGCCTGTTCAGCCGCCAATGGTACTTCCGCCTGTTCCGGCTCTTCCGCATTTGCCTCCTCCAGTATTACCGCCCTTGCCGGTTTTACCGTTAGTCTCAACTTCTTTGCCCTCATCCCCTGATCTTAGATCTCCTTTGCCTTCTGCTCCTCCTGCAGGTATCCATTCTTCTCCTATCAGTTCTCCTAATACTCTGTCTCCAATTCTTATGTCTAATTCACCGTCTGTGCGTAAGCGTCTCACAGACTCTGTCACTAGTATTCTATCTCCTTTCTTTGGAGCTTTAAATATGTCTCCGGCTTTTGTTCGAAGACAATCTCGTAGTCAGTTCCCAGATTTTGAGGAACGAGAGAAGTTAGACTCTCTGGCACGAAAATGGATCAAGAAGGGTCCGCAATACAGTGTGCTTGATATTATGCCTACCTTTTTGCAATGGAATGCGCCTACGCAAAGATATGCTTTCAATGTAATGTGCGACATTCTCATTACGGAATGGAAAGATGTGAGTTCGAGTCCGGTCTCACAAGATCTGTTAAATATTCAGACTGATTTTGAAAAAGGACTTATTGTGGGTTCTAAGGTTGAGGAAGCTGTAAGGACGCTTATCTCTTATAGATCCTTATTGTTTTCTCAGATTTTCCTTGATTCCGATCTGTCGGTTAAACTGACGTCGAAAAATTATCCTATGAGAGAGGTTCCTCCAGTATGGAAGGAAGAGATTGCGGGAATAGGTGGTAATGCACCTATCCCTGCTCATTTCCAACGTATATGGGTACATGTCCCTTTGAAGAGATCTGAAGTTTTGGCCCTTAAGCAGACTCTACCAGATCCTCGTAAGAACCCTGCAGGTTATTACAAAGAATTATCGCAGACAGTTGACGCCTGCATTATGAATCTAGCAGATATCGACATGCTAATGGGTAATGTAGTCCCACAGACAATATGGGCTAAGATTCGTAGAGAGGATCATGCGCAGGAACTAGGTGCTACTTGGGATGCTATAACTAATGCAGATAGAGACCAAGTGGGTGGCGCAAAGCCTGACGCTCTGATTTCGGAACTCCCTGGTAGAATCATTACGTTAATGAAAACTATGATGCCTGCATTGAGAGTTAACTGGGATAAACTAGCAGCATGCAAACAAAAGAAAGATGAAAGTGTCTCTGACTTCTTTACTCGTTTTGAGGAGACATTTATTGACCACAGTGGTCAAGACATGGCTACAGATGGTGGACAGTGATTATTCGTGGACAAATTTGTATTCAATTTGCTTCCTGAGCTGTCACACAAATTAAAAGATTCAGAAAGTTCATGGGCTGTTTCTTCTTCTGCTCAGATATTGGCTACTGCGCAATATTATGAGAATAGGGACAAAGAAGAAAAAGAAAAGCAGGAGAAAAAGACGAAAGAATTGAAAACGAAGGTTCTCTTGCAACAAGCCTATCCTCCTCGCTATGTTCAGCCTCAAATTCAGCAGCCCCCGCAGTTTCAGAGGTTGTATCAAAAACCTGAGCCATACAATTCGCGACCTTTGTTAGGTCCTAATCAATGTGCCTATTGTAGAGAGGAAGGTCATTTTAAGAATAGTTGTCCGGTTTTATTGCAGTGCAATGGAGCGTTATCTGCTCCACGAGGTCGTGCTGGCCTCCAGTCAGCAAACAGAGGTAGAGGTCGAGGTGTGTTGACTCAAGAACAGCGTGCCCTTCCTTCTCCCAATTCCGTGAACTACTTTGATCAGCAGAATGTGAGGTCTGCACAGTATTACAATGAAGACCATTATGTTGAAGGCGAGAATGAAAGTCTTCATGCTAACTAGGACAGCCATGGACAAAGTAAGGGAGTTGTGCCCATCCTAGTAGATCAAAATGGACCTTATGTTAACGGTACTACAATGGGTATTTCAGAGCCATTTCTTCTGGATACTGGAGCAATGAGAAGTTCTATCATTCATTCTAAACTCCCTGGGGCACCTTTGTCTGGCTTTAACGAATGTCTCCGTAGGATTTTCTGGCGCCCCTGTTCGTAATCCAGTTTCTTGCCCCTTGCCCATTTCAGTTGGTCCCTATGATTTGGAAGCTCCACTTCTGCTAACGAATGGTTGCAGTGAGAATCTGTTGGGTCTAGACCTATTGAAAAGAATGCATGCTACAATATATTGTTCTCCTTCTAGCGTACATCTTACTTTAGGACGGAAATTGGTCTCCCCAATGTATTTGTCCAAAGATCAGTTTCCACCTGAATTACTTTCTCTTCCAGCAACACTTTGGGCCACGGGTCCGAACAATGTGGGTTGTCTTGAGATTCCACCTTATGTTGTCACTCTCAAGCCCAATGTTGAATTACCACGCATCCCACAGTATAGAATTTCTGCTGAAGGTGAGATAGCACTTTTGGAAATCATTCATGACTTAATTCGGAAGGGTGTGGTTGAAGAAACAAGAGGTAATACATGCAATAGTCCTATTCTTCCTGTTCTTAAATGCACCGATCCTTCTCAGCCTCCTGTGTACCATTTTGTAATTGATCTGCGAGAAGTAAAAAAAATTGTGATCCCACAATTTCCTGTTGTTCCAGATATCACTACTTTGTTGACAATAACACCTTCCACAGCGACTTGGTTTTCTGTTATCGATCTAAAGAATGCCTTCTTTAGTATTCCCATTGCAGAAGAGAGTAGGGACATTTTTGGTTTCTCTCTTGGAGGCCGAAGCTTCCGGTTTAAGCGCGCACCCCAAGGCTATTGTGAAAGTCCCTCTATTTACAGCCAAGCTTTAAAATGTCATCTTGATACTTTTCACTTGCCATCTGGTGCTGCTCATATTCAATATGTGGATGACTTATTAGTCGCCGCTGATTCAGAAGATATCTGCAAAGATATCACTGTTGCTTTGTTACGCCACTTTTTTAAACTGAATCACAAGGTTTCACCTTCCAAACTACAATATGTTTGTCGAGAGGTTACCTACTTGGGTCATCTCCTCTCAAAGGAGGGACGACGATTGACACCAGAACGAATTCAGGCGATTGCGCGAATGTCTGTACCATCCACACAAAGGGAAGTACGTGCCTTTCTGGGTATCACTTCTTATTGTAGACAGTGGATCCCTAACTTTTCTCTAATTGCTAAACCTTTGTTGGCACTCATCTTTAAAAGATACGCCTCAGCCCCTTCCATGGACTGATGAGTGCCAAAAGAGTTTCACTGACTTACGTACCGCTCTGTGTTCTGCTCCTGTACTAGGTACTCCAGATTACACCAAGCCTTTTACGCTTTCTGTGCATGAGAGAGAAGGTTGTGCATTGTCAGTCTTAACACAGCAATTTGGAGACAAACAGCGGCCATGTGACTATTTTTCGGCTACATTAGATCCTGTAGCTAAAGCATTGCCCAGTTGTCTCAAAGCGACGGCAGCAGCAGCAAATTCTATCCGACAGTCTGCTGGAATGGTGTTGGATAACACTCTCATTGTCATGGTGCCGCATGCAGTGGATACTTTGCTAAACAGAACAAAAACACAGCATCTTACGAGTGCACGTTTAACTGGTTACGAGCTGACGCTTTTGGCTAGTCACATACACATCAAATGATGCAATACGCTAAACCCAGGTACTCTGTTGCCCCTTCCAAATGAGGAGAGTGTCGAGGACCAGCATGATTGTTTCTTCAGTACTGAGGAAGAGACAAAAGTAAGAATTGATCTGAGAGACACACCGCTAGAAAATCCAGATGGAACTCTATGGGTAGACGGTTCTTGTTTTAAAATGCCTAATGGAGATACAGTTTCAGCCTATGCTGTAACTACTTTACATACGGTTTTGGAAACTGCACGCATTAGACACAATTCAGCGCAAGCAGCAGAATGATAGCATTAACAAGAGCTTGTGTATTATCGAAAGGTAACGTATACACTGACAGCCAATACGCTTTCGGTGTAGCATTCAATTTTGGGCGTCTCTGGAAGGAGATGGGTTTCCTCACTTCACATGGCACCAAAATACAACATGGTCAGTTAGTGACTGATCTCCTCGAATCACTTGCCTTACCCACCCAAATAGCGATAGTGAAATGTAGTGCACACAAGAAGATTACGGATGATGTTGGTCGAGGAAATGCATTTGCAGACGAAATAGCAAAAAAGACAGCAAGAAATTCGACAAGTCGAATGTATGTGGCAGGTCTTGCGAATTGGGCCAGAGAGAGAGGATTGTATGAGAATACAGTGGAAAGTGTAAAAGCGATTCACAAAGAGGTTTCAGAGAGGGAGATGAGCAAGTGGAAAGAAAGTACGGGAATGTTAGATGAGATGGGTTGTTGGGTGGAATTATCTGAACATCAACGTTGGCTGTCACCAGATGCCTATGTTCTCCCAGTGGTTACTATGGCACATGGTCCAGCCCACTTAAGTGCAAAAGGCATTTGTAAACTTCTGGCTCCAGTGTGGCAGAATGAAAATATCCCAAAATGTTAAGACAATGTAGTAAAGCACTGTATTGGTTGTTTAATGTACAACCCGGGAAAGGGAACCCCAACTCCAGCAGGTCACTTTGCTCCTCCGACATATCCATTTGAGGTGTTGCAAATCGATTACATTCATATGGAGCGATGCAACAACCTCAAATATGTTCTGGTGGTAGTATGCGCCTTTTCGAGATGGATAGAATCATACCCTCTAAAGGATAACACAGCCCTATCCACAGCTAAAATCCTTCTAAAAGAATTCTTCCCCAGGTTTGGTTTGCCACGCATTGTCTGGAGTGACAATGGGAGCGAATTTGTTGGCCAAGTTATGCAGAAAGTTTGTGCAGGTCTTGGTATCAAGCAAAAGTTCCACGCGGCAAATCATCCACAGTCAGCGGGTTTAGTAGAATGTTACAACGGAACCTTGAAGTTAAAGTTAGCAAAGGTTTAAGCAAGTACAGGAATCAAATGGCCCGATGCTTTGCCGTTAGCTCTGCTATCCATCAGAACTGCAGTACACTCTCGTTTGGGACTTAGCCCATACAAAGTGGTAATTGGCCGTACGGCCAACGTATGGGGAGTCCCTCGCCCTAAGAAATTCTCAGACTTGCCATCTCCAATGTTGATTGATTATTTGCATGACCTTACGACTAAATTGCGTGTTCTTCATCAACAGGTTCAGAGTGCTCTGACAGAGGCTTCCACATACCCAGGTCACTCCATCCGACCAGGTGACTGGGTATGCGTGAAGAATTTTCAGAGGTCCAGCAATTTGCAACCCAGGTGGCGGGAGCCTCGAATGGTCTTGTTGACTACAAGGACAGCAGTTAAAGTCGAAGGAAAGAAAAATTGGATTCACGGTGTGCATTGTAAGAAAGTGCCTTTGCCTTTGCCTTACGATCAATGGGTACGCAGAGGTGATGGTGACTGTGAAAGTGAAAGAGTTCCACGATTTGTACCCTTCAGCGATGCACACCTGAGTGGGACACTGTCTGAGAAAGAGGATGACGACATTTTACAGGAAGCAATTCCATCGCATCGCCGTTTGGATACGACTGAACCACGAACATTGTTCCAAAACCAGAATGTTCCGGGGAAAGAACACTAAAATTTAAGACCTAGACCGAAGAACATTTAAGACTCTCTTCTCCCTTGTGTAGTATTCTGTCCCGGTTGCAGGGTCACGGTAGGAGTCTAGGTCACGACCTGAGTAGTGGCAATAGGCCTGCAGGATCTTCAGTGTCATAGGACGGTAGTACATCGTGACTTGAGTGATTGAGGAAGATTGCCATGAGCATCCATTAGTAAGATGGAAACTACACTAAGTAATAAAGAAAGAAGAGATGAAATGAAGAAAGCATCCTGTAAAATAATGTACAGTCGTTTTAGTATAACTTTATGTGTTATTACATCATTATGTATTGTTTTGGCGATTATTAGTTGGATAATTTATGCTTTGCAGCCAAGAAATGCCTCCCCTTCTTCCTCTTTGCCTTCTTCTACTATCTCTCCACACCTCTTTCATACTCTTCCTTCACATGAACTCGTCAGAAGAACTGAGTATTATAACAATTCCTTTATCCAGCTATTACATCAGCACCAATTAGTGGTTAATACAACTGATTGTTGGGTGTGTGGTCTTATGCCACATACCACAGAGAAAGGAATGCCATATCTAGTTCTCCCTTTTTCTTATGAGGGTTCTGCTTGGGCTTACTTCGTCATTTTCTCAAATGCTTATCAAAGCAAATTCAGACGATCTGTTAGTTCACATATTATTTATCCGGATTTTATTCATAGTTCTTTGATTAAAGGTATGGTAGTTATGGCTAAAATCATGGAGAATAGTAAAATCCCCATTGACGAAAGAAAAGCATACACTAATTGGAACGTCACCCAATATATGTCTAGTCTCAGTACTAAGGTTGGAAAAGGAAAGTCCTCACCGATTTGGAATGTACCACATCAGGGTAACTTCTGCTTACAGATAAATGATCGCCCTTCTGACACTACACAAAGGAATAACTGCTCCTACACATACGATTATTCCTCTCAGAACTCGCCTCCTCTAGTGCCGTCTCAAGGCACCTATTTCATCTGCTATAATAGAGCTTACACTTGGTTACCAACGGGTTTCTCTGGTACTTGTTATATAGCCTTTCTTCTTCCCCCTACTTACACTGCTTCCACAAATCATCACCGAACCCGATACGGCAGAGGGATTATTGATTCAAAGGACACAGCAGGACAAGAGGGAGGAGATTTCCTTAAAGGTTTTCTTCCCTTCTGGGGTCCATTGGCTAACAGCAGAAATATAAGGCAATTGGTCCGTGTCGTAGAGACTACAATAGACATCACTGTAGGAGCCTTAAGTAACATCACGGCAGAACTACAGGTCTTATGACATTACAAAATCGAGTTGCCTTAGACTTTATTCTTGCCGACCGTGGTGGAGTGTGTAAATTGATCGGGTCAAGTTGCTGTATTTTCATTCCTAATGACGCTCCGACATTATACCAAGCTATCTCCAAGTTGCACATAATCTCTGAGTCTATCCATCAGGACGAAGGTCTTTAACGGAATGCTTTTGGGGACTACTGTCTAAATGGGGTTGGAAAGCATTGACATTCCTTGGTATAATCCTGACCATTATATTTTCCTGTTGTCTTTGTATGCACTGTGGTCCCACTATCTGTGACCTTTGTGCTACCATGTGCATCCCAAAATCCAAACCACAAGTAACAGAAAACATGAGAATGATGTTACAGCAACAGCTCGATGACCTCATGGCTATTGATGTGGACTCAGATTAACATGAGTCTGTCTTGCCTGAGTTCTGGCAAAAGGTGGGTCTGAGGAACTTCGATTTTCGATCACGATCGAATCGACCCGCCATTTTGTGGCCCGCCGCCATTTTGTGTTGCCATCACTCAGGCAGCAAGGCGAACAAAGTCTATTCTGCTTTTTCTGTAGCCTGGTGTCGAAATACGCCCTCGGCCTCTATTTGTAAAGCTGGTGTTAGAACTAGCCGAGTACACTAATCCCTGTCTGGCTTTTCTAATCCGCGTCTCAACTATCTGTTGGCTCACACTATTCTTTCCTGACTTTATCTTATCGACTGGCCTTCACTGTCTCCTGCTAGCATTCTCTCGTTTCACAACTGTCCTCCAACACACACAAACGTATCTCGCCACCTGCAAGTTAGTTATGAATCTGTTAATGTATTAGCTTGAGGGTGGGGTGACAAACACAGTTGGTGGAGAGGTCTCTTCGAGTCATCTGATATTTCTGTTTTCAAACCTTTCCTATTGGTTCCGCCTTGTTTTCCAACTTTCCTTATTGGCTCTTTCTTGTATGCTCTGGGAGTGTATTTCGTCAATAATTGTATCATTGTATAGTATTTAACATGATGCGCCACAGAGTGAAGTGGCAGTCTCCTGGGAACCTACTTTGCGTACTTCTAGGATAACTGTACTAGCTGCAGCTAAATAAATTTGACCTTCTAACGCCGACAGAGTGTCCCGTGTCTCTGTGTAGCGAAGCAGGTGAACTCTGGAGACTTTGGGCGTACCCAGCGCCGCCAGGCCCAAAAGGTTCTGGTTCTTCATACCTCCACCACCACCAATACCACAGCCATACCAATATAAGCACCACCAGCACCAATACCACCACCAATACCACCACCACCAAAATCACCACCACCAATACAACCACCACCACCAATACCACCACCACCAATACCAATAGCACCAATACCACCACCAATACCACTACCACCACCACCAATATCACCACCAATACAACCACCACCACCAGTACTACCACCACCACCAATACCACCACCAATACCACCGCCAATACCACCGCCAATACCAACGCCACCACTACCGATTCCACCACCAAAACCAATACAAATACCACCACCAGTACTAATATCACCACCACCAATACTACCACCACCAATACCACCAATACCAACACCGCCACCAATATCACCACCAATACTACCCCCACCAATACCACCACCACCAAAACCACCACCAACACCAATATCACCACTACCATCAATACCCCCACCACCAATACCACCACCACCACCAATACCAATAACACCAATAACACCACCTCCAATACCAGTACCACCACCAATATCACCACCACCAATACCCCCAGTACCACAACCAATACCACCACCACCACCAATACCACCACCACCGCTAACACCATCACCAATACCACCCCCAAAACCATCTCCAACACCAATACCACCACCATCAATACCACCACCACCAATACCACCACCACCAATACCACCACCACCAATACCATCAATACCACCACCACCAATACCACCACCATTACCACCACTACAAACACCACCACCAATACCAATATCACCACTAACAATACCACTACCAATACCACCACCACCAATACCATCAATACCACCACCATCACCAATACAACCACCAATACCACCATCACCAATTCCACCACCAATACCACCACCACAACCAATACCACCACCACCACCAATACCACCACCAACACTAACACCATCACCAATACCACCCCCAAAACCATCCCAACACCAATACCACCACCATCAATACCACCACCACCAATACCACCACCAATACCACCACCACCAATACCACCACCACCAATACCATAAATACCACCACCACCAATACTACCACCATTACCACCACTACAAACACCACCACCAATACCAATATCACCACTAACAATACCACTACCAATACCACCACCATCAATACCACCACCAATACCATCAATACCACCATCATCACCAATACAACCACCAATACCACCATCACCAATTCCACCACCAATACCACCACCACCACCAATAGCACGACTACCAATACAACCACCAATACCACCACCACCAATACCACCACCAATACCAATAGCACCAATACCACCACCACCAATATCACCACCAATACCACCACCACCATTACTACCACCACCACCAATACCACGACAATACCACCACCACCACCAATACCAATACCACCACCACCAAAACCAAATCATATACCACCACCAATACTAATATCACCACCACCAATACCAACACCATCAATACCAATACCACCACCAATACCACCACCATTCTACCCCACAAATACCACCATCACCAATACCACCACCACCACCAATATCACCTCTACCATCAATACCACCACCACCAATACCACCACCACAACCAATACCAATAACACCAATACCACCACCACCATTATCACCACAACCAATACCACCAATACCACCAGCACCATCACCAATACTACCCCCACTGCTAACACCACCACCAATACCCCCAATGCCACCCCAATACCATCACCAACACCAATAACACCAACATCCAAAGCACCACCACCAATACACCACCAATACCACTACGCCCACAAATTCACCACCAATACCACCACCACCACAACCAATACCATCACTGCCACCAATACCACCCTCACCGCCAATACCAACATCACCAATACCACCACCACCTCTACAAATACCAGCACCACTACCAACACCACCACTAACAATACCAACACCAAAACCAATACCAACACCACCAATACCACCACTACTACTACCACTAATTTCACCAATACCAATACCACCACCAGCAATACCACCACCAATACAAATCACACCACTGATACCACAACCACCAATAACATCACCAGCAATACCACCACCTGCATCAATACCAATACCACCACCACCAATACCAATAATACAACCAACATCAATACCAATACCATGACCACCACCAATACCAC
The DNA here is from genome assembly GCF_964204655.1 of Triturus cristatus. Lineage (NCBI taxonomy): Eukaryota > Metazoa > Chordata > Amphibia > Caudata > Salamandridae > Triturus > Triturus cristatus. The sequence goes on along the minus strand of NC_140582.1, from coordinate 169,385,562 downwards.
CCCCACTAATGCCATCACCACCACCAATACCAATACCACCACAAATACCAATACCACCACCACCAATGCCACCTAAACCATCACCACCACCAATACCACCACCGCCAACACCACCACCAGTACTACTAACACCAATACCGCCTCCAGCAATACCAATACTGCCAATACTACCACAACCAATACCCTAATACCATCATCACCACAAATACCACCACTGACAATAATAACATTAACACCAAAACCTCCACCAAAAATACCAATACCACCAATACCACCAACACCACCATCACCAATACCACCACCAATACCATCACCGCCACCAATACCAACATCACCACCAATACGACCACCAATACCACCAACATCAATACCACCATCACCAATACCACCACCACCACCAATGCCACCACCACAATCAATACCACCACCACCAACCCCAATACCACCACCACCAATACCACCACCACTACCAATAGGATCACTACCAATAGCACCAATACCACCACCACCAATATCACCACCAATACCACTACCACTACTACCGCCACCACCAATACCACCACAATACCACCACCACCACTAATACCACCACCAAAACCAATACAAATACCACCACCAATACTAAGTTCACCACCACCACTACCACCACCACCACCAATACCACCACCACAACCAATAACACCAATGCCACCACCAATATCACCACAACCAATACCACCAGCACCACCACCAATACCACCACCACTGCTAACACCACCACCAATACCCCCAATACCACCCCAATACCATCACCAACACCAATACCATCAACATCAAAACCACCACCACCACTATCACTGCCAACACCACCAATACCACCACCACCATTACCACCACCAATACCACCACCACCACAAATACCACCAGCACCAATACCACCACCAATACCACTACCAATACCACCACCAATATCAATACCACCACCACCAATACCAATACCACCACCACCAATACCAACATTACTATCACTACCAATACCAACACCATGATCACCAATACCACCATCAATACCACCACCACCAATACCACCACAACTACTACCACTAATTTCACCATCACCAATACCACCATCACCAAAAACAATACCACCACCAATACCAATCGCACCACAGATACCACAACTACCAATACCACCACAACCACCAATACCAATACCACCACCACCAATACCAATACCAATTATACAACCAACCTCAATACCAATACCACCACCGCCAATACCACCACCACCAATACAATACCAACAATACCACCACCACCAATACTAACACCACCAATACCAGCACCACCTCCAATGTCACCACTACCTCCAATACCACCACCAACAATACCAATATCACCACCACCACCAATTCCACCAATACCACCACCAACAATAACACCACCACCACCTATACCACCATCACCAATACCACCATCACAACCAATACCACCACAACCATTAATACCACCACCAATACCACCAATAACACCACCAATACAATCACCACCACCAATACCGCTACCATCAATACCACCACCACCACCAATACCACCGCCAATACCACCAATACCACAACTACAACCACTAACACCACTATCACCACTAATACCACTACCACGACCAATATCACCACCACAAATACCACCACCACAACCAATACCACCACAAATACCCATACGACCACCACCAATGCCACCTAAACCATCACCACCACCAATACCACCACTGCCAGTAGCACCACCAGTACTACTACCACCAATACCGCCACCACCAATACCAATACTGCCAGTACCACCACAACGAATACCCCAATAGAATCACCACCACCAATACCACCACCGATACTAATACCACCACCACCAATACCACCACCAACACCACCATCACCAATACCATGAACACCACCAATACCACCACAAATACCACCACTACCACCAATACCATCACCGCCACCAATACCATCATCACCACCAATATCACCACCAATACCACCACCATCAATACCACCACCACCAATACCACCACCAATACCACCACTAGCAATACCACCACCACAACCAACACAACCACCAATAATACTAAATCCACCACCAATACCACCACCACCAATACCAATAGCACGAATAACACCACCAATACCACTACCACCACCACCAATATCACCCCCAATACCACCACCACCACCACTACTACCACCACCACCAATACCACCACCAATACCACCACCAATACCAACACCACCACCACCAATACCAACACCAAAACCAATACAAATACCACCATCAATACTAATATCACCAATACTACCACCACCAATACCAACACTACCACCAATACCACCACCAATACTACCCCCACCGGTACCACCACCAACAATACCACAACCACCACCAATACCAATAACACCAATACCACCACCTCCAATACCAGTACCACCACCACCACCAATACCAGTACCACCACCACCAATATCACCACCACCAATACCCCCAGCACCACAATGAATACCACCACCACCAATACCACAACCACCACGAACACCATCACCAATTCCCCAGTACCACCCCCATAAACATCACCAACACCAATACCACCACCATCAATATCACCACCACCAATACCACCGCCAATACCACCAATACCACCACCACCAATACCACCACCACCACCAACACCATCATTACCACCACCACCAATACCACCACCATCACCATCAATACAAACACCACCACCAATACCAATATCACCACTAACAATACCACTACCAATACCACCACCATCAATAACATCATCATTAATACCCCCACCATCAATACCAATACCACAAACACCAATACCAATACCACCACCACCACCAATACCACCACCACCACCAGCAGCACCAGCATTACCAATAATATCACCACCACCAATACCACCACCACCAATATCACCACCAGCAATACCACCACCCCTAACAATACCATCAACACCAATACCACCACCACCAATACCACCACCACCAATATCACCACCAATACACCTACCACTACCAATCGCACTACTGATACCACCACCACCAATACCACACTTCAGCAATACCACCACCACCACCAATACCAATACAACCACTACCAATACCAAAAATACAACCACCACCAATTTCATCACATCACCTCCAATACCACCAACATAAATACCACCACCACCTTCAATACCACTGCCAATACCACCACCACCAATACCACCACCACAACCACTACCATTGCCACCAATAATACGAATTCCACCACCAATACCAATACCACAGCCATATCAACACCACCACCACCAAAACCACCACCACCAAAACCACCACCACCAATACAACAATATCAACACCAATACCAGTAGCACCAATACCACCACCAATACCACTATCTCTACCACCAATATCACCAAAAACACCACCACCACCACGACTACCATCACCACCAATACCAACACCAATACCACCAACACCAATACAAATACCACCACCAATGCTAATAGCACCACCACCAATACACCTATGCCAACACCACTACCAATACCACCACCAATACTACCGCCACCAATACCACCACCCCAATACCACACCCTTCACCAATATCACCACTGCCATCAATACCACCACCACCACCAATAACACCAATACCACCGCCACCAATACCACCACCACAAATTTCACCACCACCAATATCACCATCACCACCACCAATATTACCACCACCACTAATACCATCACCAATACCTCTGATACCACCCCTCATACCATGACCAGCACCACCAATAACACCACCACCAAAACCACCACCAACAATACAACCACCCACACCAATACCACCACCACCAACACCACCAACAATACCACCACCAATACCAGTAGCACCAATACCACCACCAATACCACTACCTCACCAATATCACCACCAAAAACACCACCACCTCCACTACTACCACCACCACCAATACCACCACCAATACCTCCACCAAAACCAATACAAATACCACCACCAATACTTATACCAATACCACCTATGCCAACACCACCACCAATACTACCCCCACCAATACCACGCCCCAATACCATCACCTTCACCAATATCACCACTACCATCAATACCACCACCACCAATACCACCGCCAATACCAGCAATACTACTACCACCACCACCACCATTACCATCAATACCACCACCACCAATACCACCATCATCACCACCAATACAAATACCACAGCCAATATCAGCACTAACAATACCACCACCAATACCATCACCACCACCAACAGCAGCACTGCCACTACCAATAATATCACCACCACCACCAGCAGTACCACCACCAGCAATACCACCACCACTAACAATACCATCAACACCAATACCACCACCACCAATATCACCACCAATACACCTACCACTACCAATCGCACTACTGATACCACCACGGCCAATACCACCTTCAGCAATAGCACCACCACCACCTCCAATACCAATACAACGACTACCAATACCAAAAATACAACCACCACCAATACCAATGCCACCACCAATACCACCATCAATACCACCACCACCAATACCAATGCCACCACCAAAACAATCACCAACACCAATCCCACCACCACCAATACCACCACCACCAATACCCCCAATTCCACCACCACCACCAATACCACCACCACCAATACCATCACTAGTACCATTAACACCAATACCACCACCACCAATACCACCACCACTAATACCAACAATACTACCACCGCCAATTCCACCAATTCCACCAATATCACACCCACCACCACCACCAATTCCACCATCACCAATACCGCCGCCACCACCAATGCAACCACCAATACCACCACCCCCACAAATACACTACCAATAACACCACCAACACAACCAATACCATCACCGCCACTGATACCACCCTCACCACCATCAATATCACCACCACAACCAAAATCACTACCACCAATAATACCAATTCCACCACCAATACCACCACCACCACCAGAACCAATACCACATCAATACCACCACCTCCAATAACACCACCACCACAAATACCAATAGCAATAATACCATCACCACTACCACCATCACCAATAATACCACCAATACCATCACGACCACCAATACGACCATCACCAATACTACCACCAATACTACCACTACCAGTACAACCACCACCAAAACCAATACCACCACCGTCAATACCACCACCACTAATACCACCACCACCAATATCACCACCAAAACCACCAGCAATACCACCACCACAACGAATACCACCACCACCACAACCAATACCACCACAACCAATACACCCACCAATACCATCACCACCACCAATACCACCACCACCAACAATACCACTGCTAATAACACCACCACAAATACCACCACCACTAATGCCACCACCACCACCAATATCACCACCACAAATACTACCACCACCAATACTATCAATACCATGATCACCAATACCACCATCACCAATACCACCACCACCCCCACTACAAATACCAGCACCAATAACAACACCACCACTTACAATACCACCACCACCAATACCACCACCACCAATAGCACAACTAATACCACCACCAGCACTACTACCACTGATTTCATCACCACCAACACCACCACCACCAACGACAATACCACCACCAATACCACCAATGCCAATACCACCACCAGCAATACAACCACCAATACCAATCGCACCACTGATACCACATCCACCAATACCATCACCAGCAATACTACCACCTCCATCAATACCAATACCAGCACCACCAATACCAATAATACAACCAACATCAATACCAATACCATCACCACCAATACCACCAATACCACCACCACCACCAATACCACCACCACCACCAATACCAATACCACCACAAATACCAATACCACCACCCCAAGCCACCAAAACAATCACCACCACCAAAACCACCACCGCCAATACCACCACCAGTACTACTACCACCAATACCACCACCACCAATACCAATACTGCCAATACCACCAGCACCAATAGCCCAATACCATCACCACCACAATACCACCAATACTACCACCAACACTAATACCATTCACACCAATACCACCATCAACAATACCAATACCACCACCACCAATACCACCAATACCTCTACCAATACCACCATCACCAATACCACCTCCACCACCAATACCACCACAAATACCACCACCAATACCATCAACGCACCAATACCAACATCACCTCCAATACCACCACCATAAACACCACCACCACCTTCAATACCACCGCCAATACCACCACCACCAATACCATCACCACAACCACTACCATTGCCACTAATAATACTAATTCCACCACCAATACTACCACCACCACCAATACCAATATCATAGCCATACCAATACCACCACCACCACCAATACCACCACCACCAAAACCACCACCCCCAATACAACCACCAACACCAATACCATCACCAACAATACCACCACTGATACCAGTAGCACCAATACCACCACCAATACCACTACCTCTATCACCAATATCACCATCAAAAACACCACCACCACCAATACCAACACCACTGAAGTACCAAAAAATAAACTAAAGGACTATACTTACCAATAGTCCCAATACCATTACCCAATAATCAGTCAGCTGGCGGTAAATAAGGTTCAATCATTTATTAAGCAAAATACTCTATAGAGGAGCCTCCCTGAACCTCACCCATCAGGTGCGCAGAGAAGACTGCTGGCTCATATTCAAACATGAGGTTATATACTTTTCAGTTCAACACATATAATACAGTAAATGGAAAAACACCAGTTGGCCCTGGAGCTCCAGGAAAGGACCATATATGGCATACACCAGATCAGTACAAAGGCTTGACTATCCATTACCGATGAGGTCAGGAGGGGTGACTCCCTTTCGTCTTGGTGCCTGGGAGTGTAGATACAGCGCCTCCAGGAATGCGCTTATCACCCCCAAAGCCAGATGTGACCTTGAGCCTTAGACCAGAGGAGTGAACAGCCTACCTTCCGCTGCTAATAGTAACTCAGATGAGCAGGGACCTGACAACCGCACGTGATCATAGCCCGCGCTCGAGCATGAACTAAAGATGGCGTCTATCTAGTTCTCGGCCTACTCTCCTGATAACAATTATATATGAAGAGGGAACTAATACGTTTCCTCCAAGCAGATATATATCTGTCAAGCAGAGAAGTGTACATGTAGATGCATCATGCTAACATAATATAGGTCCGATATTTCATATATACAGGAAATCTACCTCTTAATCCCTCAGAACGGACCTTTTAGCATGATGTAGCTAACTAAGACAGTTCAATCTTCAAATATTCTTTCATCAATCTGCATTAGGTCCCTAAGTTCTTGCTGAACTAACTGAGCTTTTATCACTGCTGGGGAGGGACTGAACACAGAGGAAGTGAGTTTTGTTGCACAATAAGAGCAACATGTAGTCCCACATTGTACACAGACACAACAAGTAAATATGATACCGGCTATACATGCCAGCACCATCAAGATTTTCCATCCCCAAGTAGATAGCAGACCCCAGAACTAACCAGAGAAAGACCACGTACCAGTTTGTACGTGTATCTCGGAAGCTAAACGATGTAACTTCTGTATAGCCAAATGAATGGAGGGGGCGGAGTCAGGAATATAGACACAGCAAGAGCTGCCGATCACACGGCATGCTCCTTCTCGATCTGCCAAGATAATGTCTAAAACCATATGGTTTTGAAGCAAAACAAGTCTGATTGCCTGTAGCTCTACCGTTATATTGGTCAGTATTCCTGCAGTGAGGTTAATCACTCCTTCAACCACCCTAGACAGATGACGTATTTTCTGGCTAGTGATCACAGGCCCCCAAAAGGGTAATACTCCCTTCATAATAACAGTAAAATACTGCGATGGAGTGTCGGTCTGATCTACATCCGCGGTATCTATCACTCTTTTGTGCCTTCTAATAAACACACTACTTTTATCCAGTTGGTGATTCTTATGATAATTTGAAGGGGCAATATAAACCGGAGGGTACAGAGAAGACAGGTAGCAACGCCCAGCCTCGAGGAAGCCAAGTATAGGCACTTCCTCCACAGACAAAATATACATTGGGAGGGGTTAGCAGTGGAGGGCTGTTGAAAGTGCGCAATCGATAAGTGTAATTACATCGGCTTTCTCCCACTAATATGTGCCCTGCTCCTTGAACACAAAACATGGCAGTACTATTTAATACAGGCACCGGAATGGCCCTATCCTCGGTGACATTACGGTCCTGGAAGCGTTGATAATATTGAGTGAAATTAAACTCGACAAAGTCCAAAATCTCATTCTTCAACCAGGTGGCATTTTCATGTGTAATATATACATTCATACAAGCATTCAGATCTAAGGTCCCCTCCCCATTATTCGCATCAGGATTGAATCCTTGATGAACCTCAATGTATGCTAAAATAATTTCATAATTCTTTTCCAAAAACCTTTGAGCGTCGACAGTATAATGCATATACATCATATAAAGCAATTTGAACCAAGCTTCACAACTTCCCAGATAAGACAGTGGCATAGATATGAACAAATCGTGCTTATGCATGACAGATGGAAGAAGACCACAAACCCAACAATTTGTAGCATTGGTGGTACTGTGTGCCTGATGAAGCATTTCAATAAAAACATTTTTTACATAGGTCTGACGATGTCTTTCCTTGTGAGGGGCCATAGTATGGAACACATGTTCCGGAGGTGGGGTAGTGGATCCTAGGACAGTATGCATTGGGTGGCAGAACTCTAAATATATAAATACTCCCATTAAGATGAGGAATACTGTTGCTATAGTAGCTACAAAAGTGACCTTAACCCTATTAGTCAAACTAGAGAAAACAGGCATATATGCAGGAAAATAACGTGGTGCAAAAGGACGTTCCTCTTCAGGAACAAAACGAGCAAAAGGATACATGCTAACTAAAAGTCCGACAATAAACTAGGGCAATGTAGTTCAACCTGCCAGAGGGTGCTTCTTTCCTGTGTCCGTTTAGAGCCTCACAGGTAGGGTCCTATTGTTCATCTTCAAATAGTACCAAAACAGACTTTTCACGTGGGAGACACACAACCTCGGCCCCCCTTTTGAAAGTGCAATTCAGTCCTTCTTTCTGAACAGAGCGCACAGATATTCAGCGCTCTCAACGCGTTCAGTCCAGTGTCTCGCTCAGTACACCAGAAGCGTATTTAACAGACAATCATAGCACAAGTCTGTACCCTATAACTCAAGTCTCTCCCTATTTCCTACCGTTTTCACCTGGTGTACCGTGCTGCTTTCTCTGGGCTAGCTGTGGGAACAACAGAATCTAGGGCGATCAAGGGTGCTGATGACGAAGCCCCTTCCGAACCTGGTGTACCTTTTCCCTGCCCTTCTTCGATTCCCTGGGCATCAGAGAAAGGGATGTATTGAGGAACTTGCTCACCCTCCTGTGTCAAGACACCGTCGTGGATTCGCAGATCATACGGAAGTGGAAGGGGTAATTTCTTCAAATGTGACACGTGGATCCAATGTCATTTGCCATTCACTTTTACCGCCGTCCGAGTAGCCAGCAAGACTTGAAATGGCTCAGACCAACGAGGATCCAGGCTAGATTTCCGTTGATAGTTACGAACCAGAACCCATTGGCCTGGTTCCAGGCGATGTCCAGGACCCTCCGGCAGGGGCTGCAAATTTGCTGAAACCTGTCGATGGATAGAAGGGAGATCTTTAGTCAAAGCATACAAATAATCTGTCAGCATAGGATATTCTATATCACGAAACATCATGGGTCTCGGAACGCCCCACACATTAGCGGGGTGCCCAAAAATGACTTCATATGGAGACAAACCAGAACGAGAATGTGGAGTGACTCGTATTGACATTAACACTAATGGCAGAGCATCTGCCCATTTCAATCCAGTGCTCTCTTGGACCTTGGCCAACTTCAACTTCAATATCCCATTATACTTCTCGACCAACCCAGCGGACTGAGGATGTCGGGCCGCATGAAATTTTTGCCTGATCTGCAGTTCATTACATATATGTGTAATGAGCTCTGCATTAAAATGTTTTCAGTTATCGCTCCGGATCACAAGAGGCAATCCGAAGCGAGGGAAATACTCCTTTACTAACGCCTTTGCCGTTGCCAAAGCAGTATTTTCTTTTGTCGGGTAGGCTTCCACCCATATACTGAAAGCGCATACCACGACCAGGACATACTTAAGATTGTTAATTCGCTCCAATTGGATAAAATCCATTTGAAGCACCTTGAAAGGCAAAGATGGAGGTGCAACGTTTCCACTCAGAACAGGCTCCCTGCCCCCTGGATTATGTCGCAGACAAACCATACAATATTGCACCAAATGAGCAGCAGTTTTAGGAATATTAGAGTTGTACCATACAGGGTCTAACGATGTACAAATACCTTTCACCCCAATATGAGCTGAGCCGTGTGCCATTGTCACCACCGCATTCACTAAGGCATTAGGCAACAACCACCGTTGTTTTTCTGTCAGATCAGTCCAACAACCCTCTGCATCTAGCCTCCCAATTCGTTCCTTCCAGTGAGCCAATTCAACAGGGGTAGCCTCTTTCTGTATTTCTCGGACACTTTCCATTGTGTTATCAAACATCTCCGTTGCTGCCACCCACCTAGCAGAGCTAGTCACAAACATTGAGGTTAATTCGGATTTCATAGTTTCCTAAGCTACATGATCAGCAAAGGCATTACCCTCCCCCACTGCGTCTACCACTGCCTTGTGTGCGCTGCACTTAACAACAGCCACCATCTCTGGTAATGTCAATGCTGTCAGTAATTGCAAAATCAAAGGGCCATGCTGTATCCATTGACCATGAGAAGTGAGGAAACCCCTTTCTGCCCATAAACGGCTGAAACTATGAGCCACGCCGAAGGCGTATTGGCTGTCGGTGTAAATATTCACTCTCAATCCTTCACTTAACTCACAGGCCTGAAACAATGCCACTAATTCAGCCGCCTGTGCTGACTGATAGGATACTCGAGAAGCCTCAGCTATAGTGCAAAGAGTAGTTATCGCATATGCAGCAGTTGTCGTGTCATCTGGTAGCTTAAAACAAGAGCCATCGACGTACAACTCCCCTTGAGGGTCAGATAGAGGAGTGTCAGTCAGATCTACTTATCCCTTCGTTTCTTCCTCGGTCTGAAATATACAATCATGAACATCATTGTTTGTCGCATCCGAAGGGAGGGGTAGTAACGTGGCTGGGTTCAGAGTGGCACATCGTTTATTCGTAATGTGTGGAGCAAACAAAGTCAATTCATATCCAGTAAGACGCGCACTTGTAAGGTGCTGGGTCTTTGTTTTGTTCAATAATGTATCCACAGCGTGCGGTACCATCACTGTGAGGTCAGTGTTCAGAACGTGCCCTTCCAACTGTCGAATAGCCACCGCAACCGCCGCAGTGGCTCTTAAACAGCTAGGAAGTGCTCTGGCGACGTTATCCAACACCGCCAAGAAATAGGCACAAGGTCGTTGCTTACCACCAAATCCTTTTGCTAACACAGAAAGCGAGCAACCGTCCACCTCGTGTATGTAAAGCACAAAAGGTTTTCGGTAGTCAGGAGTACTAAGAACAGGTGCAGAACAAAGCGCAGATTTCAAAGAGTCAAATGCATCTTGACAAGCATCAGTCCAGGGTAAAGGTTCATATACATCCTTAGTGGTTAGGTACAGAAGAGGTTTAGTAAGAAGGGAAAAGTTAGGGATCCATTGGCGACAGTAAGAAGTTATGCAAAGAAATGCACGAACATCACGCTGAGTACGAGGTACAGACATATTAAATATGGTAGACACGCGCTCAGGGGTTAGTCTCCTTCCCTCCTTCGACAGTAGATGACCGAGATAGGTCCCCTCCTGTCGACAATATTGAAATTTAGAAAGGGATACTTTATTCCCATTAGCAGCCAAATGAGACAATAGTCGTACGGTAGCCTCCTTACAACCGTCTTCCGTATCAGAGGCCAACAGCAAATCATCCATATATTGCAGAAGTACATTACCAGGGGGCAAAACCAAATCATCCAACAATGTTTTCAAAGCTTGACTATAAATACTAGGACTCTCTGTATACCCCTGGGGAGCGCGGCAGAACCGGAAGCTGCAACCAGATAAGGAGAAGCCAAAAATATGGCGGCTATCAGTGTGAATCAGAATGCTAAAGAAGGCATTCTTTAGATCAATGACAGAGAAATACTTAGCAGTGGGGGGAATCATAGTAAGAATAGTAGTGATGTCTGAGACCACAGGGTATTGGGGCACCACTATTTTATTAATTTCACGCAAATCAATCACAAAACGATAGGTATCAACATAATCTGGATCGCTTCCAACAGGAGCTCTTTTGAGAATAGGGCTATTGCATACATTAGCAGCCATCTCCTCCACCACACCCTTTTTCACCAAATCTTGTATGATAGAGAGCAGAGCCCTTTCGCCAGCTGGGGAAATCTTGTACTGGGGTACACGTGGGAGCCGAGCATTATGTTTTAGAGTAATAGAAATGGGTGGAATCCTCAATAATCCTACATCTGTGTCGCTAGTGGCCCACAACGTTGCTGGAATAACTACAAGTCCAGGAGAGAGGGGTTCATTTTTAGTGAAACATTGCGAAGGATGTTTCCCTAAAGAATTAATAGTCAGATAAACGCCATCGGGCGAAAAATGAATTTTAGCACGCAATTTCTTCAACAGGTCCAAACCCAGCAAATTTTCACAACAGTTAGAAGTCAAAAGAAACGGGGAGTCTATTGTAACGGGACCAATCGTGAAGGGATTAGGTTTAGAAATGGGGCTCACCTCTGGGATTCCCGAGAATTCTACCGAAACGTTATTGTACCTGGACAGAGCAGCCCCTGGGACCAGGGAACGAGAGATAGAACTGTTCGTTGCTACCGTATCAACTAAAACTATTCAGATGTCCCCATCAACTGTGCCTGTACATAAGGTCCTTGCTGATCAACGGGTACTGACACCTGGCCCTCACTCTGTCCATGGCTGTCTTATGTCCTATGTTCCTGTCCATTTTGCCCTCTTGATTAAAATATTGCCTACCTCTGGGATTATCAAAAAAATTCCTCTCCTGTCCAACTTGCGTCGCCTCTTCTCGTCGCATGTCACTGCGATCTACACTTCCCCGACCCCTTCCTCTACTTCTTAGAGCCCCGTTCTGGACTAGCAACGATGGACACTCGGATCACCAGTCTCCTTCCTCCTTGCAATAAGCACATTGGTTTATTCCTAAAACAACAGCAGTCCCTCTGCCTCATCCAGCCCCCGCTCCTCTCGAGACAAAACCTCTACCGCCTCTTCCTCTACCTCGCCCTTGTGCGACTTGCTGCAACAACACGCGCGTTTTAAGGTCCTTCGTTTTCTTTTCCGTCTTATCTTTACTCTCATTCTCTATATGCTCATAATATTGGGCCAACTCAATATGACCGACAGCATGGAAGTGGGGCAGGTACTTTCAGCGGCTTGTAGCCGTGCAGAAACTTCTGGTAACAAATTAGTCACAAAACGATTAACGAATAATGGTATACCGCCTTCCACCGATAAATAATGTCCACTAAAATCAATAAATACACCCTCAAACCTGGTGAAAAAATCTGAAACACTTTCATCTTTCTTCTGTTTACATGCGGTCAATTTGTCCCAATCCACCTTACGAGGTGGAATGAGGGAATGCATATAGGTGATGATACGGCCGGGTAATGCCAATATTTCAGGTCTTGGCTTATCCCCAGGCTAACGATCCTTATCCCAATCTTTAATTTGGTCCCACATTCCACCTAACTCTGGAGCATGATCCTGATTGTGCACCTGGCGCCATATGTCAACAGGGACTAATAAAGCAAAGAACAGTTCTATGTCTGCTAAGGTCATGATGGCCGAAGAGGCCGCCTCCGTAAGTTGCTTATAATAAGCCGTAGGATTTTTCCGAGGGTCGGGTAACTGTAGTTTTAGCAAGAGGACCTCACTCCTCTTCCAAGGGGTATAAACCCATTGTTCCTGCACTCGAGCCTCCACACGAGGTCTAGTCACTACGCCATGATCATCTTTTAATTCTGGTCTCTCGGGATAAAGGATAGGATGGACCTCTCGCATAGGATGCTGAGGGATCTCTGACATATTATCGAAAGACACATTATCGAACTACACAAATATCGCATCAAATATATCGACATCAAAATTATCGAGATTGTATACTTAATTAAAAAACTGCACTAATATCGACACGACAATATCGTAAAACAATTATATCGATCACACAAATATCGCACACATCAATATCGCAATACTAAATATCGACATAAGTAAATAAATATAACAAATGTAACAAATATCGATAACCAAAATATAGACATCAATAATATCGTTTTTTTTAAATATATCGACAATTCTAATACTAATAAAACCAATACTTTAAACAACATAAATACAATATTTTGCGAGAAACATACATTTTCCAATTATATTCTACTTAAACATTACATTTATAACGATCTAAATATTTAACAACATAATAAAAAAACACTGAAATAATTATCACATAGACATTTCGAACACATTTTACACAATTACAACACATTATAAACAATCGTTTTATATATAATTATTTAAAACTCTCCTCCTTTAAAACTAAATATACTCTTACTTAGCATTTTCCATAAAAGGAAACCAATTAACTTGAAAAAATTCAAACCATCCAATAGAAAGGCCACATACAGAAAACAACCAATAACATTCAAGAAACAATTTAAAACCACTATATAAACCAATTAAAACAAGTCTTCTACTGTGCCTTAAACCAAAGCATTGAACGAAGAAGAAACTCTGCTAAACAGAAGAAACCTACATCCTACTACTATTCTAAAAACGTAAGTAAATAATCTTTTCTAACTAAACTACCAAATTAAACTAAAACACTAATTTATCTTTACTCAAATAAATAACTAACTTATATATTCCATCTCTTTATGTTTCCACTACAGACATTACTCAAAACAGCTAAAGAAAATATTGAAGATTGCCAGAAAGGACTCACTAAAAAGTAAGTATACTATCAAAATACTTTATAAAATATTAATTAAATCCTACTCAAACGCCAAAACATCCTAAACCCCTCAACAAATCCATGTTCTCTTTTTTAAGTTTTTAAAAACCTGTATAAATAAACACCTATAATCTATACCACTCGGCATTAGGGAAGGCTCCATTTGCTTAGGGAGAGGTTGGGCTCCTGCATCTTATTTATTAGGGAGGAGGGGCACATAGGAAGAGGGGTAGAGGACAGGGGTACATTGACATGGGGTGGGGGAGGGGGGGTAGAGAACTGGGTGGGAAGGTTGTTCCTTCTCCTGAATAATTGGTCTTGATGATAAATGTGTGGTACTTCCGGGACGGGTGAAGGCAGGGGAATGTTTGTTGAGTTGTTGATTTGTAAAACAATTAAAAAAGTTTCTACAAAAAAAATAGTCTATACCAAACAGCAATACCACCCCACTTAAAAAACTAAACCAACTAAAACAATATATCTTCTTTAACTTTCAGAGACTACATTAACTAAACAGCATTTTGTCTACAAAGAACATCTTCATTCAAATACAACCAAAAACACTTGGTAAGTATATATAAAATAGTTTTTTGTTTCCTATTTTTATTGAAATATATAAAGTACAATTGCATATATTTTCATATACATTTTTTCCAGATTTCTAACACATAGGGGCGCCGATCACGATCCTGTAAAAACCGGGTACGAACCGTCGGACGGAGCATATTCTCCGTCCGACGCGTACCCGGTCGTCAAAATCTACCAACATGGAATTACGATTCGTGCGGAAACACCATTTCCGTACGAATCGTACAAAACCCCGACCGACGAAAATAAACCTACAAATGCGATCCGGGAAAGCGCCGACCTGACGTCGAGACGCTCGCAGCCTGCCATTCACGAACCAGGAATTCTGATTCGCACCAACGTCATCCCGCACGGTGAATATTATCCGGCAGCCAAAAACTGCCGGGAAATCAGGACGACGCGAACAAGGAGTACCAGTACGCGACGGACAGACAGGACGACGCGAACAAGGAGTACCCGTACGCGACGGACAGACATGGACCCGAACCTACGTGTCAACCCGGCCCTCATAGCAGTCAACCTCCTCTACAGGTTCGGACGCAGACGCCGCAGAAGGTCAGAACAACTAAGGGAGGGGGGAAAGTGGGGCGGGTGGCAGGACCAGGGCAGGCCACAAACCCCCCACCAAAGTCACACAGCACACATGCCCTGGACATACCTGACTCCCAGGCCCTGGTCACTACAAGGGGGTGGGGGCGTGTCCAGCTAAGCCAGCGACCGCCACAACGGAAGTCCTTAACGACGCGAACCGGCAACACAACCAGACAGGTACGTCCCGTACCCATGCCTGAAGAGCGTGGGTACGAGTCGTACCATGCCCACACCCACGTCACCCCAACAATGGTGGGACGGCTCGTACCCACGTGGCAAAGGCCTGGGTACGGGCCGCACAAGCATCACATAGCGTGGGGACGGATATGTACGGACCGTACCCCCACCCGGTATGCATGGAGTGTACCCCCACCCAACAGTGTAAGTACGATCCGTACCCTCACCTCGAATGCATGGAGCGTACCCCCACCCCAACAGTGTAAGTACGAACCGTACCATCACCTCGAATGCATGGAGCATACCCCCACCCCAACCGTGTAAGTACGACCCGTACCCCCACCCGCGTACGTATGGAGTGTACCCCCACCCCAACAGTGTAAGTACGACCCGTACCCCCACCCGCATACGTATGGAGCGTACCCCCACCCCAACAGTGTAAGTACGACACGTACCCCCACCCGTGTACGTATGGAGCGTACCCCCACCCCAACAGTGTAAGTACGACCCGTACCCTCACCTCGAATGCATGGAGCGTACCCCCACCCCAACAGTGTAAGTACGACCCGTACCCTCACCTCGAATGCATGGAGCGTACCCCCACCCCAACAGTGTAAGTATGACCCGTACCCCCACCCGCGTACGTATGGAGCGTACCCCGACCCCAACAGTGTAAGTACAACCCGTACCCCCACCCGTGTACGTATGGAGCGTACCCCCGCCCCAACAGTGTAAGTACGACACGTACCCCCACCCGCATACGTATGGAGCATACCCCCACCCCAACAATGTAAGTACGACCCGTACCCTCACCTCAAATGCATGGAGCGTACCCCCACCCCAACAGTGTAAGTACGACCCGTACCCTCACCTCGAATGCATGGAGCGTACCCCCACCCCAACAGTGTAAGTACGACCCGTACCCCCACCCACGTACGTATGGAGCGTTCCCCCACCCCAACAGTGTAAGTACGACCCGTACCCCCACCTCGAATGCATGGAGCGTATCCACATCCGTGTATGTCATGAGCGTACATATTGTGAAATAGGAGGGGTGTGTGCAGAGTCCTCCCAGCAGTGCCCAGAGACAGGAGGGGTGTGTGCAGAGTCCTCCCAGCAGTGCCCTGAGACAGGAGGGGTGGGTGCAGAGTCCTCCCAGCAGTGCCCAGAGACAGGAGGGGTGGGTGAAGAGTCCTCCCAGCAGTGCCCAGAGACAGTAGGGGTGGGGGCCTATCACTCCCAGCAGTGCCCAGAGACAGGAGGGGTGGGGGCCTATCACTCCCAGCAGTGCCCTGAGACAGGAGGGGTGGGTGCCTAACACTCCCAGCAGTGCCCAGAGACAGGAGGGGTGGGGGCCTATCACTCCCAGCAGTGCCCTGAGACAGGAGGGGTGGGTGCAGAGTCCTCCCAGCAGTGCCCAGAGACAGGAGGGGTGGGTGCAGAGTCCTCCCAGCAGTGCCCAGAGACAGGAGGGGTGTGTGCAGAGTCCTCCCAGCAGTGCCCTGAGACAGGAGGGGTGGGTGCAGAGTCCTCCCAGCAGTGCCCAGAGACAGGAGGGGTGGGTGCAGAGTCCTCCCAGCAGTGTCCTGAGACAGGAGGGGTGGGGGCCTATCACTCCCAGCAGTGCCCTGAGACAGGAGGGGTGGGTGCCTAACACTCCCAGCAGTGCCCAGAGACAGGAGGGGTGGGGGCCTATCATTCCCAGCAGTGCCCTGAGACAGGAGGGGTGTGTGCAGAGTCCTCCCAGCAGTGCCCTGAGACAGGAGGGGTGGGTGCAGAGTCCTCCCAGCAGTGCCCTGAGACAGGAGGGTTGTGTGCAGAGTCCTCCCAGCAGTGCCCTGAGACAGAAGGGGTGGGTGCCTATCACTCCCAGCAGTGCCCAGACGCAGGAGGGGTGTGTGCAGAGTCCTCCCAGCAGTGCCCTGAGACAGGAGGGGTGGGTGCCTATCACTCCCAGCAGTGCCCAGACGCAGGAGGGGTGGGTGTAGAGTCCTCCCAGCAGTGCCCTGAGACAGGAGGGGTGTGTGCAGAGTCCTCCCAGCAGTGCCCAGAGACAGGAGGGGTGGGGGCCTATCACTCCCAGCAGTGCCCTGAGACAGGAGGGGTGGGTGCAGAGTCCTCCCAGCAGTGCCCTGAGACAGGAGAGGTGGGTGCAGAGTCCTCCCAGCAGTGCCCAGAGACAGGAGGGGTGGGTGCAGAGTCCTCCCAGCAGTGCCCAGAGACAGGA
Organism: Triturus cristatus; assembly: GCF_964204655.1. Taxonomy (NCBI): domain Eukaryota; kingdom Metazoa; phylum Chordata; class Amphibia; order Caudata; family Salamandridae; genus Triturus; species Triturus cristatus. The sequence goes on along the minus strand of NC_140582.1, from coordinate 169,366,815 downwards.
GGGGTGGTGGCCTATCACTCCCAGCAGTGCCCTGAGACAGGAGGGGTGGGTGCAGAGTCCTCCCAGCAGTGCCCTGAGACAGGAGGGGTGGGTGCAGAGTCCTCCCAGCAGTGCCCAGAGACAGGAGGGGTGGGGGCCTATCACTCCCAGCAGTGCCCTGAGACAGGAGGGGTGGGTGCAGAGTCCTCCCAGCAGTGCCCTGAGACAGGAGGGGTGGGTGCCTATCACTCCCAGCAGTGCCCAGACGCAGGAGGGGTGGGTGTAGAGTCCTCCCAGCAGTGCCCTGAGACAGGAGGGGTGTGTGCAGAGTCCTCCCAGCAGTGCCCAGAGACAGGAGGGGTGGGGGCCTATCACTCCCAGCAGTGCCCTGGGACAGGAGGGGTGGGTGCAGAGTCCTCCCAGCAGTGCCCTGAGAGAGGAGGGGTGGGTGCAGAGTCCTCCCAGCAGTGCCCTGAGACAGGAGGGGTGTGTGCAGAGTCCTCCCAGCAGTGCCCTGAGACAGGAGGGGTGGGTGCCTATCACTCCCAGCAGTGCCCAGACACAGGAGGGGTGGGTGTAGAGTCCTCCCAGCAGTGCCCTGAGACAGGAGGGGTGTGTGCAGAGTCCTCCCAGCAGTGCCCTGAGACAGGAGGGGTGGGTGCAGAGTCCTCCCAGCAGTGCCCAGAGACAGGAGGGGTGGGGGCCTATCACTCCCAGCAGTGCCCTGAGACAGGAGGGGTGGGTGCCTAACACTCCCAGCAGTGCCCAGAGACAGGAGGGGTGGGGGCCTATCACTCCCAGCAGTGCCCTGAGACAGGAGGGGTGGGTGCAGAGTCCTCCCAGCAGTGCCCTGAGACAGGAGGGGTGGGTGCCTATCACTCCCAGCAGTGCCCAGACGCAGGAGAGGTGGGTGTAGAGTCCTCCCAGCAGTGCCCTGAGACAGGAGGGGTGTATGCAGAGTCCTCCCAGCAGTGCCCAGAGACAGGAGGGGTGGGGGCCTATCACTCCCAGCAGTGCCCTGAGACAGGAGGGGTGGGTGCAGAGTCCTCCCAGCAGTGCCCAGACGCAGGATGGGGTGGGTGTTGAGTCCTCCCAGCAGTGCCCTGAGACAGGAGGGGTGTATGCAGAGTCCTCCCAGCAGTGCCCAGAGACAGGAGGGGTGGGGGCCTATCACTCCCAGCAGTGCCCTGAGACAGGAGGGGTGGGTGCAGAGTCCTCCCAGCAGTGCCCTGAGACAGGAGGGGTGGGTGCAGAGTCCTCCCAGCAGTGCCCTGAGACAGGAGGGGTGGGTGCAGAGTCCTCCCAGCAGTGCCCAGAGACAGGAGGGGTGGGGGCCTATCACTCCCAGCAGTGCCCTGAGACAGGAGGGGTGGGTGCCTAACACTCCCAGCAGTGCCCAGAGACAGGAGGGGTGGGGGGGCCTATCACTCCCAGCAGTGCCCTGAGACAGGAGGGGTGGGTGCCTAACACTCCCAGCAGTGCCCAGAGACAGGAGGGGTGGGGGCCTATCACTCCCAGCAGTGCCCTGAGACAGGAGGGGTGGGTGCAGAGTCCTCCCAGCAGTGCCCTGAGACAGGAGGGGTGTGTGCAGAGTCCTCCCAGCAGTGCCCAGAGACAGGAGGGGTGGGTGCCTAACACTCCCAGCAGTGCCCATGGAACGAAAAGGGTGGAGTAGCCACAGATACCATGCCCACAAATGTCAGTCAGGTGCACAAAGACCCTGCAGTACATGTACCACATGTGTGCGAGGCTGGGAGTATACGCATGCATAGGGCCAAAAAGATAACATGTCCACATGAAGTCATGTCAATAGTCCACATACACAAGTACAATGACTCCCAAGGATGCCACGAATGATGCAGGTGGAGAATGGCTCAGCATGCATGTGCAAAGTTGAAGGAGTCCGTCACACACCCAGCTAATGTACACACAGCTCGGCGCTAAATATTGGGAACACCCTGCAGGGAAGAAGTCAGGGTACACAGAGGAAGGAAAACACCTTGGGACAATTGCAACATGCAGCAACTGCTTACATGAATTGAGAAAGCTAGCTAACACCGTGTGATGGCACACAGATCCCATGGTCCCCCCTATGAGCAGCACACTACTACATTTCCCACACACCCAACACATGAACACCACCCACAACCATGTAGCAGCCCCACCGACAGCAATGCCAGCAAAGCAGGAGTGTTCCAAGGGCAAAAAATAAATAGCTTCATTCAGCATGATCCAAAAACTGGTATGTAGAAAGTTCAATATTTACAAAGCCCATAGGGCAGTCCAGGAGTCACAGCTGGATGGGGGACACAGTGGGATGCGTGTCCCCTAGCTTGCCTGCACAGTTACAAGCCGTTGTCTTCCACAGGGGTGAGGGCATCAAGTGGGGGGAAGGAACAGGCACCGCAGGGACAGGAGTGCGAAGGGTAGGTGACGTGGGTGCAGGGATGGAGGACTCCACCACAGGGGGTGGGGCAGGGCCAAAGGTGGATTCTAGGAGCGCGCTGCACACCTCGGCAAGGTCCTCCAGGGACTCCCCTGCACCCGAAGGAACCACAGGCCCCAAGGAGGGGGGGTCAGAGGGATGGGTCGCAGCGCCACTGGGGGAGGGTGTGGACAGGGGGTGGACTCAAGCACCCTGACCGGGGACTTCCTTGACCGCTTGCGGGGTGGTGTCACTGTGGGGCTCAGGGACAGAGCAGCCATGAAGGAGTCTTTGGGGGAGATGTGGCCAGGAGAGCTGAGGGGAGGGGATTTGGAGGGAGTGGATTGGGTGGAATGCGGACTCCCACTCTGGCTGCGTGTCACACGTTTGCCCCCCGACCCAGTGGGTGTGCCTACTTCACCCTGTGTGTGCGTGTCAGGAGGTGTGTGGCAGACCTTCCCTGCTGGTGTGGTGCCTGTGTCTGTTGTGGTGGGTGCATGCTTATGTCTGTGTGTATGTGGGACAGGCATGGGAGTGGGAAGTGTGGAAGGAGCAGGGGTAGGGGGTGGGACGTAGCACTGCAGGAGACCCACTGCTGCAGTCAGTGTGGAGTCTATGGACCTCAGCAAGTTGCGTTGGTCAGCCTGCGATGAATGAATGCCCTCCAAGTATGCCTCCATGTTGTTGAGGACCTGGCTGTGGGCATGGAGGACATTAAGGATCGCAGTCTGACCAATCTGCAACTGCCGCTGGATGTCCACAGACTCAGCATTGGCGGCAGCAGTGGAGACAGGGGCAGGGGGTGCGGTGCCTGGCAGGAAGGAGACATGTGGTGACCGGGCACGTTGGGAAGGGACACGAGCAAGTGGGAGGCGGCTGATGCCAATGGAGGGGGCGGTGCGAGATGTAGGGCTGCTGTCAGATGGTGGTGCAGCCACCGCCCACTCGGAGAGATCATCCTCGGACCCGTCAGCTTCATACTCTGTTGTGCCAGTCGACAGGTCCCCGGGTTCACTCTCCTCCGCCTCTGTCCCACTCGAAGTGCCAGGCACGATGCCACCGCTGGCACTGGTGCTCGGTCCCTCCGCGCCGTCTGTGTCCATGTCTCCCTCCGTGTCCCCCGACGATGCTGTGGGCAGGGTGAAGAGACAGAAATTAATCATACACCTGTATACATATGTCACATGAGTCAAATCTACTTAGGTCACAGTGCATGGCCTGAAACAAAGGAAGAGTTACAACTACAAAACAAGGTACATATGTAGGCCCTGCAAGACACAGTTGTGTGACCCACCATGCCATGGAAAAACTATGGAGAGCATGACACAATAGCAAATGAGATGACATAGAATTTTGACTGAGGAGCAAGGCCCTGGGGACAATCCAGCACAGCATCTGCACCACACAGCGTGGCAGGCAATAGGGATGAGCAGGGACCACATCCAGGAACTAGAGGCACATGCAGCATAGGTAATACTGATAACATGCCCACCCTGACTGGCACAATGCACCTTGAGTGTATGTCCAGACAAACATCACACACTGGCCAGTCCTAGCAAGGAGATGACAGGTCTTGACATGTAGGCCATGCCCGCACCACCCACCCCCTACATGAGACTAATCTGTGGAGACACAGGAAGCACTTACATCTCTTAGTCAGGGTGAAATACACATGGGATGCAAAACTTCAATATTGCACACAAACTACCCAAGGTGCGGCTGTCCAAATTATCATGTACAAATGGGCATCATCAGATGATAGCAACAAGACACAAAGGCAATGGCCACCGTGAGTATGTAATTGGAAAATCAGGTCAGGCTGGACAGTGGTCACTTGTAATACATCTCACGTCAATATACATGGTGCCAGGGGACAATGGCACAGAGCACAACCTATGCTGTAGACACAGAGATTGTCGACATTCTCGGATTACACACATGATACCTAGGAAAAGATGCCCCTGGAGACAGTAGTGGCCACACAACTCCATGCTCCTGAATGGAAATGACTGCAACACACGCTAACATCCCTGCACTATGCGTAACGCACACTCATGCACATCATGTCACAGGCCACCACATGGGACATGCCTGGTGGAAGGCCTCGCACTCGAGAGATTAACTCCCATGTCTGCAATCAGCATTAGTGCCAACTTACATGGCACCCACAAGTCCAGAACTGGACAGGGCACAGGCAAGGTCACTAAACCTGTTACACACCACCCCCACAGATGATGCTGCAGGCATTGTACACTTGGAGAATGTCTCAGGCTACATAACTTTGTGATGGAGTGACTACACAGAGACCAGTGAACACATTGCAAGGTGGGGAAGGGAGGCAGGAGAGGCCTGCAACACTGTGGGTAACAGGATCTGCACAGCACCATAAACCCTGGAAGTGTATCCATGGAACAGTGCACTTACAAATGCTGGTGAAACACAACAAACACACACATGTACCTACCCCCTTCCGGCTGCTGCATCTCCTGTAGGCGCCTGTCCAAGTCAGGAAAGACCACCGCCAGCACACGTTTCTGGATGTGGGAGAGACGGCGGCGCCCGCGGTTCTTATGGCTCTCAGGTGAGTCCCCCAGCAGGACCCGTGCGATCCTCCGCGTCCAGCACCGGATATCCTGCCAGCGTTTCCTCACCTGGGGCAGGCGCCGCTTCCGACCATCCGCACTCCTCACGGCGCTGACGGCGTCCAGCCATATCTTCTCCTTGGCAGAGGCGTCTACCTGTGAGGATGGACAAGTGACACTACCTCAATACACCTGGCACATGTCACAGGGACACAGATTATAACACATTTGCTGTTTCCAACAAGGCATAGTATGCATCCAACGCATTGCACCTTTGTCATAGGGACATGATCCTCTGGGGGAAGGCCAAAAGCAGTACGTGCCATTTAAAGGACACAGGTGGAATGAGGGCAACTACACAAGCAATGATCCAGGCTCACACTGTGCATCACACCCACCCCTCCTGTCTCAGGGCACTGCTGGGAGTGTTAGGCACCCACCCCTCCTGTCTCAGGGGACTGCTGGGAGGACTCTGCACCCACCCCTCCTGTCTCAGGGGACTGCTGGGAGGACTCTGCACCCACCCCTCCTGTCTCAGGGCACTGTTGGGAGGACTCCGCACCCACCCCTCCTGTCTCAGGGCACTGCTGGGAGTGATAGGCCCCCACCCCTCCTGTCTCTGGGCACTGCTGGAAGTGTTGGGCACCCACCCCTCCTGTCTCAGGGCACTGCTGGGAGGACTCTGCACACACCCCTCCTGTCTCGGGGCACTGCTGGGAGTGTTAGGCACCCACCCCTCCTGTCTCAGGGCACTGCTGGGAGGACTCTGCACACACCCCTCCTGTCTCAGGGCACTGCTGGGAGTGTTAGGCACCCACCCCTCCTGTCTCAGGGGACTGCTGGGAGGACTCTGCACCCACCCCTCCTGTCTCAGGGCACTGCTGGGAGGACTCTGCACCCACCCCTCCTGTCTCAGGGCACTTCTGGGAGGACTCTGCACCCACCCCTCCTGTCTCAGGGCACTGCTGGGAGTGATAGGCCCCCACCCCTCCTGTCTCAGGGGACTGCTGGGAGGACTCTGCACCCACCCCTCCTGTCTCAGGGCACTGCTGGGAGGACTCTGCACCCACCCCTCCTGTCTCAGGGCACTGCTGGGAGGACTCTGCACCCACCCCTCCTGTCTCAGGGTACTGCTGGGAGTGATAGGCCCCCACCCCTCCCCACCCCTCCTGTCTAAGGGCACGGCTGGGAGTGATATGCCCCCACCCCTCCTGTCTCAGGGCACTGCTGGGAGTGTTAGGCACCCACCCCTCCTGTCTCAGGGCACTGCTGGGAGTGATAGGCCCACACCCCTCCTGTCTCTGGGCACTGCTGGGAGGACTCTGCACACACCCCTCCTGTCTCAGGGCACTGCTGGGAGACATCAGGCATTCTCCCCCCTGGGACCCCCCCTACAGTACATAGCATGTGTGTCACACCTGGACACAATGGCAGAAGTCACAGTCACTAAAAAGGAACACAGTCTGTGCCAGTGGACACTGCACTCACCTGATAACCTGGTCGCCCATACAGCATGGGGTACCGTGGGAGGATCACATCCACCAAAGCCATGTTCTCCTCCAGGGTGAATGGCTGTGACCTCTCCACAGCCCTTGACATGGTTCCAGGGAATCAGTAGCAGCAGCTGGGTCGTGGAATACAAAGATGTGCAGGCAAGTGCTCCCTCATGGGACCTGCCTGCCTTATATCTGCCTTGCTGGCCCATCTCATGCACAGGAGTACAGAGTGATTGGTCACTCACATTTGCATCCTATGTTTCCTCCAATCCCTTCAAACCTAGCAGTCTGTGGGTTCTCAATCTGTTTTTTTCTCCTGCATGATGTCAGCCCCACAAACACATTGCAACAAAGTAGATTCATTCCAACTGACTTCTGCCATGCAGCTTCCTGAACAAATTCAAAATTTGAACTTGGTCTCCATGACAACCAGCATGCATGTAGGCCTTAATACTTGTCCCTCATGTGTCCCCTATGTAATTTTGAGCTTCACACACAGGTACGGCGCGTTCCGGGGCCCTAGGGCACCCCAAATGCATAGCAACGGCCCGTACACGCGTGCCTACGTTCACTATCACTCTGGGTGTCCTCGCGTATGCGTACTTGTAGTGGTACGGGCCGTACACGTGCCTGTACGCTCCCTATCACTACGTGTACGCATACGCGAGGACACCCAGAGTGATATGGAGCGTACAGGCGTGTGTACGGTCTGTACCACTACGAGTACGCATACGCGAGGACACCCAGAGTGATAGGGAGCGTACAGGCGTGTGTACGGTCCGTACCACTACGAGTACGCATACGCAAGAACACCCATAGTGGTAGGGCCGTACACGCGCCTGTACGCTCCATATCACTATGGGTGTTCTCGCGTATGCGTACACGTAGTGATAGGGAGCGTACAGGCGCGTGCACGGTCCGTACCACTACGAGTACGCATACGCGAGGACACCCAGAGTGATAGGGAGCGTACAGGCGTGTGTACGGTCCGTACCACTACGAGTATGCATACGCAAGAACACCCATAGTGGTAGGGCCGTACACGCGCCTGTACGCTCCATATCACTATGGGTGTTCTCGCGTATGCGTACATGTAGTGATAGGGAGCGTACAGGCGCGTGTACGGCCCGTACCACTACGAGTACGCATACGCAAGAACACCCATAGTGGTAGGGCCGTACACGCGCCTGTACGCTCCATATCACTATGGGTGTTCTCGCGTATGCGTACACGTAGTGGTACGGACTGTAAACATGGCTGTACGCTCACCATCACGATGGGTACACATACGGCAGCACTCCCATATTGATATTGGCACGTACACAGGCCCTCTTAGCAGCAGTACGGCGGTTTTCACACATCACAGTGGTGACAGGCAGCACACAGGAAGGAATAGGGCGGACATACTTGTCCATGGATGGACATCAAGGCATTGTCTGTGCATTACTACATGTGTGGGGCACAGGTGTGACAGGCTGTGATGTGGAACATTACTCCTGAGTCGAGAAGGCACCAGATGTATGATGAGATGTGTACAGATGTAATGTGTGACGGTGCAATGTGTGCCAGGCATGCCCTTGACTCCTTTGACATGTGTGCATGTCGTACTGCACACTTGGGATGAGCGTCACTGGCATGGCACGGACACCAACACACGGAAGTGTCCCCTGATGCCCGGTACAGGGGTTACCAGACATGACTTGTCACTACCCACGGTGCACGATGTGACTATGTCATGTATGTGTGGGGGCTTCCCATTTGGTTGATGTTGGAGCACCCTCAAAAGCTGCAGCTGTTGCAGCAACCAACATGTGTATGTGTGTAGATTGACATTGGACACTGTTCCGCACACCATGCCACATGTGGTATCGGATGTGAGGTGCGTATGTATGCATGGGACATGGAGTAGCGTGACAAGGACATGTCTGCATCCTCTCAATGAAGGTGTGGTGAGTCATGACATGTGCACCTTCATGGCAAGGTGTGTGGGCTGTCCTAGTGTAATGTCATGTGACCTGTGGCTCTAGTGTTCCGCTACCAGTCTCTGCAATCGGCATCCTACTTCTGCTGATGTGTGGGTGTATGTCACTCCTGTGTTGCGTCTGGCTGTTCACTTGCACTGGGTCACAGCTAATCCCATGGCATGGCATGTGGAGGTTCTCAATATCCGTGTGTAGCTGGGTCTTGGTAGGAGTGTCACCTGGCAGCCATACGTGTCCAGGGCATGTGGCACATACCTGACTCCGTATGTAGCATATGTGTATAGACAGATTAACATGTGCTCAGTACAAATTATTTGTTGTTGTGGGGCACTCACTCTTCCGTGTCACTTCCAAATTCCTGCAGAGCGCCGCCTCTTCCCCGAGCAATTCCGGACTTGGCTGCCATGCGGGAGAATGATCGGATCCGTTGCTACCGCTTCCCCCAACAGTTGATTCTGGAGTTGACGGCGAGACTGGCACCACACCTGCAACCGCTGCACAGGTATCCTACGGCACCGACACCCAAGCTGAAGGTAATGGCAGCCCTACATTTTCTAGCCACGGGTACCTTTCAAAATACCATAGCTCATGTTGGTGGCATGTCCCAGAGCATGTTCTGCCGTGTGCTGCATGATTTCTTAGAGGCCATGTTGATTCACCTGGATGACTTCATCAAGTTCCCAACCCCTGAACAGTTGACTGGGGTCAAGCGTGGATTCTATGCCCTGGGAGGGATGCCCCATGTCATTGGGTCCATAGATGGGACACATGTAGCTTTGGTACCACCACACGCACGGGAGGTAGCGTACCGCAATCGGAAGCACTACCACTCCATCAATGCCCTTGTGGTGTGTCTGTCCAACATGGTAATTTCACATGTCTGTGCTCGTTTTCCAGGATCAGCACACGATGCCTACATCATGAGGCGTAGCAGGGTTCCTGAAATGATGATGCAGCTGCGCAACGAACGAGCATGTGTTGTTGGTGGGTACAGTCTGTCTGTCCTGTATTTTGCGTAGCCTACCAGCACGACCGCTTCACCAGTTCTAACGATGTCCATGTGCTTCCCATGTAGGGGACGCTGGCTATCCCAACATGCTTGGCTGCTCACACCTCTCCACAACCCCATCACGCCGGCCCAGCTCCGCTACAACACCGCCCATGGCCGGACAAGGCGAGTGATAGAGAGGACGTTTGGCCTGCTGAAGAGCCGATTTCGGTACCTCCACAAGACCGGCGGCGCGCTCCCATATGCCCCTGCATGTGTTTTGATGTGTGTCTCCACCTGCATGTATGGCACGTGAGTCAGAGGTGTGTGTGTGGGTGTGTGACTGGAGTGATGGTGCCAGTGATGGTTGTATTTCCCCAGTCATAATTGTGACCTAGCATGTTGTCATCCATACATGTGTCGAGTAAATGCACATGCAAGTGGCTGTGCTTTTTGTGGCTGACTTCTTGTGTGTCTCTCTTCCCCAGGTACTTGCGCATGCCGTCTGCTGCTTGCATTGTTGTGGCACTGCTATTCCTCATGGACACGTCATCGTGTGCTGACTCAGCGTTACAGGCACGGACACGTTTGGAAGTCTCCATATGGTAAGGGATGCATCAGGGGTGTATTGGGTGTGGCAGTTGTTCACGATGTATGCACACTGCCCCTGTCGATGTTTGGTTCCTCTGCAGACATGTAGCATCACCAAGGTACACATAACATGCAGCTGGGTACACCTGAATAGATGGTCAGACTTGTTGACAGTCATCAGTGATGGGATAGTGGATTGTGATGATGGCATCAATCTGTGTAACACTGCCCTCGGTCACATACGGTTTGCATTGGCTTGACATGGTGTGGGACTTCTACATCAGCGGATCAATGGTGTATGGCAGTCTCTCCGTGAGCAGCTGTGGGTGTTTAGCTGTTGGCCGACAATTGTGTGCCAGTTCCATGGCTATCACGCATTTGTGCTGCAGAAGGGGGGTGCCAGTGTTGGACCCACATGTTACTCCACATGAAGTGTTCATGTGTACTTCAAGTTGCCTCTGCAATCCCGAAAACATGACTAATAAAGGTGTCCCTATGCCTCCAAGGTGCCTCTTCTCAGTCAATGCTGGTGTGTTGCCACGGTGCATCCAGCATGTCTGGCATGGTTTCCCCTGATAGTGGCTATGTGTCTATGTGTTGAGTAGCAAGATGCAAGCTGTGTATGTGGGCTGAGACTGTGTATTATGCATGATGTCCATGACTGTGTGGGTATTGTGACATGTGCCATCCCCATGCATCCAACGTTGGCCAGGCCCCCATTCTCTGCATCCACCGGACTCAAGCTTGCAGGACATGGTTCTGCCACCTGTCTACACATACCTGGGTGCCCCCCAGGACACTGGACTGGATCCCTGACCTCTGCGCATGACTGTTGCTGTACTCAATGTGTCTGTCAGCACGGTTGTTTGGCCACCCCCTCAGCTGGTTGGGCCCATCACGGGTGTGTGTGGTGCTCCATGTCTGTCTTGCCTAATACACTGTGGCCCGTGTGTCCTGTGCCAGACTCAGGCCCCAGGGTGTGGATGGTTGAAGTCAAAAGAGAACTCAGGCATGTTTAGACTTTACAAGACACATGTAAGGTAATAATGCAACCAGCAGGCATCTTCTCTTCATGGTGTGAATTTTTATTTTTGGGGCGGGGGGGGTATGACGTGAGGGGCTTTCTGGGAGTTTGGAATCCAAAGTTCAGTAGGGGAGTTGGTGTCCTTGCCATTGGAAGTCCTCAGAGTCCATGCCACAGTCTTTGTCAACATTGGTCAGACAGTGACCAGCAAGGCCATGTGGCAGAGAATGTCTCTTGATGCTGTGATGCTGTTGCTCCAGTGGGCCAGGTGCCAGGCCAGGTGTCCTGGGAGATGGTGATGTAGCGCCGACCCTCACGGTCTTTTCCGTGGACGACCCGCCCTCCTGCGGGGACCCTCAGAAGCAGGCCGTGACGACGTCTGGGATGCTCCATCGGATGTTTCCTCCTCCTCCTCCTGATCCCTCCCTGTGGGTGGTGATGTTCTCCGCCTTCTGGCACAGGGAGGGTCGGCCATGTTGTCGGCCATCCGACGGAGTGTATCGTGAATTCCCGTGTACGCCGTCACGAGCTCAGCCTGTCCGTCCTCCATCCTCCGTTGGTGTTGCAGTAGACAGGCATGTAGCTCTGCATGTTGCTGGGCCTGCTGGGTCTTGATCCCCTCGAGGACGGACACAACCTGGGCCAGGCCCGTGGTGTCCTGCCGGTATGTGTCCAGGATGTTTCGGACATGGGAATACACCGGTTCCGCAGCCAACTGGTCAAGCTGGCGCCTCCGCCATCCTCCACTCCCACCACCCCTGCCCACTTGCACCTGGCCTGCCCTTGTGGGCACATCAGGTCTCCGGGACCCCTGAGGGGTGGCATTGGCGTTGTCGCCTGCCTCCTCCTGGGTGCCCAGGACACCGTGTCCCTCCTGGCCAGCCTGGCTGCTTTGTGGTGGTGGGGCAGGGATCCTGGGTGTCTCCTGGGATGTGGCAGGAGTGGGGGTGGTGGTTGGCCCCGTTGTACCTGACGCAGGTGCTGCAGGTGGTTGGACACCAGAGGGGCCAGGTTGGTCGGGGTCGTCCACAGAGTGGTGAGAGTCGTCGCTGCCAGTGGGATCGGGCTCCAGCAGATCCGGGTCCTGTGAGTCTTCCCCCCCAGTGTTGGGGGGTGAACCACGACGTTGACCTGTGTGTGAGAGAGACAATGTTAATTTTGGTCCATGCAACATCCATGTTTCATCAGTTTCAACATTGGCACATTTCCTCTTGGAATTAGGATCTGTCTTGCATTCCACTCACAGTGCACTTGTGCATGGGTGTGTCCCTTGGGCACCACTTTGGCCCCTTTAACTATGTGTGGCACAGTCTTACTTGCTGCGTCAAGTGTGACTGCAGTCAGCAGTGGAGTGGGCAGGTGTGGCGAGCCATGCATTGGCGCCTTCCGTGTAGCACTGTACATGTGCACATGGAGTGGATCCACACACTTATATAATGCAGGTAGCTGTCGTTGTGCTCGTGAACAGGTTGTGACATGGCCCTGTGTTTTGCCATGGAGAAGAGGGGGGGTTCTGGCACTGGCCACCCTTGGCTACATGCACGCAGTCTACCTGCTGACGAGCAGACATTCCCACACACCACACGGCTGATTTACTCTCCCTGTGTCTCCCTCCCTCTCTGTCCCCCTCTCCCTCCCTCTGTGTGTCAGCCTCCTCCCTCTGTCCGTGTCCCTGTGTCTCCCTCCCTCTCTGTCCCCCTCTCCCTCCCTCTCTGTCCCCCTCTCCCTCCCTCCGTGTGTCAGCCTCCTCCCTCTGTCCCTGTCCCTGTGTCTCCCTCCCTCTCTGTCCCCCTCTCCCTCCCTCCATGTGTCAGCCTCCTCCCTCTGTCCGTCTCCCTGTGTCTCCCTCCCTCTCTGTCCCCCTCTCCCTCCCTCTCTGTCCCCCTCTCCCTCCCTCCGTGTGTCAGCCTCCTCCCTCTGTCCGTCTCCCTGTGTCTCCCTCCCTCTCTGTCCCCCTCTCCCTCCCTCCGTGTGTCAGCCTCCTCCCTCTGTCCGTGTCCCTGTGTCTCCCTCCCTCTCTGTCCCCCTCTCCCTCCCTCTCTGTCCCCCTCTCCCTCCCTCTGTGTGTCAGACTCCTCCCTCTGTCCGTGTCCCTGTGTCTCCCTCCCTCTCTGTCCCCCTCTCCCTCCCTCTCTGTCCCCCTCTCCCTCCCTCCGTGTGTCAGCCTCCTCCCTCTGTCCGTGTCCCTGTGTCTCCCTCCCTCTCTGTCCCCCTCTCCCTCTCTCCGTGTGTCAGCCTCCTCCCTCTGTCCGTCTCCCTGTGTCTCCCTCCCTCTCTGTCCCCCTCTCCCTCCCTCTCTGTCCCTCTCTCCCTCCCTCCGTGTGTCAGCCTCCTCCCTCTGTCCGTCTCCCTGTGTCTCCCTCCCTCTCTGTCCCCCTCTCCCTCCCTCTCTGTCCCCCTCTCCCTCCCTCCGTGTGTCAGCCTCCTCCCTCTGTCCGTGTCCCTGTGTCTCCCTCCCTCTCTGTCCCCCTCTCCCTCCCTCTGTGTCCCCCTGTCCCTCCCTCTGTGTGTCACCCTCTGTCACCTCAGCCCAGCTTCCTGTGCACACACTGTTAGCAGATCTTTGAATGGCCCTTGGCTTGTTGATGTGAGTTTGTTTCTGATCTCCAGGCACCCATTGGGTGTAGTGTCTGTCTCTGCGCTGCTGCTGTGGTGGTGTGTGCTGCCACTCTTTCACAATGTTGGCTGTTCATTAGCTGCTGTCATGTGCAAAACAGTGCCTTCACCCCCATGTGTTGATGCAAGGCGTCCGCCATTTGCTGGCGAGTCTTTCCTGTGTGGGGACACAGTGTTTGTATGGCTGTGACCTAGGCCATATGGGCAGAGGGCATTGTTGTCTGCTTCTGAGTTGCACTATGTGAATTTTGGGGCCCACCCTCCCGCCATCCGGGTTACCGTGTCATGTGTTGGTGTCTTCTGTGGCCTGTGACTTGACATTGTCCAGCTGGGTGCATGGGGCATGGTGGCGGCAGTGGCATGTGCGTGTTCATGGAGTGTGGTTGAGTCATGCGAAAGCTTGGGGTGGTTGCGTGCCTGTTAGTGATTTTGGTTGTGGATGACGTTCCCCCCATGTGAGGTGCGTTGTTTGTGTACTCACCCGGGTCTCGGAGTCCTCCTAATCCTTCGACTGCCTCCACCGGCTGTATGGCCATCACCCTCTCCTTCCAGGGCTGGTAGTGTATGGGTCTGCGGGAGGGCCCTCCTCCAGTGGCGTTGGCCTGGTTGTTTTCCTCCAGCATCTTGGCTCGGACCCTCCTCCGCAGATCGTACCACCTGGCTTGGCATTCATGCCTGGTCCTTCTGGTGTCCGCAACAGCATTCACAGCATCGACGATGGTCTGCCACATGGCTGTTTTTGCTGCCATGCTGGTCTGTCTGACCAATGTTCCAAAGAGCTGTGGCTCGACTCTGAGGATTTCATCAACAAGGACTTCCAACTCTCGGTTACTGAACTTTGGATTCTTGTTAGTGGGCATGGTGAGGGGTGTGGGTGTGGATGGTGGGGGGTGTGTGTGGATGATTGTGGGTGTGTGGGTGTGGTTGTGCAGGTGTGTGTGTGTGTGAATGGGATGAGGGGGTGTTTGTGAAGGTGGTTGTGTGAAGGTGTGCAAGTGTAAGGTGTGGTGAAGCTTGTAGTATGGTTCTGTGGTGTCTGGCAGCAGTGAGTCTGTTGCAAAGGCTCATGGTTTGTGTGTGTGGGCCCTTTTTATTGGTCCATGGGTGGGTGTGGCTGTGTTTGAAGTTTGGGTGGGTGTGTTATAAGGAGTGGTGGTGTTTTGGGCCTCTGTTTGTTTTTGGCAGTTGCAGGTCAGTGAATGTGTTTTTTTAGTGTTTGTTGGACATGTTTTGTGGCTTTGTGCCATTCGAATGGTGTATTCTTGTGTTGTTTTGGTTTGTCCTGGTTGTGTACGTGCGTTTTTAGCGTGTGTACGGTGTGTACATGGGCCATTTGGTTGTACGGTGCTGTCCTTGTGTGTGGCTTGGTACGACTCGTACATGCGGTTGTGATATTGGGGCCTGGGGTGCGCTCCGTACTTAGGAGGTTGTGGTGGGGGTGCGACTCTGACGTACACGGCTGTACATACAGGGGGGTAGGACACGTACAGGGGTGGGGGTACGACTCGAACGTACAGGGGTGTACATACACGGGGTAGGACACGTACAGGGGTGGGGGTACGACTTGAACGTACAGGGGTGTACATACACGGTGGTACGACACGTACAGGGGTGGGGTACGACTCGAACGTACAGGGGTGTACATACACGGGGGTAGGACACGTACAGGGGTGGGGGTACGACTCGAACGTACAGGGGTGTACATACAGGGGGGTACGACACGTACAGGGGTGGGGGTATGACTCGAACGTACAGGGGTGTACATACACGGGGGTAGGACACGTACAGGGGTGGGGGTATGACTCGAACGTACAGGGGTGTACATACATGGTAGTACGACACGTACAGGGGTGGGGGTACGACTCGAACGTACAGGGGTGTACATACACGGGGGTAGGACACGTACAGGGGTGGGGGTACGACTCGAACGTACAGGGGTGTACATACAGGGGGGTACGACACGTACAGGGGTGGGGGTACGACTCGAACGTACAGGGGTGTACATACACGGGGGTACGACACGTACAGGGGTGGGGGTACGACTCGAACGTACAGGGGTGTACATACACGGTGGTACGACACGTACAGGGGTGGGGGTACGACTCGAACGTACAGGGGTGTACATACACGGGGGTAGAACACGTACAGGGGTGGGGGTACGACTCGAACATACAGGGGTGTACATACATGGGGGTACGACACGTACAGGGGTGGGGGTACGACTCGAACGTACAGGGGTGTACATACACGGGGGTACGACACGTACAGGGGTGGGGGTACAACTCGAACGTACAGGGGTGTACATACACGGGTGGGGGTGTGTACATTAACGGGGAGTACGACTCAAACGTATGGGTGCTGGGGGGAGTGTTGTGCACGTATGCGGGCACATGTCTCCATGGTTGCAATGGGAGTTCGGTGCGGACGGTGTTTTTACCATACGGTTGTGTGATGGGACGCACGGGTTGGATCGTGATTCCTCGGTCGGACTTCACTTTTCACATTTGTACGGTAAATCGTCCGAGGACGTGTCGGACACATTTTCCGACCCGAGGACGTGTGGGGAAATATTCCGAATGCGGTTCGTATGGACTTTTTACCATGCGAATCGTGATTGCCAGTTTGTACGGCACTTGTACGATTCGTACGGTAAAAAGACCGGATACGAGTCGTACGGGCTATTTTTTTACCGGATCGTGATCGGCGCCCAAGATGACATAAGAAGCCCAATATATAACTTCGCAGAAAGGAAAATTCCTATTGTGTTACATGGGTTACACATACACCCAAGAAAAGCAGACGGACCGAAAAGTGAACTGGAAGTGTTCTAAATATTATTCAAACAAATTCTACGGACGAGCAACAACAAGAGAAACAACTGTACTATATACAAGAGAGCATAACCATCCACCCAATCTCTCTGAAATAGAAGTCAGATCAACCCTTGAAAATATAAAAGAATTAAGCACTGGTTCACAAACTGCTACAAGTGTAATCCTAAAAGAACTATTACCTAGAGTGCCCAAAGAAGCAAGAGGCCAATTACCATCAATTGCTTCTATAAAAAGAACAATTGCTAGGACCAAAAAATCAACCACGACAACTATACCATCCCCTAAAACTTTTCAAGATATCATCATTCCACCAGAATTAACTATCACCCACAATAATGAACCTTTTATTTTTTTTGATAACAAAAGCACTGAAAAAAGAATCATAATGTTTGCTACTGCAAACAATATAACTAAACTCCAACAATGCCAAACATGGATGATGGATGGCACCTTTACAATATGCCCAAAACCATTCTACCAGCTTTACACAATACACGGTCAATATCACAACACTTCCATACCTTTAATTTATGCACTATTACCTAACAAACAAAACACAACATATAATGAAATGCTGGGAAAACTAAAACAAGAATCAAATGATTTTTACCCTCAAAGAATTATCATAGACTTTGAGCAAGCCATGATAAATTGCATTCTAAAACTGTACCCCCATACAGCTATCCAAGGATGTTACTTCCATCTAAACCAATGTATATGGAGACATTTACAAAAATCTTCACTAAGTGTAGAATATGCCACAAACATAAGTTTTGCACACCAAATAAAACTTCTAACAGCCCTAGCTTATGTACCAACCACAGATGTTGCAGAACATTACAATCTTTTATTAGAAAGTCCATTCTACAAACAAAATGAAGTAAAGTTATCTCCCCTCTTAGATTATTTTGAGGATACCTGGGTAGGGAGACTACACAGATCAGGCCATAGACGTCAGCCCAAGTTCCAAATACCTTGGTGGAATGTATATGTAAGTACACTCAACCAACAAGCCAAAACTAACAACGCCGTCGAGGGCTGGCATAATGCATTCCTAACTTCTACTGGGAGAACAACTCCAACACTACAAAAACTACTAATTGCCATACAAAAGGAACAAAGTTTCCAAGAATTAAGAATGCATCAATCTGTCCTACAATTAAAACCAAAACAATCTAGACAAACTACTCAAATGTATAATTACCTACAACAACAGGTACAGCTATACCCATCCACAAGAGGACTTGAGTACTTAAATATAATAGCTCAAACTCTCTTCTAAACCCTTTCCAAAATATTAACCCACAATTCTACTAAAACAACTATCACAACATAAATAAACCACTTTATTAAATCACATATTTAATTATGTGGTCTAAAATATATAAATAATTTATATCTATATATATTTAGACAACATAATTAAACAAACCAAGTACACAACAACAATATTAAATATATAAGATTTGCCCACCCACAATTAAAATATTTAAATAAACTTACCTGTGTAGTTGCTCCAATGGGATAATAACATTCCTTCCAAATAAATCCAGGTAGTTCAAAATCCATGGGTATCCAAAAGAAATCCAAATAAAATGGAAAAATACAACTGTTTTTCAAAAAAAACGTCTACGCCAAAAAACGACTATCCATTAACCATAAAAGTCCCGAAAAATATTAAAAAGGTAAATAACCGCTCCTGGAAACCCGAACAATAAAGGAAGTGTAAAATAAAGATTAGTAAACACTACTAATCCACACTTCCTTAAAAAAAAAAAGGTGTTTGAAAGAGACGAAAATATCTTCTCCGTAAAACCTACAAAAGAGAAACAAACATTCCCACCCACACACAAACACACATAATACACCTAAAAACATCACTACAAACATTATTCAAACACTATAAAACTTTAACACACCTAAATAACAAAACACTAACAAAGCCACAAACACGGAACACAATGTAAATTATAAAACCGTATACAAACTATTACTAACACCCTAACTTCTAAAACATAAATCCATACACACTTATTACAACATTACTACTTCCACAAAACACTTAAAACTATTTAATAATAAAGAAATAACTCTTACCTTCTCAAACGCGAAACAGCTCCCGACAGCGACCTGGATTCTACCAAAATAACCCAAAACAACAGCGAGCGGTTACAAAATAAAAGACCCAAACAAACATAACAACTAAGAAAATCCCAAAAAATGCCCTAACTATTTATTTAACATTACACATTACTTTAAAAATTAGTAAAACATTAGAATAAAATACTCAAAAAGAATACCTATTGTTTTTTATATATGTAAAAATTATTTAACTTATAAAAATTAATATAATAAATAAAATATATTTATTAATATAATAATCAAACTGTATATATTACCCAAAAAAATGTATGAACATGATATTATAAATATATTGTATCTACAACATACCAAAAATAACAATCAAAAGAAATATTCTAAAATGTAAATAATTTCAATATTAATTATCAAATATAAATATTAATAATTAAAATATATTTATCATATATTTCAAAACATACAATTTCTTATAAATCCAAATAAAGTCTAAAAATATTGAGAGTACACAATATAAATTTAAAAATATTAAACAGCTATAAAAATCACAATCGTTATTTTTTATTATTTTGTCTGTTCATATATTAATGTCCAAAATATACATTAAACAAATATATATCCATTATAAAAAAATTATTACAATAATACAAATGTTAAATATTAATTATGTTATTACATGTTTATTTCAATGATTTAATTATTATAATATGCGTAATAAACCATATTTTCTCTCTAATTAATATACATTCCAACAACTATAAAACAAATCTTATTTTCCTTTCTACTATTTTATACAAAAATTTGGAATTTGCATTCTCATATAACTTCTATCTTTTATCCAAACAAAACTAAAATCTACTGATTTGTTGTAAATTAAAACAAATTAATTTAACTGTTCCTATTCAACTCTATATTTAATTCTAATATTTGCTATTTACCAAACTCAATTAACATACTACTCCCACTACATACTGAACACTCCAACCTATATTAAATTAGAGTAGTTGCTGGACACTGAACTGAATTAATTTACTATTCCCACTCCAGTCTATATTTAATTAATATAAGTGCTGGACACTGAACTTAATTAATTTACTATTCTCACTCCAACCTATATTAAATTAGAGTAGGTGCTGGACACTGAACTGAATTAATTTACTATTCCCACTCCAGTCTATATTTAATTAAGATAAGTGCTGGACACTGAACTTAATTAATTTACTATTCTCACTCCAACCTATATTAAATTAGAGTAGGTGCTGGACACTGAACTGATTTAATTTACTATTCCCACTCCAATCTATATTTAATTAAGATAAGTGCTGGACACTGAACTTAATTAATTTACTATTCTCACTCCAACCTATATTAAATTAGAGTAGGTGCTGGACACTGAACTGAATTAATTTACTATTCCCACTCCAGTCTATATTTAATTAAGATAAGTGCTGGACACTGAACTTAATTAATTTACTATTCTCACTCCAACCTATATTAAATTAGAGTAGGTGCTGGACACTGAACTGAATTAATTTACTATTCCCACTCCAGTCTATATTTAATTAAAATAAGTGCTGGACACTGAACTTAATTAATGTACTATTCTCACTCCAACCTATATTAAATTAGAGTAGGTGCTGGACACTGAACTGAATTAATTTACTATTCCCACTCCAGTCTATATTTAATTAAGATAAGTGCTGGACACTGAACTTAATTAATTTACTATTCTCACTCCAACCTATATTTAATTAGAGTATGTGCTGGACACTGAAGTTAATTAATTTACTATTCCCACTCCAGTCTATATTTAATTAAGATAAGTGCTGGACACTGAACTTAATTAATTTACTATTCTCACTCCAATCTATATTTAATTAGGGTAGGTGCTGGACACTGAACTGAATTAATTTACTATTCCCACTCCAGTCTATATTTAATTAAGATAAGTGCTGGACACTGAACTTAATTAATTTACTATTCTCACTCCAACCTATATTTAATTAGAGTATGTGCTGGACACTGAACTTAATTAATTTACTATTCCCACTCCAGACTATCTTTAATTAATATAAGTGCTGGTCACTGAACTTAATTAATTTACTATTCTCACTCCAACCTATATTAAATTAGAGTAGGTGCTGGACACTGAACTGAATTAATTTACTATTCCCACTCCAGTCTATATGAAATTAAGATAACTGCTGCACACTGAACTTAATTAATTTACTATTCTCACTCCAACCTATATTTAATTAGAGTATGTGCTGGACACTGAGCTGAATTAATTTACTATTCCCACTCCAGTCTATATTTAATTAAGATAACTGCTGGACACTAAACTTAATTAATTTACTATTCTCACTCCAATCTATATTTAATTAGGGTAAGTGCTGGACACTGAACTGTATTAATTTACTATTCCCACTCCAGTCTATATTTAATTAAGATAAGTGCTGGACACTGAACTTAATTAATTTACTATTCTCACTCCAACCTATATTTAATTAGAGTATTTGCTGGACACTGAATTTAATTAATTTACTATTCTCACTCCAATCTATATTTAATTAGGGTAGGTGCTGGACACTGAACTGAATTAATTTACTATTCCCACTCCAGTCTATATTTAATTAAGATAAGTGCTGGACACTGAACTTAATTAATTTACTATTCTCACTCCAACCTAAATATAATTAGAGTATGTGCTGGACACTGAACTTAATTAATTTACTATTCCCACTCCAGCCTATCTTTAATTAATATAAGTGCTGGATACTGAACTTAATTAATTTACTATTCTCACTCCAACCTATATTAAATTAGAGTAGGTGCTGGACACTGAACTGAATTAATTTACTATTTCCACTCCAGTCTATATTTAATTAAGATAAGTGCTGGACACTGAACTTAATTAATTTACTATTCTCACTCCAACCTATATTTAATTAGAGTATGTGCTGGACACTGAAGTTAATTAATTTACTATTCCCACTCCAGTCTATATTTAATTAAGATAAGTGCTGGACACTGAACTTAATTAATTTACTATTCTCACTCCAATCTATATTTAATTAGGGTAGGTGCTGGACACTGAACTGAATTAATTTACTATTCCCACTCCAGTCTATATTTAATTAAGATAAGTGCTGGACACTGAACTTAATTAATTTACTATTCTCACTCCAACCTATATTTAATTAGAGTATGTGCTGGACACTGAACTTAATTAATTTACTATTCCCACTCCAGACTATCTTTAATTAATATAAGTGCTGGACACTGAACTTAATAAATTTACTATTCTCACTCCAACCTATATTAAATTAGAGTAGGTGCTGGACACTGAACTTAATTAATTTACTATTCTCACTCAAATCTATATTTAATTATGGTAGTTGCAAATCAATAAACTTAATTAATTTAGTATTCCCACTCATAAATATATTAAATTACACTAGATCATGTATACTAATCTTAAATAATTTTATATTCCCACTCCAATATGTATTTAATTACAGTAATTGCAATACAAATATATAAATATAAATATATAAAATAAATATGTTTTAATCATTATTAATAAATTAACATAAAAAAATACCCTCACTTATCCTCTACAAATCCAAATCCCCAATCTAAAATTTATCCCAAAATATTATATTATAATATATTAAATTTTAATATAAATTACTCAATATTACTAATTTCAAAAAAAAAATTTAAACACTCCCCACCCTTATCCCCTATAAGCCAACATCCCAAGCCCCAAATAAATTTAAAATTGTACAATAAAAACCAAAATTTATACATATTTTTTATACAATATTACCAACATTATACACATTTTTATCAAACTCCACACCCTTATCCCCATAACACAACATCTCACTCCTTAAATTCAATATAACATTCAAAATTATATTATAATTTTCTAAATTTTGTATATAAATTATTCACACATAAATGAAATTTTTTAAAACACTCCCCACCCTCATCCCCTGTAACCCAACATCCCACTCCTAAAAGATACTATTAAAAATATATTTTTATTCCAAATTTCAAATAAAATGTTTTAAATATTCAAAATATAAAATATTTTTTTACAACAATTCCCACCCTTATCCCCTATAACTCAACATCCCACTCCGATAATTTTAACTAAATTTCTAAATTAAATTTAAAATTACAATTTTTTTTTATAAACAATTCAAAAATATATAAACATTTGCAAAACACTTCCCACCCTTATTCCCTATAACCCATCATCCCACTCCTAAAATTATTTTTAAATTTCTAAATTAAAATTAAAATTTCTACATTATGGTGCCAATTCCGATCCGGTAAAAACCGGGTACGAACCGTCGGACGGAGCCTTTTCTCCGTCCGACTCGTACCCGGTGCGAAATCCATCCGAAAATGCAAGTACGATTCATACGGAAACACCATTTCCGTACGATTCGAACAAAACACCGACCGAACAGAAACTAAACACAATTCCGATCCTGAAAGGAGCCGACGTGACGTCGGTACGCATCCAGCCTACGTTTCACGAACCAGGAAGTACGATTCGAACCGACGTCATCCCGCACGGAAAATATTTACCGGCTGCCAAAAACTGCCGGGAAATCAGGACGACACACGCAAGGAGCAGCTGGACGCGACGAACAGACATGGACCCGAACCTACGTGCCATCCCTGCCCTCCTAGCAGTCCACCTGGCGTACAGGAACCGACGCAGACGCCGCAGAAGGTCAGCACAACAACCAGGGGCAAAGGGGGGGGCAGGGGCAGGACACACAACACCAACACATGGTACCAAATCACACATGGCCTGGACATACCTGACCATCAGGGCCTGGTCACTTCCAGGGGGTGGGGGCAAGGCCAGCAACGCAAGCGTCCGCCACAACGGAAGTGGATGGTCACGCGAACCGGTACGTACCCTACCCAGGCCGCAAGAGCGTGGGTACGGAACGTACCACGCGTCCCCCTACGTCACTCCAACAATAGCGGTACGGCCCGTACCCACGTCAGAAAGGCCTTGGTACAGCTCGTACCAGCATTGCTGGGGTCATGTAGGGGTACGCGTGGTACGACCCGTAGCCACGCCCCCAAGGCCTGTGTACGGTGCGGACCCCACGGCCCGCAACAATGGTGGGACGCACCGTACCCACACACCAAAGGCATGGGTACGGCCCGTACCCAGGCACGCAGAGCGTGGGCAGGGGTATGTACGGACCGTACCCCCACCCGTGGAAGTACGGCCCGTACCCCCACCCGTGCATGTACGCACCAAACCACCACACCAGCCGTGTATGTACGCACCAAACCCCCACCCCAGCCGTGTATGTACGCACCGAACCACCACCCGTGTATGTACGCACCGAACCCCCCCCCAGCCGTGTATGTACGCACCGAACCACCACCCGTGTATGTACGGACCGAACCCCCACCCCAGCAGAGTATGTACGCCCCGAACCCCCACCCGTGTATGTACGGACCGAACCCCCACCCCAGCCGTGTGGGGTTGTTGGGCCTGTTTGGTGGTGTGGGGAAACTCTACTTGACTCTCCTTGTGTAAATATGGTTTGTCCGGGTTCAGTACGTGTTTTTTTGGCGTCAGTACGGTCCGTACATGCACTGGTGGGGGTGCGGTCCGTACATTCCCTGGTGGGGTGGTGGTTCGGTGCGTACATACACGGCTGGTGGTTCGGTGCGTACATACACGGCTGGGGGGGGGGTTTGGTGCGTACATACACGGCTGGTGGTTCGGTGCGTACATACACGGCTGGGGGGGGGTTCGGGGGCGTACATACACGGGTGGGTGTTTGGTGCGTACATACACGGCTGGTGGTTCGGTGCGTACATACACGGCTGGGGGGGGGGTTTGGTGCGTACATACACGGCTGGTGGTTCGGTGCGTACATACACGGCTGGGGGGGGGTTCGGGGGCGTACATACACGGGTGGGTGTTTGGTGCGTACATACACGGCTGGTGGTTCGGTGCGTACATACACGGCTGGGGGGGGGTTCGGGGGCGTACATACACGGCTGGTGGTTCGGTGCGTACATACACGGCTGGGGGGGGGTTCGGGGGCGTACATACACGGGTGGGTGTTTGGTGCGTACATACACGGCTGGTGGTTCGGTGCGTACATACACGGCTGGGGGGGGGTTCGGGGGCGTACATACACGGCTGGTGGTTCGGTGCGTACATACACGGCTGGGGGGGGGGTTCGGGGGCGTACATACATGGGTGGGTGTTTGGTGCGTACATACACGGCTGGGGGGGGGTTCGGGGGCGTACATACACGGCTGGTGGTTCGGTGCGTACATACACGGCTGGGGGGGGTTCGGGGGCGTACATACACGGGTGGGTGTTTGGTGCGTACATACACGGCTGGTGGTTCGGTGCGTACATACACGGCTGGGGGGGGGGTTTGGTGCGTACATACACGGCTGGTGGTTCGGTGCGTACATACACGGCTGGGGGGGGGGTTCGGGGGCGTACATACATGGGTGGGTGTTTGGTGCGTACATACACGGCTGGGGGGGGGTTCGGGGGCGTACATACACGGCTGGTGGTTCGGTGCGTACATACACGGCTGGGGGGGGTTCGGGGGCGTACATACACGGGTGGGTGTTTGGTGCGTACATACACGGCTGGTGGTTCGGTGCGTACATACACGGCTGGGGGGGGGGTTTGGTGCGTACATACACGGCTGGTGGTTCGGTGCGTACATACACGGCTGGGGGGGGGGTTCGGGGGCGTACATACATGGGTGGGTGTTTGGTGCGTACATACACGGCTGGGGGGGGGTTCGGGGGCGTACATACACGGCTGGTGGTTCGGTGCGTACATACACGGCTGGGGGGGGTTCGGGGGCGTACATACACGGGTGGGTGTTTGGTGCGTACATACACGGCTGGTGGTTCGGTGCGTACATACACGGCTGGGGGGGGGGTTTGGTGCGTACATACACGGCTGGTGGTTCGGTGCGTACATACACGGCTGGGGGGGGGGTTCGGGGGCGTACATACATGGGTGGGTGTTTGGTGCGTACATACACGGCTGGGGGGGGGTTCGGGGGCGTACATACACGGCTGGTGGTTCGGTGCGTACATACACGGCTGGGGGGGGTTCGGGGGCGTACATACACGGGTGGGTGTTTGGTGCGTACATACACGGCTGGTGGTTCGGTGCGTACATACACGGCTGGGGGGGGGGTTTGGTGCGTACATACACGGCTGGTGGTTCGGTGCGTACATACACGGGTGGGGGTTCGGGGCGTACATACGCGGGCGGGGGGTGGTGGGGTGTTCGGCGCGTATGCGGGCACATGTCTCCATGGTTGCTATGGGAGTTCGGTTCGGACGGTGTTTTTTGCGTACGGTTGTGAAATGGGGAGGACGGGAGGGATCGTACTTGCGCAGTCGGACTTTATTTTTCCGCACGGTGGGTTTCTCGCCCGGGGACGTGTCGGTGACTTTTCCCGACCCGAGGACGTGTGGGGAAATCTTCCCAATGCGATTCGTATGGACTTTTTTCCGTTCGAATCGTACTTGGCAGTTTGTACGCTACTTTGACGATTCGGACGGAAAAAAATCCGGATACGAGTCGGACGGGGAATTTTTTTACCGGATCGGAATTGGCACCTATATTTTTTTAAACATTCTAAAACATATAAACATTTTTAAAACACTTCCCACCCTTATCCCCTATAACCCAACAACCCGCTCCTAAAATTATTTCCAAAATTCTAAATTTAATTTACAATTTCTAAATTATATTTTTTTAAAATTTAAAAATGTATAAACATTTTTAAAACACTTCCCACCCTTATCCCCTATAACCCAACATCCCGCTCCTAAAAAAAATATTTAAAAATCTAAATTTATATTAAAATTTCTAACTAAATTTTTGTAAAAATTAAAAAATATATAAACATTTTTAAAACACTTCCCACCCTTATCCCCTGTAACCCAACATCCCGCTCCTAAAATTAAATATACATTTCAAATTTGAATTAAAATGTACTAATTAAATTTTACAATATATTTAAAAAATAATTAACTTTTTTAAAACACTCCCCACCCTTATCCCCTATAACCCAACATCCCGCCCCTAAAACTAAAAAAATATTTCTCATAATATATACATTTTAACTATTTATACAAACAACTTCAAAATATTTACTAAACACACAATAACGATATTTTCACATGTCGATATTATTACTAATGATATTACTTCATCGACATATAATAAAAAAAAAATCGATATTTTGCACATCGATATTATCTATTTCGATATTTTGTACAGTAGATATTTTTGACTCGATATTTATGTCCCTCGATATTTAAAAGTCGATATATAGACTTCTCACCGATGCTGAGCATCCCATGAGGGACACCTCTGATACATCCATCCTTGATAATTTAATAAAACCTGCACATTTTTATAAACCTCTTCTGGACTAAGTTCAGACTTATGAGCCCTGTCCCGGATGTCATACATTACCTGGGGGGCCAACCATTCTGGGAAACACTGTTCCCAGAGAGTAATGAGACATGCAGCCATATGCTTCAAAGCATGTTGCTGCATAACAGGCTCATAGTCTCGGAGTGTGCTACATATATCAGTTATATGGTAAATAGGCTGTCGCATCCACTGTGATGACTGATCCTCAATCACCGCTGGGATGCCTACGGGTAGCCATGCGCTATATAAGTGATTTTACAATTACAATTACAATTACAATCATCTGTTTCTCATGCTGCCCTATATCTGAACGAGTAAACAACTTCCATGTGTCGAAATCCCCCGGAGCACGAAACGGAGTCGAAACAGCTGGAGACGGGGTCGTGCTCGCAGAAGAAGAGGTGTAATACCATGCTTTACATACATATCATAACTCGGACAGCCCTCTGGCGGGGCAGGTTGGCTTTCAGCCAAACGTGTATCATTAGGACGACAACAACATTTAATACATTTCAATTTGCTTAAACTCGGCATAACGATTGTCGTCACGTGTTCCTCATTTAATCATTCAAATAAACTTCCAAACATGGCCATGTTCACACATTCACACCACATACCACCTCACACTTATACAAGCATACACAAGTCAATAACATATATATATATACAAAGATATTCAAAATGACGTCTTTTCTTTCCAAACAAGGAACAGAGCCCGTCGACTCCTGTTCATGGAGAATCAATCCAATTCAGATTCAAGACCACACAGATACCAAAATCAGGCAGTCCAAAGACTACCAAGAGAACGTCAGACAGGTATAACCACAGACCATCCTACAGACCATCCTGCAGCCTTCCTGGTTCACCCTTGGGACTATTCTGACTAAGCCCGCTACCTTAGCACCACTTCAGATGTGTCCCCGAGGCTACCCAGGTACAGCCACAGGCCTTTCCGAGACCAGTCCGGCCGGGCGAACATCACACATGCCACGCCAAGGCGTCCGATCAGCGTCTCTATTGTTCACCAAACAAGTCCGTGGAGCATCTACATGTGCAGCCACAATGCTGCCCCGTCAGACCCCCAAGATTCTCCGTGGTACACTGACCACCAAATACTATACAGTTAACTGTTTCCAAAAGCACTGCTCAACAGTGCGTTCCAAAGACACCAAAACAATCCACTCACCTGGTGCACACAGGTACGAATGCGCATTCTTCGCCACCAGCTTTCTGGGACCAACACGGTCAATTCCTGGGTTACGCCCGTAGGACTCCGGTGAAGGGTCACTAGCAGCTGGGGAATACTCTGATCGTGAGAGTGGAGTAAGTTCATACCAAAAATGGCCAAATTTCAAAGGATTCTTTTTCCGTCCATCCACTCGACCAGAATTACCCCTTGTCCTTACCACCTGCTTACGGGGAGGACGACCCTAGCACAGAGTCCCGGCGGAGTCGCCAACTGAAGTACCAAAAAATAAACTAAAGGACTATACTTACTGTTAGAATTGGGAATCTCTGGTTGGCACAGGTATGCACTTGTGACAAGCAGGGACTCTTACTTCTAAGTCAGGATAAGGGGATCAACCTTTCAAATAACTGAAAATGAAATCCTGTGCACACGTATGGATAATTAGCTGGTTCTGTATGTATTCAATAAATGCCAGAAGGAGTCAGACAGATTCTTAATAATGGATAAACAACGGTCGACATCAGGCGTGTTGTGTGCAAGATTCCTTTTAATGAAAAATTTCAGTTCAATGTACAAAAGAAATTGATCAGCCGACACGTGTTTCGTCACAACGTGTAGCTGTTGTGACTCATCAGGGCTTCGGTGCGGATAGGCGGTGACACTTCTCGGCGCCGTACAGCGTACGGGGAGGATCAGCGTGATGCGGCTTCTCGGCTCTGAGTATGGCACGGTGCAGTACGTTAGCAGCGTACGGACCGTACCTGCGGGACAGCGAAGCTTGTGTTTCAGCGTACAGGGTTCGGCAGCCAAGGCTGTACGACTCGAATCCGCGGGGAAGGTTAGGTGCGATGCGGCCGGGAGGGATACGGCACGTACTAACGCTTTTGGATCAGTGTAGACACACGGTGCCGGGCGGCAAAGACACGGCTTCATGGCGGATGGAGTACGAGTCGTACTGGGGCCAAATCCAGCGGGAAACAAGCAAGAATTGTCCAGGCAACTCAGTTTTGGAAGGCAGATGAGTCCAATGGTCCTGGGACTCAGTTCAGGGGGCCAGCTCTTCTTCCAAGCCCTTGGAGATTTGTTGAAAACAAAGTGCAAAGTCTCTCTTAGTCAGTTCCTCTCCTTTCTCAGCAAGGCACCAACTGCAGGCCAATCCCCCAGGTTAGGGAAAGTTACTCCTCCTTCAGCTTCTTCCAGGTTATTCTGGTCAGGCAGAGTTTCTTTGTGGTTCAATCAGGATCTGATTTCTTAGGAGCAGGGCTCCTACATTTATACCAAGTTTCTTTTGTCTGTACAGGCCAGGGGGGCCTTTGCATAATCCCAGTCCAGTTCTTTTCAGTGAGGAGCACTTTGTTGTTGGGACTCTGGCTTCTTCTTTCAGCAGGCAGGGCAGAGACATCAGACACTCCCCAGTGGGTGGAGCCAGCATTGTGGTGGCAGAGCACTGCCCTATTCAGAGTCAAGGTGCACTCCTCCCACCCATCCTGGTGTAATCTTTCTATTCACCAACTGGTAGCCCCAGCCTGTCTCCTGGAACTTCCCAGCCCTGTCACTCAAGCTACACACAAAGAAGATAGCCCCTCCCAGCAGAGGCGGACTGAAATGGTTAGGCACGCAAAGGCTAACTTTCTAAAAGTAGCATTTGCAAACCCAGGATATTAAAATAACCTTTGCTAAAAGATGTATTTTATTATTCTGAGTTCAGGCATACTAAACATGAATTTCTACCATGCTTCCTGAGCCTGCTAGGATTATAGAGTGTTATAATCTAGCAGCCCATTCTGTCCTATGGAGAGCAGGTAGCCTTACAATAGTGAAAACGAAAATGGCTGTAATTCACTATTAGGACATGCCACACACTTCAGGGCATGTCCTACCTTATCCTTACAATGCATCCCGCCCTAGGGCCTACCATAGGGGTGACTAACATGAAGGTAAGGGAAGGTTTAGGGACTGGCAAGTGGGGACACTTGCCCAGTCAGCATAGCCGTACCGGACTGTATGCACGTTCTGCAATGGCAAACCTTAGATACATTTTACCCCGCTGCTTCTGTGGGTGGCACAACCAGTGCTGCAAGCCCACTAGCAGCATTTGGATATACAAGCCCGTGGCACCCCAGGTGCACTCTACTAGGGACTGATAGTAAACCAAATAAGCCAAACATGGAAGTCAATTCACATAATACATTTTCCCATAGGGAGCACTTGCACTGTGGCGCTGGATGGCAGTGGCACAGTGCCCTAAGCAGTTAACACCAGCACAAAAATACATTGAGGCACAGACAAAAAGGGAAGTGTGACCCACGCCAATGGTGCCAGGTCTAACACTTACCAATAGTCCCAATACCATTATCCAATAACCAGGCAGCTGGCGGTGAAGAAGGTTCAATCATTTATTAAGCAAAATACTCTATAGAGGAGCCTCCCCAAACCTCACTCATGAGGTGCGCCGAGAAGACTGCTGGCTCATTTTCAAACATGAGGTTATGTACTTTTCAGTTCAACACATATAATACAGTAAATGTTAAAACACCAGTTGGCCCTGGAGCTCCAGGAAAGGACCATATATGACATACACCAGATCAGTACAAATGCTTGACTATCCATTACCGATGAGGTCAGGAGGGGTGACTCCCTTTCATCTTGGTGCCTGGGAGTGTAGACACGGCGCCTCCAGGAATACGCTTATCACCCCCGAAGCCAGATGTGACCTTGAGCCTTAGACCAGAGGAGTGAACAGCCTACCTTCCGCTGCTACCAGTAACTTAGCTGAGCAGGGACCTGACAACCGCACGTGATCAACACGTGATCATAGCCCGCGCTCGAGCATGAACTAAAGATGGCGTCTATCTAGTTCTCGGCCTACTCTCCTGATAACAATTATATATGAAGAGGGAACTAATATGTTTCCTCCAAGCAGATATATATATGTCAAGCAGAGAAGTGTTCATGTAGATGCATCATGCTAACATAATATAGGTCCGATACTTCATATATACGGGAAATCTACCTCTTAATCCCTCACCAATACCACCACCAATATTAATAGCACCACCACCAATATCACCTATGCCAACACCACCACCAATACAAATACCAATAACACCAATTCCACCTCCACCAATACCAATACCGCCACCATCAATTTCACCACCGCCAATACTACCAGCACCACCACCAGTATCACCACCACTGCTAATACCATCACCAATACCTGCAATACCACCCCTCATACCATGACCACCACCACCAATAACATCACCACCCAAACCACCACCAACAATACAACCACCAACACCAATACCACCACCACAAACACCACCAACAATACCACCACCAATACCAGACGCACCAATACCACCACCAATACCACTACCTCTACCACCAATATCACCACCAAAAACACCACCACTTCCACTACTACCACCACCACCAATACCTCCACCAAAAACAAAATAAATGCCACCACAAATACTAATACCACCACCACCAATACCACCTATGCCAACACCACAACCAATACCATCACCAATACTACCCCCACCAATACCACCACCCCCAATACCACCACCTTCACCATTATCACCACTATCATCAATACCACCACCATCAATACCACTACCACCACCAATACCAACACCACCAATACCACCATCATCACCACCAATACAAATACCACCACCAATATCAGCACTAACAATACCACCACCACCACCAATACCACCACCACCACCACCAACAGCAGCATCGCCACTACCAATAATATCACCACCAGCAATACCACCACCAGCAATACCACCACCACTAACAATACCATCAACAACAATACCACCACCACCAATATCACCACAACTACACCTACCACTACCAATCGCACTACTGATATCACCACCACCAATACCACCTTCAGCAATACCGCCACCATGACCAATACCAATACAACCACTACCAATACCAAAAATACCACCAATAACAATGCCACCACTAAAACCATCACCACCACCAATACCACCACCACCAATACCACTACCACCAATATCCCCAATTCCATCACCACCACCAATACCACCACCACCAATACCATCACCAGTACCATTAACACCAATACCACCACCACCAATACAACCACCACTAATACCAACAATACTACCACCACCAATTCCACCAATTCCACCAATACCACCACCACCACCACCAATTCCACCATCACCAATACAACCACCACCACCAATACCACCACCCCCAAAAATACACTAACAATACCACCACCACAACAACCAATACCATCACTGCCACCGATACCACCCTCACCACCATCAATATCACCACCACAACCAAAATCACCACCACCAATAATACAAATTCCACCACCACCAGTATCAATACCACCATCAATACCACCACCTCCAATAACACCACCATCACAAATACCAATAGCAATAATACCATCACCACTATCACCATCACCAATAATACCACCAATACCATCACGGCCACCAATACGACCATCGCCAATACTACCACCAGTACCACCAATACCAGAACAACCACCACCAATACCAATACCACCACCATCAATACCACCACCACTAATACCACCACCACCAATATCACCACCAAAACCACCAGCAATACCACCACCACAACCAATACCACCACCACCACCACAACCAATACCACCACCACCAATACACCCACCAATATCACCACCAATACCATCACCACCACCAATACCACTGCTTATACCATCACCACAAATACCACCACCACTAATGCCACCACCACCACCAATATCACCACCACAAATACTACCACCACCAATACTATCAATACCATGACCACCAATACTACCATCACCAATACCACAACCACCACCACCCCCACTACAAATACCAGCACCAATACCAACGCCACCACTTACAATACCACCACCACAACCAATACCACCAATACCACCACCACCAATACCACTATCACCAATAGCACCACTAATACCACCACCACCACTACTACCACTAATTTCATCACCACCAATACCACCATCACCAACAACAATACCACCACCAACACCAATACCACCACCAGCAATACAACCACCAATACCAATTGCACCACTGATACCACATCCACCAATACCACCACCAGCAATACTACCACCTCCATCAATACCAATACCACCACCACCAATACCAATAATACAACCAACATCAATACCAATACCACCACCACCAATACCACCACCACCACCAATACCAATACCACCACAAATACCAATACCACCACCCCCAATGCCACCAACACATCACCACCCCCATTACCACCACCACCAATACCAACACCAGTACTACTACCACCAATACCACCACCACCAATACCGATACTGCCAATACCACCAGCACCAGTACCCCAATACCATCACCACCACCAATACCACCAATACTACCACCAACACTAATACCATTCGCACCAATACCACCATCAACAATACCAATACCACCACCACCAATACCACCAATACCTCCACCAATACCATCATCACCAATACCACCTCCACCACCAATACCACCACCAATACCATCACCAATACCATCACTGCACCAATACCAACATCACCTCCAATACCACCACCATAAATACCACCACCACCTTCAATACCACCGTCAATACCACCACCACCACAACCACTACCATTGGGACTAATAATACTAATTCCACAACCAATACCACCACCACCACCAATACCAATACCACAGCCATACCAATGCCACCACAACCACCAATACCACCACCACCAAAACCACCACCACCAATACAACCACCAACACCAATACCATCACCAACAATACCACCACCAATACCAGTAGCACCAATACCACCACCAATACCACTACCTCTACCACCAATATCACCACCAAAAACACCACCACCAATACTAACACCAATACCACCACCAAAACCAATACCACCATCAATACTAATAGCATCACCACCAATATCACCTATGCCAACACCACCACCAATACCACCACCAATACCACCCCCACCAATACCACCACCCCCAATACCAACCCCTTCACCAATATCACCACTGCCATCAATACCACCACCACCAATACCACCACCACCACCACCACCAATACCAATAACACCACCACCAATTTCACCACCACTGCTAATACCATCACCAATACCTCCAACACCACCCCTCATACCATGACCACCACCACCAATAACACCACCACCAAAACCACCACCAACAATACAACCACCAACACCAATACCACCAACACCACCAACAATACCACCACCAATACCAGTAGCACCAATCCACCACCAATACCACTACCTCTACCACCAATATCACCACCAAAAACACCACCACCTCCACTATTACCATCACCAACAATGCCACCACCAATACCTCCACCAATACCACCTATGCCAACACCACCACCAATACCACCACCAATACTACCCCCACCAATATCACCACTACCATCAATACCACTACCACCAATATCACCAATACCACTACCACCAATACCACAACCACCACCACCACCACCACCACCAATACCATCCATACCACCACCACCAATACCACCATCATCACCACCAATCCAATCCAAATACCACCGCCAATATCAGCACTAACAATACCACTACCACCACCAATACCACCACTATCAATAGCATCACCATCAATACCAATACCACCAATACCAATTCCAATACCACCACCACAAATACCACCACCACCAACAGCACCACCACCACTGCCACTAATATCAGCATCAGTAATACCACCACCACCACCAGCAACACCACCGCCACCAATACTGTTGCAGGGATTCTGCACATATACAGAACTACGCACAGGAAACCAGGACCTCGGTGTATAGTGGTGTACCAACAACCCACCTTAGTGCCCGGAATCCTTATCCGACTAGCTATAGTGTCTCATTCGTTCTCAGTACTACAGCGAAGCTACCAATGATTAGACATCCTAGAACATGTAACTCAGACTCTCTCAGTAATCGCGGGAGCAAGAACACTCTTTCACCAACCCACCCATACTTGTCCACAACGTAAGTAATCAGAGACACAGTATAGTTTAAAATGTTTATTTTAACCAACGTGTTCTATAATGCAGCACAGGAGCCAATACTAGCAGCAAAATGCATAAACTCACTATAGTAAGCATTGTTACAATTCCATAAATTATGAACTGGGATATCATTTTTTAAAGCTAGTGGTAATATAGGCCTACTGTGCATTGCCACCCTCCCCATGCTAGGAACTAGTTTATAATAATTATAGAAGACCTCTGGGCTTTGTCAGGGGGACCCCATTCCTCCAAGTTTAGATGCAAAGGTTTACATCTCCGGACAAGCACAGCTCTTCTTCGTTGGAATGATTTTCTCCAACTGCCTAACATGCATGTTATGCCATATTAAAAGCACTCAATTTTTAGTAGTGCAGCTGTGGCAGTGTTGTGTCTAACATGTGTGGGACTGACCATCATCAGAATAACAGAGCACATTGTTTTTCGAACTTGAACATGCTGTGCAGATAGAGACTCAGAGTACAGCAAGAGAAGTGAAAGGTAGATGGTTCTCATATGAGCGAGCACAAGCAGAGGATTTGTGCAAAACAAATGTATGTAGAAACGTGTGTAAAAAGCGGCAACATGGCAGCCAAGTTCATACTAACTAATGCTAACTTAGCAATGTACGCAGTGAATCCATAACCTCACTACAATACCACCACCACTAACAATACCACCAACACCAATACCACCACCACCAATGTCACCAACAATACACCTACCACTGTATTGGTGGTGACACCTACCACTGGTGCCCTTAAGTGTAAAGTGTTGACATGGCGTTCAACCATCTCTACCACTCTTGAGTCCGTTGAGGGAACATGGCGGCCAGCTAATCAGCAGGTCGCAAGTCGTCCACTCTCCCACTCCCCCTATTATGGTACCGGCTAAGTTAATCATGGAAGTGCTTACCTAGCGGGTCTGGCTGAGGAGTTGATGCCGCCGCATCCTGCTTTGGGATTTTTGCTGCTCTGAGGGCTTGGTTCTCCGTGCGCTGTGTGTCCTGCTCGGCCCCGGCTTCGGCTGTGTTGCAGTGTTGCGGATTCGTCTGCCCGCTCTCTTCTGGCTGTCCGGGACTGCTCCTTGTGGGGGGGGTTCTCCCCGGTGTGTCCTGTGTTTTCTTGCTTCACTGCTGCCCTGGAGTTTGGGTTTTCTCTCGCCCGCGCTGTGTCCTGGTGTCGGGCTCGGGCGGATTGGTTGTCTCTGCGGCTCGTGGACTTCCGCATCAGGGATTGATTGTTCCTGTCTGGAAGTCGCCTGCCTGGATCTCACCTGTCCCCCGTGTCGCTGGAGTCAGAGCGGGCGGACTCAGGGCTTTCGGGGGGACAGGTCTTCGGGGGTTTGAAGCCTCGGGGTTGAAGCTGCTGCTGGGGGACTTTCGAGAAACTGCCCCATTGATCCTTGACCTCCGAAGCTTCACCAGTGGTTTTAAGGGCTGCAGCGGACTGCAGCGGAGACAAGGGACCAACAGAGGGGAGTCTGAAATCTCTCTTAGCCAGGTAAAAGAGTTTGGGTGTAAGCTTGAATGTGGGCAGGGCTGACATTTCCCCTCTTTAGGGCAGCAGGGGCATTAACGCAGAGTAGACGTGCACAGTGCTATAATCGAACACAACTTACTAGCTGTCTCACTCTGGGAGCAGTAGGTGTGTTATGTGTACCCCCCGAAAAGCTGTCCCCCATATACAGAGATAGAGGCAGAGGCAAGGCTCATTTTGGGAACTACCTGTATGAGGTTCATTCTCCATACAAACACTGCAAGCCTTACACTATATTATCTGATGTAGCTAAAGTAGGTAATGGGGATACTTACTACTACATGGAGGTAGATAAGCTACAGTCTGAACAACCCGGGCAGAATCCAGCTTTATCGGTAAGGAGAAGGCAACAGCCGAATAAAGGGGTAGACCCAAATATATTCAAACAGTCACCTAACACTGCCACTATTCAGAGACGGAGGTACAAATTAAGATCACAAAACTTCCTTGGGATAGAACCCATTGTACAAAAGCCAGCGCAGGTAATACAGTGTATACAGCCTACACAGCCGCCTATGCCCACGGAGGCCTCAATAAGTGGTCATAAGAGTAAGAAGCCGACCTCTAGGACAGGGAAACCTGCTCTCGTGAAGGGTAGGAAGAGAGAGAAAATCCAACCCCTTACAAAAATAACGCCTTCTTTAAAGGCTTACTTTATGTCCAATCCACAAGGGAAAAGGGACTTAAGTAAGGGGGTTCCACTCGCAGACTCGGCTTTAGCTCCTATCCCTGCCGTCCCTTTATCAAACAGATATTCCGTACTAGATAAGTCTAAAGGTACATTCTCTGCTTCAATGGAAGATGGGTATGCAAATCGAGCTGACTTTGGGGATGTGAGGGTGGAAAATACAGAACCCAATTTGGAAGCCCAGAGGCAGAGCGTAGAAGGGGTCGAAAGGGGTCGAGTTAAGCCCTGCTAGAGATTCAATACAAGAGATGCTAAGACAGATATCTGCAGAGATGAGCACACGATTCTCAACCTCGGTGGTTAATCAGAGGAAGATACAGGACACATGCACCAGCCTAGAAGAGAACTTAGATGCACTAACACAAAGGCTGGAGGCATTGGAAAACAAGGTGGAAGAACTTGGTCAGGAGGTCAAGGATAATGCCCACGAAGTGCTCAGGCTAAAAAAGAGAGAGCGGGATGTCGACGAGAGAATGGAGAGACTTGAAAATTTATCTAGAAGAAATAATCTAAGAGTACTAGACTTAAAAGAAGGATTGGAAGGGGATAATCTGAGAGCATTTGTAATAGATATCCTTGTTAAAGCATTTCACCAAATTGCCTCAGCATCAATATGGGAGAAAGAAATACAACGCATCCATAGAGACCCCTTCAGGTTAAACCCTGCAAGAAAGAAGCCCAGGAAGATCTTAATATGCATCCAATCCTACCCGCTAAAAGAGCAGTTATTGGGGGCAGCCCTTAAACTTAAATCCATTGAGGTTAATGACATCTCCTTTAAGATTAGGTCTGATATCTCTAAGGTAACGGAAGATAGGAGATGGGAATTAGGGAAACGGATGGATGCATTAAGAGAATTGGGGGCTCAGGTACAGCTAAAATTTCCTGCCTTTCTGAAGGTTGTATGGGCCAACAAGATGTTTAACTTCAGGTTCCCGGAAGAGGTAGACACATTTCTAGAACAGGCCAAAGCTGGAAATTAGTTGGTACCATATGTATCTTTATATTTCACTTCTTCATTTTTTTCTTTGTGGGAGACGGGAGAGCTATGACTCATATGGCGATGTTTATTGCCATGATTAGACAGGGAGTGTTCCGGGGGGGGGGGTGCACTAGTAAATAGGGGGAGGGGATGGTGTAGGGGGGGTTTACACATGTGTTGGTGGGGAGCATTGGGAAAAAATAAATAAAATAAACCTGATAAACCTTTTTGATATAGTAACTCTCAGTATCCTTAGCAGGGGAGGCGAACAGGACAAAGATGATGATGGAGGATAGACCTCTACAGGGATCAAGTTGGGACTTGGGTTTCTTATGTTGGAATGTTAATGGGTTGAGAATTAAGAGAAGACAGTGTCTGATCCTACAGTATTTAAAAAATAGTTCGCCCTCAATCTGTATGATCCAGGAAACCCACCTTTTACAATCAGAGTGTAAGGCATTATTCGGCAAGGAAAGATGGGTAGATAAAATTATTGCTTCAGACCAACAGTGCTATTCGAAAGGGGCAGCCATTATATTGAAACAAAATT
Source organism: Triturus cristatus (assembly GCF_964204655.1). Classification (NCBI taxonomy): domain Eukaryota; kingdom Metazoa; phylum Chordata; class Amphibia; order Caudata; family Salamandridae; genus Triturus; species Triturus cristatus. The sequence goes on along the minus strand of NC_140582.1, from coordinate 169,327,661 downwards.
CGGGGATTGAACTTATCAGATCTCAGGCAGATATAATGGGGCGTTGGGTTATAGCTGAAATAAAATCTCAGATGTCTAAATACACTATAGTTAGTTACTATGGGCCAAATGAGGATGAAACTGATCCACTACGTAATCTCTGTTTTGCCCTGGCCGACTTTGACTCCCCACTTATATTGGGTGGAGATTTTAATGTCCTTATGGATAATCGACTGGACAGATCCTCCTTTCGGAAACAGATTGCGGCCCCCCGTGTTAAAGCCTATTTTAGGACTACTCTCAAAAATCAAAATTTATGTGATGTATGGCAGAAAAAAATGGTGAGGCGAGAGAGTACTCCTTTTTTAGTAAAAAGAATCTACACTTCTCTAGGCTGGATTATATATTTATGGAGCGTTCAGAGGTAGATAAAGTTAGCCACATAGAGTTTATGCCGATTCATATCTCTGATCATGGGGCGATAGCCTTCAATTTGGAGCTCCCTCATAAAACCCTAATGAGGAGATGGACTCTAAATAGGAGATTTTTACTGCAACCTTCCACCCCTGATCTCTTAAAATCTAAAACCGCCTGTTTCCTACAAGACAATCTAGGATCAACCTCCCTGCATAATGTTTTGGATACCTACAAAGCTTGGCTAAGGGGAACTCTAAAGGGGGTGGTTGCGGGCTGGTCAAGGATGGAGAAGACTGAGTTAGCTGGCCTAGAGTCACAATTAAAAAAAATAGAAGCAAAGCTTAAGCACGGGAATACAAAGGTTGCAGAGAGAGAAGATTTAGCAAGGAGACTCGAGGAAGTTCAGTTGAACTTTAGGCTTAAGTCTGAGATCATTCTTCAAAAATGGGAAGTTAGTAAGATGTCTGATTTTGAGCAGGGAGAGAATTGTGGTAAGCTCTTGGCAATAAAGAGTCGAATTGATAGATCCTACAATTACATCAGTAGGATAAAACACCAAGCACACATCACTGAGGGTAAAGATGCGACAGAACAGTCTTTTGTTCAGTTCTTTCAAGAGCTATATAAAGAAGACTGATATACAGCGGAAGAACACATAGATTTGTGGCTCAATGAGAAACTGCTCCCGAAAATAACCGAGGATAGTCAGATTTTTTAAAGTCTAAAATAACTGGAAGTGAGATTCTGGCTGTTCAGGATAAATCTAAGAGGAGAAAAGCCCCCGGCCCAGACTCAATTCCAATTGAAGTCTACTCCATATTAAGAGATCAGATTATTCCAGTTTGGTTGGATTTATTTAATGATATTCTAGGTGGTCTTTCCCCCTTGCCAGACTCTTGTAATGGAGCACTCATATCTCTTATTTTGAAACCAGGGAAGGATCCGACTTTATGTCAGTCGTATAGGCCGATATCCTTATTAAATACAGATTATAAAGTATTTGCAGGGATATTGAATAATCGCTTGTAAAAAATTATTGGCCCCATTATACATCAAGATCAGAAGGGTTTCATTCCAGGTCGGCAAATGTCAGAACTAGTGTATACGCTAATTGGGGCAGCTGATTTGGCAGTGGCACAGAATATGCCTTTTTCCATCATTACTGTGGACGCTGCCAAAGCTTTTGATCGCGTAAATTGGCATTTTCTAGATAGGGTCTTGAAGGTTTTTCGACTCGGGGATGAGTTTAGGGATGTACTAAAAAAAATATATAGGTCACCTTATGACCAGATTCTAGTTAATGGAAGTCCCTCCCCAACTGTACAAATAAGTCGGGGAACTAGGAAGGGCTGTCCTTTGTCGCCTATTTTGTTTGACTTATATATTGAGCCCCTCGCCCAAAGTCTTCGCCATAACCAGAAGATAATCCCCTTTTACGTAAACGAATTTGAGAGGAAAGTTGCCCTTTATGCAGATGACCTGGTGTTAATGTCCCCTAATCTCACTACTGCACTCCCTGAGCTTATGGCTGAAGCACAGGCATTTGGGAAACTTTCAGGGTATGAAGTGAATGTAGATAAGACCGAGGTTATGGCATGGAATATCCCAGATCATGAGAACAAGTCGGTCAAGGAGTTTAGATACTTAGGAATAACAATTACCCATGACTTGGAGAAACTCCCAAAAACAAATCTAGAAAGGGTGTCTAAAGAGGTCGATGTTTTGTTGAAAAGGTGGCAGAGATTACCTCTCTCACATTATGGGATGGTGAACCTAATAAAAATGTCCATACTGCCAAAATTTACCTATCTGTTTAATAATATCCCTTTAGCGTTTGCAAAAGCCGATCTGCTTAAAATCCAGGGTAAAATGTCATCTTTTATATGGGCTAGCAAGGGGGTCCGTTTATCCTGGAAGAAATTAAGACGTAAATTGAAGCAAGGAGGTATGGGTCTACCTGATTTACAACTATACTGCTGGGCCTACCAGATAAAGAACTGTAGGATGTTACTGCTCCCCCCAGACGAATCATTAATTGGGAGTATGTTCTCCGCCATGTTAAACGGCATAGACTCATTTGGATTTATGTATAAATTCGGTTCCTTCAAATTCTTTAAAAAAGAGCGTTTGAAGACTCTACAAATGGCGGCAAAGCTATGGGCAAGCTGTTGTGACTGTCTTGGCCTTTTGTATTATAGTGAGTGGGCCCCTGTGTGGGGGTCTCCAGGAACACCGGAGTGCTTCCAAGATGCTTTAGCTCATCCTCTGCTTGAGGCTGGTGTCACATCCTGGAAGGATATTGTCTTAAATAATGAATGCTTCTCATGGGAGTATTGGAATTCTATCACTAAAGGCACTTTATCCAGGTTTAAATACTATCAGATTTTTTCTTGGTGTAAGAATCAATCCTGGCCGCCCTATGAGGAGTGTCAAATGGAAAATGAACTACAAGATGTGGCTCCCAGGAAAAAGGAAGTGGCTCTTTGGTACGGGCATCTTCTAACTGCAGCCGACAGGAAGATTGATAACCCAAGACGAGTCTGGGAAAACTACTTGCCACAGGAGGAGTTAGATAAATTATGGCAAGTATCAATAGATACTCTTTATTCAACTGTTAAATCTGCTCCATTCAGAAAGAACCATTTCTTTACAATCCACAGGCTGTATTGGTCACCCCTGAAAATGTCAAAAATGAGAGTCGGAGGAGAAGCAAGATGCATTAGGTGTGGCTCCCTGAATGCGGATGATGTTCATATATTTGCCTCCTGCCCTAAGTTACAGGAATACTGGGAAAACGTGGGTAAGAGTATTTCGAAGGTGCTTGGTTCTGATGTAGAGGTAAGCCCATCTCTTATACTTTTTGGGATAACCTTCGAACTTGGGGGGAGGCAAGATATGAACGTACTGCAATATAAGTTGGTGTTTTTTATGATCCTCCTGGCTAGGAGAGAGATTTGTAAACTTTGGCGTCAGGTGGCACCACCGTCTTGGAATGCCTGGTGGAATTCAGTTACTTATTTTAGAGCTCTGGATCAAAGGGTGAACATCTATAGAGGTAGGCCTGCTACGGGGCTATTCTGGAGTCTCTTGGATGGAAATATAATTGATAGTAGATTAGAGTAGGCTAAGGTTAAATACCAATGATTAAAAACCTCTTGATCAGCTAATGATGTGTACTTTGGGCGGTCCCCAAAAGAAGAAACAACAGCTGAGACTGAAACCATCAAGTCATCTGCACCAGTGGTGGACCAGGTCGAAAGGTTGCTATGGCTACTGAGGTTATATGAGGTATTAAAAAAAAAAAAAACAATACACCTACCACTACCAATCGCACCACTGACACCACCACCACAAATTCCACCTCCAGCAATACCACAACCAATACCAATACAACCACTACCAATACCAATACTACATCCACCATCAATACCAATGCCACAACCAATACCGCCATCAATACCACCACCACCACCACCAATACCACCACCAGTATCACCACCACCACCAATACCAATACTGCCAATTGCACCACCACCAACATTATCAGCACCACCAATACCAATACCACCACCAATACCACCACCACCACCAATAGCAATGCCACTGCCAACACCACCACCAATACCATCAATACCACCCCCACCACCAATACTACCACCAATACATACACCAATACCATCACCACCACCAATACCACCACCACCATACCATCACCACAACCAATACCACCACTACCACCACCACCAATACCACCACCAGTATCATTAACACCAATACCACCATTACCAATACCACCACCACTAATACTAACAATACTACCGCCACCAATACCACCAATACAACCACCACCAATGTCACCACCAATACACCTACCACTACCAATCGCACCACTGACACCACCACCACCAATACCACCTCCAGCAATACCACCACCAATACCAATACAACCACCACCAATACCAATACTACATCCACCATCAATACCAATGCCACGACCAATACCGCCATCAATATCACCACCACCACCACCAATACCACCACCAGTATCACCACCACCACCAAAACCAATACTGCCAATTGCACCACCACCAACATTATCACCACCACCAATACCAATACCACCACCAATACCACCACCACCACCAATAGCAATACCACTGCCAACACCACCACCAATACCAACCCCACCACCAATACCAACACCTATACATGTACCAATACCATCACCACCACGAATACCAGCACCACCATACCATCACCACAACCAATACCACCACTACCACCACCACCAATACCACCACCAGTATCATTAACACCAATACCACCAATACCAATACCACCACCACTAATACTAACAATACTACCGCCACCAATACCACCAATACCACCACCACCAATGTCACCACCAATACACCTACCACTACCAATCGCACCACTGACACCACCAATACCACCTCCAGCAATACCACCACCAATACCAATACAACCACCACCAATACCAATACTACATCCACCATCAATACCAATGCCACGACCAATACCGCCATCAATATCACCACCACCACCACCAATACCACCTCCAGTATCACCACCACCACCAATACTAATACTGCCAATTGCACCACCACCAACATTATCACCACCACCAATATCAATACCACCACCAATACTACCACCACCACCAATAGCAATACCACTGCCAACACCACCACCAATACCACCAATACCACCCCCACCACCAATACCTTCCCCGCCACCAATCTCACAATCGCCAGCAATACCACGACCATCAATACCACCACCACCAATACCACTGCCAATACCATCACCACCAATACCACCAACATAAATACCACCACCACAACCAATATCACCACCACCAATAATACCAATTCCACCACCAATACCACCACCACTACCAATACCATTACCACCACGATACCAATACCACCACCACCAATACAACCATCAATACCACCACCTCTAATAACACCACCACCACCAATACCAATAATACCATCACCACTACTACAACCACCATTACTACCAATACCATCACCACAACCAATATGACCATCACCAATACTATCACCAATACCACCACAACTAGTACCACCACCACCAATACCAATACCAACACCACCAATACCACCACCACCAATACCACCACCACCAATCCCACCACCAATACCATCAGCAATACCATCACCAATACCACTACCACCACAACCAATTCCACTACCACCACCACCAATACACCCACCAATACCACCACCAATACCATCACAACCCCCAATAACACCACCACCACCAATACCACCAATACCACTGTCAATACCACCAGCACAAATACCACCACCACCAATACCACCACCACCACCAATACCACCACCAATACCACCACCACCGCCAATACCACCACCACCACCACCACCACCACCACCAATACCACCACCAATACCACCAGTACCACCAATACCAATACCACCACCAATACCACCACCAATACCACCAATACCACCACCACCACCACCGATACCACCACCAATACATGCACCAATACCATCACCACCACCAATACCACCACCACCATACCATTACCACAACTAATACCACCATCAATACCACCACCACCAATACCACCACCAATAACACCACCAGCACAAATGCGTGCACCACCACCATATACCATCAATACGACCATACCAATACAACCACCACTAATACCACAACCACCAATACAAATACCACCACTAATACCAATATCACCCCTAACAATATCAGCATCACCACCAATACCAATACCACCACCACCAATACCACCACTACCAAGATGAGTACCACCAACACCAATACCAATACCACTACCACAAATACCACCACCACAAATACCACCACCACCAACAGCACCACTGCCACTAATATCACCACCACCAATACCACCACCACCACCACCAGCAATACCACTGCCAGCAATACTGTTGCAGGGATTCTGCACATATACAGAACTACGCACAGGAAACCAGGACCTCGGTGTATAGTGGTGTACCAACAACCCACCTTAGTGCCCGGAATCCTTATCCAACTAGCTATAGTGTCTCATTCGTTCTCAGTACTACAGCGAAGCTACCAATGATTAGACATCCTAGAACATGTAACTCAGACTCTCTCAGTAATCGCGGGAGCAAGAACACTCTTTCGCCAACCCACCCATACTTGTCCACAACGTAAGTAATCAGAGACACAGTATAGTTTAAAATGTTTATTTTAACTAACGTTTTCTATAATGCAGTACAGGAGCCAATACTAGCAGCAAAATGCATAAACTCACTATAGTAAGCATTGTTACAATTCCATAAATTATGAACTGGGATATCATTTTATAAAGCTAGTGGTAATATAGGCCTACTGTGCCTTGCCACCCTCCCCATGCTAGGAACTAGTTTATAATAATAATAGAAGACCTCTGGGCTTTGTCAGGGGGACCCCATACCTCCAAGTTTAGATGCAAAGGTTTACATCTCCGGACAAGCACAGCTCTTCTTCGTTGGAATGATTTTCTCAACTGCCTAACATGCATGTCATGCCATATTAAAAGCACTCGATTTTTAGTAGTGCAGCTGTGGCAGTGTTGTGTCTAACATGCGTGGGACTGACCAACAACAGATTAACGGAGCACATTGTTTTTCGACCTTGAACATGCTGTGCAGACAGAGGGCCCGATTCACAGACCTAACTTAAGACAAAATCCTAAACTTACTACCATTTTGGTATTCACTGAAGGCACTTACTCATTTTGGTATTCACAGAAGGCATTTACTCATCTCAGTATTCACAGAAGTTTGGAGTCCTAACTTTAGGACTCCTAAATGCCTTCTGTGAATACCGAAAGTCTTAAAATTAGGATTTTTCTCAGTTTAGTAGTAGTATAGTTAGGACTCCTAACTTTAGGACTCCTAAATGCCTTCTGTGAATACCGAAAGCCTTAAAATTAGGATTTTTCTCAGTTTAGTAGTAGTAAAGTTAGGAGTCCTAACTTTAGGACTCCTAAACTGAGAAAAATCCTAATTTTAAGACTTTCGGTATTCACAGAAGGCATTTAGGAGTCCTAAAGTTAGGACTCCTAACTTCTGTGAATACCGAAGTGAGTAAGTGTCTTCTGTGAATACCAAAATGAGTAAGCGCCTTCTGTGAATACCAAAATGGTAGTAAGTTTAGGATTTTGTCTTAAGTTAGTTTTGTGAATCGGGCCCAGAGCCTCAGAGTACAGCAAGAGAAGTGAAAGGTAGATGGTTCTCATATGAGTGAGCACAAGCAGAGGATTTGTGCAAAACAAATGTATGTAGAAACGTGTGTAAAAAGCGGCAACATGGCAGCCAAGTTTATACTAACAAATGCTAACTTAGCAATGTAACATTTAGAAGAAATGAGTATGCAGTTCCTCAGAACAACGGGAGAGTAAGAGTGTGAGGAAGAGACCGTGTACAGAGGAAGGGGAATTCCTCTAGTCGGAACTAGGGTCCTCACACACCCAGCAAGCTAGGTGTCATGCTTCATCATATGGACCTGCTCCTCGTCGGGACGGCGCTGCAATCCCCGACGGGCACCCTTAAAGGGGCTCTTTAGCGGAGATCTTTTGTTCCTGGCCGTATGATGTAATGTGTGTGAGGGGTCTAGTGGTGTAGATGTGGATGTGTGTATGTGATTATGTCGTCTACGGCGGCCATCTTTGGATGTGGTTGTTTTAATGTTAAATAAACAAAACCCAGTAATTAAGTGGAGTCCGACCTAGATCGAATGAGGGGAAAGATCACAATCATGATGTGTCAAATGTGATCGTTTAGGCTACCATAATGTATGGTGTAAAACACAATGGAAGGCAATTATATGAAATAGTGAGCTTAAAAATTGTCCACATGGTAAAGTAAGTAGAAAATGAGCTCAGTTTGAATGAAGGGAGGCAGTAGCCCAAAACAAATCCCCAAGCTGAAGAGCAATGAGACTAACGACTCCGTGTAGGATAATGACCCAACAAGCAGAATAATCAAGAATGTAGGAATCATTTATTATCTATCCGTGAGTGATGCCCATGGGATTTGGTCATTGAGGCCTTCACTATCAGCCCTCAGGCGATGTACCCATCTCTGTTCTATCTTGAACAGGGCTTTCTGTGTGATCCTGGGGTGGGCCTCAAGAACTAACCATCTTAGGGAGTCTGGTTTATGGTTATTCTCTTTAAAGTGAGTGTATAATTTGGTGGTAATCTTCTGACATCTCACATTGCTTTTGTGTTCTGTTATCCGTGTCTTAACTGGTCTCATGGTCATACCCACATATCGCACGGACAGGTGATAAGATAGATACAGTGAGTGGTGTTACAATTGGTGTGTCTCTGAATCTTCCAGGTGAAGGAGTCTTCTGATTTTTAAATTGGTGCTTGTTTTTAATTTCACTTTCACGTAGAGCACTAAGAACCCTATAGTTTGTTGTTCTACACTAAGTCACAATTGACACAGTTCAATGTCACATCGTCTAGGGAGAGAGACCTTGTGTGCGATTACTGTTTGAATAATAAGTTAAATATCAACACTGACCGATGTCTGGGTGACCTTATATAACACTTTTCTTCCCTTAGGTTCCCCCCTTACATATGGCGAGACCGTTGTCCCATAATACACGTGGCAGGTAACTATTGTACTTCCCACAGTGTGTAGATAGTTATCAGATAATTAGGTCCTGAAGAATTGCCATGGATCATTAGACCACTAGGCATGAAACAAGTTGACCATCACAGAAGAGCATAGCTAAGCTGAACCCTAACGTCAGTCAGCTGCCACTTTGTTTCCTGTTTTTTAATCAAGTGGATAGCCATTCTTAATAAAGTCCTGTTTTTGGACTATCCAACTTGTTTTAATCACATACACACATCCACATCTACACCACTAGACCCCTCACACACATTACATCATACGGCCAGGAACAAAAGATCTCCGCTAAAGAGCCCCTTTAAGGGTGCCCATCGGGGATTGCAGCGCCGTCCCGATGAGGAGCAGGTGCATATGATGAAGCATGACACCTAGCTTGCTGGGTGTGTGAGGACCCTAGTTCGGACTAGAGGAATTCCCCTTCCTCTGTACACGGTATCTTCCTCACACTCTTACTCTCCCGTTGTTCTGAGGAACTGCATACTCATTTCTTCTAAATGATTTACTGGGCCTGTATCCTGGACCTCCCTTAAAAGCCCACTAGTCCCCCTCTTTTGTTAATACAACTTAGCAATGTACACAGTGAATCCATAACCTCACTACAATACCACCACCACTAACAATACCACCAACACCAATACCTCCACCACAATTGTCACCACCAATACACCTACCACTACCAATCACACCACTGATACCACCACCAGCAATACCACCTCCAGCAATACCACCACCAATACCAATACAACCACCACCAATACCAATAATACAACCACCTCAATACCAATGCCACGACTAATACTACCATCAATACCACCAACAACAATACTACCACTAGTATCACCACAACCACCAATACCAATACTGCCAATTGCACCACCACCAACATTATCACCACCACCAATACCACCAACACTAATACTAATACCACCACCAATACCACCACCACCTCCAATAGCAATACCACCACCAACACCGCCACCAATACCACCACCATCACCAATACCACCACCAACACATGCACCAATACCATCACCACCACCAATACCACCACCACCATACCATCACCACAACTAATACCACCACCACTGCCACCACTACCAACACCACCACCAGTATCATTAACACCAATACCACCAATACCACCACCACTAATACTAACAATACTACCACCACCAATACCACCAATACCACCACCACCAATTCCACCATCACCAATACCACCACCACCACCAATACAACCACCAATACCACCACCCCCACAAATACCATCTGCAATACCACCACCACCGATACCATCACCGCTACCAATCTCACAATCACCACCAATACCACCACAATCAATACCACCACCACCAATACCACTGCCAATAACATCACCACCAATACCACCACCACAACCAATATCACCCCCACCAATAATACCAATTCCACCACCAATACCACCACCACTACCAATACCATTACCACCACCATACCAATACCACCACCACCAATACCACCACTTCTAATAACACCACCACCACCAATACCAATAATACCATCACCACTACTACAACCACCATTACTACCAATACCATCACCACAACCAATATGACCCTCACCAATACTATCACCAATACCAAGACCACCAATACCACCACCACCAATACTACCACTATCAATCCCACCACCAAACCATCAGCAATACCACCACCAATACCACTACCACCACAACCAATTCCACTACCACCACCACCAATACACCCACCAATACCACCACCAATACCATCACAACCCCCAATAACACCACCACCACCAATACAACCAATACCACTGTCAATACCACCACCACAAATACCACCACCACCAATACCACCACCACCACCAATACCACCAGTACCACCAATACCACCACCAATACCACCACCAATATCACCAATACCAATACCACCACCACCACCAATACCACCACCAATACACGCACCAATACCCTCACCACCACCAATACCACCACCACCATACCATCACCACAACTAATACCACCATCAATACCACCACCACCAATACCACCACCAATAACACCACCAGCACAAATACTTGCACCACCACCATTTACCATCAATACAACCATACAAATACAACCACCACCAATACCACCACCATCAATACAAATACCACCGCCAATACCAATATCACCCCTAACAATATCACCACCACCACCAATACCAATACCACCACCATCACTACCACTAATATCACAACCACCAATACCAACAACACCACCAGCAATAGCACCACCACCAACAATGCCACCATCACCAATACCACCACCAAAACCAATACCACAACACCAATATCACCACCAATACCACCGTCAATACCAATTACACCACTGATACCACCAGCACCAATACCACCACCAATACCAATAACACCACCAGTACCAATAATACAACCACCATCAATACCACTGCCACCACAAATACCACCAACAATACCACCACCACCAATACCAGCAAACCATCACCACCAACAATACCACCACCAGTACCATCACCACCCATAACTCCACCACCAATACCAATATTGCCAATACCACCACCACCACCAATACCCCATCCACCACCACCAATACCATTAATACCAATACCATCACCACCAATACAAATACCACCACCAACAATACAACCCACCAATACTACTACCACCACCAGCACCAATTCCACATCACCAATAACACCACCATCACCAGTACTACCACCAATACAGCCAACACCACCAATAACACCTCCCAATACCACCACCACCACCAATACCATCACCGCCACCAATACCACCATCACCAACAATACCAATATCAATACCAACACCATCAATGCCATTTCCATCAATACCACCACCAATACCACCACCACAAATATCACTACCACACCCAATACCACCACTTCCAATAATTCCATTTCTACATCCAATACCAGCACCACTACCAATACCAATACCACCGTCATACCAATACCACCATCACCAATACCAATAATACCATCACCAATACCACCAGCACCAATACCATCACCAATACCACCACTACCAATACTACCACCAATACCCCCACCATCCGTACCACCACCTCCAATACCACCACCACCAATACCAACCACCCCCAAAACCACCAGCAATACCACCCCCACTACCAATACCACCACCATGAATACCACCACCACCACCAATACACCCAGCACCACCACCAATACCACAACCAATACCATTACCACCACCAATACCACCACCACCACTAATACCACTGCCAATTCCACCACCACCAATGCCACCACCACCAATACCATCACCACCACAAATTCCAATACCACAGCCCTACCAATACCACCACCACTGCCAATCCCACCACCAATACCACCACCACCAAAACCACCACCACCAATACAACCACCAACACCAATACCACGAACAAAACTAATACAAATAACACCACCAATACCAATATCACCACCACCAATACCACCACCACCAATTCCACCAATACCAACACCAACACCACCACCAATACCACCACCAATACTAACCCCACCAATACCACCACCAACAATACCACCACCACCACAATATCACCACTACCATCAACACCACCACCACCAATACCAATAACACCTATACCACCACCACCAATATCAATACCACCACCACCAATACCACCACCACCACTAATACTACCACCAATACCCCCAATACCACCACCAATACCATCACCACCACCAATACAACCACCACCAATACCACCACTGCCAATACCACCACCACCAAAACCAGCGCCAATAACACCAATACCACCACCACCTATACCACCACCAATACCACCACCACCGCTAATACCATCAATACCACTACCACCAGTACTACCACCATCACCACTGTTAGAATTGCGAATCTCTGGTTGGCACAGGTATGCACTTGTGACAAGCAGGGACTCTTACTTCTAAGTCAGGATAAGGGGATCACCCTTTCAAATAACCCCTGCTCACCCTTTAGGTAGTGTGGCGCAAGCAGTCAAGACTATTCTCAGGGTGTCATAGGTTAAGCATTTGTGAACACATACAGTAATACAATGACACACCACAAATGGACACCAGTCAAGGTTGTATCAAAAATTGTTTTCTTTATATAAGGCTTAGCACAAGACCAGAATAACGAATAAAATGACCACAGTATTATTTTACAGTTCAGTGTTCGTGTAGAAAAGCATAAAATACAAAAATAGGCTTCTTTTAGTCAATTACGCTTCTTTTCAGGCCCTGTACGGTTCGTACCTGGATGTGCGACTCGTTGGCATTAAAAACAAGGAAAGTACGAGTCAAACAATCGTTGCGGACTCCGGGGTCCGTAGCGTGCACGCTGCGGTGCGAACAGAACAAAGTACCTTAAGTTCGTGGGGTCCGCGACGGACAGTGCGTGACAAGTCGATGAGTCCGGGTCGTAGCTCAGCAGCGTATTTGGATGCTGGTTGGGTCGCGGCGTCGGGACGCGGCGTTGGTACGGGACCTTCAGGGATACGTGCGGATGGCCCGGATCGGCTTACAGAGTCCGTGGCATTCGGCGTTCAAGCCGTACCTTTGGTGCGGATTGGCGGCGACACTTCTCGGCGCTGTACAGCTTACGGGGAGGATCGGTGCGATGCGGCATCTCGGCTTTGAGCACGGCACGGTGCAGTACGTTAGCAGCATACGGACCGTACCTGCGGGACAACGAAGCTTGTTTCCGGCGTACAGGGTTCGGCAGCCAGGGCTGTACGACTCGAATCAGCGGGGAAGGTTAGGTGCGATGCGGCCGGGAGGGATACGGTGCGTACTAACGCTTTTGGATCAGCGTAGACACACGGTGCCGGGCAGCAAAGACACGGCTTTGCGGCGGATGGGGTACGAGTCGTACTGGGGTCAAATCCAGCGGGAAACAAGCAAGAATTGTCCAGGCAAGTCAGTTTTGGAAGGCAGATGAGTCCAATGGTCCTGGGACTCAGTTTAGGGGGCAAGCTCTTCTTCCAAGCCCTTGGAGATTGTTGAAACAAAGTAGTCTTTTCCTCTCCTTTCTCAGCAAGGCACCCACTGTAGGCCAATCCCCCAGGTCAGGGAAAGTTACTCCTCCTTCACCCTTTTCCAGGTCCTTCTAGTCAGGCAGAGTTTCTTTGTGGTTCAATCAGGATCTAATTTCTTAGGAGCAGGGCTCCTACATTGATACCAAGCTTCTTTTGTCTTTACAGGCCAGTGGGGCCTTTACATAATCCCAGTCCAGTTCTTTTCAGTGAGGAGCACTTTGTTCTGGCTTCTTCTTTCAACAGGCAGGGCAGAGACATCAGACGCTCCTCAGGGGGTGGAGCCAGCCTTGTGGTGGCAGAGCACGGCCCTATTCAGAGTCAAGGTGCACTCCTCCCACCCATCCTGGTCTAATCTCTCTATTCACCACCTGGTAGCCCCAGCCTGTCTCCTGGAACTTCCCAGCCCTGTCACTCAAGCTACACACAAAGAAGCTATCCCTCCCCTCCAGAGGCGGACTGAAATGGTTAGGCACGCAAAGGCTTACTTTCTAAAAGTAGCATTTGCAAACCCAGGATATTAAAATAACCTTTGCTAAAAGATGTATTTTATTATTCTGAGTTCAGGCATACTAAACATGCATTTCTACCATGCTTCCTGAGCCTGCTAGGATTATAGAGTGTTATAATCTAGCAGCCCATTCTGGCCTATGGAGAGCAGGTAGCCTTACAATAGTGAAAAACGAAAATGGCTGTAATTCACTATTAGGACATGCCACACACTTCAGGGCATGTCCTACCTTATCCTTACAATGCACCCTGCCCTAGGGCCTACCATAGGGGTAACTAACATGAAGGTAAGGGAAGGTTTAGGGACTGGCAAGTGGGGACACTTGCCCAGTCAGCATAACAGTACCAGACTGCATGCAGGTTCTGCAATGGCAGACCTTAGACACATTTTACCCGGCTGCTTCTGTGGGTCGCACAACCAGTGCTGCAAGCCCACTAGCAGCATTTGGATATACAAGCCCTTGGCACCCCTGGTGCACTCTACTAGGGACTGATAGTAAACCAAATAAGCCAAACATGGAAGTCAATTCACATAATACATTTTCCCATAGGGAGCACTTGCACTGTGGCACTGGATGGCAGTGGCACAGTGCCCTGAGCAGCTAACACCAGCACAAAAATACATTGAGGCACAGACAAAAATGGAAGGGTGACCCACTCCAATGGTGCCAGGTCTAACAACCACCAATACAAATACCACCACCAATACCAATATCACCACTAACAATACCACCACCACCAACAATACCAACACCACCATCAATACCAATACCACCAACACCAATACTGCCACCACCAATACCAATACTACCACCACCACCAACAGCACTACCACCACTACCACTAATATTACCACCACCAATACCGCCGCCACCACCAGCAATACCACCACCACCAACAATACCACTAACACCAATACCACCACCATCAATACCACCACCAAAACACCCACCACTACCAATCGCACCACTGCTACCACCACCAGCAATACCACCATCAGCAATAACACCCCTACCACCAATACCAATACAAACACCACCAATACCAATAATACAACAACCATCAATACCAATGTCACCACCAATAGCACCATCAATACCACCACCACCAATTCCAATGCCACCAACAAAACCATCACCACCACTAATACCACCACCACCAACACCACCACCAGTACCACCACCACCACCAATACCATCACCACTAATACCAATGCTGCCAATATCGCCAATACCACCATCACCAATACCCACAATACCACCACCAACACCACTACCAGTACCATTAACACCAATACCACTACCACCAATACCACCACCAATACTACCAACAATGCTACCACCACCAATACCACCAATACCACCACCACCACCACCAATTCTACCATCAGTAATACCACAGCTACCACCAATACAACCACCAATACTATCACCACCACCAATATCACTATCACCACCAAAGCCACCACCATTAATACCATCAACAATACAACCGCCAATACCATCACCACCAATACCACTAATACCACCACCACAACCAATTCCACTACCACCAATAATACCAATTCTACCACCAATACCACCATCCATACCACCACCTCCAATAACACCACCAAAACCAATACCAATATGCCATCACCACTACCACCACCACTAATACCACCAATACCATCACCACCAATATCGCCATCACCAATACTGCCACCACCACCAGTAACACCACCACCAATACCAATACCACCACCACCAATACCACCACCACTAATACCACCACCAATGCTGCCACCAAAACCACCAGCAATAGCACCACCACTACCAATACCACCACCAACACAACCAATACCACCACCACCACCAATACTCCCAAAAATACCACCACCAATACCATCACCATCACCAATATCACCACCACCAATACCACCAATACTACTGCCAATACCACCACCACAAATACCACCACCTTCAATACCACCCCAACCACCAATACCCCCACCACCAATACCAATACCACCACCACCAATACAAGTACCAATACTACCAATACACGGACCAATACCACCAAAACCACTACCATACCACCACCACCAATACCACCACCTCCACCAATTCCAATACCACCATCAATACCACCACCACCAATACCACCGGCAATACCACCAATGCCACCACCACCACAAATATGAGCACCACCACCAACACCATCAAAACCACCATACCAATACCACCACCACCAATACTACCACTATCAAAATCAATACAAATACCACCACCAATACCAATATCACCACCACCACCATCAATAGCACCACCACCAATTCCAATACCACCACCACCAATACCAATACCACCACCACCACTACCACTAATATCACCACCACCAACACCACCACCCTCACCAGAAATACCACCACCAGCAACAATACCACCAAACCAATACCACCACCACCAAAACTAATACCACCACCACCAATATCCCCACCAATACCCCCATCAATCCCAATCACACCACTGACACCACCACCACTACCAATAACACCACCAACAATACCACCACCACCACTAATACCAATACCAATAGTACAACCACCATCTATACTACTGCCACCACAAATACCACCATCAGTACCACCACCACCACCACCAAAACCAACAATGCCCCCAAAACCATCACCAGTACCAATACCACCACCACCAATACTACCACCAGTACCACCACCAGAAATACCTCCACCACCAATACCAATACTGCCAATACCACCACCAATACCACCACCACCAAAACCATTAACACCAATACCATCACCACTAATACCAATACCACCACCACCAATACAACCCACCAATACCATGACCACCAACACCACCAATTCTACCATCACCAATAACACTACCACCACCAGTACCACCACCAAATACCACCACCAATACCAGCTCCCAATACCACCACCACCACTACCGCCACCAATACCATCACTACCACCAATACCACCATCACCACCAATATCAATACCACCACCATCAATAACACCACAGCCAATACCACCACCACCAATACCACCACCACAAATACCCCTACCACAACCAATACCACCATCTCCAATAATACCAATTCCACCACCAATACCACCACTACTACCAATACCACCATCAATACCACCACCACCAATACTAATAATACCATCACCAATACCACCAACACCAATACTACCACCAATACCACCATCGGTACTACCACCACCACCAATACCACCACTACCAATATCACCACAGCCACCAATACCACCACCACCACCAATACACCAATACCATCACCACCACTAATACCACCACAACAAATACTACCACCACCAGCAATGCCACAACCAATACCACAGCCAATAACACAGCTAATACCACCACCAATACCACCACACTAATACGAATACAACCACCAATACCACCACTAATACCACCACCAATACTACAACCTATAACACCACCACTGCCAATACCACCAGCAATACCAACACCAATACCAATATCACCAATACCACTATCACCACCTCCAATACCACCACCAATACAACCACCACTAATACTTCCACCACAACAAATACCACCAACAATACCACCACCATTACAAGAAAGCACCAATACCACCACCAAAAGCAATACCACCACCACCAATATCACCAACAATACTACTACCACCCCGATACCAATACCACCACCATTATCATCATTATCAGAAGAAATACCACCACCACCAATACAAATACCACCACCAATACCACCACCACCAGTACCATTGCCACCAATACCACCTACAACACTACCACCACCAATACCACCACCATTACCACCACAACCAATACCACCACCACCAATACCAATATCACCACCCCCAATACCAACACCACCCATAACACCACCACCAATACCACCACCACTACCAATACCACCACCACCACCACCTATACCACCACCACCACCACCAATACACCTACCAATACCACCAATACCATCACCACTACCAATACCACCACCACCACCAATGCCAATATCACCACTAATATCAAAACCACCATCACCAATGCCACCACCAATACCACAACCAACACCACCACCAGTACCAACTCCACCAGTACCACCACCAATACCACCACCAATACCACCACCATTACCACCACAACCAATACCACCACCACCAATACCAATATCACCACCCCCAGTACCAACACCACCCATAACACCACCACCAATACCACCACCACTACCAATACCACCACCACCACCACCACCAATACCACCACCACCACCACCAATACACCTACCAACACCACCAATACCACCACCAATACCATCACCACTACCAATACCACCACCACCAATACCACCACCACCACCAATGCCAGTATCACCACTAATATCAATACCACCACCACCAATGCCACCACCAATACCACAACCAACACCACCACCAATACCACCACACTAATACCACCACACTAATTCCAATACCAACACCACCAATACCAACACCAATAGCACCACCACCAATACCACCACCAATACTACCACCACCAATAACACCACCACCGCCAATACCACCAACAATACCAACACCAATACCAATAGCACTAATACCACTACCACCACCACCAATACCACCACCAATACTTCCACCACAACAAATACCACCAACAATAACACCACCAATACCAAAAGCAAAAGCACCAATACCACCACCAATGCCCGCTTCCCTCAATGGTACAGCCAGCGCTTCTTTAGCCCATTCAGGGGAACCTGGAAAATCCCATATAGGAGCAAAATGACTAAAATATGTCAATTTCACAACTTTCCTCAGCCATGCCTCGTAAAATTTTCAATCTAACTTTTTAAAAGTATTTTGGGTCTGGAATATCAAGATTCAAATACCTCCAAGTTCTAAGCTGGTTTCAAGCTTCTAGCACAAAAATTGGAGACTATAACGAATTTGAGGAGAAATTGATTTCCAGTTGGTCTCCAATTAAGGAAATCGCACTTTGGTACTGGTATATGGTGTAAATGGAAGATGGAAACTTCAGTCTCCCAGGTGATCTATGGGGCAGATGCTTGCCGTCAGCTATGCTTGAAGATCAATGGCAAGTATCTTTGTATAAAATAGTAAAACCTGCATACCTGAGAAGGAACCATCCTTTCACCGTTCACAGGGCCTATTGGTCTCACCAGAGGTTATCGAAGTTTGGCACAGGAGGAGATGTGGCGTGTCCAAAGTGTGGAAGCATGAAGGAAAGACAATATCCACATGTTTTTACTTTGCCCAAAAATCCAGCCCTTTTAGATGGCCGTGAGTAAGGCGCTATCTGATTCTTTGAAGATTCAAGTTAAGGTGAGCGCTTTACTAGTTATTTTTGGGCTGTTGGACTCTAAAAATTTAAGCAATAAGAATCATGCGAATTTGGTATTTTATACGATTCTATTGGCTCGCAGAGAGATCTGCAAATTGTGGGTTTTCCAGATTTCACCTAGTTATGAAGACTGGATATTATCTGTAAAGAATGTGGCAAACTTAGATAAGTCAATTAAGGGTCGTCCTAGGCAATAATTTTGGGCACCTCTTTTGAGCTGAGGAAGTATTTCCATTTAATTTTTTAGATCAGGGGTCCCATGATTAAGCCCTTCTTCGCCTCGGCTGAAAGCACCATTTTCTACCGTGGTAGGTTTTCCACCACCGAATATTGGTGTGCATTGGGTCTTGGAAGGAGTGAGTTATCATTCCAGGGCGCCTCCTAGTGACTCCACCTCTGGTAACTCTTGCCAGCAAATGAGGTTATAGACATTTCGGCTGGTAAGAAAAGCGAAATTAAAGTAAATTAAAAAATAAATAAAAATACCACCGCCAAAAGCGATGCCACCACCACCAATACAAATACCACCACCAATACCACCAGTACCATCACCACCACCAATACCACCAATACCACCACCAATAATACCACCACCAATACCACCTCCACCAATACCAATACCAATACCACCACCACCAATACCACCACAACCAATACCACCAGCACTAATACCACCACCAATACAACCACCACCCATACCAATATCACCACCCCAAAACCAATACCACCACCACCAATTCCACCACCAATACCACCACCACCCATACCACTACCACGAATACCACGAATACCACCACCACCAATACCACCACCACCAATACCACCACCACCAGTACCAATACCACTAATACCAACACCAAAACCACTGCCAACAATACCAATGCCACCACCAATACCAATTCCAGTGCCACCAATATCACCACAGATAACACAACACCAATACCACCACCACCAATACCAATACCACCACCACCAATAACAAAACCACCAATACCACCACCTCAAATACCAATACCACCACCAATACCAAAACCACCACCACTACCACCAATACCACCACCTGTACCACCACCACAAATACCACCACCACTAATATTAATACTGCCAATACCACCTCCACCAATACCCCCAAATCCCTCAACTCCACCAATACCACCACCACAATTACCACCACCACCACCCCGAATACCATTAACACCAATACCTCCACCACCAATCCCACCACCAATGCCACAAATTCCACCAATACTACCACTACCAATACCACCACAACCAACAATACCACCATCACGAATACCATGACCACCACTAATACTGCCACCAATACCACCACCACCATCAATACCACCACTGCCACCAATACTACCATCACCACCAATACCACCACAACCAATACCACCACCACCAATAATACCAATTCAACCACTAATATCACCACCAATACCACCACCACCACCAATTCCACTACCTTCACCAAAACCACCACCACCACCAATACCACCACCACTACCAATACCACCACCACCAATACCAACAACAATACCACCAATAACACCAATACCACCACCAATACTACAACCACCACCACCAATATCACCACCAATACCACCATCACCAATACCACCGCCACCACCAATACCACCAGCACCAATACTACCACCACCACCAATACAACCACCACAAATACCACCACCAATACTATCACCAAAACCAATACAAATACCACAACCAATACAAATACCACCACCACAGACAAGATGGGGGCTGCGATGCTCGCTGAGTGAGCTGACTCTTGGTGCTCTCCTGAGCAATATCCCCCCTCTACGTACGTGGCTTGAGGTGGTGTGGCTGTGGAGGAAAAAGAATTGCCGTGCTCTCGGGCATGATTTGGCACTCGTGGTTGTGGCGTCTGGAGCTGCCAGCACCTTCACGCTTGGCTTGTACAAGTCCTCTCTTCTGGGCAGCGGTCTCCACAATTCGGTCCTGCCCGATAACCCCAATGGCACCAAAGACGATGGGAAAGGGGTCCAAGTCCTGGGAAGATCGCACCTAATTCTACTAAAGGGGATACCGAGACATGCCGGTCGGCTGCAGGCGCCCCTGTTAGCTGGACAGGAACAGGAGGAACCACCGGCAGAGCGGGTGGAGGAGGCACCTCTGCTCACGCCCGTCAGACAGTCTCTTCAATGTTCAAGGCGCAAAGTCAGAAAAATAAAAATGCTCAAGATGCGGTATCTGGAGTCAAATCTTCAGTGAAATGAGCAGCGTCCCCTGTATCACCGGCAGAACTTGAAACTCCCGGTCTTCCAGATGAGGCGCTGAGTGAAGGTACTGTGACCTCTTTCAGGACAGATTCTGGTGATTTAGCTGCAAGCAGCACTGGTGGGGTGGCGGGGCAGGTCATGCTAAGTGGAGGAACCGATTTAGCTGGATTTGAAGCAAGTCAGGATGAGCTAGTTGTGACTTTGGAGCCAGGAACTATTGGAAGTGAAAAAATGGTTAAAGTGCAAGAACAATGCAAGAACCCAATGCAAGAACAATGCCTTGTGGGTAATGTAGTCTCTCGAGGTGGGGGCCAGGGGAGTGCGTTGAGTGCATTGATTTCAGATTCAATGGCAACGAAACCTCTCTCTGACCTCCAAGATGAAGAAACTCGTGCTCTGGGCCCAGTGAATGAGGGGGACTCAGGGGATAGATTTTATTCTATGTGGGAACCCTCTATCTCTTCAGGGGATGAAAGCCCTGGTAGGGATTGGGCGGAGGATGAGAGTGATGCAAGCAGTATCCGCTTGGGCGAGGGATAGTTTGGAGAGAGCTCTCCTCATATCTCTGCAACTGTTCGAAAAAGGGAACTTGGCACCCCTGCTCTAGACAAGGTCTCTGGCTTTGCAGACTCAATGGTCTGGGACTACTCTTTCTCTCCTAAACTGGATGGAAATGGCGCAACCGATGGAGTGACAGCCTTAGGACCCCCAAGCTTAAATCAAGCTATGTCAAGTGAAATTACCTTCTCTACCATCTACCAGAGTATTTTGGCTCACAGGGAGGAGACTCGTGTGGAGAGTTCACGCACCCAGGGGGCTTACCGTAAATTGGAGAATTCAATATGCAGGGTGGATAAGACCTGTTCTGACTTTGCCGCTAGAATTGGAGAAGCGGAAGTAAGAATCTCCACACTGGAGGATGAACTTGTAGCGCAAAAGGCCCTTACTCATTCCTTGGAAGCCCAGAAGATGGATACATTATGGAAACTGATGGACCTTGAGAATCGGTCAAGAAGGAATAATCTGCGGATATTGGGCATCCTAGAAGGCAAGGATGGCACAGATGCTCACCAGTTCGTCATGGAACTTTTTAGCAAAGCATTCCCTGATTTGAAGCAATGGGACTGGAAAACTGAGCTTCAGAGGGCCCATCGGTTCCCTTTCAATCAACGCAAAAAGACTGGTCAAGTTTCTGAAAAGCCCCGTGTATGTTGGTCTGCCTTAATAACTTTTTGGCCCAAGAGGCATTATATGATTTCGCTAGGCCAGATATGAAAAGTGTAGGGAAGGGGTGTGATTTTTTTGTGAGACCTGACTATTGCCAGGCAACAGTTGAGAAAAGATGGCAGCTTCGCCAATTAATTTCTACGATTTCAGGAAATAGGGGCTCAGGTGTTTTTGCTTAACCCTGCTAAGCTGAAAGTGGTTTTTAAGGGGGAGGTGAATTTTTTTCTTTCTGAAGCTTCAGCAAAGGATGTTTTGCACACATTGTAGGATAGGCAGGGGGTGCATGCTGAGTTACTTATGTTTATGCTGATGTTCGTGCTGGCTTATGCTGGTTTAAAAGTAGCCTTTTCTAAATCTGTTTTGGACCTATATTGGTGGTGGGGATTTTTTTTTCCTTTCGTGGCGTGGGGGTGGGAGCTCAGGAGTGAGGGGGGTCTGAGCCAGCTCTCCATCACAGAGGACCGGTGATCCTTACGCCTCGCAAGGTGGGTGGTAAGGAGGGGTTTTGTTGGGGGTCAGGGAGGTCAAGGGTCAAGGGTGTGGGGTGGGATGGGGAAGGGGAGCATTTTGGGGGGTTTGTTTTGTTCTCTTTTGTTTCGTTATTGTGCTGCTATATGGATAACAAAGTTTGGAGTGTGCTTTATTACTATGCCCAATGTTTCATTTCATCATGTAATGAGCAACCCTGAGTGTATAAATTACAAGGATGATGGGTAGTCTGCGTATCTGCTCGCTTAATATATGTGGTCTCAATGACAGGAGAAAGCGGGGCATGCTAGCCAAACAGCTGCGCTATATGCAGCTTGATTTGTTATGCCTTCAGGAGACCCATATACCGTGGAACAAGCGGTGGTGGCTGAGGGATCTTGGGCTTGAGGTGTTGGCGTGTACCCGGCAGGGCACAACAATTAAGGGGGTGGCTATCTTAGCCAGGCACGGGTTGGGTCCTTGTAAATGAATCAAAGTAGATAATCTGGGTCGTTGGGCAATTGCTGAAATCATAGTGAATCTCCTATGTCGCTCTGCTCAATTTATGGATCTAATTTAGATGATCCGGATATTTTAATCTTTCTAAGCATTGAACTTGCCCTATGGTCGCACCCTTTAAAACTTTGTAGCGATTTTAATATCCATTTAGATAGTAAGTTTGATTAATGTGATACTTCTCCATATCAAGGTAGGAAAGCTAGAGTTTTGTAAAGCCCTTCAAGGATTGGTGAAAGAACATGGGCTGCTTGATAGCTGGCATAAACTCAAATGACCCGACCCTGGGTTTACATTTTACTCAGCTCCCCACAATAAGTTAGTTTGGTTGGACTATTTTTTTTTATCTAGTCAACTGGTTGAGACAAGTAAGATTGAGATCTTTCCGAGAATTATCTCAGATCACAACCCTTTAACGATTGAGATTCCATTGAGGGGCTTTTCAAAGGTTAAGAGGCCTTGGACCTTAGAAAGTAAACTCTTGATGGACGAGGTATATTGTACCCATATGGCTAAATGGATTGAGGAATTTTTCTCTATTAATCGCAATACAGCCTCAGTCTGTATTGTGTGGGATGCTTTCAAACAGCTGTCTGAGGGGAGACACTAAACTTTTCCACGGCCCGTCAAAAAACAATACACAAAGAAATCAAAAACTGGGTAGAACAATTAAGGTCAGCGGAGTGGCAATTAATGAGTAGAATCCAGGGGGATATAAGCATAGAGGAATGTCATCAACGTATTGCCATCATAAAATCTAAAAAGCATCGTCATTTTGGCGCAGAGGTGGCAGCCAAATATATGCAGCATAGAGCTGAGTCATATGAGCTGGGGAAAAACACAGGCAGGGTATTAGCCAAACGACTGCAACAATGTGAAGTAGCCAGTCATATCTGCAAAATTAAGGATCCTGTAGGGCAGGTCCAGGATTCTCCGGCAGGAATTCTGAATGTCTTTCAGAAATGTTATAGTCAACTTTATTCTGAGGGACCTGCCTTGACAGGGATAGATTCTTTGGAAGATTTTGTTAATGGTATGGAAAAAACGAAGGTCACTCAGGATCAAAATGAGACACTTGAAACCCAGCTTACCTGGGAAGAAATAGATCTTGCAATAACCTCTTTAGCCATGAGTAAGGCTTTCGGTCCGGACGGCATTCCCCTGGAATTTTATAGGACATTTCGTCAAGTACTTAAGCATGATATTATGCTCTTATTTGAACAGGCTCGAAAAAATCATATTCTGATTCTTGGCGGAAGACAACTATTATCGTTTTTAGGGAAAACGATAAACCAGAACTCAATCCAGCATCCAATAGACCTATAACTTTGATCAATTGTGATAGTAATTTCTACTCAAAGCTTTTGGCAATTAGACTTGGAAAGGTTATTACCCCTTTGGTTTCTTTACGCCAACATGGCTTTATCCCAGGAAGGGGCTCATCGGATCATGTCCGCCGGGTAATAGCCCTTCTCAATTGGGCACAGGCCACGGTGTCACCGCTGGGGGTTCTCCTCTTGGACGCTGAGAAAGCGTTTGATAGGGTCTCCTGACGGTTCCTGTGGTCTGTCCTATGTGGGAAGGGGCTAGGTGGGGGCTTTGTACAAGCTGTTAAGGCAATGTATTTTTCTCCAGAGGCGGTGATCCGGATTTCAGGGCAAGATTCCAAGCCATTTTCTATCAGCAGAAGCACGAGGCAGGGGTGTCCTTGTTCACCCTCACTTTTTACCCTGTATATTGACCCCTTAATAAGAAAGCTTGAGCTAAGTATCCATATTATAGCGGTCAGGATTGGGGAGGTCGAGTACAGGGCATTGGCATACGCAGACGATATTGCAGTACTTACGAGTGATGTTGTCTCTGTCTTTCCAGTAGTGAAAGATCTAGCAGATCAGTTTGGCGCTCTTTCGGGGCACAAGCTGAATGTGGATAAGACTCAAATTCTCTGTTCAGGTATGATCTGCCCCTCAGACTTTCCAGTTGTTTCAGAGGCTAACTATTTGGGTATTACAATTACAGCCGCGATTGATAGAATACTCGACTTAAATATCAGTCCAATAATTGAAATCGCTAATCAGAAATTGGAGAAGTTGGATCACTTACACTTTTCTCTTTTTGGGCAAAGTAATGTGATTAAGATGTCGATCTTACCCAAACTTCTGTATCTTTTTAGGACCATCCCTCTTGAGTTTTCTTCTTCCTGTTTTGTAAGGCTAGAAAGGATATGTTCTAGGTTTCTTTGGGGTTATCGTAGGTCCAGAAGAGCGGCCAAACAGATGATTCTCCCAAGACAGCGTGGGGGTATGACTTTTCCCAGCTTTCTACTTTATTATTGGCCCGCTATTTTACATCATATGGCCATCTTACTAGTTGGTGCTAAGGCTGATATATCAATGGAGTATAGCCCGTCTATATACAAACTGGGGTTGGAGAACCAAGCTAAGGGCTGTCTGGTTTCAGTTCTCGAACCTAGTTATTATAAAAAGACCAGATTTAAAATCGTGAGAGCAGCATAAAAGGTGTGGAAACAGGTTTGGCGGAAGCTTAAGATTCCTAATTTGAATGCCTACACTCACTTTTTAGCTCCAGTTACGCTGCCACCAATCTTTTGGGATCGGGTTACTTTTGAGTGGGCTAATAAGGGTACTTATTCGCTGGGGGATTTTTATAGAGATGGGCAATTAGCAACATTTGCAAAATTGCAGGAAGAATACGGTCTCTGTAGGGGTGATTTTTTTAAAGTATTTGCTGATTCAGAGCTTCCTGGGGGAAAATATGCGCAGAACGGCTTCAAACTTTGAAAAGATACCCCTGGTGGAAGCTGTTCAAAAGAAGTCCAGGGAAGGTTTATCATATCTTGCTTGATTCCTTCCCTGATGATATGGTAGCACACTCAGATAAATGGGCAAGCAAGTGTGGGGAGGAAGTAATGAACATTGAGAACTCCCTGTCCCTACGAGCCAGATTTTGATTACTGGGAGCCTCAGGAGTCAACACTTTATGTCAGTCTTTGATCTGTATTATACCCCCGCAAAGATTGCCAAATGGAGGGGAATGAGGGGAAGGAAATGTAATAAATGTGGCCTCCAGGCAGCGGATACTGTACATATGTTCTATTCCAGTCCAAAACTGGCTATTTGTATACATGATATAGAAACATTCTTGACTACTACTTTGGGGGTATCAGTCTCTGTTAAACCAGCTCTTCTTATTCTGGGAGTAGGGAATAATACTGAAGTGGGTAGTAGGGTAAGATCTGAGACAGGCTTTGTGTTCATGGCTTTGGCTATCACCCGCCTGTGTATTACTTCTAAATGGATCAGTGCTGACCCTTCAACTTTCTCTAACTGGCGCGCAAGGCTATTTGCTACATACAATATCGAATCTTCAATTTATAAATTAAGAGGCCGTAGGAAGAAAGCGTTGGGACAACGAATTTGGGCTCCTATTGCGAACCTGGTCTGTTAAAGGAGAAGGAGGGCTACGTGTAATTCCTTGCTGTTTTTCTACTCTAATGTTTGATCTGTCTATTCGCTTTTCTTTTGTCAATGAAATGATATAAGGAAATACTGAATTATTTAAATCTCCCAAAAATATCAGTGGTATGAATATAGTGGTATGCATTCTTTTGCAATGGCTATTCAATATGGTCTGGAGGCTTGACAACCTGAATATTTTGTTGAACTGTATAATCATCGATTGTTGTATTGCTTGTTGTATGGTCATATCTACCCTCTCTTCTTTACAGGTCTGTCAGTGCACCATGTTTCATTGTATTAGCAGTATTATTGTTTTGTGTGTATGCTTTATTCAAGGGAACAAAACAAATTTAGAAAACCCAATAAAACATTTAAAAAATAACAAATACCACCACCACCAATACCACCAATGCCAACACCAATCCCACCACCAATACTACTACCACCAAAACTACCACCACCAATACCACCACCACCACCAATATCACCAATACCACCACCACCACAACCACTACGACCACCAATACCAATAAAACCGATACCACCACCACTAATACCAAAACCACCACCACCAATACTACCACCACTACCCCCAATACCACCAATACCCCCAATACCACCACCACCAATACCATCACCTCCGATAATACAACCATCAATACCCCCAATATCACCACCAATACCACCATCAATACCACCACCACCAATTCCACCACCAATACCACCACCACCCATACCACTACCACGAATACCACGAATACCACCACCACCAATACCACCACCACCAATACCACCACCACCAGTACCAATACCACTAATACCAACACCAAAACCACTGCCAACAATACCAATGCCACCACCAATACCAATTCCAGTGCCACCAATATCACCACAGATAACACAACACCAATACCACCACCACCAATACCAATACCACCACCACCAATAACAAAACCACCAATACCACCACCTCAAATACCAATACCACCACCAATACCAAAACCACCACCACTACCACCAATACCACCACCTGTACCACCACCACAAATACCACCACCACTAATATTAATACTGCCAATACCACCTCCACCAATACCCCCAAATCCCTCAACTCCACCAATACCACCACCACAATTACCTCCACCACCACCCCGAATACCATTAACACCAATACCTCCACCACCAATCCCACCACCAATGCCACAAATTCCACCAATACTACCACTACCAATACCACCACAACCAACAATACCACCATCACGAATACCATGACCACCACTAATACTGCCACCAATACCACCACCACCATCAATACCACCACTGCCACCAATACTACCATCACCACCAATACCACCACAACCAATACCACCACCACCAATAATACCAATTCAACCACTAATATCACCACCAATACCACCACCACCACCAATTCCACTACCTTCACCAAAACCACCACCACCACCAATACCACCACCACTACCAATACCACCACCACCAATACCAACAACAATACCACCAATAACACCAATACCACCACCAATACTACAACCACCACCACCAATATCACCACCAATACCACCATCACCAATACCACCGCCACCACCAATACCACCAGCACCAATACTACCACCACCACCAATACAACCACCACAAATACCACCACCAATACTATCACCAAAACCAATACAAATACCACAACCAATACAAATACCACCACCACAGACAAGATGGGGGCTGCGATGCTCGCTGAGTGAGCTGACTCTTGGTGCTCTCCTGAGCAATATCCCCCCTCTACGTACGTGGCTTGAGGTGGTGTGGCTGTGGAGGAAAAAGAATTGCCGTGCTCTCGGGCATGATTTGGCACTCGTGGTTGTGGCGTCTGGAGCTGCCAGCACCTTCACGCTTGGCTTGTACAAGTCCTCTCTTCTGGGCAGCGGTCTCCACAATTCGGTCCTGCCCGATAACCCCAATGGCACCAAAGACGATGGGAAAGGGGTCCAAGTCCTGGGAAGATCGCACCTAATTCTACTAAAGGGGATACCGAGACATGCCGGTCGGCTGCAGGCGCCCCTGTTAGCTGGACAGGAACAGGAGGAACCACCGGCAGAGCGGGTGGAGGAGGCACCTCTGCTCACGCCCGTCAGACAGTCTCTTCAATGTTCAAGGCGCAAAGTCAGAAAAATAAAAATGCTCAAGATGCGGTATCTGGAGTCAAATCTTCAGTGAAATGAGCAGCGTCCCCTGTATCACCGGCAGAACTTGAAACTCCCGGTCTTCCAGATGAGGCGCTGAGTGAAGGTACTGTGACCTCTTTCAGGACAGATTCTGGTGATTTAGCTGCAAGCAGCACTGGTGGGGTGGCGGGGCAGGTCATGCTAAGTGGAGGAACCGATTTAGCTGGATTTGAAGCAAGTCAGGATGAGCTAGTTGTGACTTTGGAGCCAGGAACTATTGGAAGTGAAAAAATGGTTAAAGTGCAAGAACAATGCAAGAACCCAATGCAAGAACAATGCCTTGTGGGTAATGTAGTCTCTCGAGGTGGGGGCCAGGGGAGTGCGTTGAGTGCATTGATTTCAGATTCAATGGCAACGAAACCTCTCTCTGACCTCCAAGATGAAGAAACTCGTGCTCTGGGCCCAGTGAATGAGGGGGACTCAGGGGATAGATTTTATTCTATGTGGGAACCCTCTATCTCTTCAGGGGATGAAAGCCCTGGTAGGGATTGGGCGGAGGATGAGAGTGATGCAAGCAGTATCCGCTTGGGCGAGGGATAGTTTGGAGAGAGCTCTCCTCATATCTCTGCAACTGTTCGAAAAAGGGAACTTGGCACCCCTGCTCTAGACAAGGTCTCTGGCTTTGCAGACTCAATGGTCTGGGACTACTCTTTCTCTCCTAAACTGGATGGAAATGGCGCAACCGATGGAGTGACAGCCTTAGGACCCCCAAGCTTAAATCAAGCTATGTCAAGTGAAATTACCTTCTCTACCATCTACCAGAGTATTTTGGCTCACAGGGAGGAGACTCGTGTGGAGAGTTCACGCACCCAGGGGGCTTACCGTAAATTGGAGAATTCAATATGCAGGGTGGATAAGACCTGTTCTGACTTTGCCGCTAGAATTGGAGAAGCGGAAGTAAGAATCTCCACACTGGAGGATGAACTTGTAGCGCAAAAGGCCCTTACTCATTCCTTGGAAGCCCAGAAGATGGATACATTATGGAAACTGATGGACCTTGAGAATCGGTCAAGAAGGAATAATCTGCGGATATTGGGCATCCTAGAAGGCAAGGATGGCACAGATGCTCACCAGTTCGTCATGGAACTTTTTAGCAAAGCATTCCCTGATTTGAAGCAATGGGACTGGAAAACTGAGCTTCAGAGGGCCCATCGGTTCCCTTTCAATCAACGCAAAAAGACTGGTCAAGTTTCTGAAAAGCCCCGTGTATGTTGGTCTGCCTTAATAACTTTTTGGCCCAAGAGGCATTATATGATTTCGCTAGGCCAGATATGAAAAGTGTAGGGAAGGGGTGTGATTTTTTTGTGAGACCTGACTATTGCCAGGCAACAGTTGAGAAAAGATGGCAGCTTCGCCAATTAATTTCTACGATTTCAGGAAATAGGGGCTCAGGTGTTTTTGCTTAACCCTGCTAAGCTGAAAGTGGTTTTTAAGGGGGAGGTGAATTTTTTTCTTTCTGAAGCTTCAGCAAAGGATGTTTTGCACACATTGTAGGATAGGCAGGGGGTGCATGCTGAGTTACTTATGTTTATGCTGATGTTCGTGCTGGCTTATGCTGGTTTAAAAGTAGCCTTTTCTAAATCTGTTTTGGACCTATATTGGTGGTGGGGATTTTTTTTTCCTTTCGTGGCGTGGGGGTGGGAGCTCAGGAGTGAGGGGGGTCTGAGCCAGCTCTCCATCACAGAGGACCGGTGATCCTTACGCCTCGCAAGGTGGGTGGTAAGGAGGGGTTTTGTTGGGGGTCAGGGAGGTCAAGGGTCAAGGGTGTGGGGTGGGATGGGGAGGGGGAGCATTTTGGGGGGTTTGTTTTGTTCTCTTTTGTTTCGTTATTGTGCTGCTATATGGATAACAAAGTTTGGAGTGTGCTTTATTACTATGCCCAATGTTTCATTTCATCATGTAATGAGCAACCCTGAGTGTATAAATTACAAGGATGATGGGTAGTCTGCGTATCTGCTCGCTTAATATATGTGGTCTCAATGACAGGAGAAAGCGGGGCATGCTAGCCAAACAGCTGCGCTATATGCAGCTTGATTTGTTATGCCTTCAGGAGACCCATATACCGTGGAACAAGCGGTGGTGGCTGAGGGATCTTGGGCTTGAGGTGTTGGCGTGTACCCGGCAGGGCACAACAATTAAGGGGGTGGCTATCTTAGCCAGGCACGGGTTGGGTCCTTGTAAATGAATCAAAGTAGATAATCTGGGTCGTTGGGCAATTGCTGAAATCATAGTGAATCTCCTATGTCGCTCTGCTCAATTTATGGATCTAATTTAGATGATCCGGATATTTTAATCTTTCTAAGCATTGAACTTGCCCTATGGTCGCACCCTTTAAAACTTTGTAGCGATTTTAATATCCATTTAGATAGTAAGTTTGATTAATGTGATACTTCTCCATATCAAGGTAGGAAAGCTAGAGTTTTGTAAAGCCCTTCAAGGATTGGTGAAAGAACATGGGCTGCTTGATAGCTGGCATAAACTCAAATGACCCGACCCTGGGTTTACATTTTACTCAGCTCCCCACAATAAGTTAGTTTGGTTGGACTATTTTTTTTTATCTAGTCAACTGGTTGAGACAAGTAAGATTGAGATCTTTCCGAGAATTATCTCAGATCACAACCCTTTAACGATTGAGATTCCATTGAGGGGCTTTTCAAAGGTTAAGAGGCCTTGGACCTTAGAAAGTAAACTCTTGATGGACGAGGTATATTGTACCCATATGGCTAAATGGATTGAGGAATTTTTCTCTATTAATCGCAATACAGCCTCAGTCTGTATTGTGTGGGATGCTTTCAAACAGCTGTCTGAGGGGAGACACTAAACTTTTCCACGGCCCGTCAAAAAACAATACACAAAGAAATCAAAAACTGGGTAGAACAATTAAGGTCAGCGGAGTGGCAATTAATGAGTAGAATCCAGGGGGATATAAGCATAGAGGAATGTCATCAACGTATTGCCATCATAAAATCTAAAAAGCATCGTCATTTTGGCGCAGAGGTGGCAGCCAAATATATGCAGCATAGAGCTGAGTCATATGAGCTGGGGAAAAACACAGGCAGGGTATTAGCCAAACGACTGCAACAATGTGAAGTAGCCAGTCATATCTGCAAAATTAAGGATCCTGTAGGGCAGGTCCAGGATTCTCCGGCAGGAATTCTGAATGTCTTTCAGAAATGTTATAGTCAACTTTATTCTGAGGGACCTGCCTTGACAGGGATAGATTCTTTGGAAGATTTTGTTAATGGTATGGAAAAAACGAAGGTCACTCAGGATCAAAATGAGACACTTGAAACCCAGCTTACCTGGGAAGAAATAGATCTTGCAATAACCTCTTTAGCCATGAGTAAGGCTTTCGGTCCGGACGGCATTCCCCTGGAATTTTATAGGACATTTCGTCAAGTACTTAAGCATGATATTATGCTCTTATTTGAACAGGCTCGAAAAAATCATATTCTGATTCTTGGCGGAAGACAACTATTATCGTTTTTAGGGAAAACGATAAACCAGAACTCAATCCAGCATCCAATAGACCTATAACTTTGATCAATTGTGATAGTAATTTCTACTCAAAGCTTTTGGCAATTAGACTTGGAAAGGTTATTACCCCTTTGGTTTCTTTACGCCAACATGGCTTTATCCCAGGAAGGGGCTCATCGGATCATGTCCGCCGGGTAATAGCCCTTCTCAATTGGGCACAGGCCACGGTGTCACCGCTGGGGGTTCTCCTCT
Organism: Triturus cristatus; assembly: GCF_964204655.1. NCBI lineage: Eukaryota > Metazoa > Chordata > Amphibia > Caudata > Salamandridae > Triturus > Triturus cristatus. Next base: position 169,293,661 of record NC_140582.1, on the reverse strand, counting down.
TGGACGCTGAGAAAGCGTTTGATAGGGTCTCCTGACGGTTCCTGTGGTCTGTCCTATGTGGGAAGGGGCTAGGTGGGGGCTTTGTACAAGCTGTTAAGGCAATGTATTTTTCTCCAGAGGCGGTGATCCGGATTTCAGGGCAAGATTCCAAGCCATTTTCTATCAGCAGAAGCACGAGGCAGGGGTGTCCTTGTTCACCCTCACTTTTTACCCTGTATATTGACCCCTTAATAAGAAAGCTTGAGCTAAGTATCCATATTATAGCGGTCAGGATTGGGGAGGTCGAGTACAGGGCATTGGCATACGCAGACGATATTGCAGTACTTACGAGTGATGTTGTCTCTGTCTTTCCAGTAGTGAAAGATCTAGCAGATCAGTTTGGCGCTCTTTCGGGGCACAAGCTGAATGTGGATAAGACTCAAATTCTCTGTTCAGGTATGATCTGCCCCTCAGACTTTCCAGTTGTTTCAGAGGCTAACTATTTGGGTATTACAATTACAGCCGCGATTGATAGAATACTCGACTTAAATATCAGTCCAATAATTGAAATCGCTAATCAGAAATTGGAGAAGTTGGATCACTTACACTTTTCTCTTTTTGGGCAAAGTAATGTGATTAAGATGTCGATCTTACCCAAACTTCTGTATCTTTTTAGGACCATCCCTCTTGAGTTTTCTTCTTCCTGTTTTGTAAGGCTAGAAAGGATATGTTCTAGGTTTCTTTGGGGTTATCGTAGGTCCAGAAGAGCGGCCAAACAGATGATTCTCCCAAGACAGCGTGGGGGTATGACTTTTCCCAGCTTTCTACTTTATTATTGGCCCGCTATTTTACATCATATGGCCATCTTACTAGTTGGTGCTAAGGCTGATATATCAATGGAGTATAGCCCGTCTATATACAAACTGGGGTTGGAGAACCAAGCTAAGGGCTGTCTGGTTTCAGTTCTCGAACCTAGTTATTATAAAAAGACCAGATTTAAAATCGTGAGAGCAGCATAAAAGGTGTGGAAACAGGTTTGGCGGAAGCTTAAGATTCCTAATTTGAATGCCTACACTCACTTTTTAGCTCCAGTTACGCTGCCACCAATCTTTTGGGATCGGGTTACTTTTGAGTGGGCTAATAAGGGTACTTATTCGCTGGGGGATTTTTATAGAGATGGGCAATTAGCAACATTTGCAAAATTGCAGGAAGAATACGGTCTCTGTAGGGGTGATTTTTTTAAAGTATTTGCTGATTCAGAGCTTCCTGGGGGAAAATATGCGCAGAACGGCTTCAAACTTTGAAAAGATACCCCTGGTGGAAGCTGTTCAAAAGAAGTCTAGGGAAGGTTTATCATATCTTGCTTGATTCCTTCCCTGATGATATGGTAGCACACTCAGATAAATGGGCAAGCAAGTGTGGGGAGGAAGTAATGAACATTGAGAACTCCCTGTCCCTACGAGCCAGATTTTGATTACTGGGAGCCTCAGGAGTCAACACTTTATGTCAGTCTTTGATCTGTATTATACCCCCGCAAAGATTGCCAAATGGAGGGGAATGAGGGGAAGGAAATGTAATAAATGTGGCCTCCAGGCAGCGGATACTGTACATATGTTCTATTCCAGTCCAAAACTGGCTATTTGTATACATGATATAGAAACATTCTTGACTACTACTTTGGGGGTATCAGTCTCTGTTAAACCAGCTCTTCTTATTCTGGGAGTAGGGAATAATACTGAAGTGGGTAGTAGGGTAAGATCTGAGACAGGCTTTGTGTTCATGGCTTTGGCTATCACCCGCCTGTGTATTACTTCTAAATGGATCAGTGCTGACCCTTCAACTTTCTCTAACTGGCGCGCAAGGCTATTTGCTACATACAATATCGAATCTTCAATTTATAAATTAAGAGGCCGTAGGAAGAAAGCGTTGGGACAACGAATTTGGGCTCCTATTGCGAACCTGGTCTGTTAAAGGAGAAGGAGGGCTACGTGTAATTCCTTGCTGTTTTTCTACTCTAATGTTTGATCTGTCTATTCGCTTTTCTTTTGTCAATGAAATGATATAAGGAAATACTGAATTATTTAAATCTCCCAAAAATATCAGTGGTATGAATATAGTGGTATGCATTCTTTTGCAATGGCTATTCAATATGGTCTGGAGGCTTGACAACCTGAATATTTTGTTGAACTGTATAATCATCGATTGTTGTATTGCTTGTTGTATGGTCATATCTACCCTCTCTTCTTTACAGGTCTGTCAGTGCACCATGTTTCATTGTATTAGCAGTATTATTGTTTTGTGTGTATGCTTTATTCAAGGGAACAAAACAAATTTAGAAAACCCAATAAAACATTTAAAAAATAACAAATACCACCACCACCAATACCACCAATGCCAACACCAATCCCACCACCAATACTACTACCACCAAAACTACCACCACCAATACCACCACCACCACCAATATCACCAATACCACCACCACCACAACCACTACGACCACCAATACCAATAAAACCGATACCACCACCACTAATACCAAAACCACCACCACCAATACTACCACCACTACCCCCAATACCACCAATACCCCCAATACCACCACCACCAATACCATCACCTCCGATAATACAACCATCAATACCCCCAATATCACCACCAATACCACCATCAATACCACTACCACCAATTCCATCACCAATACCACCACCAATACCACCACTACCACAATACCATCACCACCAATACCACCATCACCATCAATACCACCACCAATACCACCACCATCAATACCACCACCACCACCAATACAAACACCACAACCAATGCCACCACCACCAATAATACCAGTTACACCACCAGTACCACCACCACCACCAATACCACAGCCATACCCATACAACCACCATCAATACCACCACCAATACCACCACCACCACCACTACCACCAAAACCACCACCACCAATACCACCACTAAATCCACTACCACCAATACCACTACCACCACCAATACCAATAGCACCAATACCGCCACCGATATCACTACCAACACCACCAATATCACCACCGATACCACTACAACCAATACCCCCACCACCAATACCACTACCACCACCACCAATACCACCACCAACAACAGTACTATCACCACCAATACCTCTGCCACCACCATCAATACCACCACCAATACAACCACCTTCATAACCAGTACAAATACAACCACTAATACCAATACCACCACCACCAATATCATGAATACCAACACCACCAACAATACCACCACCAATAATACCACCACCCATACCACCACCACCACCAACATCATTACTACTAACAATACCACCGCCTCCAATACAAAATTACACCAATACCACCACCACCAATACCTATACAACCACCACCAAAACCACCACCCCTAATACCACTACCTCCAATACCACCACCACCAATACCACCATCACCAATATCACCACCACCACCAATACCACCACCACTGCTAATACAACCACCAATTCCATCTCCACCACCAATACCACCACAATCAATACCGCCACCAATACCACCACCAATACCTCCAATACCCCACCACCAATACCACCACTAATACCAATACCACCACCAAAACCACCAATATCACCATCACCAATACCACCACCAATACAATCAATACCACTACCACCAATACCACCACCATCACCACCAATTCAAATACCACCACCAATACGAATAGCACCACTAACAATACCACCAACAACATCAATACCACCAATACCAATACCACCACCACCACTACCACTAACATCACCAATACCACTACCAACAACAAAACCACCACCAACAACAATACCATCAACACCAATACCACCGCCACCAATACCAATACCACCACCACCAATACCACCACCAGCAATACCTCCACCAATACCAATACCAATACCACCACCACCAATACCAATAATAAAACCACCATCAATACCAATGCCACCACCAATACCACCATCAATACCAACACTACCAATGCCACCAACACCACCAATACCACCACCATCAATAATACCACCACCAATACCCCCAATACCACCAACAATACCATCACCACCACCAATACCACCACAATCAATACCACCACCAATACCACCGCCAATACCTCCAATAACACACTCCTCCGTGGAGGAGTGTGGCTCAATGGTTAGAGCAGCAGACCCTGAAGCAGAGTTCTGGCCAGGGACCAGGGTTCGATTCCCGCCTCGGCTCGGCGGGGCTCGGGCTCAATTTCCTCGGACCTGTCTATTCTCGCCTTGGTGCCTATTCTAATCACGGGCCCCATGCTGCAACTCTGGGCAATAGCTTGCTTAGCCTCCACACTGGCCCCAACAGCGCTAAGGATGTCTGGCTTCACCCTGGGAATGCCCAGGGGTGGACACTTCACAGGGAAAGCAAGGAGAGGTTTGTTAGAAATGGGGGTCCCTAGTTGGCACAGGTATGCACTTGCGACAATCAGGGACTCTCAATTCTAAGTCAGAGTAAGGGGATCACCCTTTCAAATAACCCCTGCTCACCCTTCAGTTAGTGTGGCGCAAGCAGTCAAGACTATTCTCAGGGCGTCATAGGTTAAGCATTTGTGAACACATACAGTAATGCAATGACACACCACAAATGGACACCAGTCAAGGTTATATCAAAAATAGTTCTCTTTATATAAGGCTTAGCACAAGACCAGAATAACGATTAAAAATGACCACAGTATGATTTCAAAGTTCAATGTTCTTGCAAAAAGGCTTAAAATGCAAAAATAGGCTTCTGTTACTCAATTCTGCTTCTTTTCAGGCTTTGTACGGTTCCTACCTGGGTGTACGACTCGTCCGCATTAAAAACAACGAAAGTACGAGTCAAACAATCGGTGCGGACTCCGGGGTCCGGGACGTGCACGCTGCTGTGAGAACAGAACAAAGTACCTTAAGTTTGTGGGGTCCGCGACGGACAGTGCGGGACAAGTTGATGGGTCCGGGTCGTAGTTCGGCAGCGTACTCGGTCGGGTCCGGTCGCGGCGTCGGGATGCTGCGTTGGTACGGGACCTTCAGGGATACATGCGGATGATCCGGATCAGCTTGCAGAGTCCGTGGCGTCGGCGTTCGAGCCATACCTTCGGTGCGGATGGCGGCGACACTTCTCGGCGCCGTACTGCGTACGGGGAGGATCAGCGTACTGCGGCTTCTCGGCTCTGAGTACGGCACGGTTCATTACGTTAGCAGTGTACGGACCGTACCTGCGGGACGATGGAGCTTGGGTCCGGCGTACAGGGTTCGGCAGCCAGGAATGTGCGTCTCGAATCGGCGGGGAAGGTTAGGTGCAATGCAGCCGGGAGGGATACGGTGCGTACTAATGCTTTTGGATCAGCGTAGACGTACGGTGCCAGGTGGTAAAGACACGGCTTCGCGGCGGATGTAGTATGAGGTGTACTGGGGCCAAATCCAGCGGGAAACAAGCACAGATCATCCAGGCAACTCAATTTTAGAAGGCAGAGGAGTCCAATGGTCCTGGGACTCAGTTCAGGGGGCAAGCTCTTCTTCCAAGCCCTTGGAGATAGTTGAAAAACAAAGTACAAAGTCTCTTTCAGTCTTTTCCTCTCCTTTCTCAGCAAGGCACCAACTGCAGGCCAATCCCCCAGGTCAGGGAAAGTTACTCCTCCTTCAGCTTCTTCCAGGTCCTTCTGGTCAGGCAGAGTTCCTTCGTCGTTCAATCAGGATCTGATTTCTTAGCAGCAGGGCTCCTACTTTTATACTAAGTTTCTTTTGTCTTTACAGGCCAGGGGGGCCTTTGCATAATCCCAGTCCAGTTCTTTTCAGTGAGGAGCACTTTGTTATTGGGATTCTGGCTTCTTCTTTCAGCAGGCAGGGCAGAGACATCAGACGCTCCACAGGGGGTGGAGCCAGCATTGTGGAGGCAGAGCACTGCCCTATTCAGAGTCAAGGTGCACTCCTCCCACCCATCCTGGTGTAATCTTCCTATTCACCACCTGGCAGCCCCAGCCTGTCTCCTGGAACTTCCCAGCCCTGTCACTCAAGCTACACACAAAGAAGATAGCCCTCCCCTCCAGAGGCGGACTGAAATGGTTAGGCACGCAGAGGCTAACTTTCTAAAAGTAGCATTTGCAAACCCAGGATATTAAAATAACCTTTACTAAAAGATGTATTTTATTATTCTGAGTTCAGGCATACTAAACATGAATTTCTACCATGCTTCCTGAGCCTGCTAGGATTATAGTTTGTTATAATCTAGCAGCCCATTCTGGCCTATGGAGAGCAGGTAGCCTTACAATAGTGAAAAACGAAAATGGCTATAATTCACTATTAGGACATGCCACACACCTCAGGGCATGTCCTACCTTATCCTTACAATGCACCCTGCCCGAGGGCCTACCATAGGGGTGACTAATATGAAGGTAAGGGAAGGTTTAGGGACTGGCAAGTGGGGACACTTGCCCAGTCAGCATGACAGTACCAGGCTGCATGCAGGTTCTGCAATGGCAGACCTTAGACACATTTTACCAGGCTGCTTCTGTGGGTGGCACAACCAGTGCTGCAAGCCCACTAGCAGCATTTGGACATACAAGCCCTTGGCACCCCTGGTGCACTCTACTAGGGACTGATAGTAAACCAAATAAGCCAAACATGGAAGTCAATTCACATAATACATTTTACCATAGGGAGCACTTGCACTGTGGCACTGGATGGCAGTGGCACAGTGCCCTGAGCAGCTAACACCAGCACAAAAATACATTGAGGCACAAACAAAAATGGAAGGGTGACCCACGCCAATGGTGCCAGGTCTAACACGTGTCCCCTCCAGCTGAAATGTGGGGAGAACTACCCTACCCCAGGGAGTTCACATCCCTGAGGCGGAAAAATCTGGAAAGACCATCAGTGTTGGCGTGGTCTGTACCGGGGCGATGTCCCACCGTGAAATCCATCCCCTGCAGGGAAATGGACCACCTCAACAACTTAGGATTCTCACCCCTCATCTGCATCAACCATCTGAGGGGCCTGTGGTCTGTCTGAACCCGGAAGTGAGACCCAAACAAGTAGGGTGTTAGCTTCTTCAATGCCTAGACCACAGCAAATGCTTCTCGCTCAATCGCACTCCACTTTTGTTCCCGGGGAAGTAACCTTCTACTAATAAAGGCTACGGGTTGGTAAAAGCCCTCCTCAGTGATCTGTGAGAGAACAGCCCCTACACCATGCTCTGATGCATCTGTCTGCACAAGGAACTCTTTGGAGAAGTCAGGAGCCAAGAGCACGGGCGCCGTGCACATGGCAGTTTTCAGGGTGTCAAAGGCCTTCTGACAGGTGTCAGTCCATATCACTTTTCTGGGCTGCTTTTTCGAAGTCAGCTCTGTCAAGGGGGCAACGATGCTCCCATACCCCTTGACAAACCTCCTGTAGTATCCTGTGAGTCCTAAAAAGGCCCTCACCTCCGTCTGGGTCTTTGGGGGCTCCCAAGCCAGGATGGTTTCGATCTTGGGTTGTAGGGGCACCACCTGGCCGCTCCCTACTTGGTGTCCCAAGTACACCACGGAACCCTGCCCGATCTGACACTTGCTTGCCTTGATCGTGAGGCCTGCCTTGCGCAGTGCTATCAACACTTCCCAGAGATGTCGCAGGTGTTCTTCCCATGTGCCACTGAACACTGCGATGTCATCCAGGTATGCTGCGCTGAACTCGGACAGCCCATCCAACACCTGGTTGACCAACCTCTGGAAGGTGGCAGGGGCATTCTTCATCCCAAATGGCATTACCCGGAACTGGAAATGCCCATCTGGTGTGGAGAATGCGGACCTCTCCTTGGCCCCATCAGTCAAGGCGATCTGCCAGTACCCAGATGTTAAATCAAACGTGCTGAGGTACCGTGCAGCCCCTAATCGATCGATGAGCTCATCAGCCCTGGGGATGGGGTGCGCGTCAGTCTTCGTGACTGAATTGAGTCCTCTGTAGTCCACACAGAACCGGAGTTCGGGTGTGGCACCCGGCAAGGCAGCCTTTGGGACCAAGACCGCTGGGCTGGCCCAAGGACTGCTGGAAGACTCAACCACCCCAAGAGCAAGCATCTTTGAGACCTCCTCTTTGATGCAGGCTCTGACCCTGTCAGTTACCCTGTAAGCCTTGTGCTTCACAGGTAAGCTGTCTCCTGTATCCACATCATGGACGCACCAATCTGTGATACCAGGAACCAGGGAGAACAGGTCAGGAAACTTCCCCAGCAGGTGGCGGCAGTCATCCTATTGCTCAGGGGTCAGGGTGGGTGAGAGGTTAACTCAATCCACTGACCCGTCTCGCTCTGAGGCTACCAGTAGGTCAGGAAGAGGCTCAGACTCTTCTCCGTCCCATCATCTGTGGCCAAGAGCATGCCCACTTCGGACCTCTCCAAGTGGGGCTTCAGTCGATTGACATGGAGGACCCTCAAGGGGTTCCTCGGAGACTGCAAGTCCACCAAGTAGGTGACAGAACTCTTGCGCTCCACAATCTCAAAGGGTCCTGTCCACTTGTCCTGGAGTGCACAAGGCTCCACAGGGGCCAGGACCCATACCTTTTGGCCAGGTTGAAGCTCAACCAGAGTGGCATTCTGGTCGTACCACCGCTTCATTTCCTCCTGGCTGGCTTCCAGGTTTGCCTCAGCAAGTTGCCTGAAACACCTCGCCTGGTTCCGGAAAGCCAGCATGTAACTGTATACATTCTGGGGAGGTTTCCTGGGAGATTGCTCCCAGCCTTCCTTGACCAGACTAAGAGGTCCTCGTACTGGGTGGCCATACAGAAGCTCAAAGGGACTGAACCCCAGAGACTTTTGTGGCACCTCACGGTACGCAAAGAGAAGAGGACGTCCCACTTACGCCTCATGGGTTCCTCAAGACCCATAATCATGCCTTTTAGGGTTCGGTTGAAGCGCTCAACCAATCCGTTTCCTTGGGGATGGTAAGGGGTGGTGAACTTGTATGTCACACCACACTCTTGCAAAAGGGATTTCATATATTTCGATATGAAATTGGTCCCCCTGTCAGACACCACCTCTAGAGGAAATCCTACTCGTGAGAAAATTCCCATCAGTGCTTGTCCCACCACGGGGGCCGTCACTGTCCTCAGAGGGATGGCTTCAGGGTACCGGGTGGCATGGTCCACCAAGACCAGGATAAACCTGTTGTCCATGGCTGTCTTGGGGTCCAGTGGCCCCACAATGTCAATCCCCACTCGCTAGAATGGGGTACTGACCACAGGGAAAGGTTGGAGTGGAGCTCTCAGCTTCCTTCCACTCTTACCACTTGCCTGGCAAGTCTGGCATGTCCTGCAGTGAGTGTCAGAACTCCTGCGCATTTGAGGCCAATAAAAGTGGGTGACAAGCCTTTCGAAGGTCTTGTCCTGCCCCAAATGCCCTGCTAATGGAACGTCGTGAGCCAGCCCCAGTAGGAAGGCTCTGAACTTCTGGGGTACCACCAGCGCACGGGCTGACCCAGGTTCAGCAACCTTAGGCTCGGAGTACAGGAGGTCGTTCTCCCAGTAGATCAAGTGAGTACCGGACTGATCACCATTGGCCTGGCCTACAGCCTGCTGCCGCATACCCACTAGAGAGGGGCACTCTTTCTGCTCCCTGCAGAATTCCTCCCTGGTGGGGCCTCCTTCTTGCTGCCAATGGGTCAGCTCAGGCAGGTCCCCCAGTTCGGCTATCTGTTCCCCGGTAGGCTCCAGGGCATCCCCCTCAAGGTCTGCTTCCTCCTGGGCCGTGGGAACTTCAGGAGCCGGATTCCTGTGCCTCCTGTGCCCTCTCCCTAAGGCCGGTTCCTGGGCCTCTCCCTCAGGCTCCAGGGTCCCTTCAACACCCCTACTGGCTGCCATCGACCGGGTGGTCATGCACGCCCAATCAGGTAAACCCACCATCCTCAGGTGAGTTGTCTTCTCCACCTTTTCCCAAGGGGAGCTCTCCAAATCGTTACCTAGGAGACAATCAACAGGCATGGCCTCTCTCACAGCCACTTGCAGAGTACCCGAGACTCCCCCCACTCAAATGGAACCTGAGCCATTGGACACTGACTCTCTGTGTTGTCGGTGTTGACAACACGGCAGAATGCGTGTGGGACAACCTGCTCCTGAGACACCAGGTGTTGCTTGACAGCAGTCACACTGGCTCCTCTATCTCTAAGAGCCCCCACCCTTCGGCCATTTATGGTCACCCACTGCCCATACTTTTGAGTATTGGGGGGCAGTTGGGCCTCAGCGACCATCTCACTGTCCCCTAATGAGACTAGGGTCATCTGTACGGGATCCCCCTCCCTTTGGACATCTACCTCCCTCCCAAAGGCTACACTAGCCACCTGCTTGGGGGTGGAGCACCAGAGGGTGCTGGTTTACCATACATGGGGCACTTGGGATCCATGGAATAGTGCCCCAGGTTGTTACACTTGTAACATCTGGGGGGCCCTCTTTGAACAGGGTTACCTGTCGGGGCCCCGGTCTGCTTCGGGGGTGGGGGTGGCTGAGAACCTTTCCCTTGGTTCCCTTGGGAATTACTTTGGGGCCCTCTGTAGAACTCCCTCTGTTTACCCTGGTGCTGATCCAGCGGTCCGCCTCCTCAGCAAGCTTCCTAGGGTTAGTCAGCTTGCTATCGATCAGGTGCTGGCGTAGCTCAGGAAAACAATTATCCGACAAGTGCTCCCATGCAATTAAATCAAACAGCCCTTGGTAATCATGCACTTTGCTACCCTTCACCCAACCATCTAGCGCTCTGGAAAAAAAAGTCACATATTCTACATAAGTGGTACCAGGTTTCTTGGTGCAATCCCTAAACCTCTGCCTGTACAATTCAGGAGTTAACCCATACCTTGTCATCAGAGCTTCCTTCATGTGTGGATAGGATGTGTTGACATCAGAGGGGAGATCCAGCAGTGTGTCCCGCCCCTCACTCAGGAACCTTCCCCACAACCCCGCTCCCCAATCTTTCTCAGGGACCCGGTGGGAGGACATGGCTATTTCATAGGCCCTGAACCATTACCCAATATCATCCTGCTTATAATACTCTTTCACTACATCTTTAGGAATGTGCACCCTTGACTCTGTTAAATTGCTGCCACCAGAGGGAGAGCGGTCTAAACTCTTGGCCTGTTGATCCAACTCCCTCATTTTTACCTCATGCTGCATGGCCAGCCTTTGTCTTTCCATTTCCATCTGCAGTTTTGCCATCTCCACTTCATGTGCTCGTGCAGCACTCCTGTCGGCCATCTCCTCTGGCGACAGGCCTCTGCTAGGCTCAGAAACACCTTCTGGGGGTATCACCTCCCGTGCATTCTCTGGGAACTTTGATTCGTGCCAGGCCCTCAGCACCTTTATGTACTGATCCTTGTTTGTCAATCCACTTTGTTTAATTCTGTACTTGGAGAGATATCCTTTCAAGACTTCATTTGTGCACTTCCTCAGTGCCTCCTGTTCCCAATCTATGTCATCAACTCCAGAGAATATAGAGGACGCTCCGCCTTTATCGACTGACCTAGGCATGCTTTCTTAAAGTGGAGATTCTTCAGCAAAACAAAAATCTATACTGTGTGGATGCGTTATCGGTCAGAACTTACTATGTGGCGTTCACTCAATCACTGTACATGAAACACAAATGCAAATTCAAATCCTCACCGCTGACCACCAATGTTAGAAATGGGGGTCCCTAGTTGGCACAGGTATGCATTTGCGACAAGCAGGGACTCTCAATTCTAAGTCAGAGTAAGGGGATCACCCTTTCAAATACCCCCTGCTCACCCTTTAGGTAGTGTGGCGCAAGCAGTCAAGACTGTTCTCAGGGCTTCATAGGTTAAGCATTTGTGAACACATACAGTAATACAATGACACACCACAAATGGACACCAGTCAAGGTTATATCAAAAATAGTTCTCTTTATATAAGGCTTAGCACAAGACCAGAATAACGATTAAAAATGACCACAGTATGATTTCAAAGTTCAATGTTCTTGCAAAAAGGCTTAAAATGCAAAAATAGGCTTCTGTTACTCAATTCTGCTTCTTTTCAGGCTTTGTACGGTTCCTACCTGGGTGTACGACTCGTCCGCATTAAAAACAACGAAAGTACGAGTCAAACAATCGGTGCGGACTCCGGGGTCCGGGACGTGCACGCTGCGGTGCGAACAGAACAAAGTACCTTAAGTTCGTGGGGTCTGCGACGGACAGTGCGGGACAAGTTGATGGGTCCGGGTCGTAGTTCGGCAGCGTACTCGGTCGGGTCCAGTCGCAGCGTCGGGACGCGGCGTTGGTACGGGACCTTCAGGGATATGTGCGGATGATCCGGATCAGCTTGCAAAGTCCGTGGCGTCGGCGTTCGAGCCGTACCTTCGGTGCGGATAGGCGTCGACACTTTTCGGCGCCGTACAGCGTACGGGGAGGATCAGCGTACTGCGGCTTCTCGGCTCTGAGTACGGCACGGTTCAGTACGTTAGCAGCGTACAGACCGTACCTATGGGACGATGGAGCTTGGGTCCGGCGTACAGGGTTCGGCAGCCAGGGATGTACGTCTCGAATCGGCGGGGAAGGTTAGGTGCAATGCAGCCGGGAGGGATACGATGCGTACTAACGCTTTTGGATCAGCGTAGACGTACGGTGCCGGGCGGCAAAGACACGGCTTCGCGGCGGATGTAGTACGAGGCGTACTGGGGCCAAATCCAGTGGGAAGCAAGCACAGATCGTCCAGGCAACACAATTTTAGAAGGCAGATGAGTCCAATGGTCCTGGGACTCAGTTCAGGGGGCAAGCTCTTCTTCCAAGCCCTTGGAGATAGTTGAAAAACAAAGTACAAAGTCTCTTTCAGTCTTTTCCTCTCCTTTCTCAGCAAGGCACCAACTGCAGGCCAATCCCCCAGGTCAGGGAAAGTTACTCCTCCATCAGCTTCTTCCAGGTCCTTCTGGTCAGGCAGAGTTCCTTCGTGGTTCAATCAGGAACTGATTTCTTAGGAGCAGGGCTCCTACTTTTATACTAAGTTTCTTTTGTCTTTACAGGCCAGGGGGGCCTTTGCATAATCCCAGTCCAGTTCTTTTCAATGAGGGCCACTTTGTTATTGGGATTCTGGCTTCTTCTTTCAGCAGGCAGGGCAGAGACATCAGATGCTCCCCAGGGGGTGGAGCCAGCATTGTGGAGGCAGAGCACTGCCCTATTCAGAGTCAAGGTGCACTCCTCCCACCCATCCTGGTGTAATCTTCCTATTCACCACCTGGCAGCCCCAGCCTGTCTCCTGGAACTTCCCAGCCCTGTCACTCAAGCTACACACAAAGAAGATAGCCCTCTCCTCCAGAGGCGGACTGAAATGGTTAGGCACGCAAAGGCTATTTTTCTAAAAGTAGCGTTTGCAAACCCAGGATATTAAAATAACCTTTACTAAAAGATGTATTTTATTATTCTGAGTTCAGGCATACTAAACATGCATTTCTACCATGCTTCCTGAGCCTGCTAGGATTATAGAGTGTTATAATCTAGCAGCCCATTCTGGCCTATGGAGAGCAGGTAGCCTTACAATAGTGAAAAATGAAAATGGCTGTAATTCACTATTAGGACATGCCACACAGCTCAGGGCATGTCCTACCTTATCCTTACAATGCACCCTGCCCTAGGGCCTACCATAGGGGTGACGAATATGAAGGTAAGGGAAGGTTTAGGGACTGGCAAGTGGGGACACTTGCCCAGTCAGCATGACAGTATCAGGCTGCATGCAGGTTCTGCAATGGCAGACCTTAGACACATTTTACCAGGCTGCTTCTGTGGGTGGCACAACCAGTGCTGCAAGCCCACTAGCAGCATTTGGACATACAAGCCCTTGGCACCCCTGGTGCACTCTACTAGGGACTGATATTAAACCAAATAAGCCAAACATGGAAGTCAATTCACATAATAGATTTTACCATAGGGGGCACTTGCACTGTGGCACTGGATGGCAGTGGCACAGTGCCCTGAGCAGCTAACACCAGCACAAAAATACATTGAGGTACAAACAAAAATGGAAGGGTGACTCACGCCAATGGTGCCAGGTCTAACAGGGTTCCACAGCGGTATGAGTATCAGTGCCAGGAAACCGCAAAGGCGACACCGCAAGGTGGCCGTCTGGTGACAGTGCGCTCTATAAGTACCTTGACATTTACATTTACATTTTACATTTAACACCACCACCAATACCACCACTAATACCAATACCACCACCAAAACCACCAATATCACCATCCGCAATACCACCACCACCACCACCAATACCATCAATACCACTACCAATAATACCACCACCATCACCACCAATTCAAATACCACTGCCAATACCAATAGCACCACTAACAATACCACCGCCACCATCAATACCACCAATACCACCACCACCACCAATACCACCACCACCAATACCACCAGCACCACTACCACTAATATCACCACCACCAATACCACCACCACCAATACCTCCACCAATACCAATACCACCACCACCAATACCAATAATAAAACCACCATCAATACCAATGCCACCACCATTACCACCATCAATACCACCACCACCAATACCACCACTAATACCAATACCACCACTACCACCATCATCACCCCCACCAATACCACCACCTCCAATTCCACTACCAGTACCACCACGACCAATACCACCACCACCAATACCAATACCAACACCACCAATACCACCACCACAACCAATACCACTACCATCAAAGCCACAGCCACCACCAATACCATTAACACCAATACCACCACCACCGATACCAATACCACCACCACCAATACAACCAATACCACCACTGCCACCAATACCACCACCACCACCACCACCAATTTCACCATCACCAATATAACCACCACCACCAATACCATCACCAATACCACCACCACCACCAATACCACCACTACCACCAATATTCGTCACCACCTCCAAGACCACCATCACCACCAATACCACCACCAACACCACCACCATCAATACCACCACCACCACTAATACCATTGTCAATTCCACCACAACCAATACCACCACCACTGATAATACCAATTCCACCACCATTTCCACCACCATTACCAATACCAATACCACCGCCATACCAATACCAACACCACCAATACCACCAATAACACCGCACCACCAATAACAATACCACCACCAATATCAATAATACCACCACCAATTCCATTACCACCACTAATACCACCACCACCAATACTACCACCAATACCACCATCACCTATACCACCAGAACCAATACGTATACCACCACCAGCAATACCACCATCACCATCACCAATACCACCATCACCAGTAATACCACCTCAGATACAACCACCAACAATACCACCATCACCAATACCACCACCACCAATACCACCACCACCACCACTAATACCAATACCACCACGAATACCAATAACCACCACCAATATCACCACCATCACCACTAATACAAATAACACCGCCAATAACAATACCACCACTAACAATACCACCACCACCACCAATACCATTAACACCAATAACACCACCACCAATACCAATACCACCACCACCAATACCACCACCACCACCAATACCACCAACACCACCAATTCCGCCATCATCAATACCAACACCACCACCAATACTACCACCAATACCAATACCAGCACCATCAATACCACCACCAATACCACCACCACCAATACCACCACTACCAATACCATTACTACAATCAATAACACCACCACCAATAATACCAATTCAACTACCATTACCACCACCAATACTACCACCTCCACCAAAACCAGCACCATTGCCACCACTATCACCAATAGCAATACCACCACCACCAATACAAACACCACTACTAATACCACCACCACCAGTACCACCACCAAAAATATCACCAATACCATCACTACCACCAATACCACCTTGGGTTGGTTACAAGGGGGTGTGAGTACTGTATGGGTATGTGGGTATATGAGTGGTTTATGGGTGCGTGAGTAGCTGTGTGTCTGTGAGTTGCATACTACTAAGGTTGAGGGGTCAGGCCAAATGGGTGATGCTTCCAGGTGATTTTGCACTTTTGCATTGTCATATTTTCTTAAAGGGAGAACCGTGGACACGGCTCTCACCAGGAAAGGCCATAAAAGACCCCAGTCTTTGTGGATCAATGTACAAATGCCACGCAGTATATTGCCTCACATCAATTTTGCATAACAATCATCTCTACAAAGAAAAGTTCCTTGCCTGGCCTGTTAACCACATGGAATTACTTCTGGCTTACAATCAACTGCTCACTTAAGAACATCTGCACTGTCCACAGATACCTGCAAACAGAAAAACACCTTGCACTACTTTGAGACAGCATCCCCTGCATGCAATAGGGTTGCAAACCAATACCATTTACCACATAGGAGTGCCTTACATCACCTTTGTCACACAAATATTTGCACACAGAAGAGCATCTTGTATCACCCATGAGCCACAAGTGCACATAAAAGCACCTAGAATCTGGTATGAGGTGTAACCATGCACACGCAGGTCACATCACCTATGGTCCCCACCTTCCTGCAAACAGAGAACATACAGACTCATGTAAAGCCTTCAGACACATGCACACATAAGAGCACGTCATGCGACCTGTGGCCCACAGCCACACACAAACATAAGCACCTGCAGGTTGAGAGCAGACGCTAGTGGAAACAGTTTACAGGTCCCTCTGTATACAGTCTCCTCCTGCACAGTCTGGCACGCAGCTTGTGTTTGGGGTAGTAAGGAAGAGGTATACTCACAGCACAGTGCTCCCACCCCCTCAATCCTGCCACACTGGCTCCGACCGGGGTAGTAGAGTTCTGGTCAGGTGCAATGTTCCCTCTAATTATTTTCCTCTGTGTGCGGCAGTGTAGGGTCTCTGTGCGCTGCAGTCATGGCTATGTGCACCAGGAACCACACCGCATGTGTGTGCAGCGCCAAATATCACTACAAACGTTTGCTTAAAACCCTAGCAGCCCAGCTCTGTTAAGAAGAGACATTTTATTCCTCTGCCTGATGTAACATTTCCTATACATTGATTTACACACTATGATTCAGTGTGTCTGTGTAATGTGAATTTGATGTAAAGTGCTTAAAACCTTACACCGGTATGAGTGGCGCTATTAAACAAAATAAATGAAAGAGAGAGGGGTTATGGAGACTTGAGGGTCAATGTTAAAGGTTGGTAATGAGAGTATCCGTGGCAGAGGTGGTCATTGGGGTGCCAACATTGTCTCACCAGGCGCCACCAGCACTAAAGCCGGCCCTGTTCAAATGGCACTGATAATTACAGTGAAATTATGAAAACATCCCACATTGCAATTTAAAACCTTGGCAGCTATGTTGCTGCATTTCTTTTCTTAATACGGTTGGGCTGCGGGGGGATTGTGTGCATTTGTTAAGGTTTTCGTGTTAATTGCAGCTCATGATGGGTGCTGCGATTAACATGAAAACTTTACCAAATAAACAGGAACATCTTAAGGATTTTGAGTGCCAGGGCCAAACTTATTTCCGGGGCCCCGATTAGAACAGCTTTGGATTTATGATTAAATTGCAGCTTTTTCATGTCCTTATTGGCCAGGTCACCCACACTGCAGAGGCATACTGGTCCAAATTCTAAATGTGCTTCCAAGAAATACTCAGGGATAGTGGTACGTGTTTTCAAAATTGTAACATAGCCTGAAGGAAAAGGAGAGGAGAACAATGAGAAATAGGATTTAGTGGTGGAGAAAGGGGGAGAGAGGAACAAAGTAGAAAAAAAGTCAGGGCGCAAAGGCGAGAAATGGGGAAGTGGTAATGGAGAAATTGATAAGAGAGGGACAGAAAGAGAAAGGCAGCCAGAGGCTTTGGAGAACTGGGAGGTAGAAAGGAGAATGGAAAACCGGTAAGAGAGAAAACAAAGAACAGGCAGTGAGAGGGAAAAGGAGACAAGAATGGGATGGGGAGAAGGGGAAAGTGGGTAAACGTGGAGCGGGACTGATATGAGGAAGAAGAAAAAGAAGAGAAGGTGACGACAAGAGCAGCTGGGGAGTGGAAGAAAAAAGGACAAGATATATATCAGAGAAGACAGCGAGTGTGGTATGGCAATGCTTCTGAAGTAGCGTCTCTGCATATCGACATTGGGGGGTTCTATAAGGAGCCTTTTTCGCCATCTTGACATTTTTAAACGCTTGCTCTATGTAACCGTGCTCACCTGAACGAACTAAGAAGGGTGGAAGGCTGGTTAGGCCTTGCCAAGATTTTTAATCTTGCCAAGATGCAGGTCTGAGCAGATGGCAGCTGCAAGTGTGTTAATGACAGATCCAGTTGTCTGGAGTATTCTCTTCACTAACACTTGCTTCCCTTCTCTTTTTGAAACTCAGGGGCAGCAACTTGTCGTGGTGTCACAGAGCTTTAAGTGGAAGCGTTTCAATATTATATGAAAGCCATAGTTGCTGCTTATTTATCTCATGCAACTGACAAAGCCAATAGTCCAACTTGTTGTATGTATGATGTTACTTGTTGTATCATATATCTGGATGCAATGACAGAAACAGGAAAATACAAGGTGGGGGGCACGCTATGCCAAGCACAGAAAAGTTTAAAAAGTCACACAATCCCCCCGCAGCTCAGCTCTATTAAGAAGAGAAATACAGCAAGTCTACAAACACGGTGGAGGGCATGACGTCATGCCTGGTGAGCCTTGTAGGTAGGGTGACCAGGAGTCCTGGACTTGTCTGGACTGTCCTGGTTTTTCAACAGTTGTCCCGGAAGATTTCGGGAAAAGTGGCTCATGTCCCGGTTTTTTGAGAGGGTGAACTAAAAACAGTGAGTGGCATGTTTTTTTAGGTGTTCCAAAGCAGGGCTAGTAAGCAGCTGTTATAAGTAAGCAGTTTAATGAACAGGCATGATGCTGGTTTTAAAATTACATTTTATTTATTTTCTTAGTGCCTGTTCTGTGTTTCTATGAGGATGAGGACTGTCATTATTTGCCACTTTATTGATGTAAAATTGTGGTCCTTCCTCTATTTTTGAGAAATGTCCCGGTTTCTGGGTCGCACGCTCTACTCACCCTACTTTTAGGGTATGGGAAAATCCTTTAAAGAGAGTCATTTTCTCTCTGGATTTCCCTTCTCTTTTTGAAACTAAGGAGCAGCAACATTGTCGTGGTGTCACCAGGGCTTTAAGTTGAAGCCTTTTCAATATTACATACAAGCCATAGTTGCTGCTTATTTATCTTATGCAACTAACAACCATTGACAAAGCCAATAGTCCTGACTTGTAGGTATAATGTTACTTGTTGTATCATATATCTGGATGCAATGACGGAAACAGCGAAATACAAGTCGTGCGGTACACTATGCTAAGTACAGATTTTTAGCTTATGTCTTATGCCAGGGCCTTAATTATTCTGCCATGCCCCTTTGCGAGACCCCCCAGCTTTTTCATCCCACTTAAAGCCCTGGGTATGATTTATGTATGTTTTTTATATAGCGCCTGAATCACCCCCAAAGGGGTATCTCTGCGCTTCGTACTGTGCTGCTGGGCAGGCTGACGAGCATTATCACATTCTATCCTGTACAGTCATTTTTTATCTATCTGCAACCGCATGTCAATATACTATGCCGATATTATGTGTTAACATGCAACATGAAATACTGAATCCCAATAAACACATTTTTAACAAAAAAATGTATATATTCTTTGTAAAATATAAGTGAATATTTGAAATTTAAAGCATGCAGAATACACATATGGTACCAAATGATTCATTAAATATTAATCACATATACTTTTCTTTTTTAGACAAATTCATTACTTTCAGTGCACCCTCAGCCATGATGTTACTTGTTGTATGATATAGCTGGATGCAATGACAGAAAAAGGAAAATACAAGTAGGGTGGCACACTATGCCAAGCACAGAAAAGTGTTAATCTCCCCACAGCTGCGCTCTATTAAGAGAAATTCAGCAAGTCTACCAACACGACGTGTGCTTTTCACGCCGTGTTTGTAGAGTTGCTGCATTTCTTTTCGTAACAGAGCTGGGCTGCGGGGTGATTGTGGGTCTTTGTTAAAGATTTCAGGTTAATCCCAGCGCCCGTCTGGAGCTGCAATTAACCTGAAAACTTTAACAAAGTCACACAATCACCCCGCAGCCCAAATCTGTTAAGAAGAGAAAGTCAGCAAGTCTACAAACACGACGTGTGCTTTT
Organism: Triturus cristatus; assembly: GCF_964204655.1. NCBI lineage: Eukaryota > Metazoa > Chordata > Amphibia > Caudata > Salamandridae > Triturus > Triturus cristatus. The sequence goes on along the minus strand of NC_140582.1, from coordinate 169,273,442 downwards.
CACACCGTGTTTGTAGACTTGCTGACTTTCTTTTCATAATAGAGCGCAGCTGCAGGGTGATGGGCAGATTGTGTGCTTTTGTTAAAGTATTCATGTTAATTGCAGCTGGTGACGGTGCTACAATTAACATAAATACTTAAACAAAGGCACACAGTATGCACCGCAGCCGGGCTCTACAAGGAAGAAACACCAGGTTATCGCGCCGCTCGCTTTTTAAAAGCAGCGGCGCGATTGTTCTTCGTTGATGTGCTGTGTGTGTGTGCGCGCTCCACACACAGCACTGCGCACTTCTTGTAACGGAGGTGCGCGCGCGCCAAGGCGTGCACATTATTGGGAACAGTGGTCAGGTGCAGGCTCGAGTTCCAGCATCGCTCACCAGTTTGTGATTCTGAGCAAATAAATATCCCTGTGAATATAAAAATTTGACTTTTTGTAACGTAATCTGGTGCTCATGTAGATTGCTTTAATGCCTATGGGCCGACTTTGCACATATATAACACAGCAACGAAAAACTCAAAAGATAGGAATGTGTAGCTACGAATCCTTTCAAAGAGAAGTGGTCCACACAATTACATTTGAGGCTAAAAAGTTTGCACCACAGTCCTGTGTGTGACACACCTGACCAGTATTTGGGTGCTCTTCTGTATGTTTTCTTTTAGCCCTTCAAGATATACCTTACAACAAAGAACACATAAACTAAAAGATAACTGACTATGGCTATTGGCTTTGCCAATGCTTGTGAGCTCTGAATTGTAAATAAAACTGACATTTTTCAACAATGGTAATCCAAAATGGGAATTAAACCTCACAAAGGTATGTGGAATTGGGGAGGTCTTCTCAGTGAGCCATTCACTCCAGTTCTCCTTCCCGTCACTTCCCTCTGAGTCTAGCACTATATTTCAATCACTTACATCCATTACTTCTCACACCTTCCCGGAATTCCGCCATAACCATGTCTCACACACACTTTATCTCCTTCTTGCTCACAGTGTCTTTTTGTAGGTACTTTCTTATCTCACCTCTTATTCACCATTCTCTCCATCCTCTCATCCTCCTCCCACCCACTCAAAGCCCTGACATGGCTAAGACTAGAGCAGCAGCCATGCCCCATTCCTCCTATGTTGGTAAGAAGAAATGTCATTCACCACTCTCTCTCCCTAACACAGAGTAAATATGAGTAGCGCTAAAGCGTGCAGAGGGTGAGAGGTGAGAGTAACACTTTGCACCACTTAAGAGTGCAGCACAGGAAGCAGGGGGCACCACAAACAGCCATATAATACCTCTCCATCTGGGGATGAAGTAGAGGATGCTAGAACCTGACAAAGGGGCAGTGAGAAAAAAAACAGGATGAAACCAATCCCACTGATACAACTGCACATGAAATGGGCCCCAACTGTAGGCTTATCTAACACAAAAACTGGTTGAAGTGAAAGCACTTGAATTCTGGGCTATTACGAAGAGATAGAGAAAGTGCATTCTTTGTTAGTTAAGAGCCAGGAGTACATTTGTGCTAGACCAGGTTTATGAAATGATCACCTTTCTATCATCCAAACCACCTATTCACTGACCTCAATCTATGATGGGCAGTTTTTCTTCCACAACCCCAAACCATGGCTTATACTTATCACAGACCTTTTGATTCGCTCCCCCCTTGGAACCAACTAAGTCAGTCACCTTCACTTCAATCCCATTTCAATCTCTGGGATGTGTCATCCGTTTGTGCAGCAAATAGAGTTGAACCGGGGCAAAGATGCCTGACAGGCATACTAAACCATGATAATTGCTGCATCACACAGTTCAAACAACATCAGGGGGATTTTTTCCCTTGCACTAGGACCCATGACACACTAGCTAGTGACTTCAAGTCCTTTGTTCTCTCTCTTCCAACTCTCCAGACAAGCTTTCCATATCAAACTTTATGCTGCGCTTCCCTTCTGCACTGCACCTGGGAGGCTTCTTCTTCCTGAACTCCAGCCACACCCCCCTGAAAACACATCTCTCATGAGAAGAATCCACCCCAATACCTGCTTGTTATACCAGGCTAGCATTTGTAGCATTCAAGTTCCTCGCCAGTGATCTCATTATGCAAATTCAATTTCCAGTTCCTCTACATATTATGTCAGCTGTCCTCATCACCATCAAAGGCACCCAACTACCACACATGGAAGCCCCTCTACCCATCCAAAAAAGTATGCTTGAGCCATATCTCCTGCAGTGGGATCTGCCAAAGCTGAGCAATCCTCCGGGTTGCAAATAATCCTACATAGACAGTGAAAATGAATTCTAGAGTAAAGCAAAGTTAGAGGAGAAAGTGAAGCCTGATGACCCTTGAACTCTATGCTAGAATTGCACTGTTACCGGGCTTTCATCTAACTCTGACTGGTGCACTCCAGGTGTGTTCTGAGTGCTTTACAATCAGCAACTCCTTGATTATGAACTGATGGCTACAGAAAACCTGCACCCCAGCCCCTCTAAAAAAATAAAAACACAGATGGACATGTCAGGTATGGAACTGAGTATGGGGTGTCCATCTTACAGATCCAGAAAAACATGGGTGCTCACAGAAATACAACATACGCAGAGAAAAATAGGTACAGACAAAGGAATATAAACAATCAACCAGTCTCGGGGGTATAAATATTACCTAATGGTAGTTACAAGTAGATAGTTATAGTTAGAATGATGTTCGCCTAGGAAAAGCATATTTTGACTTGCTTATATCTTTGACCCTGTTTGCTGAATCTTCACAAACTATTTAAAAAAAAGTGTGCCAGTGATTCTAGTGGTGCATGGAAAGTTTCAGGGTGATCTGTAAAACAGGGTCCAAGAAAAATGGGGGTGAAAAAAGTTTGTTTCCCATGTTAATTCCCGGAGACTTCTTTAGGCATGCCTACAGCCTGAACCGCTGGACAAAATTACAGCAAATTTGACAGAAAGCTAGCTTTTGGTACGCAGATTGTGCTTTTTGTTATAGTTATAGTTATGGCTTTTGTTATTTAGTGTAAGTCTGTTCGGTAGTTGTTGAGAAACTTACAGAAATCCAATTTCTTTTGTCTGAGCTCACTGCTAATTTGTAATAAAAATGAGTTTTTGCAGGGAAGTACGGAGCTCTGATTAGGTGCCAACACTTCAACCAGGAAGTGTTGGCAGCCATTTTGGGACTCGGCTTCAGCCGAATCCCACAAAAATACAGAACAGGAAACAAAAGGGGGTATAGTGGGAATGTATGAGCCTTCTGAGCCCTGGGGACCACTTCCTCCCCTGGGCTTAAAAACACATAATGAAGGAGCCCTGTGGACCTCCCTCTCTCCAGGGTCAAACACTTTAAAAACAATGGTAAAGAGGCTGTGCAGCCCCCATCCCAGACCATTCTCGGCCGAGGATCACCACCTCCCCTGGACAAACCCTTGAATATTAAAGAAGAGGGGCCACAAGGCTTCCCTCCTGGAGCCAATAATGGCTCTGGGGACTGCTATTTGTCCTGGCCCAGCTCCTGCTATGTCCTGGGTGCCCACCCCTGGAACAGAGCTGTTTGGTTAAAGCAAACACTCTGCTTTCAGCAGGTAGAACCTGTGAAAGTGCTTACACCCTCTGGAAGCAGAGGTTTAATTTCTTTCCCTGCCAGCAGACATGCAGGCAGGGGAAGAGATGAAATAAGTGCTCCTGCATGTAGGAAGCAGCCTTTCTAGCAGCTCCATCCGTACAGCAGCAATGCTGGCTCTCGCAAGAGATGGGAAGCTGGCTGGGATCATGGGAGCATTAAGGCTTCCCTGTGGTCCAAGGGAAAAAAGCTAAAGGAGGCAAAATAAAGCATAGAAATGAGCAGAATATTGGACAGCAGCAAGCAGAATGAGACAGAATAAATGTCAGCAACAAGCAGAAAGAAGCAAATCAAAGATCAGAAACAAGCAAAACGAGGCAAAATAGAGGTCAGAAATGAGCAGGAGGAAGCAGAATGAAGGTTAGAAACAAGCAGCAAGAGGCAGACTAAAGATCAGAATCGAGCAGAAAGAGGAAAAATAAAGGTAGAAATGAGCAAAAAGAGGCTGAATAAAGGTCGGCAAACAGCAGAAAGAGGGAGAATAAAGGACAGCAATGAGCAGAAGGAGGAACGATAAAGATGAGAAACAGAAAGAGGCAGAATAAAGGTCAGCACTCAGCAGCGAGCAGATAGAGGCAAAATAGAGGTCAGAAACCATCAAAAAGAGGCCGAATAAAGGACAGAAATGAGCAGAAAGAGGAAGAATAAAGGTCAGAAACTAGTAGAAAGACAAAATAATGGTCGGAAATGAGCAGCTACAGACAGACTAAAGGTCAGAAGGGAGCAGAAATAGGCAGAATAATAGTGAGAAAAGGGCAGAAAGAGGAAAAATAGAGGTCAGAAACCAAGAGGAAGAGGCAAAATACAGGTGAGAAACATGCAAAATAAAGGTCAGCCAGGATCAGAAAGAGGCAAAATAAAGGTAAGAATTGAGCAGAAAGAGGTAAAAGAAAGATCTGTAACAACCACAGAGGCAAAATAAAGGTGAGAAAACATGCAGGAAAACACGGAATAAAGGTCATAAGGGAGCTGAAAGAGGCAGACTAAAGGTCAGAAACAAACAGAAAATGGAAGAATAATGGCCAGAACCGAGGAGAAAGAGGCAAAATAAAGGTCAAGAGTGAATTGAAATAGGCAAAATAATGGGCAGAATGAGCTGATTGAGGCAAAATTGAAGTGAGAAACGAGCAGCAAGAGGCAAAATAGAGGTCAGAATCAAGCAGCAAGAGACAAAATATAGGTCAGGACCACAGAAGAAAGAGGAAGACTAATGTGCAGAAAGAGACAACATAGAGGGCAGGAGGAAGCAGGGAAGAGGCAGAAAAACAAGGAAGAAATAAGCATGTGAGGCACAGAACTGTAGGTAGGAGTAGCTGACTGCAGGCAAGCTGGACAGGAGGACAGACCCACTCATATACTCATGTACGGACTCACAAACCCACTCACACACTCATTCAGCCACTGACAGACCCACTTAGAGACTCATGCACCCATTGACAAAAATACTCAGACATTCATGCACCCACTCACAGATGTATTGAAGCACTCAGTTCAGTTCATAAGGCTTTATTCTGAGCTTAAAACAAAGTCCATAAAAGCACATAAATTACATTGTAAAAACATCATTTAAATACAAACAAGAATGATAGACCCTAAAAAACATCCTTTATGCTACAGGGTCAAACAAGCAATTAAAATACAGTTGAATAACAATTAAAAAATAATACTAGGCCTTGCCTTAATGGCTTGGAGAAGAAATGTAGCAGTAAAAAAGCAGACATCAGGTGGGGGGTTAAATAACAATTTCATGGTGTCTTTAACTGTCCTAACTCCATATTTCTTAAAAACAGGTTTTAAAAAGGCTATACGAAAATTGCCATAGAGTGGGCAGAACAATAAAAGGTGCATGGTGCTTTGTGCGGTAGTGTTATCACATGGGCAAGGGCCAATCAGGTGCTTTTTGATACTTGGGAACGCCACTAAATGGTGAACAATCCCAAAACGTAGGCTGGTCAGAACGAACCGATGGGAGGGTCTGGTTACGAAGCTCAAATACGGTTGGTAACCTATTGAATCGCAACAACTTCCGTAGAGCATACAAGTAGTTAGGTTACTACTGGCCCTCTCACGTCGCTCAGACTTTTGGGTCATAAATACTGATTTCATCTCGCTTTTGGTCAAACTAGAGGCGGCATAACTATCCTCAAATAAGTTAAGACCATAAATCTCCAAAAAACTACTCGTGACAAAATTAACCCATGGAATCTTTAGATGGTTATCAATCGTGAAACAATCCTTAATGATATCTCTATTTAAGGAGGTCTCTTCCTTTACCCAAATTGCACGCCACAACAGAAGTGGTCTAAGGGCGACAGAATCTGAGAGGTGCTGGATTCCGAACTCCCTGTGCACCAAATCCGTAGAAACTAAAATGGGTAAACATAATAGTCTTTTTAGGAAGAGATTTTCCTCCACTTGTAGACTCCCGGTCAAAACGTGCCCCCAAACACCCGCTCCATAAAGAGCAATTGAAAGACACCTCATCTGGTAGATTTTCAACATATCTCTAAGCCGCTTATCCCCAATTTTTGAAGCGAACGTAAACACCCCATGGGCACATTTCGCCATTCTAGCCCTAACATGGGTGATTTCACTGGACCAGCTACCTGTCTTGGAAAAGGTTATACCAAGGTAGTTAAAAGTGTCAACCGTTTGGACCTTATGCCCTTCGATAAAATAAGAATGCGGTTTTTTACGGCCCTTACCGCATTCCATAACGAAGGTTTTTAATTTATTAATCATCAGCTTCCTTTCCTTAATGAACAGAGAAAACCTGTCCATTAGGCGTTGTAGGCCGATAGGGGTCCTAGAAAGAAGAACGGCATCGTCCGCATAGAGTAAAACTGGGACATGAAAATCGAGGATTTTTGGTGCGTCTGCCACAACAGTCTTTAAAACAGAGTCAACCTCATTAATAAAAAGTGTGAAAAGTAGGGGGGCGAGCACACACCCCTGTCTGATACCGCGCCTAATGAGAAACTTTGGGGTGCACTCCCCTCCAGGGCCGTATCGAACACTTGAGCTAAGGTTAGCATATAACCTGGCCAGGAAATAAACAATGCCCTCCGGTGCCCCCATTTCAAGTAATTTCTCCCATAGGATCTTATGGTTTACCATATCGAAGGCACTGCTTAAATCTGCAAAGCAGAGAAAAAAGGGGCCTTTCTTCGCCTTCGTATATTTCCCTATGAGTAGTTCTAGGTTGAGGCACTGTTCTATTGTCCCTCGTCCCTTCCTAAAACCGTATTGGGAATTTGCCAAAATGTTATTCGATTCGGCCCATTCTTCTAATCTGACAAGAAGCACCCGGCTCATAATTTTCACGGAGGAATCTAGAAGGGAGATTGGACGGTAATTCTTAGCATCCCTTCTCTCCCCCTTCTTATAAATAGGAATAATAATAGATTCCTCCCAGGTATGCGGGACACCGTAACAAACATCTGCATTAAATACTTTGGTTAATAACGGGCCCCATATCTCAGGTTCTTTTTTATAGACATCTATGGGCACCCAATCAGGTCCCTGGGCCTTCCCTCCTTTACTAGCAGAGATGCAATCCTGAACCTCAGAAGAGGATATATCTAAGGGAATGATTGGCCAGTCACCTCCCCCTGCATCCAAAGGTATAGCTGAATCAAAGATCAAGGAAAAGTGAGAGACCCAACTTTCCGCGCTGACGTTTGCCGTCAGTACAGGCATCTCCTCGTTCTTTAAGAAGGGACAATTGACTGTTGCCCAAAATAGGGAGGAATCTGAAGTTTCAGCAGCCTGATCTAGCTTGTCCCATGCCTCTTGTCGAAGTTCAGCCTTTCTATTAGTAACTGCAGCCTGGTAGGTGGCTCTAAGCTCCCTAATCAGGATTTTGTCCCTTTGTTTGACTGCCAGAGCCTCTTTAAGGCCCTTGAGGGCGATGGTGCTAGCATGGTCGAACCACCCCCTTTGCCGGCATGACTTACCCTTAAGAGGCTTGGTAAGTTTAGCTTCTATACTAAGATTAATGTTAATAAACTTGTGCATGATTACATCAGTTAATTCTCTGCTCTCTAAAATAGCAACAATTTCGTTTACGCAATTAGTAATAATGGAGTTGGACAGGATATCCGCCTTATCCCCCTTCCACCTGATTCTGGTTCCGTTGGGTCGATGTGGTTCGATATTAACTACTATATTTGGTTTAGGGCCATATTTTGCCTTCCAGAGGACAGCCTCCATAGTCAGGCAGTTGTGATCACTGATTAGATTATCAACTACCAGGGGGACTGTACACCATGGGTTAAGGCTAGAAGAAATACAAATAAAATCAATATCAGTATTAGCGTTTCGGCCCATAAAAGTAGGGAGGGTTTCGCCAAAGGCGCCTTTCATATTTCCCAACATCTCCATGTCATAGGTCATCAGAATTTTGTTTAATGAATCACCATAGGGATTATGGGGAAAATGAGGGACGCCCTCCCCCCAACAATTTACAAAACCACAGACCCTATTTGCAGAAAATGGGCAAGCAGAAGTATTAAAATCCCCTAGCCAAATAAAATCAAAGACAGTATCATTTCCCGAGACAATGTTTGCCAGAGCTGACTCTAAAGCGAACACTACCTGTTGCCTAGTATTATCAAATACATTATTATAAAAATTTATTAAAAGGATATTTCTATCCGGCTCCTGACAAAGCCATAGAATCTGGGAATGGGCCCCAATCGGAACATGTTTCTTTACAGTAAGTGGTACTTCTACTGAGATCAGTGTCAAAAGCCCACCCTTAGCTCTTCCCGAGTTGGGAGCCACAGCCGGCAGTTGGTAAGAAACAAAACCATTATAATTAATGGGGTCCAGACTCCAGGTTTCCTGAAAACATATTATGTTAAAAAGATTGATAAAATCAAGCCAACCTAAACAAGCGTCCTTATGTGAGAGTCCCGCAACATTCCAGCAGGCAATTGAGCACGGGCCACAGTTAGCTGGAGGGGTGAGCTTATTTAGTACTGTCCAATCCCTATCTTCGGAGACCTGTCTTTCGGACTCACAATCCACTGGGGAATCAATATGGCTACCACAAGTACCAGTAATATGGATAGGCTCGACAAGATCAGGTACCCCGGGGACCATACTACGCCTCCCCTTTCCCAGGGAAGCGTCCTCGATCCCTATATCAGCTAAAGGGGATACCAGTCAATCGTTACAATTAAGCCCACTCAGGGGCTGGAATCTGTTGAACGTAGGGATAGTGGGGCCAGCACACAAGTTCGGGTCTCTAGGCCTCCACCGGTGACACTCAGCATCAGATTGGGTAACAAGGTCTCTATAAAAGTACCCAAGGGGGCGTAAAGAGATACCTTGGTCACTTGTAGGGAGAGATGCGGCTTTAATCAACACAGTGGAGGTAAGTTGTGGGTTTCGAAAATTAATGACAATACAGTCTCCCTCACAAGTCTTACGGGATTTGCCAACCCAATTGGTTCTTCTAGTGCTTAAGATATCCCTTGATAGGGCTACAGGGAAGCCACACTGTCGGTGAAGCCAGTCCACAGTCTTATTCTTTAATGACGAGTGGGATTCACCAAAGCCATAATTACTACCGGACTCTCTAACAGGGGGAACATTTGTCAAGACTGCCACGAAAGGTGCACATGTCGGTGGCAAATCCGATTGAGGGCTACTAAGACTGTTAGTATTTACATTGGGGCCCATCTGCTTCCCTGGTGCTAAATCAAAGGGTGGTTTAATGAGACCCAGCCGCTGGGGGGGAGTATTGGGAACAGCAGATGGTACTTCACAGACATTCCCAGAACAAAAATTAGAGTTTCTGCTCCCGGCCGTTGATGGGATTGAGTTAGAAGTAATTGGGGTTACCTCAGCAGGTCCTTGTTCATTAACATTAGTTTTAGCTCCTGTACCAGCCTTAATAAATGAGTCCAATAAACCTCCCAGTCTGGCTACTTCATCTGTGATTGTAGCGAGTTTAGTCAAAAGGGGTTTAACCAATAAATCAAACTTGACATCTATGGCGTTAATCAGAAAATCAAGTTGCTCATTATCTAGAGTGATCTTAGTACCATCCAATGACGCTAATTGATCTAATTGGATATTGGATAGTAAGGGGTCAGCTCTCTTAGTGGGGCGGTTCCCCCCTCGTTTAGGCTGGATAATTTTGCTGTTATTCCTACATGTGTGTAATAATCTTTGTGGCCTAGGGGCCGTCAAGCAAGGAGTAGGTGAAACAGCTTGGCCAGATTCCGGGTCATTAGAAGGGCCGGGGTTATCACTAACCACGCTTGTGATGTCCGTTGGAACACCCAGAATCGAACAATCCATAGGATCTGAAGATGTACTAACATCTTGATTGATACTAGACTGGGGGACCAATCGGTTAAGCGGGGGGGGACTCGTGCATTGTGACCCTGACCATCCTAAAGACTTCCTACGTTCATGGTTGATTTTGTCAACAATCTTGACCAAATAATTATCCAAAGTAGTGGACACAACTGCAGTTTTAGCTTTAGACATTATGGCTGGGCCTGGCCGGTACCAAATCCTCACAGCAAACTGACACCGCAGAAAGCGACAAACTATTGACTTTCTCTGTGTGTAGCTGCCTATCCCAATTAATTAATCACATAGTACCGCCAAACACCTTATTAACCGATCCTGATAACGATACTGTCTGGTCGGGACCAACAGCAAAATAAGCGAATTATTAACATGCAAAAGACCAGTATGCGGCCCCCTCCTTCCCCCTCCTGTCCCGGACTGTCACAGACTGTCCGCCCTTTGACCGGGCTTCATCCGGCGCGTCCCGCACGCGTACAGCGTAGCGGTTATTGGTGAGACTTTAATAAGATGAGTGGGCGGGGAAGCACAGGTGTTGCGCCGCAGGGGCTGGTGGGGGACTGAGTCCCGTTAGGCTTCCTTTCCTTTCCCCTCTCTCCTCGATGGCGGCAATATGGGCCCCTCCTGGGGCGGCAAGCTACAGGCAACAAACAGCGTCCTGAGGTGAGGATACGAAGCGGGACCCGCGGCAGCGGGTTCCGCGAGCTGTTTTAAACCTTCTCTGCAGTAGATGGGCGGGGAAGCACAGGTGTTGTGCCGCAGGGGCTGGTGGGGGACTGAGTCCCGTTAGGCTTCCTTTCCTTTCCCCTCTCTCCTCGATGGCGGCAATATGGGCCCCTCCTGGGGCGGCAAGCTACAGGCAACAAACAGCGTCCTGAGGTGAGGATACTCATTCACCAACAAAAAGACCAACTGAGAGACACACATATACTCACAGACCCACTGAGAGACTCACACACCCACTCACACACTCATGCACCCACTCACAAACCCACTCAGAGACTCACAGACCCACTGAGGCACTCACACACCCACTCACAGATCCACTCAGACACTCATCCTCCCACTCTCAGACACATTCAAATACTCATTTTCCCATTCGCAGACCCACTCAGAGACTCATCCATTCACTCACAGCCCTTCAAAGACATTCATGCACCCACTCACAGATCTGGTCAGAGACTCATGCACTGGCTCACAGACCTACTCAGACACTCATGCAGCCAATGTCAGACACACTCAGACACTCACACATCCAGTCACAGACCAACTCACAGATTCATGCATTTACTTACAGTCCCAATCAGAGACTCATTCACTCAGAGACTCATGTACTCACTCACATACCCATTCACAGACCCTCTTAGACATGCACCTACTTACAGACACCCACTAGCAGACCCACTCAAACACCCTTGGACAGGCACCCACTTACAGACACTCACTAGCAGACCCACTCAGACACTCAAACACCCACTCACAGACTTACTGAAACACTCATGCACTCACTCACACACTCACTGACAAAGGTTAGTGGTTATATTTAGGAAATAAAATTAAAAACAAATGTTATGTCAATGTTATTGTTAGGAAACAACATTAAAAACGCCTCACAAATTCACTTCAAAAAACAAAGGTTGCAGGGACCGTATAGTTGGGAAATACAATTTAAAAACTGTAGAAATTCACTGAAAAAACAAAGGTTACAGGGATGTTATGCCTAGAAAATAGAATTAAAAAACCTTCAAAATTAACTGAAAAACATGACATGCTCAGTGACATCACTAATGACATCTCCAATGATATCACTGATGACATCACTGATGGCATCATCAAAGGAAGCACACACACTCATTCACACCTATATACAACCTATAATACACCCAATCACATACCCACACAACCACTCACATACCCATTCACAGACCCATGCAAGTACTCACACAACCACACATTAATACATAGAACCACTCATACCTACTCACTCATAAGCCACTCATACAGCTACTCCCTCACTCATAGAGCTCCACATACAACCAGTCACTTGCTCATAAAGCCATTCACAAATCCACACACTCATCCTCACAGCTGCTCACACACCCACTTATTCACCCATACAGTCACTCACATATCCACTCACTTACCCATACAGTATCTTAACACAGAAACTCACACATACAAGGACTCAGGCACTCACTCACACAACCACTTAAATACCCATAAATGCATCCATATAACCACTCTCAAGTCCACTCATTCTGCCATATAGCCATTCACACAGACATGTATTCCCCAAAACAGCAACTCACACACCATCTCACTTAATCAAACACCCAAACAGCCATTCACTCACCCATGCAGCCCCTTACATACCCATTCACTCACTCATACAGTCATTCAACCACTCACTCACCCATACAACCACTCACCCATCTACTCACCCACCCATACAGCCACTCACTCACCCATAGAGCGACTCATACACTTGCTCATTCACCAATACAGCCACTCACACAGCCATTTATTTGTCCACACAGCTACTCACACACCCACTCACTTACACATACAGCCACTCAGATACCCCCTCACACACAGAAATACACACACTCACACAGCCACTCACATAATATATGTTAAAAGTAGTATCACTTATTAGTAGTGCACCAAGCATACTAATCTAACTTTTGTAGTAGGTTAGTATATATCCTTAACACTTATAAACTCTTGGAAAACACTAACACTCACTGGTTAATGTCATGAGTGATGTCATTTGAGATGTCACGAGTGATGTCATCTGTGAAAGCACTGACCATGTCATGAGTGATGTAATATGTGAGGTCATAAGTAGTGCATTGTGGGGGCATAAGTCATAGTTAGCTCAGCTAACTATTACTGCTGAATTTCACTAGTTTTGTATTAGTGAAATCCAAAACTAACTATAATGTCCTTGTAACCTTTTTTAGTGAATTTCTAAGGTTTTTTTAAATTCTGTATCCTAAATGTAACATTGCTGTAACCTTTGGTTTTTTTCAGTGAATATATGTATATACATATACACATATATAAAAGTCTTTTTTATAATATTTGGAAAAATATGTCATATATAATGACTATTCATGTTACAAAGTATTTTATACATAGTGCAAATATGAATGTGCTATTATAATATATATTTGAAATAATGTGTGTAAATAATATAATTATCTAAGTGTACTTTTACATGCTATGTATATTAGATGTGCACATAATATAACTCCTTTTACTAATGGTGGGTGTGTTGGTTTTATGGTGCTCGCATAGATTGCACTACAATTTTTCGTACAATTCTATTATTGCGGTGCCCTAGAAAAAGGGAAACACAACCTGCTTGCCCCAATTTCCCAAAAAACACAATTCACTATTTTTCAAGGATCACGTCACAGTATTATAACACAAATATGTATTTATCTATTGGAAGATAAAATAGACTCAAAGTTCCCGTTCTTCGGTGTGTTCCTTTTATTTCTCTTTAGCCACAAGCCAACGCGTTTCCTCGCAATGGGTTTACCCTTGCGACTTCATCAGGGCTAAAAATACAATAAAAATACCACGTTTGTAATACATGTTATACATGGTTTAACACTATGTTAAAAAAAAATTGGATACATTCTTATTCACCCAGTGCAGCACCAAATTCTATATATCTTAATTTGTGGTTATCAAACCGGTTGTAATGATTGCCTTTACAAAACAGATCTCCTCATATACGTTGGTTCATCATATATACTTCAATTCACTCAGAATTTATAACGTATTCAACTGATAGTGTGGGAGTGAGCATTCTATTAGTGCTCCCTAAATGCACACAAAACACCCATTGTGCATAAGGTGCTAAAAAACGGGTTGCTTAAATATATTAATCATACCTGTCCAATGAGTTTTCTAGAGGTATAAGAGAAACCTAAAGAATTAAGGGGCATATTATCAAGACAGGCGATAAAATTATCGCCGCTTTAGCGGCAGAAAACTGCCGCTAAAACGGCGATAATGGGCTTCATAATATGCTCTATGGAATTCCAATTGAAGCTCAGGTTAGATGCCCTTCACATCTAACATGGGCTTCAATTGGAATTCCATAGAGCATATTAACAAGCCCATTATCGCCGTTTTAGCGGCAATTTTCTGCCACTAAAGCGGTGATTATTTTATCGCCTGTCTTGATAATATGCCCCCATATAAGGACATTGCAGGGTTAACCTTTGTAGGTGAAAGCCGGTATTAATATCGGCTTTCACCTACAAAGGCTAACCCTGCATGTGTGTTTTGTGTGCATTTAGGGAGCACTAATAGAACGTATATGAGGAGATCTGTTTTGTAAAGGCAATCATTACAATAGGTTTGATAGTATTTGTATATGCAAGCTATAAAGTTCCTGTAACATTTGTTTTGTTATATTGAATTTATAAGGTAACATTTAGAGGTATTTGTGATCCATAACAGAAATCTAACATTGAAGCTAAAATAGACAGATGCTTTGCCTTACTAAAAATTGCACCATGTTTTGTTCCTCTTTCTAAGTTTATTGCATTACATAGGGTTTAGTGAATATATTTAGAAGACATGGGTAAAAAAAGCACTGAAAAGGCACACTCCTGATTTACTACTAATTATCACCAGAGTGTGGAGTAGAGCATACAGTTACCCTACAGGGATAGTTTTGAGAAATCTCTACTCATAGAAGTGGGAAGATTGCTGCTAGTTGGTCCCTAGTATTTATTTAGGATCTCAAAGTTAGCTCTGAGCTTGTGGTCTTGCTGCAGGTGGCGGGTCACAGGACCATGCAGTGATGCTCACCAGATCGTGATGCTCAGTCCTGTGAGATTGGTACAAGAATTCCTTGAAACATTGTGTTCAATTCATGAAATTTCTAGAGTGCACATATGCCTCCAGAGAGACTTTCCAGCGCTAGCAAACAGTTCAAAGAAAAAAAGGATAAAAAGAGATCAGGACCAATTAGCCTACTAGGCAGGAGTCTAAAAGCAGGGTCTGAAGACACTGTCTCAAGCAGGGTTTGCAAACTAAGAGACATTGTATTCCAAAGTCTGCAAGCCAGATATGAGAAATGACTCCCACCTCTTCTTGCTTTGTAAATGTGAGGGACTTGGAATAGTTTGAGCTTATTTGATCGTAAGGATCTGTTGAAAACTAAAACAGCGATATGATTAAGCATTCACTAAAGACATGAATTCTCTCTAGTTAAAACATGTTTCTTGTCTTATGTTGACTAATGTCCGGACTCCATTTTGTATTGTCATGTCTCCACGTGCTTTGCACGAGAAGAGTCCTACCTTTTCGCTAGTTGCTCTTGTAATCTGCCTAGTAACAGTCTATAAATAGCTCCTTTGTACGTCTGGCACATGTCCAGACTTGACCACATCTGTTATCAGTTAGTCCTTGTTTGACCATGTTTTCGCGGGCTCAGGAAATTGTTAACTCCGCCCATATATTGATCCTGAATCGAAAATGTCCATAAATGGTAATGAATTTTGCTCTATGTTGTATCCACCCACTTATGAGCCCCTCTGTTGTATATAAAAGGGGACCGCGTACGCAAGTTCTTTGTGCTACTCTATGCAATACTGAAGAGTGTTGTGTAGGTTGTAGGACCACCCTTAAGGGTTAATAAACTCTGTCTTTGTATTTGCAGTTTCCGTGCCAACTTCCTTCTAGCATTTGTTACAGGAGAGCGAACCCTTGTATTCTGCGGGCCTAGCTGGGGCCTGTACTCATCAATTGGCGCCCGTCACGTGGGGCTCATCGGCGACTCGGATGCTCGAAGGACTGGTCGTGACGAAGGTGAGGAATTTGGCCGGGGAAGTGTTCACTGCCAGCGGCGTCTTTTAGTCCTGGCATCCCGAGGTTTCTTCCTTCCCTTCCGAGCTGACCATCTGGGTGGCGCCGGTCCTCGACTGAGACCTCTTCTGTCGGTTTGCCGTGTGACAGCCGTTTGGGCGAATTTTGGAACTTGGCAGTCGGAATCTGGACACTCTTGATTGGTAAGAACCGTTGTACGGTACTTGCTCCGAGTTTTGAAGCCTGGGTTGGCTATTTGAGTTAGATTTGTGATGACCGGTCATATTTTGTATTGATTACTGTGAGAATATATGCGTTGCAACACATATAGGCAGGTAATGTGGAGATATTTCTCCGAAGTTGTTTAAATCTGAACGGCGCAAAGTTTAAGTGCCATTTTTTGATAATACTGCATATGTTGCATTATTTTTGAGCATGCCTGCTTTTAGCGCACTCCGTAAGTGGTGCTGCTGTTTTGGAAACCGGTTAAATCTTGAGGAATCTGCTCCAGCCCCCCCAGAGGGGACTCCTAATAGGGATATGTATGTGAAGCATGGTTTTTCCTCTATAATGTACAGCACAGTGTGGAGGAAATACACCAAAAAGGATCCTGAGTTACGACGGCCTTTGTATGGATCGTTTGATATGCGTAAGATTGATTATGTGGAACAGTGTATGTGTAAATGGCGTGCTCGGCAAGACATGTTTGAATGTTTACGGTTATGGGTGAAGGAAGTGCGTGAGCGAGAGAAACGTGAGAAAGCGCTGATTGATAAAGAGCAACAGAAAAATGATCATGTGAGAGCACAGGAAGCGAAGCGTCGGGAGGAAAGAGAACTGGCGGAGAGACAAGAGAAAGAGCGTAGGTTGCAAGTCTCGGGTCAATATGCTGTCCGCCAGCCACTTTATCCTGTCCTTACTAATCTCGAAGATGATTTTCATTTATTAGATCGCTCTCCGCCCCCTTATGTTGGCGCGTCTGCCCCGAGGTCACAGGATTCTGGATCGGTTTCGGATAAGGTAGACACGCGGTCCATGTTATCAACTGATCGTATGGGTGAGCTTCGGAAAATTTCTTTTCGTGCGCTTAAAGGCAAGCTATCTCTTACTGAATTATTGGAATTTTTGGACAATTGGCAGGATAGAGAAAAGTTGTATTTTGTTGAAAATTTTTCTGATGAAGTGATTACTGCCTTTCGGAAATATTCTGATGTTTTTGAGCCTGATGATGTAGTATCAGATTCTAAAGCATTACGTAATGGTGTCTTTTCTCCCACTAAGGTACCCGATGCGGTCCGACGGCTGTTTGCATTGCGGGACGCGGCGTTTGAACTTAAAGAGAGAGCATGCCAAAAGGCAGGGGAGAAGGAGCCATCGGATTCACACATTGGCGGGAAACAATCGTCTACCTCCCATTCAGATAAGAGTGAACTAGTGCATGCTAAACTGATGCGAGAGGCGGCACCTTTGTATGTTCCTCCTAAAGGAGCAGGAACTAGTCCAGACATGTCTTCCCCCGATGCTAGGGGATATTTTGTGTATAATTGGGTTTATACTCCCTGGCATAGGACTGATGTTATGGCATTAAAGAATGCATTGCCTGACCCCCGCAAGAATCCAGCGGCCTTTTATGAAGAGGTCGAAGGGGCCTTGAATTCTTGTACTATGACTTTAGCAGATATAGATTTGTTCTTTGGACTCATTTTACCACCGGATATGTGGCGATCTGTGCGGAAGGTGGATGATCAAGCCGCTTTTAAGGCTAAGTGGTATGAGATTGAGGATGAGGATAGGGAGAGAAAACCCGCGCAAAAACCGCCCCAGATTATTTTAGATCTCCCTGCCGCTATCTTGACCAAGTTGAAAACGATTATTCCCCCTAAAAAGATTGACTGGAATATGTTAGCCTCGTGTAAACAGAAGGTTGATGAATCAGTTTCAGACTTCTTTACGCGCTTTGAGGAAACAGTTCATGATTTCAGTGGTCAGTCACTTACGGATGATACGGGTCGACATCTTTTTGTTGATAAATATGTGGCGAATTTATTACCGGGAATAGCAGCTCGATTAAAGGCGAGTAAAAGTTCTTGGTCCACCTCGTCTCCGGCATCCCTCCTGACTATGGCTCAGTATAATGAGCGTCAGGAACAAGAAGCGAAGGGGAATGAGGAGAAGAAATCGAAAGATTTGAAAACTAAGGTGATGTTAGCACAAGTGTATGGTCCGCCTCGTCGGGGTGTTGAGAGAGGTAGAGGAGGATTCTATGGTCCCCCTTCGGGTCGGTCAGATGTTAAGGGAAATCAATGTGCGTATTGTAAACAGTTGGGTCAATGGGCCAGGGATTGTCCGGTACTATATGCACCCCGTCAGGGACGTGGTCAGTGACCGCCGAGAGGTAGAGGGGGATTTTCGAATTTCAGAGGGAATTCCAATGATCGTGCTCGATTTGAGCCTAACGTGCAGCAACGAGATAGACCTAATGTATTTGATCGGCAAAATCAGTATCAAATGTCTGGGAATGACCGTTCTGGGTACCATGATTCGCAGCATGCGTAGGATTGCGTTGGATGGGGGTTGGAATCAGTTGAAGTGCCGGTTGATCAGAGGGGTCCTTATGTTTCAGCAAATGTTCTGGGTTCTACTGATCGGTTCCTAGTTGATACAGGAGCTACTCGCAGTGCGCTGTCCAAACAATTGGTTCCGAGGGCTCCCCCATCTGGCTTAATGGTTACATCGGTAGGGTTTGATGGTACACTCTCTCGAAGCCCTCTATCCCGACCCCTTGCATTTCGTGTTGACCAACTTTCTGCACCTTGTCCGTTTTTGCTTGCCCCGAACACGCCTGACAACATTAAGGGTCTTGATATGCTTAAGTACTTCAGAGCTACGATCCGCTGCTCCCCTACTGGGGTGCGTGTGATATTAAATGACAATCACCCTATGTCAGAACGGATGTGTGTGGTTGCAGAGGATACTATATTAGCTTCTCTCCCTCGTACTTTATGGGCCACTTCGGATACTGATGTGGGACAGGTGGTGATTCCGCCTGTCCACATTAGCGTCCAGGAGGGTGCTGTGTTACCACGCCTCCCTCAGTATTGTATTTCCCAGGAGGGGGAGGAGGCACTCATACAGATTGTGCAGGATTTGATCAAGGTGGGGGTAGTGGAGGAAGTTCCCTACAATGTCTGCAACAGTCCTATTTTACCCATTTTGAAGAAAGATACTGATACTAGGGTTTATCGTTTTATTATTGACTTACGAGAGGTGAATAAGATAGTGATACCTCAGTATCCAGTGGTTTCCGATATCACAACGTTGCTTACTCTGGTCCCACCAACGGCGACCACATTTTCAGTTATCGATTTGAAAAATGCTTTCTTTTCGATTCCTATTCATCCTGATAGCCGGTACCTCTTCGGCTTTACTTTGAATAATAGGTTTTATAGATTTTGTAGAGTCCCTCAGGGTTATACAGAGAGTCCTAGTATTTACAGTCAAGCATTGAAAAGACAATTGGATTCCTTTGTTCTGCCTGATGGTGTCGCCCTTATACAATATGTCGACGACATCTTGTTGGCGGCCGACACTCCTGAGCTGTGTGAGAAGTGCACGTTATCCTTGCTTTCCTTTTTGGCATCTCACAATCACAAAGTGTCGAGGAAGAAATTGCAATTCTGTAGACCAAAGGTGACTTATTTGGGTCACCTTTTGTCTAAGGAGGGGCGTGCACTCACACCAGATCGTATTCAAGCAATTTTGGACACGCCAGTACCTTCCACACAGAAGGATGTGCGTGCATTTTTGGGTCTTGCTTCTTTCTGTAGGCAATGGATATTGGGGTTTTCACACATAGCTAAGCCATTGTTAGCACTTTTGACAAAAGATACCCCAATTCCTCTTCCCTGGTCAAATAGTTGCGAAATTGCCTTTCAGAAATTGCGACAAGCCCTTTGTTCAGCACCAGTGTTAGGTACCCCTGATTATACGAAGCCTTTTACACTGTATGTGCATGAGAAAGATGGATGTGCATTATCAGTTTTAGTGCAGATGCACGGCGACAAGCAGCGCCCTTGTGCATATTTTTCGGCTGTACTTGATCCTGTTGCCCGAGCATTGCCTGGTTGTTTTCGCTCGGTTGCGGCGACAGCTGTGTCAATACGCCAAAGCGAGGGAATTGTGTTATCTCATAATTTGTTGGTATTAGTTCCCCATGCTGTTGATGCTCTGCTTAATCAGACAAAGACGCAGCACTTGACCAGTGCTCGTTTAACGGGATATGAGTTGACGCTTTTGGCTCCTCATATTACGTTAAAGAGGTGTGCAACGTTAAATCCAGCCACATTGTTGCCGTTCCCGGAAACTCAGTCTGAAGAACGAAAAGCACACAACTGTATTCTTGTGACTGAGGAACAGACAAAGGGTCGTATTGATCTCCAGGATACGCCCTTTACAGATGTAGATGGAGAACTATGGGTGGACAGATCATGCCTGAAGCTACCAGATGGTACGACTTCAGCAGCGTAAGCAATTACCACATTACAAACAATAGTGGAGACAGCACGCATACCGCAGAAATCAGCTCAAGCAGCGGAACTGATAGCATTAACACGAGCATGTGAGCTCAGTGCAGGATTGTGTGTGAATGTTTATACAGATAGCCGCTATGCCTTCGGAGTAGCGCACGATTTTGGCCTACTCTGGAAGGCGAGAGGGTTCCTAATGTCACATGGAGCACAGATAATGTATGGAGAGTTAGTTCACAACCTTTTGACTGCATTAACATATCCAAAGAAGATTGCTATAGTTAAATGTAGTGCCCATAAAAAGGTGGTTGATAAAGTTTGAGAAGGGAATGCTTTGGCAGACAGGGTGGCACGAGAGACTGCGATGCAGCCTGGCTCTACTGCAATGTATGTTGTGAAGTCACAGGCAGAAAGATGGCACGATGCTAGGAGAGAAGTGCTGGAGATACAGAGGACCGCTTCTGATAAGGAACGGGAGCAATGGTCCAATGATGGAGAATTAGATGATGAAGGGTGTTGGAGAAGTAAGCAGATGGATAAATGGAAGTTACCCACAGTTTTCGTACAACCTATGGTTCAGATGGCACATGGACTAGCGCATGTCGGAGCTTCCGCAATTGTCAAATTACTCACACGAGTTTGGGAGCATCCGGAGATCGCAAGTACGGCAAAGAGGGTAGTGCAGACTTGCATGATTTGCCTGAGGTATAACCCAGGAAAGGGTACACGAACTCCAGCAGGAGGATTTGCAACACCTACTGCGCACCCTTTGAGGTTTTGCAGATGGATTACATTCAGCTTGAGGGCTGTAACAATCTGAAGTATGTTCTAGTAGTGGTTTGTGCCTTCAGCAAATGGGTTGAGGCATACCCTACGAAAGACAATACTGCAATGACTACAGCCAAGATGCTATTGAAGGAGTTCTTCCCTCGATATGGTGTTTGTAGATTGTTGTGGAGTGATAATGGATCTCATTTTATAGCAGACGTTATCAAGTATGTCCTGAAAGGACTGGGAATTACCCAGAAATTTCATGCAGTGTTTCACCCTCAGTCTGCGGGATTGGTTGAGAAATATAACGGTACTTTGAAGTTTAAGATCGCTAAGATCCAAGCTTCGACTTCTTTGACTTGGCCAGACGCTTTACCGCTGGCATTATTGTCAATTAGATCGATACCGCATTCTCGGACCGGTCTCACGCCATACGAGATCGTGTTTGGACGCCCAATGAATATTTGGGGTCCACCGAAACCGAAGTCAGTGTATGATGTACCTTGTGTAATGATGAATGATTATCTGGCACAGTTAACGGATAATTTGGTTTCTATTCATCAACAGGTTCGAGAAGCGCTCCCTGATCGGTCCACAGGTGAAGGACATAACCTCCGGCCTGGGGACCATGTTATGATCAAGGTGTTTGAAAGGACGAACAGTCTGGAGCCGAGATGGGTTGGTCCTGAGCAAGTCTTGCTCGCAACGAGGACAGCTGTGCGAGTCTCCAATCGGAAGAACTGGATCCACTCCTTGCACTGTCGCAAAGTGCCGCCTGGATTAGTGGAGCCTGCTGTATTGACCGACCATCGAGAAATCCTGACTGTAGAGACAAGCCGTGCTGTGGAACCAAACGACACTAAGGAGCTCTTCCCGGACCAAGCGATTCCTGGAGGCAGAAGATATCATCTCAGACCGAGGAAGTGATTTCTTTCTGTATCAGGACACGTTGTCAGAACGGCCCTTAGGTTAGTGAAACAGAGAGCCAATGAGGCAAGGGGGGGGATCAGCCCTGCATTAGTGTAGTGACACCCGTCTTGGCCCGCTGGTGAAGAAATCAACGGCTGCCTAAGGGGAAGAGTTCTGACAACCTTTTAGTTTCAGGAAGATATTGACTTTTACTATAAAATGGAGAAGATGAAGATTTTTTGTGCAATAAGTTTTATTATCATTGTAGCCATTGTCGGTATAACCACGTGGTTTGTTGAGGATGTGACTCCTGCACGTGAGTTACTTGTTTTGACTACTCCAGTGCCTGAGGAGCACTACTTTTACACCCTTCCGTATCAAGAATTGAAGCATCGTCAGTCTTATTTGAATAATACTTTCATCCAGATGTTGCATCATACCCATGTTGCTACAAATGCTACGAACTGTTGGATATGTGGTATGATGCCAGCTCATCAGAAGAAAGGAGGAATGCCGTTCATACCTCTTCCTTTCTCTCATAATGGCTCTTGTAGAGCATGGTACACTTTGCTTTTTGCCACACAGAAACCTACAGTGGGACGACTACTTTTTAGACTTAATAGGGAATGTCATCAAGATAAAGAAGGCTATCCACAAGCGAATGGGACAATATGGGAGTGGGAAGAATATCGACCAGATAATGAATCGATCCCCTACATCTTCACGAACACCAGAGACACTGCTGGGAATGAACAATTTGTGATTCAAGTGGCACAAGCTCAAGCGGACCTGTGTGTTCAGAGTGTGGGTCATATTCCTGTTGGTGTTAGTGACTGTATTATTGTTTTGAATATAGATGGATTAAATAATAGTACTTTCTTAGCTTCCCATAATACGTATTTCGTATGTGGGAATAAGGGTTATTATCGCTTACCAGCCGGCTGGTCCGGAGTATGTTATGTAGCGTTCTTATTACCCCCTGTATTCTTAGCGCCTGCATCCTATCATAAAGATTTAAGGTTATTGAACAATGTAACTGTAAATAGGTATAAACGTACTTTATCTATTAATGATGTTGACCAAACTGACACTAGCTTACAGCAGTATGTTGATTTTAACTTAGGATTGTTTTTCTTTGTTGGAGCTGCCTTAAATAGTAGGAAGGTTCGACGATTAACAAGAGTTGTAGAGGCTGTAACGAATCAAGCCGCTGCTGCTCTTGGGAATCTCATGGAAGAATTGCAAATCACTAGAAGTGTTGCGTTACAGAATCGTATGGTATTAGATGTTATGTTAGCAGACAGAGGTGGAGCATGTAGGATTATCGGAAGTAGCTGTTGTGTATTTATTCCTGACCACACTCCATCAGTTTATAACGCTATTAATAAATTGCATAAAATCGCAGCTGAAATTCATACAGAAAATGGCACTTAGACCTTTTCTGGATGGGTTTGGGCATTGATCACTACATGGGGATGGAAAGTTTTAACTGGTCTCTGTATTATTGTAGCAGTTCTGTTTTCCTGTTGCATTTGTGTTCAGTGTGGTCCTTTACTCTGTTCTTTATGTGTGTCATTTTGTATTCCTGATAAGAAAGCTATTGCCAATGTCACCTATCAGAAACATTTAAACAAAGAGGTGGAAGAGATGATGAAAATTGACATATATGATGATTATCCTAACAAGCCGAATGTCTTCAGTAAATGCTGAAAGGGTCGTCTGTTGAAAACTAAAACAGCGATATGATTAAGTATTCACTAAAGACATGAATTCTCTCTAGTTAAAACATGTTTCTTGTCTTATGTTGACTAATGTCCGGACTCCATTTTGTATTGTCATGTCTCCACGTGCTTTGCACGAGAAGAGTCCTACCTTTTCGCTAGTTGCTCTTGTAATCTGCCTAGTAACAGTCTATAAATAGCTCCTTTGTCCGTCTGGCACATGTCCAGACTTGACCACATCTGTTATCAGTTAGTCCTTGTTTGACCATGTTTTCGCGGGCTTAGGAAATTGTTAACTCCGCCCATATATTGATCCTGTATCGAAAATGTCCATAAATGGTAATGAATTTTGCTCTATGTTGTATCCACCCACTTATGAGCCCCTCTGCTGTGTATAAAAGGGGACCGCGTACGCAAGTTCTTTGTGCTACTCTATGCAATACTGAAGAGTGTTGTGTAGGTTGTAGGACCACCCTTAAGAGTTAATAAACTCTGTCTTTGTATTTGCAGTTTCCGTGCCAACTTCCTTCTAGCTTTTGTTACAGGAGAGCGAACCCTTGTATTCGGCGGGCCTAGCTGGGGCCTGTACTCATCAGATATGGTTTACGAATAGGGCTTCCAACTTGATGGGCGATAAAGAGGACCTTTATGAGTAGCAGCTCTGAAAGCAAAAGTGAGAGCCTTAAATTGAATCCTCTTGATGACAGGGAGCCAATGAAGAAGCCGGAGGAGATGAGAGACTGACAAAGGTGGGGAAATTTTCAGGATTAGGTGAGCAGCGACATTTTAGATAGTTTGGAGCCATTAATTAGGAAGCTGGCAAGCCAAAATACAGGTATAGTCCAATTTGGACATGAACAAGGCATGGGCAATCATTTTCCGACAGTCCACAGGAATCAGGTAGAGCATCTTCCAGAGAGCCCTCAAGGTAGCAAAGCAAGTGGCTGATAATGACTTGGCCTGCGGCTCAAAAGTGAGATTGGAATCACATTTTATTCTCAGGTACCTCACTACCAGAGCCAGAGAGGGAGGAACACCTAATTCTGGTGGCCACCAAATGTTAGCCTCCAGAGAAGACTTGGTGCCAAATAAAAGATCTCAGTTTTTTCAGAATTACATTTCAGACAGCTTCCAATTGCCTGTTCCAGACTAGCCTTCAAGCAGGGTATGAGATAGCACAAGGTTACTAGCGCATTTTCATGAATGGTCAAGAGGAGCTGGGTGTCATCCGCATAGATTCAGTGTCCTGACTTGATGCCCTTATCCTGGAAGCTACTATGGAGCATCCTAGGCAACCCACAGTGGTTCTACACGTGCCCTAATTATTTTTATTGTTTGTTTTTTTAATTTGGGAATTCATCACAAACCATTGCGTTGTGTACATTCTGGTTCCACGGGATATCTACAGAGCAGGCAATATTTCTAACAACACCTAAAATTATATATACAGGATATAACATTTTTGTTTGAGGTCAGTGCTTTACTAAAATCACATTGAAACTTACATTCCAAAGAGTAAATTTATGTTAAAAGGTTGTTTTATTGCATATTTCAGATTCACTGTGAGATCGGTCACCACAAATCCAATGTGACTCTGAAATAAAGGGATTTGATTGGTTAAAAGCCTGTTCATGATTCTCTAAAGGATGTACCCACCCAGTTTCATTCTCCTTTGGTGTGGTTGGAAAAATTATGCCTTATACATACTGGTGCTTCAATTTTGTTTTTTCAATTGTTTTTTTCAATTCCCCACCAAACATGGAAGTTCAGGATGGAACAGAGAAACAGCAGCAGGACAGAGAGAGCAGAGCAGCTCTTCCAAGGAAGAACGTCCAGCAAAAAAACAATCTAGTACGTGGAAATATTTCACTGTCCCATCTGGTGAGAAAAAAGATGTGGTTAGAAACGCAAAGTGCAAACTATGTGAGAATGTGCTGTCCAGGGGAACTTTGAAAGAATACTCACATGGGACCAGCAGTATGCTTAAGCATCTTAAAACTATGAAGCACCTTGGAAGGGTGGAGACACAGCATCAACATCGCATGTGGCACAAGTCAAACCTAGTGATAGTCTTCCATCGGAAGTATAAAAATGTATGCCTGAAAAAGCTATTAATCTGGTAAATATAGGAACCTTTTGCAATGTTGGTTAAAGAAAATGTTATGTAAGTGGGTGTGTGAATGAATGTATGGGTGAGTATCTGTGTGAGTGGCTGTATGGGTAAGTGAGTGTCTCTGTGAGTGGCTGTATAGGTGAGTGACTGGATATATGAGTGGTTGTGTGAGAGGCTATATGGGTGACTGAATGGTTGTGTGAGTGTTTGTATTGGTGGGTGATTGGCTGTGTCAATGATTGTATGGGTCAGTGAGTAGATTTGTGAGTGGCTGTATGGGTTACTGAGTGGGTGTGTCAGTGGCTATATACGTGAGCAAATTGCTGTGTTAGTGGCTGTATGGGTGAGTGAGTGGGACTGTGAGTGCCTCTGTTGGTGAGTGAATGGATATGTGAGTGGCTAAATGGATGAGTGAGTACCTGTGCCAGTTACTAAATCAGTGAATCAGTGACTGTATGGGTGGGTATATGGGTGAATGAGTGTGTCTGAGTGGATGCATGGTGGACTGCCTATATGAGTGGTTGTATTGTTAAGTGATTGGCTATAAAAGAAGCACATTTAGATTCACTTTTATAGGTGTGTGTCTGTATGGATCTCTGAGTAAATGTAACAGTACCTGTGTGGGTCTATGTGTACCTCTGTGGGTCTGTGTGTGTGAGTATGTGTATCTGTATGGGTCTGTGAGTACCTTTGTGAGTGTCTGAGTGGGTCTGTCAGTGGGTATGTGATTGTATGAGGAGGTCTGTGAGTGGGTGTGTGAGCACATGAGTGAGTCTGTGAGCGGGTGTTTCAGTGCCTAAATGGGTTTTTAAGTGGGTCTATGAATGTATGAGTAGGTCTGGGAGTGGGAGAGTGAGTCTCTGAATGGGTTTGTGAGTAGGTATGTGAGTGTCTAAATGAGTCTGTGAGTGAGTCTGTGAGTGAAACAGGGCATGGGTATGTGAGTGTCTAAATGAGTCTGTGAGTTAGTATGTGAGTGAGTCAGTGAGTAGGTATGTGAGTATCTCTGTGGGCCTTTGAGTATCCCAGTGAGAGAGTGAGTGTCTGTGTGGGTTTGTGAGTCAGAGTGTGAGAATTGCATGGGTCTATATGTGGGTGTCTCAGTGTCTAAATGGGTCTATGAGTAGATGTGTCAGTGCCTGAATAGGTCTGTGAGTAGGTGCCTCAGTGTCTCATTAGGTGAGTCAGTGGGCATATGGGTATCTGAGTGGGTCTGTGAGTAGCTGAATGAGCGCCTGAACATGTCTGCGACACGTTTTCTCAGTGTATTAATGGCTCTGAGAGCAGGTGAGTGATTGAGTTGGTATGTGAGTGTGTGTATTTGTGTGTAAGTAGATCTGTGACTGGATGGCTCATTGTCTGAATAGGTCTGTGAATGGATATATAAATGTCTGAGTGGATCTGTGAGTAGGTATGTCAGTGTCTATTGGTCTGTGAGTGAGTGTCTCAGTGTCTAAAGGAGTCTGTGAGTATATATGGGAGTGTCTGAGTGGGTCTGTGAGTGGCTGTGGATATGTCTGTGTGGGACTTTAAGTTGGTATATACATGTCTGTGTGGGTCTGTAAGTGAATATGTGAGTGTCTGTGTGAGTCTGTGAGTGGGCTTGTGAGTGCCTGAGTGGGTGTGTGAGTACCTGAGTGGGTCTGTGAATGGGTGTGTAAGTGTCTGAGTGGGTCTGTCGGTAGGTGTGAGAGTTTCTATGTGGGTCTATGAGTGTGTGTTTTGATATCTGTTTGGGTCTGTGAGTAGACACATCAGACACACCTTGACTCTGGGGGTACCTCTGCACTCATCCTGCTGGATTTGAGGGCAGCATTCGATACGGTGTCTCATTCAAATCTGTTAGACCACATTGAAGCCTTTAGGATTGTGGGCTTGGCTCTGAAGTGGCAGAGGTCTGTCCTTACTGACCGTACATTTCAGGTCTTCTCTAGCAAAGTAAGATCACACACATTAGAGTTCAACTCTGGAGTTCCTCAGGGCTCTATTTTGGGCCCCTTACTTTTTAATATATATGTTTGCAATTTGGCCGACATTGCGGAGAATTCGGGTCTGACTATCTTCTCTTAGGCCGACGATACTCAGATCGTCTTCTCCCTTTCCACTGCTAAGCATCAGGATCCTTCCTTATTGCAGCTTGGCCTGAGGAATGTTTCATTTTGGCTGACCAGTAATGCCCTGAAGCTTAACAGTTCCAAACCTGAGGTGCTCATTCAGGGCAATAACCCTAAGCTGTGGGATATTAAACACTGGCCTGACAATTTGGGCCCTGTGCCTGTCCCTGTCCCCAAAACTAAGAACCTGGGCTTTATTATTGATCAAAAGCTCTCCCTTAAACCTCAGGTCTCCAGTGTAGCCTCATCCTGCTTTGCTGCTCTCAGATGGATTGCAAAAATCCTCTGGTTAATCCCACTGGCAGCTAAGAGAACGGTTATGCAGGCTCTGGTGATATCCAGGTTGGAGTACAGCAACATACTGTATTTGGGTGCTGGTAAAGCCTCTTTACATCGGCTACAGGTCATTCAGAATGCTGCTGCTCACCTTCTTTCCCACCTGCCAAGATCTGCCTCTGCTTCTCCTCTGTTCCAGAAACTTCACCGGCTTAAAGTCAATAGGTGTACTGAGTGTGTAAGTGTCTATGTAGGTCTGTGAATGGGTGTCTCAGTGCCTGAGTGGGTGTGTGAGGGTCTGTGCAGGTCTGTGAGTAGATGTCTTTGTGTCTGAATGGGTGTGTGAGTGGGTGTATGACTGTATGAGTGGTTCTGAAACTGGGTATCTCACTTCCTGTATGGGTCAGTGAGTGGGTATGTGTGCCTAAGTAGATATGTGACTAGGTATCTTATTTGTCTGAATAGGTCTGTGAGTGGGCATGTGAAGGTCTGAGGGGATCTGTGAGTGGGTGTGACACTAACTGTATAGGTCTGTGAGTGATTGTCTCAGTGTCTGAGCTGGTCTGGGAATAGGTGTGCAAGTGTCTGTTTGGCTCTGTCAGTGGCTATGTGAGTGTCTGTATAGGTCTGTAAGTGGGTGTGTGAGTGATTGTTTTGGTCTAGGAATGGGTGTCTTAGTGTCTGAATGGGTCTGTTAGTAGGCATGTCAGTGTCTAAGTAGATCTGTGACTAGGTGACTCATTGTCTGAACAGGTCTGTGAGTAGGTATGCGAATGTCTGAGTGGATCTGTGAGTGGGTATGACAGTGTCTGTAAAAGTCTGTGATTAGTTTTCTCAGAGTCTGAGTTGGCGTGTGAGTATCTGAGTAGGTCTGTGGCTGTATATGTCAGTGTATCAATGCATCTGTGAGTGGGTGTGTGTCTAAGTAGATCTCTGACTAGGTGTCTCATTGTCTGAATATGTCTGTGAGTGGGTATATGAATATCTAAGTGCATCTGTGAGTGGGTGTGACAGTGTCTGTATGGGTCTATGAGTGGGTGTCTCAGTGTCTGAAAGGGTGAGTAGGTATGCAAGTATCTGAGAGGGACTGTGAGTGGCTGTGTATAGGTCTGTGAGTCTGTGAACTGGTGTATAAATGTCTTCATAGGTCTGTGGGTATGTGAGTACCTATGTCTGTCTGTGAGTGGGTATGTGAGTATCTGAGTGGGTGTGTGAGTATCCTATTGGGACTGTGAGAGAGTGTGTGAGTATATGGGGCTGACAATTGGTATGGGAGTCTCTGTGTGGATCTATGAATAAATATGCTAATTTATGTATGGTCTGTGAGAAGATGTATCAGTGTCTGAATTGATCTGTGAGTGGGTGTGTGAGTGTCTGATTTAGTCTCTGAGTGGGTGCATGATTTTCTGAGTTGGTTTATGGGTAGGTGTGTGAGTATCTTTAAGGATCTATGAGTGGGTGTCTTAGTATCTGAATAGGTCTATGTGTGAGTCTCTGAGTGGGTAAGTGAGTATCTGTGTGGGTCTGTGAGTGGTTTTCTCAGTGTGTCAGTGGGACTGCGAGCGGGTGTGTGTCTGAGTGGGTCTGTGAGAAAATATTTGAGTGTCTGAGTGGGTCTGTGAATGGGTGCCTCAATGTCAAAATGGGTCTGGGAGTGGGGGTGTGAGTATCTGAGTGGGTGTGTGATTTGATGTGTTAGTGTCCAAGTGGCTTTGTGACTGGGTGTCGTAGTGTCTGAATAGGTCTGTGAGTGGGAGAAGTGTGGCTCAATGGTTAGAGCAGGCAGACCTTGATGCAGAGCTCTGGCCAGGGACCAGGGTTCGATCCCCGCCTCGGCGGGTCTCGGGCTCATAAATTCCTCTGACCGGATATTCTCGCCTCAGTGCCTATTCTAATCATGGGTCCCACGCTGCAACTCTGGGCAATAGCTTGCTTAGTCTCCACAACGGCCCCCACAGCGCGAGGGATGCCTGGTTTCACCATGGGGGTGCCCAGGAGTGGACACTTCACAAGGAAAACCAGGGAGGGTTCCCTTGCGGTATTCGTACAAGCGGCGGGAGACCCACTGCGGGTAGCTGTGCGCTATACAAGTACAAAAACATTTACAAAAAACAGTGGGAGTTTGATTTTTGGAGTGGGTATCTGAGTGGGTGTGTCAGTATCTCTATGGGTCTGTGGGAGGGTGTCACAGTGTCTGAATGGGTCGGTGGGTGGGGGTGTGACTGTCTGAGTGGGTCTGAGAGTGGGTATTTCAGTGGCAGTCTGGTTCTGTGAGTCAGTGTGTAAATGTCTGTGAGGATATATAAGTGGGGGTGTGAATGTCTTTGTGGGTCTGTGAGTGGGTGTCTCAGTATCTGAAGGGTATGTGAGTGGGTATGAGAGTGTCTAAGTGGAGATGTGACTGGGTGTCTCCGTATCTGATTGGGTCTGGCAGTGTTTGGTACCAGTGTAAAGGTGGGTCTGTGAGTGAGTATGTGAGTGTCTGAAAGGATCTGTGAGTGAGTTTGTAAGTACCTGAGTGGGTCTGAGCGTATGTACATTTTTTACTTTATGGCCGAATTGGCAGATCTGCTGTGAGTTTACACTGAGGCCAGGCTTAGCATCACGTCAGATCTGTGAATTTGCACATGTGGAAAAAAATAATATTTTGAACAATTTATTACCAAATATGTGTCTCTCACAGCCCCCTATATTGCAGCCATAGGGTGAGGGTACCTCTATCCTGACCCCTTCAATTACTTTCCATGTATACCTTCATAAACCAAGACCGATCTCGATATCTAAAAGGGCGGCCACAACTTTTTTCTCAGGTTGTGGTCAGCTAATCATCGCATTGCTAGTGCTGTGCAACTCGGTGAATCCACTGCAGGGGTTCTGCGATGAATCTGCATCCCTAGATATTGAAAGTTGTTTTTCCTTTAATACCTCAAAAAATATTGAAATGATTTATACCAAATTACAAAGAACACTCTTTCTGCACAAAATTATAGCTTTCTGACAATATTGGTGTAATTCAGTTCAGTGGGTCGAGCTGTAGTTGTGTCCAATATCTCTTTGGAAAATAATATTGCTTGACCGATCACCTCAAAACATTCCATTCACAACTAGGAACAGGAGGGCACTTCCCCAAAAATAGTGACAATTTGGCAAACTGCACCAAAATTATAAACAAATGAAAAAAACACTTTTCCCATGGAATCTAGGTCCTAACTAAAACTACCTGGCAACTGCTAGAAAGTTATATATATATATTACCTACTGGCGGTTGCCAGTAGGTAGTTATAGTAAGGACCTAGTTTCCATAGGAAAAGTGTTTTTTGATTTGCCAATATCTTTAGCACTGTTTGACGAATCTTCGCGTA
Organism: Triturus cristatus; assembly: GCF_964204655.1. Lineage (NCBI taxonomy): Eukaryota > Metazoa > Chordata > Amphibia > Caudata > Salamandridae > Triturus > Triturus cristatus. The sequence goes on along the minus strand of NC_140582.1, from coordinate 169,241,890 downwards.
AATTAAAAAACTAATGGGGCGCTTCGGTCAGCTCCTGTCTTTAAAGTTTCACGGTGAATTGCCAAGTGGGTGCCGAGAAAAAAGTGGGGTCTCAAAATGTGTTTTATCCATGATCATTTTCATGGAAAACTTTTGTCGTGGCTACATACCAAACTGCTGAACGTAATTACACCAAATTTGGCAGAGAGGTAGCACTTTGTTCAGAGTGCACTCTTTGCTGTAAATGGTGTAAATACGTTTAGTAGTTTTTGAGAGATTCAAAAATAAAAGTAATTATATGTCTGATGACCACGGTGGATCCGCGAACCCTCCCGATCATGAGCTTGACTCTGATTGGCTGCCAACAGTTCAACCCAGAAAGTGTTGGCAGCCATCTTGTGACTCGATAGAACCAAGTCACAAGAAAAAAGGTGAGACAAACAAGATAAGGGTGCAGTGGTAGAAACACCCTGAACCTCTAGGCCTGCTCAGGGTGTCCCACAGTGACCCCCAGGGCCACAAAAAGTATTTTTTTTTAAATCTGCGGAATTCGCATAGGATCCATGGATCCCGCAAAAAAAAATCCAAAAGCAAAGTGCAGTCTCCTGCGCTTCGTTGCTTTTAAGCCCCCGGGTGGGCCAGGTTCTGGGGACATTATATTATTGTTATTCGGGGCGAGTTGGGCCCCCACAGCCCTGGGAACCGCCACCTCCCCAGTGCTCTTCATATTAATTAGGCGTGGGGAGCTCCTGCCCCCCCACACTACCCTGGGGACTGCCACCTCCCCGGGGCATTCCATAATAATGTGCGACCAGCCTCTCAGACCCCTCAAGCCCTGGGGATCGCCACCTCCCCAGGGCTTGAATATAATTAGACAAAGTGTGAAATGGACTCCTGCCCCACTTCACACTGTCCCCCACCAGGGCAAACTTTAATTATAAGCGGGGGTCCATTTTGGATAAGGGTGGGCGTAGTTCGCGAAGTAGCACTTCGCGAAGCTACGCAAAGTGAAGTTCGCACTACGCGAGCTACGCGTAGCACTTCGCGAACTGCGAAGTAACATGTTCGCACTGTGCAAGATGTTGTTTTCAATGATTGCACAGTGCGGACAAGCAACCGGCACTGTGCAATCATTGAAAATGGCATCTTGCACAGTGCGAGCTGTAGTTTTCTGCTGCTCGAGTAGATTTTTACTCGAGCTGCAGCTTTCTCAACGCGAACTGGTAGTTTCTCATCGCGAGCGGTCGCGAGCATACGCGACCCCTCGCAATGAGAAACCTGACCTTCTCGCGTTGGGAATCTCGCCGGGAGGTTTATTTTCCATGCTCGCGATCGCGAACAAGGAAAAAGTCTCGCCAGGATGTCATTTTGCTTGCTCGCGGTCGCCAACTTGACGTTGAGGACCGCGAGCAAGCAAAAAATGACCTCAGCACTACGCAACACTACGCTACGCGTGTTCGCACTGTGCTACGTGCAGTTCGCGTAGCGCGAAGTAGCGCGAACTTCGCAAACTACGCGAGCGTAGCGTAGTGCTTCGCCCAGGCCTAATTTTGGACCCCCAGGGACCACCACCTCCCTATGGGCTTTAATTATGATGGGAGGGGCAAACTTTATTTATGGGCAGGGGCCTGTTTTGGACCCTCAGCCCCGGGGTCCACAACCTCCCTGAGGCTTTTATTATGATGGAAGGGGGCTGTGCGGTCCCCCTCCTGAAGCCCTCCATGGCCCTGGGGACTACCATCCCCCACAGCCAGCTCCAGTAATGTTTCTGGTTGCCCACCCTCGGGACATTGCAGTTCGCTATGGCAGGGCGCCCCCCGTCATAGCAAACACTGCTTTGCTTCGTGGAAGTAAGAGCAGGAAACCTGCTCTTGCTTCCATGAAGCAAAGCAGACTTGCATTTGAGCAAAGGGAGCTGCATATCAGCAGCTCCCTTTGCCCAAAAGCAATGCCGGTTCCTGTTTAAGGGGGTGCCGGAAGGGACCACGGGGGCATTGGGGCTCTCCCGTGGTCCCCAACATGAGGCCAGGCCCCGGGTGATGGGGTCCCCAGGGCCAAAAGTGGCCCATGGAAGGGGGCCACGCTGCATCCCTCCCTTGTAGGTAATTAAAAAAAAGAATTAACGAGGCAATCTCCTGAGGGATGGGATCTCTGTGGTCTATAATGGCCTCAGGAGGAGGGCCGCTCGGCCCCCCACCTTTAAATTGTTTTAAAAAATAAATCAAATATGTGGCATCCCGGAGGGATGGGATCCGCAGGGCCAAAATCGGTTTCGGGATGGGGTCCCCAGGGCCCACAAAATATAGACAGAAGGGAGGCCACACTGCCCCCTTCTAACAAAAAAAAGAAAAAAATGCAAGCATCTCGCTAGAGGCCCAGCCCCCTCCCTGCAACACACTGCCCATGCGCTTCCTGGTGCATTCTGGGTTAAGGGATTAAGTTTCTTAAAACCTTAAGGGTCCTTAGGGGCCAACTAGCCCACCAGGTACCTCCAGAAATCCCCACACAGTGGGATTGCTGAGAGGTGGTCTAAGGCCACGCCCCTTTTTACACCACTCTGCAAACGTGCCTCTTGGCGCACTGCTGGTGGGGCTATGAGATCCTCTTGTGTTGTGAGAACCTCAGGACTAAAATGGACTTCACCCCCCGAGCAGCAGTGCGCCAGGAGGCGCGTTTGCAGAGTGGTGTAAAAAGGGGGCATGGCCTGTGTCCACCTCTCAGAAACCCCACTATTTGGGGTTCACTGGAGGTGTCAGGTAGGCTAGTTGGTCCCTAAAGACCCCAGCATTGAAGGGGACTTTAATCCCCATCCAAGAGTGCACCAGGGAGCGTGTTTGCAGAAGGGTAGGCAAAGGGGGCATAGCCTGCTATGAGAACTTACCAATGCTGCTGTGTGGGAATTACTGGAGGTAATAGGAGGTGTAGTTGCCCCCAAGGACATCCTTGATGGTCAAATACCCCTCCTGTTACCTCCAATAAGTCCCAGACAGTGGTATTGCTAAGAGGTCTTCGGAGGCCATGCCCCCTTCTCCACCACTTTGCAAATTCCCCTCCTAGCACACTATGGGTTAGGGAATGAAGTCCACTTTACTCCTGAGAGACATTGGGGCAAAGAAACCCTCCTGGTACCTCCTGAAGTCCTACACATCAGAATTTCTGAGTGCTGGTCAGAAGCCCAGCCCCCTTTCTGCACCATTCTGCAAATGTGACTACCAAGTTATAGTTATAAATTAGCATTTAAAAAACCTTAGAAATTCATTAAAAAACCATAGGTTTCAGGGACGTTATGGTTATAAATTAGCATTTAAAAAACCTTTGAAATTCACTGAAAAAACATAGGTTTCAGGGATGTTATGGTTAGGAAAAATCATTTAAAAAACCTTAGCAATTCAATGGAAAAAAACACAGTTTACAGGGATATTATAGTTAGTTGGACTTTTCACTCAAACAAAACCAGAGAAATTCAACCGTTATAGTCAGTTGAGCTAACTATAACTCGCGCCCCCGCAATGCACTGCTGATGACGTCACATATTACATCACTCATGACATGGTCAGTGATATCACTGGTGACATCTCAAATGACATCACTGATGACCTCATCCGCTTAATTTCTGATGCACCTCCTCACACCCTAATATAACTTTTCATACTTCCACTCTAAGATACAGACTACCATTCTCGAAACCATAGACACATCAATACCAGTGAGTACATACCCACTAACTGATTCATAAATCTACACACATCCACTCACTCACCGATACAGTCATTCATACACACAGTCACTCATCAATACAGCCTCTGTTATATGCATTCATACACCCATACAGACACTCACTTACTGCCACTCACTCATAGAGTTACTCACACACCTAGTCAGTCACCCAAACAATCAATAACATTGACATTTACTCACCTAAACAGTTATACATACACCACCTCACTTATTCATACAAATACTAACACATTCTTACTCTCTTATACAATCACTGACAAAAGCAAACACTCATCCATACAGCCACTCTTACAATCACTCGCTCTCACATATACTCAATTATACTCCAACGCTCACATATACTGCCTTTCAGATATGTAGTTACTCACACATATACCACTAAGACATCCATTCACTCACTAACACAGCCATACACACACTCACTCACCCATACAGCCCCTCATAGATGCACATATGAACCCATACACCCAATGAATCACCACGTAAAACATCCATGCAGGAACTTACACCCACCAACACAGACACTCAAGCACCCATATAGGTAATCAGACAACCAATAATTAACCCATATAGACACTCATCTAGCTAGTCACCAACCCATACAGCCACTTACACACCAACTGAAAGACTGATACAGACATTCCCACAGATTAGTCACTCACCCATGCATTCACTAAGACACAATTAATCACTCACTCATACAGTCAGTCACACACCCACTAAATCATCCATCCAGACACTCATACACCCACTCATTCTTCAATGCACCTTTGTGTATCTATATATATAACATTCTTAAACTTTAAAAAAATCACCCAGTCTCTGGATGATGTAATCAGTGATGTTATCAGGGATGTCATTTGAGATGTCATCAGTGATATCACTGACCATGTAATGAGTGATGTAATATGTGAAGTCATCAGCAGTGCATTGCGGGGCGCGAGTGATAGTATGAGTGAAAAGTCCAACTAACTATAACATCCCTGAAACCTGCGTTTTTTAGTGAAAAAAAATAATAAATACACATATATATATATATATACATATATATATATATACACACTCTAAATCAGGCAGTTATTAAAGTAGCTCAAAGATCCAGAGATTCCCTACTAGAAAGTAACAGGCAACTTATCTGAGCAAACACAAGAAACCAACACGCCCAGACTTATCCTTACTTTTACCCAGCAGGAACGCCAAATCAGGTCCATAATTAAACGCAATTGGCCGATCGTCTTGACAGATGCTGTTCTAGCTCCTGATCTCCCTAACAATCCCACCATTACATTCAGAAGAGGCATGTCTATGAGATCCCAAATAGTAAAAAAAAGCCCTGAGAATGTAGCCAAAAAATCAACTTGGCTGCAACCAAGACAGGGGTTTTACAAATGTGCTTCATGCCGAGCATGTAGATTTGGAGAAACTACTATCAAATACATGACTCCCTTCAGCCCTATTGAATGCAAGATTAAGGGCAGCTACAACTGCAAAACCGAGTACGCAGTGTATGTTTTGACATGCACCTGCGGCCTCAAATATGTAGGCAGTACAAAATTGCAGGTGCATGTCAGAATTCTTCAACACCTACGTGCATTTGTTAACAATGACACGGCGTACCCGGTTGCACGACATTTCAAAGCAGTACATGGTAACGATCTTAAATGCCTGAAATATTTTGTAATCGCAGCCGTCCCAAATCCCCCAAGGGGGGGCAATCGGGAAAGATCCTTACGGCAATTGGAGTCAAGAATGATTGTTGAGCTTGACACCAAACATCCTAATGGGCTGAACAACACTGAAGATCTCCATAACTTTTTATAATGTATCCCCTTAGGTTACACTCCACATAGCAGTAAATATAATAGAAACTTATCCTCAGCTGCAAACAAAAAAAAAACCTTTTTTTGTTTTTAATCTTAAATCTTTTCATTCATAAATTCTTTAATGGATAAACCAATTGCACTATTTGCACAAAATTCCAGCACTTTACAAACACAGCGCTTTGCACTTTCAAGCATAACATAGATGATATGGGTGCTTCTAATGGTTTACATAAATGCATTGGTGGTTAATAATTTGTGTTTTTACCAATCTTTTTTGCACTAATATTTATGAATTTTATTCTTAGATGATTTTACTGGTAATTGCATTCATGTTCTTATAATTAATGTATTCATTGTCAAATGGATCAAAAAGAAATGTATTCATCAGGTGGTACAGGATGTATCCTATCTAGGTTGTATAGCGCAATATAGCATTAATAACTGAGACCATCTGTGGAACAATGTTCATTGTATCAGGCATTCATGCAGGTATTTATACAGGTGCTAAAAAAGTGTGTAGACAATAATAATTGCTTTTTGTCATGTTAGTATTAACAACTACAAAGCCACCAATGTAACGTTTATTATTCTTTAGCATAATGCAATTATGGTAGACCAAAGAAAGCATACTAGCGCAATATAAGGGTGTTTTCTATGTTTAGTATCACATGACACAAAACCACCATTGGCAAAAGACCATTATTAAGAAACAAAAAAACACACAAAAAAAGATACACAGGTATAAAAACTGTTGGTGGACTGCACTTCCGCATGTGAACAAGGATACAGTGTTATCCGAAACGCGTCAGAAGAGCTGTAACATTGAAATAAAGACCTGATTTTGCCACGAAGGAACTGGTGTCCGTGACTCTCTCTTCTCTCTTTGCCGGATGGGAAGTGGGAAGAGTCGGGAAAGTGCTTCGGATATATATATATATATATATATATATATATATATATATATATATATATATATATATATATATATATATATACATGTATGTATATTACCTACTGGCGGTCGCCATTAGGTAGTTATAGGTAGAACCTAGTTTCCATAGGAAAAGCATTTTTTGATTTGCTAATAACTTTGGCGTCGTTTGATGAATCTTCCTGAAATTCTCTAAAAATGTCTATCCAGGTCAGCTCCTATTCTGAAAGTTTGAGGGTGATTCGTCCAGCAGGGGCTGAGAAAAAAGGGGGGGTCCCAAATCTCGTTTTCTTCATGTTAATTTCTATAGGAATTTTTCTAACGAGCTACAGCTCGAACTGCTGAACGGAATTACCCCAAGTTTGGCAGAAAGGTAGAGCTTGGTTCAGAAAGTGAAGTTTTTTTCAAATGGTGTAAATCCGTTCAGTAGTTTTTGAGAAATTCAAAAAATAAGAGTCAAAAAATCAATTTCCCGTAGGAAATTTTGTGCAAAGCTGCAGCCGAAACAACTGAAAGAATTACTCCAAATTTGGCAGAAAGGTAGTGCTTGTGTCAGAAAGCGACTTTTTTAGAAAATGGTGTAAATCCATTCAGTATTTGCTGACAAGTTAGAAAAATAAAAGTTTTGATATCTGGGCGGAGCCTAAGTCGCATGCACAAGCTTCACTGTGATTGGCTGCTAGCACTCTAAACCAGGAGGTGTTGGCAGCCATCTTGTGGCTCGGTAGAAGCGAGTCACCTGAAAATGGAGAAAAAAAGGTATAAAACAAGAGAAGGGGGCGGGGTATAAAAACCCTGACCCACTAGGTCTGCTCAGGGGGTCCCAGGAGGACCCCCAGGGCCCAAAAAATAATTGAAAAAAAAATAAAAAATCGGGAAGAATTTGCGGCGGGGTCACGGGTTCTCATGTTTTTATTTTAATGAGGCCCTTGGGTGGGCTAGGTTGCAGGGGTATTTATTAAAAAATAATAGCAGGTGGTTGCGGGGGTCCGCTGGGGTCCGCGCACCCCTGGGGCTTCACTTATGTTGGGAGGGGGGGATGCGCGGCCCCCCTCCTGGAGTCTTCTATGTGCTTGTAACTTTGGCGTTGTTTGACGAATCTTTAGGAAACTCTCTAAAAAGTTTCTCTTTTTTTTATTAGCTCCTATATTGAAAGTTTGGGGGTGAATGGTGTAGGAGGGACTGAGAGAAAAGAGGGTCCTAAAACGTGTTTTCTCCATAGAATTTCCATAGGAAACTTTACAGACGACTACAGGTGAAACTGCTGAACAGAATTACACCAAATATGGCAGGGTGAAAGGTGATGGTCCAGAAAGCACGCTTTTGTTTAATTGGTGTAAATCTATTCAGTAGTTTCTGAGAAATATCACATTTTACAGATATCGAAATTTGAGAATTCTGACATGTGATTGGCTGAGGGGTTACAAGCACGAGCGTGCGTCTTATTGGCTGTGAACTGTTGAAACCAGGAAGTGTTGACAGCAATTTTGTGATTTACTCCGTCAGCTTGCATGTCTCCGTATAGAAGCCATCGGGTCTGCAGTTTTACCTCTGCAAGGCAACACTGGCATCTGTGTGAGATATGCCTTTAACGCTGCCTCTCCTTATATCACTAGCTCGTGGCTATGGCTTTAGAAGCCCTTTCGCTGACTCCTACCTCTCTACGTTTGCAAGCTAGTACGTTGCTGTGGGGCCCAGGTGTCCCTTTGCAAGATTGGGTGTGACCTGTTGATAAGTTACACTATATGAGCATTGAAAAGCCATTTTGTGATTGAGTCCGTCAGCTCAAATCTGTCCGAGGCAACTCTGAAAACAAACCGGAGGTCTGTCTGTGCGAGATACCCCTTTCACGCTGCTTCTTTTCACATCAGCAGGTAACGCACCCAGTTCCTAGATCACTAGCATACCCCCAACAACCTTATTGGGCCCACAAGTCTCCCTTTGCGAACCACTGGTGGGCTTGCAGCCATTCTGGTGGGACTTGTCAGGGCTGCAGTTGTATCTGTGAAGCCAAGACTGGAAATATACAGCAGGTCTCGCTCTGCGAGATACCCCCTTCACGCTCCCTCTGCCCAACATGACCACTTCGCAGCTATGCTTTTAGAAGCCACTACGTTGGCTCGCGGCTCTCTACCTTTGCGAGCTAGGCCGCTGCTGTGCCTCTTCGCCTTTGAGCTACTATGCTGCTGTTCCTTTGGGAGCGGACTGCCCGTAGATCTCCCTCTGTGAGTCGAGCCCAGGGGCCGCAGCTGTTCCTCTGCGAGCCTGGGTGCGAACTGTTGATAAGTCACACTGTATGAACATTGAAAAGCCATTTTGTGATTAAGTCCGTCAGCTCGCATCTGTCCGTAGGTCTGTCTGTGAGAGATATTCCTTTCACGCTGCTTCTTCCCACATCAGCAGGTAACACACTCTCTTCCCACATCACCAGCATACCCTCAACCACCTTCTTGGGCCAGCAAGTCTCCCACTGCGAAGCAGCTCCTTGTCCGCCATCCCCGTCCACCCCCACAAACAAATGTCACAGGAACGTTTTTAAATCTTGAGTCTCACAAATCGGCTGGTGTTGTAGTTTATTTGGACAAATAAGAATCTTAGTCATGTATGGATTTACATATAAAATATTTATTAAAACAAAACAACATCAAATAAAACTGTGTGTAAACTTTTTATCAAAACAAAACATCAACAA